>NC_090394.1:53854551-55054551 GCF_036365525.1 Heterodontus francisci
TCGCGTGTGCATGCTAGCATGAGCGCGTAAAATATCTAGAAGCGGGAACCATATTAGAGTTTAAGTTTAAGGTTTAATAAATTTCATCTTTCTGCTTTAAACTAAAGGAAGCATGTTTGTGCTCAGTTATTTGCCTGATAATTGGAAACTGTGAACAAGGATTCACAAAAAGGGGAGCTCAAAACACATTGTATTTAAAATTAAACCCTGTTACAGTAAGACCAGGTAAAGACAGCAAAAGACCCCTAGACATTGCTCAGCTGGTCGTAGCAGCTCCAATCAAAACTTTCAACACTGAATAGTTTAATACAGAAAAATGGCAGAGATGCCAAATGCAGTAAAAGGTCAGGATTCCCCTCCTGAGCTACAGATGTATTCAATGTCATCTTACCTCTAGAAAGAGCTGAGGTCTTTAATTTACAGCCTGGCATTAAACAGCGGGAATATTAAAGCTTTACTGCATGCAATAAAGTAGTGTAGTTGTTTAACAAGCCCCTAAGAAACACCTTTAGGTTAATCAACTGCACAGGGAGGAATAACTGTCACACAATAAGCAAGCTTCATGTGATGCAAATTCACATATTTGAGCATGACATCTAGGATTTCATGTGCGAGGGAGTCTGCTTTGTTAGCCACAGGCTTTGCTTAGCCTTAAATGGCAATAACTGACAGCTAAACCCAACTTTAATTAACCGATCTACAGTAAATCTATTGGCCCCAAACCAACACTTTCATTCTGAACCTTGAATCATAACTCCCAATTTAAAACACGATTTCTACAAAGTTTGGTGCTTAAAAGTCACAAGCGAATGACTCAGTGAGAAATTAAACACCGTGACATATAAAAACATAGAGATTAAAAGTTATAGTGTTGAAAAATGTGCTAAAAGCTACCCAACAAGCACCGAAACACTGCTCAGATAATAACTATATTAGCATTAGATATAAAGCCTCTATAAAACTCCCAGATATATATTCCTGCAGTATGGTGGTGAATGTTCAAACCAGATTATAATTGTCCCCTTTAAGCCTTTTCTAGTATCTTTCATTTGCTTAATTTCTTTCAATGTTTTCCCTATTTAAATGCAAATACTATAATACATTTCAATTTGTAAAATGACAATTTCATGATTTAATGGCATTTGTTATGTAGTGCAGAGCTTTATCAGACTAGCAACTGGTTTAAGACATGACTCACATTGTGCCAATACAATTCCTGCTATAGTAAAATGCTTGGTAATATGCACACACACATTATTCATTAAAAGCTTTATTCTCGATCTGTTCCATACCCAAAATGGATTTCCTTTAAAAGGCAAATGAACCTGCCATAGTAAATCTGCTCATGATAAATTGCAGGATACTCAGTTTTATAATGACAGGAGTACCATACAACGTAATGCATTAACGTGGAACTGTGTGCAACCTGTTTCTCTAACATTACAGGTCTAACTTTTCAGGGACACAACTTCAGCCAGAGTGCAACCAAAGGAATCAAAAGATATGGGGATATGGTGGGAAAGTGGAGTTGATGCAGAGCAGGCTCAAGGGACCTTATGATCTTATCTGTTTGGAGACTAGGAGCAGCAAGAAATGACTGGGTCTCATTCAACTTTTTTAAGAAAAAAAATCACTTTGCCTCTGTAGCAAAGTTTGACAATTTCAAACGTGATGGACTTGGCATTGCTTATAGTGATCAAGGGTAGGCTGGTTCATTGCCGGGGGCGCTGTGGTAGAAATGAAGCAGAGTTCTTCAATTGTACTGTGTGCATTTCCAAAGAATTTATAACAAAATTTGTAAGAGTTTGCCAATAGACTATGGATTGTGTTGGAAGTTAGGGCAGGCACTATTGCATTTCATCAACACTTGCCTGCAGACTTCTTCCTGAAACTAGGGCTCCCTAGACAAGTATTGTCAAATATTTCATTCAATTGACTTCAATGGAATGAAAAGTCAGGCAGCATGTATAATCCAATCCCAACTGCCAGTTTTCTACCCGATGTGACATACCCCAAAATAGTTTAGCGACCAAACAATCCCAAAATGAGCATACTTCTTTATTAATCTGATCTCATGAACTCATCATCACCCTCATGCAAGTGCGCAGGTTAGTTTATAAGATTATGAACACATTGTTACACACAATTGTGTGCCTGATGCATAACTGTTGATCCTTATTAAATCTTGAAGTCAAATCTGTTTAATGAATGTGTTCTTAATAGTTTCTGAAATTCTGGCCCCTCCATGCTTATCTCAGAGGACCGAGGCAGGACTGGCAGAATGGCAACACTCCCCAAAAACTCCACCATTCCACTTCTTTTTTCCCCCCAAGTGAAAATTATTCCAGGAGGACGCCCTGGCAGAAGTAGTGTCCAGATTCCCAGTTTCTAAAAGGCATAGTGATCAATTGCCGTTAGGAAAGCAACACTGTCACTTTAAAAATAAAACATCAGCAGGAATTTCCAGGTGTAAGAGTACTAAATATTGGCATCATTAAAACCAGGAGTAGCAAACACATATAGCACTATACACCAGAGCCCTGCTTTTGACCTAACTGACTTTTAGGTTGGATGTCTATTTTAGTTTTGGCAGGAAGCTGCTGGAGGAGCCACATATTTTCATGGCCCAGGGTACTAAACACTAGTAGCAACAAACAGCAGGGGGTGTGAAACACTACTAGCACGAAACACTCAGCAATAAAGAACCAATTCATTTGGTAAAGGGAACAGGAATAATGAGGACCTAACATTCTACATTGAAATAAATGTTTTGTTTTTTTCATTTTTAATAACTTTACCTCATTGGATTAACTCAGCTTCATATCAAACAGTAACACAAGAACATAAGAAATAGGAGCAGGAGTAGGCCATTCAGCCCCTCAAGCCTGCCCCACCATTCAATAAGATCATGGCTGATCTGTCCCAGGCCTCAACTCCTCTTTTGGGCCTGCTCCGCATACCCCTCGACTCCCCGAGATTTCAAAAATCTATCTACCTCCTCCTTAAATACATTTAGTGACCTAGCCTGCACAATTCTGAGGTACAGAATTCCAGAGATTCACCACCCTCAGAAGAAATTCCTTAGCATCTCAGTTTTAAATGTATGACCCCTTATTCTGTACCTATGTCCCCTAGTTCGAGAATCCCTCACCAGTGGAAACATATTCTCAACATCTACCCTGTCAAGCCCCCATAGAATCTTATATGTTTCAATAAGATCACCTCTCATTCTTCTAAACCCCAATGAATAAAGGCCTAACCTGCTTAGCCATTCTTGATGAGGCAACCCCTTCATCCCAGGAATCAGCCTAGTGAACCTTTTCTGAACTGCCTCCAATACTAGTATATCCTTCCTTAAATATGGGGACCAAAACTGTACACAGTACTCCAGGTGTGGCCTCACGAACACCTTGTACAGTTGTAACACTTCCCTAATTTTAAACTCTAACCCCCTAGCAATAAAGGCCAAAATTCCATTTGCTTTCCTAATTACTTGCTGCACCTGCATGCTAACATTTTGTGTTTCATGTACAAGAACACCCAGATCCCTCTGTCCTGCAGTATTTTGTAGTCTTTCTCCATCTAAATAATAATCTACCTTTTTATTCTTCCTACCAAAGTGGATGACCTCACACTTTCCCACATTGAACTCCATCTGCCAAGTTTTTGCCCACTCACTTAACCTATCGATATCCCTTTGCAGATTCTTGGTGTCCTCATCACAACATGCCTTCCCACCTATTTTTGTATCATCAGCAAATTTGGATACACTCCACTCTGTCCCTTCCTCCAAGTCATTGATATAGATAGTAAATAGTTTAGGCCCTAGGACCGATCCTTGTGGCACCCCATTAGTTATGGCTTTTCAACCTGAAAAAGACCCGTTAAATCCGACTCTCTGCCTTGTGTGTGTTATCCAAGCCTCAATCCACACCAACACATTATCCCCAATACCCTGAGCTCTTATTTTGTGCAATAACCTTTTATGTGGTACCTTATCGAACGCCTTCTGAAAATCCAAATACACTACATTTACCGGTTCCCCTTTATCCACTCTGCTTGTTATATCCTCAAAGAACTCTAGCAAATTTGTCAAATATGATTTCCCTTTTCATAAAACCATGTTGACTCTGTTTGATTGCATTATGTTTTTCTAAATGTCCTGCTATTTCTTCCTTAATAATGGACTCTAGCATTTTCCCAATGACAGATGTTAAGCTAACTGGTCTATAATTTCCTGCTTGCTGTCTTCCGCCTTTCTTGAATAGGGGCGTCACATTAGCGGTTTTCCAATCCGCTGGTACCCTACCGGAATCCAGTGAGTTTGGTATATTATGACCAATGCCTCCACTATCTCTGCAGCCACTTTTTTAAAAACCCTTGGGTGCAGGCCATCAGGTCCTGGCGATTTGTCTGCCTTTAGTCCCATCAGTTTGTCAGGCACCTTTTCCCTCGTGATAGAGAAGTGTTACAAGTTCCTCCCTCCCAATGACACCTTGCTCATATATTATTGTTAGGATGTTTATAGTGTCCTCCACCGTGAAGACGGTTGCAAAATATTGGTTTAAATTATCTGCAATTTCCCTGTTCCCTGTTAGTAATTCCCCAGTTTCATGCTCTAAGGGTCCCATGCTTATTTTAGCTACTCTCTTCTTTTTTATATACCCGTAGAAGCTCTTACTGTTTGTTTTTATATTTCTTGCCAATTTATTCTCAATTTTCTCCCTCTTTATTAGTTTTTTTAGTCATCCGCTGCTGGTTTCTAGAAAATTCCCAATCCTCTGGCCTAACACTAGCTTTCACCACTTTGTACGCCTTTGTTTTTGATTTGATACTCTCCTCAACTTCCTTTGGTATCCACGGGTGGTTCATTGTTCTCATCGAGTCATTCCTTCTGACTGGAATAAATGATTGCTAAGTGCTATGAAATATCGGCTTAAAAGTCTGCCACTGCTCATCTTCTGACTTTCCCTTTAGTCTAATTTCCCAGCCCGCTTTAGGCAACTCTTTCTTCATACCTCTGTAATTGCCCTTGTTTAAGTTGAAGACACTGGTTGAACCCTCAAACTGAATTTGAAATTCTACCATGTTATGATCGCTTCCCCCTACAGGATCTTTAACTACAAGATCTCTTATTAATCCTACCCCATTACACATTAACAAATCTAAAATAATCTGTTCCCAGGTAGGTTCTGCAACGTATTGTTCCAAGAAATAATCCCTGATGCAATCTACAAATTTGTCTTCCATGTTACCCTTGCCAATTTGATTTGTCCAGTCTATATGCAGATTAAAAACACCCATGATAATTGCAGTGCCCTCCTTACACACCTCCATTATTTCCTGATTAATACTTTGTCCAACAGAGAGGAAAATCCTCGGGGGCCTATAGACCACTCCCACCCATGATTTCTTTCCCTTGCTATTCCTTATTTCCACCCAAACTGATTCTACATCAGGATCTATTACACCTATATCATTACTCACAACTGCACTGATCCCTTCCTTTAACAACAAAGCTATCCCTCCTCCTTTTCCTTTCTGCCTATTCTTCCGGAACGTTGAATATCCTTGAACATTGAGTTTCCACTCTTGGTCATCCTGCAACCACGTCTCTGTGATAGCTATCAAATCATTTTCATTTATTTCTATCTGTGCCGTCAGCTCATCTATCTTGTTACAAATGCTACGTGCATTCAGATAAAGAGCCTTAAGCTTTGACTTTTACCATTTTTACCTACTCTGGTTCTAATTTCTGCTGTACTCTTATGCTTGTATTCTCTGTCCCTTCCTGTCACACTTTGATTAATTGTGTATCAGTGGCTAACAGAACAGTGTTTTAACATTAGTCACTAAAGACTTGCAGATTCGTAGGTAAATTGGCCATTATAAATTGCCCCTAGTATAGGTAGGTGGTAGGGAAATATAGGGACAGGTGGGGATGTGGTAGGAATATGGGATTAATGTAGGATTAGTATAAATGGGTGGTTGATGGTCGGCACAGACTCGGTGGGCCAAAGGGCCTGTTTCAGTGCTGTATCTCTAAATAAAATAAATAAATAAATAAAATGGAAACAGGTCAACTCAACAGCAATCCAATTAACAGTTCTGAATTCCTGTTGTTTCAGCCATACACTCTACTAGAGGAAACCATTTGTTTTGCACCAACAGTCCACATTGATTGTTGGCAAATTATACAATTAGTGGCAAAACAAACATTTCATTGAAGTCAGAAAGGTCAAAAAACTGTTCAACCTGACCGGGCAGCACTTTTCTACAGTCAAAATAGACACAGATGCAAGTACTTTAGTAAACCACTCTGCTGAACCACCATAACCCGGATAGGAGGGCCATAAAATAAGGCAATCAGTGAGCGATTTTAACATCTTTAAGATGTTTCTCCTTTGAAAGAAAAATGACACGTATTTATATAGCATCTTTCACAACCTCAAGACCCCCTAAAGCACTTTAGTCAATGAAATACTTTTGAAGTGTAATCATTGCTATAATGTCGGCGAAGCAGCGGCCAAATTGCACACAGCAAACTCCCACAAAAACAATGTAATAGTGACCAGATAATTTTGTTAATATATTGATTGAAGGCTAAATATTGGCCAGGATGCTGGGAATAACTCGCCTGCTCTTCTTCCAAATACTGCCAAGAGATCTTTTATGTCCATTTTAGAGAGCAGACAAAAAGTTGATCCCTCTGTCAGTGCAGCACCCCCTCAGTGCTGCACTGAGTTGATAGCACTGAAGTCTCTGGCATAGCAGTTGAATGCACAACCTTCTGATTTACTAGCAAGAATGTCATCACTGAACCACGTCTGGCACCACAATAATGAGAACAAGTAAGCAAGAACACGACTGTAGAGCTGAATTTAACGCATCGTGATGGCACTTCCAGGAAACACTTCGGGGGAAGTCATGCTTACGTAGCGGGTGGCTTCCAATGGTACGCTCTCTGGGAATGCAGAATCAGACCTCATGGTTTACAAACAGAAGAATGGATCCTGCAATTGTATTATTGTGTTCATTTCTTCCCACTAGAGATTAGAATTTCTCGAGACCAACAGGGCTTCAAATTCAACCTTAAAACTGGCTGCTTTATTACATGCAATAATAAACCCATAAAACAGAATGTGAAATGATCATTGCATCTAGCCTACAGCAATTGTCTTGAACTCCTGGAACATTATTACATTCAGAGTATTTGGTGTTGGGTTTAAAATCAAATGACTTTCAGATTTTACACTCGAATAGGGAACTGAAGTCATTACGGGAGATGAGCAGCCAGGGCCCCTGTTGCAGCACAGAAGCTGCTGAGTGGTTCATTGGAGCCTGTAGTGAAAGGTTCAGAAGCCACAACTTCTTATCCACAGAATTGACAGTTAAGAATTCTCAGTTCGTTGTTTGACATTACTGCCTCGGTTCTGCATCTTTTTGATGACAGAATGAATTTGGAATTTATTTTCAGAAGGTTAATTGCCAGTTCTGCTTTTTTCTGCTGATTCAAAGAGTTTGAAATGTGTTTATGCAATCGAAGAGGCACTGCTAACAAAGGCCAGGCAGCCATTAACAAATCCAGGTTTGATCGAATACCCTGATTTGTGTTATACTGGAACAGGGGACAGGATGCTTTTTCTATCCCAGGGTCTCCAACTTAACATTAAAGAAATATTCAATGTAGACATTAATAACTAGGGCAACTTTCATATTCAGTTCTTAGCATGTTAGCATTCTGACCTCTTCTGAACTCCCCACTGGTATGACATATAATCTGTAACAATTCAATAACACAGGCTTTAATCACTTCATTCTTGCCTGCTCTTTTGAACGAACAGATCATTTATGCCCATCAACTTATCTAATAACAGCACTTAAAATGTTTGGGATTAACCTTACTGGCTAGAGTTTATAATTATTTTTGTTTTGCTATTTTTTGCTACTTAATGTCATAGGTATAGTATATGGCACAAGTTTAACAGCACTGTGGGAGAACCACACTGACTGCAAGAGAGAAACCTTAATATTTTATTCAACTACTGAGATACAGCTACATGAAGCTTGTTTACAGTAATGCTGCAAGGTGTACCTGTTGCAAGGTGTGACATTCCCAAGATCAGTAAGAGAATAGTTGGTCTAGGCAGGCATTAGGTCAAGTAGAGATTAAACTTACTTACTTTCTCCAGAAGTAGGAACAATTTTCCTTTGCGAGGAGACTTTTTTGATAGATTGAAAATCATTAGCTTTATTTTTGCAGTTCTTTGGAAAAAAAAGTGATACAGAAATTTGCACATGCGAAAGTATGACATCTGAAGCATGATGGAGATGTATCATAATTATAAAGGCAGGGCAAGTGCGGGGGCAAGTAAAGGAAAGTGAACCGGGGCTGGGGGGGTGGGGTGGTGCAGGCAAGGGCGGGTGAGAAAAAGCGAAGGAGGAGAGAGAGCGAGCGAGAGATGTCTCTTCCCACTCCTTCAGTTGCTTCTTACAATAACAACTGGATTTGTATCAGAGCTCCTTACCCTCCAATGGACACAAGCGAGGTACCTTTTCCGGCATTAGTTTTCCATCTTTATGGAGGCAATAGAGCTCAGCAATCTCCTGTCGGCAATGCTTGCTTTTAGCCCTGGAGAGGGCCGACAGTGCTTCCTTGCCCGATATTTCACATCTGGGAGCCTGTTCATAATGGATTTCTTGAGAACCTTTTCCAATCACCCCAACTTTGTAGTGGCTCCCAGTCTTGTAGTTTGGTTGTAAATTGCTGGCATTTTTGACCTTATAGTTCCCGTACTTCAGGACTTCATTGGAGTTCTTGCCCAACAGTGAATGGTCCTTGGCTTTGCCCACCTGATCATACTTGGTTTTCTGCACAATTGGGGCTTTACTTTTTACTTCAGACTGCAACTTTTGTCGTTGCATTCTTGGCCCAAAATTACTATTGTCAATATTTTCAAAGTCTTTTGGGACAGAGTTTTCATTGTTACTGTCGATCCGATTTTTCTCCTTTGGCTTGTGAGAAAGAAGCACCTCCTGGAAAAGAGATGTAGAAACCAGGTTGTTAATGATAGAAAGTCAGTCAGTTAACAAATTTGATAAATAGGGTAACTAAAGAACAAGCTTCACTTTCAAGCTTTGATATTCAGGTGCAGATCTTCCTGTTATTGTGTGTGGACATATTAGATGGCCAAGACACAGCACATAGATGAAAACAGGTCTGGAGGATTACACAACGATAATGAAGCCCACCAGTTTATATTTAAATTATGGACAGGCACTGTTACAGGCATATGGGCCTCCTCACCCCATTTTTGTCCATGGGCTGTGCCTAGCCAATCCAATATGCTTAAGCACATGAACAGGCAAATCTACCGCTCGCTATAAAAGTCCCTCATTATAATTATCTGAGACATATCCAATATTGGCGATGAAAAATGTGTTAAATCTGTAATAGTTTGTACTGAAAGGGGCCAATTAACTTCAGGTTTTAATGCAATAAACTACATAAACTAAGTTGGATTTCGTATCAAGTTCTACACAAAACATTTAATGCCAGGCTGCCTCTGTGCTGCACTCTAACAAAAAATGGGGTAACAGTTAAAGGAGCTAAAAAGTGTACCAATTTCTCCCTTTATGATTGAGGGATGAGCACAATAAATTTTCAGTTTAACCAAATGTATCATGAAAAAAAAAATCAGACTTCCAGTTAAAAAAAAAATCCCCTTCTGCCCAACACTAGTTTCTTTTTTAAATTCCAGTTTCAGTAAAACCAGCTTGGCTGTGCTGTGATCTGGCAGTTGAAGGGAGTTGTACTTGGCTACACAGAACATGACTGTGCAAAGCTCCATGCCGAAATCCAATACAGGATCTCTTGTGTTTCTGTGTTCACAGAAAGCATCAAAGCAAAACCCCAATGTTAAAAGAAATTTCATTCACTTTGATACCAACAAACCCAGACACCAATTTACACAGCATAACACTTTTATAGTCACTTCAATCAATCAATTTTAAATGATTAATTAATTCACATTTCTGTTCTTAGAACCTTGAAAGACACTAATCGATCAGAATGTTATCAACCCAGCCATGGTGGATATGGCAAGGTATTATATGTCTGACAGAATAGTAATGAATATAAACTCAAATGTTTAAAATCAACTCTTTCTTTCTCACAAATACTATATCCACTGAATGATATGAGGATATATGAAAAATGAGGATATAAGGAGTATTCAACACATTTATTTATCGCTGTATAAGATACTTTTGAGTTGGAAGATATGCTATTTTTGTGATGGTTTTTAATGCCTATTCATAGTCAGATAATCATTTTAATACTTAATAAAATATCTGGTTGCCAATGAATTTAATTTAAACAAACTCATTTGGAAAAGCCTGAATTTATTATGTTGCATTAACTCCTAACTGAGATAACGTTTTGTTTTCTGGACTTTTAATGGGCATCAGTTCAGACAGAGTTTTGTTTTAAGTTCAGTTCAGTTCCTGGAACAGGAAACTTGGAGAACTCTTGCTGCTGTGCTGCTCTTTTGGTTCCTGAGAGAAGTCCGTTCTCTGGGAGTTCTTATAACTAGCAGCAAAGTATCTTCCAAAGGATTTGAATTCTAAAGCTATGACAAAAATAATAAAGTTGCACAATATCATTGTGTGGCTTACTATGAAGACGACTATGGGTGGAAGTTAGTTAACCCGTTTGGAGCGGGAATGGAATGGTGGGGAGTCGGAGAACAGCGTCAGATACGTCCGCCCGGAAATCCGACATGTGACGTTGGCTCCGGATTAAGTCAGCAGCGGGAAAGCTCAAGGCGGCATTGCGATTCCGACGTGAGGGGACTTGCACTTAAATTGTAGAACAGTTACTTATAATACATTTGCATGCAATTGATCGCAATTCATTTGGGGGACATGGGATTAAGTGGACAATTAGCAGCCCTCTTGTGCCTTCGG
This sequence comes from Heterodontus francisci, assembly GCF_036365525.1. NCBI lineage: Eukaryota > Metazoa > Chordata > Chondrichthyes > Heterodontiformes > Heterodontidae > Heterodontus > Heterodontus francisci. The sequence continues at coordinate 53,865,520 of NC_090394.1, forward strand.
ATTCCCAGCCATTGAAAGGTTGCAGCACAGAGGCGAGGCTTCAATGCTGCGACGGGTAGGCAGCCATGACCATCACTGGATAGGGGAAGGAGGAGGAACAGAGGCCATTGTCAGCCTGAAGTGCTGTGCACTCTGCATGGGTGGGCTTGGTCTTGGGTTGCAGTGTCAGGTGGGCTTGATCTCAGTTGGTCAGTACAGGTGGCCATACTGCTGGGTGAGAGGCCATCAGCAAGGTGGACACCGAGGGCCATTAGCGCAGCAGACGAGAGGAGTAGCAAAGGCAAAGATGCCACGGCAACTTCGTGTCTGCAAGGACAACGTTCTGGAAGCCTACTGATCACCTGGAATGGGTCTCATATACCCTGTCTTTTTGGACCCGCACAGCGTGATGCATCACCTCAGAGAAGCTCCACGTCGAGAGCAACAGCAGCCGGCCATGCCAAGAAGGGCCCACCTTCAGACACAAACCAGCTACCTCCAAATGTCCAAGTGGTATTGTCAGTGACGACTGTTGCTCTCCAGGGAGGCTGTCACTGACTTATGCCCCATGCTGTAGGATGAGTTCCGACCTATGGGATTCGGTGGTCATCTATGCCAGTGATTCTGAAGATCACCATGGCACTTAACTTTGACGTGTCGGGATCTTTCCAGGGATCCACTGGGGACATATGTGGGATCTCCCAAGCAGCAGCCCAGCGCTGCATCAAGGAGGTGACCAATGCCCTGTTCAAGAGGGCCGATGACAATGTATGCGACCAGACCGACCCTGACAGTCAGGCAGAGAGGGTCATCAGACTCAGGGCCATCGCTGGATTCTGGCAGGTACAAGATGTGATGGATTGCACGCATGTGGCCATCAAGAATCCAGCGGACCAGCCAGCCACCTTCATCAACAGGAAGGGCTTCCATTCAATCAACTTTCAACTGGTCTGCAAACACCGAAGCATTTCCTGCAGATTTATGCCCGCTTCCCCTACGTCAGGTGAAGTCAGCATCCCACAATTAAGCCATGAAGGAATAAGCATTTTCCATAATGAAAGTTAACTTCAATAATGAAAAAACTTTACAAGACAAAACAAATGGCAACTATCAAACACCTGTGAAGCTCCAAATGTCTCGAAGTGGTTTTCTTCATATGCTGGAGTGCTTCTACGACGTGTGACGCCTGCACTAGCAGTTGGGCTGGAGGCAGGCTGCTGATCAGGCCCCTTGGCCTGTGATGACTTTGGCGGGCTTCCTCTGGCTGCCTGAGGCCTGTTGCGGCACTGGAGTCGGGCTCACTGGTGGAAGGGCTGAGGAGCCACTCTCCATACTCAGAGTGCCCTGAGGGGAGCCCCTTGATGTGGGAGGTCAGCCTCTTCTACTCCTTTTCAAAGTTCACTTGAACCTCCTTGCTCAGGATACGTGTCAGTTATGGCTCAGTTGGCACAAGAACACAAGAAATAGGAGCAGAAGTAGACCATATGGCCCATCGAGCCTGCTCCGCCATTCAATATGATCATGGCTGATCTTGGGCTTCAATTCCACTTTCCTGCCCGCTTCCCATATCCCTCGACTCCCTGCGAGACCAAAAATCTATCTATCCCTGCCGTAAATGTATTCAATGATGGAGCATCTACAACCCTCTGGCATAGAGAATCCCAAGATTCACAACCCTGTGAGTGAAGTAATTTCTCCTCATCTCAGTCCTGAATGATCAGCCCCTTATACTGAGACAGTGTCCCCATGTTCTAGATTCTCTGACCAGTGGGAACAATCTCTCCACTTCTACCCCATCGTCCTTTCAGAATCTTGTCCAGTGCAAGTATATCCTTTCTTAAATGTGAAGACCAAAACTGCACATAGTATGCAATCTCACCAAAGCCCTGTACAATTTTAGTAAGACTTCTTTATTCCTGTACTCCAATCCCCTTGCAATAAAGGCCAACATGCCATTCGCCTTCTTAACTGCCTGCTGTACCTGCATGTTAACTTTGCGTGTTCCTTGTACGAGTATCCCCAAGTCTCTCTGAACACTTATCAGTTTCACACCTTTTAAAAAATATTCTGCTTTTCTATTTTTACATTCAAAGTAAACAACTTCACACTTCCCTACATTATACTTCATTTGCTATCTTGTTGCCCACTCACTTAACTATATCTCTTTGCAGCCTCTCTACATCCTCCCCACAGCTTACCTTTCCACTGAGCTTTGTATCATCAGCAAACTTTGATACATGACTCCGTCTCTTCATCCAAGTCATTAATATAGAGTGTAAATAGCTGAGGCCCCAGCACTGATCCTTGCGGCACCCCACTATTCACTGCCTGCCAACTTGAAAATGCCCCATTTATGCCCATTCTCTGCTTCCTGTCTGTTAACCAATCCTCTATCCACGCTAATGTACTACCCCCAACACCATGAGCCCTGATCTTGCCTATTAATCTTTTATGTGGCACCTTATCGAATGTCTTTTGAAAATAAAGGTATACTATATCTACTGGTTCCCCTTTATCTACCCTCCTAGTTACATCCTCAAAAAACTCTAATAAATTTGTCTAACAGGATCTCCTTTTAGTAAAACCATGCCGACTTGTTCTGATCATACTATGCATTTCCAAATGCAATGTTACGATTTCTTTAATAATAGGCAGCACAGTGGCGCAGTGGTTAGCACTGCAGCCTCACAGCTCCAGCAACCCGGGTTCAATTCTGGGTACTGCCTGTGTGGAGTTTGCAAGTTCTCCCTGTGTCTGCGTGGGTTTCCTCCGGGTGCTCCGGTTTCCTCCCACAGCCAAAAGACTTGCAGGTTGATAGGTAAATTGGCCATTATAAATTGCCACTAGTATAGGTAGGTGGTAGGGGAATATAGGGACAGGTGAGGATGTGACAGGAATGTAGGATTAGTATAAATGGGTGGCTAATGGTCGGCACAGACTCGGTGGGCTGAAGCGCCTGTTTCAGTGCTGTATCTCTAAATCTAAATCAAAAATCAATAGTTTCCAGCATCTTCCCAACGACTGATGTTAAGCTAACTGTCCTGTAATTCCATTTTCTCTCTACCTCCTTTCTTGAAAAGCGGTGTAACATTTGCCAACTTCCAATCTGACGGGACCATTCCTGAATCTAAAGAATTCTGGAAAATCATAGCCAGCGCATCCACTATCTCTGCAGCTATCTCTTTTAAAACCCTAGAATGTAGGCCATCTGGTCCCGGGGACTTGTCAGATTTTAATCCCTCAAGTTTCTCCAACACTTTTTCTCGGCTGATAGCAATATCCTTAATTTCTTCACTCTTTTTAGCCCCTAGGTTACTGCCTATTTCTGGTATGGAATAGGTGTCTTCTACGGTGAAGACAGACACAAAATATTTGTTCAATGACTCTGCCATTTCCTCATTCGCCATGATGATTTCTCCTGTCTCTGCCTCTAAGGGACCAATGTCTACTTTAGCTACTCTTATACGTACTTATAAAAGCTCTTACAATCTGTTCTTATATTGCTGGCTAGTTTACTCTCATTCTATTTTCTCCCTTTTTATCAACTTTTTGGTGGCCCTTGCTGCTTTCTAAAACACTCCCAAACCTCAGACTTGCTACTATTTTTTGCAACATTGGAAGCCTCTTCTTTTAGTCTAATACTCTCCTTAACTTCCTAAGTGAGCCACAGATGGGTCTTTCTTGACTAGTTTTTGTTTTAGAATGGAATGCACTTTTGTTGAACCCTTTGAATTGTTTCTTTAAATGTTTCCCACTGTTCATTTACCGCCATACCTTCCAGTCTATTTACCCAATTAACCTTAGCCAGTTCTCCCCTCATACCTTCATAATTGGCTTTGTTTAAGTTTAAGATTCTTGTTTGTGATTGAAATGTGTCACTTTCAAATTAACTAGAAATTCAATGGCATGATGATCACTATTTCCCAGTGGATCTTTAACTATGACATTGCTTATTAACCCTGCTTCATTACACAATACAAGATCTAAGATAGATTTATCCCTCGGCAGTTCTACAATGTATTGCTCCAAGAAGCTGTCATGAAAGCTTTCTACAAATTCATCTTCTGGACCACTGTTGCCAATTTGACTGTCCCAGTCTATATGCTGATTCAAATCCCCACAATTAATACATTACCTTTTTTTATATACTCCAATAATTTCCCATTTAATGTTCTGTCCAATAATATAACTGTTAGGGGGCCTGTAAACTAATCCCACCAGTGTTTTTTGACTCCTGCTATTCCTAATTTCCATCCAAACTGATTCTACTTCATGATCTTCTGAGGCCAGATCCCTTATTAATGTCCTTATGCCATCCTGAACTATCAGGGTTACTCCTCCTCCTTTGCCATTCTGCTTGTCTCTCTGAAATATTGTGTACCCTGGAATATTCATTTTCCAACCTTGATCTCCTTGTAACCATGTCTTGGTAATGGCAATTAGACCTAGATCATTTACCTCCATTCGTGCCACTAGTTCATCTAATTACAGATGCTTTGTGCATTCAGAAAAAGGAACTTTAATTTCATTTTTGTACCTCTATTCCCTGCAATGACTGTATTTGCCAATGTACAATTTTTGTTAAACTCTCCGTCCTTTCCTGTATCATTCTGTTGGGAGTTACCCACATCATCATCCTGCTCCGATGCCCTGACTTCTCTCTTTGGATTTCTAAATTTCCCTTTACCCAAACACTCCCCCCACCTCTTGGTTTAAAGCCCTGTCCACAGCCCTAGTTATGCGATTGGCCAGGACACTAGTCCCAGCCCGGTTCAAGTGAAGCCCATCCCAACGGAATAGCTCCCTCTTCCAAGTACAGATGCTAGTGCCAAGAATCAAAACCCCTTCTTCCCACACCACTCTGAGCCACGCGTTTAGTTCTCTAAGATGCTTGACCCAGTGCCAATTTGCGTGTGGCTCAGGTAACAATCCGGAGATGATTACCTTTGACTCATCCACCTTGCAGTCCTTTTCTTCATCCACACAGGTAGCATGACACTATTTCAAAGAAGAGCAGTGCGTTATCTCTGGTGCCCTGGCCAATATTTATCCCTCAATCATGATCCAAAAACAGATTATCTAGTAATTTATCTCATTGCTAATTGTGGGAGTTTGCTGTGTGCAAATTGGCTGTTGAATTTCCTGTATTGCAGCAGTGGTTACACTTCATTGGCTGTAAAGTACTTTGGGACATCTAGTCGTGAAGGTGATATACAAGTGCAGGTCTTTTTTATATATATCTTAAAGCACTTTACTGAAGCGCAGTCGCTGTTCAAATGGCATAGTCATAGGACACCATTCTACCCATTGAGTCCATGCCAGCTCTCTGTGGAGCAATCCAGTCAGTCCCATTCCCCTGATCAATCCCCGTAGCCCTGCAAATTTATTTCCTTCAAGTACCAATCCAATTTCCTTTTGAATCCATTGATTGTCTCTGCTTCTGCCACCCTCATGGGCAGCGAGTTGCAGGTCATTACCATTCACTGCATAAAAAAGTTCTTCCTAATATTTCCCCTGCATCTCTTGCCCAGAACTTTCAATCTGTGCCCCCTTGTCCTTGTACCATCAGTTAATTAGAACAGTTTTTCCTTGTCTAACTTAAATAAGTCTGTCATAATCTTGTACACCTCTATCAAATCTCCCCTCAATCTCCTTTGCTCCAGGGAGAACAACCCCAGCTTTTCCAACCTAGCCTTGTAACTAAGATCCCCCAACCCTGGAACCATTCTGGCAAATCTCCTCTGCACCCACTCAAGGACTCTCATATCCTTCCTAAAGTTCAACATAACTTCCCTGCTTTTGTACTCTAGCCCAAGATCCCAAATGCTTTGCAAACCACTTTCTCAATATATCCTGTCACCTTCAAAGATTGATGCAAATGCACCCCCAGGTCCCTCTGTTCTTCAACACTCTTTAGAACTGCGCCATTAAGTATATGGCCTCACCCTATCCCTTCTGCCAAACTGCATCACCTCACACTTGTCTGTACTAAATTCCATCTGCCACTTTTCTGCCCATTCTGCTAGCCTATCAACGTCCTGTTGCAGAAGCTTCATATCATCCTCTATGTTTACCGATCCTCCAAGTTTGGTGGTATCAACAAATCGTGAAATTCTGCTCTGTATTCCAAGATCCAAGTCATTCATATCTTGCAAAAAAAAAAAACAGTGGTCCTAGCACTGACTCTTCGGGAACACCACTGTCTACCATCCTCCATTCTGAAAAACAACCATTTCCCATGACTCACTGTTTTCTGTCCTTAAGCCAATTTTTTATCCAATTGGACACTGATCCTCAAACATGGAAGCCAAATTATGCACTACAAGCTCCTATAAATAGCAATGAGGTTATAACTAAATAATCTGATTAGTGGTGTTGGTTGAGGGATAAATATTGGCTAGAGCACCAGGGGAATTCCCCTAGATTATTTGCCCAAGTTTCTGTAGTGGGATTTGAGCCCACAACCTCCTGACTTGGAGGCAAGAGTATTACTGCTGAGCCAAGGCTGCCACCTCAAAGAGTGCCCTCATACATCGGTGGGGGGGAAACAGGTATTTAAAGCTGGGCCTCCTTAAAGATGGACAGAGAGCGAGGAGTAAAGAAAGGACAAGATTTTCTTTCTGCTTTTTTGCAGCAAAATTATACACACATTTATTTTTAAAAACTAGACAACTTCCTGTGATTCGTTTGCACAGGAGTGAAGACCAAGCTCATTGTTCAGGTGAAGTGGAGTTAGAGGGCAGGGGATAAATGGACCAGGGCACACAAGGTGCAATTTGGCCCCATTTGAAAGTCATCCATTCTGTTTTTATTTTTATTTAATACTTTTGATATTTATAGTTAATAGTAAAATATAAGGTAATTGGGAAAAAGATGTACAATTGGTTGGACCATCAGAGTTTCTCTGCTGTACATGCTTAAAGACTGGGAGATGTGAAACTAAGGTTTTAATATGCCACCACTGGTGGGAGGTTATAAATACAGCATGATAATTTCCGCTGTAAGTGTGAATATTGGAATTTATAATAGAAGTTGATAAAATTGACAAATGTGACAACAGGAAGTAGGATTTTTCAGAGAGGAAGTGCGTGAAACAAATCGTCCACCAGTGCTGGTCACAGACCTTTAATCATATAAAATCCAAAATTTTGACAGTATATGGTACAATTTGGATTTAATGGATACAGACTCTGTATAATATTGAGTCTTTAATGTAGTTTAAGCATTGATTTTAGCTGAAGCTGTTCCCTTAGTGTCCCCGATGTGCATTTTCTTTCCAACATCGTTGTTCAATACGGTAGCTGAAATAAGAGACTTGTGTGATTTTTTTTTTTAAAGAATATTTCAATCAAGCTGATGAAAAATTATTTTAATAGTTGAAGCAAGCTCCTAGTTCCAGAAAAATCAATTGGTGTTCTTGTGTTAAACAAAAGGAATTCAGAATTGCATGCCAATAATGAAAGGGACACACAATGTTTCATTGCCCTTAACAGTTGCCTTTTCACTCAGATCACTTGTCATTTAGCTCCTGAAGAAGCTGGTCCTCCAACTGTAGATAGATATATGCTGTAGGGTCAAATGCAGTATTGTTTAACTGTGTTGGAGAGAGTGTACACCTTGGGAACATTGAAGGAGCAGCTCCAGCCAAAAGAAAGGCTTTAAACTCCATTAAAGACACTCAATATTTAACTGGGCTATATCTGACAAAGCCACATATTAGTCTATTGTAAAGTAACATTGCTGCAAAATTTAATGACAAATTAAATGTTTTTTGAGAATACATTCCATTGGATTTTATGAGCTACATTAATTCAGTATTGTAATGTCTAACTAAACAGAGGTATTTCACACAATGAAGGAGTACTTTGCAGTTTGTAGTGTGCATTGATGACTATTCATGTATCTATTCCCTCCTTCATATTTGAGGGTAGCTATAAAATATCATTCTTTTGCTTGATTTTTTCTGAAATAAAATTAACAGTTGGCCTGTTATAAAGCAGAGAGAGTGGAGTAAATGGTAAAATATGAAAACTCTGCGTGAGTCGCTTACAGTTATAAGCAGATGATTTTGTTCTAAAAATAAAAAATTCAGAAATGGCAAGTAAAGGATATAAATATAAATTACTGATTTGGGAGTTTTAGAGTTTGTAAAATAACTCAATAAATCAAGTTAGGCTTCTGGGATATGAGAAGTTACTTAGTGAATTATTTCCCCCACTGCACTGTTTCTGCAACACTAATAAATTTTAATATTTGGGAAAAATGAGCTTCTGTAAGAGGAAATAGTATCAGGCTGAAAATACTGATTCTGAAGTCCAGTACATCACCCCACTGTGATCCAGAGTAGCACTTCGATTACATGGAAGGCTTGCAACATTCACCATATCACGCGAAAGAATTCACTTCATACATTTTCTTTACATGAATTTAAAAGCTCCTAAATGTTACTACTGTATGTGATTGAGTGTACAGAATGGAATCCAGTGGTCTGCTGAATTTGATAATGTCTGTCTTGTTTTAGCTTGAGACTGTAATGTTTAATAATAATGTTAGTTTTGGATGGATATCTGGTTATCCCACAGAGGTGGCTTTTGAACGTTCTCAAAATTGGGCTGACTTGTAAAATTCATCGACGTTACTTTAAAATGTCAGTAAATAAGCAAATTCAGGAAAGTTAAACTCACAGCAGTCTAAGTAAACCAAAGCCAAAGGATGTGCCAACTGGTAAACTCATACTAAACCAATGGATCAGAAGGATGCTTTATTCAAAAAGGCGCCTTGTTTACCCACTTACTGCAACAATGTGGTTCAGAGCTTGATTGACGTTGTGATTTGCCCTTCGTGCCTCAGGACAACTAAGGATAAGCAATAAATACTGCCTCGCTGGCCCACATCTCAAGAACAAATTTTTAAAAGCACAGGGTGCGGAGAACAGGAGATATAATCAAAGAAAGCAGTTGGTAAAACGGCCAACTGATGCTGCTGATTAGCTGGAGAATTTTGAGATTCATTAAGAGCTCCCTTTAGTTTCTGGCTTCACCAAACCCCTTCTTTTATTTTTATAAATGAGGTCACTGAGGCTGTTGTTGCCGATCAGATAAATTCAAATGACCTTTCTCAAAGCCATTGGTGATAGCTTATATCGAACCTTGGTTAGACCACATTTGTATACTGTGCACAGTTCTAGTCTCCATTTTATAAAAAAGGGTCTAGAGGCACTAGAGAAGGTGCAAAAAAAGATTGAGGGAGCAGCAATTACATTTTCCTTCCCAAATATTCAACCACATTTTGAAAAGGTATTACTGATTCGAATTTCACAATTGTTTCTGTTGGAACATTCCATTTCCTAACAACTCTGGTTTCAAAAAACAAAATCTTCTAATCTCCCCCTTTGTTATTTTGGTGATGATCTTAAATTTGTCATTAACTCACCGACTAATAGAAATAGTTTTTCCATATATACGTCGTCAAAACCCCTCATAATTTTGAACACCACTAGCTTTCCCTTTTTACCTTCTTTGTTCTGGTAAAAAGATGCATAGATTCTCCAGTCTCTCTTCATAACTAAAACTCTTGTTACTGTGCTAGGAAGTCTTACCTATACCTTCTGCATGGCCTTGACATCCTTCCAAAAGTATGATGCTCAAAACCGGGCACAATATTTTTTTAAAACAGTACCTGAATCAGCAATTTACATTAGTTTATCTGTTACTTCTTTATTTTCGTACTCTTTATCTCATTTGTCCAGGCCAATATTTATCCATCAACCAACATCTTTGGATAAAAAAAGCAGATTATCTGGTGATTATCACATTGCTGTTTATGGGAGCTTGCTGCGCGCAACTTGACTGTCGTCTTTCCTACATGCCGGCACAGAAACGATAGGCCAAGTGGCCTATTTGTCGCAATCGTTTTATGATTTCTATGATTCTATTATAAGAGTAACTACACTGCAAAAATACTACATTGGCTGTAAAGCACTTCAGGACATCCTCAGCTCACGAAAGACATGATATAAATGAAAGTCATTCAAGTCTTATTTGCAAAATCAAGGACCCCATGAGCATTTTTTTTTTAAGCTTTCTCAATTTGTACTCTGACTTTTAAAGATCTGTATATCTCTCTCAACACCATTAACATTTAGTGCATATGTCCTCACAATTCTTTTCCTCCAAAAATGTTACCGTACATTTCCTTGCTTTAAATTTTCATCCAATATTTATTTGCCCCATTTGCCAACCTATGACCTCCTGAAGTCACACTTAGGGATGAATTTAGTGTTCCCATTGTGGCTTCCGGCAGCAGACCCAGAAGTGGGTGCTGTCACTGCTCGTCATGTCTGCGGCGGACCCACCGCAATCACGTGACAGGCGCCAACTGTAATAATGGAGGCGCAGGGCCCGGCCAATTAAGCGGCAGTGGCGGGATTTAAGGCGCTGAATGCGGCATCAGGTGACTCTGGAGCAGGTGCTGGCGCCATATTACCAGGTGGCCCCATGATTTAGCGATTCCTCCCTGGAGATTCTCCTCCAGGCTGCAAAGGAAAGATGGGAGGTCTTCTTCCCCAGACATGGCAAAAATAGGTCCTCCTTCCTGACCAAGCAAGCCTGGGTTGAGATCGCAAAGGAGGTCAGCAGTCATGGGGTCACCCGCCAATCACGGGTCCAGTGCAGGTAGAGAGTCAACGACCTCCTTTGATCTGCCAAGGTGGCTGCTCCATACCACTCCTTTTTGGGGATTGCATATAGTTACGCAGGAGGCAACGTGACATGGGGAGGGAGGCACCATAAAGGTGCTGGCAAAGGGGGTTAGGCGGCAACACATCCTACCAGATGCATGGCAGCATCTCAGCCACAGGCCACTATCTTACGAAGTTCACCCCCATTGTGGGAATGACCCATACAGGAAACCCCAGCAGGGGACGAAGGGATACCACTAGCACAACTATGCTGTTGCTCTTCCTGTGGTGTATGATTATCTCCCATAACAACAGGGACCCCCCGTGGTCTGGCGAATGAATTACAGACATACAGCCTCTCTCAGCAGCTGAGAATGAAGTACTGGAGTTGGCGGGAACCCAGGGCAGCTGCTCAATAGTGGATGGTGAGACTGGATTCTCTGCGCAGGAGAATGAGGATTGTCTTCAATAGATCTTAAACACGCTTCTGGTGACGAGATCTGCAGTCTAGCCCACACGTTTGTGTTCTGTTATGCAGATTGGTATCTGCAGCAGACACCATCAGAAGGGGAACAGCAGTCAATCTCTGAGCAGGCACAGTCAGATGATGCACCATCACATGACACTCCTGCATTTTCCACCAGCGCAGATACGTTCATCTCAGAGGGTTTACACTCAGCTTTAGAATCAGGGTCACAAGCTAGTGAGAGCACCGCACATGCACCAGAGCAGCTAGCTGAGGCTGTGACAGCCGAGGTCTCTGACAGTCAGAGGACTATGGGTAGCCAGGCCAATGCTGAGACTCAGGCTGATGGTGAGCCTCTGGTTTTGACAGCACACGGCATACTGGAATTGCAAAGAGAGGTAAGGCAACATCTGGTGAAGATGCCAGAGGCCATGCACAGCCATGAGCAGATGATGGAGGAGTCCATTTATGAGTGCGGCCATGTCTCAGGCATGTGACCACGTGGCTTCCTCCATCGAGAGGGTGGTGATCCTCATGGAGAGCCAGAACCCACAGATGTGTGCACAATCGCCTTAGCCATGAGTTCAACACAGCAGTGGCAAGGCAAGAGAAGGACGGGGCGCCTGCAGAATACTCCACCTCCTCATCCTTCTCTGCTGAGAATGTGAAAGGCCCTATATAAATACATGTACTTTTGTACATAGTACTTGCATGTTTTACATCCAAAAAAATCTGTTGTTAAAATGGTTGCAAATCTGCAGGCTATCTCTGTCATTTAGCTGTGATGAAGCTGCTGGTCCTAATTATACACTACCACAACTTACTCTAATTATCTGTTTACTAACTAAGATAGAGCAATGATTAGGAGAAAACTTTTACACAATGACAAAATGTTGTTCCAATTAGATGTGTTGCATACTGGAGCAGTAGAAAATCAGAATTATCAGACTGTTTAAGAATCTGCCAAGAATGATTGTAAGGTACTGTTCAATTACAGAAGTTTAATTGAGACTATTTGAATAATGAAAGTGCTTGGTTTCTAGATTGCTCAAATGAATTACCTGTACGAGATTTTGTGACTTGTTCTCAGAACAAATTCATTGTTTCTCTCCGGAATAAAAGGAATTTTGATTTTACAAACAGCTCTTAAGAACTGGAGAGAGGCATGGGTGCCAGAACAATACAATATCTACAAAGTAAATAAACAGGTGACAAGAACACCATGAAGGCAGTATAGCACCTGGTCTGCCGGCGACAAATTACAAATCAACTTTAGTTGAGGTATTTATCATATTTTGCTGCTGGCCAGAACTTTTAATAAATCCTTCCAGAGTAGACACGTTCCTGCAATTGCTGGGTTATTAGATGCACAACTTTTACCTGAATTCTGCAATAAATACAGGCATTATAAATGGACTAAAATTAGGCTTACCTCAGGCAGCTGCTCCGAATGTAAAGATAAAAGCTCAGGGCCCTCTTAAACCTCCAAATAATGATTTTTTTTTTCACCTTAGGATAATTTAGCTGGATCAGAGAGTTTAACTATCTGCCAGACTGAAACTCTTCCAACTGATTCACGGCCACAATGAACTGAACATTGAAACTTGAAGAATAAAAAAAAGTTAAGACGACATCCCGATTTTTCTTTCCAAGACTCTTCCTCAGATGCTTCAGAAAAGTTCACAATTACAGATGTTCTCCAACACACCTAAACAATCATGCTTCCCTGAAGCTTTTGAAAAGCCTGTAGGTCTTGCTCTCTATGTTGGTAAAATGGTTGGAAGGAACCATGCAATTCTTTCCTCCCACTGTTTTTCCTTTATTGTCTGAGCCCAGAGGATCCAAAGTCCCGGGTGCAAAAACAGAAAAATGCACTCCCAGCCTTTTACAAGATAAAGGCAGAACCTTTTCACCCAACAGTGCTAAGCTTGTAGAATCAGCAACCAGGAAAAGGTCATTGGACATAAATGGGATAAAGGGAAAATCAGATGGAATTTTGGAAAGGAAAGCGATAGGGTGATAGCCTAAAAAAAAAATGTATGTTCTTAGCTTACTATTCGTGAATGTTCTGCTACTTAGCTTGCACACAGTATCTGTAACTGTGAATGCTGACTAATATTGCAACTAGGCAATTTTTAACCATAAAAATGGAAATTACTTCACCGTCTGCATCTGAGGTTCCTCTAAATCCTGTTGCATTTTGCAAATTTCACACTTAAAATAAAAATCAGCAATATTTTCACACATGGTATAAACCAGAGAGCTGCTAACTTCCTTGTAATATTTGTACCATTCATGAGCCAATGAACCAAAACAAGCTCATAACAGTCACTCACAGTTACATGATTGGGTTTACGAATGCAAATGACAAATAGAACTAAGACTGCGTAACTACAGTTTGTACTTTTGGACAGTAACTTGTTCTGTTGTGCTCCATTATTTGAATGTTTCTGCAATTATAATAAAAGGAGCTGAAGGAGCAGAGACAAACAAAATAAAAAAAGTTCACTGTCTGTGCTGAGTTAGCGGACCGCAGCCAGAGCAACGAAGCAGGAGCTACAATTGGGCCGAGCGACTCTGGCCTAGAAAAATCAGCCAGAGTACCTATTCCTCATTGCTATCAAGTGGTACAGTAGTGTGATAATATTATGGGACTAGCACTCCAGAAATCCCAAGTTCAAATCTGACAAATGAGAGTTTAACAATTTGAATCCAGTTTACAAAGAAAAAGGTATCAGTCAAAATGACAACAAAGCTACTGGATTGTCATTAAAAACCCAACTGGTTGACTAACCTGCCATCCTAGTCTGGCCTACATGTGATTCTAATTCAACAGCAGCATATCTGACCCATGAAATGGGTAGCCTAGCAAGCCATTCAGTTGGTCCACCATCACCACCTTCTTGGGCAACTGGTGATGGGAAATCCATGCCAGCCTTGCCAGTGACATCCATATCCAAAAGTAACTTCCAAAAAAAAGGTATACACGTTCACAGACGGTGGATGAAGGCAGTATCAGAATTGGCTGTGTTGCCCCCACCACACAGTCACTGATGGCAACGGACTGCCAGCACCCATGGAACCATACTCTCACAGAAGCCAACAGCTTCAGGAGAGTTGAGGAAGAAAATTAGAAAATAAGTGATAACTGGCTTCACGTATGTGTTAGAGATGTAACAATGGCTTGGAATTTCCTCTATGGCTGCAATCCATAGGTTAGACCTGAAAATGCACCCATTCAAGTTACACTCAAAGTTCCTGCCAATCTCTAAATAAGCTGGACATAAATGGCGTAAAATGGTGTAAAGCAGCATAAATAAATCGGTACCCACGAAAAGTACCAAACTCACACCACATATTTCTTCTTTAGTTTCAACTCATCATTCGTACACATCAGGCACAACACGTTTAAGAACTTGCAACTGAGGGAGCCTTTCAATTTTTAATGCAACTCATACTGATGCTATAAAAATATTTCTATTTCTTTGATGGCAGAGTAGGTCTCGGTGAGCATAAATTAAAGAACAAAATGTCAAAAAATTGCAATTAAATACCAGACAAAAGACTGTTTCTTGCTGCACCTGAAAATCTAGTCAGAATTTGAAGACAGCCTTTGAAAGGCACAATTCTGGAAACTCCCCTGTACGACTCTGTAGCTTGGGGGTAGGGCCATTATTATGGGCAGAGATATGTTTAGGCTGATGGATTGATAGACAATCGCAAACAATCAAGGAGATCTGGGCCGTAATGCATTTAAACCCAAAATTCCGCAAACTTTTAGGTTTGCTTTGCACTCCAACTGCAAACGCAGGAATTCCAGTCTTATGCTATGATGGCTATCCTTTCAACACTGGTTCGTGACGGTGTTTCAAACCTTTGCTTGCTTCACAGCCAGAGTTAGTCTGGAGTGAGTTGCCACAGACTGTCTGTATTTGGTGTTCTAACAAGTGTTACAGGAAGAAGCTGCAGCTGGAAAAAATGCTGGCACAGAGAGCTGCTCTGTGTGAGGCCCAGGCTGCAAATGTGACATGCAGCAGGCGAGGAGAATCCACATTAAAGCCCACAAGGCACAGCAGAACAGCCAAGCCTGCAGACACTAGAGCAGTATACACACAATGCAATCATAGACAAATCTAGGTAAAAAAGATATAGCAAGCTCCTGCTTTGAGCCCACCCAGTCTGAAAACTGACTTACTTTAAAAGTATAGGAGGGCAGTGTTCGCTTGCTAAGAAATCGCACAAAGTCTTTAATCTTTGCTATGGGTTATCCATGTGCAATATCTCAATTTCATACATCACAAAACACAACTTAACAAAGAATAGATTTGAAAGGGTATTTCTGAATTGTGTGCAGCAGTGAGCAAATTATTTGAGCACTAAATGGGATTTCAAATAATTTTCAAAGTAAATTGACAAAAATTACAATCAAACAGCAGCCAGAACTGCTTGGCAGCCTTCACTTGGAGTCCAAATACAGTAACAAATTGTTCAAGCAATAGCATGCCACATTAAATAATATACTGGTAGTGCTTCTTTATTAAGCAGACTAATCCAAATAATTTTGGAATTGCTCTTATAGGAACCACCTATTCTGAGCCAATGCAAGGCACTTTTCCCAGGACTAAGTTAGCTCAGTGATCAGTAAAACACAGTGATCAGAGGCTGTAAAACACCTGCATTCTTCAAGAGGTCTGTGCAAGCCTGCATTACCCACCTTGTATTAGCTTCTCCAGATCTTATTCCTTAAGTACACCATTCAGTTTGCAAAATTTCACATCAATTTAATGGTCCCTCTGCCCTTAGTCATCTCGAATAGTCACTGCAACTGTCCTCAGCACCTCAGGGTCTTGCAGATGATGGACAGGCTTTGGGGAGTCAGGAGATGAGTTACTCGCTGCAGAATGCTCAGCCTCTGACCTATTTTTGTAGCCACACTATTATGTCATTGACTTATACTGAAGACCTCCATATCAATATGGAGTTGAGTTAAGGGCAAAGATTGACACGTGGAATTGTGATATAGTAGCCATCACGGAGACATGGTCGAGGGAGGGGCAGGATTGGCAGCTCAATATCCCGGGATGTAGAATCTTCAGGCGAGACAGATGAGGGGGTTAAAGAGGAGGGGACATTGCAATATTAGTTAAGGAGTCAGTTACTGCAGTAAGGAAAGAGGATATCTTGGAGGGGGCATCAAATGAAGCTTTATGGGTAGAGTTTAGGGGAAAAAAAGGGACAGCCGCATTGCTAGGTGTTTATTATAGACCCCCAGATAGTCAGCGGGAAATTGAGCAGCAAATATGTGTGCAATTCGCAGAGGTGTGTAAAAATAATAATAGGGTAATTATATGAGGTGATTTCAACTTTCCCAACATTAATTGGAATAGTCATCGTGTTAAGGGCTTAGATGGAGTGGAGTTCTTAAAAATGTATACAGGAGAACTTTTTAGCTCAATATGTGGAGGATCCAACAAGGGAGGGTGCATTGCTGGACCTAATTCTGGGGAATGAAGCCGGACAGGTGGTTGATGTGTTGGTGGGGGAGCATTTTGGTGATAGCAACCGCAACATGGTACAATTTAAGCTCGTTATGGAGAAAGAAATAGAACAAGTTGTAAAAAAAGGTTTTGGATTGGGGGAAGAGCGAATTTTAGTAAAATAAGGCAGGATCTGGCCAAGGTAGACTGGAAAGAGTTACTTGTCGGGAAATCTACAGAAGAGCAGTGGGGGGCATTCAAAAAGGAAATGGGGAGGGTACAGGCCCAACATGTTCCCTCTAGGGTAATAGGTAGGAGCAACAAGCCCAGAGAACCATGGATGACCAGAAACATTCAGGGTACGATGAGAAGGAAAAGAGAGGCTTTTAGCAAATACAAGGAGAGCAAATCAACGGAAGCATTAGTGGAGTACAGAAAGTGTAGGATGGAGCTTAAGAAAGCAATTAGGAGAGCAAAGAGTGGATATGAGAAAGCTCTGGCTGGTAAAAGTAGGGAAAATCCCAAGATATTCCATAAATATATCAATGGGAAGAGGATAACCAGGGAAGAGGATAACCAGGGAAAGAGTAGGACCCATTAGGGACCAAGGGGGAAATATGTGGGTGGAGCCAGAGGATATTGGTAGGGTGTTGAACGAATACTTCACATCTGTCTTCACCTAAGAGAAGGAGGAAGTAGATATGGAACTGAGAGACAGAGACTGTGAGGTTCTTGAGCAAATTATCACAGGGAGTGACAAGGTATTGGAGGTTTTGGCAGGTTTAAAAGTGGACAAATCTCCAGATCTGGACGATTTGTGTCCCAGGATGCTGTGGGAGGCGAGGGTGGAGATTGCAGAGACTCTGACCCAAATTTTTAATTCCTCTCTGGCCACAGGGGAGGTGCCAGAGGAGTGGAGAACAGCTAATGTGGTCCCACTATTTAAGAAAGGTTGTAGAGATAAGCCAGGGAACTATAGACCAGTGAGTCTCACGTCAGTGGTAGGGAAACTATTGGAGAAAATTCTGAAGGAGAGAATCTATCTCCACTTGGAGAGGCAAAATTTGATTAGGAACAGTCAGCATGGCTTTGTCAGAGGGAGGTCATGCCTAACAAATTTGATTGAATTTTTTGAGCATGTGACCAGGTGTGTAGATGAGGGTAGTGCAGTTGATGTAGTTTACATGGATTTCAGCAAAGCCTTTGACAAGGTCCCACATGGGAGACTTATCAAGAAAGCAAATGCACATGGGATACAGGGTAACTTGATAATGTGGATTCAAAATTGGCTTAGCTGTAGGAGACAGAGAGCGATGACAGACGGCTGTTTTAATGACTGGAAGCCAGTGTCCAGTGGCGTACCACAGGGATCTGTGCTGGGTCCCCTATTGTTTGTCATTTATATAAACGACATAGATGACTATGTGGGGGGGTAGGATCAGTAAGTTCGTGGATGACACAAAGATTGGCCGAGTGGTTAACAGTGAGGTTGAGTGTCTTGGGTTACAGGAAGATATAGATGGGATGGTCAAATGGGGGGAAAATGGCAGATGGAATTTAACCCTGAAAAGTGTGAGGTGATACACTTTGGAAGGAGTAATGTGACACGGAAGTATTCAATGAATGGCCTGACACTGGGAAGTTCCGAGGAACAAAGGGACCTTGGCGTGTTTGTCCATAGACCTCTGAAGGCAGAAGAGCAGATTAATAGGGTGGTGAAAAAGGCATATGGGACACTTGCCTTTATCAATCGAGGCATAGATTACAAAAGCAGGGCGGTCATGTTGGAGTTGTATAGAACTTTGGTAAGGCCACAGCTGGAGTACTGTGTGCAATTCTGGTCGCCACATTATAGGAAGGATGTGATTGCACTGGAGGGGGTACAGAGGCGATTCACCAGGATGGTGCCTGGTATGGAACAGTTAAGCTATGAAAAGAGGTTGGATAGGCTTGGGTTGTTTTCGCTGGAGCAGAGAAGACTGAGGGGTGACCTGATCGGGGTGTACAAGATTATGAGGGGCATGGACACGGTGGATAGGGAGCAGCTGTTCCCCTTAGTTGAAGGGTCAGTTACGAGGGGACACAAGTTTAAGCTGAGGGGCAGGAGGTTTAAGGGGGATTTGAGGAAGAACTTTTTTTTACCCAGAGGGTGGTGACAGTCTGGAATGCACTGCCTAGGAGGGTGGTAGAGGTGGGCTGCCTCACATCCTTTAAAAAGTACCTGGATGAGCACTTGGCACGTCATAATATTCAAGGCTATGGGCCAAGAGCTGGCAAATGGGATTAGGTAGACAGGTCAGGTGTCTTTAATGCATCGGTGCAGACTCGATGGGCCGAAGGGCCTCTTCTGCACTGTATTATTCTGTGATTCTGTGAATACTTTTTGCAGGTTACCATGAAAATGGGACAATGTTGGATAAAGCCAAATCTTTTCCTTCATCAAATTTTCTTTCCATGAATTGTTGGCTTCTGCTACAATATGATACAAGTCACGAGGCATTTCTGGGGCTTCATAGCATCATAAAAAATTGCAGCACAGAAGGAGGCCATTCAGCTAGTCGTGCCTGTGCTAGCTCTTTCAAAAGAGCAGTCATTCTTGGTCCCACACCCCCACCTTTTGTCCGTAACCCTGCCAGTTCCTCATCCTCAAGTACCTGTCCAACTCCCTCTTAAAATTATTCATGGAATCAGTTTCCACCACCGTTTAAAGTACAGCATTCCAGATCCTGACAACTTGCAGTGAAAAAAATTCTCATCTTCCCTCTGGGGCGGTACAGCGGTTAGCACCGCAGCCTCACAGCTCCAGCGACCCGGGTTCGATTCTGGGTACTGCCTGTGCGGAGTTTGCAAGTTTTCCCTGTGACCCCGTGGGTTTCCGCCGGGTGCTCCGGTTTCCTCCCACAACCAAAGACTTGCAGGTTAATAGGTAAATTGGCCATTGTAAATTGCCCCTAGTATAGGTAGGTGGTGGATGATTGGTGGGGATGTGGTAGGGAATATAGGATTAATGTAGGATTAGTATAAATGGGTGGTTGTTGGTCGGCACAGACTCGATGGGCCGAAGGGCCTGTTTCAGTGCTGTATCTCTTTATGACTCTATGACTAGATCTTTGTCAAATGATTTTAAATCTATCCCACTAGTCAGAGGGAATAGTTTGTACTGGGGTGAGCAGTAACTCATCTGGGATTCCTGTTCTTATTTGCTCTCCGTTAATCCTTGATGGAAAATACAACAATCCTAGAGCCCATTTGAACTGATTCCAGTTCCCCCACCACAACTGATGCAGGGGTTTAGCTGAGGATATGTTCAGTCTGTTATTATGTCCCCTTAGCTGAATAGTTTGTTGACGCACAAGTGGAATGGACATTTTGACAGAATACTGGAGCACTCAGGGCGTCAGCATAATTCAGGGCTTTCTGGGAATATAGAAGGAAAACTCCATGGGCTGGATTTCAAAAGCAGCTCGGGATCAGAAGCGGGCGGGCCCGCAATTTCATGCCATCAGCTGTCGTGCCGGTTTAGCACCATGATCTGGACCCCGAGCCAGTTATGTCGAGGCCAGGTCAGCGTCGGAACGGCTACCTGCCTGCAAGCGGCCAACTGTGGGCCAGTAGGGCCTCCACGATCACGACCAGGCAGCTGCGACCATTTTAAATTTAAGAAAAAAGCTGATCACTTCTTCCTCCATGTTGAGGAGCCCTCTCTCACCCCATCACAAATCAGCAGCTCCCACCTCAGCTGATGGGGTTGCTGATGCATCAGTGCTGGATGGCCTCCCATTGACCTTCCAGGCTCAGGTCAACCGTCCTTAATTGGATGGTAAGCCCACTCCCTGCCAATATTTGGCCTGGTCCTTTAAAAATCCAGTTGGGCATGTCTGGAACATACTGTGCGGGGTCCTGTGTCAGGACCTGGAACTGGTGCAGACATCTGGTTCCCAACCCCAGACGGAAAATCCAGCCCCATATCTCAATCCCAGTCAGCAATGTGAAAACTCCATCCATCTCTAAAATTATAAAGCTCTCACATTTACTGGAAAGGTTTCACATCTCCAATAAGTAAGTGACCCTTACCTTTTGAAATCTTTCTGCAATTTATCGATTTGTATTTCATTTTCAAATTGCCACTTTGCATTCCACTATCTGATGTCAAGTAGACCCATCAAAATAATCACAAAGTCCTTTCAATCTGCTCCCCCATAACACAATTGATCTGAAGAATTGCAGATAAATGAAAATATAAGTTCCTTGATGAATATGAACTTTAGAAATTGGATCTAGAGTAGCTGTAGCCAATCAAGTGGGAATTCTCACAGAACTTCCCAGTGACAGGAATAGGTTAACATCGTATGCATTATTTTTGAGATTATGGGAAATCTTGCTTCATTCGAAACTTACAGTATGGCCCAAGTTTTGGAAACATTGGGAACCCCTTCAGTTTCTAGATTTAGTCATCCATCGGCCTATTTATAATGCTATATCAGTTTCTTTCTTACTAGTGGGAAAGTGGTGGCTATTTTGTGGAGATTTTGAGCATTTTCATTTCCCAGAAAGCCAACATCAGCTTTCTCCAAAAAACTGTGTTTACGTTCTGCAAAGAAAAGTTTGTGCTGCAGATGGGAGCTGGTGCAATGCAGTTTCAGAGTGGGTTAACATAACCTATTGTAGCCCAGGCACCCCAGATGACAGAGAGCTCATCCAGCAAATAACTAAGTCACACAGATGAGGGAGGCTCCAGATAGCAGATCTCTGCTGAGTTCGCTGATCTGAGTCAGGGCAATGGTACGAAAATTGGTGTCAATGCCACTTGGTTAGTAAGAGTAAAAACATTGTGTAGGGTTTTTGCTCTTTATTGATGTCCAACAACCAATGCTGGAAGTGCACATGTGTGATCATCAGGTTAGGCCTCTGGCTTGATGACACACCGTCAAGGTGACACATGAAGCCTTGGGCTTACAGAACGAACTCTAGGCCAGCAAGTAGTCAACATTTCAACAGGCGAGGAAAGGAAGGACAAAAACACTGATGAAAAAGATGGAAAGGGGGAAAATAACTGTCCCTCATGTAGAGTGCAGAATGTGTCACTGCTTCTCCAGTCTGTCAGTATTTGCAACATGCTTAAAAGCACGATCTCTGCCATTAATAGGACTATGAAACAGTGTGATGAAAATTGTACTTCCAGCCAGAATTGCACATCAGAAATTTGAGCATAATCCCCATGATTTTCTGTCCATTAAATGGGGTAACAGTAGCCCTCATGGCAACCTGCAACCTTTCAAATTTGCTTTAAAACCTCAAAGCAGCTTTAGTTCAAAAGGAAAAGTTCAAGGTATTCCACAAAGGCATGCAGTCAAACATTAGCCTCAGTTTACATACTTGTCAGCTGCTTTGAGACTGCCTCTTTTTACTTCGTCATCTTTCCGATTCCGCCACTAAACTGAAAAAAAGGTGTAAAGCAAACAGGTTTCCAGACTAAAAGGGCACAACTTCACATTATTTAATATAGTTTTTTAATATGCATAAATATTGTATTGTTATGATGGTTCTTCTACAGTTTTAAAGTTTTTTTTGAAGCCTCATCTATTTTAGAATTATGGACATTGTTTTATTTGGGAAAACTGAAAAGGATTCCATGGATGTTTTTTCACTGGGGTATTGAAAGGACACAGAGTCTTGTTTGAAAACATTTATTTGCAGTCACCGGTCTTCAGATAAATACTCACCAGGGGCTTTTTGATTTGGGGAGGTGTTTACATAGAAGTGACAGGTCAAGATTTATAGGGATCAGGCGGTTTGAGTCGAGATATTGTTTTTTGTTTCGCTTTGGACAGTGTGTTGGGGTGTGAACTGTTGAAGGCAGCTAGAAAAAACCAGCCAAGAGAGCAGTCACCATCAGCTCACCCGCTACCATCTCTTTAAGAACTTCCTGAGAATCAAGTGTAAGAAACAGAGAAATTGATGCCGCATTTCTCCTGGACAGCCGACCAAACTGATCTTCAATGTCACCTGAAAAGAACTGTTCTAGAAAGATCCCAGTGACAGACATCTACGCGAATTTACGACACCAAACCAAAAAGGGACAACTGACATCTTTCCATCTTTTTTATTCAAGAATTCACAAGTATTTAGCCAAAGTGTTCAATTTTGCCTTTTTTTTTAAAACAGAGCTTCAAAGAGAAAATGTATATTTTTCAGTTAACCTGTGTGTGTGTGCGTGTGTGTGTGTGTCCTAAGGTAAAATCATTTTTCATTATTCATTCACAGGATGTGGGCATCGCTTCTAGGCCAGCATTTATTGCCCATCCCTAATTGCCCTCGAGAAGGTGGTGGTGAGCTGCCTTCTTGAACTGCTGCAGTCCATGTGAGGTAGGTAC
The DNA here is from genome assembly GCF_036365525.1 of Heterodontus francisci. Taxonomy (NCBI): domain Eukaryota; kingdom Metazoa; phylum Chordata; class Chondrichthyes; order Heterodontiformes; family Heterodontidae; genus Heterodontus; species Heterodontus francisci. Next base: position 53,888,494 of record NC_090394.1, read on the forward strand.
ACCCACAACGCTGTTAGGATGGGAGTTGCAGGATTTTGATCCAGTGACAGCAAAGGAACGGTGATTATAGTTCCAAGTCAGGCCGGTGTGGGACTTGGAGGGAAACTTGCAGGTGGTGGTGTTCCCATGCATTTGCTGCCCTTGTCCTTCTAGTTGGTAGAGGTCGCAGGTATGGAAGGTGCTGTCTAAGGAGCCCTGGTGCGTTGCTGCAGTGCATCTTGTAGCTGGTACACACTGCTGCCACTGTGCGCCGGTGATGGAGGGAGTGAATGTTTGTCGATGGAGTGCCAATCAAGCGGGCTGCTTTGTCCTGGATAGTGTCGAGCTTCTTGTGTTGTTGGAGCTGCACCCATCCAGGCAAGTGGAGAGTATTTTATCACACTCCTGACTTGTGCCTTGTAGATGGTGGACAGGCTTTGGGGAGTCAGGAGGTGAGTTACTCGCCGCAGGATTCCTAGCCTCTGACTTGCTCTTGTAGCCACAGTATTTATATGGCTACTCCAGGTCAGTTTCTGGTCAATGGTAGCCCCTAGGATGTTGATGGTGGGGGATTCAGCGATGGTAATGCCATTGAATGTCAAGGGGTGATGGTTAGATTCTCTCTTGTTGGAGATGGTCATTGCCTGGCACTTGTGTGGCGCGAATATTACTTGCCACTGATCTACCCAAGCCTGGATATTGTCCGGGTCTTGCTGTATTTCTACACAAACTGCTTCAGTATCTGAGGAGTCGTGAATGGTGCTGAGCATTGTGCAATCGTCAACGAACATCCCCACTTCTGACCTTCTGATTGAAGGAAGGTCATTGATGAAGCAGCTGAAGATGGTTGGGCCTAGGACACTACCCTGAGGAACACCTGCAATGATGTTCTGGAGCTCAGATGATTGACCACCAATCACCACAACCATGTTCCTTTGCGCTAGGTATGACTCCAGCCAGCGGAGAGTTTTCCACCGATTCCCATTGACTTCAGTTTTGCTAGGGCTTCTTGATGCCATACTTGTTCAAATGCTGCCTTGATGTCAAGGGCAGTCACATTCACCTCACCTCGAGTTCAGCTCTTTTGTCCATGTTTGAACCGAGGCTGTAATGACTTCAGGAGCTGAGTGGCCCTGGCAGAACTCAAATTGAGCAGGTTATTGCTAAGCAAGGGCCGCTTGATGGCACTACTGATGACACCTTCCATCACTTTACTGATGATTGAGAGTAGACTGATGGGGCGGTAATTGGCCGGGTTGGTGGTGTATAGGACATACCTGGGCAATTTTCCACATTGTCGGGTAGGTGCCAGTGTTGTAGCTGTACTGCAACAGCTTAGCTAGGGGCACGGCTAATTCTGGCGCACACGTCTTCAGTACTATTGCCGGAATATTGTCAGTATCCAGTGCCTTCAGTCATTTCTTGATATCATGCGGAGTGAACTGAATTGGCTGAAGTCTGGCATCTGTGATGCTGGGGACTTCAGGAGGAGGCTGAGATGGATCATCAACTCGGCACTTCGGCTGAAGACTGTTGCAAATGCTTCAGCCTTATCTTTTGCACTGATGTGCTGGGCTCTCCCATCATTGAGGATGGGGATATTTGTGGAGCCACCTCCTCCAGTTAGTTGTTTAATTGTCCACCACCATTCACAGCTGGATGTGGCAGGATTGCAGAGCTTACATCTGATTCGTTGGGCAGGGGATAACTTAGCTCTGCCCATCACATGCTGTTTATGCAGTTTGGCACGCAGATAGTCCTGGGTTGTAGCTTCATCAGGTTGACACCTCATTTTGAGGTATGCCTGGTGCTGCTCCTGGCATGCCCTCCTGCACTCTTCATTGAACCAGGGTTGGTCTCTTGGCTTGATGGTAATGTTAGAGTGGGGAATATGCTGGGCCATGAGGTTACAGGTTGTGGTTGAGTACAATTCTGTTGCTGCTGATGGTCCACAGCGCCTCATGGATGCCCAGCTTTGCATTGCTAGATCTGTGCAAAATCTATCCCATTTAGCATGATGGTCGCGCCACAGAACACGTTGGAGGGTATCCTTAATGTGAAGGCAGGAATTCATCTCAAGGACTGTGCGGTGGTCACTCATAGAAACATAGAAAATAGGAGGAGTAGGCCATTCGGCACTTCGAGCCTACTCTGCCATTCATTATGATCATGGGTGATCATCCAACTCAGTAACCTGTTCCCGCTTTCACCCCATACCCTTTGATCTCTTTAGACACAAGAGATATATCTAACTCCTTCTTGAAAGGGTACAATGTTTTGACCTCAACTGCTTTCTGTGGTAGCGAATTCCACAGGCTCACCATTCTCTGGGTGAAGAAATTTCTCCTCATCTCAGTCCTGAAAGGTTTACCCCATATCCTTAGACTATGACCCCTGGTTCTGGACTCCCCCACCATTGGGAACATCCTTCCTGCATCTACCCTGTCAAGTCCTGTTAGAATTTTATAGGTTTCTATGAGATCCCCCCTCAATCTTCTGAGCTCCAGCAAATATAATCCTAACCGACTCAATCTCTCCTCATACGTCAGTCCTGCCATCCCAGGAATCAGTCTGGTAAACCTTCGCTGCACCCCCTCTGTAGCAAGAACATCCTTCCTCAGATAAGGAGACCAAGACTGCACACAATATTCCAGGTGTGGCCTCACCAAGGCCCTGTATAATTGCAGCAAGACATCCCTGTTCCTGTACTTGAATCTGCTCGCTATGCAGACCAACATACCATTTGCCTTTTTTACCGCCTGTTGCACCTGCATGCTTACCTTCAGCGACTGGTGTACGAGAAAACCCAGGTCTCGCTGCATATTCCCCTCTCTCAGTTTACATCCGTTCAGATAATAATCTGTCTTCCTGTTTTTGCTACCAAAGTGGATAACCTCACATTTATCCACATTATACTGCATCTGCCATGCATTTGCCCACTCACTCAACTTGTCCAAATTACCCTGAAGCCTCTCTGCATCCTCCTCACAACTCACCCAGTTTTGTGTCATCTGCAAATTTGGAGATATTACATTTAGTTCTCTCATCCAAATCATTAAAGTATATTGTGAATAGCTGGGGTCCTAGCACCAATCGCTGTGGTACCCCACTAGTCACTGCCTGCCATTCGGAAAAAGATCCATTTATCCCTACTCTTTGTTTCCTGTCTGCCAACCAATTTTCTACCCATCGCAATACACTACCCCCAATCCCATGTGCTTTAATTTTACATGCTAATCTCTTATGCCGAAAGCCTTCTGAAAGTCCAAATAAACTGCATCCACTGGCTCCCCCTCATCAACTCTACTAGTTACATCCTCGAAGAATTCTAGTACATTTGTCAAGCATGAGTTCCCTTTCGTAAATCCATGCTGACTCTGCCTGATTCTACCACTGTTCTCCAAGTGCTCTGCTATAAAATCTATGATAATGGACTCTAGAATTTTCCCCACGACCGACATCAGGCTGACTGGTCTATAATTCCTTGTTTTCTCTCTACCTCCCTTTTTAAATAGTGGGGTTACACTAGCTACCCTCCAATCTGTAGGAACTATTCCAGAGTCTACAGAATCTTGGAAGATGACCACCAATGCATCCACTATTTCTGGGGCCACTTCCTTAAGCACTCTGGGATGCATACCATCAGGCCCTGGGGATTTATCAGCCTTCAATCCCATCAATTTCCCCAACACCATTTCTCTACTAATACTGATTTCCTTCAGTTCCTCTCTCTCACTAAGCCCTGTGTTCCCCAGCATTTCTAGCATGATATTTGTGTCCTCCTTTGTGAAGACAGATCCAAAGTATGCATTTAGTTGGTCAGCCATTTCTTTGTTCCCCATAATAAATTCCCCGGTTTCTGACTGTAAGGGACCTACATTTGTTTTCCCCAATCTTTTTCTCTTCACATACCTATAGAAACTTTGAGAGTCAGTTTTTATGTTCCCCGCAAGCTTGCTCTCGTACTCTGTTTTCCCCTTCTTAAATCAATTCCTTGGTCCTCCTTTGATGAATTCTAAACTGCTCCCAATCCCCAGGTCATGGACAGATGCATCTGCGGCAGGCAGATTGGTGAGGACGAGGTCAAGTATGTTTTCCCCTCTTGTTGGTTCCCTCACCACCTGCCGCATACTCAGTCAAGAAGCTATGTCCTTTAGGACTCGGCCAGCTCAGTCAGTAGTGGTGCTACCGAGCCAACCTTGTTGATGGACATTTAAGTCCCCCACCCAGAGTACATACTGCACTCTTGCCACCCTCAGTGCTTCCTCCAAGTGCTGTTCAACATGGAGGAGTACTGACTCATCAGCTGAGGGAGGGCAGTAGCTGGTAAATCAGCAGGAGGTTTCCTTGCCCATGTTTGACCTGATGCCACGAGACTTCATGGGATCCGGAGTCAATGTTGAGGACTCCCAGGGCAACTCCCTCCCGACTGTATACCACTGTGCCGCCACCTCTGCTCGGTCTATCCTGCCGGTGGGACAGGACATACCTGGGGATGGTGATGGCAGTGTCTGGGACACTGTTTGTAAGGTATGATTCCGTGAGTATGACTAGGTTAGGCTTTTGCTTGCATAGTTTGTGGGACAGCTCTCCCAACTTTGGCACAAGCTCCCAGATGTTAGTAAGGAGGACTTTGCAGGGTTGACATGGCTGGGTCTGCTGTTGTCGTTTCCGGTGCCTAGGTCAATGCCGGGTGGTCCATCCGGTTTCCTTCTTTTTTATTGACTTCGTAGCGGTTAGATACAACTGAGTGGCTTGCTGGGCCATGTCAGAGGGCATGTAAGAGTCAACCACATTGCTGTGGGTCTGGAGTCACTTGTAGGCCAGACCAGGTAAGGGCAGCAGATTTCCTTCCCTAAAGGACATTAGTGAACCAGATTGGATAAGAAGACTGACAGTCAAGCATCAACCAAAGGGTCAGTTAAGGTCCTATTTGTTTTCATATTGGCATGGGAAAGGGGTACATCATGAGGATGGGCATGTCAGATGGGGGTGTGGGGTGGTGTTGGGGCAGTCGGGCGGTTGGAAGCAGGAGGTCAAGTGATGAAACCTCCAGGAATATGCCAAACCAGTGTTGGCAACCCAAGCAGATAACAGCCTCACTAAGTAGAAAATACATTGAGCAAACTCCCAGCGCACATTGAGAGAGTCAATAAATCTGGATTAGTTGGAACTGTAATGTGCCTTGGCATGTCAGTTTCAATGGGACAGAATAAAATGATTGTTTAAAAAGCCTCTGGTGGTCATGGTTCCTGATGTGAAGCTGGGGCAATGGCCAGGTGTGGTTATTTCACCAAGGTAAAGGTACATGTGGTGACTTACTGTCGTGCTTAGATGCTTTAAAAAATGTGCAGTGGTTTACACTCTTTGCAACGTAGTTGTTTGACCAGTTAAGTGATAGCTTTTCTGGCTTTTGTTTGGCGTTTCACTGGGGTCTTTGGTTACTGTTTTCCTTTTTTACCCCACGCATTCGCCAGCACAAACCATCATTGGAGGGCAAAGTTGTACTGCAAAGTGTTTTCAGTGAACAAATAGATGGATTGAGTAACGTGTGTGATGGTGCTCCAAGAGATGTGGCAAGCAAAATACAGGCAGCGTTTGCTCTGACAACCAAGGACTGAGCTGCCTATATCATGAAGGTGGATTGCAAGTCCATCACTACATCATGGTCGTGATGGGTCTCCTTAAGGAATCATTATCTCAGTTTGTTGGTGACTTACCTAGAAGTTACAGCCTAGAAACAGGCTCGTCGGCCCAACTGGTCACGCAAGCTTCTTCCTGCCCTACTTCCTCTAACCCCACCAACATCTCCTATTCCTTTCTCCCTTGTGCGCTTATCTAATTTCTTCTTAAATGTATCTATGCTATTTGCCTTAACTGCTCGATGTGGCAGCAGATTCCACATTCTCACCACCCTCTGGGTAAAGAAGTTTGTCCCGAGTTCCTTAATGGATTTATTCGTGACTATCTTGTATTCATATTTATCTTGTACCATCTTGAAGCAGATAAAGATCGACATAAGGACGGGTGGTAAATGAAGGGAGAAGGTGCCTTTATGACAGCTTTGGTTCTACCTGGCAAAAGCTGAAAATATGCACCAGTGCCCAGAGGAAAGCCTGTGCAAGGCAGACAGTATGAAATATCATCGAAGAAATCGGCTCAGATTGTACATGTAATGCAGCTTGAAGACGATTTTACACCTACATGTCCCTTTGTTGCTAAGTGGCAGAACTCAAAAGGTCACCAACTAGTGAAGAGTTCATGGAGTGAATAAATGTTACTTGATCTAGAAGTAAAAGCATGAAGGCAAAAGAAAATGCTGCTCACTTTAAGAGGACCTTGGAAGCATTTTTGAGCAGACATCCTTTGCAGCACCCTTTTCAAAAGGACACTGAGCATCAGGCATCAAGTTGCATTATGAGGCTTTTCCCAAACTTGTACCGACCGGGCTTTAATGAGCCCTCTGCACAGTGTATGTGCAGTCTCTATGCTGAGGCTTTGCATTGATGTAATTGAATTCTCAGCCTCATGCAATGTAGCAAGTTTCCCTGGGAAAGATCTAAAATTTTGGTGTATTAAAGTTTGCTGCCGTATCAAAAATGTGATCTGTTTTCTGATATTTTGAAGATTCAATATGTTGATAGCAAAGTTGAAGGTAAAAGCTATGATATTTGATATATAGGCAGTTCCTTTATGAAGGGAGCCTGTGATTTTGTTTAAAACTTCATCTCTAACCCTGCGATCTCGACACCTTGTTTTGTCTTTAATTTTTTTAATTGCATATGATGTTTTGCTTGACGGTTGCTTTAGCATGCTGGAAAATCTTGCATGCGTAATCCCTGCTTAAGTATGAAGCTGTGGGAAAGTTCTCATGTACTCCAAGCATCCGAAGCCCCCGTGACACAGTGAGGTTCCAGCATCTTTGTAATGTCATGTTATATTTTAAAAAGTGTTTGTGTAATGGTGAGGGACTGAGAGGTTCTTTGGAGCTTGTGTATTGATGAGATCTGAACTAGTTGAAAATTGTGTCATTTAGCAAACATTCCACCAGCATGAAGACAATCTTATTGTTTTGCAGTGATATAAAAGTACAGATTGATCTGATTAATTTCATAAGCTTTTAGATTTTCATAATGCGTTTATAATGGGGAACCAAAAACAATGATATATCCACTATCTTGGAAAATAAGAAATTGTCAGAAACCAGCGTTATCAACTAACCCATTGTCAGGAGCCACAATCTCAATTAACGTCTTGCTCGAGGGCCACTCTGAGATGCTGCAACATGCTGACCCATAGGTCTGATCTGAGCTTTCCCCACACACGGAGCTCCTGATTTCAATCATGCTGGAGTGTGTATTTGGCAAGTGAAGGCCAAGCATTTCCTCACAGGCACAGAAAGAAAACTGCAGGATCAATAGTTCTATTAAGTAGCTGGCACTGTTTTAATAGGACCATTTCATTTACTGCACCAAAATTGGGATAATTCTGCCTTATAGCATTTCTCTATCTTGTGTGTTGCTGGAAAGCGAGAAAGACCTTGCCTTTATCGACTTCAGGATGTCCCAAAGCACTTTACGGCCAATGAAGTATTTTTGAAGTGCACGAGCTGTTGTCATGTAGGAAATAGGGCAGGCAATTTGCACACAGCAAGATCCTACAGAAAAGCAATGGCATAATGACCAGCGAATCTGTTTTTTTTTAGTGATTTTGATTGAGGGATAAATATTGGCCAGGACACTAGGGTGAACTCTATTGCTGTTCTTCAAAATAGTGTCATGGAATCTCTTACAACCACCTGAAAGGGTAGTTAAGGCCTTGATTTAATGTCTCATCTGAAAGACAGCACCTCCTAATAGTTCAGCACTCCCTCGGTATTGCCCTGGAGTTTAAGCTTTGGCTTTGTGCTCCAGTCTCTTGCACGGGGCTTGAACCCACCTTCTGACTCAGAAAAGAGTGGCATCCATTGAGCCATGGCTGACCAAAAAGAAAACAGAACACCATCATGAAGGGTCATTGACCTGAAGCATTAACTCTGCTTCTCTCTCCACAGATGCTGCCAGACCTAAGTATTTCCAGCATTTCTTGTTTTTATTTCAGATTTCCAGCATCTGCAGTATTTTGCTTTTAATACCATCGAATTTCAGGTTGGTTAACATTCCACAGCCAAGGAGGCTATGAACAGAGAGCTCAATGCACATGAAGCGATAGGTCTGTCAAGGCCAGTGGGGAAGAGGAATATAGATGCAGCTGTTATATAGCAGCCTCTACTGATTGAAATTCCAACTACTCAAGCTGCTTGGTCCACAGCTTTTATGGTTCCTTGCTCTTTGATGATTCAGGTAAGGGGTAAAGAAGCTGGACTGTCGCAAATTGTTCTGCCTCACCTTTATCAGTATAGAGAGATTTTTCTATTTTTCATGGATATCCATTTTGTGAGTTTGTGGCTTGTATGCTCACAGTGCTAACCTCCACACTTCACTCTTGGGTCCTGACTTTGGCTGTAAGTTAACGGCCTCTCACACGAGCAGGCTGGGGGGGTGGGGTGGGTGCCATAAAATTGACTGGGAGGCAGTGGGTGCCGTTCCCGACGCCTTCCCGCCCCAGCTGTAAATTTATGCAAGGCGGTGGCGAGAAACGGCCTGTCCGCCCCAGGCCAATCATGGTCCTTAAGTGGCTAATTAACTGCCACTTAATGGCCTCCTTACGCCACTGCTAGTAGTTTACCAGAGGCGGCCTCCTTGCGTTCTGGCCTGCCTGATTGGGCACCTTGTGCCCCATGGACGCCTCCCCATGGCCCAACCGTCCCCCTGCACAACACACTTTCTGAAGTCCCGCCTTCACATTGAGGATATCCTCCATCGTGTTGTGTGGCACTACCACCATGCAAAATGGATTAGATTTCGAACTGATCTAGCAATGCAAAACTGGGCATCCATGAGGTTGTGGGCCATCAGCAGCAGCAGAACTGTAACAATCTGTAACCTCATGGCCCGGCATATCCCCCACTCTACCATTACCATCAAGCCAGGAGACCAACCCTGGTTCAATGAAGAGTGCAGGAGGGCATGCCAGGAGCAGCACCAGGCATACCTCAAAATGAGGTGTCAACCTGGTGAAGCTACAACACAGGACTACTTGCATGCCAAACTGCGTAAGCAGCAGGCGACAGACAGAGCTAAGCGATCCCATAACCAACGGATTAAATCTAAGCTCTGCAGTCCTGCCACATCCAGCCGTGAATGGTGGCGGACAATTAAACAACTAACTGGAGGAGGCGGCTCCCATCCTCAATGATGGGGGAGCCTAGCACATCAGTGCGAAAGATAAGGCTGAAGCATTTGCAAGAGTCTTCAGCCAGAAGTGCCGGGTTGATGATCCATCTCAGCCTCCTTCTGAAGTCCCCAGCATCACAGATGCCAGACTTCAGCCAATCCGATTCACTCCATGCGATATCAAGAAACGACTGAAGGCACTGGATACTGCAAAAGCTATGTGCCCTGACAATATTCCAGCAATAGTACTGAAGACCTGTGGTCCAGAACTTTCCGCGCCCCTAGCCAAGCCGTTCCAGTACAGCTACAACACTGGCACCTACCCAGCAATATGCAAAATTGCCCAGATATGTCCTGTACACAAAAAGCAAGACAAGTCCAACCCAGCCAATTGCCGCCCCATCAGTCTACTCTGAATCATCAGTAAAGTGATGGAAGGTGTCATCAACAGTGTCATCAAGCGGCGCTTGCTTAGCAATAACCTGTTCAGTGACGCTCAGTTTGGGTTCCGCCAGGGCCACTCAGCTCCTGACCTCATTACAGCCTTGGTTCAAACATGGATAAAAGAGCTGAACGTGAGTGCCCTTGACATCAAGGCAGCATTTGACCGATATGGCATCAAGGAGCTCGAGCAAAACTAAAGTCAATGGGAATTAGGGGGAAAACACTTCGCTGGTTGGAGTCATACCTAGCGCAAGGAAGATGGTTGTGGTCGTTGGAGGTCAATAACTGCAGGAGTTCCTCGGGGTAGTGACCTAAGCCCAACCACCTTCAGCTGCTTCATCAATTACCTACCTTCAATCATAAGGTCAGAAGCGGGGATGTTTGTTGGTGCTGAACATTGTGCATTCATCATTTGCAACTCCTCAGATACTGAAGCAGTCTGTGTAGAAATGCAGCAAGACTTAGACAATATCCAGGCTTGGGCTGATAAGCGGCAAGTAACATTCGTGCCACACAAGTGCCAGGCAATGACCATCTCCAACAAGAGAGAATCTAACCATCACCCCTTGACATTCAATGGTATTACCATCACTGAATCCCCCACCATCAACATCCTAGGGGCTACCATTGACCAGAAACTGAACTGGAGTAGCCATATAAATACTGTGGCTACAAGAGCAAGTCAGAGGCTAGGAATCCTGTGGCGAGTAACTCACCTCCTGACTTCCCAAAGCCTGTCCACCATCTACAAGGCACAAGTCAGGAGTGTGATGAAATACTCGCCAATTGCCTGGATGGGTGCAGCTTCAACAACACTCCAGAAGCTCGACACCATCCAGGACAAAGCAGCCCGCTTGATTGGCACCCCATCCACAAACATTCATTCCCTCCACCACCGACGCACAGTGGCAGCAGTGTGTACCAGCTACAAGATGCACTGCAGCAATGCACCAAGGCTCCTTAGACAGCACCTTCCAAACCAGTGACCTCTACCAACTAGAAGGACAAGGGCAGCAAATGCATGGGAACACCACCACCTGCAAGTTCCCCTCCAACTCACACACCATCCTGATTTGGAACTATAATCGCCGATCCTTCACTGTCACTGGGTCAAAATCCTGGAACTCACTTTCTAACAGCACTGTGGGTGTACCTACCCCACATGGACTGCAGCAGTTCAAGAAGGCAGCTCACCACCACCTTCTCAAGGGCAATTAGGGATGGGCAATAAATGCTGGCCTTGCCAGCGACACCCACATCCCATTAATTAAAAAAATATATATATATTTTAATAATGAAAGCCTTCAAAGAAAATGAAAAACATTTTTTTACTACTCCTATGATTTTTCTCCTTGGGTGTCTCGTAGCAGAGTCCAGGAAATTAATCTTTAATTCCTGGAGACTCCAGGATAATCCTGGACAGTTCGCAAACTTAGCCCTACCCGTTCTAAGTATTTACATTGGTTCAGAAGAAAGTGAGATGGGGCAACGGCTGCCATGTGTCAGTGTATGCCTCTGAGAATGAAGGTGTTCTGGTGCCTCCTCATGCTAGATCAGTAAATAGCCCAACATCTATAAGTGCCACGGATAGCGATACTGTCATTGTTGTCCTCTTTTTCCTTGGTTTCAATTCTTTCTGCAGTGATTCGAAGCTCAACACAGCTTTCAACATTAACCACTTTGTTGCATGTGCCAACTTCAAATGTTGTCAGTATTTGGAGTTCTCCAGTTGTCGTATAAGCCTCATTTACATTCCCCTCCACAAGCAGAGGCGCTTCAGTAGTGACTTCACTCACGACACCACAGACATAGTAATATTTCTGGTGCTCTGTTTACTCACGTCCTCCTGTCTCCCTCAAGTGTTTATCTAGCCTCCCCTTAAATGCATCTATGCTAGCTGCCTCAACTACTCCTTGTGGTAGCGGGTCCATATTCAAATCATTCTCTGGATAAAGAGGTTTCTCCTGAATCCCACCCCAAAATTTCATTTAGGTGAGTGGGGTGGCAATTCACAGTTACAACCACCTCTCTATTCTGTCTGGTCACATTCCTGCCAAAGTCCAGGCTCTCTCGACTGTCATCCAGGTCTTTATGTTGGCCTCTTTTCCCTATTATTAGACAGCGCACATCCTTGAAACATTGTGCTTTCACAGAAATTGTGTTCCATATTACAGACTTTTTCTTCCCACTTATGCTGGCCCATGTTGCCAGCAGTGTGAATCATTGCATTCTTTCTAACCTGACTACAGCTTTTGTTTGGCAAAAGTTCATTATATAGCCCACACTCAGCTAGGTGATAACATCCTCTGGATGGTAAAGTGCAACAATATGAAGCTTAATATGGCACCAAACTTCAGCCAATACCAATAAAGTGGAACTGGTCTCACCCTGATCATTAAAAATTCCTCAAGATTGTGAGGTCAGCCAGGCTCAGCAAACTCACACTTTTGCACAAAGAATCTTGCCTTTTCTATCAGAAAGATAATGCTGATTAGCTGTTCTTTCAGTTGTGGAAATAGACTATTCTTCATTCACTTGGTTAAGGTGACCTTCACCTTCATTCTTCAGCCACAATAGCAGTGCACTTGACAGTATACATACTTAGGAATAACTTGAACGTGTTCCAGACACTAATGCAATTCTCAGTAACAGGTTAACATTGCTGAAACTTTCATGGACTTTCACTGTTCTTTTTCTCCAATTTCTCACGCTCAGCACTAGACTGCTGCAAACTTTCCCATCAGAACCTAAGCCACATAACCAAATTGGACCTGACAAGTCACATGCACACTACAAGCAATATAATTAGATGGCTGGGGGAGGTGGGTGACAATCAATCACATATACATTACATTCCATAAAGGTGGATCTGGTATGGCAAGTCAGATGTGGTTATAAATGAGATTTGAAACAGCACGCATGAAGAACTATGATAATTCCAAATATACTATTGGCCCCCAGTTTGTCTGTATTGTATCAGTAAGTTAAAGAATAAGCAATATAGCCAGAAATCCTCTAATATATCAAGGTATTACATCAATATATTGAAGTTAAATGTCGTGCAATTTGATGGCTACCGCCTGGAAAAATGCCAGAACTTCTTCATTGCGGTGAAATTTTCGGCCTACCAAATGTTCGATACATGCAGATTCCAGTGCATTTGGCAACAGCTTGATCTATTTTTCACACTTAAAACAAATCTGCTTGTAGAATGTAACTTTTGCCAACAACTTGTATTTATAGAGTGCCTTTAATGTAATAAAATGACCCAAGGTGCTTCACAGATATTCGGACAGGTGACCAAAGCTTAGTCAGAGAGGTTCTAAGGAGCATCTTAAAAGAGGTGTTTAGGGAGGGAATTGCAAAGCTTATGGCCTAGGCACTTTGTAGCTGAGAATTAGCATGACTGTGGCCATTTAGTTCAATTTGCATACTTCAATGAAGATTATTTCTAAGATTCAGTTTGGCACATACAAGGCATGCCAGTCTAATGGAGATGACCGCAATTGTTGACAACGCGATCGGTAGGTGGCGCTGTTTTGGCACATGCGCAAATACAGCCTGTGCCACGAAAACGTCACAGCTTGCGACTGCAGCAGCTGCCAGGACTAAAGATGGCGCTGCTCAAAGAATCACAGAGATGAAACCTGACAAACACGTGGCAGAATACAATGGCCGGAGTGAGAGTGTGGAGCAGGCCGGGGAGAGCATGAGACCGTCTGCGCATGTGCGCACCGTGGCGCATCCTGATGACGTGTCCGATGAAGTAGCGTTGTCATGAATTACTTTGAATGGAGATTACTGATGTTCATTTGGCTTGTTGAACATGGAGGTTATATCCATGAAGGTTGAGAGGTGATCTAATTGAGGAGCCTGAAATGAAAAAAGGATTTGACATAGTTTCTCAAAATCTACTCTTCCTTCAACAGACAAGGGGAAATAGCATTAGAGCTAGGCCATTTAGGAGTGGCATCAGGAAGCACCTTTTCACAAAGGGTAGTGGAAATCTGGAACTCGAGGAGAAGTTGTCGATGCTGAGTTAGTTGAAACTTTCAAGACTAGGATTGATAATTATGTAAGGGTATCAAGGGATATGGAGCAAAGGTGGGTAAATGCAGTTGTGGTGCATATCAGCCACAATCTAACTGAATGGCGAAACAGGCTCAAGGGGCTGAATGGTTGTCTCCTGTTCCTCTGTACAATCTGACAGGAGAAAAGCTGAATGCATCATGTCACCTTTATTTTAATCTTTGCCTCAGGGTTTCTAAGTCTTTTCATCGTCTCATGGACAGGGTTTCTGTGCCTTTTCCCTATCCCTTCACCAGTGATCTGCACCATTCACGTGCCTCACCACCAGTGCTCCTGTAGGCTTGCTTTGCCTTATTTATCCCAGTTTTGAAATCAAACTGAAGGACCGAATTTGTATTCTGTCTGTTACCAATGACCATGTTTAGATATTTTAAAATGTCACATTCTTTCTAATACTAAATGACAATGGTGGCAATAAAGACCTAAGCTTTGAAATAATTAATGTAGCAGTTAAACACATTTAACCACAAATTCTCCATCCTACTTGATACAATCAACGGGTATTACTTTAGCCTACTGTGCACAATGTTTGTTTTAGTTTAGACAAAGTAGAATTTAAACATGATTCTTCAGGTAAAGGCACTGACTGTGATGTTCCATAAGAAATAGGTACAGGAGTAGGCCATTCAATCCCTCGAGCCTGCTCCGCCATTTAATAACATAATGGCTGATTCTGATTGTGGCCTTAACTCCACTTTCCTGCCTACTCCCTCCATAACCCTTGTAAATCAAAAAACTCAGCCCTGAATATATTCAATGACCCAGCTTCTGGGGAATAGAATTCCAAAGATGAATGACCCTCAGAAGAAATTCCTTCTCATCTCTGTCTTAAAAGGGAAACCCCTTATTTTGAAACTGTGCCTCCTTGAGCTGGATTCCCCCACAAGTTATAAAAGCAACTGTGAATTATTGGGACTAGAACTAAGGTACTAATTAGACACAAAGGTGTAGGGTTAGGTTTTCAGCTCGCCACCTGACAGACATGACAGATCCACTGCCTATTACAAAAACCACCAATTTTCACTTCTACTGGAAATTAATATCAGATGGCAGTTCCACACTGCCAGTTTTACACCAAGCTGAAAACCCACAACAGCAATTTACATTTAGGTAGTGCCTTTAACATAGTAGAAATGTCCCAAGACATGTCACAGGAGCATTGGACAAAATTTTACACTGAGCCATTTAAAAGATACAAGGACAGGTGTCCAAATACTTGAAGAGGTAGGTTTTAACGAGCGACTTAAAAGGAGAGAGAAATACAGGTGGAGCACTTTAAGGAGGGAATTCCAGAAAGAGCCTAGGCAGTGAAAAGCACGACTGCCAAATTGCGAAGCAATGAAAATTTGGGCTGCGCAAGAGGCCGGAATTGGAGGAGTGCAGAGATCTGGCGGGTTGTGGGGCACGTCAATGAAGGGCCCAAATGAAGGCCATGTGATAGCCCAAAGTATCACTAACAACCTCCAAGGACAACTGGCAGCAGTGCTAGCAAGCATCATGTTACAGAGGTTCTACGGAGCCATGTAAAATAAATTAATTATATTACTCCTTGAAGATTTGAAATATGGGAATACAGTTAACTTTGTTATCCGGCACTTTACCAACCAGCAAGCTCTATTATCCAGAAGTTCCAAAATCTCCCAAAGCCGAGTTTTCCCGAGTGCAGTTGATTGTGCTCAGCATTAGTTAGTGATGCTCGTTGGAAAGGGCTAACTCTAACGCATACTATAGGTATATTGGTGCACCAACCCCGAAGGATTAAGGGAAAATTAAAAATTGGCTTTCCCAATGTCGGGCCCTTGGTAGCCTTCGGTCTTCCGACGATAACTTCAGAACGGAACATCGGATTTCCACCAGCCTTGGTAAGTGCAACTCCTGATTCACCAGAATTTTTGATTATCTGGCACCTCTCAGGTTCAGCACATGCCAGAATACAAAGTGTTTACTGTATATTCACACTAAAGCATAATTGAGTATTATGAACAGTTTAAATGCTTACCAATTACTTTGTTTCTTTATAGGTTCCTTCTATGCCTTTTCACAAGTGAAATCTGTGCCTGCACTATTAATTCAAATAACAGACCTGATTTCTCTACAACCCATTGAGTGCAGTGGAGACTCGTTTGTCAAACAGTATAACTGTTGTGGGGCAAACTACAGCAGTCTGATTAAAATACAATTAGCAATGGTAGAAATGTAGTCACAGACACTGACACTGGATCCTGTCCCAAGACTAAATAAATTATAACTAAAAATAAGCCCTCTCTTAAATCCAAACACTGCTTCAAACTGCAATTAATTCATGCCAATGTTACTGTGTATCTTCAAACAGTACAGTTAGCGTCACAGCTAGATAGAGTGTACCAGCACAGCTACATGAAGCGCAATTGTCTTGCAGATGTGGAGCAGAATTCAGCATATACACTATTATGCATTCTGCACACAGGTCAAATTGAAACAACCAAACATCTTTCACTCCTGACTACCACCTCATGCTGAAGTGCACAAACCCTTGCTGGTGACAGTGACCTGATATAACATTTTCCATTTTTTGCTCTGTCCAACTTTGCTCTAAAATGAGAGATTTACAATCAAACAGAAAAGGTGACTGTCTTTTGGCTGCTTTGCATCTGCACTATGGCAAAATTTATGCCAGTGCGTTGCTACTACCTGAAGCATTAGAGGAGGAATGTGGATTTATATCGCAAAAGTATTTGACTTTGTTTCAAATTTTCCACGTGCTAATAGGCATGTGTTTACTTAGTAATCACAGATTTAAAAATTAAAAGCGACATTACAGTGCCTTTACCCAGTGCATGCTATACTTAGTGGATAATGCGGTTTGTTTAGTAATTTTACTACACTACAGTATCTGTCATTCCAGTGCAAATCTCTGTTGAACAAAAAAGCACTTCAGCACCCAGCGGGCTAGCAGTATAGAGCTTATAAAATGCACGACGCTAGACATGCTGCCTGCCTTTCCTTCTAGTTGCAAGCCTTCCCAGTACAAGAAGAGCTCTGTAAAAACTGCTTAGATGGAAGAACAAACACACCAGACTAAAATACACTGCCAGCAGTTTAACAAGTCAAACATTATTGTTGAGTTATGACACCAAATGCAACATAGGCTCAATATCTGGAAATGTTTGACCCAACAAAGCACCTTTGAGATACTCTGTCAGGGTGCCATGGCAACGGATGGGCAGGAACTCAGGATATGCTACCTGAGGAAAGAAGAGATTTCACATTGATCCAGGACAGTTTCAGGAGCAAATATAAGTGACTACTGGAAAATTGTACAGGACTTTTTTTTATATTTTGTTTTGGCAGCAGAGAGATATAAGACAAAGCAAATTCAATACTGAAGGATATTTGTATCATTCAGAAGACTAGATTTGGTCTGATTTCAGATTTTTATGGCTGCTTGACTCAACATTATTATACTCAACTGATAGGAAATATTTCATTTACATAAGTTGTATGGACATTAAAAAAAGACACCCATCAGTGCAGATGTAATCTTGGGTTTTGCAAAGTGCATTATTTTCAGAAGATCCATATTCAAATTTTCCAATTACAGGCATTTGCTACAAAATAGTCTTTCTCCACATGCCACACTTGGGTTAATACAGCTACTTAAAGAGCATATCTAGTCAAATTTTAGTAATTCCTTCAATCAAAATATCCACAGCCAATGCGAATTCAATCAAAAGATTTATTGAGGGGCAATGTTAGCAAATTAAATCTGGTCGTCAAGAAGTGTTATTGCCGTAACAATAAAGTGGAGTTGAGCTCCTTCAATTTGTTGTACATCAGCCCTCCTCTTGTGCTTACACTATCAAGACAACATCCTCCCTCTAATTAGGGCAGGTTGTTTTTCTCTGCACACCTGAGATACTGTCAAGCTTCAAATGTTCAATTTAGAGAAACACTAAAAATGAGATAAGAATCTTGATGTTGAGAATGGGTTCATTTGAAGAGATGTGCAACATACCCTGGGTACCTTGCACTTGAGAAATATGTCTCTTTACGACCATGGTCAATGTAACCTTCCTATTGAAATCGAATATGATTTTGACCAGAAAACAGTGGCAAACCTTCGAAGGATAATTTTGCAATGTATTAACCAATCAGAATGATCCAAAAAGTAGCTAAAGTACAGAGATAGGAAGTAGGATTGTTATCAAATCTCATACTGGGGTAGATTTTGACTGTGTGATTTTACATCTGTCCTAATTTTCTTTTATTGCTATTCAAGTTAATAGATATAAAAATCAGGGAGAGATGTAAAACAGGCTGCTGATTCGCCATCACCCATTTTACACTATCGCACAAAGTCAAAATCTACCCCTCTGATTCTAAACTAAAAAATTACCTCAGAAACTTCTTATTGCTTCCTAGAGAGGAGAGGTTTCCTGATGCGCTTTAATGCTGATGCTAATGGTGTAGCACATTCTGGAGCAGCCGCAGTGGCACTTGGTCTTATCAGGTATACTCAAGCTGCCTGGCTGGACATTTCTAGCCCAGAAACCCTTGTAAAATTTAAACGCTGTAATTTTCAGACACTGGTGCCTGCGTACTGCAGATTAGAACTCTGAAGGAAAGGAAGCACACACTTGACAGACTGTTCAGCAGCACAGTTTCTGAACTGAAAGCTAAAGGCCACTACTAGAGTATGTTAATAGAACACTTAAAAAAAAAACTAAAAGCATGTTTCAGAAATATTGACTGGTGCTGAACATCAGATGCATTTGCCTTCTTACGGATTAAAAAAAACCAAAATGCTCCGATTCCTTTGTTAATTCCACTGCCCGCTCTTACTTTCTTACCAATTTCCCCCTTGCCCTTCCCTCCTGAAGGGAATTCACTATGCACCATTCCTTGTTTGAGAGTGCCAGATGGCAATGAAGTTCCCATGGACTGGCCTGAGCTGCCCTATACCCAGCCAGCTTCTTGCTGTCCCCAACTGACTTGTGATCTAATTTCCCCCTCCCACCCTAGGATGATTGCTTTGCTTCTGCTTGCCACAAAGCCTGACAACCTTTTTGGAATTGGAAACTCCCCATGTGGTAAACCACCAATGCTTTTTCTTTATGGAATAGAAAACCACAGCACAATGTTAACAAAACTGATGCATTCAGCAAGAACAGGAGTGTCTTGTTACAGACCGACCATACTTCATTGGTTCATTCCATCACACCACTCCACCTTCCGAATGATCAGAGGCTGATCTGCAAGGAAGCACGCATGAACAATTCAACGAAACCCTTCAGCATGCTTCATGGTTGTGTAGGAGGAAGAATGGAGTAGGAGTAAGGAGGAGGATTGAGCAGGTGTCTAAAAGTATAGCTGAAAATTCGTAGCAAATGTTGTTCACATTTTTCTTATTGAAGAACCTGATTTTCTACAATAGGTCAAAACTGTGGTGAACTCTCCAAACAGCATCCAGTAATATAGGTGAATAATTTGAAATGTTAGGCCTGTTACAGCTAATGATGTATTCTGCGCACAATGCAGGTAAAAGGTCTGACCACTGATTTGGGCTAGCACGCAAATTTTTAAAAAACATATTCAGGCAGGAACTAGAGCACTGAGTTTCCAGTGCTACTGATATAAATAGGTCCTTGCCTTTTAACTATATTTTCTGGACCACAAAAGATTTAGACTTGGGCAGGATTTTCTGCTTCAGAATTTGTGATTTTCTGACCTTTTTAATATTCAGAAAGCAGAGAGTTTGGAATGAGGAATTCCCGACATGCATTTCTGGTGTTATGCCAGATGCGCTCAGCTGAAAACCCTGGCTAACTACTCATATACTCGGCATGCACCATATTTGATTTGCCTCATTGCCCCACAATTCGTAAACGATCATACCTGAGTAGGTGCACATAAATGTACATTTTAGAAACAAAACTTTCAAAATAACAGTGTTAAAATTTACTAATATGAAAAAAATTACCACTCCCTAAAGGCTGTCGTTTAGCATTTAATTACTGGTCCATCTAAGTTGTGAATACTGCTCTCAGGAAGGCTCTCTATCATTGCTCTTGTACTTCGACAGGATAGGTGATCCTGTGCTCACCTTTCACCTCTACTTTTCTCCCGATCTCACCCTCTGCATTTCTATTTTATTGATACACAAGTAGTTTCCTAACCATTATTTAGTAATTTACCTAATCTCTGGCGTTAATGGAGACGAAAATTGGACACGGTGTACATCAGGCAGTTGATCCAATATCACCCATTGTACACTAGTGCTAAAGATTAGAATTACACCCAAACTGTTTTATTGCATTATGCAAGACCCTTGCTGACTCTGATCTCTAATACATGGGTCTTGCACTCCCACCTGCTACCCAAAAGGTACACTAAGGCTGGCAGATGGACTAAATTATTTTTTTTCATAAAACCAACTGGTTTAACCAACCTTAGCTAATCTGGTGAATTTATCTCCAAATAGCAGCTAGCTGTGTATTATGTACACATGCTTGATATTTATCTGTTCAAAGCAGGCAACATACTTAGGAATAGGAAATGGGGCATGGAGGAGAGATTATTGCCCTCCAGTAAAAACAGAAAACAGGCCCTTTCCATCTCAAAATAAATTTCTGCCCCCCCTCTTCCTCCACCAGCAACAGTTCTCCCCGACATCCTCAGTCATTCTCTCAATACCCATTCCCAACTGTGGTCCCAGGAGCAGTTTACCATGAAACACCTTTTAAAACGTAATGATGCAATTATGTATTTGTCCAATTTTCAATTGTGAAACTCTGGATCCCAAGCTTTCCTCCAACAGGGGTTTCCTTGTGCCATTTCTGGGTCTGCTGGACTAGCTGAAAGAGATTAAGATTAATCAGCAACTCCGTTGTTGTATCATGTGACTACCAGGCTGGTAGAAGGGAACTTGATGGACCTTGGTCTTTTTCTATCTAGCAGTTCCTATGTTTTGAATACAAAGGATTGAATGTACTGTTTAAACAGACGGCATTTCCATGGCTCTCTTTTTCACAGCTAGGTTTCTGTGTATGAAAATATAGATATCAAATCCTGGTTTGACGAGATTGCATCTACATTAAAATGGGCTCTATATTTTACCCAGAAAGATCACAAAAATTGACAGCTTCACATTATGGTGTCATGCTAGGCCCCCACCTGCCAAGAATGAGGCACATTAATTTTGTCATGAACACTGATTTTAAACAGTTGCTGGAGCGAGAACATGACTTGTTAAGCAGATCAGCTGTGGCTGTAAAAGACATTTGCATATTAACAGACAGGGCTTGGAAGGACAAAGGACCATTCCCTGACACATTCAATCCACAATGGACCTTGATCACCAGGTATTGTGTGTAAGAGGAGCATTCCAGAGACTGCTAAGGTGATACAATCCAGGACTGGTTAGACCAGCTGGTCACATGACTAACTGGCTGTTCCAGGGGTTTTTTGAACTGGCCACAGAGAGTTTGAACTTAGAAAGACTGTTTGCTCCTGGACTGAGATCTCTCTCCTGTCGGCTCCCATCTCTTTCTCAGTAACCTCTGAATCCACTGATGACACATGAACCCCAAGAGAGAAAAGTCTCCTACAGCGAGCAAGGTTTAGTGCAAAAGGCTTAAAGGGGACGGAATTCTTAAAGTGCATACAGGAAAGCTTTTTGAGTTAGCACGTAGAAAGTCCTACAAGAGAAGAGGCATTACTGGACCTAATCCTAGGGAATGAGGCCGGTCAAGTGGTAGAAGTGTCAGTGGGGGAGCATTTCGGGGATAGTGACCATAACTCTAAGATTTAAGGTAGTTATGCAGAAGGACAAAGATGGACCAGAAATAAAAGGTACTGAATTGGGGGAAAGCCGATTTCAATATGGTGAAACAGCATCTGGCCAAAGTGGGCTGGGAGCAGGAAAGTCAACATCAGACCAGTGGGAGTCATTCAAAAAGGAAATATTGAGAGTTCAGGGCCATCATGTTCCCATAAAGGTGAAGGGTAGGACCAACAAGTCCAGGGAACCCTGGATGTCAAGTGATATAGAGGACTGGATAAGAAAAAAAAAAGGCTTATGGCAAATTCAGAGTGCTGAAAACAGTAGAGGCCCTAGAGGAGTATAGAAAGTGTGTGTGGTTGGGGGGGTACTTAAAGTAATTAGGAGAGCGAAGAGGGGGCATGAAAAAACACTGGCAGGCAAGATAAAGGAAAATCCTAAGGCGTTTTATAAGTATATTAAGGGCAAAAGGATAACCAGGGAAAGAATGGGGCCCATTAGGGACCAAAGTAGCAATCTGTGCGTGGAGCTGGAGGACGTAGGTGAGTTTTTAATGATTACTTTTCAGCTGTGTTCACTATTGAGAAGGACAATGTAGGGGTAGAGATCATGGAGGGGGATTGTGATATACTCGAACAAGTTAGCATTGAAAGGGAGGAGGTATTAGCAATTTTAGCGGGCTTAAAAGTGGCTAAATCCCCAGGCCCAGATGAGAAGCATCCCAAGCTGTTATGTGAGGCAAGAGAGAAGATTGCAGGGGCTCTGACACAAATTTTCAAATCCGCTCCATCCACAGGAGAGGTACCATTATCCAAGAAGGGCAGCAAGGATAAACCAAGTAATTACAGGCCAGTGAGTCTATCAATAGTAGGAAAACTATTGGAAAAAATTCTGAGGGACAGGATTAATCTTCACTTGGTGAGGCAGGGATTAATCAAGAATAGTCAGCATGGCTCTGTCAGGGGTAGATCATGTCTAACAAACTTGACTGAATTTTTCAAGGAGGTGACTAGATGTGTGGATGAGGGTAAAGCAGTTGATGTAGTCTTCATGGACTTCAGTAAGGCTTTTGATAAGTCCCGCATGGGAGATTGGTTAAGAAGGTAAGAGCCCCTGGGATCTAGGACAATTTGGCAAATTGGATCCAAAATTGGCTTAGTGGCAGGAGGCAGAGGGTGATAGTCAAGGGTTGTTTTTGCAATTGGAAGCTTGTGACCAGTGGTGTACCACCGGGATCGGTGCTGGGACCCTTGCTGTTTGTAGTGTACATTCATGATTTAGACGTGAATATAGGAGGTAGGATCAGCGAGTTCACAGATGACATGAAAATTGGTGGTGTCGTAGATAGCGAGGAGGAAAGCCTTAGATTACAGGATGATACAGATGGGCTGGTAAGAAGGACAAAGCAGTGGCAAATGGAATTTAATCCTGAGAAAAGTGAGAGATGATGCATTTTGGGAGGACTGACAAGACAAGGGAATATACAATGGGTGGTAGGACCTTAGGAAGTACAGAGGGTCAGAGGGACCTTGGTGTACTTGTCCATAGATCACTGAAGGCAGCAGCACAGGTAGATCAGGTGGTTCGGAAGGCATATGGGATACCTGCCGTTATTAGCCAAGGCATAGAATACAAGAGCAGGGAGGTTATGATGGAGCTGTACAAAACGCTAGTTAGGCCACAGCTGGAGTACTGTGTACAGTTCTGGTCGCCACACTATAGGAAGGATATGATTGCACTGGAGAGGGTGCAGAGGAGATTCACCAGGATGTTGCCTTGCCTGAAGCATTTCAGCTATGAAGAGAGACTGGATAGGCTACGGTTGTTTTCCTTAGAGCAGAGAAGGCTGAGGGGGGACCTGATTGAGGTAGACAAAATTATGAGGGGCATAGATAGGAGGAAACTTTTTCCCTTAGCGGAGGTGTCAATAACCAGGGGACATAGATTCAAGGTAAGGAGCAGGAGGTTTAAGAGGGGATTTGAGGAAAAATTTTTTCACCCAAAGGGTGGTTGGAATCTGGAACACACTGCCTGAAGGGGTGGTAGAGGCAGGAATCCTCACAACATTTAATAAGTATTTAGATCAACACTTGAAAGGCCATAGCATACAAGGCTACAGGTCAAGTGCTGGAAAATGGGATTAGAATAGATAGGTGCTTGATGGCGGGCACGGACAAGATGGGCCGGAGGGCCCGTTTCTGTGCTGCATAACTCTATGACTCTAAGAATACTGGGCCCCAACGAAAAGCCAGATCTACCAACAATCAAGGACTCTACAGTGAGTTCGAAGACCCGTAACAACTCTTCAGATATTGCCTCAAACTTTTCCACTTTATTTTTCTGTCTCTATTTGCATGTGTGTATCGCATATGCATGTGAGTGTGGGTACATCGTGTATCCGTAAGCGTCAACCGAATTAGAGTTTAAGTTCAAGTAAAATAAATTTCAACTTTTCTTCTTTAAATCTGAGAAAACCCGTTTGTGCTGGTTTCTTTGCCTTATAATTGGAAAGCAGTGAACAAGGATTCACCAAGGGGGAGCTAAAAACACGGTGTGTTTAAAATTAAACCCTGTTACCGTAAGACCAGACGAAGGCTGAGAGGGATCCCTTGTCACCTTTCTCACCTGGTTGTAACAATGGGTTCTTTTGAAGTCAGCTATCCTGCTACACCTCAGGCCGAGGTGCAAATGTATTTCAAGCACCACCAGCTACTTCCTCTTTAAACAGTAGCCACAATGGATTTGGCTGGGACACGAGGAATCTTTCAAGCAATCCTCAACAAACTGGAATGTTGAAGGAGTCACTGAGTTGATGGGTAAATGAGTAGCACAGGACTGAGCTCATGCCATGTGAAGGTCTACTCATCACTTCCTAGAGCATAAATGCAGCCCCTTTCTTATAATGTGTGAATTTTCTAAAATACAACAGATGCAAGGAAAATGAGCACTGCAATAAGCAGATTTACACCAACATTACATGGTACACAGAGATATCTACCAATAGAAATGCTGAGATATTAAACATAGCGATATTTTCAAATAAACTAGTCAAGCTCCTATGGTGTTGCTTGCAAAGAGTCAAGATTGACTGCAGTATTCAGGTCAAGCAGAGTTAAAGGGCAGATCCAGACAGGAAAGAGGTAGATACAAAGGGATGAAATGGGACAGAGGCAGTGAGATGGGGAGCAAAATCGGAGATGGATGGACAGAAGTGTGCAAAAAGAGGAGGAGGATGTGGTGGTGAATGTTTGGATAATTATTGTTGGGGTGGGGGGAGGGAGGAGTGAGAACAGTTTGCCAAGGCCCATTTAGATCTCCTGTTAAGCTAACTGACCTCAGCATTAAATGTGTAATTATACTTTTCCACTTAATGTGGTGTTATTTACTTTGACAATGCAGACACTTACCTGGGATAATCCTAAATTCCTTCAAGATCCTCGAGTATGTTAAAGCCATAAAAGACTATATGGCTATATAAGGAAAGATCCCCCAATAGTTCAGTTAATTAATCTGTGGCACTGTCTACAGACAATTTTGGTCTCCTTACTTAAGGAAGGATATACTTGCTTTAGAGGGAGTATAAACATAGAAAATAGCGGCAGGAGTAGACCATTCGGCCCCTCGAGCCTGCTCCGCCATTCATTATGATCATGGGTGATCATTCAACTCAGTAACCTGTTCCCGCTTTCGCCCCATACCCTTTGATCCCTTTAGACCCAACAGCTATATCTAACTCCTTCTTGAAAACATACAATGTTTTGACCTCAACTGCTTTTGGTGGCAGCAAATTTCACAGGCTCACCACTCTCTGGCTGAAGAGATTTCTCCTCATCTCAGTCCTGAAAGGTTTACCCCATATCCTTAGACTATGACCCCTGGTTCTGGACTCCCCCACCATTGGGAACATCCTTCCTGCATCTACCCTGTCAAGTCCTGTTAGAATTTTATAGGTTTCTAGGAGATCCCCCCTCACTCTTCTGAATTCCAGCGAATATAATCCTAACCGACTCAATCTCTCCTCATACGTCAGTCCTGCCATCCCAGGAATCAGTCTGGTAAACCTTCGCTGCACCCCCTCTGTAGCAAGAACATCCTTCCTCAGATAAGGAGACCAAGACTGCACACAATATTCCAGGTGTGGCCTCACCAAGGCCCTGTATAATTGCAGCAAGACATCCCTGTTCCTGTACTCGAATCCTCTCGCTATGAAGGCCAACATAACATTTGCCTTTTTTACCACCTGTTGCACCTGCATGCTTACCTTCAGTGACTGATGTACAAGAACACCCAGGTCTTGCTGCATATTCCCCTCTCTTCAGTTTATAGCCGTTCAGATAATAATCTACCTTCCTGTTTTTGCTACCAAAGTGGATAACCTCACATTTATTCACATTATACTGCATCTGCCATGCATTAGCCCACTCACTCAACTTGTCCAAATTACCCTGAAGCCTCTCTGCATCCTCCTCACAACTCACCCTCCCACCCAGTTTTGTCATCTACAAATTTGGAGATATTACGTTTAGTTCCCTCATCCAAATCATTAATGTATATTGTGAATAGCTGGGGTCCCAGCACCAATCCCTGCGGTACCCCACTAGTCACTGCCTGCCATTCGGAAAAAGATCCATATATCCCTACTCTTTGTTTCCTGTCTGCCAACCCATTTTCTATCCATCGCAATACACTACCCCAATCCCATGCGCTTTAATTTTACATGCTAATCTCTTATGTGGGACTTTTTTGAAAGCCTTCTGAAAGTCCAAATAAACCACATCCACTGGCTCCCCCTCATCAACTCGACTAGTTACATCCTCAAAGAATTCTAGTAGATTTGTCAAGCATGATTTCCCTTTCATAAATCCATGCTGACTCTGCCCGATTCTACCACTGTTCTCCAAGTGCTCCGCTATAAAATCTTTGATGATGGACTCTAGAATTTTCCCCACTACCGACGTCAGGCTGACTGGTCTATAATTCCCTGCTTTCCCTCCACCTCCCTTTTTAAATAGTGGGGTTACAATAGCTACCCTCCAATCTGTGGGAATTGTTCCAGAGTCTATAGAATCTTGGAAGATGACCACCAATGCATCCACTATTTCTAGGGCCACTTCCTTAAGTACTCTGGGATGCATACCATAAAGAAGGTTCACTAGATTGATACCTGGGATGAGAGGACTGTCCCACAAGTATGGCCTTGCAAATTCATGGCTGTGCAAAATGCATCACAGACTGTGAAATCACAGGTCCTCCGTTAAACACTGGGCCCTCCGTGAAATTGGCCATTTTGCGAACTCCGCACATTTCACTGATTAACGAGGCTCAAATTGCTGACTGTTAGATGAGGGAGGGCTTCCAAGTGCAGTTTTGAGAGAAGCAGTCTCAAGTGTTAGCAAGCCAGTGAGAATGCCAGAATGAGCAAATCAAAAATGGCCACAACCATTACTGCAGCACATTGAGTGAAAGAATTTGGAAGCCAAATTCTGCATGCAATGATGGAATACTGTTTTATACAAGCTGCAATGCTTCACTGGATCACACATAGTGGGCAATGGTTCAACATCACTTAGAGTCCGAAAGCCATTGCAGCAGAAAAAGAGCATCTGACACAGCACTGCTGGAAAATGAACACATAGAAAAAACAAACGATTTCATCTCTTTTTAAGAAGTCAGACAGCTCAGAAAATCATCAGTTGATTACAATGGACCTTGTGGATGCTTTTGGAAGCACCAACATGCCACTGGAAAAACCTGATCACCCAAAGTTGTGGGTATTCATTCAACGTAATGGGCAAAATAAATTACGACAGTACTACCTACCGAAGGGTTTTGCTACACATTATGAGGAGATGAAGTCTCAGATTGACATATGTGATTCCGGCTTATAAAAACATTGCAACAGAAGTGGATTGTACTTTGCCTGTGCTGCAGTTTTTGAACTCTGTGGGATACACAATCCCCCACCTTGCAAGACACAGCGCTGTCTGACAATTCAAACAAACTATGTGGACACAGAGAGAGCTGTGTCCAAACACAGACAGGTGTGCACAGTGCAGAGACAGGGAATAAAGAAAGACAGTTGCAGGTTACTCCATGCTTAGATTCAACCACTGAGTTCAGTGAGTAAAGAATGCGACCAGTTTATAGCAAGATTTTTACAATAGTTTTTGAGTATACAATAAAGGCATTTGAAGCTGGAAACCTTTCTTTTTTAGTTTTAAATATATCATTTTCATGGTTTGTTGCAACACCGTGAAGTTTACAATTCAAGTATGTGAAATTTGTGATTCTTAAAATGCCGTGACCACGAAATCTGTAAAATTTGACTCTGAATTTGGTAGGTCCCTACCCATGAGGAGAGATGGAGTAGACTAATACGATATTCCCTGGAATTTAGAAGAATGAGAGGTGATCTAATTAAAACATAAAATTGCTAAGCAGTTTGCTAGGGTAGCTACTGAGAAAATGGTTCCCCTAGCTGGGGAATCTAGAACTAGGGGGTCAGTTTTCAAATCAGGGGCTATTTAGGACTGAGATCGGGAGACATTCCTTCACACAAAGGGTTGTGAATCTTTGGGATCCTCAGTCGATTGGTATATTCAAGACAGAACAAATAGTTTTTGGGTACTACAGGAATTAAGGGATATGGGGATAATGTGGGAAACTGGAGTTGAGGTAGAAGATCCACTGTGATCGTATGGAATGGCACAGCAGGCTTAAGGAGCTGAATGGTCTACTCCTCCTCCTCCTTGAATTTCTCATGTTCTTGTATTCAATCCTGGATCTGTGCTGAGTGACCTACTCCAGACGGCTTCGCCATTCCTGAACTAGGTAAAGGGAACAAAATGTCAAGAAGCGTTCCTGTTCCTCATCACGCTCCAGTGACCTGTGCTGCAAAATTTGTGTGGACGTCAGGCGAGCATAGGACTGAGCCATAACAAAAGAACTTGCCTTTGTATAGTTCCATTCCCATCTCCAAGATGTCCCAAAGCATTTTGCAGCCAATGAAATACTTCTGAATTATAGTCATTGTTATAATGTAGGCAAATGCAGCAGCCAATTTGCAGAGAGTAAGGTCCAACCCACAAGAGTGAGTTAACTGGAGCTTGAACCCATAATTTGCAGGTGAGTGGGCTATACGTTGATAAGAATGCCAGTGCCTGCTGAATAGCCTACCAGTACCTAGGTCTGGGCTTGC
Organism: Heterodontus francisci; assembly: GCF_036365525.1. Lineage (NCBI taxonomy): Eukaryota > Metazoa > Chordata > Chondrichthyes > Heterodontiformes > Heterodontidae > Heterodontus > Heterodontus francisci. Next base: position 53,917,238 of record NC_090394.1, read on the forward strand.
ACGTGAAGAGTCATTTGGGTAATGTACTGGATTCCAGTTGGTACACTGGGAGCTACATTCCAGTATGAGTCAGCATTCGCTGAAGGAAGGGAGAAAGTTAGAGCAATAAAACTAATAGAAAATGCAGAAGCAGAAATTCCATCTCACAATTTAATCCAGAAGAATGGCATAGTGGCTAAGAGTCTAACTTTCTCTGCTCCGGGAAATTCTTTTTATCCGGTCAGTGGAAATGAATTCTGCTTTCAACTATAGTACAACACATTGAGGCCGAGTAAAGACATGAAGGACTGTTAAAGTGAAAGATGATATCTGTAGAATACATTTATGAAGAAGCACTTCAAGTGAAAGAAACTGCAACAGTGTTAATGCACTCAATACAAATCAAATATAATTACAGTTGATCATACTGACTGCATATTCCTTCGTGTGGCTCCGATTTCTGTCTAGCCAGAAGTATATCTTCATGTACAGTACTGCACCAATAACTACAGTCAGGTACAAAGACTCAGTTTACCAAGCGTTTTAGCATTGTTCTTTTCTAAAGGCAGCATGTCTCTGAACGTTAGGATCTAAGATAGCTTATTGCTTAGACCTATTTATTGTAAAGCTATTTGGTAGCATGGACTGTCTCTGAAAGATAATTTGTAAGCTTCAGATTGTTACTGAAAAGTATTTTGTGTTATTAAAATGTATTTACCACCAATTTACACATTGTCTTTTGATGTAGCAATGACTGATTCTCAAACATGGCTTTTATTTTGATAAAACTACAGAATTAGGTAAATGTCATCTAGGATATTTATCATTTTTATATTAAACAGTTTGCACAAATATATTTCACTGTTACAACAAAACTGTTCTTCATAATTGTTTTTAATGTTGGTGCTGGGGTTTTGCTTGTACTCAAGTCAGCATTTTCCAACAGTTAAATTTAAGTGGAAAAAGAAGTTAACTTTCTATACTTAGAATCATCATCTTGGATCCGAATCAAACAATTTCTCCAGTTGAACCATGTAAAATCTCTCCAATCATAAACACAGGCTTATGAAGAGAAATGCAATGATGAAAGAGCTGATGCAAACTTAATGGGCTGAATGGCCACCTTCTATGCTGTGATCCCTGGAGCAGTGTCTCACTCCATGGGTTGCAAAGTCAGACCTATAGCACTAATAGTCCTGTCTGCAACTCACACTCCCATTCAGCGAGGCTAAATTTATCATATTTTTTTTTAGATTAGAGATACAGCACTGAAACAGGCCCTTCGGCCCACCGAGTCTGTGCCAATTTTCTACATCGCTACTGTTGAGTGAATCTGAAATTTCTTGGTCCCCTTTAATGAAGGACCAGGTGGAAGACAAACCAGGACAAAAATCAAGTAGGAAAGCAACAACCTACATTGTCGCATCTTGAAAACTAAGTATTCTCCAGAGGTCCTTCTCTCTCTCTCAACACCATGACTTATGATCATACTTCTTGGTTCCCATTCTAAGGTCTACAGAGATCAAGAGACTTCTGTGCAAATGTTACGTGTCAATCAGGTCTACAAACTTTGAAGCACAATATTGTCTTAAATAAGGTAACTGCACAGTTGCCCAGCATGGATTTATGGAATAATGTCACGGAACTGTATTTTTTTTCTCCTCTATTTGAAACAGTGTGCTTTTAAGACTTTGTTAAAAAAAAGTGCACCTTTAAGACAGAGAGAGAAGTTTTCGATTTCTGAGAACAGCGGGCCACAGCTGCACTTGTTATCTAGGCAACAGTACGAGTGTGAGGAGGTTACATGGTGTAATGTTTCAATTTAACTGTGTAAAAACCAGCTAAAACCGATTTTGAGATACACCAGCGAAGCGTGCTTACTGGAGGAAGGAGCTGTTTATTTCTCTCAGCAGAAATTCTACAGTGAGCTACAGGCCAAGTTAATTGCCTAAAGAGGAAAAAATCCTTTGAAGAGACCATTTATATTGCTGGAGGTAGCAAAATTCCTTTTCTTTATTTCCAATCCAAGAAGTCTTTGCTTCAAGATTGAATCTCTCTTGACTGATTGTGTTTTCTGGAATTCGCAGTAAAGTTTCAACTGAGAGACTGTCAGTTTTAAAATCCGAGTGGACACATTGCCACACTCCTTGGTTAAAGAACTGTTTGATGCCTGCTGCAGCCAAAACGCTTTGAATACCTATCTATTGAAGGACTGTTTCATCAAATTAGTGTACAGACTTTGAGTGGCAGCTGATTATTTTTACACTAGGATACCTCATCCCTCAGGAACGTAACCCACAAACACTTATAACTCCATTATTTATTTATTCTGAAGAAACAGCTAATTTTTTTTAAAACATCATTTTAAAAAAAGTTAACCGTTGATTTTTTGTGTAAGTGTGTGAATGAGGGAGTTAGGTTAAATCAAGAAGTTACAAGGTCTTTAGACATAGGTTTATCTTAATAGCGTTTTAAGATTTAGTTTTTAATAAATAGTTAATTTGTTGTTGTCTAAAGATATCTGGTTTGGTCTGTTGTATTCTGGGGATGGGGCGTTACTAGAGTGTTTAATTTGGCTGTTTTTCAGTTGGGTGGGAAAACATTAATAATATGCTGCGACCTGTGGAGTATTGGGACTGAATTGGCAGTGCATGGCTCCTGCCTCAGTCATAACAATAGGCATCAGCTTTTTCAAACCCCATTCATGTTGTTTATATTGCCTGGGAAATGTGCAGATTTCACCAAACATAACTAATCATAATATTTTCCGTATCAATGGATATGCTGGTTTGTTTGCACAATGTGAATAAGGAGCAGGAATTACAGTTTCAGTCAAAGAGATGGAAACTGCTAGCATAGACCTTTCCAACTTTCAAATCGCTCAATGTTCTCATGAATATCCAGATGTCATCTGGTGCTGGCTCTGGATCTGGAAGTGGTAAGTGAGACTGAGTAAAAGCATCAAACTTTTAGGAGACAGTTTGAGTATCAGCAAAGTTATTTTTGTCACAAAGCAGCAGAATGAAAAAAGGGAACTTAAATGAAGAGAATTAGCAGATTGAGTATTTTGGTGGAACTATTTTGAAGGCTACGGGCCAAGTGCTGGAAAATGGAATTAGAATAGGTAGGTGCTTGATGGTTGACGTGGACATGGTGGGCCAACGGGCCTGTTGCTGTGCTGTATAACTCCGACACTCTTACTTGGAGAGCAGAAAAGGACTTGGTACTGAACGGAAAGAAACCTGTTCTTGTCTATAGAGTTGGAAGGGAGTTTGTTACGATTTTAGACAGGGCATTGATTTTGAGTGTGTGCAGTGGAAGGAGTTAGTGCTATCAAGATCTCTTTCACGCAGTCTGGGAAATCTCTGAAATTATGGGCTTACTCTATGTTCTTTTAAAAAGGTGGAAGTTAGACTATGGTAGTTTTAAATTGCAATTGTCTCTGCCCATACGCAGCAGCACTAAAAATTTCCAACCATGAATTTTACATGGACAACAGGTACTTGCAGGCCCTGTTCATGCCAGTGACCTGAAAACAGCGGAATTCAACCTCCTGGTGCTACTGGTCTTCCTGAGTCTGACTGTTACTGCACTGGACAAATCCCAGTCTGCTGTTTGGGTCCTCCCAGCAGGAGAATACTGGCCTTATGGGAAATTCTCAAGTGCCCCCATGAACATTTCTATCAGCACCCTCACTTTTTCCATAGGTATCCTGACCCCTATCAGGAGGGCCAGACCACATCTAATGCCTGCATTGCCACTTCTGGAGGGTGCAGCTGGGAAACTTTAGGCGTGACCAGTTTGAGGCTGTTTTCCCAAAAACACAAACTGAATTGCAGATTATGATTCCAAAACGCTATATGAATTTAAAAAAATAAAAGATATCCCAAAATCCAATAATTTAAATGGTTTTGGTTGTAAGGTTTTATTCAGAGCTGATTTCCAGTTCTGATTTAACAGCTTGTTTGAAATTTATCAGATTTTCAGAGTTTCGTAGGCTAGCATGTATGTAAAAAAAAAACCTCCAATACAATTAAAGAGAGCAATCCAAGTTTGCAGAAAATTATACTTGTGGGGAAAAAAATAAAGTTGAATCTGCAATTTTAAATGGAGAATTTGAATATTTGTTTGAGCACATAGGAACATAACTGAAGCTAGAAGTTGAAAAGTTTAGTGACACTCAAAAAACTGTATTAAAGTTCAGATTTGTTGTAACCAAGAAATTTTACTTCGGTTAATTGATCTTGCCCTATTGACACAATTTCACAATGCAAGCATGCAACATTGCCCTGTTGATGAGGATGGGATATTTAGTTAAAAACAGTAACAAAGCACTAATGTGCCAGAAATGACGAGGACAGAATTTGAGTCTGTAAGCTGGCAAGTGCAACAAAGGTGAAGCAGCTCCATCTGGAAGGTAGGAAAAACCAGAGGGAGGTATTTCCCAAATCATCTGTACATAACTGCTATTTTTCAGCACTGTCAGAGACCTAAGAGCAGGTCAGTCACTCAGATTCTTGGCTGGTGGGTACAGAAGCCCAAGTTGGAAAAGGGAAGGAGAGAACTTTTAAGAGGAGTGCTATCCTTCTAAAAACAAAATAAATTCCATTCAGGCCTAAGGGTACAGCAGGAATATTTTCACTGGACTAAAGGACAGTAGTTCCATTATCCTGACTTTACTGCTCCATGTTTAGCACCAACGATTCTGCTGATGGATAGTTATAATTACCCATCAAGCAGGGTCTTGTAAAGTGAGCATTCAGACAATGGAAAGTGATGTCAGTGAATCTATTGGCTTTGCTGCTTAACACAAGGACTGATAACCTGCTTTCTCGGGCACTCAGCATCACCAGCTTCACTGAATTGCCAGTCAACAAAAGATGTTAATACAACTGCAAAGGTTATGGTGCACTTGATACCAGCTGATGTGGCTCTATTGATTTAACGTTTTAATTGATCTCTTCCTTCTATATTCTGGGTGACTGCTGAAACACTCATCTCCATTCTGGTGACCCTTTAAATAGTCAGTGTTCCAATCTCTTTGTACCGCAGGAAGAGGCTTCCCATCACTTTCAATGAAGCCTAGAGACTGACTGCTTCCTGTCAGAAATTTATGGAAATGACCTTCCAATGCATTGCCCGGTGACGTGATTATGAGTCCCCTGGTCACAATTAATAAGCTGCAGGAATTCTAGCAAAGACAACCTATTAACACCTGTGGATATTTCCTACATGGGAACAAATTGATGTAAAAATGCAGCTCATGATGATTTGTACCAAGCTCATCCTCTGTCAAAATGGTCAGCAGACTACACTTGAGAGATGAAACATCATTCCTTAGTCACTTAAAGAAAGTTTCATCAGGAAAACACAGCAATCATAATATGCAGGAAAAGCACAGAGGCCTGGATAGCTACACATGAACACACACTCAAACAGATATATGCATAGCTTAAAATCCCACTACAAATGTTAATGTGGATTTAAAGGTCATCGAACTTCTGATGGTTTGTTTTGTTAATGGAATGATGACATAAATGGTGTTCTCTTTTTATTTTGATCAGTATCATAGGGTATTAACTCTTTCCTACTCATATGGCTCAAATATTCTCACTGGAAACTAAAAGGCCTCAACTTGGAACAAAGGCATGGACAAGTGAAGAATTAAACCTATTGTAGATAAAGCAATATGGGAAAAACTAAACATGAAAAACATCAGTGTGTGAGATTAAAATCATGGCAGCATCGCACACACCCTCCCCTCAGCAGGCCCCAGGCAGCCAAGGGTCTGTGTGATACCAGAATCAAAGTCTGATGATGCCAATTAAATCCTGATGCTATTTTAACTCTTTTTAAGCAAAGATGGCGCCTGGTGCCAGCCTCTCCAGAGAAGCCAATGGAGCAGCAGGCGGCAGAGAATGAGAGAGAACACGGAGGAACAGCAAGAACCTGATCAGACACACCAGCAGTGACATCAGAGGATAGAGAGAGCGAGCGCCCATGTGCACAAGAAAGGAGTGACATCAGAGGACAGCAGGTAGGTCATTGGTTGTGAGTATTAGTTTAAAAAAACTAGGGCAGTGTATCAAACTAGCACTGGGAAAGTATAAAGTACAGTTTTAAATTTATAGCTTAGCTAGGTAAACTAATAAAATTCCAATTGGGGTAAGTATAACAGTAAGGGACTTAAGAGTGTTAGCACAGAGCAAGTCTAGAGGCATCAATTAAAATTAATAGATGAAACAAGGTACAAACTAGATTCTAAAAAAGAGGGAAAAAAGATTTATTTTTGAGATCACAATGGGCAGCTGAGATTTGTTGCTTGCAATTCCTGCGCCATGTGGGAACTTCCCAACACTTCATGCGTCTTGGGGGATGAGTGTAGGAAGTATCTCCAGCTGCTTGAGCTTGAGCTCAGGATTTCTGAGCTTGAAGGGCAGCTGGAGTCACTGTAGAGCATCAAGGAGGATGGGAATTTCCTAGATCATACTTTCCAGAAGGTGGTCACTCCACAGGCAGAGATTTCAGGATAGTAGATGAGTGGCCATCTGTAAGAGTAGTAAGGCGCAAGAGGTGCAGGAGTCTTTGGGATGCATGCCACTCTCAAACCGGTACTCAGATTTGGAGATGCTGGGAGCAACACCACCTTGCAGGAGTGCAATCCAGAACATGGCACCAATGGTAAGGGACTGCACAGCAGAAAACAGCAAAGAGGAGAAATGCTGTCGTCATAGGAGATTCCATTGTTTGGACAGACAGGCATTTCTGTAACTGTCATTGTGAATCCCACATAGTGTGTTGCTTCCCGGATACCAGAGTAAAGGACATCATGGAGAGGGTGAAGAATATTCTGCAGCAGGAAGGGAGTGAGCTAGAAGTTGTGGTACATGTCAGTACCAATGAGAGAGCGAGCAGATATTGAGGTAATACTATCAAGATTTTCAGGAGCCAGGAAGTAAGTTTAAAAAGTAGGACCTCGAATGTAATACTCTCTGGATGACTGCCAGTGCCAAGTGCTAGTAATAGGAAGATAGGGGGGGGGATCAATGCATAGCTTAAGGAATGGTGCAGGAGGTAATGTTTCAGACTCCCGGAACATTACAACCAGTTCTGGGGCAGGAGGCACCTATTCAAAAGGAGCAGGGAAACAATGTCCTCACGGGGAGGTCCACTAGTGTGGTTGAGAAGGGTTTAAACTAAATTGGCAGGGGGTTGGGCACCAGCTAATAGGAGTAGGAAAGAAGAATAAAGGTGCATGAAGGATTGTACTGGAGAAGGCAGTATTACCATATTAGACAGGAGCAAACTAAGGAGGACTATGAGGAATACAAAAGACAAATTTACAATTGCTGTATATAAATGCACAAAAAGTGTACTGAATAAAGTGGTGAGCTACAAGCACAAATAGACATGTGGGAACATGATGTAGTAGCAATAATGGAAACATGGCTTAAAAATGGAGAGGACTGGACCCTTAATATTCAAGGACAAAGTGTGCAGAAAAGATAGAGAAGAAAAAAGGGAGGTTTCCTTGAGAGGGAAAAGACAAAATCCATTTGGTTAGCATACAGGAGCAAAAAGGGTATGATCATGCTACTGCTGGTATTCTGTAGGCCTCCACAGAGGCGGAGGAAGAGAGAGCGAGGGAGAGAGAAAAAGCGGGAGAGAAGCAAGTCTGCAGGGAAATTACAGAGATGTGCAAGAACTAGAGTGCTGATGTTGGGGACTTTAATTACCCAAATATTGATTGGGATAATATTGGAGTAAAGGGTAAGGAAGGGGAGGAATTTCTGAAAATGTATTCAGGTGAACTTCCTTGACTAGCATGCTCTTGGTCCAATTAGGAAAGAGGCACTGCTGCATCGGGTGCTGGGGAATGAAGTGGACCAAGGCTGGAATTTTACGATGGGCGCAGACTCCACTGGCCAAAAAGCCAGACTAAGCCACGCTGGGATTTTACACTCTCAAGGGGGCCTGAGATGCCCTCCAGCTGCTGGTAAAATACCAATGGTGGTGGGAGAAGGCCCTTAAGTGGTAGTTAATTGGCCACTTAAGGGCCTTGATTTGCCTGAGGCGGGCGGGCAGATGGCTGCCACCATCACCCGTAGTAAAACTGCACCCACCACCAGCCCTCTCCTATGGCGGGGTGGGGAGGGGGCATAAAATTCTGGCCCAAGTGTCTGTGAGGGAACACTTAGGTAAGGGTGATCATACTGTAACATTTGGATTCGTAATGGAGAAGAACAAGGAACAATGTAAAGTAGGAGTTCTAGACTGGAAGAAGGTTAACGTCAGTGGGATGAGGGGATCTAGCCATGGTAAAACAGAACCAAAAGATTGACAGAAAAAAGTAATAGAAGAAAAGGTGATCTTTAAAGGACAAGATGTTTCAAGTACAGGCAAGGTACATTCCAACAAGGGTGAAAAGACAAGGAACCAGGGCTCCTTGGATGATGACAGCAGTAGTAAATATGATGAAACAAAAAACAGAGGGTATATGATGCATGCCTGGTGAATTTTTCAAGTGAGAACCAGGTCAAATACAATAAGTTGAGAGGGACGAAGAGGAAAATAAGACTGGCAGAAAGAAAAGACCAGAATGACAGTTCACATAAAAGGGAATCCAAAAGTCTTCTACCAGCATGTAAATAGCAAGTGTGTAATAAGAGATGGGGTGGGTCTATTAGGGACAATAGCACGGCAAGGCTAGAATATTTCTGAGTACTTTGTATTGGTGTCTACCAAGGAAGAGGATGCTGACAAAATATTGGTAGAAGCGGAGATGGTAGAGATAATAGATGGAGTGAAAATTGATAGACAGGATGTACTAGAAAGGCTGGCTGAGCTTGGAGTGGATAAGTCAACTGGTCCAAATGGCTTGAATCCCAGGTTGCTGAAGGAAATGGGAGTGGAGATAGCAGAAGGGCTTTCCATAACCTTCCAATCTTTCCGAGATATGGGAGAAATGGCAGAGGGTTGGAGAGTGGCAGATGTGGCACCCTTATAAAAGGGGGCAAGAACATTCCCAGTTAAACTGACCAGCCAGTAGTTACATCTGTGGTGGATAAGGTTTTAGAAACAATAATCACAGGGGAAAACAAAATAAAAAAATCAACAGGCACGTGGAGAGTTTGAATTAATTAAGGAGAGCCAGCACAGATTTTTTTAAAGGCAGATCATGCTCGAATAATCTATTTGAATTTTTTGAAGAAGTTACAGACAAGGTTGATGAATGGAATGCAATGGATGTGGTCTATATGGTTAATAAGAAAATGTCTGACAAAGTACCACACAAAAGGCTAGTTGACAAAATTGAGGCTCATGGAATAAAGGACTGCTCAGGTCGGACAAAAGAACCCGACCGATCCACAGCAGACCCGGGCCCGAACCGAGTCCCTCCCCGACCCGAGCCCGAGCCGACCATCCTTTTACTTACCTTCCAACTGGGAAGCTCCACGAAGCTGCAGCGCATATGTGAAGATGTCAGAGTGACGTCACTCGCTCACTGCGCAAACTCAGTTTTGTCCCGGACTCCCAGCTCAGCTAAGTTTTTTTAAATTTCAATACTTACCAGCAGAGCACTAATCGTGTGTGTCCGGCCCGATCCGGACCTGGCCCGACCAGACCCGAACCCGACATGTCGTCAGGTCATGTCGGGATCGGGTCAGGTAGCAGGCCTTTATCATGGGGTAGCAGGCCTTTATCATGGAATAGCAGGGTCAGTGTCAGCTTGGATAAAGAACTGGCTTAAGGACAGAAAATAGCAAGTAGTGGTAAATGGTTATTTTTCCAGACGAGAGGAAAGTAAACTGTCATGTTCCCCAAGGGTCATTGCTAGGACCACTGCTTATATATAAATAAATGACTTGGATTTTGGAATAGAGTAAAATTTCAAATTTTGCCAATGATACAAAACTTGGAGGTGCGGCAGACAGTGAGGATGATGCCAATCGACTGTTACAGGGCATAGATAGGCTAGCAGAACAGGCAGACAAGTGGCAGATGGAATTTAATACAGCGAAGTGTGAGATGATACATTTTGGCAGAAGGGATAGGGAGAGGCAAAATAGACTTAATAGCACAGTTCTAAAGAGTGTGCATGAGCATACTTAAAGGTGGCAGGACATATTGAGAAAGTAATTAGCAAAGCATATGGGATCTTGAGCTTTCTAAATAGCATTATTGAGCAAAAAAGCAAGGAGGTTAAGTTGAACTTCTATAAAGCTCTGGTTAGGCCACAACTAGCGTGGTGATCAGAACTGGATGCAATACACTTTAGGAAGGATGTGAGTGTCCTTAAGAGGAGATTTACCAGAATGGTTCCAGGGATGAGGGATTTTAGCTACAAGGTTAGGTTGGAGAAACTACAGTTGTTCTCCTTGGAGTAAAGGAGATTGAGGGGAGATTTGATGGGAGGTGTACAAGATTGATACAGGTTTAGATAAGGTAGACAAAAGAAAGCTGTTCCCATTGGCGGATGATACAAAGTCTAGGGGACACAGATTCATGTTTTGAGCAAGAGATGCAGTGTGGATGCGAGGAAGAACTTTTTTTTTTAATCAAAGTGAGTGGTAATGACTTGGAACCCACTGCCTATGAGGGTGGTGCAAGCGGAGACAATGCATGAATTCAAAAGGAAACTGGATGGGCACTTGAGAGAAACAAACATGCAGGGCTATGGGGGTAGAACGGAGGAATGAGACTGATTAGCTTGTTCTACAGAGAGCTGGCATGAACTCGATGGACTGAATAGCCTCCTTCAGTGCCACAATGACTATGAGAATACGGTCAAGAAGGTGTGATTTTTTTTTTAAAAAAAAGGTTTCCTGTGGCCCACTTTTGGAAACTTAAAACTTACCCTGCTCTATGCTTTCCTTACTCACTCATGAGCCCCTTAAAGCAGCTCTTCTCTGATTTATCTTTACCAGGGACTGTTTTCAATGTCTGCCTCCATCCACCAGCACCAAGTGATTGTCACCAGATCTGGGTGGGAGTCAGGCCCTAACTTATTTAAGACCCAGAACATAATGTGGCCCATCCTCACATTGGTCAATCAGGGCTTTCCTGAAGCTTGCCCCTAGTTAAAACGGTGTCAAAAGAATGTAATGCACATTAACCACTTGAGTTTTGAACCCATAGTTTAAATTATTGCTGCAACTACTCAAAGCCTTTTGCACACTCTTGTTCTCCATGATAAATCAGTTGTACAGCTCTCGGTATGAGTGAACATACTTTAATAAATTTAATTATATTCAAATAATCGAATTTAAATAATTGATCTCACAAATATATATGCTCTTTATTTATATTTACTCTGTTACACAAAAGATTTTCTTTGCAAATTTTATAAATACTATACATACAAGTTTATCCATCATCCAGTCTAAAGCAACCATTTTTATACTGCCCATTCCTAATAAAGCAAATCCACTTCTCAACTTTCCATGCTTGATTCATGGAGAAACGGCTGCAAATGCTGGTAGTTTCCAGTTTCACTTCATGGCCTTCCCCAAGAGACCACAAAGATATGATGAATAAAATTCAGCTACTGTATGCATCTAGAAATGATGCGGTCAATAGCTCACATTGTAACATGTCTCGGTTCCCCATATAACACCAAGTTCCTTTCACTCACAGTGCTGCCAGCTTGTCTTGCTCCACTCAATATAATTTTCTCTTGCATGCTACAGATACTATCCTGGTTACTTGACCCTTTATTTACTTATTTATTTATTTATTTAGAGATACAGCACCGAGTCTGTGCCGACCAACAACCACCCATTAATACTAACCCTACCACCTATTCCCATATTCCCTACCACCTATCTACACTAGGGGCAATTTACAATGGCCAATTTACCTATCAACCTGCAAGTCTTTGGCTGTGGGAGGGAACGGGAGCACCCGGCGGAAACCCACGCGGTCACAGGGAGAACTTGCAAACTCCACACAGGCAGTACCCAGAATCGAACCCAGGTCCCTGGAGCTGTGAGGCTGCGGTGCTAACCACTGCGCCACCCTATTAGTCCTATGGCATTGAACAGATTGCTCGTTTTGAAAACAATGTATTCAAAACATTTACATTACTAAGTAAATTAGAATTGCACTAAATGCTTGTGGGTTAGAAGATTTTATTGCTATTGAGTCTATCGAGTTTACAATGATCATATAATGACATATGGAATTTGATGAGGGCAGGGACATTTAACATGGTACCATGAGTTTTGAACTCTGGATCCCAAGTACAGTCCAGCTTATGAAAAAATGCCTTCAAAAGAGAAAGCAGGACAACACTCCGAAAAATCTTTGCCAATGGAATGATGGTACAGGCAAGTTTCAAAAGTCACATAATAATCAGATTCATTAACTTTAGCATCCTCCCAATATTAGCCTTGCTAGTAAAGTACAAGCTTTACTTGTGTATCAGTACTGGCCACCTATACTGCTGTGAGATGATGGAGCTGTGCACTTGTACATTTAACTTCACCTTTGGTGCTGGAGACACTGGACATTACTTCATCCCTTCTTGCACCTTCGGCAGAGATGAAAGATCAATAAAGTTATTTCCCCTGCATTTCCCACCTACATCCAATTTTCTCCCGCCTTCACCTGGAAGTATTACTTGTGCTGTTCCACAAGTGCTCGTCATGCTATAGTATTTTGCTCAATTAGCCATTTCTCATCTTTGAGCCGAGGAAATGACTGTCAGTAGCCCATTTGACTATGGGGCCATTTCTGACACTGTCCTCTCCTGTCTATGCACACAATATTCAATAGGAGTTGCTGGATAATAATCAGGAATGGGAATCTCAGTCCATTTTTTTCGACTTAACACAGGAGTACTGAGCAAAGTCCCTCCTGTCCCAAACAAACACTGAACAGATTGTGGATTAAACACAGGGTCTTGTTGGTTTAGGGGATTCCATTCTGCTGCGGTTGCTCAACATACAACTACAACTTGGATTCGAGGGCTTTCATGGAGTCCTGTGCTTCTCATAAGGTTTGTATGTACAATCCACTCCTGATCAAAGTCACAATTTGATTTACTTGATAATGTGAATTACCAGATCATTTGAACTGTGCTTAAAAAAACTCCAGTGCTTTTTTTTTTATTCCAGTTGCTTACTTCAAATTACTGGAGAATTCAATTATTTTATGCAAAAATTAGGTGGAATTATTAGGAGTAAACTGTACACGCAAGTTTATATTCAGCACAGGTGATGTTGGTTGAGGGATAAATATTGGCCTGTACATGGAGGAAAACACAAATACTTTTCCTCAAATAGTGCCAAAGGATCTTTTACATCCACTTGAGAAGACAGATAGGGACTCAGCTTAACATCTTACCTGAAGGATTTTTACCTTAGTTATCATTTCTTAAAGAGTACCTCTATTCACCAGTCAGAAAATGTGTAAATTGGCTACTTTTCCTGTAACTTCTTGTTCAGTAACAATTTTGTGAAGGAAACAATTAGAAATGCCATCCGAAATTGGAGGACAGTCAGGGAATGACGAACTTCATCACTACGTTAAATGCGATTGTTAATCCAACATTTCTCTAAAGGAAAATCATGAGTGACTGTTTACCTACACAGTTAATAACCCACTAACAATCATTCACAGAAATCAGGGGAATTTTCCCAGGCAAGGGGAGGTGAGTTTGAGTGCCTGCGGGGAATTAAATCCCCGAAAAGTGATGTTGGGTCAGGATCCTGACATCATCACACCCACTTCTGGGTTTCACTCTGGCTGGTTTGAAGGCGAGCAGTAATTCCTGATGCAGCTGCTGGGGAAGTCATGGAAAACAGAATAAACAATTAACTTCTGTTTTACCAAGGATCTGATTTAACCAGTAGCAGACTTATTTCCTGCACTGTGTGGAACTTGTCAGGGTCACCGAGGCGAGTGGACAATGGGGAATCCTACTTCAGTGACAAGCTGGGAAGCCTCTGATCAATGAAAAAGAAGAACTGTAGCCATGGCCAGATGAGAGGTTATAGCACAGAGCTCTCCTTCTCACTTGACAGGTGATTGCCAACTTCTTGGAAGTCACTTCACCTGTCTTGTGCTTCACTCACTATCAGCTGCACTTCCTTGCTGCCAGCCTTCACAACAGCACGTAAGCAGTTTATTCAGTCCTATCTTACACCTCTGACCAACAGTAAGCACAAGAACAACAGCAACACCTACAGCGCCAGCAGCAGTAGGAGCAACACCTGCACCAGCTGCCTTCTCCTCAGCCACATGCTCCAGTCAGGCGTGGACTGCTTCAATTATCTGAAGAGTTGTGAATGGTAATCATCATCAGCGACCATCTCGACTTCTGACCTTATAATGCAGGGAAGGTCATTGATGAAGCAGCTGAAGATGATTGGGCCTAGGACACTATCCTGAGGAACTCCTGCAGCAATGTCCTGGGGCTGAGATGATTAGCCTCCAACAATGACAATGATCTTCCATTGTGCCAGGTATGACTCCAACCAGCGGAGAGTTTTCCCACGGATTCCCATTGATTTCAATTTTGCTGAGGCTCCTTGATGCTACATTTGGTCAAAGACTGCCTTGATGTCAAGGGCAGGCATGCTCACCTCACCTCTGGAATTCAGCTCTTTTGTCCATGTCTGGACTAAGGCTGTAATGACGTCTGGAGCCAAGTGGCCCTGGCGAAACTCAAACTGAGCATCGACGAGCAGGCGGAGTATGTGCCACTTAACAACACTGTCAAATTGCCTTCCATCACTGGAGAGGGTTTAAAGTAGCTTGTCAGGAGGATGGGAACCTGAGGGGTAGCTCAAATTGGAAGGAAGTAAAGCTGGTAACAGGAGGTAGAAAAGTAGCAAGTGAAGTGAGAAGGCAGGTGAAACAAAGGCAAGCATCAACTAGGCTTAGAATGCAGAATGTCAAGACGACAAGGTTAAGGACACTACCTGAATGCACGCAGCATTCGCAACAAGGTAGATGATTTAATGTCCCATCAGAGGTAAATGGGTATGATCTAATTGCCATAACGGAAACGTGGCTGCAGGGTGACCAAGCCTGGGAACTGAATATTCAAGGATATTCGACATTTAGGAAGAACAGGTAAAAAGGAAAAGGATGTAGTGTTGTGCTGATAATAAGGGATGGGATCAGTACATTAGTAAGAGAGGATCTCAGATCGAAGAACAAAATGTGGAATCTGTTTGGGCGGAACTAAGAAACAGTAAGGGGCAGCAAATATTGATAGTTGTTGTTTATAGGCCACTAAACAGCAGTGGTAGTGTGGGGCATGATATTAATCAGGAGATTAGAGAAGCAAGTGGCATGGATAATACAGTAATCATGGGTGACTTCAATCTGCATATAGACTGGGTAAACCTAATGAGCACTAATGCTGTGGAAGACGAGTTTCTGAAGTGTGTTAGGGATGGTTTTCTAGAGTAGTATGTTGAGGAACCGACTAGAGAGCAAGCTATTTTAGAGCTAGTATTATGTAATGAGAAAGGGCTAATTAATAATCTTGTAAAAAAAACCTTTACGGATGAGTGACCATAATATGATGGAATTTTACATTGCGTAAAAAGGAAACGTTTGGCTAAGACAAATGTGCGTCGAACAGGCAGAGTCAGGAGAATTTACAATCAGGAATAGTGAAATGGCAGAGAAGCTAAATGATTACTGCGTGTCTGGCTTCACTGAAGAAGATACAAGAAATCTCCCAGAATTAGAGATCTAAGGGAGTAGGGGGAATGAGTAATTGAAGGAAATTAGTATTAGTAAGAAGGTTGTATTAGAGAATTTAATGGGACTGAAGGTTGATAAGTCCCCAGGACCTGATATTCTTCATCCCAGAATGGTGAAAGAGATAGCTATGGAGATAATGGATACATTGACCATCTTCCAAAATTCTATAGATTCTGGAACGGTTTCTGCAGTTTGGAAGGTCGCAAATGTCACCCCACGATTTAAGAAGTTAAGGAGAGAGAAAACAGGGAATTACAGACCTATTAGCCTTACATCAGTTGTTGGGAAAATGTTAAAATCTATTTTAAAGGATGTGATAAATGGACTTTTGGATAATAATGATCTGATTGGGCATAGTCAACATGGATTTATGAATGGGAAATCATGTTTTACAAAGCTGTTGGAGTTTTTTTGAGGATGTTACGAACAGAATTGATAAAGGGAAGTCGGTGGATGTGATATACTTGGATTTTCAGAAGGCTTTTGATGAAGTCCTGCACAGGAGGTTGGTTAGCAAACTTAAAGCACATGGGATAGGAGGTAACATACTGACATGGATTAAGGATTGGTTAACAGGCAGAAAGAAGAGAGTAGGAATAAATGGGTCATTCTTGCAATGGCAGGCTGTGACTAGTGGGCCCCAGCTGTTCGCAATATATATCAATGATTTGGAGGTAGGGACCAAATGTAGTATATCCAAGTTCGAGGATGACACAGAACTAGGTGGGAATGTGTGTTGTGAGGAAGATGCAAAGCGGCTTCAAGGGGTTTTGGACAGACTCAGTGAGTAGACAAGAATGTGGCAGATGGAATGTAATGTGGAAAAATGTGAGGTTATTCATTTTGGTAGGAGGAACAGATGTGCAGAGTATTTCTTAAATAGCAAGAGATTAGAAAGTGTAGATGTACAAAAAGGGACCTGGGTGTCCTTGTCAATAAGTCACTGAAAGCTAACATACAGGTGCAGCAAGCAATTAGGAAGGCTAATAGTATGATAGCCTTTATTGCAAGAGGATCTGAGTACAGGAGTAGTGAAGTCTTGCTTCAATTGTAGAACCTTGGTTAGACCACGCCTGGAGTACTGTGTGCAGTTTTGGTCCCCTTACCTTCGGAAAGATATTATTGCCATAGAGGGAGTATAATGAAGACTTGTTCCCGGGATGGTGGAACTGTCCTATGAAGAGAGATTGGGAAAACTGGGCCTGTATTCTCTAGAGTTTTGAAGAATGTGAAGTGATCTCATTGGAACCTACAAAATATTTAAAATGGATAGACAGGGCAGATACAGCTTAGATGTTTCCTCTGGTTGCGGTGTCTAGAACCAGGGGACACAATTTCAAAATAAGGGGGAAAGCCATTTAGGACAGAGATGAAGAGGAATTTCTTTACTCAGAGGGTTGTGAATCTTTGGAATCCTCTACCCGAGAGGGCTGTGGAAGCTCAGTCATTAAGTATGTTTAAAGCACAGATTGACAGATTTCTAAATACAAATGACATAAGGGGATATGAGGATAGTGTGGGAAAAAGGCATTGAAGTGGATGATCAGCCATGATCATATTGAATGGCGGGGCAGGCTCAATGGGCTGAATGGCCTACTCATGCTCTTATGTTTCTACTTTTCCAATGATTGACAGTAGATTGATTGGACAATAATTGGTCAGATTGGATTTGTCCTGCTTTGTGTGGACAGGACATACCTGGGCAATTTTCCACATTGCCAGATAGATGCCAGTGTTGTAGCTGAACTGGAACAGCTTGGCTAGTTCTGGAGCACAATCTTCAGTAGCAGAGCTAGGATGATGGCAGGGCCAATAGCCTTTGCTGTATCCAGTGTTTTCAGCCTTTTCTTGATCCAGAGTGAATCTAATTGGCTGAAGACTGGCATCTGTAATGCTGGGAACCTCAGGAGGAGGCAGAGATAAATCATCCACTTGGCACTTCTGGCCGAAGATGGTTGCAAATGTTTCAGCCTTGACTTTTGCACTGACGTGCTGGACTTCCCCCATCATTGAGGATGGGGGCATTTGTGGAGACGATCCCTCTGGTTAGTTGTTTAATTATCTATCACCATTGCTTAGCTCTGTCTATAACATGTAGTAATAATCAAACCATTTTCACATGAAGCCTATGTTGGCAATCTATGCTCAAATTAAAATTTCTGAAAAAATGGAACAGAAGATTGTTGCATTTCTTTATAGCTTGACATTATGTTACTTGAAGTCAAATATCTAAATCTCTATCAGAACAATGTTAAACAGCTCAATGAATGTAGAAATATCAATATAACTGATGGATCTGGATAGAATGTAAATGCACCTCAGGGCAACACAAAGTCTCCTTTGTCAGAGCTATGACATCCAAACCTGGATTTCCTGACAGAATGCAGCAAACATGTAGTTCCACCCACCAATTCACTTTGCTGGGGATCTGCTAATGTTTGGTTGCAAGGAGTTTCCACCCTTAAAAGTCTTCATATTAAGAAAGAACTTTGCATTGATATAGTGTCTTATCACATCTTCCCAAGGTGTTTTACAAGCAATAGATCCCCTTTGAAATACAGTCAGTGTTGTGTGACTGCTAATTTGTACATCTCAAACAGTAAGAGAGAAAAATGTAATCCAAAGGACGGCTCTTCTGACAATGCAACACTCAGTCTCAGATTGAAGGTCAGCAGTGACTGTGTTCAAGTCTCTGGAGGAAGGCTTTGAAACTACAACCAGCAACGGAACCCAGCTGACAACCGCCGCAAAGGCTCAATGGGAAAGGCCACTGTGCAAGGCCCTCCAACCATAGTATACAGAGGGGCTGGAACCAGTGTAAACCCCTCAGGCTGTATGCACCAGAGAATGTTTGACATGAAATGTAAATGCACATTGCAAATATAACCTGAAATGCCAAGTGTAGTGAGATACCTCATTGACTGTATTGAAAGAAACTGATCTGTACTGCACTTTCATGTAATTTCAAATTTGACTTATGCAATGTATTTTTACAAATTTTGTGAATAAAGTATATGTTTGTGGGAAAAAAAAGAATCACAGGCAGGATTCAATAGGTTACCTTGATTCATTAATCCATGGTAGGGGTGAGGATTAAAATTAGACTATCAGTGTGACAGACCAAAGTCTGAGAATCTAGAGCCCTGGGTTTCAGAATCCAACAAGCTAAAATGACTACAAGTGGGGAGAAAAATATCAAACCAAAGAATCTTTCCTCCTAACACTTAGAAAAACTGGAACTAAGTATTGGCATATCAATATACTTTTTGTTTTATTCATTCGGGGAACATGGGGTCACTGGCTGGACCAGCATTTATTGCCCATCCCTAACTGCCCTCGAGAAGGTGGTGGTAAGCTGCCTTCTTGAATCAATGCAGTCCATGTGGGGTAAGTACACCAACAGTGCTGTTCAGAAGGGAGTTCCAGGATCTTGACCCAGCAACAGTGAAGGAATGGCGATATAGTTCCAGGTCAGGATGGTGTGTGGCTTGGAGGGGAACTTGCAGGTGGTGGTGCTCCCATGCGGGAGTGGTCTATAGGCCAACTAACATTAACCACACTGTGGGACGGGGTATAAAGAAAGAAATAATGGCAGCTTGTCAGAAAGGTACAGCAATAATTATGGGGGATTTTAACCTACATATAGACTGGAAAAATCAAATGGGCAGAGGTAGCCTAGATGAAGAGTACATAGAATGTATTTGGGATAATTTCTTGGAACAACATGTTCTGCAGCCAACCAGACAGCAGGTTATACTGGACCTGGTATTGTGCAATGAGATAATAATTAATAACCTCATAGTTAAGGCACCCCTAGGTGGCAGAAATCATAATATGATTGAATTTTACATTCAGTTTGAGGGAGAGAAGAGTGGGTCCAAGACTAGTATTTTTAACTTAAATAAGGGCAATTATGAGGACATGAAAGCAGAGCTAGCCAAAGTGAACTGGCAAATTAGGTTAAGGGATAGGTAAATAGAGATGTAATGGCAGACATTTAAGGGGATATTTCAGAATACTCAGAATAGATATATTTCAATGAGAAAGAAAAATTCCAAGGTTGGGACTAGCTATCCGTGGTTAATTAAAAAACAGTTAAAGATAGTAACAAACTTAAAGAAAACGCCTATAATTGTGCAAAGATGGGAGGCAGGTCAGAAGATTGGACAGAATATAAAAAACAGCAGGGAAGGACTAACAGATTGATAAAGAAGGTAAAATTAGAGTACGAGAGAAAGTTAGCTAGAAATATAAAAGACAGATAGTAAGAGTTTCTATTGATAATTTAAAAAGAAAAAGAAAGTTAACAAAGTGAGTGTTGGTCCTATAGAAAGTGAGTCTGGGGAATTAATAATGGATAGTAAGGAGATAGCAGATGAATTGAACAGATGTTTTGCATCAGTCTTCACTATTGAGGATACAAGTAACATCCCAGTATGAGATGCAAGTCAAGAAATGGAAGGGAGGGATGAACTCAAGAAAATTACAATCACCAGGGAAGTGGTAATGAACAAATTGTTGGAGATGCGGGCTGACAAGTCCTCGGGTCCTGATGGACTTCATCCAAGGTTGTTAAAAGAAGCGGCTAGTGAGAGATAGTTGATGCGTTAGTTTTAATATTTCAAAATTCCCTAAATTTGTGGAAGGTTCCTTTAGATTGGAAAATAGCGAATGTAACTCCTTTATTCAAAAAGGGAGGGAAACAGAAAGCAGGAAACTACAGGCCAGTGAGCTTAACATCGGTCTTAGGGAAAATGTTAGAAGCTATTATTAAAGACATAATAGCAGGGCATTTAGAAAAATTCAAGGTAATCAGGCAGAGTCAACATGGTTTTGTGAAAAGGAAATCATGTTTAACCAATTTATTGGAGTTCTTTGAGGAAGTTACATGTGCTGTGGATAAAGGGGAACTGGTGGATGTATTGTACTTAGATTTCCAGAAGGCATTTGATAAGGTGCCACATCAAAGGTTATTGCAGAAAATAAAAGCTCATGGTGTAGAGGGTAACAACTGGCATGGATAGAAGATTGGTTAACTAACAGGAAACAGAGTAGGCATAAATGGGTCATTTTCTAGTTGGTAAGATGTAACGAGTGGTGTGCCACAGGGATCTGTGCTGGGGCTTCAACTTTTTACAATTTATATAAATGACTCAGATGAAGGGACCAAAGGTATGGTTGCTAAATTTGCTGATGACACAAAGATAGGTAGAAAAGCAAATTGTGAAGAGGACATAAGGGGGCTACAAAGGGATATAGATAGGCTTAGTGAGTGGGCAAAGACCTGGCAAATGGAGTATAATGTGGGAAAGTGGGAAATTGTGAAATTGTCCACTTTGGCAGGAAGAATAAAAAAAGAAGCCTTTTACCTAAATGGAGAGAGATTGCAGAGCTCTGAGATGCAGAGGGATCTGGGTGTCCTGGTGCATGAATCGCAAAAAGGTTAGTATGCAGGTACAGCACATAAGTAAGAAAGCTAACAGAATGTTATCATTTATCGCGAGAGGAATTGAATACAAAAGTAGGAGGTTATGCTTCAATTCTACAGGGCATTGGTGAGACCACATCTGGAGTAATGTGCACAGTACTGGTTTCCTCATTTAAGGAAGGATGTAAATGCATTGGAGGCAGTACATAGAAGGTTTACTAGACTAATACCTGGAATGGGTGGGCTGTCTTAAGAGGAAAGATTGGACAGGTTAGGCTTGTACCCGCTGGAATTAAGAGTAAGAGGCAACTTGACTGAAACATACAAGATTGAGGGGTCTTGACAGGGTGGATGTGGAAAGGATGCTTCCCCTTGTGGGAGAATCTCGAACTAGGGGCCACTGTTTAAAAATAAGGGGTTGCCCATTTAAGACAGAGATGAGGAGAAATTTTTTCTGAGGGTCACGAGTCTTTGGAATTCTCTTCCTCAAAAGGCAGTGGAAGCAGAGTCTTTGAATATTTTTAAGGCAGAGATAGATAGATTCTTGATAAGCAAGGGAGTGGAAGGTTATTGGGCATTGGTGGAAATGTAGAGTAATCAAGTTCAGCCATAAATTTATTGAATGGCGGAGCAAGCTCGAGGGGTCGAGTGGCCTACTCTGGTTCCTAATTAGTATGTTCGTATCTGCTGTCCTTGTCTTTCTAAGTGGTAGAGGTCGCAGGTTTCGAAGGCGCTGTCGAAGGAACCTTGGTAAGTTGCTGCAGTGCATCTTGTAGATGGTACACACTGATGCCACTGTTTGCATGTGGTTGAGGAACTGAATGTTGAAGGTGGTGAATGGGGTGCCAATCAAGCGGTCTTTGTCCTGGATGGTGTCGAGCTTCTTGATTGTTAGAACTGCACCCATCCAGACAAATGGACAGTATTCCATCACACTTCCGAGTTGCGCCTTGTAGATCATGGACAGGCACTGGGGAGTCAGAAGGCGAATTACTCACCACAGAATTCCCAGCATTTGACCTGCTCTTGTAACCACAGCATTTATGTGGCTGGTCCAGTTCAGTTTCTGGTCAATAGTGACCCCCAGGATGTTGATAGTGGGGGATTCAGCAATGTGATCAAGGGGAGATGGTTAGATCCTCTCTTGTTTGAGGTGGTCATTGCCTGGCACTTACGGGCAAGAAACATTCACGCCACATATCAGCTCAAGCCTGGATGTTGTCCAGGTCTTGCTGCATATGGACATGGGCTGCTTCAGTATCAGAGCATCAGTGAGCAGGTTATTGTTGAGCAAGTGCCACTTGATAGCACTAACATCTTCCATCACTTTGCTGATGATCGAGAGTAGAGACTGATAGGGCGGTAATTGATCGGATTGGATTTGTCTCGCCTTTAGTGCGCAGGACACACCTGGGCAATTTTGCACATTGCCGGGTTGATGCCAGTGTTGTAGCTGTACTAGAACAGCTTTACTAGGGGTGCAGCTAGTTCTGAAGCACAAGTCTTCAGTGCTACTGCCAGAATGTTGTCAGGGCCCATAGCCTTTGCAGTATCCAGTGCCTTGAGCATTTCTTCATATCATGTGGAGTGAATTGAGTTGGCTGAAGACTGGCATCTGAGATGCTGGGTATCTCTGGAGTAGGCAGAGATGGATCACCCCCTCGGCACTTCTGGCTGAAGATGGATGCAAATGCTTCAGCCTGGTCTTTTGCACTGATGTGC
The DNA here is from genome assembly GCF_036365525.1 of Heterodontus francisci. Lineage (NCBI taxonomy): Eukaryota > Metazoa > Chordata > Chondrichthyes > Heterodontiformes > Heterodontidae > Heterodontus > Heterodontus francisci. Next base: position 53,940,090 of record NC_090394.1, read on the forward strand.
TGGGCTCCCCCATCGTACAGGATGTGGGCATTTGTGGAGCCACCTCCTCCTGTCAGTTGTTTAATTATCCAGCACCACTGACGACTGGATGTTGCAGGACTGCAGAATTTAGATGAGATCCGTTGGTGGTGGGATTGCTTAGCCCTGTCTATTGTATGCTGCTTCTGCTGTTTGGCATGCAAGTAGTCCTGTGTTGTAGCTTCACCAGGCTAGCTCTTCATTTTTAGGTATGCCTTTGCTGCTCCTGGCATGCCCCCCTGCACTCTTCATTGAACCAGGGTTGGTCCCCTGGCTTGATGGTAATGTTAGAGTGGGGGATATGCCAGGCCATGAGGTTACAGATTGTGGTCGAGTACAATTCTGCTGCTGCTGATGGCCCACAGCACCTCATGGATGCCCAGTTTTGCATTGCTAGATCTGTTCGAAATCTATCCCATTTAGCACCGTGGTAGTGCCACACAACACAATGGTGGGTACTCTCAGTATGAAGATAGGACTTGGTCTCCACAAGGACTGTGGGTTGGTCACTCCGATCAATACGGTCATGGACAGATGCATTGGCGACAGGTAGATTGGTGAGGACGAGGCCAAGTAGGTTTTTCCCTCGTTGGTTCCCTCACCACCTGCCGCAGACCCTGTCTGGCTGCTATGTCCTTTAGGACTCGGCCAGCTCGGTCAGTAGATGTGCTACCCAGCCACTCTTGGCGGTGCACATTTAAGTCCACCACCCAGAGTACATTTTGAGCCCTTGCTACCCTTAGTCACATGTAAGCCAAACTGGGTAAGGATGGCAGATTTCCTTCCCTAAAGGAGATTAGTGAACCAGATGGGTTTTTACAACAATCGACAATGGTTTCACTGGAGGGAGCTCTGGAGGAAGATGAAGTTGTGAGCTTTGCGACCAAACACAGCACGAACATTCTGTAAGTTTTCAAAGCCTATAAACACCATCCTATCGTAACCCATCCTGTAGATTACGGTACAGGACAACCCAAGCTGGGCTGAGTATAAACTGTAGAAAAAGGGGTTCCCATTGGTACTGCTTCATCTCTTCTTAAAACCAGTGGTGCTCGGGTACATGAAGACATCAGACTGCAGTGCTAGTGCAATATCTTGTTTTGTTGCCTAGCTGGTGATCCCAGTGGTTTCAATAAAACAAGCAGCTGAGTCACAGACCTGGCAAGATGCACTGAAACAGCCACTAGCTGCATCACTATCATGGCTCAGGTCAGAATCAGCCTCCCCTCCCTCTACTGCATTTTAAATTTTGTGAAACTTCTCTGCTTCTGTTATTTCAGTCAAATTCTGTTGCCACGTCACCCAATATATCAAAATAAAATGAACCCCCGGCTCTGATGCGGCACACACAAAGAAGAAAGAAAGAACAAGAACAAAGAACAGTACAGCACAGGAACAGGCCATTCAGCCCTCCAAGCCTGCGCCGATCTTGATGCCTGCCTAAACTAAAACCTTCTGCACTTCCGGGGACCGTATCCCTCTATTCCCATCCTATTTATGTATTTGTCAAGATGCCTCTTAAACGTCTCTATGGTACCTGCTTCCACCACCTCTCCCGGCAGCAAGTTCCAGGCACTCACCACCCTCTATGTAAAGAACTTGCCTCGTACGTCCCCTCTAAACCTTTCCCCTCTCACCTTAAACCTATGTCCCCTAGTAACTGACTCTTCCACCCTGGGAAAAAGCTTCTGACTATCCACTCTGTCCATGCCACTCAACTTTGTAAACCTCTATCATGTCGCCCCTCCACCTCCGTCGTTCCAGTGAAAACAATCCGAGTTTATCCAACCTCTCCTCATAGCAAATGCCCTCCAGACCAGGTAACATCCTGGTAAACCTCTTCTGTACCCTCTCCAAAGCCTCCATGTCCTTCTGGTAGTGTGGCGACCAGAATTGCACGCAATATTCTAAGTGTGGCCGAACTAAAGTTCTGTACAGCTGCAGCATGACTTGCCAATTTTTGTACTCTATGCCCCGACCGATGAAGGCAAGCATGCCGTATGCCTTCTTGACTACCTTATCCACCTGCATTGCCACTTTCAGTGACCTGTGGACCTGTACGCCCAGATCTCTCTGCCTGTCAATACTCCTAAGGGTTCTGCCATTTACTGTATACTTCCCACCTGCATTAGACCTTCCAAAATGCATTACCTCACATTTGTCCAGATTAAACTCTATTTGCTATTTCTCCGCCCAAGTCTCCAACCGATCTAGATCCTGCTGTATATTCTGACAATCCTCATCACTATCCGCAACTCCACCAACCTTTGTATCATCCGCAAACTTACTAATCAGAGCAGCTACATTTTCCTCCAAATCATTTATATATACTACAAACAGCAAAGGTCCCAGCACTGATCCCTGCGGAACACCACTAGTCACATCCCTCCATTCAGAAAAGCACCCTTCCACTGCTACCCTCTGTCTTCTATGACAGAGCCAGTTCTGTATCCATCTTGCCAGCTCACCTCTGATCCAGTGTGACTTCACCTTTTGTACAGATGAAAATTATTCTGGTTGTACACTGAAAGCAAACTGGGACTTCTTGCCAGAAGGAACATTCAGCTTCAGCAGAATCATACTCACTATTACAGGGGCATATGCCACAACAAGTTTCATCACACACCAGAAGGATACGACTGGGCGCAGAACCAAATGACCCAAGGCTAAAAATGACAAAGAGGAAGTATGTTCTATGAATACTATTATGTAATCTTGTATTTTGTAAGTGGGTGCACGCAGTCAGTACCTCTTAATGCTGCAGTTGGGAATGAACATTTTGCGCAGAATTCCCCCTCCGATGCGATATCATGAAATTCCACTTCCCGGGCTGTACTATCCGTTCTTGAAGCAGAAAGACCATTGTAACAGGAACAGATATTTCACAAAATTAAATTGGGCAGGAGAAAGAGCTGCAGATACTTTCGGATTTAACCTGAGTTGCTCCATACTGATGAAGATAATGGTGTGCACGTCTGTGCCAAAATAAATTGACCTCGCATGCTAATACCAAGTCAGTTCTTTTAAATATGTTCATCAAGCATCCAGTACACAGTACACAATGTGCTGAGAATGCCATGTAGGTTGGAGACCAGATTGTCAGGCATCAATGGAAAGGTAAGGACTGCTGTCCTTACAGTTCCACCACAGGTCATTGTCACGCAGACCCCCACCTGCCAAGAATGAGGCACATTAATTTTTGTCATATGAACGTTGATTTTAAACTGTTGCTGGAGCGATGAAATTACTTGTTAAACAGATCAGCCATGGCTGGAAAAAACATTTCTATACTAACAGACTGTGCTTGTGGAGAGGAAGGACCATTCCCTGACACATTCAACCGCACAATGGACTTTGATCACCAGACATTGAAGGTGAAGAAACTCACATTCCAGGATGACTGCTAAGATGGCTGAATCCACAAACAGACGTGGTCAAACCAGCTAGTCACATGACTAACCTGCTGGGCAACCTGAGTTTTGTTGAATTGTACAGACAGTTTGAGAAAGACTGTTTGCTCCTGGACTGAGAAGACCTCTCCTGTCTGCTCCCATCTCTTTCCTCATGGAACTCCAAATCCACTGAAGACGTGAACCTCCAGAGAGAAAAGTCTCCCACATCAAACAAGGTTCAAGAAGAATACTGAGCCCCAATGAAAAGGAAGATCTGCCTACAATCAAGGACTCTACAGCGAGCTCGAACAGTATCTAAAACCATCTTCAGATATTGCCTCAAATTTTTCCACTTTATTTCTTCTGCTCTTTCCTGACTCTATCTGCATGTGTGTTTAACACGTATGCATGCTAGTGTGGGCGTGTCGTGTATCCGTAGAGTTTAATAAAGTCCAACCTGTCTTCTTTAAACCTAAGAAAACCAGTTTGGCAGGTTTCTTTGCCTTACAATTGGAAAGTGGTGAATAAGGATTCACCAAGGGGGAGCTAAAACCATGGTGTGATTAAAATTAAACCCTGTTATGGCAAGACCAGGTGAAGGCTGACAGGGAACCCGAGACCCCTTTTTCCCCTGGTCGTAACAGACACAAATTCGCTTTTGAACAGCTGGCCATAGACAGACTCAACAGAAGTGGGCACTTAAACAAGGAGCGACACTAATAAGGGCAGAGCCACCCAAGACTACAATTTAAACATTCTTGTGTGGGTCCTTTGAAAACAGGAGCAGAGTGACTGGGCTGCTGCTCACATATTCCAGCAGCATTAGAGGAAGGCTCCTAATTAGCTTAATACTTAGTACCTTGAGGAACATTAGACATTTCCTGCCCACATTTTTCACTACTCATTACATCAGGTATGGAGCAGGCCTTGTTCTATTAGATAGCCAGACGGTGAAGGATAGCACTGGAGCCCAATCTTTACACACTTACCCATTTTTATGTACAGAGACATTACAAAAACATGCATCCCCAAATCCAACAACCACAGTGTGTCTACTCCTGTAAATAGGAGTATAAGTTAATGGCCACCATCTGAAAACAATTGAATACTCAATTAATAAACAATTAACAAGCCTCAGGCCTCTACACCTGAAAAATAGGTCTCCATGTGTTCCTGGGCCTCCATTCACAGCAAGTCTGGTTGTAGGATACTGACTGGACTGGAATTCAGTGGTTTTCCTTCTTCTTTTCCTTTTCTCCATCAGCAGTCAGTAAGGGAAGCTGTTGGAAGCAAGACTACTAAAGCCTCTCTAAGCAAGTCATTTCAAAATAAATGCAACACAACTGATAATCTTTTTTTCTTATCCAGCTGTGTGACATTCTCCATTGGAAGCAAAATGCTTCAATGAGAGAACAAATCTAAGCTTGGAAAGATAACACAAAAGTCAGTTTTACCAAGAACTATTAGCAACTGCAACAGCAGTTGCAATCTCTGAAGACCTACAGAAGCAATTGTACACCAAGTGCACTCATTTACTTTGTCACTCTGTCAGTAACCCAGTGTAACACTGCAAGAGATATTGTGCAGGTAATAACTCAATGCTGCCCTTTTGTTCTCCACTGGTTCACTTCGTTGAGGTTGAGGTCTGCAGTCACTGAAATAACAACTGAAAACAGAAGCACTAAATTAACAAAATGCAATTTGTGCACCAATAACAAAAAAGCTACTCAATCTCTACACCTGCGGATTGAAAACCATTTACTGCCAAAAACAAAGCCCACCACACACAATTGTTGAGATTGGGAGGGTTAGAAATTGAATGTTATTCCTTTAATACAGCGTGATATTATATTTAGGTAAGTCCCTACACAGGCATTTCTGAATTGCTTGCTGCATGCCCTGGCATGATTTACTTCTACAGGCTAGAATCCATCCTGGCAGCGGCATCAGGGATGCCAGCATCTCTGCAGGCAGTGTCGCTACCTCTCTATGGTTAATCAGAACAGGTGTCCGTCTACATGCCAAGATCTTTTCTAACTGCTCTTCCTTCATAGAGTGGCCTAAACGAGAACTGGCAGAACATAACTTAAAGAGGGTGGGCAGCAGAGCTTAGGATGTCGAATTCACTGCTCTTCCCCACCTCTGGACCTGTGCAGCACAATTGAAGTGTGAATCGGCTCCCAGTCTGGAAGCTTTGTTTAAAAAGAAACTGTCCTCGTTTCGGGAACAATAATCATTTAGAATTACCAAACTGTCAGGCATGTGCAGCCAGTGCTCAAAGCCATTACCACAGCTAAAATGCGAGAGGATTCCTGAAAATAATCCTGTTATGGCTATCTCTTCAATCCTCAGGTGAGACAAAGCTTCCTCATGAATAAGTGGGCTGAAGAGTAGTACTTCGCAAAATCTTCCTTACCTTATCCAGCTGCTACGTCTTGCAGACATTGCTTCAGTTTGGGGTGAAGAAGCTGCTTCAGATCTCCTGGTTTTAATTCAGTCCTTTACTAATATTTCAATTCCCTCAAGGCTTTTTCAACATACATTACAAGGCTGAGCTTTTAAGCCGATTCATTTTAGCAGGATGCTTTCCAATGATGCAACATACACACAGGCAGAGGTCCAGAATACTAACAGTCATTAAGCTACAGCTTTTAATTGGTGCAGTTGGTGGGCCGGGGCAGCTGGGTCATAGCACTTCTTTCAGCCAAGGATTCATTCATCTACACACTTGTGCAGATTTTTAAACATTTTGTATACAGGAAGTGCTCATGTATCACTTTATGAGCCCCTCGAGACTCCCACAGACCACTTGATATACCAGGACGGCTGGATGGATTTGGAAGCTGTTCTTCTTAACCACAGGTTTAACAGATAAAACAGATACGAGCTCTCACTGTGCAACTTCAGTAAGATTTCCCAGCAACTCAAACCCTCATTCATAACCACAGTAAACATATATAATTTTTACATTTCGTTTTGTCCATGAGCTTCACCAATGAAGAAATCCTATGCTTATATTTTGTTTTTGTAACTCCCTTATGCCATATGTATTATATATAAACAGCCAAAAACAGGTCCTATATTTCTCTGTACGGTAACCAGAACTCTGATGATTATAACAAGTACAATATACCAGGAGTTCTATTATGTCTGGCACTGGTCAGTTCATTTCTAACCATTTAATGGATAATGAGAAATTCACTTACGTGACAGTGTCAGAATCTCATCAGTTGTCTTAGATCAGACACCCGAAGCAAAACTAATCGCATACATCCACCAGAGGCACTTCAAAACATACCATGGAAACCAAGCATCTGACAATTGAATAGTCTCCTTCCATTAATCTTTTTAGACAAACACAAATATGACACAACACAAGGTTCTCCCACTGTGTCTGGATACGCGCATGTCTAAAAAAAAACTGCAATTTTATTTTTGGATGTGCCAAAATTCATAGTTCTTCTGAAACAAAAGAGATACATTACAGAACTATCTAGCCACAGGTTTCCCATTACACTAGACATAGACAAGAGCAATTTTAACTTCTCACAGCAATATTAGAACACTCAGTCTGTGGAACATGGGAGGGGGAGGGAAGTATGCAGATCACTATCTGTAGCAGCAGCAAACATTCAAAAACAATTCGTTCCAATTTTAATTTGAGTCGGGAATCAGGACCGCCAGAGAGCAAGGTTCTGGATATTTTAAGTCGCTGGATGTTTTCAAAGACGCAACATGCATTTAGGCACAGCAACTGTACAAAAAAATCATTTACCCAGTCCAAAGATCGTGCAGGCCGTAGTTGGGCCTGCAGTTAAAATGTTGCACACGTCCCAATGCACAGCACTGTTATTTAAATGAAGCCTCCACTCCCCTGGGGAGGGTGGCCTTCCTGTGTCTGAATTTAGGCAAAGTGGTGGGAAGCAGGAATACCTTGCAAACCCTCCACCTTAACTGTTTCCCCCCCCCCCCCCCCCCCCACCGCCCCAGCCCCAGCCCCCAAGCTTTCCACAGTGTGAAGAGCAGCTGCAAACTTCAGTCAAGTTATTGGTGGATTGGGTTGCATTTCGGAATTTGACCAAAATTTCTATTGGAAGGATATAAATGTGATATGTTAAACTGACGTTGTTAAGTTAATGTGAGTTAAACGCCTTACAGACACACAGTGAAGCCGCTGGGACAAAAACGGAGATTAATATGCTAATGAGCAGCTATTGAAACAGTTACCCATGATAAGTGGGAAACAGAAGTCATTGGGCTAGATTTTCTGAGTTTCTGAACGCCGCCGTCAAGCTGAGATGTGGGTCAGAAGCCCACAATGTATGGGAAACACAGTCACTCTGATTTTCCCCCAGGGCAGTCAATTACTGGCAAGAGGGCAGGCTCACCATGCACTTAAGGACAGCAGACAGGCTCTTGATGCTGGAGGGTCAATCAGAGGCCTTCCAGCTTGAAAGCAGCAGCTGGCTGTAAGGGCAGGCGAGTAAGGGAGAGTCTGCCCCAAAATGGAAGTGCCCTCTCAACTTTTTAAAAGTTCACAATAAAAAAATGGGTTTTGCAGCCAGATCACCACTACTAGCCTGTAGCTGCTGCAGCACCCAGGCAGGCAGGCAGGGTCTCTGGGCCTGCCTGAAGCACTGGCATCCCAGCTAGGAGGCTGCCTCCTAGCAGCTAAGCTGGCTCCCAGCGCCTGCAGGAACCTGGAAGCCGACTGGAAAATCCTAGTCGGCCTCCTTTAATTGGCCTTGTGGCCCTTAACCAGTTACCCGCCAGTAGCCCTGCCACAGCACCTTCCCCAACCCCCCCCCCACAACCTCTGGCAGACAGCCCAGGGGCAGGATGGAGCCAGGGAACTGACACTTAGCCCCAATGGGGGCTAAAAATTAAGTCTATTATTTCTCCTCAGATGCTTCCGGAAACGTTCACATCTTAGAAACTTGGAATGTCCCTTCCTGTTGATTGCTGCATGAAACAAGTTTTGAAGAAGAGGGACATAAAGATGGTTGACTGGTGACTCTCCTGACCATCTCCACAGACAGTAGGATGGATCAGAAATCATCCCAACCCCTCCCCCAACTCCCTTTGGGATGAGGAACAAGACAACAAAACCCTATATGTTGAAAGTCAGATAATGAAGTCTGCTGAGAGAGAACCAAAAAAAGTCCAGACAGATTACCTCAAGAATAGAGCCAAGTAGGCACAGTTTGATTCAATGCTAAAATGGACTAAAAGCCAGTATGTTTAGTTTGCTAACTGAGAAAGGGTGGCAAGGTTTAATATTTTATGAGGAGGGATCAAGGCTAAGCTGAAATCAGTGATATTTGTTTCAACTGTCACTCTGTACATTCACTTGCTGACAACAAAGAAGCTTAATCGTATCTGACCTGGTCCCCCTAAAATAGCAGTCCACCTATTGGAAGATTGGAGAAGTGTCACTGAAAACACATTCAAAGGGCAGGGCATCCAATTCAGAAAAAGAGGGAGGGGGGGGGGGGGGGGGGGGAGAAAAAAAAGGAGGGTGGTGTCCTATTTTTGCATGCCAACCCTTCCTCCAGCTCACACTACCACACAGCTAGATAATGAGTGGGCTAGGTGAATACCTGAACATAAGGGACATGAGGCCTGTTCAAAGTGAACCCAAGAGAATGTCAAAGGCACATTCAAATTTCTATCAGTCCGCTTCACTATACAGAACGATGAAAGGTTATAATCTGAATGAACAAAAAATGTTGGAGTCTAAAATTAGAATGTAAAACAGTTTTGATTCATAACTATCTTGACAGGGAGAGCTCTTCATTGCATGGCACATTGCTGAAGTATTAGTTTTCCTGCGTGATATCACGCAGGAAACCAGCTACTAGCAGTCGTCTTTGATACAGTTTCGGTATTCAACGGATTCTGCCACTATTTTTATCAAGATAATTAGAACTATGAAATCATTGCCCTTGCCAGGTATATGACAGATTCATGTTTCCTTGTTTTCTCTGGATTGGTCTCATACTGAAAATTCACTTAGAGCTCTGCAGCAATAAAAGGAACTCCTCTGCACGACTGCAGATGTGGAAAGATACTAGATTTTTTTTTTTTTTAAAACTACTTCTTTGTGTCTACTTGACATTACCAAGACCTCTAAAGCAGAAGCACACAGATTTCCAAAGTAAAATTCTGAGCTTTCATTTGTTTTGCAAACAAATACAAAGGAATCAATTGAAGAGATGGGAAATGTTTGTCCTGACTTTGGAGATTGTGATTCAAAGGGTGCATTCTTGTTACCATAGATACAGCCATTGGGGGTAAGTATTACAATTCAATTTTGAACTGGCGTTTTAGTTGAAGACAGTTTGTTCTAACAGAACACCGACACAGAGAACACAGACAGCTGGTTTTAGCACCTGGAAAAAAAAAAAGCTCTCAACCATTTAAACTGAAGGAAAAGGATTTTGGTCTGTTTAATGATTATCTCTCAAAATTCTAAAAAAGTCAAGCCAAAACAGAGATCTCTGGTAATTTAAATTGAAGAAAGGGAATTTAGACTGTGACAATCATCTTTTATCCCTCAAAACCTCTAAAGTCAGCTTGATTCTACTGAAAGGGTTTGCAAGTCGTTAATTGTTGAAATTCGCTGGAGAAGGAAAGCATCACCTACTGCTGAAGTTAGACTACGGACTGTTCTACTGTGGAAGAACCTTATTTTCTTGCATCGGATGACTGAGGACTTTAAGCAACATTGTCAGGACTTCAAACATTGGACTGTAAATTTGCAAGGACTCTAATTTTTTCTTTTTTAAATGTTCTTTATATCTTTATAGTGTTTAAGAATTTAGTTCTTCTAATTAAAGAGTTAATTTGCTAATTTAAAGACACCTGGTTTGGTTAGCCTCATTCAGGGGTTAATAGGGCGGCACAGTGGCGCAGTAGTTAGCACTGCAGCCTCACAGCTCCAGCGACCCGGGTTCAATTCTGGGTACTGCCTGTGTGGAGTTTGCAAGTTCTCCCTGTGTCTGCGTGGGTTTTCTCCAGGTGCTCCAGTTTCCTCCCACAAGCCAAAAGACTTGCAGGTTGGTAGGTAAATTGGCCATGATAAAAAATTGCCCCTAGAATAGGTAGGTGGTAGGGAAATATAGAGACAGGCGAGGATGTGGTAGGAATATGGGATTAGTGTAGGATTAGTATATATGGGTGGTTGATGGTCGGCACAGACTCGGTGGGTCGAAGGGCCTGTTTCAGTGCTGTATCTCTAAACTAAACTAAACTAAAGATGGTACAATTTGGCTGGGTCTTTCTTTAATTTGGAAAGTTTTAAATGATATGTTAGGCGATCTGTGGAGCGAGAGATTGAATTATCAGTGTGTTTCTCCGACCACAATCATAATCATAATATTTTGATTGGGGTGCTTTGACTGGAGCGGTCGGTCTTAACACTTGCAGTTAATGCAGCGAATTGCCTGTACTTCGAGTCAGTCGTTTACGTCACAGATGGAGGCCATTCAGCCCATCACAAAAAGAGGCGACAGTAAGCTTTCCTGCCTTGTCCATTGCCCAAGCAACAAAAAAGTAACAATGGTCTATTGGTCAGGGAGACACCTATTTACAATAATAAAATAAAAACAAGAAATGCTGGAAATACTCAGCAGGTCTGGCAGCATCTGTGGAGAGAGAAGCAGAGTTAACGTTTCAGGTCAGTGACCCTTCTTCGGAACTCACCTATTTACATTGTCCTCATCAGCCCAAACTCTCATTAAAAAGAGTGGTAACTCAAAAGCCCTTCTCTTGACTCTGCAAGATGGCTACCAACAGAAATGGTGCCTCAATGGGCTTCCTTACTATCTGTATTGCTTTACCCAGAGTATGTGACAGACATGATCTTTTGACAAGCACTACTTAATTGGAGTGGATAATATCTTGAACATCATTCACTTCTGCTGGCCAAAACCTTAGTTAGGATTTATAAAACCTTACATTGAGGAACCAAATGGATTTCTAACTGCCACACCATAGGGGTTTTTAAACCCATTTATTTTACCATGGTGCTGCCATCAGCAGCCTGGCATCAGTGGCAACACATTAAAGTAAACAAGGGAGCACTGCTCATTCACGGGCCACTCACATAACTAAGGGCTTGTTTCTATAAGTGCCCCCAAAGATCTTGCCCCCGTTATCGGAACAGAAACAGAAACCAATCTTGTTATTGAAGCAAGAGCCAGCCATGTTTTCTGGGCACAAGGCGGCGAAGTTGTTCAGGCCACCCCAGGACCTTCAGGCTCTTTAGGGCCTTCCGGTTGCTGCTCTCCAGTGGTGAGCAGGACCACAGCTGCAGGCTGATCACTTTCTCAACTTCTTGCCAGGAGACAGGCCTGCACCACGCAAATGGACCTACCAAGAAAATTGTGGACATCCCCATCTTTCTCCTCACAAGTACAGCACCCCTTCAATACGCTACATCTGTCGAGCACCAGTGGAGGCCAGGAGAGGAAAACCAGCTCCAGGCCTCTGAGCAACCTATTTGTTTCAAATACAATGGCCTGGATTTTGCTCTCAGTGGCGAAGGAACAGCATCCACCCGCCGTTCGCCTCACATACAACTAGCCTAAGACTATTTGCCTGCTTGTCAGCGGGGATTTCCGCTAATCTGGCATCTGATCTACTGCAGCGCCCTCTATAGGGGATCTGTGGCATCTGTGTACAGGACACAAGCAGGGAGGTTCCTCAACCAGACTGAAGTATCTTCACTGAGCTATGCAGAGTACAAACCAAGAAATATAAAGCAGGAAATACTAATTAGATTTAAATGATATAGAGGAAGCAAACTAAAGATTGGAAAATACAGATGGGATTAAGGGCAAAGGATAAACGAGAACAGTATTTTTTTTTAAATCAACATTGATTCTCTTCTGAGGGAATAAGATACCAGACATAAGTTTTTAGGAGCAGACAGGTTGCTCAACAGCAATTAACACTTATTATCCCATTAAAAATGCACCTACTCTTAAACATACCAACCCTAACTTTTTCAGCCATCTTTAGTGTGGAACTAGTGGGCAAGTACCCCAAGTTCACACTATTATTTCAGTGTAGAATCCATCAGCGAGGACTGCAACAGTACACCCTGTGGAGAAGCAGGGTACCTCTGACAACAACTTCTGGATTTCTGGGCTTAACTGCACAAGTGTGGATGTCAGAAGTTGCTGTCAGATTTACCCTGTAATAATGGCGAGTGCTGAGAGCCTGGCCATCATTATTACAGCAAAATCCAGGCCATTATAAAAGATTCTGCCATGTTCCACTAATGGTGATATGAAAGGACAGACATGAAAAATAAAATGCTGGACTCCATTTCACCCTCATGTACAATGAGCAAGAAAGTATTAAACGAGGTTTGTGCTCCACAATGTGACTCAGTAACTTTAAACAAAGAGAATGGCACCTGGGAACCAATCTGGCAGCTTAGATTAAATAGGGACAAGAATTTGGTTCCTTTGGATGTGACATTAAACCAGTGCCTGACCTGTGGTTTGGGTAGATGATACAGGTCTACATCACTGCCTGGAAAAGGGAGCAGAGTCCTCCTGGTACCTACCCCCTCTCATACCACCGACAGCTTAACTGGTCATTTACTTAAACGCTGTTCATGGGACCTTCGGAGGAAAAAATAAAAGAGCTTATGTTTAACCACCTACAAGACCTGTACAATGTCCTTCATGTATGCCAAGTGTTTGAGATGTGATAAGGTGGTAAAATATATGCAAGTTCTTTTTACGAGGTGCAAGAGCTTGTGATGCATTTTTTCCAACTATTCCTACAGGGTACAAGATCAATGTTCTTTTATTTAAAAAAATTACAAATACCAAGAAAAAGATATTTAACTCAACACACCCTCTTCAAATGTGAAAAAGGTTCACAAATGGGTTGCGTTCTTGAATATTGTAACAGCAGCATAGAATGCCTGAGGTTAGATTCCAAATATCAATCTGAAGATTCAATTTTATTTGGGTTCTGCCCATTTTATCAGACATGGAAAATCAAAATCATCCAATCTGATACAAGATTTTCTTGAACTGCTGCTAGGCCACAGTGTTTCAGTGCTAATTGTGACCCTTCACGTAGAACTGAAAATGATCCTTTTCATACGAGCACAGTTCTGTGGCAGAAATATATCTAAGCGCACACAGAATTAAAAATACACACATACAATTTGGTTATGTTTATTTTTCAAGAAAATATTTGATTAAGTCTTGGTACAAATAACAGATCCAGCATTTCCTGTTCTATATAGATCCCCACATTTCAGAACAAATCCATGTTTCTTTAAAACTCGCAAGTGGGAAGCATGTCACCAATACAGTTGTGTTTCTGTAACAAGTAAAATCTGCATGTACAGCAGAATTGAAATGGAGGAGGTAAGTTTGAGAGGAGCGCAACCTGTTTGTCAGTATCTTAAATGCTGAAAGGCACTTCGCTGCTGCGGCCATTTTACTGGAGAAAAATCGCTTCAATATTCAATTGGCATAATTTTAAAAACATCATGTTGAAGGCAACACTGATAACTCAAAGGAGACCTTTCACCTGACAATTAAATGCTTCTCTTACAATTTCTTTGAAAGTGTATTCCCTTTCCATGGGACAGGTCCTTAATGATATGATAGCCTCCTGCACTATTTCCGAATGCAAAATAGTGACAAAGCAGCTGTTAGCAAATAACGAAAGTTCATCAATCTACAACGGTCAGGAGAACTTGATTTTCATCCCCAGACACCCCTCACCTTGCAGGAAGATTCTCATTTAGTAGCCTGCAGGACCTTGGCTCCTGACTTTTTCAGGCTACAAATTTTGCTCTTAATATAAAGTGCCCTGTCATGACATTAAAAGACTGAAAGAATGAGCTTCAATAGGGTGGTGGAGGGCAGGAGGAGCATTTACAAGGCTGCAGCATATTGTAAAACCTACAACATAGAAGAACATTTACTGATCATTGTCTTAATGCTACACTCCAGTGCAGTACAGAGTGAGTGCTGCACTGTCAGAGGTGGCATCTTTCAGATGAGATGTTAAACCGAATCCTTGCCTGCCCTCTCACATGGACGCAAATGATCCCATGGCACAATTTCAAAAATGGCAGGGAAAGTCTCTGATGTCCTGGCCAATATTGATCCCTCAATCAACATCACAAAAAAGATTATCTGGTCATTGGCACATTGTTGGATTGCATAAATAGGCTGTCACCTGTCCCACATTACAACAGTGACTACACTTATAAAGTACTTAGCTGTAAAGCATTGTCACAAAGAAAATTAGGAGAGAATTTGGAAGAAATTCCTTTAGGCTCTTAACATGTGGATTTCTTTGCCACAGAGGGCAATTGTGGCAGATATCAGAACATAGTTTAAGGGAAGAACAGCTAAACATTTGAAGCAGAAGACTGGGCCAGGGGGAGACAGCAGGGCTGTGGGATTCATTTTGGGTTGTTTTAGCATAGAGTCGGTACAAATATGGTAGGCTGGATGGCCTCCTTGTGTGTGGTTCTATGATCTCCAGTGCATAGTATTAGAGAAGGAAGGATTAATTAACTCCATGGCCCATTCCATTCACCCACAGCATATAGAGGACACGAGGCCTTATAAGGATGCTGTGTGTGCTTACAGAAACTACATATTCACTTTTGCAAGAAACAGAAACATTAAGAGAAAGCCTGAACTGTAATAAAAGTTAATGCCTTCACTGGACAACAGGAGCACAGATGAAAAAAATTGTTACAGTATTCACAAATTAGTGTTGTCCTCTGCTTATGTTCTGCCTGCAATCAATACTTAAGTCTCACAAGCTAGAGTTGAGTCAAGCTCCTGTTGTAGCATAGCTATATTATAATATTCTTTGAATGCTAAACATTTAGAAAGGTTGAAAGGATCAATAAAATATGTTGTGGAGTTCCAAAGAAACCTTCCTTAGATTGCTGAAGGCAACTTGACAAATATTTGAATTTATGTTGATGCATTTGGTCAGTTGACGAGATGAACAGACTGAAAACAAAGTGCCAACTAATAGACCTGCAGAGTCTTCAAGCTGCCTAGTCAGCTGGGGCTCCCCAAGAAACTGATAGGTTTGTGCAGAAATATGATTGCTGCTAATTAGCTAAGCTTCCTGGGACTTAATGCTGATGTCCCTGACTCCTTCACGTGCAGGAAGTGTGTCCAACTGCAGCTCTTGTTAGACCGCATGACAGCTCTCGAGCTGCGGATGGACTCACTTTGGAGCATGCGCGATGCTGAGGAGGTCGTGGATAGCACGTTTAGTGAATTGGTCACACCGCAGATTAGGATTGCTGAGGGAGAAAGGGAATGGGTGACCAAAAGGCAGAGAAAGAGCAGGAAGGCAGCGCAGGAGTCCCCTGCGGTCATCTCCCTCCAAAACAAGTATACCGTTTTGGATACTGTTGAGGGAGATGGCTCACCAGGGGAAGGCAGCAGTAGCCAGGTCCATGGCACCGTGGCTGGCTCTGCTGTTCAGAAGGGCGGGAAAAAGAGTGGAAGGGCTATAGTCGTAGGGGATTCGATTGTAAGGGGAGTAGATAGGCGGTTCTGTGGTCGAAAACGAGGCTCCCGAATGGTATGTTGCCTCCCAGGTGCACGGGTCAGGGATGTCTCAGATCGGCTGCAGAACATTCTAAAGGGGGAGGGTGAACAGCCAGTTGTCATTGTGCACATAGGCACTAATGATATAGGTAAAAAACGGGATGAGGTCCTACAAGCAGAGTTTAGGGAGTTAGGAGCCAAGTTAAAAAGTAGGACCTCAGAGGTAGTAATCTCAGGATTACTACCAGTGCCACGTGATAGTCAGAGTAGAAATGAAAGAATAGTCAGGATGAATGCGTGGCTTGAGAGATGGTGCAGGAAGGAGGGGTTCAGATTTTTGGGACATTGGGACCGGTTCTGGGGGAGGTGGGACTATTACAAATTGGACGGTCTACACCTGGGCCGGACTGGAACCAATGTCCTTGGGGGTGCTTTTGCTAACGCTGTTGGGGAGGGTTTAAACTAATGTGACAGGGGGATGGGAACCAATTGAGGTCAGTTGACAGTAAGGAGGTAGTAACAAAAGCCTGTAAGGAACTAGATAATGAAGTCAGTGTGACTAAGGGGAAGAGCAGGCAGGGAGCAGATGATGAATATAAAGGGACTGGTGGTCTGAGGTGCATTTGTTTTAATGCAAGAAGTGTAGTAGGTAAGGCAGATGAACTTAGGGCTTGGATTAGTACCTGGGAGTATGATGTTATTGCTATTACTGAGACTTGGTTGAGGGAAGGGCATGATTGGCAACTAAATATCCCAGGATATCGATGCTTCAGGCGGGATAGAGAGGGAGGTAAAAGGGGTGGAGGAGTTGCATTACTGGTCAAAGAGGATATCACAGCTGTGCTGAAGGAGGGCACTATGGAGGACTCGAGCAGTGAGGCAATATGGACAGAACTCAGAAATAGGAAGGGTGCGGTAACAATGTTGGGGCTGTACTACAGGCCTCCCAACAGCGAGCGTGAGATAGAGGTACAAATATGTAAACAGATTATGGAAAGATGTAGGAGCAACAGGGTGGTGGTGATAGGAGATTTTAATTTTCCCAACATTGACTGGGATTCGCTTAGTGTTAGAGGTCCAGATGGAGCAGAATTTGTAAGGAGCATCCAGGAGGGTTTTCTAGAGCAGTATGTAAATAGTCCAACTCGGGAAGGGGCCATACTGGACCTGGTGTTGGGGAATGAGCCCGGCCAGGTTGTTGAAGTTTCAGTAGGGGACTACTTTGGGAATAGTGATCACAATTCCGTAAGCTTTAAAATACTCATGGGCAAAGACGAGAGTGGTCCTAAAGGAAGAGTGCTAAATTGGGGGAAGGCCAACTATACCAAAATTCGGCAGGAGCTGGGAAATGTAGATTGGGAGCAGCTGTTTGAAGGTAAATCCACATGTGATATGTGGGAGGCTTTTAAAGAGAGGTTGATTAGCGTGCAGGAGAGACATGTTCCTGTGAAAATGAGGGATAGGAATGGCAAGATTAGGGAACCATGGATGACAGGTGAAATTGTGAGACTAGCTAAGAGGAAAAAGGAAGCATACATAAAGGTCCAGGCGGCTGATGAAAGACGAAGCTTTGAAAGAATATCGGGAATGTAGGACCAATCTGAAACGAGGAATTAAGAGGGCTAAAAGGGGTCATGAAATATCTTTAGCAAACAGGGTTAAGGAAAATCCCAAAGCCTTTTATTCATATACAAGGAGAAAGAGGGTAACTAGAGAAAGGATTGGCCCACTAAAGGACAAAGGAGGAATGTTATGCTTGGACTCAGAGAAAATGGGTGAGATTCTAAACGAGTACTTTGCATCGGTATTCACCGAGGAGAGGGACATGACGGATGTTGAGGTTAGGAACAGATGTTTGATTACTCTAGGTCAAGTCGGCATAAGGAGGGAGGAAGTGTTGGGTATTCTAAAGGGCATTAAGGTGGACAAGTCCCCAGGTCCGGATGGGATCTATCCCAGGTTACTGAGGGAAGCGAGAGAGGAAATAGCTGGGGCCTTAACAGATATCTTTGCAGCATCCTTAAACACGGGTGAGGTCCCGGAGGACTGGATAATTGCTAATGTTGTCCCCTTGTTTAAGAAGGGTAGCAGGGATAATCCAGGTAATTATAGACCGGTGAGCCTGACGTCAGTGGTAGGGAAGCTGCTGGAGAAGATACTGAGGGATAGGATCTATTCCCATTTGGAAGAAAATGGGCTTATCAGTGATAGGCAACATGGTTTTGTGCAGGGAAGGTCATGTCTTACCAACTTAATAGAATTCTTTGAGGAAGTGACAAAGTTGATTGATGAGGGAAGGGCTGTCGATGTCATATACATGGACTTCAGTAAGGCGTTTGATAAGGTTCCCCATGGCAGGCTGATGGAGAAAGTGAAGGCGCTTGGGGTCCAAGGTGTACTAGCTAGATGGATAAAGAACTGGCTAGGCAACAGGAGACAGAGAGTAGCAGTAGAAGGGAGTTTCTCAAAATGGAGACGTGTGACCAGTGGTGTTCCACAGGGATCCGTGCTGGGACCACTGTTGTTTGTGATATACATTAATGATTTGGAGGAAAGTATAGGTGGACTGATTAGCAAGTTTGCAGACGACACTAAGATTGGTGGAGTAGCAGAAAGTGAAGGGGACTGTCAGAGAATACAGCAGAATATAGATAGATTGGAGAGTTGGGCAGAGAAATGGCAGATGGAGTTCAATCAGGGCAAATGCGAGGTGATGCATTTTGGAAGATCCAATTCAAGAGTGAACTATACAGTAAATGGAAAAGTCCTGGGGAAAATTGATGTCCAGAGAGATTTGGGTGTTCAGGTCCATTGTTCCCTGAAGGTGGCAGCGCAGGTAAATAGAGTGGTCAAGAAGGCATACGGCATGCTTTCCTTCATCGGACGGGGCATTGAGTACAAGAGTTGGCAGGTCATGTTACAGTTGTATAGGACTTTGGTTCGGCCACATTTGGAATACTGCGTACAGTTCTGGTCGCCACATTATCAAAAGGATGTGGATGCTTTGGAGAGGGTGCAGAGGAGGTTCACCAGGATGTTGCCTGGTATGGAGGGCGCTAGCTATGAAGAGAGGTTGAGTAGATTAGGATTATTTTCATTAGAAAGACGGAGGTTGAGGGGGGGACCTGATTGAGGTGTACAAAATCACGAGAGGTATAGACAGGGTGGATAGCAAGAGGCTTTTTCCCAGAGTGGGGGTTTCAATTACTAGAGGACACGAGTTCAAAGTGAAAGGGGAAAAGTTTAGGGGGGATATGCGTGGAAGGTTCTTTACGCAGAGGGTGGTGGGCACCTGGAACGCATTGCCAGCGGAGGTGGTAGATGCGGGCACGATGGAGTCTTTTAAGATGTATCTAGACAGATGCATGAATGGGCAGGAAGAAAAGAGATACAGAACCTTAGAAAACAGGCGACATGTTTAGAGAGAGGATCTGGATCGGCGCAGGCTTGGAGGGCCGAAGGGCCTGTTCCTGTGCTGTAATTATCTTTGTTCTTTGTTTCTTCTTTGGACATCAAGCACTGGTGGAAGGATTGGAGGCGAATGCACCAAAAAAGGTACGTTTTAAGGAGGCTTTTGAAAGAAGGAAGAGACACAGCAAGATGAAGGAATTTAGGAGTGTGCTCCAGTGAACATAGAATTTAGGTGGTAGGGTTTTGGATGAGTCGCAATTTGTGAAGGGTGGAACATGGGAGACTGGCAAGGCAGCAGTGGAATAATTGAGTCTGGAAAGGATTGTGGATAACGGTTTCAGTGGCAAGAGCAATGAGATAAAGGTGGAGCTGGGTGATGTTACAGATGTGGAAATAGGTGGTAGCTAGTATGTGAGCTTAAAGAGCAGCTCAGGGTCAAAGATGACACAGAGACTGTTCAGCATCAGCCTGGATAAGCTGGCAAGGAACAGATAGAGCCCAGGGCCCAGATGATTTTCACAGGAGCGAAACAGGATCAGTTTAGTCTTTGAGGTTCAGCTGAAGGAGATTCTTGTTCAACCAAGACTTGACTGACTAGCTGGACAGCACATTGGTGAAGAAGGAGTCAAACATAGCAGTAAGGCAGGGCTGGTTGACATCAGGATACATCACTATGATTAGTGTCACCAAGGCACAGCGTGGAGATGAAAAAAAGGGAATTAAGGAAGCGGCTTTAGGGCACATCTGAAGGGACTATATGGCAATTGGAGAGGAAACCATTACATGACATTTCTGGCTTTGTTGGGACATTACCCGAGTTTGGTTCCATTCTGCTGTGACAGGGTGTTGGACCATGAAGAGGAGATGATGGAACAGAGTGGAATGGTAATTGTATCAAATCCCATGGTGAAGTTCAGGAGGAATAACCCACTGCAGTTATAACAAAGGATGTCACTGGTGATTTTACAAATGCTGTCTCAGAACTGTAGGCACGGCAGAAACTGCACTGAAGGAATTCAAAGAAGTAGGGATGGGTGAGTTAGGCATGGAGCTAGGTAGCACCAAGATCAAGGACTTCATAAAAAAGGACAGAGATGTTGAACTTAGGGCAGCATTTGAAAAGAAGAGGGATAAAACGGTAATATTTTCCACCAAAAAAAATTGTTAATGCCATTGACAGTATCAGTGAGCATTTGGCCAAAAAGCAATAATTATCTAATAAGAAGTTAGTCAAATTCCATGCCTCCTCAAGCTACTTGCAAATACATGGAACCAGTCCACTGTACATAGTGACACTACTACATCACACTCCCCAGATATGAACAAAAACTCTCTTTAGAAGCTGGACTCTAATAGCCCTATAATTAGAGCACTGGTAGCTTTGACGAAGCCAGCAGCACATTGAGATCATGGGTGTCACAAGACTTTAACCATTACATAAAAGTGCCTTAAAGCAAATCCTGTTTTAGTACAAGTGGAATGTAGTTAGGAAATCAATTGGCCACTATGTTACACTGGACATTGAACTGAAATACACACAACTTGTTTACCTCACTAGTTCTAATCTTTACTTGCTAAATGTGTTTGAAGTAGTTTTTCATCTTTCTGAAAGCAACAAGCAAGCAAATGAACTGCATTTCATTTTTTTTTAAAATTGTATTTCATGGATGCATTCCCACTTTAAAAGGCAGATCTTTTGGTTGAGTGATATTATTCGTGATATCAATGATGAAATATCTCAATTTTCTGATCAGTTCCCTGGCCTTAATGTAACCCCAGTGTTGGTGCAGCAAGCGTTGGGAGAGAACAGAAACTCCGCAGTTCATTTCAACTTCTGCTGCTGGCCTGCTAAATGTGCTGAGCTCATTCAACATCACCATCTGCAATAAAAGTCTATCTCAACTTTAACACACTAGACCCTCAGACGTCCACAGAGGACATCTCAAGAGGTCAGCCAATTTGCTCATTTGCCCTTTAAACAGTGTCAGCCATGGCTCAGTTGGTAGCACTCTGTCCTCTGAGCCAGAAGATCAAGTCCCACTCTAGACTTGAGCACAACAATCTGGGCTGACATGCCAGTGCAGTACTGAGGGAGGTGCCATCTTTCAGATGAGACATTAAACTGAGACCCCACCTGCCTTCTCAGGTGAAGGTAAAAGATTCCATGGCACTATTTTGAAGAGCAGGAGTGTTATCCCAGTGTCCTGGCCAACATTTAACCCTCAATCAACATCACAAAAACTGATTATCTGGTCATTTTCCCATTGCGGTTTGTGGGAGCTTGCCACAAATTGGCTGCCACATTTCCTACATTACAACAATGACTACACTACAAAGTACTTCATTGGCTGCAAAGCACTTCGGGGAAAGGTCCTGTGATCATGAATGGCACTATATAAATCAAGTTTTTTTTTATCCTTTTCTGCACAATGAAAGAATCACAGGAATAAAAGTGAATTAAATGTATTAACTTTTTGCAGTGCTTGTAGTAGATGGTTCCAAAAGACCTGAGGCCACACTTGCCAGGAACCTTAGTCACTGACCACAGCTGTCCACCCCACATCACCCCCTCCCCCACACCCCCCAGGGGAGATTCTATAATTAGGCTACCAATGAGGGGAACCCATATTTTTATAGACCTGGAGGTTGCTGCCATTATTAAACCATACAATTCTTCACAGGAAGATGGGCGGCACAGTGGTTAGCACCGCAGCCTCACAGCTCCAGCGACCTGGGTTCGATTCTGGGTACTGCCTGTGCGGAGTTTGCAAGTTCTCCCTGTGTCTGCGTGGGTTTCCGCCAGGTGCTCCGGTTTCCTCCCACCTCCAAAAGACTTGCAGGTTGATAGGTAAATTGGCCGTTGTAAAATTGTCCCTAGTGTAGGTAGGTGGTAGGAGAATGGTGGGGATGTGGTAGAGAATATGGGGTTAATGTAGGGTTAGTATAAATGGGCAATTGTTGGTCGGTGCAGACTCGGTGGGCCGAAGGGCCTGTTTCAGTGCTGTATCTTTAAATAAAATAAAATAAAAGATTAGGACCCAGAATATCCAGGTCCCAGCCATCTTGCACAGACCTGCCTAAATTAAACTAGAAAAATGATACAATTCTGTATATGGGGCTTATTGAGTTTTGCTTGACTGTTGAGCTTCTCCACATTAGTTTTCTGTATGCTCAACTAAACATTCCCCTAGTTGGGGGAGCAGCACTGGTGGTTCGCTACATAACCAGTTATCAAGTTACCACAAGAGCTATGGAAATACACAAGCCCTCCAGCTGGACCTCTGATGAACCACAATGGGCCTGGATCAGCGATAGGGTCTGTTTTGCTGCAATTACTGTGGGCTCATTGCTTTCTGAAGCACAGGACAGACATGACATGAGTGCCAACCAGCTGCTGCTGTGCCAGTGCATGCATCCCAATGCTGGAGGAAGCCACTTATCATCTCCACTCCTCTGTCTGATCATAAAGTAATATCTAAGGTTTCAGAATCTCTCCCTCCCCATTCGCCAAGTAAGTTGAATCCAGTCATCACAGCACTTTTTTTGTTTAAGTATTTGGATCCCAAAATCTCTACAGCAGTATTGGGAGCTTCCAGGGGAACTGCTCCTACTGTCTACATGATCTACATAGTGATTTACATTGGGGAGATCAGCTATCACCAGGTTCCCACTGCAGATTGCAGTGAACATAACCTGTGTTCCAGGACCCTTAGGACCAAGCTGATGGTTTATAAGGCCTGTGCTGTCAGTACTCTGCTATATGGCTGTGAAACATGGGCGACGTACAGCTACCAGGAAAGGAAGTGCAATAATTTCCATCTTCGCTGTCTGTGGCGCATATCCTCGAAGAACAATCACAAATGTGGCAGTCCTCTCAAAGGCAGAGCTCCCAAATATATTGGCACTAATCAAAACAGAGGGGCTTCGGTGGATCGGACACATCCACAAGATGGAAGACAGTCACATACCCAAGAACTTCTGTATGGTGAGGTAGCCAGGGCCAGACAACCAGTGGGGCGCCCAAAGCTCTGCTTCAAGGATGCTTGCAAGCCTGACATGAAGGCCCCAATTGTCTACTATCGCACCTGGGAGTCACCAGCTGGCGAAAGAGGGAAATGGCGACACAACCTGTGAACTGGTGTGCATTACCACGATGACCAATTGAAGCAGCTTGACAACAGGCGTCAAAGAGAAAAACAACAACTCTGTCATTTGGCAGCTTCGCGTGCAGCACTTGTGGCAGAACCGGACTCTTAAGGATTGGCCTTCACAGTCATCAGCAAAGGTGCACCAAGAGAATACACCCCACTTAAATGGATTGTTTGCTGCGTGTCCATTATCTTTCATAGATGGAAGGATGATAACCAACATAGGATGAATTTCTGGCATGTCTCTATCCCCATGGCTATTGCTTGAAGGTAACAGAACAGAAGGGCATAGCATAGAACTTGCAGTGACTCCATGATATTAAAGAATTTACTCCATATGAGAAAGGTACAGTTTATTTATTCAGGAAGGACACTCCAAAAACTGCGGAGGTCAAAGGAAGGCACAGAACTATCTGTCTATGTATGGTTCACAAACAGAGACAACACAAAAACCCTTGGGCCAAAATTTTTTGTTGAGCGGAAGGCCCCGTCCACCGGCCGAAAAATCGGTGGCAAGCCTGCCTTCGCCGGGCCTGGGGAGCCAGACCAGGATTTTCTTTCATTCTCCAGGCCCTTAATTGGTCTTGGGTGGGACTTCCACCTCCTAGAGGCAGGAAGTCCCGCCTAATGGAGCTGCTGGCCAATCAGCAGGCCGACATCTCAGTCCCAGCAGTGCCATTGGGAGCAATGGCCACTGCTGGGACTACACCCAGCCATCACAAACAATATCAAGGACAGCTATGTGGCCTGGTCCAATCTAGACCTCCTTTGTTATCTCTTGCCCCACCCCCACCTCACTTGCTTATAACCTGTGACTTTTCTAATATTTGTCAGTTCCGATGAAGGGTCACTGACCCGAAACGTTAACTCTGCTTCTCTTTCCACAGATGCTGCCAGACCTGCTGAGTGATTCCAGCATTTCTTGTTTTTATTTCAGATTTCCAGCATCCGCAGTATTTTGCTTTTAAGATAAAGGACAGCCCTGGAACTAAGGTAGGTTTTTAGGGCCTCACCGGGGACAATTAATCAGGCCCCAGCGAGGCAGGGGAGGGTGGAAAAGTAGTATTGTGCGTTGGGGGTGGTTGGGGCTTCGGGGGCAGCCCTCCCTGGGCACAGGGTGCCCGATCAGGAGAGCCCCCCACCAGCCCACAAGACGGCCAGCTGGATGTTTGAGGCCTCAGCCGCCCGCCAGCCAAGGGTAAAATACCCGCAGCAGCAGGCGGAGGCCCTTAAGTACCAGTTAATTGGCCACTTAAGGACCTTGATTGGCCTGGTGCGGGCCGTTTCTCGCCGCTGCTGCCCTGCGTAAAATTGCATCGGGGGTGGGAAGGGGTCGGGAATGGCCCCCTCCTCACCTCCCAGGAATGGCCCCCCATGCCTCACACTCAACTTTACGCTCCCAGCCTGCTTGTTTGGGGTGCGTAAAATTCTGAACTACATCTTTCAGCTTTTCTAAAGGAAAGAAAGAACTTGCATGTATGTAGTGTCTCCCACATCCTCAGGCTGTCCAAATGTGCTTAACAGTCAATGAAGTACCTTTGCAGTGTAGTCAGTGTTGGCATTTAAGCAAAAATGGCAGGTTAATTTGTGCACAGCAAGGTCTCACAAACAGCACTGAGATAAATGATCAGATAATCTAGTTTCAGTGATATTAATTGAGGGATAAATGGTGACCAGGATACCAGGAGCCCCTTTAACTCATTTTCTTTAACTAATGACATGGAATTTTTTTTTTACATCCATCCGAGGGGGCAAACAGGTCTCAGTTTAAAGTCTCATCTGAAAGTGAAGTACTCTCTCAGTATTGTACTGGGGCGTCAGCTTGGATTTTGTACACACATACCTGGAGTGGAGCTCAAGTCCATGACGTTCCAACTCAGAGGCTGGCACCTAATTCCAACTAGCAAAAAAGTCCAAAATTATTTTATATTTATGGCACAGAGGAAACCATTTGTCCCCTCACATCTGCATAAGAAATAGGAGCAAGAGTAGGCCATTCAGCCCCTCGGGTCTGCTCCACCATTCAATACAATCATAGCTGATCTGATTGAGGCCTTAACTCCACTTTCCTGTGTGCCCCCCACAACCCTGAACTCCCTTAATAAAGCATAGGAGGCCATTCGGCCATATAAAGTCCCTGCTAGCTCTCCACAGAGCTATTCAGTCAGACCGTCTCACTCCACCCCCTTCAATCCCCATAGCCCTGCAAGTCTATTTCCTTCAAGTACCCATCCAATTTCCTTTTGAAGTCACTTTCTCCATTTCCACCACCCTTGCGGGCAGCGAGTTCCAGGTCATTACCACCCGCTGCATAAAAAAGTGCTTCCTCATATTCCCCCTGCATCTTTTACACAAACCCATCAATCGGTGTCCCCTTGTCCTTGTACTGTTCGTTAATGGGAACAGTTTTCCCTTCCCCAACTTATCTAAGCCTGTCATAATCTTGTACATTTCTATTAAATCACCCCTCGATCTTCTTTGTTCTAAGGAGAACCACCCCAGTTTTTCCAACCTAATCTTGTAACTAAACTCCCCCAGAATCATTTTGAAGATCAAAAATCTGTCCAACTCAGCCTTGAATATTTTCAATGACTCAGCCGCCACTGCACTCTGGGGCAGAGAATTCCAAAGATCAACAACCCTAAGAAATTTTTCCTCGCCTCCGCCTTAAAAGGGAAACCCCTCACTTTGAAACTGTGCCCCCCTAGTTCTAGATTCCCCCATGAGGGGAAACATCCTCTCAGCATCAACCCTGTTAAGCCCCTCAGAATTTTATATGTTTCAATAAGATCAGCTCTCATTCTTCAAAACACCAATGACTATAGGCCCAACCTGCTCAACTTTTCCTCATAAGACAAACCCTTCATCCCAGGAATCAGCCTAATGAACCTTCTCTGAACTGCTTCCAATGCAAGCATATCCCTCAAGTAAAGAGACCAAAATTGTACACAGTACTGAGGTACAGTCTCACCAATGCCCTGTACAGTTTTAGCTAGACTTCACTACTCCATCCCCCTTGCAATAAATACCAACATTCCATTTGCCTTCCTAATTACCTGCTGTACCTGCATGCTAACGTTTTGTGATTCATGTACAAGGACACCCAAATTTCTCTGTACTGCAGCATTCTGCAGTCTCTCTCCGTGTAACTAACATTCTGTTTTGCTATTCTTCCTACCAAAGTGGACAACCTCACATTTTCCCACATTATACTCCATCTGCCAAATTTTTAATATATATATATATATATATATATATATATCTGTACCCTGTTCACAACTTGCTTTCCTACCTATCTTTGTATCATCCGTAAGTTTGGCTACAATACATTCGGTCCCTTCACCCAAGTCATTAATATAGATTGTAAATAGTTCAGGCCCGAACACTGACCCTTGTGGCACTCCACTAGTTACAATTTGCCACCCTGAAAATGCCTATTTATCCCAACTCTGTTTCCTGCTTGTTAGCCAATCTTCTATCCATGCTAACATATTACCTCCAACACCATGAGCTATTATCTGTGCCATCAAATATGGACAGAGAAAATAGAAAACAAAAAATTCTGTTTTAAACTATAGCTAAGAGTTAAGTGAAGAAATCCATAAATTGCTGAACGGAGTGAAACACTTGGGAGTTTTTGATCCCCTGGTGTTTAGCAGTCATGTACCAAAGGCTGGAATAAATGAAGGTGATCAAGTGAATGGAGACACATTGTGGAGCCAACTAAAACCTCAAGTCTGGCTGCGACCAGCTGGATTTTTTTCAGTTCCCATTGTTAACAGTTTAAAAACTAAAAGCATTGAAAATTCTATCTTGCCGAAAAGGAGCAAATACAATTTGTAGATTTACAGCGACTGACAAAAATCCCCCAAGCATGCTTCCACTTGCCTATTGAAATATTATGGTTGCATAGCACAATGGAGCTGGCTTTGCATTATTGTGACTGCTGCAGGAAGATAAACTTTAACAGCAAATACTCTATGTGGACTGATAAAACTAATTGATGTATGACAAAATATAAAAATGTTTTAAAAATACAGATCTTACAGATCAGGCTTGTGAGCAGACTGGTCAGAAAAACAAATAACCTCATAGCTCATTGAGCACTTCTGATCTTAGACCTTAGCAAGGCCATGGGTTCCTGTAGGCAGGGGAAAAGAGGAGGTCAAAAAATTTTTTTAAATCAGACCAGCCGCTGGAGACCCCTCCAACATAGTGGACTTCTAGGCTATCAGGTCAAGGCAGGACTGGGCTCAGCTGTGATCATAAAAGCAAAATACTGCAGATGCTGGAAATATGAAACACAAACAAGAAATGCAGGAAATACTCAGCAGGTCTGGCAGCATCTGTGGAGAGAAGCAGAGTTAACATTGCAGGTCAGTGACCCTTCATCAAAACTGGCAGATATTAGAAATGTGAAAGGTTTTAAGCAAGTAAAGCGGGGATGGGGCAAGAGATAACAAAAGAGGTGCTGATAGGACAAGGTCACAGAGAATAACTAACCAGGTGGTCATGGAGCAAAGGCAATGGTATGTTAATGGTGTGGTGAAAGACAAAGCATTAGTACAGAGAGGGTGTTAATGGACAGAAAACTGAGCAGCCTGGCCCCAAGCACAAACATGAACAAAAAAAGTGGGTAGGCATAGTAGAAACAAACTAAAATAAAATAAACACGAAGAACAAAAAACTAAAACTAAAAATAAAAAAGGGGGGGGCCCCCGTCATGCTCTGAAATTATTGAACTAAATGTTCAGTCCGTCAGGTTGTAGCTTGCCTAATTGGTAAATGAAGTGTCGATTCTCGAGCTTGCATTGATGTTCACTGGAACACTGCAGCAATCCCAAGACAGAGATGTGAGCTTGAGAGCAGGGGTGGGGGGGTGGGGGGGTGGGGGGGGGGGGGCGGGAAAAGTGTTGAAATGGCCAGCAACCAGAAACTCGGGGTCATGCTTTCGGACTGAGCGGAGGTGTTCCGCAAAGCGGTCACCCAGTCTGTGTTTGGTCTCCCCAATGTAGAGGAGACCACACTGTGAGCAGCGAATACAGTATACTACATTGAAAGAAGTACAAGTAAATCGCTGCTTCACCTGAAAGGAGTGTTTGGAGCCTTGGATAGTGAGGAGAGAGGAGGTAAATGGGCAGATATTGCACCTCCTGCAATTGCAAGAGAAGGGGGCGAGGTGGTGAGGGTAATGGAGGAGTGGACCAGGGTGTCGCGGAGGGAACAATCCCTTCGGAATGCTGACAGGGGAAGGGAGGGGACGATGCGTTTGGTAGTGGCATCACATTGGAGGTGGCGGAAATGGCAAAAGGATGATCCTTTGGATGTGGAGCTTGATGGGGTGGAAAGTGAGGACAAGGGGAACCCTGTCGCAGTCCTGGGAGGGAGGGGAAGGGGTGAGGGTAGAGGTGCAGGAAATGCGCCAGACACTGTCGAGGGCCCTGTCAACCACAGTGGGAGGAATCCTCGGTTGAGGAAAAAAGGAGGACATATCAGAAGCGCCGTCATGGAAGGTGTGATGCCCCACCTTCTCAGCCAGTGAAATAGCTTTCAATAACACTATCCAAGCTCATAAAAAAGAATGGCCACTTGGGTGAATACTTAAGGTAACAGATGGACACAGAACCAGACCTCAAGAGGTGTCAGCGTTTTCATGAGAGTAAGATGAAGAAAACAAAAAAAAAAACTAACTGAAAAGAGAGACTGTTTAATTCAGAGCATTTCAGACAAAAATAAAAAAGCATCTTTCTGCCTTCCTTGATTTTATTTAACCTTTCAATGACCTCTCTATGTTGTTACTTCTGCCTTCTAAAGAAATACAGACCCCCCAAATTCACTCTGAACCGCAATGTGGTTCCGCTCGATTCCTTTCCGTGCTAATTTAAATCCTTTCCAGTAGATTTTCAACTTGCCACCCGGGTGTAAAAATGTTGTTACAATGGCCATCCATTACAGAAACCACTGATTTCAGTGGAAGTGAAAATAGGGCAGTTTCTGCAAGTGACCAATGAACCACAATGCTAGTTTTATGCTCAGGCAGCAAGCTGAAAATCAACCCCTTTATTTTTGTCTCCATGAGGAGCTAAAGAATTCAATATGTGGAGCCATTTCTTGCCATTTTTCCTAATTAAAAATGTATAGCTTCCATAGGTTCAAAATTTAAGAAAAATCCTCAGATGATGCTTCGATGAAATGGCCAAAATTTTCAAAGCTTATTTTTTTTTTTTAATCCATTTACTCCAAAATGGATTAGAATTTTTTTGTGGAAGGCACAAAACGGCTGCAATGTTAGATTCTAGCACCTGCACTGAAACTATTGGCTTAATTACGTGGAAATTACAGCACAGAAATGGGCCATTTAGCCCAACTGGTCTGTGCTGATGTTTAACCTCTACAATAGCCTCCTCCCAAGCTACTTCAGCCAACCTTTTATTCCATTCTCCCTCATGTACCTATCCAGCTGGGAATCTGACTTGACTTTCCCCAGCCTCCATGTGACTGTGAGAGGAAGGGATGCAGGCTCAAAGTAATCCAGCTAGTGTCCCTCTTGAGCCCCAAAAACTCAGGACTGATATCATCCATAGAAATTAGAGAAGTTGGATCTGATCAAGGATATAAAAACCCACATGGAGGAAGAATTACAAATAAGAATAAATCACAACTCAACATATATGAAAGAAAAGCTAGTATATTTGCATATTTTTCTTCTACGCAATGACCAGAATTTTCGAGATGGCATTAACGCAGATGTTACATTGAAATTTATGCTGGTTTCCATGTCAAAAGCGCAATGGGATTTTATGCCCAGATTTCCTGCAGGGCTCATTTGTCTGTCCCAGAACATGGAAAAACAGCATAGAACAAGAGCCGCAACACCAACAGGGGGAAATATATTAGGCTGCTGTCTTCAGCTAAGGTACTTCACTCGCATCCCTACATTACGCAGAACAAGGGTATTCACATTGAAAGGACATCGGGGGGGGGGTAGCAATTTGTCTTGGGCGGTAACACAAAACAGCTGATATTGGATGGTCCGCCTGTTACGCACACTGTCCGATAGTCAGTTCCATTGACAACAGTGGAACAGAATACAGGGCGCGTGTACAATAGGCGGCCAATGCTATACCACTCATTTTGTGCTACCCCTCCTTTGCCCTGGATGAATTTCTAATCCTTCAGCTGCTTAAATGATTCTGAACACCTGGGGACTGGTGGAGGTCAGAAAAAGCACGGGCACACTGAGACTGTCAGCAGTCTGGTAGCGTATAGTGCAGGGCTCTGAAGAAAAAATGCAAAGAAAATCGCCATCATCCTCCAGAAGTCTCAGTTACGCTGATATCAGGTGACTTTGCACTGAGTTATGCCTACATTTTTAGGTGTAAATCTATCATTTACATAAATCCAAGAAACTCAACAAGCTACTCTTTTGCATTGAGGGGGGGAAAAAAGGCGCACTCCGCTCTTACGCCAAAACTTTCTAGGAAATTCCAGGTCGCAATCTATAATTCACATTGTGCACAATGTTAATACTTTACTGGTGGACCTACCATTGCTTTGCTCACAGATAGTCTTGGATCTGGATTATAGTTGTGATGTTTAGCTGCTAATCTGACTTGTGTCTTTGAGGCCACTGCTCTGAACATGCAAACCAAGGAAGTTGTAACTAGTTATGAACTGCTACGGTCAGAGGACATTTATAAATTATATGATGCAGGTCAATGACTGGAATTATCTCCTTTTCTATAACTCTTCTCCAAGCCTGGCAGTAAACTGTCAGTCACATTCTCCATGTCAAAGCATCTACCAGAATTCATTTGTCAACCAATCTGTACTCACTTCTCATATGTAAGGTCATCGTTTTCCCTTACATTGGTATTCTTGCGGATTGTCCTGATAAGTGCAAGACGAAAAGCTTCGACAACATGTCTATTTTCAGTAATACTCAAGTTCTGTACTACCAAATGACTATCTTCTACAATTGTTTTGCATCATAACTAGGTTAGATTTCTGGTATATAGTCTACATGTGTCAGAAAGACGACTTTTATTTGTATAACACAAATCCCTCAAAAATAAGGAGGAGTAATATACATAAGAATTCTAACACCATTTATCCTGTCAACTGCTCAATTTACCACTCTGGCCTGATGTCACAATCTTGTTGAAAAATGACTGAGATTTTCCACTCATTGGCTTTGCATCACATACAATAATCAAATGGCAAATAATCAAACCCATAATGGTAGTGGCCATGTGAGCCGCATGGAAGATGGCAGGATCCCCAAAGACACATTGTACAGCGAGCTCGCCACTGATATCAGACCCACCAGCCGTCCATGTCTCCGCTTTAAAGACGTCTGCAAACGCGACATGAAATCCTGTGACATTGATCACAAGTCGTGGGAGTCAGTTGCCAGCATTCGCCAGAGCTGGTGGGCAGCCATAAAGGCAGGGCTAAAGTGTGGCGAGTCGAAGAGACTTAGCAGTTGGCAGGAAAAAAGACAGAGGCGCAAGGGGAGAGCCAACTGTGTAACAGCCCCGACAATCAAATTTCTCTGCAGCACCTGTGGAAGAGCCTGTCACTCTAGAATTGGCCTTTATAGCCACTCCAGGCACTGCTTCACAAACCACTGACCACCTCCAGGCGCTTACCCATTGTCTCTCGAGATAAGGAGGCCAAAGAAGAATGGTAGTGGGTCAGAATACTAATATATAAACTCCACTGGCAACAGTCAAAACCAGAATACTCAAATTTATAATTTTAACTGCAGTTAGGAGTGAAGGGGGGGGGGGGGGGGCGGGAGAAAGAGAGGAGGACAGTGGGGTGTAGTTTCCAGTGCAGTAAGGGGAAGGGTGGGGGGGGGGGGGTCCCAAGTGCCATGAGGTAGAAGGAGACACATGTGGAGCATAAACACCTGCATAGACCTGTGAAGCCAAATGGCCTATTCTGTGCTACAAAATCTATGCAATATAAATTTTTAAAAAGACAACTTATTTCTTCTAAAGAACAGGGAACAGGTAGCTCTCAAATTCTGAACTTGTATATACATAATAGAGAAACTCAGGCTGAGTATTAAATACTCAATCTTCATTTATTTTAAATGATTTCTCTACCATACTGTACATGACGACAACTTTATTACAAAAGAGTTTTATTGGCAGAAAACCACAAACTGATGTTCATCTGCAGCACAAAACCAGCTCGCATGTTGCAGAGTTCTTTCATACTGATGTTTCCCATCTGATTTTAAACTGGAAAAGTGCTTAACTCCAGGCAAATGCAATTGTCAGAAAACTGGATTTCCCAACATCCATGCTTTATGAAATAAAGAAATAAACGACTTGGCAAAGGATTTCAAAGATCAGCCATCACTGCTCTGACACCACATGCAAGCAGTAAAAACAGCACCAAGCAGGTTTGGAAAATAACCATCAGCATTTCTATTGTGTGGTTGCAATAACCGTAAAGGGACTTTGCTAACAGCAGTTTTGTATATTTTTATCCGCAAGATGTTTTAAAATCACATGCCAAGCACAGCACTATCAATTGCATTTCCTTCATATTTTAATGAAAACTTAATTTATGGTGAGGGTTCCTCTCTTTAATCATCACTCCAAAGGAAATTCATGATATAGTTAAAGAGGTAGGCCCTCACAACCAGTTCTTGGTGCTAATCATTTCACCTGGAGCGCTTGGCCCGTAAATAAAAAAGTTTAGATGCCGGTTTTCTTTTGGAACAGAACTGCAGACACAAGATAACAAAGTTAAAGGGCACTGATTACTAAAATGAGCTCTGGTAGACTGCAGGGTTCCATTTGCTCCTTTGTGGGCTGCTCCCCCCAACTGAGTGAGCATTCTTTGAATTAAAACTCAGCAATGGCAAAATCAAACAAGCAACTCCTATTCATACTGCATCCAAAGTTTGCACTAAAGTGAGAAAGGGACATATTTAGTAATCTATCATGCGAAAGGATTGAAGAAAATTGCTTTTCTTCTCCAGCATGGCTGCTCCTGTGAAATACAACACAGCAACAATGTTTATGGTACCAAAACCATCAAAAAGGGTATAAACTAGGCAGAGATACCCGTGAGCTGTACTACAATCCAAACAAATCACTCATAGCAATAGACTCAGAGGGGGAATTTTATGCTGGCGACGAGGGTCTCAACGTCGTGGAAACAGACGCTGCGATCCCCGCGCCACCTCTTTTCCGAAAGGCCTGCTGAATTTAGTGCCAATCAGGCACTTAAGTGGGCAGCGGGGGGCCTTCCATAGGATTTAGGACCCTGTCGCCGAAAGTCCCACCCTTGGAGAGCTGCCAGCCAATCAGCCGCAGGCCTCTGATTGAGGTCGCTGAGGCGGTGGCTGCTGCTGGAGATGACCATCCTGGAGACTGAGGATTGCCACTGGACGAAGGCCTCATGTAGGTCAGGGCAGACGGGGTCTCGGGGGGTGGCAGCAAGGGCATGGTGGTGGCCCTCAGTGGGCCCCTTCCCGATGCCGGGTCGCTTGTCTGGACATTAGGTGGTAATTGTGGTTGCGGCGGGAAGAGGCCCTTAATTGGGGCCTTAATTGGTCACAGGGCAGGAAGGCCAATCACAGACCTTTCCGCCCCAGACTAAGTTTCAACAGAGGCGGGATGGTGGCGGGGTCCCTCCCCTGTCACCATCCCACCCGATTTTATGCTCTCCCTGCCTCCAAACCCGCTGCAGGAGAGAGCATAAAATTCCTCCTAGAGTCTAGAAATTTTAACCCCAAAAACAGGTGGGTTTGCGTTGGGCGGGATGTAAAAATGTTAAAAATCTCAAACCAGACCCCAACCCGCTTTGAATCATAGAAAAGTAAAGCAAAGTAGGCGGCCATTCAGCCCATCGAGTCTGTACAGATCTTTTGAAGAGCAATCCAATTGGCTCCACTCCCCAGCTCTTTCCCCATGTCCCTACAATATTTTCTCCTTCAAGTATTTATCCAATTCCTCCTCGACAACTATTACTGAATAAGTCTGCGCCACCCCAACAGGGAGCACGCTCCAAGTCTCAACCACGCACTGCGGAAAAAAAAACATTCCCGTATTTCGGTTTTAATCGATGGGAGAATGGGGGGTGGGCAACCAACCCCCTCCCAGGAGGCAGGTTACTCATTTAAATATATTAATGAGACTGCACACCTCCATTTTTTCCCCTCCATGTTAGGCTTAATCCTGGCCGGCCACGTTTCCCAAACTTTGCAGCTAAAGAGAGGTGAGGACTGTTGTGTGAGAAGGGCAAGTGCCTTTCCAACACTTTTTGTGGGCCAGGAGCAGCAGGACTGGTTCCCCAATACATAACCGTTCTGCCCTCCACTCGCAATAGCATCCCAACCCCACCCCCCACAACTCTCCCCATCTCCAGATTGACATCAAGCCCATATCTCGTCTCTCGGACATGAGGATTATTATATTCAATATACCACCGATCACCATTATTTATGATTTAAGAAATAACAGTCCAAGCAATTATTAAATGCAAAGCAATGCTTGGGCAAAAGTATATTTAAGAAGGAACAAATTTTTCTGTTAGTAATGGCTTTGTGGAGTCTATGAAGACAGTAATTAAGTTAGAAATGGATTTGGCCTTCACTTGGTTGCCTACAATTGACTGCTGTTTCGAAACAAGTCACAGTTCTAAACAGGATTTGTATTCACAGGCTAACCGATTAAAACATTTGGCACCACAGTAGCTAGTTATATCCCTGAAGAGTGATGTTTATTCTCATTATAGCGTGGCACTGTGTCCATTTCCAAATGGTGTGGCCCGTTAGCCAAGTTTTGCACTTCTGATGAAAGAAGCCCTTTTAGTGCAGTTGCCAATCTTGACAGACTTTACTCATGTGACTTCTCAGTGAGGCGTGATGCCGACAAAGCCCAATTCTTGTAGCAGCACACTGGTGATGGTTAATCTGTTGCAGTGACTGCACAATGACAAGGTGAAAGCTGCTCACAATACTACGACTTTTGCTATTTGAAGTTTATTCAATCAAAATACTACATAAATATTGGACACTAGTGTTAAATCACTGAGAGCTCAGTGCACTCAACACAGAGCAGTCTGTTCACTGGGCATCACAAGTTACCATTTACAGAAATCCTATTTACCCATCTACATTTTAAAAGTATTTAAAATAAAACCAACCAATAAACAGAAACCAGGATAGAACACTATACGAGTTGTGGTGCTAATACCTCTAAACAGTGTATAACAATATTAATTTTAAACAGTTTCATTTGACATGTTGATATGCTCTAGAATCTTCTCTATTTTAACACTTTTTTTTATAATTTCCCCTGCCCACATGGAATATAATATTTACTGTTAAACCTGGTGCAGAAAGGCACAAATAATCCTGTAATTTCACTGGGCTTTATGTTAAAGTTAATAAAAATTTTGCAGTGGAGGTTTCCATGATGACAGAGGAAATGAGCAATACTGATTTTGCTCTTGGTTTGCAGTTCAAGTTTAATAAATTTACAGTAAAAAAGAGATTCCATGTCTATTTGAAGGCCCCAGTTTTAACACTGTACTGTAATACAACTGACAGCAGCTAGGTGAAATATGAAATTGACGAGGTTTCATTACATAGTACGTACAGCACAGAAACAAGCCATTCAGCCCAAGTGGTCTATACTGGCGTTTATGCTCCAAACAAGCTGCTTACTATCCAACTATATCTCACCATAGCAGCTAAACTAGGGTCCTACAAAATTCACAGTCATGAAAAATGTGTCACAGACTGTGAAATCTTGGATCCTCTGTGAAATCGGCCATTTTGTGAACTTTGCGCGTTTTACTAATTGACATAAGGCTGAACTCGCTGATTGTTGGGCGTATTGCGAACATCGCACATTTTACTGATGGACACAAGGCTCAACTTGCTGATTGGTAGATGAGGGCTTCCGAAGCAGTTTTGAGAGAAGCAGTCTCAAGTATTAGCAGGCAAGTGAGAATGCCAGCATAAGCAAATCAAAACGGCCACAACTATTACTGCAGCACATCGAATTAAAGAATTCGGAAGCCAAATTCTGCATGCCGATGGTGGAATACTGTTTTGTATAAGCTGCAATGTGTCACTGGATCACACACAGCAGGCAACAGTTTAAAGTCATTTGGAGTCTGAAATAGAGCATCTGACACTGCACTGCTGGAAAACGAACATGCAAAAAAAAAACAAAGCAACGATTTCATCTCTTTTTAAGTCAACACAGAGCTCAGAAAATCATCAGCTGGTTATAATGGAACTTGTGGATGCTTTTCAACATACCATTGGAAAAACTTCACCCACAGTTGCAGGTACGCATTCAACATTATGTGCAAAATGGTGGTTGCTTGCCAAGTGCAAATAAACGACGACAGGACTACCTACTGAAGGTTTTTGCTACATATTGCGAGAAGCTGAACTCTGGAATGCAGAATTCCCCCACCTTGCAAAACTTGCACGGCGCTGTCTGACAATTCCAACAAAGTCTGTGGACATGGAGAGAGCAGTATCCAAACATGAACAGGTGCTCACAGCAGAGAGACAGGAAATGAAGGAGGAGACAGTTGCAGGTTGATCGATGCTCACATTCAACCATTTACTTCAGTGAGCAAAGAATGTGACATGCTCACAGTCAGCTTTTACAACAGTTTTTGGGTGTACAATAAATGCCATTTGAAACAAGAAACGTTCTTCGTTTGTTTCAAATAGATCATTTTCATGGTTTG
Organism: Heterodontus francisci; assembly: GCF_036365525.1. NCBI lineage: Eukaryota > Metazoa > Chordata > Chondrichthyes > Heterodontiformes > Heterodontidae > Heterodontus > Heterodontus francisci. Next base: position 53,977,365 of record NC_090394.1, read on the forward strand.
TTGCGACACCATGAAATTTACTGTTGAAATATGTGAAATCGTGAAATTCACAATTCTTAAAATGCCATAACTAAAAATGGTAAAATTTGACGATGAATTTGGTAGGGTCCTAAGCATAACCTTTCTCTTCCATCTACTTATCCAGCTTCCTTTTAATGGGATCTATACTGTTCGCCTCAAATACTTCATGTGGTAGCAAGTTCCACATTCTAGCCACTCTTTGGGTAAAGAAATACTGTAGCTTAGGTAAGCCAACAAGAAAGAGAGAACTCTGTCAAACTTTAAAAACTGAACGGACTCTGTAGTCACCCAGGCCCAGAAATACCACACTAACACGTTGCCCATTTTCTCATCAAGCTGCTATGGTTTACTTTGAAACATAAAAGCTGCATACTGCAGCACTGAAAGTCCAGTGCACTCTGGGTAGTGTGCGCACCAACAGCAACTCAGTACGTTCTTATCGAATGTACCATCTCGGGAAAAACTTTCAACCACAAAGTTGCAAAACAAATCATCAGACCTATTTTATGTCATTTTGAACCTCCCAGGCCTTTGACATTTCTTTGCCACATACAGACTGAATGTGTAATCATTCCTCCTGCTTTACCTAGCTACAAAAGTAAGTAAGTGAAGCAGCTATATGATTAATTTTTTAAAAAGTGAGCTGAGAGGGCACAGGTCTGATCTTCTGGCCAATGTACCCAAGAGAGGTTAGGGCCAGGGCCTAGCCTGAAGCAAAGGTGTAAGCCTAAACCTACCATAAAGTTAAAGCTAAACTATCCATGCATTTACTAAACATCCAAACTGAAAGCTAAGATGTATACAATGGTAGACCACATTTTCAAGTTTTTTTTTTATAGGTTCCAGCTTATTTCTAAATATCCAGTACACATATAACTTTAAATTGAAGTATGATCAAATGTATGTTTTTTTAAAAATGTAAAGTGGTTTTAGTTTAGTGAAAATTATAGATCATATAGTTAGCATATTTTCCAGACTCTGCATGTACAATCACCTACAGTTCTTACTGAAGATGTAATTCTCCTTGCTGTCTCCCCTACCCCAACCCTCAAAGTTCAGCTTTGTGCTTTGAAGAATCCTTTGCTTTTCTGCTCCTCATTGGAGTTGAGATTTTTTTCCTTCCAACCTTTGTTATCCTTAGGAATTTCTATATTCTGCCTATTGTTTTCTGACTTTTCTACTGGAAGTGACTGATGCCTGCTAATTATCCCAAAGAAAACACTCAGGCAGTGTTGGGGCAGTATGTGTAATTAGAGAATAGTATAGGGGACAATGCTGTGCCCTCCAGCTAAGGAAGCTTGGAAGACCACCTCTGCCTAATTATAGAGATGGGTTCGATAAGTGGACCAGAATAATCACTTGAGAGATAGATCAGCAATGGGTGGATTCCACTGGTTGGCCAAGATCAGCCTGAAGAGGGAACTCCTCACATGGAGGGATATAAAGGAAGGATTCACAAATAAGCAATGAGTGGAAAGATGGTCAGACATTTTCTAGATTTTGACTGTTAAATTCACTTCGACATGCAGCCAATCTCCCAAAGTGCTGCTGCTGAGCTTCAAGCTACCAGTTGTAAGTGTGCCAGAATCACTGAAGTAGGAAGATAATTTGTTGCAGCAATGCAGCTTAATTAGAAAGATGGTTAGCAGAGTTTTATATAAACATACTTCTACCTTTTTGACTTTAAATATTTTATTATTGGACATTTCCAGGAGAATTAAGGCTTTCTTCTGGCTAACGTGCTATGATTAATAACCATATATATATATATATATATATATATATATATATATACTTCAGGCCTTAATTTAAGAATTCTCGCTCAAATTAAGCCAGCATTACGAAGAGGGATTGTAACTCTTTGGTACTTCCACTAAAGGTGTTTGATGGGGATAAAAATAACATAAGCTTCACAAAGATATTACAGGTGAGGGAGGCTATTCAACTCATCTAACCCGTCCTCTATAGTATCCTACTGTTTCCTCCATCACATATTCTAACTGCCCACCCAAAAGGTCATTCCAAGTATCGGCTGCTCTCTTTGTGAAATGTTTCTTGACATCAGTATGTTCACGGTTTTCCCAGTTGTCCCTTTGTATATTTAATTTGAAATAGTACTTCAAATTAATCTTCCTTCTCCCAAATGGTGGGGATAAATTTTCAAAGACTCCATTCCCAGTACAAAATCAAAAACTTAACCTCCGCAACCGATTCAGAAGTCTGTCCTCCACATCAAGCGAGATAATCTGAACTTGCCTGGAATTCCAGGTTCAGACACATTTCCAGAATGGCCCAGACCCCTAGCGGCCTTTGCACCTGGCAGCAGGGAAGCAAGTGGCCACAGACGACAGAACCTTCTGGCTGCTGTCCAAAAAAACAGGCCTGATGATGGTGAAGGAAAGAGTATTTCACTTTATCTGGATTGTATCTTCATTGTCTGCTTCTCGCCAATCCTCCAACCAGAGAAAGATCAGGTGTAGGGCTCTGCTTGCATCCCTCAAAATGGGCACCCTTCTGGCCAGCAGCAGCAGCTACACCCCTTCCTATCTCAGTAGCACTCCGAACCCTTGTTTACACTAACAGCAAGTACAAGCACTCTGCTCCACCAACCTCCTTCCTCCACTCCCAGGAAGCTCCAGAAACCAAGTAAAGGGGTGGGAACTTGGTGTTATGGGTCTCTAATCCCTTTTCCTCACTTCTATACTTGGGAACCAAGCATTGCCGAGCTGCAGTGGACAGGAAAATCAGCGCTGCTACAGATTTGACAGTGCAGCTCAGCATTCTATTTGCTTTGTTGATTGCAAATCAAAACACTGTAAACTTGTATCCAATAATTCACTAAACTAAATTCTGTGCATATCTTTTATCGAATGGCATTCCATGCTATTTCTATAATGCTGGCTTTCAAGGCGATAAAGCCAATAACACGAGTAGCACTGGCTTGGCCAAATGGGTTTGCATTCCTGCAAATGCCCTCTATGACTTCTGAACACTGAGCATTCTGTGGACTGTGTGTTTTCTGTATAAATAGTCCTGTATTATATTGGCAGATGAGTCATTGTAATCAGGGCAGATGAACAGAAGGAAAGCTGAACTATAAAAGGTCCAATGTACAATAATATAGAAAAGTCCTCTAAATATGTTTCATGTACAGGTATAAATACAGGCAAGTGAGTATTCCTAGAGTTTAATTTTAGAATCAACACAGAGATTGCAAATGCAAGAAGTAGTGCTGGGGAAATGGCAGACAGGAAGCTTCTTCAAAGAGGAAAAAATAAAGACTGAATTTTGTACCTATTCAGTTCTTTGCCAAAAACAAACTTTCAGGGTTGCCATCAAGAGGCTCACTCATGCTAGACAATTCAGAAAATGAACACTAAGTGTGGGAGTGCTCTGAACAACAGCACAATAGGATCTCGGCAGAACAGACTCAATTCAAAAGAATTTAACAACTCTATATGGCAGTGTTGCTTTTTTACTCTTTTTCTGCCAATTTTCGCTCCTCCCTCCCGCTTTCCTGACAAGAATTATCTTTTTGGGGTTTAGCTCGAATTAACTGTCATATTAGGTTTGAGCCCCGAGGGTGGCAGCTGGAATTGGGGTAGAAGCTGGATGCTGCTGGGGACCCAAGTGAATGATCCCTTTCATGTGACAAGCGCAGGAGGGGTTTCCAAATAGATGTTGGTGAGAGAGGGGGAGGTCAGAGGAGGCTCCAGAGCCTAGAGGAGCTTCCTAGCCACTCTGCTGCCTTGCACCAGGTTTCCCTGGTGGGTTTGTAATGAACAGGCCCCCCAAACCGTGCTGTACTTAAAAAAGCACTCTGACACCAATGACACCATTGGCCCGCGGCTTTTGCCTTTTAAGAAGCAGGGACTCAGGTGACCTGAAAGTGAGCAAAGAGAAAATGACACCAAGCAAAAACAGGGCGACCCTTGGGCCTCTAAGTCGACGTCCCTGTCATTAGCCTCTCCCACCCATTGATGGAAGGTTAAGATTCCTGCCAATGTGTCAGGTCCTAACAATAATAGGAGCCTGAATACCCCTTTATTTCTCCATTTAAAATCCTGATGAGCATCTTGGTAGCTCAATGTACATGACCTGCTAAATTAATTTCTAGATAAGAATGGCCTACAAGCATGGTGCTGATGTATGCATGCAGGTCAGTGCTGATTAACTGAATTTAATCAATTATAATGAATGTGAAACGGAAATGCGTGTAGAGTGTAATGTACTCATCTTGGTGCTTGGCACTTAGGATGAGCATTTACATTAATAATGAGGCGATAAAATGCACTAAAATAAATTAATGCTGTGGGGAAACTAGAAGCCTGAATCAGGTGTGGTAGCCTAATGGTTACAGTGCTGAATTAATAATCCAGAGGTTAGAAGTTCAAATCCCATTAGGCAAGTTGTGAAATTCAACTTGTGAGCTAGTACTGGAAAAATAATCATGAAAGCTGCTGGATTGTTGTAAAAAACACTGTTCTCAGCAGGTATAGGTCCTGCTTGGCTTATCAAAGGCAAGCTGGACAGAATTGCTGGGGTAGCTAGGAAGCAGCCCCAGACATGTCCGAAGTTCCTTTGCAACAAAATGGGGGCAGACAGGCCTTCTTTCTTCTATCCCCTCCTGGTTCATGGATTGTTTGAGCTCCTGAGCAACAGAAACTTTCAAATAAAAACAAAAAGTGCTGGAAAATACTCAGTAGGTCCGGCAGCATCTGTGGAGAGAGAAGCAAAGTTAATGTTTCATCATGAGAGGTCACAGACCTGAAATGTTAACTTTGCTTCTCTCTCCAGATGCTGCCAGACCTGCTGAGTATTTTCCAGCACTTTGTTTTTACTTCAGATTTCCAGCATCTGCAGTATTTTGCTTTTATTTTACAGAAACTTAAGAAATTTTAACAAGGATAATGAACTAAAATCAGTCTAATCTTCAACACGATTTTTGAGAAATAACTGTTGAAAGCTACGGTCCTCTGGGTTTCCTTTATTGCCAACACTTCCCCAAATCAACTTGAAGAGGAAGGAACAATCAATTGCTATTTCCTTTCAACAGCATAGCCATAGTGCACAATTTGTGTCATTTCCTTACATACAGAGCTGTCAGTCAACCACAGGGTCTAGGCCCACAGGGTGATGTCAGAATGAGGCCTTCTGTCCTAGATATGCCTACATGACAGCTCTGACCAGCAAAATAACCCAATCACATAACTACCATGATTATTGGAATCTTCAGGAAACCTGGAGGATTCATTTTTAAGTGGAGATATTTTAGGGAAGTGCTTTTAAATGACAAGTAAAGTCTACCAGAGTAGAATGGGGGGGAAAACAAAATCAGCAAGGCAGATAGACTCCTCCCCAGAGAAAAAAAAAATTAAAATACAACAGTTACACTATGCACACTGCTAAATAGAGTTTAGAAATGGTCAGCATCTCCTTCCCAGTAGAACAGATCACACTTGCTACTCATGACAAAAAATGTTGAGTAATTGGGAATTTTAAAATTCTGTGAGGGTTTTCCCATTCTTGTGCCATTTGAGGATCTCTTCCCCCACCACATAGAAGTTACAAGGTGGGGTGGGTGAGTGGGGTAAGATCAGGAAAGCCCCTGTGGAATTTCAGGACCACACAGTGACAAGAACTATCTCAGCAAAGCAAACATATTGAACAATAAAAAAAACTGAGCCACAATGGTCAAGCTGGGCAATAGATATCACTAAACCTTCTGCAATTCACCTTCTGCATCCTAACTGAGATTTGCTAGGATGTACTAAATCACTGGTCACAACAATCAGAGAAGCAGAGAAAAGTTCTGTCATCAAAAAATTTATCTTGAAAGTGCTATAGTGTTGTTCAACTCACTCACCCTTCTAATGTTCTCTGGGAATCTTATCCTAGCTCAGCAGGTCCCCACTGTCTTGCCCATCTTGATTGATGTCACGTTAAGCTGCCTCCTGACCCTGATTTGGTTCAGCATTAGACAGTCTTTGCTATAACTCACCATCGGCAGGGTTTGCAGCTTCTCTCCATCCAACAATAGCAGACAATTGGGCTTATTCAGAGTCCATGAAGATGATTCTGCTTGGTGAGTTCATGTGCATTGAATACTAATGACGAGTCACACAATCAGAGGGGGTTGTTTTGGCAGTCACTTTAAAAACGAAACCCCACAACGTATTTCATTACGGTTCAAGTTCAGGCATTTAGGCGCTAGGAAGCTCGACCTTCAATAGGGATTTAGAACACCAATTATATCAGGTGATATTTTTCCAGAGTATTTTCAGCATGAGAATATTATGCAGCATCCATCCAGATATATCAGCTTTCCTAACATGATCAGTTTCACATCATGTTCCTTATCAAAAACAATTCTATCTAGTCTCAGAGTACAGTATTGCTGTTTCTGGGTCCGTTCACTGTGTTGCACAAATGATCAGGTTTAAATAAATGGTTCTTCAAATAGATTCAGCACTCTGAATCCGAGCTCAAATACTACATCAGTTTTGATGCTTTCCAAACTTCTACCATAACCAGTTATAACACTTAAGTGAAAAAAATCCATTTAAGAGGCAACATAAAAAAAATTAAACTTCGACTATTGTATCTAACGTTGTACACAAATTCACCTCCAGAGAAAAAGCATTGTAAATAAAACCTATGTCACAAGGTAAATTGGAGCAGGCAGGATAAATTTAAACTTGAATATTGTACTTTAAAGAGGAAAATTTGCAGGGGCAATGAGACTAATCGGATAGCTATTTCTAAGAGTCAGCACAGGCACAATGGACTGAATGGTCTCCTTCTGTGCTGTATGGTTCTTCAATTCTATAAAGATTAGCTGGATGAATAGAGCATTGGCCTGTCACTTTACTGTGTATCTGTTACTTTATACAACGTCACCACTTTTTTTGTTAAATAAGAAACACTGTGGCACAAGAACTATATAATTATTGCTCCTCGTACAATATTATTTTTTCTTCTATTCCTCAATTTGAATGGTGCAAACTACACAAAAAAAATAGTTGACAATAAATTACAAACATGTAATTCAAAAGGTGAAATTCTGTCAATTTTAATTGCGGGGGGGGGGGGGGGGGCGGGGGGTGGTGGAAATCAGTATGAGATTTTCTGTTCAGCGGTTACTAAAGGAGTGTTGTGGTCAACACACAAGTGGTATATCAGCGGCAGAAAAACCCCCAAGAATAAATCAGCTGCTGAAACACACTGCAGCTATTTATAAATAGAACATATTAGGGGAAGGTTTCATTTGTACATTGTGTGTTAACAAAAATATAAACCTGATCTTTAAGATTTCATTACACAAAACAGAGGAATCATTCCCCTGCAGTGAACAATTTAATTAAAAAGTATCCCCTTGTTAACAATGCACCAAGGCCACACAGAGCACTGCTTTGCAGGGGGTGGGCAAAGCAAGGGTGGGGGGGGGGGGGGTAGCGAGAGATGGGAAAAAGTCAAAGCTGAAAATGGTTGTGGGCCTGATGGCATCTAGCAATAGATTTTCATGTTTAAAAAAATCCCATGGCCCTATTTCAAAGAAGATTTCTCCCCACTGTCTTGTGCCAACATTTAGCCCTCAACCAACTTCACCAGTACAAATTTTCTGGTCATTATCACATTGTTTGTCGGGCCTTGCTATGTGCAAATTGGCTGCCGCATTTTATATATTACAGCAATGACTATACTACAAAATAAAAGGACTTAATTGGCTGTTAAGCACTTCAGGATGTTCTGAGGTCATGAAAGGTGCTGTATAAATGCAAGTCTCTCTTTAATATATTATATAAACTTATAAAAACACATTGGAAGTTTTTAAATATACAAGTGTCTGTGCCCTTACTTTCCCATTCACAATTTTCTCCCCTGGACCGGCGAAGGCGATGATAGATTACATTTCCAGTAGTACTCCCGTATCACACTCAAGAGGCCATTCCACATCATGAGCCTATTTAGTGAATGTTGTTACGTTATTCCACCTGCAGGGTATCACATCCACACTCCATATTCTTCTCAAACAATACCCATATGCACTCATTTTGCAACAGATCACTAGATAACGATCAATTCAGCACAGAAAGTGGAACCTTCCCAATCAGGTGATGCACTAACAGATTGGTCAGGTTCCCCTGACACTTATTTTTACATTGAATTGTTTCATTTATGAAGAATTTATTGATAAATATGCAATGCATTTCAATACTAATATGCAACCTGTGGACCATTTCAGCACAATTACATATCTCAGAAACATCGGAACAAGAGTAGGTCATTTAGCCCCTCAAGCCTGTTCTGCTATTCAGTTAGATCATGCCTGACCTGTATCTTCACTCCATTTACCCATCTTGGTTACGTAACCTCTAATACCTTTGCCAAACAAAAAACGTGTCAATCTCAGTTTTGAAATTTTGAGTTGACCTAGCCTCAACAGCTTATTGGGGGCAAGAATTCCAAATTTTCACTACCCTTTGTGTGAAGTGCTTCCAGACATCATCCCTGAATTGCCTAGCTCTAAGTTTAAGTTTATGCCCCCTCGTTCTTGACTCACCAAACAATCAAAATTCCAGTGTTTGGGCAAGGTTTGTAACTTGGGGTTGACATTGTGGTTCACTGTGTGGGCAATCCTTTAATTTTACATTTTAGGAAGATGTCAAAGTAAATATTATTCACTTTATTTTTTCATCACAATTATTACATGAATATCTAGCAGAATAGGTATTGTGGGACAGAGGAGTTGCAAACTATTGCTCATGGATAGGAAGGTGATGAATAGAAAATTCAACTCCTGCCATGGACAGAGACCATAAAAAGCAAAAATATAAAAAAGTTTTCAGCAAATAATCAGTGACATGCATTGTGTATTAGAAACCCATTCTTAGTGCCATTTATAATCGGCATCATAGTCAGTGAAAAAGCCCCACACTTCAATAAGGACTGACCCCTGATTTTAAAAAAGTGAACTAATCCTTTCAGTTTGTCAATACTATGTAATTGGAAGCACAAAGATTTGTAAAGAATTTGATAGAACATTACAGATTTCTTTTAAAAACTGGTGAAAACAGATTATATTTGACTTAGGAAGATAGTTTAGACATAATCACTGAAATACATAGCTGCCTGACAGAGTGCCTGCGGAGTGATTAAACAAACTGCACTGCTGCTGAAACAGCGAGGGACATGCAGGCTGCAAACCAATTTCCTGGCAAAAGTTCATTGGCTGGTATCAATTAGTTAAAGGTCATAGTTAAAGGTCACTGTAATCAGACTTAACATCTGCAATGTAAAGCAGTTAAGCCACAAGGAAATTGTTTGATATTGCAACCTTCCATGTGATAATGAAATCGCTAACTCCAATCTTGGGTAATCATTAATGTACAAAACCTTCAAGATTTTAGGATTAAAACAGGACTTCAAAATCTTCAAGGAATTAGTGTACAATATTGATAGTTGTACGGTTACCAAAATCCTCGCCTTCGGTAACATTTTCAACATGTTCGCATCTTCACTATATGCAATTTGACTGCAGATGCTGATGCTGGCAAGACAGCTAAATATTGTACTCAGGTAGTGAACTGCAAGTACCAGGGAACAGAAAATCTAAAGTAACGCCCAGCTATCTGAACTTACAGATGAAAAGCCACAAATCCGTTTGCCCCTCCTGGACTTATCATTGTATTTCATGTTGTTAGTTAAAAAAGCATCATGTCTTTTGTTGCGAATACAGTTACAGAATTTGGATAGTTCTGTAGAAATGGTTCCGACTGTTATGGCTCAAGATGTAAGCATACACCCTTAAACCAAATGTTGATTCCACCTTCACTGAATTGTTACCTTGTCACACAATCAGAAGTACCCCCAGCATCCCCCCCACCACCCACTTTAGAATTGCAACTATTCCAAGAGAATAGTCCCAAAGTAAGTATATTGTTGAAAGGCAATGGTATTAGAAGCAAAATCAAACAGTATTACAGTTCTAATCTGCATAGTGGATTTTCTGTTAACAGTTAACCTAAAAGTGGGCGAGAGAGAGTCTGGCTAATTGTTACTTTATTAATGGATATCTGATCTTGGTTAATACTTTGTTGAATTATGCCAGAACAAAGTTTAAATCACCAAAGTAACACAGACATCAACTAATGCTAGGTTTGTGATTCTGAGACAACACAAGTATTTGCTTTATTGAGATACCAAAGTGAAGGGAAATCCAAGGTTCCTCGTACAGAACACCAGCAAGGTTGAAAAGAGTAAAGATGATTACAGTAGCTACAGTCTGGGATGCAAAGCTTGCTGCTGTAAAAACTACATACGGTAGGCAACCATCTCTCCCAATCTTAGCCTTGCAATCTAGTAGAAAAACTCAAAATCGGTTTCTTAATCTGATCTGCAAACTAAATAAATGAATTTAAGGAAGGCAATTACCCAACACATTGTTCAAATAAACAAACACACAAACTCGCTTATCCATTCTATCTGACCCCAGTTCAGCAGGTTGGTACCCAAGAACTTGGTCACATCATCCACGAAGTTTCATTCAGCAAAGAAATTTACTTCAAAAAATTGTGGAAGTATTTTTAAAAAGTAGACATTTCAGAATCAAACAGCAAAGAAACAGTTTCAATGGGGCCACCTTCTTGATCCAGAATTGCTTAACAATCTTTTCTGTTGGTTTGTCAATTGGATCAAATACAAAAGCTAGTTCTGGAGTTAAACCAGTGCATCACTTGCACAAGCTGTCACACTCACAGGCGGTGGAAGCAGTTCTGGTTCTCCTCCCTCATAGATGACAAAGGATGTTCCCTGTAAAGAAGGCCAAAAAGATGAAGGGATTGCCATGCCAAACCCAATATTCTGCTGATGAGTCAGACATGGGTCAGGATTAGGAGATCATTTGTCTGTACAGAGATTTTCTCTCTAGCCAGCTCTATCTGTAATCTGCCTCATACTTGCACATGATCATCTCTGTCCTCTATACTTTAGACAAGCTGCTACATTAGGTTTGCCATGTAGAAACTGGGGCTGATGCAATGTTCTCTCATCTTTCATTGCAAGGTCACTAAAAGCCCACAATTGAAATAGTTAATCAATATGTAGCTTTCAACAAGACTGTCTTAGTGTTACTGCACTTGTTCATTACAGATTAAAATAATTGGCAGGAAAATAATTTCCAAATCTCAATACAATATCAAAAGCAAATTGAAGGTTCTCTGTACAACTGTTACAATGTAGTCAGATTTTACAAAGAAACCCCTCGGTGAAGTTCTTTGGCAGTTACTATATGTGGGCTACACGAAAACAACCTTCAACACTATAATTTACTGCATTAGTAGTGAATAAATTGTGTTTGGGTTATAATGGGAAGCAGGAATAAGAATTTATTAAAATCACTACGAAATTGATTAGGGACATAACCTCTAATGCAGAAATGTATTCAAATGCCAAATAGAAGCTTTCATGATTTTCATCATTAACACCAGTAACTAAATTACTTTTTTTTGTTAAAGCCCAGTCTGAGCAGGAAGATTGCAGATACTTAAATATTGGTAAAATATGAATCTCACATAAATCTAAACACAACAGAACTTAATGGTTCCAGCTTCCTCGCCATTGTCCACAATGACATCCCTTTATATATTACTTGGAAGAAAGAGGGAAAATGAAAGTTGAGCAAATATGAATGGATTGTTCAATGCGACGGTTAAAAAGTACAAATATTTTCCCAGGTACAGAAGCAGATGATCATAGCAAAGGGCACAGCTGTAATCTTTGTAGTGAACAAGCCATCCCACTTAGAGAAAAGTACTGGCTTGCTGTGTGCACCAATCAGGAACTGAACATGAACAAATGCAAAACAAAATAAATCGTTAGTTGATAAGCACAGGAATACAGAGTTTCACAACTTCGCATCAGTGCCTGAGGTTACAGAGAGAAAACATGACCCAGTGAGCCCTGCTCGAAAACACACATAGAACATTACAGCGCAGTACAGGCCCTTCGGCCCTCGATGTTGCGCCGACCTATGAAACCATCTGACCTACACTATTCCATTTTCATCCATATGTCTATCCAACGACCACTTAAATGCCCTTAAAGTTGGCGAGTCTACTACTGTTGCAGGCAGGGCGTTCCACGCCCCTACTATTCTCTGAGTAAAGAAACTACCTCTGACATCTGTCCTATATCTATCACCCCTCAACTTAAAGCTATGTCCCCTCGTGTTTGCCATCACCATCCGAGGAAAAAGACTCTCACTATCCACCCTATCTAACCCTCTGATTAGCTTATGTCTCTATTAAGTCACCTCTCCTCCTCCTTCTCTCCAACGAAAACAACCTCAAGTCCCTCAGCCTTTCCTCGTAAGACCTTCCCTCCATACCAGGCAACATCCTAGTAAATCTCCTCTGCACCCTTTCCAAAGCTTCCACATCCTTCCTATAATGCGGTGACCAGAACTGCACGCAATACTCCAGGTGCAGTCTCACCAGAGTTTTGTACAGCTGCAGCATGACCTCATGGCTCCGAAACTCGATCCCCCTACTAATAAGAAGGCATATGGTGTGTTAGCTTTTAACAGCCCTATTAACCTGGGTGGCAACTTTCAGGGATTTATGTACCTGGACACCAAGATCTCTCTGCTCATCTACACTACCAAGAATCTTCTCATTAGCCCAGTATTCTGCATTCCTGTTACTCCTTCCAAAGTGAATCACCTCACACTTTTCCGCATTAAACTCCATTTGCCATCTCTCAGCCCAGCTCTGCAGCCTATCTATGTCCCTCTGTAACCTACAACATCCTTCGGCACTATCCACAACTCCACCGACCTTCGTGTCATCCGCAAATTTACTAACCCACCCTTCTACACCCTCATCCAGGTCATTTATAAAAATGACAAACAGCAGTGGCCCCAAAACAGATCCTTGCGGTACACCACTAGTAACTAAACTCCAGGATGAACATTTGCCATCAACCACCACCCTCTGTCTTCTTTCAGCTAGCCAATTTCTGATCCAAAGCACTAAATCACCTTTAATCCCATACTTCCGTATTTTCTGCAATAGCCTACCGTGGGGAACCTTATCAAACGCCTTACTGAAATCCATCTACACCACATCCACGGCTTTACCCTCATCCACCTGTTTGGTCACCTTCTCAAAAAACTCAATAAGGTTTGTGAGGCACGACCTACCCTTCACAAAACCGTGCTAACTATCTCTAATGAACTTATTCTTTTCAAGATGATTATAAATCCTATCTCTTATAATCTTTTCCAACATTTTACCCACAACCGAAGTAAGGCTCACAGGTCTATAATTACCAGGGCTGTCTCTACTCCCCTTCTTGAACATATTCCGGAAAAAAAAGCTACAGGACCATGACAGTCCATAGACAATTTAGTCTTTTGACATGTGGACAACAGATGAGAAAGTCTGGGTTCCGGTTTGATGCTTCTCACAGTCAAATAGCCTGCTAACACTCAGCCCTGATATTTAAAGGGAGGCAGGGATGAAGTGCATTGAGGTGGAGGTGGATCCTGAAAATCCCAGGAGCATGGAGGACTGACTTAATTTAACAGCTGGACCTCATTTTTTTTATTCCACTTCTCGCCTAGCAGTTGGCCAGATTAACAGGCTGGCCAACTGGGATGGCCACTGCCAGGGACCGCTGGGAACAGTTCCTGGCAATTGGGAAAGGTCAAGAGCAGTGACATTGTAGGAACACCACCACCTTCTACTTCCCTTCCAAGCCACACACTATCCTGACATCGCCATTCCTTCATTGTAGCTGCACCAGATCCTGGAATTCCCTACCTAATTTCATTGTGGGAGAACCTTCGCCTTAAGAACTGCAGCAGCTCAACTAGAAAGTCCACACATGCTTCTCAAGGCACAAAAAGAAAGATGCTTTAACGTGTTCTTTGAATTCTGATTCCAGGAGCCCATCATTTGTGGGCTGCTGCAGCAGAAAACTAACTTGACAAATCTGCCTCTGGGCTACAATAAATAGATTTAACACCACAAACTGTGCGAGACAACTCCAAGATGCCAGACTGGCAAAATTAGATGAAAAGCTGATAAAAACAGCAAAATCTGCCCAATCAGGAGGGGAAGGGAGAAAATTTGGATGGGGGTAGGAAAAGACTAGCTAACCATTGTAATCGGTCACTAAACGTGTCTAATTTAAACCAACTCCAGAAGAACCTGCCTTTGGGAAACATGCTGCATTTTCCCTTGAACTGGACACAGATTTACAAGAATTAGCAAAAGAACCAAAGAGAAGATGAGTTTTTTTTTTAAATGCAGCAAGTTGTTCTGATCTAGAATGCACTGCCTGAAAGGGTGGTGGAAGCAGATTTAATAATTTTCAAAAGGGAATTGGATAAATACTTGAAGGGGGAAAATTTGCAGCAGTATGGGGAAAGGGCAAAGGAGTAGGACTAATTGGGCAGCTCTTTCAAGGAGGATGACATTTCACATCAACAAAAATGAAGTCATTAGATGTAGGTTAAATATCACTAAAATAGTCCTCAGGCATGATGGGCTGCATGGACCAACCATTAATTAAAATGATTTTACTAATGACGCTTGGCATAAGTAATCAGTAAATTAAAAGACACCTTCAGAATAGTGACGCCAAACAGCCAGGTCTAAATTTCTGGAGCTTGTACTATCTAGTTTCACTACAAAAATGCAAATGACAATTATCATATTTTCATCTAAGAACATTTTAACAAAGCTTTTTTGTTGTTTTGAAATGTAAAAAAAAACAATTAACAATTTGATGAATAGAATTTGTTCTGAAATATCTTTCAGCTTGTATTAAAGGGTACAGATTTCAAATCTTCACAGTATATATCTTAATGCATTTCACAGTCAATCATCTAAGCTGCTTTACAGTGTAATATGGCTTACTGTGGATTAGACCAGAAGTTAAGAAGATTTGCCTCCTAATACTTACCAGTATGAAAGATATTCCAGCCTTATGCCTCCATGGATGGCAATTTACGATTCTGTCTCTGCTCAAACCAAAGGAAACAGCAACATGTGTTGCCTTGGTTTTACAGTGAACTTTACACTATTCACAAATATTTTACTGGCGCGAGTCAAATAATTATTGTTCTGGCAGCTTTGAAAGATCAACAGAAGCATAAATTGGAAGACTACTCTGGCTCCACCAGGAGTATTATGCTCAATTCTGATCAGCGTACTACTGTAGGACCTCCAGTCATTGAAAAGGGTTCAGTGAGGAGCAACAACACTGAATTAGGCATCACGAGGGGCTATTGGAACTAGGAATATTTACACTGGGGGGAAAAGCTCTGAAGAGATCTTGTGGGATATTCAATATTTTAACTGATAGAGGTTATTTGAGATCAGACATAATCTATTTGATGTAATCACAAACTGTACAAGGGGACATGCCTCAAAGCTCAAGCAAGGAAAGATAAATATTTTAGCTTTAAATGTCATACATAGAAGGTGATGATGGAGACAGTGGAAGAACAGGCTACTTAAGGTGACAGTGGATATGGATAACAACAAGAACTTGCATTTATACAAGTGCTTCTGACAGAAAATTTCCCATCATGCTTTACAGGTGGGAAAGAAACAGATATCAAGTAAAGGTATGGACACTGATTCATAGTGGAGGAGTTAAAGGAAGCAACTGAAAACAGAGAGTCATAGCAGTAGCTATTGAGAAAGTTTTTAAAGGTGGATGAGCAGATGGGTTTAGGGAGGAGGTCCGGAAGAGTACAGCTGAAATGGCTGAAGGATCTGCCCCCTGAAAAAAGGGACAGCTTACTGAAAGACAGACTTGGAGGTCTGAAGGAAACCAAGTCTGGAGGACATTGCACAATACTTTGCGAGATAGGGACTCAGTAGATCATGGATGAGTAGGACATAGTGCATGGTAGAATATGAGTAGTTGATTTTTTGAGCACATGGAGATTATGGAGAGTGAAAAAAAATGTGAGCCAAAGACAACGGTGTAGAAAGTGTGCCTAAAGGTGACAATGAATGGGATTTGGTGACAATGGGACTGAGGTGGGCATTATAGAGGTGGTCTCAGTGATGATTAAGCTGGGATCAAACAGGATGCCAAGGTTGTGTGTGACCTATATTGGACAGGAAGATAGGAAAGGAGTGGAGTTTGTGTTGTTGGGCCAAAACAATGGATTCAGTCTTTCCACTGCTCAGTTGGAGGAAATTTTGATTCAGCCACGACGATGTCAATTAGACAGTCTAGCAATAGATAATTGCAATTCAGTAATTGTTTCTGGTAACTGCATAGGTGTGGATATTAGAAGAGGGCAGGATGGGGCTTAGCTATGATGCTCCCATGTCTCAATCGCTTCCTGACACTTAGGTCTGTATTTTCAATTGATGGTGGGGCCAGCAATGTGCCTGCCTGTCTCGATAAGTTTTAAAAAAAGCGGTTATGTTCAAGAGATGCAAGTATTAATGCTGATTAACATTTTCATTTGCATTGGCTTAAGAAGATTTTAATGTGGATGGCTTACCAGATCCCAATTTAACAATTCAGTCAAATACAACCAAACCCATTGATTCACTTCAGCCTGACTGGGTGGAATAGTATTCAGATGACAAATTTGCTGACAGAAAATGAGTCCACGAAAAGCCACAGTGCGGACTACCACCGATGCCATCAGATATCAGAACACTGCATTATTCTCAGTCAAAATCGGTCCACATCAGTTTGATCAGAAAGAATGCAGAGGGCTGTAAACATGTACCCAGTATCAACTCATTTTCACGGCCGGTGATCTGATCACATAATACATCGGCATTGAAGTCCCAGATATATTGGATGATTCTTGTCACCAGCTGTAGAGCCGTGTTAATACAGTAGCAGCTGTGTGCCATATCATTTGTACTGTAAGAAACACCAGCAATTTTGTAACAGTTGAAGTCTGATTAGAAGCAATTCATAATTGATTTTTGTAGATTTAAGCATGAATACTAATTGTTGCACAGCTAGAGTGCCACTCAATGCCATATCAGAATGTGGTGAGACGTATGAGAGATTGTTATGACAGTCTGTGCATCTGTGACGTAACATCATTCTTGTCATGAAGCCGCTTTCATGGTATCATTTCACAGAATTTTGAAACAGACAAAATTAGGCGTACCAACCAACATTGATAAATTAATTTGAATGTCAAATGTGCATCAAAAAATGTTAAAAGTTGAAACAAATGATTTCCCAAACATTTCTCTTGTCTGCCATCCTAGCCATCTTGCGTGGAAGTCACTACTGCATTCCTACAATAGCTGTGGCTATTTAGTGCATATGCACAGAAAGAAATTCATTAATATCACATTTTCTCATTATCTGAGAAAGATCCCAATGTGCTTCCTACAGATTGAATTAAATTGTGCAATTATTACTGTTACAAGAACAGAAAACTTGCTTTGGAGAAAACCTGTTTGCTTAACAAGGTGACCACAGACCAAGATTTTGCAGCATATCTGGAACAGGTTCTTTGGAAATCAGACCAAATCCATTCTACAAGTATCTCCATAATCGTGCTGAATTGCCAAGATCAACTGTGTAATTAGAAACCTTAATTTATTTTTAATAATGATGATTATTCAGTAAGGCTAAAAGCAGCTTCTGTCAGAGGTTAAGTTACATGTTCACAATTTTCATTAGATTTCTGACTTATTTCAACATTATGAATAATAGAAAATACAGCGAGTGAAGCAGTGATAGTATTGAAATTTGTTTGTAATATACAAGTTAGTGACAAGTTGACTTCACAAACACTGATATATTTTTCATTATTGTAATACCAAAAATTTTTCAAATTATTATTCTAATTATTGTCAAAACAAAGGTGCTTGCTGGTGTTTTACTATTTTTAGAAATGTTTTTAAAGGAATGACAATAATGATTATAGCATCTGATGAGAATGCTATATATGTATCTTATTACTGCAAGGGTTTTAAAAAAACACTTCTACAGATCCTTCTGTGCTCCTCTAATAGTGACTTTATTTTCTCACATTAAATGACAGCACTGTACTGGGTTAAATTGGTTTTCAGGACATTGACCTTTACTTGGTAATTGAGATTAAGCAATTAGAGCCAGTAAAAAGTGACAGGGAAGTCTCCAATAGGGGCTAGATGTTGAGTGATGGCACAGTAATGGGCAGAGCTGGGGAAAAGAAATCCAGTCAATTATTATGCAGGACTGTATATCGCTGCAATGCCAAGGCAGAGCGGCAGAACTAGCCCTGGAGCTGCTGTTGCTGCCTCCAGTGCTTGCTCATCAGCCATCACCTATAGGTTGGTTTCATAGTTGGTTCAGCCTCAGGCCAACAACCCAACACCACCATCTCAAGTCTGCTGATAAATATTGCAGGGAATATTAAAGAGCTGCTTTGTCTTTTCAATTTTGGAGCTGTAATCATAACTGTTAACACTTCGAAATAAAACAATGACCGTCTCCAAAACAGATTTTTTTTTAAACTATCCAAGTGCAACTAATATTATTTGACCTCACCCTAGGGAATTGAGGTCAAGCTCAGTGTGGAGGAATGCACAAGACCAGCTTTGAATCCAACTGAGGACCCCAGTTAGCTGCAGTCAGACAGCACTCTGTGTAATCTGCTACATTAATAATGCAGCTAACAATTTCACATATTGTTGAAGATTTTACATTATTGTAAAAAGACAATTTCTTCACAATGTCAGTTATCAAGTGGCCTGATCTTATGTGAACTATTTCAGTAGTCAATGAATCCTTTAATACACATTCCCCAAGCTTAAGCGGTAGGAGTCTTTTAAAACTGCATTTCAAAATATTCTTACACATGCGAGGTTAAAAGAACAAAAGAGTAAAATCGCATTCAATGAAATGGTTTTCCATAATTATAATCCAGTAAAATGGCTGGTCTATTAAAATATTTAAACAATCTGCTATATTAAAAACAGCATGACAGATGGTTTAAGTGCACAATGCTTTTTAGGTTTGAATACGGGAAAGCAGTTGTACCACATGAATCGCTCCCACTATTAAATTGCTGGCAACTTTTTAACTTGGTATTTACATATCATGCAGAGAATCCTTTCAGCTTTAGTTGCCCAATGCTTTGCATCTGACCACGAAAATGTGCCAAAGATCTTGACAAAAAGTCAATGTGAAAGCTTCATAGCCAGCTGAGTGCATCAAATGCTGACTTAGAAATGGTGTAAATTTCCTTCAAACATAACTCAACATTTCAATGTTGGGTTCAGAGATAACTCCCCAAAACAATCTGTCCACAATACCACAACTATTTCCATCTCTGTCCACATGCCCGTCAAAATCTCAAACATCTCAATCTTTTCCCCCTCCACCAATGACCACAACAATCTTCACTTCTAACTTTATTTCACAGGAACTGACCGTAATCATCTCCATCTCTGTCAACATCTTTTAAGCTACCTAGAATCATCTGCACTTCTGCCCACTTCCCAGCAACGTCCACAACACTTCCCATCTTTTTCCTCCTTCACATCATAGCCACAGCCATCTATATGCCACATCAGGTCTGTTCAGTTTCTGTCCACTTCTCTGATCCAACCATAGCCACGTCTGAACACTGCCCATCATGAACATTAACCTCAGCATCTGTTTCTGCCTCACAGATCCAGCCATAACCATTTCCATCCACCTCCCCATCACTGTTTTCTCCACTTCTACCTATGTCTGGCTCAAGATCAGAACACCTTCCTACTTTATCCTCTTTCGGGAAAACCAGAGCATTCCATCCCTTTGAAATGACAAACTATCTCTGCCTTCCTGATCCAGCCAGAGCCATCTCGACCACAACCAGAACCATCTCCGCCCACCTTCCTGGTCCAGTCAGTGCCAGCCACATCTTCCTTTGCGATCCAGCAACGTAGACAGAGATTTCTACTTGGCGTCGTCTCTGTCGCTTTTCTGTGGCCAATGGAACAACCAAACATCTCTCCAGCTTTCAGTGACAGATATACACTGGAATTTTGATACTTTAGACAGACTTAAAAGCCACCGCCGGACTTTGTCTCCCTTTCTCTGGTGATGTTGAAGAATGAAACGTTGCTGCTTGCCCGTTAACCATTGAGTTGCTTCGCGACCCACCAACCCGGGAATACATGCGGTAGCGACACATTATATGGGTGAAAATACGACGAGTTCCTCATTGTACTTGCTGGGTGCCCTTCTCGAAGCGGGCCAGGCTGCGCTTGCGAGACTGTGGACAGTTTCTATAGCTCATTTATTTCTACGTACTGCCTATGACAGGGTGTCTGTCCTTAAAATGTATATCAAAACCAGCGACAGCCAAGCTTTATAGTTCGAAATCGCTTAAGCGATGGGCTCTTGTTCTAGGAAAACATTTCCACAAATCACTAACTGCTCCTCTCTTTCTTTAGGGGCCAGATTATATTAAAAAAAGATTAGTTTTCAGTTCGCACTACTGCACACTCCATGGGAATTTGCTCAGTTCCGACATGGAGCGACTGTTCCTGTTGATTTGACAGTGCAGCACACCAGAGCCATTCATTCTCACTGAGGGGCTGACTAGCCCTGTTGATTTTACATTACAGAACACGCCGTTAATCTGACAATGTCATTCATTCACAGAAAAGCTCATCCTCGTTCAAAAGTCACGGCAGTGCAGCCTTTAACCCACCCCCCCCTCCCTCTGCCCCCCTGCTCCAGGAGTTGAGTTATGCCGGAGATAAAGATTTCTTTCTCCCCTCACTCCCTGCAGCGGTCAAGTTAATGCTCCCTTTTGTTTTGAGCAGGGCTCTGGTATTCTGCTAGTTTTAAGAAATGTGCTGCATCCTCTGGAGTTTCAACAGCAGCGTCCACTACAGCCATGGCTGCACGCAGTGCTGAATGTGGAGTACCTTCCACAGAAACCAGATTCACATTCTGCACAGGAATCAGCCAAGGATGCAGTTTGAAACTACAGGAGGGGGGTCAGGGGGACACAAACCTTGCACTCCTCAGTATACCAGTCTCACTCTGCAATATTCACCTTGCCATCCCAACAGTGTTGTACACAGAGAAGGATCAAATGACCAGCATTGCGATGCTATCCTAGAATAACAATAGGTTCATTATTGACTGCAACTTTTTTTGGAAAGTCAATTTTAAGAAATAATAGGGATTCGGATTGAGTGCCCAGAAATTGCACATCTCCAATTGGCTCTGCTAAGGGTTTTCCTCTTAATATTTAGGACTGCACTTTGCAACTACTTCCCAAACAAGCAACCTCTATCCATTGGACTATAAACAGAGATGTGGAAAAAACACTGGCAAAAATAAAATCACACAACACCCATGTATTCCGGGTGCAGTGTTCGCCGCACTATTGATAGTCAAACGCCAAAACACCCAATTTTTACACAATTTCCAGTCTTGGGTGATATCATGCGACATTAAATGCGAAGACGATGAGGAGATTTCGCAGCTTAAACAGACCTCAGCGACCATCGCAGCCGTTAGCGCGCAGCGCAATGCATTCAAGTGATACGTGCTGTTAAAACTGCATCTGAGGTTGCTTTTTCTCAATAGAAAAAAAAACAACCCAGCGATGCAAATTTGTGTCTCAGAAGCCTATCGATTCTGGAAAACAGGAGCAAGCGTTAAATCATGAGACGCAAGGCTGCAAAAATAAAAAAAAAACTATCGCCCTCTCTGAATTTCAATGAATGAGATTGGGGGTTTCTCGGCTGGATTCCGCTTGCTGGTCGGTTTTGGGGAGGGGGAAGAGAGAGAAAATCTTGGGCGAAGATGTTAAAGAGTGGGATCGGATCAGAGCTGCAATTCTGCACCAGCAGCTGCAAACAGCGATGGCTGGTGAGGTGGCTGCCCCGGGCTTTGCCCCCCTCCCTCCCTTTCACGTGGAAATGTGACAAACGAGGGAGGGGGGGGAAAGTATGTTTCGGGGCTGACTGAAGGGATCAGAGCGTCAGCTTGAGGAGCTGACAGCACCCGGAGCCAGTAAAGGCGGGTGCTGCTTCACACCAGATGCAACTGCAAACTTCAATGCCCTCAGACAATTTCAAAGCATAAAATGGAAGGGGAGCAGATTGTAGCGAGGTCGCAGCCCCTACCCCCCCCCCCTCTCTCTCTCTCTCTCTCTCTCCCTTGTCCAGTGTCCCCATTCACAATCACTCAGGAAGTTTTTGGCTGCAGCCTGCACATACCAATCCTTCACCGAGGAAGGGTGCTCCTTTCCTGGGTGCCTCTCGGACGTGCCGGGCTCTTTCCCTCTTGTCGCCGCTTTTCTCCTCGCCGTCCAGGCTACTAAAATTCCACACCAGCAAGGTCTGCACCAAGAGGATGCTGAGCGCCACGATCACGGCGGATTTCGAGCGCCGCACCAACTTTCGCCCGCACGCACCGGCAACCATTTTCACTGTGAAGCCGCTCGCCCTCTCTCAGCCGACTCCAGCTTTGCACCGCGAGCCGCCAGCCCGCCCGCCCCGCTCCGCCAATCACAGTCTCCCTCCCCCGTCCGCCAATCACATTCTCTCTCCCCCGTCCGCCAATCACAGCCTCTCTCCCCCGTCCGCCAATCACAGCCTCCCTCCCCCTGCCCCGACCCGCCAATCGCCCTCTCTCCTTCCCGCCTCGCTCTGCAGGGCCAGCCAATCTATTCGGCTGTTCTTATTAAAAAAAAAAGCCGGCAGCCAATTGAGGGTAAGCGCCGCCTCAGCCAATCAAGAGCCAAATATTGAAAGGTAAGGCGGGGAAATGGGCAGCATTCCGGTCAGCGACCAATAGAAAGGCAGGTGGGGCTGTCAATCGGGTCCTGGATGAATTGTGACGTCGCCGTGGGAAAGTCTCTCTCTGTGAAGAGTGTTATCTATCCATTCAGCAACACGGAGTAACCTGGCACAGCGATTGAAGTACTTGGCAGCGCAGCCTTAGGAGAAGGCAGACTGTATTTGAGGGAGTACATCACAACGTGCAGGCAAGCTAGTTTACAGCTAGTTAGCAGAGGCTGAGCCACACACACAGCACCACCGCCCTGCTTCAAACCCTTCCAGCTCCCCTGGTATATCTGGGCAAAGCTTCACAAGGTGTTTAAAAAAAAACTCCATCCCATTAAAAGCCACCTTCTGTGCAACAAGCTCCCTCAAAACAGAAGGGAAAGACCCTGTGCTTAGACGGTCCAATGTGCTCTTGAGTCATGGCTGCAATGCTCCATGATTGTACTTTAATTATAATTTTTATCATTTATTTTTAAAAGTTAGTCGACACTAGGTAGCAAATCGGTGGCAAAGATGATGAAACGCTATTTCTTTTTCAGCGGCGCAAGAGCACGGGTGAGCTGGAATGATCCGATTCCCCACTCCAATCTTGCAGCCTGACACATCTCATGACAAGTTGTTATTTTGTTTCTGCACTATCTTGAAGCTGTTGCTGCTAATATTCTTTGTGTGATGGCGTTCACTTTGATGAAAGTGTCTGCAGATTAAAATTGTTTCAAAGTCCATAGTACCAATCAGCATAGCTACAAATGGAAAATCCACAATTTCGAAAACTCGAGAAAAAGCTGATGGACCAAAGAATCAATACGGTGGTAATTTTCTTTGAAGCCGGAGATGACTCTCAGCCCACCACATCTCCAATCGTTAGCCAATTCCAAATTGCTCTGTTTTATCGACCACATTGCAGATGTGCTGGGTTTTAACTCTCGGCGGGCCAGGGGCAATCGGTTCAATTCTGGAGCACCCACGCAATGTGAGGTCGGTAAGGTGTGGTTGAGAAACAGAACTTCTTACCAAACCCGTTATCAATCGCGCATCATTATGGCCCGCCTCCCGTTCTGCTGCTCTTTTTAATCATCAAGAATATTACGGTCAGCACAATCGAATTTTTGGAACAGTTGTTGCCCTCATTGTTGAATCTTCAGTTTGAACGAATGGTGAATAAATATTCACTGGACTGTAATTTCAGCTCTTTCTCACATCTGACACAGAAACTAAACTCGGATTAGATGCTAGCTCTGCCCAAAGTGTGGCTGTATTGCAATACGCGCTTTTGTGTAAAGTTGGTCAAATTCACAAGAATCTCCCACATTCCACTTCTAACAGCCGTTCTTAGAGCTGAAACTTCACCTGCAAAATCATATCGCCATCAACTGTTCAGCTGCACATTTGCTCGAATTCACGTGTCGCAGATGTGCAAGTTTAAATGGGGCAAAACAGGATGTGTCGTTTCCACTTCCAGCATCAAATAGCCATCATTTCAATTTGAAAAACCAATTCGGTTGAACTCGATTAATTCCGTCAACACAAAAGAGAATTTACGATTTCTTGGTTGAGTTCAGATCTGAAACTTTTTTTTTAAACCGCTCAGTGCAGTGATACAGCCAGTTTGCTACTGAACAGCTAAAGCTTCATAATAGTGGAGCAGATATTGCAATATTTTACAATGCATTCTGGATTTGGAACTCAGCTCATCCATCCGCTCGTATGTGCTTGAATAGCTAGAATTTTTTTTAAACAGGAATGGCTTAAGCGAGAAGGAAAAATTCAGCGACTCCGAGCTCGCAAGGTTCCCGAACCGCTTTACCAAGTACCCCGAGGAGTCTCTTTAAAATGTCAGTGCATTGCTGCCTTCATATTGCCACTATTTGTTGGTTAATTGCACTGATTTTTCAGATTGACACCAGGGATGCTGTACAATTGAACTGGCTTGGCCCCTGTAACAATACACAAAAAAGGTGTCCAAATCGGCAACGCCTGGTTTTAAATTCTCATGTAAATCATGGTTTTTTTAAAGGTGTCACGGGGTTTTAGCAATCAGTTCTATTCACATATTAGGGAGAATTTACATAATCTGGCAATAAATGGGATAAATATTCGAAAGGGGGAATTGCAGGGCTGTGAGGGGAAGAAGCATGGAGTGAAACTAAAAGAATAGCTTTCCGAGAGCTCACACAGTCACAGTGGCCGAATGGCCTCCTTCAGCGCTGTTTGATTCGATAATTCTAAGTATTCTACACAAAGGAAGATACTTAACTTGATTTCTGATCTACTGTGATTGTCATAATTATCAAGCCTTGCATTAGTGGCAAAAGCAGACAAACCTTGCACGCTACAATATTTGTCAATGCGAAATAATATCTTTAACAACCACACGAAATGATGATTACTGGGGCAGAATACTGGTGCTCGGATTACTGATAGCAAACCCAAAGTTGTTTTGATTTACGCTGTTATTGAACAGGGAGAATAGGCTAAAACTGATGAAAGGTTAAATTAGAATAGATGTCGGGAAGGACGTCATTTCATGCAACTAATCGGCAATACGTGGAATATTACTGAGGGAGCGGAGAAGACAATTTTGGATTCATTCGAAACCCAACTGCATGTCTTGATAGGGGAATGGCCTTTTTTGCCTAGCTCGGTAGATAAATTTGGCTGAAGGACTCACATTTTTGTTGAACTCATGCAATACTCAGCTGCCTATATTCTAATTCGCAAGTCCCTTTCACCAGTCAGCCCTGTGCCCACCAACCTACACTGGGTCCCCATCTGGCCACGCTTTGATTTTATAAATTCTCAACCTTCTTTCCAAACTCCTCCATGACCTCACCCATTCCCTATCTCAGTAAGCCAATCCATCCGTATAACTTTCCAAGATCTCTGTGCTGCTCCAATTCTGGTCTCTTGCATATCCTGATTATGATTGGTTTACCATTGGTAGCTATGCCTTCAGCTACCTAGGCCCTAAGCTCTGGAATTCCCTCCCTAAACCTTGCTGCCTCTCTACCTCTTTCCTACTTTAAAACTCTCCTTAAAACTGATCTCTTCAACTAAGTTTTTGGTCACCTGTCCTAATGATCTCCTTATGTGGCTCGGTGTCAAATTTTGTTTGATAACTCTCCTGTGAAGCACTGTGGGATGTTTGACAATATTAAAGGCACTATAGAAATGCAAGTCGTTATGATCTTGTTAAAGATATATGCAAAAATGCTGTAATGTTAGCAATGATATCGCAAATACTGTATCAAATGTCTAAATAGCAGGGTTATGAAAATTATATCCTATATACCTTGATGGAAAAAAAAAGGAGTGCACTGCAGGAAAGTATTCCTTGGGGGAAAGTATTCCTTGGGGGAAAATCACCACATCTTAATTCCCACCACTGTTACATACAAAGACAAAATTGGCATTTAACAGAAAGGCACAGCATGCATTACTGGTGAATCCTATGACCAGCAACAACTCACTACATACGAGGAAGCAGAGCTGAATTATTCAGTAACGGTGGTAGGCAATACAACGGCAGACATTGGAGGGGTGCACAGAATGACTGAAATGTATCATATTGATCAGAAACTTTAAGATTTGTACAATATGTTCCAACAATGTGTCCATACACACAGATTATACACCAGTGTATAATAGCGCATGTAACAATAATATTGTACCAAAATGGATGTGCTCTCTTCAGAGGACAGAGATTGTAGTGCTCTGCAAGGTGCACCTGATCATTATCACTCACCTTAGTACCAACCACTACCACTCCAGTTGAAACAGGCATCAGCATGGATACATTAAATGTAAACGATCACAGTGATGTTAAAAGAAGAAGCACAGAATGAGCGAAGCAATGAAGAAGTAGTGATGAAGGAGCCAACTGGTGCATAGTATGGGTCCAGCATGCTGAGTGCCCACCTTAAGCTATGTGGAGATACAGGAGTAGATGTTCCTCTTTTGCCTTTTGGCATTAAATAATCACCAGAATGCAGAGAAGGAAATCAGATGGGAAAGACATTCATAAGAGAACCCATCTAATTTTCTGTCCTTTTAAGTTGATGAAAGGAAAACTAGATGGATTTGATCATTGATGTATGATCCTCCATACCAAATCTTTTCTCCATGTTCTCCATTCAGATATTTTTTCAGCATTCTAACTGCAAAAGAATAAAATCTGACTACAGACTTAACAGTCGGATTAACAGCAGAGGTATTTAGAATACAAATCCATGTTGAACAGTCACTTATTTCCATATACATTGATTTGGAAGCTGGTATAGAACATCAGTTGTCTGCATGGTTGTCTTCCATCAAATACATGACAAAACAAGTTGCATTTGCCTGTTGGAGACAAAGTTACGCAGGCAAATGCCACGATAGAAGCATGAATACTACTATTGAAGCTTTGTGGTCCAAACTCGAAAATGCAGTCATGGCTGTGTCAACTCACTTGAAGACAGGATACAAGCTACCATGAAGCAATCCGAAGCCCTATGGATAGCCATTATTCTATGCTGGTTTGACTGAATGGTGATCATGAGTAGAAGCTTTCCAGCATGTGTGAGGGAGCAGAGGAGCAATCAGCTGACATAACAGTTTAATACCATCACACAGTCCTGCATATGTGACTGTAGGTGCTGCCTCTGAAACCAGCAAGCTCACAGCAGCTCCAGATTTGAGGCCACTTTGATCCCATTTTCACAACTTACCTGCCACAATTTAAGTTTTAAAGATGCAGTGAGAAAAAACATAGGGCTAATGTTTCATGCTGATGACCTGTCATTGGTTCTGATGAAAGGTCATTGAGCTGAAAAATTAACTCTGTTTTGCTCTCCACAGATGCTGCCAGACCTGCTGAGTATTTCCAGCATTTTCTAGTTTTGTTTTAGGTTTTAAAAGAGCCTTGTATTAAGTGTTGTCCTGCCTTTCCAAGGATTCTGCCATTCTTCCAGCACATTTATTGTGGGAGTTCAGGAGACTCCCTGTGGAATTGTAGGGCAAATTGCACTAATTGGCTGACCCAGAGAATTGAGTGCTATCAGCCATTCAGTTGAGATTATACTAGTTCCTATTCATTTAGAATTGACTTACACCAGTATGTAAAAATCAGCCCTACCAACTCCAGATCTGGGTGGTGAAATACTTTTTGATGTGACTGTACAGGCATAGAATTCCCCACAAGATCATCATCCATAACATTAATGAATGAAAATCAGCTTTATCCTGTCTTTGCCCTAACATGTGGTGATCAATTTTGAAGGAATCAGAATCCCTAGACTAACACTAAATACAAATATTCGTTACCACTTTCTACTGATGTTCTAGCATTTTTTAATCCACATTTTTGACTAAAAGTAGTAAAGAATAAAAGATGCTGTAGTGCCAACACTGCCATAATGGTGGCAGTGTGACAAGCTTACATAGGTATTTTCTACTATACCATCTATGAACCGCTAATCAATTGATATTAGAATTAGAATGAAGCAGATTAATAAAATTTCAGGGCTTTGGAGACCTTGACAGCTGATAGGATGTTGGCCCTGTCATAGGGGTTGGCTAGAGGTCAGATTCTAGAAGATGCTCTTCCATTATCTCTCTAGTGAAAGAGTATCTGCAAATACAGTTTTCCTTTATCAATCTAAGATAATGTGCCTCTGCCTGTAGAGATAAGGGCAATTGGCCTGTGGTGCAACCTGATTTGCCTTACATCTCTCCCTTCATCCTTTTCTTCCTCCAAATAAAACAAAAAGAGAGGAATCCCCTTAAAGGGATCACTGGAAGCTACCACCAAAAAGGTAAGCTTTTATAAAAAATATTTCCCTAAGGTGTAGTCAGGAAGAGAAGCACTCCTCCTGGCCCCACAATAAAACTGTGGGTCTCTGTTGGCCACTGTTAACCCCCTGCTCCCAGTTGCCTCCAAACACTCCCAGATTTGCCTTAGTTCCTTGGCCAGCATCCCAGAGGTTCAGCACTCAAAATGGACTGGGCCTCTTGGGGGCCTATTGGGTAATCAGCTGACGGGCCAGCCACCCAAAGTCCACTGCAGGGGGTGGTGAGGAGGAGGTAGCTATTCCCTCAACACCAAATAATATCAAAAGGGCTTTACACAGAGCAGAATCTGCAGTCATTACATTTATTGACAATTCTTATGATGGTGCTTCTATATTTTTGTTAAGTTTTTTTTGAGGACTCGTATTTTAGAATTATGGACATTGTTTTATTTGGGAAATCTGAAAAGGATTCCATGGATTTTTTTTCACTGGGTCATTGGAATGACATGGAGGGGACTTGGTTTGTAAACAACCCTGGATGTCACCTGTCTTCAGATAAATACCCAGCGGGGCCTTTTGGACTAAGGAGAGATGTTTACAGAAAAGTGACAGGTCAAGATTTCTAAGGGTCAGGAGGCTTGACTCTTGAGATTGTTTTGGGTTTCACTTTGGACAGTCATTTGGGGTTTGGACAGTGTTCTGAAAGGAGTTTATGAATCAACCTGCCAAGGACAAAACCCCAGCTCAGCCTTTTTCCATCTCTTTGAGAAGCCTTGGAAGCAAATGTAAGAAATAAAGAAATTGATGCTACATTCCTGCTGAAAAGTCTTCCAGAGACCCCTGTTGCCATGTTTCTTCTGGAAAGCCTGCTGAACTGATTCTTGACATCACCAGAAAAAAACTGTTCTCGGACGATCCCAGAGACAGCTGTCTATGTGTATTCGGGATACCAAAACAAAAAGGGACAACTGACATCTTTCCATATCTTCTCTTTTTTTCTTCAAGAATTAGCTAGTATTTTGCCAAAGTATTCTTTTTTATTTTTTTTTTGTAACCGTGCTCTAAAATCTATATATTTTTTCTGGTTAACTGGTGTGTGTGTGTGTGTGAGGGGCTAAGGTAAAAAGGGAACTTTCATATTTCACTCTGTGTGTTAATGCTTTTCTTCTTTACTGGCTATGCCTTGTTTTACAATAAACAGATACTTTTGTTGTTTATTAAAGTAACCTGATTGATGTATTTTATTCTGGGATAAAAAGTAGAGTCTATGATTGACCGTAGCAGTAACTGGGTCAACGTTTTAAATATATGTTGTGACCTGTGCAGAAGTGGAACTAGAAAAGACTGCACTCCTCCCACCTCAGTCAAAACACAATACACTGAATTGTGACTGTCAAATATAATTCATTCCACCACAGTGCATCCTTTTCCTAACAATGGCTGTCCTCTGCACCTAGCTAACTAGTCTGGCACCTACCTGACAGTGACACACAGCTACCATCCTCCTGAACAGGGCAGAAAAATGGTAGCTGTGTGTCACTGTCAGGCTCCTGGACCTGCAGTGGCTTTCACTTTGAGAGCTTGCACACCAGATGGACCAGTTTCAGGCTGCAATTCTGACATTGCTGTGGGGACAATTGGTCCAGCTTGTTTTCAAGCTTATTTACAGTTAAAAGGGATGGGGGGGGGGGGGGGGGGGTGGTGGGGGGTGGCAGAGGGGATGGTCAAGCCTTCTGGGGAGAGAAAACAAACATCCATTGGCTGTTTCCAACCTTCCCTTCTCATGGCCTCTCTCCCGATAGGTCTGTGTGTTGGCAGACCCCAGAACAGGATCAGCAGGGTGCATGGTGGACATAAGTCTTTAAGGTATATCTTCTGTGATGTCCTCCAGGGAGGCTGCCACAGTGCAGCCAAGGGCTTACATTGCAGCAGTTTGAGTGTGTTCACAAAAGACCTTAAGAGAGACAAGAAGATCTCTGCTGTGAGGGGCGATATTGCAGAATGCACTGCAGCTGCCACTCAATCCAAAAGTGACAGCTTGCTTTCATTTCCATGCATCAGAGCCTGCATGCAAGATGTGAACTCCTCCATGTTTGTCACCGTGGTGTAGAAGCTGGTAGGCACATCACCCAATGGCTGCAACAATCTATCGTGCTGTGAAAGCATTTTCCTTTTGAATGCAGAGCCGCAGAGCTCTGAGCCCACTTCCTATGTAGCTGCGGCAGGAGGCTGCATCCTCCATCAACAAGGGCCTCTTCTTTCTTCTGTTCTTCCTGTTCCTGATATCTAGAGTTCAGTGATTCTATTTCTGTACTTCCCTCAAATGCTCTAGCTATATCTCCCTGAGAGGATGTAGCTAGGCTGCTGAATGCCAAGTTTTGGAATAGTGACAGGGTGCTTGATGAGTAGCTTCTGCAAGGACCGCTTTTTTTTTTTTGGGCCTCCTTATCTCGAGAGACAATGGATACGCGCCTGGAGGTGGTCAGTGGTTTGTGAAGCAGCGCCTGGAGTGGCTATAAAGGCCAATTCTGGAGTGACAGGCTCTTCCACAGGTGCTGCAGAGAAATTTGTTTGTTGGGGCTGTTGCACAGTTGGCTCTCCCCTTGCGCCTCTGTCTTTTTTCCTGCCAACTACTAAGTCTCTTCGACTCGCCACAATTTAGCCCTGTCTTTATGGCTGCCCGCCGGCTCTGGCGAATGCTGGCAACTGACTCCCACGACTTGTGATCAATGTCACACGATTTCATGTCGCGTTTGCAGACGTCTTTATAACGGAGACATGGACGGCCGGTGGGTCTGATACCAGTGGCGAGCTCGCTGTACAATGTGTCTTTGGGGATCCTGCCATCTTCCATGCGGCTCACATGGCCAAGCCATCTCAAGCGCCGCTGACTCAGTAGTGTGTATAAGCTGGGGATGTTGGCCGCTTCAAGGACTTCTGTGTTGGAGATATAGTCCTGCCACCTGATGCCAAGTACCAGTCACAGAATAAAAAGACAGCCATAAACCTTCAGTGGGGGCAAGCCCACTACGTCACCATCTCCTGGTACCTCTCTAAGTTGCAATGCTGGAGCTCTGTTGCTGTTTTCCTATGCACGGTGATTTCCTGAACTATTGCAGGACCTCCTCTGGTAGCTATGGTCTGCCTTCAGTTAAATGCCACCTGTTCCTGCAGAGAATGTAAGACTTTAATGACTTATTGCAGCTCCATGACTCTCCAAAGTATAAGACGTGCCTTTTTTCTTTGCCTTTCGCTAAAGTACTGTTACTGTGAAGGTAGTGCTGCTTTACTGACCTTTCATGCAAAGGTTTCTTGTTAGAATCTTGTATGAACTGTGTGTGCTGTGACTAGTGAGCTAATTCTTATTGTAGAAGAGACTGTACTATGCTTACATGATGCTATATTAAATAGTTCATTACATTGAGTGATGGGAAACAATAGGTTGTTGTCACACTTACTTTCCCTCCCCAGTGAGGTCATTCAATTTCTTTCAACATTGCTCCAATGTCCTTGATACTGTGCTGCTGTTATTAATGGTCTGTGACCTCTTACCATGCCCTGCATGCCACAACCTTCATAACTGTCCTTCCACAGCAAAGAAATAGATTATCCCTCTTCTGCTCTGCTTCCTGCAACAATAGTTCAATGGCCTGGACATCAAAGCAGAGTGCACTAATGTGACAGCGGTCTTTATTGGCATGCTGATGAATTGCAAATTGTATTTTGCTGTTGCATGAAATTTTGCTCATTTGAACTGCCACTTTAAAAAATTATCATCTGCCAGAATTGCTTCCCAGAATATCTGCCTTCCACAAATTGTCGTCATCCAGGCTGCTCATCCAGGTTCAGTCTTTACTGTTCACTCCAAGGGGCTTCAGCCCCTTGAAGCTGCCTCAGACCTTTGAGGCTCACAACAGTGCTTCAATTTCCCATGCTCTCATGACCACACCCACTTGGAAACTTTAGTATTTGCCCATGGAAGAACCATGACATGCAAATTAGCTCCGAGAGGAAATTAGGACACAGACAGATGATGTCAGGCAGAGGCACTATTCAAGTGCGCTGCTCAAATATAACATTTATTTCTTTATGCCCCATAAAAATTGTCTCTAGTGTGTTTAGTATGCCCTAAAAGTTCTCCCTCTAGATGCTTCCACATGGCAGGAATGTGAGGGTGCCTTCTTGTGTTGGGTCAGAAAGAAATTAAGACAGACTTGAATTTATATGGTGCTTTTCAGAACCTCAGGATGTTCCAAAGTGCTTTACAGCCAATAAAGTACTTTTACTTATGTAATGTAGGAATCGCAGCAGCCATTTTGTACACAGCAAGGTCCCACATACAGCAATGTGATAACGTCCAGATAATCTGTTTTAATGATACTTGTTGAGGATTAAAAATTGTCCAGGATACCAGAAAGAACTCAGGTGCTCTTCTTCAAAATACTGCTCTAGGATCTTTTGCATCCACCTGATGGGGCAAACAGGGTTTAACAGCTCATCTGGAAGGTGGCACATCTGACAGTCATGAGATGGCCCTTTATCTGTTCCTGCCATGTTTGCTACTCCTGTAACTACCTGTCTGATTTTTGCCACATCTACTGTCATTCATGGGGAAGGTGAGTTAGAGGGAAGGGCAGGATGCTGGAGGGTCTAGATGCATGACAGCAGAACTCTGGGCAGCATTTCTCATTCCAATGTCTGGTATTTTGGAACTGTCCTGACAGTCTCTTGAATATTGAAATACAAGACTTTGATAGCAGCATTCACGAAAGATACTCTGACTGAGCTTCAGACATAGCTCCGTGGAGAGCCGGCATGGACCCGATGGGCTGAATGGCCTCCTTGTGTACTGTAAATGACTCTATGACTCTATGTGTCACTCACCACTGCAGCTAGCTCAGGAATTGCTATATTCTCCATGTTGGGTTACAGTTTAGTTAAATGGTCATGCATGATTGGTTATGCAGGTGGGGCCTTCTCCACAGTCACTACCCTATCTTGCCTGGTGCTTGGCACAGCCTCTAATGACAGTACAAAATGTTGGTGCTCAGATAACATCCTTTTAAATGCAGGCCCCATGAGGTTCAGATGCTGGGGGTCTGCACATGAGGAAGACCCTGAGCTAGTCCATAGGTTCCTGCTCCTGCTGTGCCTCCCCCACCTGCTCTTACTTATTTTTGATCTGTGATTCACCTACAGTATTCAACTAAGACTAGTGACCTAAATCTCCTCCGCTGATGCTTGCAATAGACTGAGTGATAACATTCACTGCTGTGAGATGCTGGATTCGCATTTGCCACCAGGGTCTGTGGTGACTGCTCCTTTAATTACACTGATAAAAGCAAGAGAAGATATGTTAGATTAGTGGTTTAAAAGTACCATCCTAAAACAGAGCGTTTCTATCTTAATATTTGGTATGCTGGAAGGACTGGAAAAGAATACACTAACCACAAGCTTCAGGATCCCACCTGTCTCACCTTCACCCCCTCCCTCTATAACCTCATGGCCAGCATGGCTTGTTCATATTGACCAAAGAGTCTAAACTGAAAAGGGTCTTCCTGCATTTCTGGTTTGCGACCTTCTGTTATGCACACTTTGGCCTGAGCAGAGAAACAATGCTGAAACGTTTGAAAAGCACATAGATACGTGACAACCAAACTGCATCCTGGCTTGTGTGTGAGCAAATGAATATGCATCATGCAGAGCAGTTATTTGGTAAGTTTGCTCTGTGAGTTCACCTTTACAGATCATCATGTGGCAACAGATGCATATTGAAGTGTCAGCGTTAAAATGTGCCGTGCTGCAGTCATGTGAAGCTCAGAAACAACTGTTTTGTGAGCCTTAACTTGGTAGACTCCTTGAGGCTATTAATGTTTTTCCTCTTATTCCCCATGGTCATCAAGACATGCCATGGCATTCATTTTTAAAGCCAATTTTCCAATCAATTTATCCCTGTCCTCCTTTGAGGAGGATATCTTGGGATACCATCGAGAGAAATGCTCCTATGCTGATCTTTCATAATTACTTTTGAAAATTGAGGTCTTTATCCAGTTATGATTCCTTCGTTGCACAACAAGTTGTTATCTTTGGCTCGGGGTAGCACTCTTGCCTCTGGCTCAGCAGGTTGTGGATTCAAGACCTACTTCAGAGTCTTGATTGCATAATCTAGATTGATATTTCAGTATAGTACTGAGGGAATACTACACCATTGGAGGTATTGGGCTGAATTTTGTTGTGAAGACAGGGGTCCCGGCAGCGGGCTGGAAGGTGGAGGGAGATCCCACCTTGGCCCTCCGTCGAACCCCCATTGTAATCACCTAGTGGACAGGCAATTAACTACCCGCCATCCCTTTAAGGGACGAGCTCCTGCCTGCAAGAGCTGCCGGCCACTTGGAAGGCCAGCAGCACCACTGGGAGAATTGGATTTCCCCCAAAGGTGGGACCACCCCCAACCCCACTAGGAGACCGCCAGGCTTTAACTGGTGGTGTTTCCCTGCAGCGGTGGGCCCCTCCTTGTATTAAATTGAGGCAGAGGTGAGAAGAGGCCCTTATGTGGCCAATAATTGTCCCCTTAAGGGTCTCAATTGGCCTGATGTGGGAAAGCTGTCCTCGGCCTATCCCAACCTGGACTACATTGGAAGATGTCGGGAAGGCAGCGGGCACTCCACCACCCACCTTACGACACAATTTATGGGCCCCCTGCCTCTGTTCCCATGCAATATGCATCTGTTGTCACATGATGATCTGTAAAGGTGAACTCACAAAGCAAACTTACCAAATAACTGCTCTGCATGATGCATATTAATTTGCTCACACACAAGCCGGGATGCAGTTTGGTTATCACGTATCTATGTGCTTTTCAAAATTTTCAGCATTATTCCGAGGGGGCCCATAAAATTCAGTCCATTGTCTTCCAGATGAGAGGTTGACCCAAGGCTCTGTCTCCCTTCTCAGGTGAATGTGAAGAATCCTGTGGCACTATTTGAAGAAGACCAGATGGCCTAGCTCACATTTATTCCCCCAACCAACACCACCAAAGCAAAAAATCTGTTATTTATCTCATTGCTGTTTGTGGAACCTTACTGCATGCAAATTGATTGCCATGTTTCTTTATATTACAATAGTGACTACACTTCAAAAATATTTCATTGGGTAGGAAGTACTTTGGGATGTCCTGATATTATGAAAGGCACTATATAAATGTCATCTTTTTCTTTCACCAATAAAGAAGCTCCTTTAAGTAGAAGCTACAGCCTTGAAGAACTGAAGCTGTGTGCTATTTCCCCCCCACTCTCTGACCCAACAACCACTGAAAGTGAGCTCCCATTGCCAAGGTCAATATGGCCAGGAGCTGATTGTGACCAACTAATGAGACCAACCTTGGAAGTTCTCATCAGGCTGGTCCAGCTAAGCCAGCTGGTCAGCAATAAACTTGCTGTTCAGTCATTCTGCTTTAGCACTGATACTGGAAAATTCACCCCGATTGGAATCATTACACAAGGCAGTTTGCAGTTTTTGTCTGAGAGCATCCATTGAATTTTGAAGGCAAAGTCTTCAACATAGTGGTACATGCATGCAAATTTTACAGATGCTAATTGGAAGGAACAGAGGAGCAGGAATAGGCCATTTAGCCCTTCGAGCCTGTTCCACCATTCTAGATCATGGCTGATGGTCTCCCTCAATGCCATATTCCCACACTATCCACATATCCCTTGATGTCATTAGCAACTAGAAATCTATCGATCTCTGTCTTGAACTTACTCAGTGACTGAGCTTCCACCACCCTCTGGGGCAGAGAATTCCAAAGATTCACCACCCTCTGAGTGAAGAAGTTTCTCCTCATCTCAGTACTAAATGGCTGGCCCTTTATTCTGAGATTGTGTCCTCTGGTTCTAGACCCTACAGCCAGGGTACACATCCTTTCTGCATTTGCCGTCTATCCCTTTAAAAATTTTGTAAGTTTCTATAAGATGGCCTCTCATTTTTCTAAATTCCAGAGAATACAAGCCCAGTCTCCTCACTCTCTCCTCACAGGACAATCCCACCATCCCAGGAATCAGTCTGGTGAACCTCCGCTGCACTCCCTCTATGGCAATATATCCTAGCTCAGGCAAGGGGACCAGACCTGCACACAATATTCCAGGTGCGGCCTCACCAATGCCCTAAACAACTGAAGCAAGACATCTTTTCTCCTGTACTCAAATCCTCTTGCGATAAAGGCTAGTTTGCCTTCCTAATTGCTTGCTGCACCTGCATGCTAGCCTTCAGCAACTTATAAGCAAGGACACCTAGGTCCCTATGGTCATTAACACTTTCCAATCTCTCACCATTTAAGAAATACTCTGCACCTCCGTTCCTCCTGCCAAAGTGGATAACCTCACATTTATTCACATTATATTCCATCCGCCATGTTCTTGCCCATTCACTCTGCCTCTGGTTAGGGATACAAATTCAGATCACAGCAGAGGACAGAAATTAAATATTTATAGCAGCACAATTACTATGTGGTTATGATAGTGTTAGTGATAGTGATAGTGTTCCTGTTAATGTTAATGTTAGCAATAGTGTTAGCGTTAGTCTTAGTGACAGTGACAGTGTGTGAAGTTCTCTAGAGTTTTTATTAATTGATTTTGGAGAAGTCTGATTTTGTTTGATGTTTCACACCTGCTGCTCATTTGGTACTAATATACATCCAGTGTGATTTTTCAAATACCTTTTGTAATGAGATGCATGGAGTCCAGTTGGTTGAAGATCTCAAACAGGGTTATTATAACTAAACTATTATGTGCAGAGCAAACTATTTACAGAACCTTCCTCTAGGTGTTTCAGTTGCAGAGTGACTCTAGCTTGTAGTCACATGACTACATCCTGGTACTTAGCTCATTAGCATACTAAAATATTAAAGGCACATCACTCTTAAAGGCAATCATACAACACTTTTTTGAAATTCTGTTGTCAAAAATGAACAGCGTATCGAGTAACATTAAAGCTTGTAAAAACTGTTGCTTTGTTCCTTCATTAGACATGTACTTTGTTTTATTTTAAATGCTCTATGGGTATCTGTTTAATCTCCTGATGTGACATAATAGAGAAGGTTAGTGAGGGGAATACAATGGATGTTAATAGGAATTTTAAGAAAACATTTGACAAAGTACAACATAAAAAGCTAATTTACAAAATTGATGCTCATGGAATAGGAGGTTCAGTGTCAACTTGGATAAAAAATTGGCTTAAGGATTGAAAACAGTGAGTCGAGTAAATTGTTGTTTTTCAGACTGGAGGTCAGTGCTAGGACCACTGTTTTTTGATATTGGAATACAGAGTAAAATTTCAAAATTTGCCGATGATACCAAACTTGAAGGTGTGGCAAAACAGTGAGGATGATCCCAATTGACTACAACAGGACATAAATAGGCTAGCAGAATGGGCAGACAAGTGGCAGATAGAATTTAATACAGAGAAGTGTGAGATGATGCATTTTGGCAGAAGGGATAGGGAGAGGCAATATAGACTTACTGGCACAGATCTAAAGAGTGTGCAGAGACAGAGGGACTTGGGGGTTCATGGTGCATGGACCTTAGAAGGTGGCAGGACATATTGAGAGAACAATTAGCAAACCATATGGGATCTTGGGCTTCATAAATGGGGGCATTGAGCACAAAAGTAGGGAAGTTATGCTGAACCTTTATAAAGCTCTGGTTAGGCCACAACTAGAGTATTGGGTCCAGTTCTGGTCACCACATTTTAGGAAGGATGTGAAGGTCCTTGAGAGGGAGCAGAGGAGATTTACCAGAATGGTTTCAGGGATGAGGGAATTTAGCTACTAGGTTAGGTTGGAGAAGCTGGGTTTGTTCTCCTTGGAGCAAAGGAGGTTGAGGGAAGATTTGATAGAGG
Source organism: Heterodontus francisci (assembly GCF_036365525.1). Taxonomy (NCBI): domain Eukaryota; kingdom Metazoa; phylum Chordata; class Chondrichthyes; order Heterodontiformes; family Heterodontidae; genus Heterodontus; species Heterodontus francisci. The sequence goes on from NC_090394.1 coordinate 54,015,841, forward strand.
TGTACAAGATTATGACAAGTTTATATAAGGTAGACAAAGAAAAGTTGTTTCCATTAGCTGATGGTACAAGAACTAGGGGGCACAGATTGAAGATTTTGGGCAACAGATACAGAGGGGATGTGAGGAAGAAATATTTTATGCTGAAAGTGGTAGTAACCTAGAACTTGCTGCCTACGAGGATGGTGGAAGCAAAGACAATCAATGATTTCCAAAGAAAATTGGATGGGAACTTGAAGGAATTAAATTTGCAATAGGGAATAGAGCGGGGAAGTGATACTGACTGGATTGCTGTACAGAGGGCCAACATGGACTCGATGAGCTGAATGGTCTCCTTCTGTGCCGCAATGACGCTATGACTTTATTTGAGCTCTTGACAGCTCCGCACTCATGTAGCTTTATTGATCACTCGTTGGCTTTGCTGTAAGTGTTTGAGACTTTTCACAAGCTGCATTTCTTTTGCATCACTGTACTGCAGCAATAAAATTCTTGTTTTTAATAGAAAAGTTCAAAATCATTAAAATACCCCAAGGGATGGTTAAAAACAGTAAAACAATAAAGCTTAACTTAATAGTTTGAAATCTTTCTCTCTATAAAAGTTATCGCACATACTTTTCACTTCTCCTTCGCCTGAACATGCTAATTGGAAAGTGATATTATACTGTATTACGTATTGTCTTATATTATAATTGTATTTATTGCTATGTAGTTTTTACAAAAATGTGCTGGAAATTGAATTTCATGATTTACATTAATTCTACATTTGTTTGAGAACAGATAGTTTGAGAATTTAAAAACAAATTTGAGTATTGTAGAATTGTACCCTCAGTGTATTACCACAGAAACACTCCTTGACCAGTGTGACCCCATGCTGTTAGATATAAAGTTATACTTTTTAAAGCTATAATACACAGAATTGATTTAGTGTAACCTTACACTCTTTTGTGATTTAGTGTAACCTTACACTCTTTTGTGCCACAATTGCCCATTAGTTATTCATTAAGAACCTCTAGTTATGTAACACAAGTCGCTAAACGTGTTAGCAGTGTATTTTTAAAAGGTGAGAAATAATATGATGCATGATCTCATGCTAGAAGATATGCCCAACATTTAACCATGAAGTGTCTAACTATGAATTATCCTTGTAACACTTCATTGATCAACTATTTTTAATAATATTGCAGGTTTGGCTCCTTAAAACCTTAACATGCTCAACAATAAACAATTCTGTAGCATTCTGACTAATTAGCAACAGTTGTACAGTCAATTTCTGGTAAGAACATTTTCAGTTAAGAGCAATATTTGTTTCAATATCATGTGTTGCTCTTAAAAAGGAATTGACTGTTATATAGCAACTGTGATAATTGAATGATATTCTGCCAGCAGCTGTTTATTTATATTTAATTTCCCTCTGAATGCCTGTCTAATCCCTGATTTGACATTTGGTGCAAAATGTACTGCATTAGTTGAGAAATCAATAAGACTATTCTCCTAAGAATTGTTTTAGCTTTTGTTGTTTGCACCGATTTCATGCAAAATCAGCAGTCGCATATTTTTATTAGTGTAAACATTAGTTCAAAACGAATAGGAACATAGGAAGGAACGTAAAAAACATCAGTCGGCTATTCCACCCCTCGAGCCTGTTCTGCCATTCAGTTAGATCATGGCTGATCTGTATCTTAACTCCATCTACCTGCCTTGGGTCAGTAACCTTTAATACTCTTGCCAAACGAAAATCTATCAATCTCAGTTTTGAAATTTTCAATTGACCCTCAGGCTCAATGGCTGGAATTTTACGCCACCTCAGTGAGCTGGATGGTGGTTGGGGGTGGGGGGGGGGGGTGGTGGTATAAAATTGAGCAGGAGGCTCCGGGAGGCCTTCCCAGCCTGCTCCCGCCTCCGCCCCACTTTACGTGGGCCGGTGGAGGGGGCAGGGGAGGGGTCGAGAAACAAGCCTCCCGCCCCAGGCCAATCAAGACCACTTAACGGCCACTTAAGGTCCTTCGCCCGCCTCCACGAGTATTTTACCCGTGGCAAGCGGGTGTCCGGGAGAAATGAAAGGCCGCCCACTGATACTTGGCGGCCTCTCAGCGCACCGGGGTGGGGGGTGGTGCGGGGGCCTGACAATCGGGCACAGGGTTTTCCAACCACCCCAGGACCCGAGACACTCACCTTCCTCCCAAATGACCACCCTTGCCTTGCCGGGCGTGACTGATCTCCTCGGCAAGGCAACCCTCACATACCTTCAGTCCTGGCTCCATGTCCTCGACTGGGCTGCAGTCCCAGCAGTGGCCACCACTCCTGGTGGCGCTGCTGGGACTAAGAACTGCTGGCCCGATGATTGGCCGGCAGCTCAATGAGGCGGGACGTCCTCCCTCAAGCGGGTGGAAATCCCGCCTTGGAACATTTAAAGCCCGGGGACCTGTAAAATGCGGGTCGGATCCCCGGGCTGGGCGGAAGCAGGTTCGCCACTGTCCTTTACGTCAGTGGCCAGCTTTCATCCGCCCAGCATAAAATCCATCCCAATAGCCTTTTAATCAAGGGAGTTCAAGATTTCCACTTTGTGTGAAGAAGTGCTCCCTGACATCACCCCTGAAAGGCCTTGCTCTAAATTTTAGGTTATGTGCTCTTGTTCTGAAATTCCCTACCAGAGGAAATAGTTTCTGCCTATCTATTGTTATGAAAGTGCTTCCATTATTTTTAATATTTTTATTCTTTTGAAAACTTGTGTTAAAACTGAAAAGATTCCATGGATGTGATTTTTTTTAACCAAGTTTGCTGATCGAACAGGATGTTGTTTGAAAGCCACCTGTACTGGAAGCCAGCTTTGATTTGGGCTCAGAAAACAGCAGAATCCTTGATGATTTGGGGAAAAATGGTTACAGAGAAGCCACATGTCAAAGTCTATGGAGGTCAAGTGGTCGACTCTCTGTTTGGGGTTTGGACATTGTTTTCAGTCAGTTGTGGTGTGAATTGTTTGAAGACAGTTGGTGTTTTCCTGCCAAGGAAAAATAAATCACCCAGCTCACCTCCTTCTCTACATTTTTGAAGAAATCCTGCCAAGATTCAGTGTGGAAGAGCAAAAAAATCCCTGATGCCGTATAGCTCCTGAGGAGCTGGAAAAAAATCCTGCGATTCGAGTGTGTGCTGGCAGAAAAACCTTGATGCCATATTTCTCCTAGAAAGCCCACTGGAATAATTCCTGACATCTCCAGCACAGACTGCTTCTGAAACGATCCGAGTGACCCATCTCTGTATACCCAGATGCCAGACCAAAAAAGGGACAACTGCCTTCTTTCCATATCTTCTTTCCTTTTTCATTAAGAATTAGCAAGTATTTGGCCAAAGTAGTTTTTTTTGTCTCTTTTTTGTAACAGACCTCTGCAGAGTGAATTTCTGTATTTTTTCCAGTGTATGTATGGGTGTAATTGGGGAATTTTTAAAAAAGGAACTTGCATATTTTAATCGATGTGTTAATGCTTTGCTTCATTACCGGTTAAGTCTTGTTTTATAATAAACATTAATTTTGTTGTTTATTAAAGAAACCTGGTTGGTGTATTTTATTCTGGGATAAAAAAAATAGAGTATATGATTGGCTGTATCGGTAACTGAGTAAACATTTAAATAGATGTTGTGACCTGTGGAGAAGTGGAAGTAGAAAAGGCGGTGCACTCCTTCCACCTCAGTCGTAACACTGCCATAGCAAATCCTTTAAATATCTCAATTAGATCACCCCTTAATCTGCTATATTCAAGGACATGGTCTAGTCTATGCAACCTGCTCTCATAATTTTACCCTCCTAGCCCTAGTATCATTCTGTAAAATCTGCACTGCACCCCCTCCAAGGCCAGTATATCCTTCCTATGGTGCTGTGCCCAGAACTCAATGCAATAGCGCAGATGGGGTCTAACTAGAGCTCTGTACAGCTGTAAAATAACTTTTTATTCCAGACTCCTTGAGATAAAGGTAGCCTTTTAAATTATTTTTTGTGTTGTGTATGTACACCTTTAACAGGTGTGGCTACAAGATCATGCTGGTCATATAAGAGCTATAATGTAACACACCATGTGATTCTGAGTGTTTGGCAGTCTTGAGGAAACACCTGTACAGTGAACATCTGAATGTATTAGCTGCTGTCTCAGTACTCAATAAAGAACCCAGAATATTGCATTACCGATCCCATTTAAGTGTGCAGTCTTTGTGTACAGTCTATACAAATGCAGAGGTTCAAGGAACACACAACATTTTGTACCTGTTCACTAGCTTCTAGTGATTTCCGTACTTGGACTCCTAAATTTCTCTGCTCCTCCACAATTTCTAGCTTCTCTCCACTTAGAAAATATTCTGACTTATCTTTCTTAGGTCCAAAGTCGATGACCTGATACTACCTCCATCGAACTCCATCTACCAATGTTTTACTTAATCTATCAACGTCCCTTTGAAATTTTCTGTTCCCATCCATATTAATCACTGTGCCACCTGACAGTGTCATCAGCAAACTTGGATTTAAGACTCTCTATTCTGTTGGATTAGAAAAATTGGCGGACTGTTTTAAACTGGAAGGTGATCCTGAGAGTTATAGCTTAATTTATAAAATTTTGAATATAGAAACGCTTCAAAGATGTGACAACAGAATAGTTTGTAATATAAGGATCATTGATCAAAAATAGGCAAAACTACAGTAAATATGTTAATACCATATATTCTTATCAAAAACAAATGTCTCTCGTCAACACTATCAATTTTTTTCTAGTTAACTTGTTCCAAAATAGCACTTTGTGAAATTTACCACAAATTGATTATGTATGCTCAGGCAACAAAAAGCACCATAGTGCTGAATTTCCTTGGATTTTTCAGCACTCATGCCAGTATTACATTGTTATTGTGCTAAAAAGATTGAGCTAAGAAACTTGTGTGTCGTGCATTGCACCATTAATGTAATGGATATACATTTCTTTAATCCTTTTTGGCAGCTTTGATGATCCATCGGCCTGAACCATGGTGGGACTTATTTGCACAGGACCAATCACCTGGTAGAGCTGCCTGCTGGAAAATTAGACCCAATGAAACAGATGGAACTGCTGATTCAGGTGGAACTGAAGAATTTGTGAGCTGTGCAGAGTCCCCAAATTTTGCTCAATGATTTCTGACCTCGGATGTTTTTTCAACTCTTTTTATTCAGTTTTGCTCACTGAGCCTTATACTTGACCACCTCCCACACAGTGCTACACACTCACCTCTTTCTTTGGACTGTCACACTCCCCCAAACCACCCCCACCTTCCCTCTTCTCCCGCACCACCCCCCCCCCAACCCCCACCTCACTCACTGAAAATGACTCTGAAGAAAGATTGACTTTCCCCATGTGCATACCTTATGCCATCCTTATGGAGAAGGAGAAGCAGCAGCATGTACTGAAGAGAATAAAGCAACATGGCAGAACATCTCCACTCAGTCCGCAAGCAGGACCCTGAGCTTCCGGTTGCTTGCCATTTCAACACTTCCCCCTGCTCTCATGCTCACATCTCTGTCCTGGGATTGCTGCAGTGTTCCAGTGAACATCAACGCAAGCTGGAGGAACAGCATCTTATCTACCGATTAGGCACACTACAGCCTGCCGGACTGAACATTGAGTTCAATAATTTCAGAGCATGACAGCCCCCCATTTTACTTTCATTTTTAGTTATTTTTTCTTCCTTGTTTTTACATTCTTTTTTACAATCTTTTTTTGCATTTATTTCATTTCATCTTAGTTTGTTCAGTTTGTTTACCCACTGTTTTTTTTCAGGTTTGCACTTGCTGCTGTTCAATATTCAGTGTATTAACACCTAATCTGTACTAATGCTTTGTCTTTCAACACACCATTAACATATTGTTTGCCTTTGCTCCGTGACCTTTTGGTCAGCTATGTGGCCTGGTCCAATCTAGACCTCCTTTGTTATCTCTTGCCCGACCCCCACCTCACTTGCTTATAACCTGTGACTTTTCTAATATTTGTCAGTTCCGAAGAAGGGTCACTGACCCGAAACGTTAATTCTGCTTCTCTTTTCACAGATGCTGCCAGACCTGCTGAGTGGTTCCAGCATTTCTTGTTTTTATTTATGGCAGAAGATGTTGGCAGTGAATGTTGTGTGATGTTGGCAGGTTACGTCCCTCCAGGTGGCAAGACTGACTCTCCTAGTTGGGTTTTTGCCTGGCATATCCAGGGGGTTAACCCTTCCTGTCTTTCAGCTCTTCAATGAGGGCTGGCAGGCCTATATACTAAAAATCCACAACCCTTTGGCAATATACTGCCCTGTCATGGTGGCCCATGGGCATAGCTGCCCATTTGGCTGTCCATGATTCTGGCAAGAGGCACTTCAGTTGAGAGTAGGAGATGGTCTGAGTGGATCAAATGCTAAGGGGTTGTGGAAAGAAACTCTGTACCCTTTCTTTACTGTTCCCAATTGCTCTAATGAGGAATGCAGTCTTTACAGAGGTTATGCCGCTTCTGGATTGCGGTTTCCTGGGGCCTAAGGTGCACACTGCACTTTTATAACAGAATTACACCAGAACTTACTCTACATTATGTTCAAATTAACTTAGCCAGGAAACTGGCATACAACTCCCTCTGCTGCTGTGTGGTGTAACTTACTGGCACTACAACAGTGTGACAATGGTGCAACAGATAGCAAGGAAATTCAGGGCCTGGGTCATTTTCCTCACATTTCCAAATTAAGTGGCTATGAAATACTTTGAATGCTGTAAACAAACACAATTCTCAGCTGCATATTTAACATATTGATGCATTGGACACCTAAAAATCCCATATGACAATGCTGTGCCTTTGAAGCTTGTATTCAGTCATTTTTAATATTGGCAAAACATTGGTGTGTGGTGCACAATTGTGAACTGTATTATTTTATTAGGTTCAAATAATCCAGCTGGAGGATATAGAGAACACTTTGTTGAAGGACTGGTCAAAATAAAAACACTGCTGTATAAATCAGGAATACTTCATCCATCCACGGTCAATAATTTCTATTACCGTATGATCTGTAAATCATTCTTATACTGTTATTATTAGGTGTTAAAATAGGACACTATTTGCACACAGGCATCTGATTTTGTAGATTGGGCACCATGTGAATGTCAGTCTTCAAGTATATGTCTCTAACTTGTATATAGTATTAACTGTCAACTTAATGGCTATAACAAACATTTGATTTGTGCACTAAGCTTCTGGGAATGCAGCAAAAATTATAATAAATATTTTTTGCATATGTTTATAGTGTTTAAATATAATAGACTAGACATTCCATGATATTTTCAGCACAGTATTAGACTAACCTAGTTAGTGGGGAATTTGGGGTGGAGTGTAGTTCTGCTGCATTTCAGCATTGCCATCCAGTGATCCATGTATTGATCCCTAAAGCAAAAAAATGGACAAAAATTGTGGCAATCTCCAGCTAGGTAAAGTATAGTTACCATGCTATTATTTGAATTTTATTTTATATATATATATATATATATAGTCATGCAGGCCCCCACCTGCCAAGAATTAAGCACATTAATTTTGCCACACGGACATTAAACTTCAAATTGTTGCTGGGAAGAAAAGAGGGCCTATTACAAGGAATTGCCAGGCCCCTAGCCAGAGAGACATTTTAGCAGACAGTGTTGGAAGCAAGGAACCAGTCCCTGCTCTCAAACAATACACAGAAGAGATGTGGTCAGACCAGTTTAGTCACATGACTAACTGGCTGTTGTAGAGTTTTGAACTGAGAGTTTAGACTCAGAAAGCTGTATGTTCCTGGATTGAAAAGACCCTCTCATCTCCTGTCTGCTCCAATCTCTTTCTCACCAGCTATGGAATCCATTGGAAACACATGAACCCCTAGAGAGAAAAGTCTCCTACAGTGAACAAGGTTGAAGAAGAATACTGGGCCCCAACAAAAAGTAAGAATTACCTACAAGCAAGAATGACCTACAAAAGGACTCTACAGTGAGCTCGAAGCACAGTAACAAAAAACTCTTCAGATATTGCCTCAAACCTCTCCACTTTATTTTCCTTCTCTTTTCTGTCCCTATCTGCATGTATGTATTGCGTGTGCATGCTAGCGTGGGCGTGTCGTATCCGTAGGTGTTAACCAAATATAGAGTTTAAATTTAAGTTTTAATACATTTTACTTTTCTTCTTTAAACCTAAGAAAGCCTATTTGTGCTCATTTCTTTGCCTTATAATTGAAAAGCAGTGAACAAGGATTCACCAAGGGGGGCAACTTAAAACACGGTGCGTTTAAAATTAAACCCTGTTACAGTAAGACCAAGTGAAGGCTGAAAGGGACCCCTAGACACCTTTCTCACTTGGTCACTATATATATATATATATATATATATATATATATATATATACACACACATGCAATATGGGTGTATATTCAAAGTTAAATGTAAAAAGATGTCTGATTACAGAGAGTTAGATGAAAAGATTGTCCTAAGTTTGCACCTACAATTTCCTGTTGATTAACATTGCTCTTTTTTCCTCAAAGCCATTTAACAGGGTATTGTCATGCTCACACAATATGAACTTCTGAACTATAACTATGAATTTATGAAGTAAACACAAAACAGACACGTTCCTGTTAAACAAAATGGAGTTGACAAGTCAAGTGACCTTTTCTTTCTTGCCAATACACATGGAACTACAAAAGCCCCAAGTTAATTTTCATGTCTGGACAAGGCTTGGCGAAGTTATTAAAATGCAAAGACCTTTCTAGACATATCTTTGAGAAATCATTAAAATGCAAATGACCCTTTCTGTGGTAATGGCTGCATTTCTCCAACTAATTAAAAAAAATCTGAGTTCACAATACTGCTGCAAACACTTCGACTCCAAACTTGAAATCCAGAGAATGGGTGTGAAAAGCTTTATTTTTATCAAGATGGGTATGGATGAGCGATACCAGGACTCCATTGTCTGACAATGGCCCAACCATCAGAAACTATGAGGACAATGGAAAGCGATGCTCTGGTCACATGACAGAAACTAGGTTTCTGATAAGATTTTTAATAATGTATAGACAAGGCCAGAAACATCTAGGCCACCGAACAGAAAAAACCCTGCCTAACACCACCAGCTTTAAAGCAGAGACTGGAGCGCGCCTTAAACTCATCCAGCTGAGGAACTGTACCAGGCCTTTGCCATTGAACCTTGACTATTGTATAACAAGAGAATCCTGCTACTGTGAAAAATAAAACAACAGCAAATCTGTCCTCCTAAACCGCCAGATTTTTTTTCAGTGTACAAAAAAAGATTACAAGCCTGTATCATTTCATGTCTTCACACCGAGGAATAGCAAGTGTTACACAGAACTCTTAAAATCACAAGACCTAAATGCATGCTAATTTTCTAATTGCAATCTTTTTTTGAGTGTGTGTGTGTATTTATATGAGTGGGAGAGTGGGTGTAGTTGCATATATATTCGGGCGTTGAACAGTAAACATTTATCCTTCTTTTAAACCTTAGAGAAAATCTGTCATTTGTCTGCTCCTGACAATTAAAGCACTCAGGAGTTAAAACATTTTCTTTGTAAACACGCTGTCATCGGTCAGTCAACAGAGGAAAAAGGGGGAGCCATCTCTATCATCTTTCACCTGTCCGTAACTATATAACTATCAGATAACACAAAGAAACCAACCTTTCTGATGCCCCAGTAAATGTGGGAATGGTTTGTAATTACGTATGACTCTTCTCCAGTCTTCTTGGTTATGCCACTTCTGAGATCTTTGCACTCTTCCAATTCTAGCCTCTTGCACATTCCAGATCTTAATCGCTCCATTGCTCCACCATTGGCGGTCCTGTCTTCAAATGACTAGGCCCAAAGCTCTTGAATTCCCTCTCTAAACCTTTCTGCTTCTTTCTCCGCTTTAAGACACTCCTCAAAACCTATCTCCTTGACCAAGCTTTTGGTCACTTGTTCTTTTATTTCCTTTGTGTGATACTGCTTCTGTGTAATGTCTTGGGATGTTTTACATGGGAAAGTTGCTATATAAATGCAAGTTGTAGTTTGAAAGTGAACTTATAATCTGGTGATTCACAATGAAACTTGACAACATCCAAACTAGAACAGAACTAGCAGCGACCCTGGTAAGTGTTCTCCTGGGACTTGGTATTATGTTCACAGTATCTGGAGTCAGAGGAGAGACTCTGGTCGGCATCCTCCATGTGCATATTCCTGTACCATATGATACCAAAAGAGCATGCAGATAAGAGAATTATCCAGCCCTTTCCTGGAAATTCTATTAGCAGAATGTTACGACCAGGTGAGAAAGGTGTCTAGGGGTCTTTTGCTGCCTTTACCTGGTCTTATTGTAACAGGGTTTAATTTTTAAACACACTATGTGTTGAGATCCCCCTTTTTGAATCCTTGTTCACAGCTTTCCAATTATAAGGCAAAGAAATTAGCACAAACAGACTTCCTTGGGTTTAAAGAAAGAAAGTGAAATTTATTAAACCTTAGACTTAAACTCCAATACGGTTGATGCCTATGGATATACGACGTACCCACGCTAGCATGCACACACAATATACACATGCAGATAGGGACAGAAAAGAGAAGAAAAGATAAAGTGGAACAGTTTGAGACAATATCTTGTTACTGTGCTTCGAGCTCACGGTATAGTCCTTTTGTAGGTAATTCTTGCTCTTTCGTTGGGGCCCAGTATTCTGCTTAAACCTTGTTCATGTAGGAGACTTTTCTCTCTTTGAGGTTCACGTGTTTTCACAAGATTCAGTTCTGTGGCAAGGAGATGGGAGCAGGGAGACAGGAGAGGGTTGTGCTTCAGTTCCAGGAGCACATGGCATTCTGAGTTTAAATTCTGTTGGAAGTTCAAATTCTAACAGCCAGATAGTCATGTGACAAAAACTGGTCTGACCACTTCTCCTGTGTTTGTGGATTCTGCTATCTTAGCAGTCAACCTGGAATGCTAGCTCCCCCCACCTTCAACGTCTGGTAATCAAAAGTCCATTGTTGGTTGAATGAGTCAGGGCATGGCCCTTTGTCCCTTGTTCCAACACTGTCTGTTACCATGCAAATGTCTTTCCAGTCAGGGGCTTGCAATTTTAAGTTTAATGTTCAAGTGGCGAAATAATGTGCGCCTCAGTCTTGGCAGGTGGGGGGCTTGCCTGACAAGAAGTACTTCTGAGCATTCTTCTATGTTTGAAACTTCAGTATTAGATTTTAAGAATATGAATTCTATATACGATTTAGTAGTACTTAGAGCTACCAGTTTTATCATGCCTTCTATATAGATGGATAACTTGACTATATTCTCTTTAACATACCTGACAATTCTTGAAAGAATACTGCCAGGCATGATAGGATAGTGAGGTTTCTAATTTATCTTTAACAAAGTGCAGAAGAGCTGAATTACATCTGAAATGATCTCTGAACTTTATAGATTTTCTTTACCCAAAGTTCAGTGTCTTAAGAACTATAATGCTGATAATCTAGCACTGCAGATGGGATTCTGAAAGTAGAGATATGGTGGAGCTCGTTAAGATAACCTCCATATACTGCACAGTGGCGCAGTGGTTAGCACCGCAGCCTCACAGCTCCAGTAACCCGGGTTCAATTCTGGGTACTGCCTGTGTGGAGTTTGCAAGTTCTCCCTGTGTCTGCGTGGGTTTCCTCCGGGTGCTCCGGTTTCCTCCCACATGCCAAAGACTTGCAGGTTGATAGGTAAATTGGCCATTAGAAATTGCCCCTAGTATAGGTAGGTGGTAGGGAAAATATAGGGACAGGTGGGGATGTGGTAGGAATATGGGATTAGTGTAGGATTAGTATAAATGGGTGGTTGATGGTCGGCAAAGACTCGGTGGGCCGAAGGGCCTGTTTCAGTGCTGTATCTCTAAACTAAACACAATTAATTATAGTTTTGTTTAACTGGTCCAGTTAAACAGGCACTAGAGAGGTCCTAGTGAGACTGTGCTGATTTTTTTTTTAGCTCAGAATAAAACTGAGGACAAATCAGAGCTGGCACTTAGTGTGAAATGTTTTCAGTGAAAGATGTCCAGGAATCTTGTCGGGAGATATTGCAGTGTCAGCATTACAATTGTAGAAGTCAAGATTGATGTAAAAGTCTTTAAGTGTTGGATTTTGTTATCTGAACTGATGTAACTGGGCACTTTTCCCAGTTTCCATGGTGTCAATAGTGGTTTTAATCATAGATAATTTCCATAATGATATCATCAGATTTCCTGTCAAGAAAGTTCTCTTGTGAAGTATTTTTATCATAATCTATATTCAGGGGCAAAGAGGAAATATCAAAGGTTTTGAACTCTATGGCAATGCTCTTGTGTAGTGACAACCTTGATTCATGCCAGATTGATCGGACGATCATGGTATAAATGGAATTGCAATGCAGTTGAAATGGGTTGTTAAAATATAACGATCTGAGGATCTCCTTTTGTGTTGAAATTTACTGCTGTTAATTTGTGTATGAGGACTTGAGCCTGATCCCATGTTCTGAATTGTGCAGCTGTAAGAATGTTTCCAATGCTGTCAACAACATCCATCTATTATTATGAAAGTTCCTCAATTCCTTCTATCCTTCACTTAGGTGGAGAGACTAGAGAAGCTATGATTGATCACCTTAGAGCAAAGGGGAGTTTTAATAGAGGTATTCAAAATTATGAAAAGTTTTCATCGAATAGTTAGGGAAAAACTGTTTCCGCTGGTGGGTCAGTAGCCAGAGGACACAAATTTAAAATAATTGGCAAAAGAATCAGAGGCAGATGAGAAGAATTTTTTTACACAGCGAGTTGTTACGATCTGGAATACATTGCCTGAAAGGGTAATGGAAGAAATTCAATAGTAATTGTCAAAAGGGAATGAGATAAGGGTTTATGGAGTTGGGGGTAATATACGAGCATGGATAGAGGATTGGTTAATGGACAGGAAACAGAGAGTAGGGATAAATGGGGCATTTTGAAGCTGACAGGCTGTGACTAGTGGGGTGCCGCAAGGATCAGTGCTGGGGCCTCAGCTATTTACAATCTATATTAATGACTTAGAGAAGAGACCAAGAGTAGTGTATCTAAGTTTGCTGACAATACAAAGCTAGGTGGGAATGTAAGCTGTGAGGAGGACACAAAGAGGCTGAAAAGAGATATAGAAAGGTTAAGTGAGTGGACAACAAGGTGGGAGATGGAGTATAATGTGGGGAAGTGTGAAGTTATTAACTTCGATAGTAAGAATAGCAAAGCAGAATATTTTTTAAAAGGCATGAAACTTGTAAATGTTGATGTTGAGAGACTTGGGAGTACTCGTACAAGGAACACAGCAGGTACAGCAAACAATCTGGAAGGTAAATGACATGTTGGCCTTTATCGCAAACGAATTGGAGTATAAGAATAAAGAAGTCTTGTTACAATTGTACAGGGCTTTGGTGAGACCACACCTGGAATACTGGGCTGAATTTTACGGACCCCGAGGGACAGGAACGGAGGTGGCGGAGGTGGGGGGGGGGGGGGGGGGGGTGGTGTTGTGGAGGCGGTGGTGGCCATAGAATTGCATGGGAAGGTGGGGGGTAGAGTGCCTGTCGCCTTCCCAACACCTTGGAATTTAGTCTGGGGCAGGGAAATTTGGAGATGGGCTTCCCGTCCAGAGGCCAATTGAGGACACTCAAAGGCCTCTTCCCACCGCCGCTGGTATTTAACAGCAGCTGGTGGGAGGCCCATCACATGTGGTGGTCACCCAGTATAACAAGGCAGCTTCCCTGCTGGCTTGGAGGGTGTGGGCCTCCTCCATTAGCAATCTATGAACAACAGAGGGCCCCGGCAGCAAAAAGCTGCCTTTCTGCTAACAACCCCTCTGACCTTTAGCGGCCACCCTCCATCCGCCCCCCCCCCACCCCCCGTCCCCTCGCTGGGCCTGTTGGACTGGCCCCGGTGAACCCCCATATTTACCTGGGTTCGGAGATTCCAGTGCTGGTCCTGGTCCCAGGCCTCTTATTACTGGTAGTGGCCACCGCTGCTGATACTAGTGAGCTGCCGGTCCTCTGATTGGCCAGTAACTCTTGGAGGCTGGATCCCCATCTTTAAAAGGACTGGGACTCCGGCGCTCAGGCAATTAATTGCCCGAGTGGCGTTAAATAGAGCTGTGGGGGTGGGGGTGAGGGTGAGTCTCCAAAGGGCCGAGGTGAGGTTCCCCTTGCCTTTTGCGCCTGGCATCTGGGCCCCTGCTGGCTCCCTAAAATCCAGCCCACTGTGTGCAGTTTTGGTCTCCATATTTAAGGAAGGATATACTTGCATTGGAGGCAGTACAGCAAAGGTTCACTAGGTTGGTCCCTGGGATGAGATGGCTGCCCTATAATGAGAGGCTGAATAAATTGGGTGTTAATTCTCTGCAATTTAGCAGAATGAGTGGTGATCTCATTGGAACATACAAGATTCTGAAGTGGCTTGACAGGATAGACACTGAGAAGTTGTTTCCGCTGGCTGGGGAATCTAGAACATGGGGACACAGTATCAGGATAAGGGACCAATCATTTAGGATTGAGATGAGGAGATATTTCTTCACTCAAAGGGTGGTAAACCTTTGAAATTCTCTACCCCAGAGGATTTTGGATGCTCCATTGTTGAACATATTTAAGTCTGAGATATACAGATTTTTGATTTCTCAGGGAATCAAGGGATATGGGGAGCGGGTGGGAAAGTGAAGTTGAAGCTGAGGATCCACCATGATCGTATTGAATGTCACAGCAGGCTCAATGTGTCATATGGTCTACTCCTGCTCCTATTTCTTATGCTCTTATGAATAGGATGAATAATTGAAAAGCAGAAATTTGCAGGGTTATGGAGAAATGCAGGGGAGTGGGATTAATCATAGAGCTCTTTCAAAGAGAGAGCACAGACATGACTGGCCAAATGGCCTCCTTCTGTGATGTACAATTCTATGATTCTTAACAGCTTTTTTACTTGGAGAACTGCTCCTGACCCAATCTTGGAAGTACCATAAAGTGTAATTTCTAAGGTGGTAGAAAGGTGTTGGGTGATGACAATATTGAATTGTGTTCACTCCCCTTCAATCAAATCAATTGCTCTGGTGCTCTTGTGATCTCATGCAGGCAAATTTTGATTGTTTCTACTTAAAAGAAGAATTTGAAGGCTGTAATAAGGCAGAAGAACAAATGATACAGTTGCCCTGTATAGTGATATTGGAAACACATAAGGTTCAATTTTCCTTTCCGCTCCCTCCCTGCACCTGGGCACATCAGGTAGAGTGGACCCAAAATGTTTTGTCAAGTGTTGGCGTGACTTGAACCCACCTTTATTTCAATAGACCTGATGTACTTTCATTGCAGGAACACCTCTGTGCCTGGAAACTTAGAAGGAAAGTCAAGCTCTGCAGCAGGGCTGACAGGGAGTTCTAATGGTCTCCAGCTTTGGAGCCTCTGCCTGCTATCCAAAACAGCCAAAACGTTTCCAGCTCTGATTCCCATAGTGCTGCACCTCCCAAGCTTGCACACAGATCCCATTGAGAGCCTCTGATCTAAATGAGCTGTATGCAAATAAGGCCCAATAACTGCGGGGTCCCAAGATTTGAGCCTCCACAAAGAGGTGGGAGGCATGGCAGTGTAATGCCTGCTTCATTAGCATTGGATCAAGCACTCGACCCACCCCCAGCGAGAACACCAACCCCCTTCAACATGCCTGATTAATGCAAAAGGCCAGAGACTTGGTTGCACATTTTGCATGTGAACACATTGCATGTGGGAGTCTGTCATGATGCATTCTTTGCATGCAACCCAGTCATTGCATGCACTCTCAGGAACCAGGGATTGATGGATCCTGGTTGATGTGGCTTATCTCTTGTTGCCATTGCTGATGGTGCCTTTTTGCGTCCCATACCCCAAAGTTGAGAAGATACAACCAAGCAGATGTGTCTAAGAGGCAGGTGCTGACAGGACCATCGGGCTGCTGAAGAGTTGTTTTGGGTGCTTGGATAGAACTGGGGTTGTCCTCCAGAGAGAGAGCAACGAGGGTAGTTGTCACATGCTGTGCCCTACACAACTGTGGCATGGTGGAAGATCTGGATCTTAACATAGTGGAGGAGGAGCCAATCGAAGAAGACGATCCTGGACAGTGGGAGCTGAAGCCAAGGGATGTGGCACGTCTGCAGGAGATATCGCTTTGAGATGGCAGGGCGGTTAGAACGCAACTGGTCGTGCTGGCTTTTGCCCAATGAGCAGCCCTGCAAGGCTCACAACCAGAAGAGTCCGACACTGCTCTCTTTCACTGTTTTATTAAAAAATAGATGTTTCATATGATCTGCAAACTTTAATTGTAATTTTTTTTTATAAATGACTAAAATGTCTCCAGAATAAGTCAAACTATAAACCTTAACTAGACCCTGAGAAAAATAGTTTCATTATAAGCCTTTAACAATTTACAATAATAAAATTTTAATAAACATTAATCAATGTTATGACCTGTTGGAAACCTGTGTGATTTGTGTGAACTTTAGCAAATGTTACAAATTTGGCAAACTTTGACAAATTTAAGTAAAGATTTAACCTCTTTGAATCACAGAGGGTAATTTTGATTCTGTGTGATAATGCAAAACACGTGAGTGAAAATGCAGCTCGTTTTACATCTCTCCTGATTTCCATTGTGCAAATAAAAATGAGGAGAAATGTAAAATGGGCTGGCAAAATTCATTATCGCTTGATTTACACCATTGCACAAAGTCAAAATGACCCCTAAAAAATGTTACTTAGCTGCAATAACAGTTCAAAATTAAAGTAGTCAGTGAGTAAGCAGGACATAACAATGGTAGTCACAATTTTCTAAACAAGTAGCCGAATCCTTCTACCCGCTTCCATCCCCCAATTCTGACAAATGAAGAGAACAGGAGGTCGTAGAGATAAGAATTCCCTCTACACCCTTTAGGCATCCCAATTGGCATAGGTACCTAGATGAACCCTTCAAACAGCTGCTCCTGGACCAGGGCTGTTGCAGTTTACATCCCAGGAGAGAGATCCTGAGCTGCTTCATGCAGCCTGGCATGTACAGGTGGCACTATGCCTGCTGTTGGGAGACCAGACCCCAGGCTGGTGTTGCCATCCAGACAGGCATCACTGCAATCTTTCGAAAGGCAGGCTGGCTCAAACTGTATTGAGTTAACACTGCTGCAGGTTCACAAATTGGTTTAGTTTGCAATTGTTAATTGAACAAAGGGAGAAACATCTGAAGTAAATTTCAGTACCTGAACATGAATCTGCTTCCTTCTTTCTAACAAAGAAAATAAAGAAATACTCCAGGCTTTTAGCATGCTAAAAAAAACTTTTCGTGCCCTTTCTCTGAAATCTAACCAACTATTCAAGCCTGACCTTAAGGGAGGTTTGCTTCACAACCTTTTAGTAATTGGCTTGACCTCTAATTGTTTCACTGTCTGGGTTTTTTCCCTTCCACCCCCCTTCTCAAGATGGAGGCCTCAAGGCACTAAATCCCAGTGTTTTCAGAATTGAACAAACCCAACACAATGGTCCTGAACATTAACAGGAAAGACATAATGACCTTTATTGTTTGATCAGAAGACAAGACACATTCCACAGACTGGTTGATCTGGCTTGGCTCCCACTCCTATTTTATGACAACTTAACTCCTCAATGTAAATCATGCCCAGAACGCCAGCAAAATAGTGGAACTTCCTAAAATGTGACAGTCAATTTAGCCCTGATTTTGTTCAGTATGGGGAGGTTATTTTTCCCACTGGCATTTTAATCGTTTTTTCTATTGTGGGAAGTAAATCCTTTGGGACTGAAAGGTTGGGAAGGTATCGTTGTGACTTCATCGTATTTGCAGCTGCTCAAAGTGCACAGTTACTGAAAGCTTTGGTATTCTCTCTGGAGTTACAATAAAAATAGATTCACCTCATTGCTGTTTTTACTGAAAATCTTCTGGAATATTATAATATCTGTCCATCTTGTGACCACAGGTAAAGGGCCTGAAATTCTGACAGATTCTGGGATGCAAAACTGGAGTCACTCCAGTATAAGGGGCAGTAATTTGGGGTGTGAGGTCAGATATGCCAGAATTACACCCATTCAAAAATACATGATAAATCTATTAGAATTGGCTTCTGGCAGATGATATGACCACTCCACCAACCTTGCAAAATCATGAATGTATACAAGTGACAAGAATATGAGGGAAAAAAATTGCTGGCCCAGAAATTTGGCAATTTAGATCAGAATTGCACTTGATTTAAGCCTGTAGAAAACAGCAGTAATTTATCTGCATGACTTGTCACACCAGGTTGAGTTGACAAGCGTTGAATGTCCATTATCTTTGTCTGGAATAATAGCTCTGACTGGACTGATGAGAAATATCTTTTCTCAGATGCCCTCCTAAGAAAGGATTCCTCAAACAGAAGAGGAAATGAAAGAGGTACACACCAAAGGAGAAGACTAAATAGAAGGTACCCTCCCACCAGAGTCTGCAAGCCACACTGTTCTCTTGAGAATGAATCAAAAACAGGCAATGGTTCATTAAGGAACCATAGAAGGATCTATGGTGGTGATCTTCAATTTGAATGGACATCAGGTGAGCCATGGGTCAAATAATCAAACCACCCGCTCAATAGCTCCAGTGGAATGCCCTGAGCATTTTATTGGTTGTGCCTCCTTGCAAAACTTACACTAGATGCTCAAGAGGATATTATCACAGAGGATGGGACAGGACTCCACTGTCAGCCTTGCCACAATCTGGTCCTCAGTGCCTCTATGAGAGTATCATGTTCATTGAGCATCTTTCTTTTTGGAGCAGAAATCCAGAGAATTGAGCCCACAAGCTCTGGGGCCAATGGTTGCACCCACTA
Organism: Heterodontus francisci; assembly: GCF_036365525.1. Taxonomy (NCBI): domain Eukaryota; kingdom Metazoa; phylum Chordata; class Chondrichthyes; order Heterodontiformes; family Heterodontidae; genus Heterodontus; species Heterodontus francisci. The sequence goes on from NC_090394.1 coordinate 54,034,702, forward strand.
GAAAGAGTCAGTGTTGAGTCTGTGCCATTTTTGTGGCAGGCCTTAATCTAAATGTATCTGGCTTGCTGTGTGAAATGTGCTTATAGTATATAACCTGCAATGTTTCCCATATCAATGACTCACTTGCTTGATTTAAACAAAACAATTCCTAAGATCCCTGTTCTTTTGCTTGCCCATGCAGATTTCTGTTGAAAACTTCACTGACCTTTGCAGCTTTTGTTGGACCTGGCTCACTTCAGTTTCTTTCTTTACCTCCCTTCTTCAAAAGCCAGAAGTGAAGACCTCTGCAAAACACCCAGATCTAGAGATTTCCAACACATTGGGAGTGAGGTGCTTTCCAATTATCATAATATACTAATAAATGACTTATTGTTTACACTGTTAGTGAAAATTAACTACCATAAATATCCCATTTGAATTTTAACCAGCTTTCATCTCTGCTTTTTAAAAAATTATTTTTAAAAACTCCTTTTCAAATCCTTCCGAATAAGAAATGTTATAAAAGTATTGCGCCTGACACCAAAACATGACAGCTATCAATCATTCCAGTACACTGGATGGGAATATCTCAATCATTCTACCACACTATATGGGAGTTAAAATTTACCCAAGTGGCTCCAAATTTCTGCATTATCACTGGAGTTCACTGGAAGTGCATTAATAGGGGTGGAAATCAGAGATCAGATATACCATGTCCTGACCTACACTACCATTGGCATCTGTCCAGGTTGAACTTCTGTTCATTGGGACCACATGGATTTCCCCCTGTGGTCCCTGTGCCTTTGGATCTGCACAAATTTAAAGGTCATTGTGGTTTTATTCAATGCAACAAATCTGAAAAATATTCTTCCAGCTAACACCACTAATGGGCTGGATTTAACGTTCCCCACGCCGGGAGTGGCAGGTGAAAACATCGTCGGCCTGCACGTGTGAGCCATGCGCCGCCATGCTGCTGCGATCTAGATCTAGCGGTGACGACTCATGACAATTCGCCGGTCGCCCCCCTCCCCCCCCGCCAATCATGTTGTGGGGAGCAGGCTCTGCGACGCTGGCAATGGTGTCAGTTGCCTCTGCGTAGGTGCTGGCACCATTTTTAAAGGGCTACCAAAGCTGCCACTAAATTTGAATATTTTTAAATCCGTATCCCCCCGTTACACCACAAATGAAATGCTGCCCATTCCCCCCTCAAAAAACTTTACATGAAATAGTTGCACTCTCCCCCCCCCCCCCAAAAACACTTATTTTTTTCCCAAAAATATACTTTATGCATAAATTTTGTAAAAAAAATACATCACAAAACAGTTCAAAACAGCACCAGGTTGTCATTCCAAAAAGTGCAAAGGAAATCAGATTTCTTTAATACAGGAGTGAGTTGCCTCACAACCCTTCCATTCCATTTTACATGCCATGTACATTTTATAGCAAACCCATATTTAGCCCGAGGGGTTTCCCATGGGTCCAGCCCTCAGTTCACTATGGCAGGAAGACCTTACACAGTGGTCTTTCCCAATTGAGCTTTTGCAGTGGCTTTCCCAAGCTTTAGTGCGTCCCTCAGCGCTTAGTCCTAGACCTTGGAATGTGCCAGTCTGCAACACTCAGTCACAGACAACTCTTTGCACTCTAAGACCAGCAAGATTTGGGCAGACCAAAGAGCATCTTTCAACAAATTGATGGTCCTCCAGCAGCAGTTGATGTTTATCTCGGTGTGTGTCCCTGGGAACAGCCCGTAAAGCACAGACTCCTGTGTTACAGAGCTGCTTGGGATGAACCTCGACAAAAACCACTGCATCTCTTTCCACACCTGTTTTGCAAAGGCACATTCCAGAAGAAGGTGGGCAACAGTCTCTTCCCCACCACAGCCACCTTGAGGGCAGTGTGCTGAGGGGGCGAGACTCCGGGCATGCAGGAAGGATCTGACAGGAAGGACCCTTCTCACCACCAGCCAAGCTACATCTTGGTACTTGTTTGAAAGTTCTGGTGATGAGGCATTCTGCCAAATGACTTTCTCTCTCATAGAGACGTAGGGCCTTGAGGATATTCTGTGCAGACCACTGCCTGATGGATTGGTGGTCAAAGGTGTTTTCCTGCAGAAACTTTCCCACAAAGGATAGGTGGTATGGCACGGACCAACAGGATGGAGCGTTACGCGGCAATGTTACCAGACCCATCCTTCACAACACTGTGGGCAGATAGAACTTCAGCACGTAGTGACACTTGGTGTTTGCGAACTGGGACTCTACACAGCTTGATGCAGCCGCACACGAAGGTGGTCATCAGGATGAGGGCGACGTTGGGTACATTTTTCCTGCCCTTATCCAGAGGTGTGAACATCGTGTCCCTCCGGACCTCGTCCATTTTGGATCTCCAGATAAAGCGGAAAATGGTTCGGGTGACTGCCACGGCACAGGAGTGGGGTATGGGCCAGACCTGTGCCACATACAGCAACAACGTGAGCACCTCGCACCTGATCACTAGGTTTTTACCCACAATGGAGAGAGATCGCTGCCCCCACATGCTCAGTTTATGGTGTACCCTGGCTACTCGCTCCTTCCAGGTTTTGGTGCACGCCCTGGCCCTTCTGAACCATATCCCCAGCACCTTCAGGTAGTCTGACCTGAAGATGAAGGGGACAAAGGATCGGTCAGCCCAATTCCCAAAGAACATTTGCCTCACTCTTGCCGTGGTTAACTTTGGCTCCCTAGGCCAGTTTGAACTTGTCGCAGATGCTCTTCAGTCTGCGAACGGACAGCAGATCCGAGCAGAAGACGGCGTCGTCATCCATGTACAGGGAGGCTTTAACCTGAGTGTCTCCGCTGCCCGGGATTGTCACCCCTCTTATGCCTGCATCCTTCCTAATGGACTCAGCAAAAGGTTCGATACAGCAAGCAAACAAGACTGGGGAGAGAGGACAGCCCTGTCTGACTCCGGATTGGATCAAGAAACTTTCTGATTCCCACCCATTGATTGAGACTGCACTACTGATGTTTGTGTAGAGCAGTTTGATCCAATTGCAGATTCCCTCCCCAAACCCCATTTTGGAGAGCACATCCATCATGTAGGTGTGCGATATTCTGTCAAAAGCCTTCTCCTGGTCCAAGCTGATGAGGCAGGTGTTCACCCTCCTGTCCCGTACATAGGCGATCGTATCCCTGAGTAGCATGAGACTATCAGAGATCTTCCTGCCGGGTACGGTGCAGGTCTGGTCAGGGTGAATCACCAACTCCAGAGCAGACTTGACCCGACTGGCTTTGACTTTGGACAGAATCTTGTAGTCAACATTAAGTAGTGAGATGGGCCGCCAATTTCTGATTTTCGCCTTCTTCCCCATCCGCTTGTAGATGAGGGCGATGATGCCTTTCCTCATGGATTCTGACATGCTGCCGGCCAGGAGCATACTCTTGTACACGTCCAGCAGGTCTGGGCCGATCCAGTCCCACAGCGTCGAATACAACTCAACCAGTAAGCCATCGCTTCAGGGAGTTTCAATCATCTCGAAGGACCGGGCAGCGTTTGTCAGCTCATCCAGAACAGCCCCCCCAAAACACAAATTGATGATTTGACCTCTTCCCCCCCCAACACCCCCCAAACTGTACAATGTCCAGAGGTCACCCCTTTCCCCCCTACACTATTAATGTAGATCTGACCCCATTCTCCCTCCCCACTACACTAAAAATCCTGCTTTCTCCCTTCCCCATCTTTGTGGCACCAGCTTTCCCTGGACGGGTAAGCGAAAGCGCATGAGTGCCAGCCGCCACATGGAAGTCCTCGGGCAGCTGGTAAGATCACTGTGAATGTTATCTAAATGTATGCATTTCCTTCATTTAAATATTTAAAGTTGGGTCCCGTCGCTGAGCGGCGGTGGCGGGGAGGAGCGGCCATCATGGAGCCACAGTGCCACTGGGAAGATTGGACTCGGCACTCCCAGTGTCAGGCTCCGTGGTAGGCCACTGCCGGTACGATCTTCTGCACCCCCCACCTCCACCATCATATAAGATGATTTAGGGGACTGACAAAGTAGACGTCTAGAGGATGTTTCCTCTGGTGGGGAAATCTAGAATGAGAGGTCATAGTTTTAGGATAAGGGGTAGCAGATTTGAAATAGAGATGAGGTGAAATTACCTCTCTCAAAGGGTCGTGAGTCTGTGGAATTCACTACCCCAGAGTGCAGTGAATGCCGGGACATTGAGTAAAGTTAAGGAGGAGATAGACAGATTTTTAATTAGTAATGAGCTGAAGGGTTATGGAGAATGGGCAGGAAAGTGGAGTTGAGGCCGAGATGAGATCAGTCATGATCGTATTGAATGGCGGAGCAGGCTTGACGGGCTGACTTGCCTACTCCTGCTTCTAGTTCTTATGTTCTTATCATGGAGCCCAATGTCGGCAGCTCAACAAAATTCAGCCCAAAGTTTCTAAGAGGTTTCATGAAACTGCTTTAATCCACCAAGCAGAGAAATGGGAATGTAGGACAGAGGTTGAAGAGGAATCCATAAGTCAAGACAGATGGTGAGTGATTTTATTTACTTCTTAGTATTATAATAGGAATTACATATGAACATACGAACATCCGAATTAGGAGTAGGAGTAGGCCACTCGGGCCCTTGAGCCTGCTCCCTCATTCAATAAGATCATGGCTGATCTGTTTGTAACCTCGATTCCACGTTCCTACCTACTCCTGATAATCTATCTATCAAGAATCTATCTACCTCTGCCTTAAAAATATTTAAAGACTCTGCTTTCACTGCCTTTTGAGGAAGAGAGCTCCAAAGACTCACAACCCTCTGAGAGAAAAAATGGTAAAACTTTAAAAAATACTTTAAAGACAATATTCTGATATTTGATAAATGTACTGGAAATATAAATTGTGATCAGTGCTGAACTTAAATCCAATATGATCCAATTAGTCTGCAATTCTAAATCCAATTAGCCAGATAGAGAAAACCAGAGTCAACGTACTAATTCAAACTTTAAAGGCTAATGCAAATGATTATTCTTCCAATACTGTATTTCATTTGAAGCTTAAAGCAAAATGTTTCTTTCCATCTTTTTCACATTACACTTAATTTTAGGGATTCAGGACAGTTACAAGTCTTACATTCTTGTAAGTTATTTAACAAACAGCTGCTTATACTCTCATTGGATAACACATGTTTGCAGCATCCATCATATCTGTGCACCATGTTTTGCTGTTTTGCAGTTTGATTAACTTGTGAATCCATAAGTGCATGTGAATGCAAGAGCTTTGCAGTTTTGTTTCCAAAATACACAGATAATCATTTTGTTTTAGTGAGTGTTTTCTCTGTCAAAATATTTTGTGTGCCATTTATAGCTGATCTCTAGAATCTAGGGTAAAGTTCCAGGCCATTGTATATGGTCTCTTTGAACTCTGTTACTTGGGGAGGTGATTAATGGCAACAATGCGATCAAGCAGTTCAATAGACACTGTAATGCAACTAGTCAGCCTTGTAGAGATTACCTAAACCCTGAGAATTTATTATCTTCTACTAAAACAATTTCTTCCAATTCCTTTTCTGTATCCAAAGCAGAAGGATCTAAAGATAAAGAAACAACAGTGTCATCAGACGCAAAGAAATATCAAGTGTTATCGAGGCAGAAGTCGAAAATGCATTGAATCAAATGAAAAGAAACAGGGCCCCAGGGGAGGAAGAACTAACAAGTGACATACTCAAGGAGGGAGATAATGAGACAATCACGCAGCTCACTATATTATGTAACCAAATATTCAACGAACAAAAGATACCAAGAAGTTGGAAAGAAGCAAAAATTATTCTTCTTCATAAAAAGGGAGACAGAGAAGAAATTAAGAATTATCGACCCATCAGACCCCATTTATACAAAATTCTAACTAGAATTATTCAAAATAGAATAAAAACATTAGACAAACACCAACCAAGAGAACAGGTGAGGTTTAGGCCATCAACATACAATGAACCAACTCATTGAGATAGCAAATGTGTATCACTTGAACCTATTATGGGACAACCTTAAGAGGACCATCTTAGGAGGCTGTAAATGAACATCACTGGAGGAAGTGATGTCACGTCACGCATGGCCAGGGAGTTGTGGATGTAGCCCTACAGAGCAAGATGTGTGTAGATGTGGCTCCTGTAGTAGCTATATATATGTTCCAGTTAAGTAATAATAAAAATCCACATATTCTTTGACTATTACTTTGTTACGGCCACATGGTGTGACGTGGGTGGTTCCCACTGTTCAACTCCCCACCTGACTGTTGCAAGTGTATTTGTAATAAGAGTTTAGCTCCTTAGTATTAAATTTTTCAAATAGACAGGGACAGATTTTCTTGTAGGTTTTTAAAAACAGGAAGCCAATTATTTATCGATCAATACACCTTATCCCGAAATTGTCGCAACCACATTCATTCATGCATTCGCTCGTACACACTGTTACGCTCAGGTGGGGAGGGGTGGAAGGGCTCCCCTCTTTTCCCTCTCCTTGTTTGACTGTAACAGGGTTTATTCCCTTTTAATAGTGAATGTACTTGTCAATTCAGTGAGTGTTTAACTATTTACGTGCTCTGATCATCAAATAACCAATCGGACAGGTTTTCTTGAGTTTAACAAAGAAAGAGGTGAGCTTTATTGTACCTAAACCAATCTAAGTAAAATTAAAAATAACTACGCTCCAACTTTCTCACATTCACACTCGAGGGTCACACACAAACACACACACACACACACACACACACACACACACACACACACACACACACACACACACACACACACACACACACACGTTACAGAGTGGGGAAGGATAGATTGATTGGATTAGAGTCCGGACCAATAAAAAGGGGTATATAGTCTGTGGAGTTTGGTGACTTGGTTGTCTTCTGGATGAACTCGGTGGTCCTGAGGCTTCCTGCTTGTAGATGTGGCCAGTAGATTCGGTGGTCCTCCTGAAAAACAGCGGTGTGGATGAGTTACTTCACAGGATCTCTGTCTGCCGCAGTGATGCTTAGGTGGTTATGGCCAGCAAGCAGGGTTCGATAATTGCCAGGTGGACTGGGGGGAGAGAGAGAGAGCCCCCTCTTGGATCTCTTCAGATCAGTGTTAGTTGCTTGTCTGCTGCAGAGAGAAAAAAGCCAGCTTAAAACATACAGATGGTAGGCCTGTCACATGATGGCTTAATGCGTATTTCCTCTTGCAACCTAATTAGTTCATGTCGACATATGAACATACGAATTAGGAGCAGGAGTAAGCCACTCGGCCCCTTGAGCTTGCTCCACCATTCAACAGGATCATGGCTGATCTGATTGTAACCTTAACTCCACTCCACATTCCCGCTTACTCCCAATAACCTTTCACCCCCTTGCTTATCAAAAATCTATCTAGCGCTGCCTTAAAAATATTCAAAGACTCTGCTTCCATTGCCTTTTGAAGAAGAGAGTTCCAAAGGCTCATGACCTTCTGAGAGAAAAAATGGCTCCTCATCTCTGTCTTAAATGGGCAACCCCTTATTTCTAATCAGTGACCCCTAGTTCTAGATTCTCCCACAAGAGGAAACATCCTTTCCACATCCACCGTGTCAAAACCCCTCAGAATCTTATCTGCTTCAATTAAGTCACCTCTTACTCTTCTAAACTCTAGCAGATACAAGACTAGCTTGTTCACCCTTTCCTCCTAAGACAACGCGCCCATTCCAGGTATTAGTCTACTAAACCTTCTCTGAACAGCTTTCAACATTTACATCCTTCCTTAAATAAGGAGACCAGTACTGTACACAGTACTCCAGATGTGGTCTCACCAATGCCCTGTATGGGTGAAGCATAACCTCCCTACTTTTGTATTCAATTCCCCTCACAATAAATAATATTCTCTTAGCTTTCTTAATTACTTGCTGTACCTGCATACTAACCTTTTGTGATTCATGCATGAGGACACTCAGATCCCTCTGCATCTCAGAGCTCTGCAATCTCACACCATTTAGATAATATGCTTCTTTTTTATTATTTCTGACAAAATGGACAATTTTCACATTTTCCCACATTACACTCCATTTGCCAGATCTTTGCCCACTCACTAAGCCTATCTATAACCCTTTGTAGCTTCCGTATGACCTCTTCACAACTTATTTTCCTACCTATCTTTGTGTCATCAGCAAATTTAGCAACCATACCTTCGGTCCCTTCATCTAAATCATTTATAAAAATTGTAAAAAGTTGAGGCCCCAGCACAGATCCCTGTGGCACACCACTCATTACATTTTGCCAACCAGAAAATGACCCTTTATGCCTACTCTCTGTTTCCTGTTAGCTGGCCAATCTTCTATCCATGCCAAAATGTTACCCCCTACACCATGAGCTTTTATTTTCTGCAATAACCTTTGATGTGGCACCTTATCAAATGCATTCAGGAAATCTAAGTACAGTACATCCACCAGTTTCTCTTTATCTACAGCACATGTTACTTCTTCAAAGAACTTCAATAACTTGATTAAACATGATTTCCCTTTCACAAAACCATGTTGACTCTGTCTGAGTATCTTGAATTTTTCTAAGTGCCCTGCTATAATGTGTTTAGTAATAGCTTTGAAGATTTTCCCTATGACAGATGTTAAGCTAACTGGCCTGTAGTTTCCTGCTTTCTGTCTCCCTGCCTTTTTGAATAAAGGAGTTACAATGGCTATTTTCCAATCTAATGGAACCTTCCCTGAATCTAGGGAATTTTGGAAAATTAAAAGAACGCATCAACTATCTTTCCATCAGGGTCCCATTGTTCAAGACCTTTGAGTGGTCTGTCTCTACCAGTTTACTGTCCCAAGATTGCCTTTAATGCTTTGTTAATGGAGACTGGCCAGATGAGGCACTCCAAACTTCTCAAGACTTTGTTCTGGAGGGGACTTGCCAGACATCCCGACTCCCTCAAAATGCAGTGGAATGCAAAGGATTTTGATACAAATTTCGGTGGCCATTTTAGCTGCTAGCAGTCACCTTTTTAAAATTTATTTCAGGTTTCCAGCCAATGGATTTAAAAAATCATCATTCAGTGTAGCCTATGTTCGTGACAACACACAAACAAGAAGAAACAGGTAGAGAAGGGACAAAGGTAGGTGGGTTTTAGTGGGGTGGGGAGAAGGATTATGATAAACCTGTTGAATTCTCTTGAGACTCCAATTATAGAGGGTTGCAGGTCAGTAATGATTGTAGATTTCTCTCTTGATTGAAGGTTCTGTCGAAGGTGGTGCATCACTTCTTCCTCTCTCTCTACTGTATGATGTAGATGTCAGATTTTTTTCCAGCAGGGCATGTGCTTTCTGGAATGTAAGTAGTTGCAAGTTCACCTCCAGGTCAGTCTCTCTCTCTCTCTCTTTCTGGCTGTCTTTTTTTAAAGGTAAATCTGCCACTTCTCACCTCCTGTTAGGAGACATTCTGTTTTCTCTCCCATGGTGATCACCCAATGCCCCAGGATGTGGCTACTTCACACCTCCTTTATGTTAGAAGAAGACATTCATTTCTGGAATGTTTCTATGATAGGTGTGAGATGGGCTTCATTATCACCTTTTGGCTTTGAAGATTTGCCCAACAGAAACAGATCTTTGTCCAACATCTTCAGTGACCATTTTGGACCATTGCCCACTTTATAAAAATAAAGGTTTTTTTTTGAAGACAAATTCCTTTTTTTCATAACATGACAAATTGGAGTCCTGTGAATCTTACAATAGTTCACATACCAAAGGAACAAGTAATATTACATGGTGGCAATGTTTTGGATATCTTTTTCTGAAGACCACTAAATATTATATTATGGCAACATTTGACTTTTTTCTGAAGAACACGCCAAGCCAGAACAAAGAACAGCTAATTGCTTACCTGGAGTGGCTAAAGATTCAGGGAAAGAACAGTTGGCAGGACACCCCACTACAGTGCAATGAGCTAGGACTGCAGACAGGACCCTGGGAGGTGTTGAAACTCTGTGAGCACAGCAGGCAATTTGCCAGGAGATTGGAGCTTTCAACTAATTTGGCAGTAGGTCAAAAATTTGAAAAGAAGTAGTACAGCCATAACTGCTTTACTTTTCCTTTTTTGAAGCTTCGTGGGTGAGGCCTAAGCCAGAAAGAGCAGGAAGAACTCAACAGTGCAACTGGAGGTCCAGCACAAATTAAAAGGCTGGTTGTGACAGCTATCAGTACTGCAAGCTGCAGCTCTCTGCAGAGAGAGAGAGGAAAAACTGCTCTCTCAGTTTAAAAAAAATTGAACAGGCTGTGTAAACAAAGAAAGCAACTGTCATCTCATTCTTAAAAGGGGCATGACTGCAAAAAAGAACCTGACTAAAAAAGGAAACAGAAAGCTGCACCTATGGAACAGAAAACCTGTAAAGCAGACAGCCTGTAAAAGAATTGTGCCCGTCAAAAAGAAAACCTGTGAAAAGTCATATATTTATATTAAAAAAAAGCATCATCCATAAAATGCCTTTCAGATATCCAGTTATGTATTGGAAGATGTTGGACATAGCGTCTGAGTTTAAATTGTTTTGACAATGGATGGAACTGTGTTTCCTGGATCAAGAAGTGAGCAAACCAGGGAAACAAGCTGTGGAAATCAAGATTTCACTAGGCAACGAGGGCCTGCAATTGATCAGCACATCAGGATTGTCAGCTGAGGATAAGAAGGAGCCTAGCAAGCTGTGGACATTCCTGGAGGAGCAACCCAAGGTGAAGGTTAATTTCTAAATACATAGGCTTGAGCTTATGACCTACTGGCAAAGGCAAGATGAGCCCATTGACCAGTCTGTTGCCAGATGCTGAGACAAAGCTCAAGATTGTGACTTTGCAGATATTGAATTGTTGGAACTGGTTATAGAGCTAGTCATTGTGTCTATCCCACTAGAGGCCTTTCAAAAAGACCTGCCAGAAAATAAGAAAGGGCACACCATAGATACACTACTTAATGATGGAAGGAAATTTGAAGCCATCATGGCTGGGCGCCAACAGTAACAAGGGTTGGGGATGGCTATGACAATTGGTATAGTAACCAAGGCTTAGATGTTTGATAAGCCTTATGACAAATATGTCCTGACTCACCCAATTTGCAGTTGTCCGGCATACCAGGAACAGTGCAAAGCTTGTGGCATGTGAGGATGTTGGGTAAGGCAGTGCAGAAGGCCGAGCTCAGATACTGCATGAAGTCATGCATGGTCAGGGAGTTATGGGTGTAGCCCAACAAAGTGAGTTATGTGTAGATTTGGCTCCTGTAGTAGCTATATGTGTATGTATTTATATATATATATATATAATATGTTCCTGTTACGTTACAATAAAAACCCACATATTCTTTGGATATTACTTGAAGTCTTGTGAATTTTCAATAGTTCACATACCAAAGGAACAAGTAATATTGACTATGAGAAGGTATATGATTCTGTGGAACACAGAGATTTATTTATAGCTTTAAGGAAAACAGGAATAAATAAGGGATATGCGAAGATCATAGAGGACATTTGCACAAATGCAATGGCCAGAATACACATCAACAAAGTCTTAACACAATTGATAAATATTGAAAGAGGAGTGAGTCCAGGGGATACAATCTCACCAAAAATGTTTATCATAGTAATGGAAGACATATTCAAGAAGATATCCTTTGAGGTAAGAGGATTAAATATTGATGGAGAAAAACTAACGAACATACATTAGCAGATGATGTCACACTAATTACTTCATCTGTTAAAGACTTGAAAGTACAACAAATATCTTAAATAAAGAGAGTAAAAATATTGGACTAAAAATGCACAAAGGAGAAACAAAGTTTATGATGAACTTTAAGACAGAAGATACCATACAAATTGAAGACCAAGAAATTGAAAAAGTGACTGAATAGAAATATCTGAGGCAAACATTAAAGGTGGAGGATTGTACAAATGAAGAGGTATTGAGTAGGATTAAGGCAGGATGGAGTTGTTTCGGGAGATTTAGAGATATTCTGTGTGATAAGAAAATACCACTGGCATTAAGGAGTATGATCAGTGTGTGCTATTGACCATAACATATGGGGTAAAATCATGGACAATTACAAAATATATAAAACAAAATCTCTGTGCAGCTCAGAGAGTAAGGGAAGACAAATGTTACACATCTCCTTTCATGATAAAATCAGGTGTAATGAAATATACCAGAAAACCAGAGTTAACAACATTATTCAGAAGATAAAAGTAGTCAAATGGAGATGGGCTGGGCATGTTGCTTAAAGAACTGATAACAGGTGGACAAAAAGTCGAATGGAGTGGCAGCCAAGAACAGGAAAAAGAATAGGGGGCAGCCCGGGAAGAAGATGGAGAGATGACATTATATCATAACTAGGAACCACATGGGCGAGAACAGCAAAGGACAGAGATAAATGGAAAAGGTGGAAGGAGGGTTACATCCTACAGTGGATGAACAAAACTTAAGTGATGATGTCCGATACAAATATACAACAGTTACTTGGCTTTAATAGCCCAGTGTGAACATCACAATGCACTGCTCGCAGTTGCTAGTTTACACAGAAACTCATAAGGCACTAAAACACAATAACAAAAAGAATCAGGACAAAGAAATGACCAAAACTTCCATCATCACTATTTTCATTATTATTACCAAAGAGGAAAGGTATTTTAATCCATCAACATGAGGACTTCTACTTGTATACAAAAAAGGAAAAAGAGAAACAATTGCTAATGGTGCAACATGAAAAATGCCCAGTTTCCTTACCACATGAGATCATGTCCAGTAGCATAAGATTAATAAACTCACAAATAAATGCAGAAAGGGACAACATATATTACAATTAATAACAGTGATTTAAAGGTGAGTCTAATCTAATACTGAAATTCAGAAGACATTGCTAAATGATTCCTGCTGTTGTCTGACCTTCTTTATTAGATTACTGCTCAGTAATCAGCCCCTGCTACCGTTACTCCATGTACACAGCTCTTTATTTATCAGATTGAGGGACTGAGTCACATTCCAGACAGCTCCAAGATGTCTTCCTTGATGTTCTAACAATTATTTCAACAACAACGTGTATTTGTATTACACCTTTAAAGTAGTAAAATGTTAAATGCTTTAAATTCTGCTAAATGCTCCTTTTTCACACTTCTACATATATACGTGGGTTTTTTTCTTCTCTATCACATTAATTGCCAAAATTTATTGAGGTTATCCATCTTTTGTGAATGACAAGTTCGTTGAAGGTAAGCGAGCTTGTCTAGAATAGTTCATACCTGAGCACAACCACTTTGTTTTCTGATGCCCTCATTAATCCCAATTGCCATTCCCCTGACCTGCTTTACCCTCCAATCTCCTGTAGAACTCATCAGGGCTATTTTGGCACACACACCCCTCTTTCTAATCCATTGCCAACTCCCTCAATAGAGGATCAGATGGTAGTGAAAGTAGAATTTGTAATCCCAATCCACCTATTCTAATTAGCGGAATTGATGTTTTGCACATGTTGTACTGGTGGGACAAGTAAGTTTTAAAATAGACTTCAATTAGATTAAAATTATGGAAAAAAGGCATTCATCATCTTTTTCAAAATGTGATATATAATTTGATAATATGATTTAACAACAAATGATATAACCTCAGGGTTTTAAACAGCGATGAAATTTGGCGGTACATTTTTCCTATCCAAAATACAGTTGCCACAAACTTGTCTCAAGTGGCAAAATTTATAGTTTCCCAAAAGGCATTCAGCTCAGAGTGATTCAAAAAGCTGTGAGAAATCTAAGTCAAAGATAACTGCTCATTGCTTCTAAATATACTCTGACTGCAAATGAAAAACTATCTTCACCACCTTAACTGATCCTTCTGGGTCAATAGTGATGGTTAACCAGCTGAACTACTGTGCTTGTTCTCACAACACTGTTTTCATGAACACCTTATATTTCTATAGCACTCACCATGAACAGGAAGGTGTCTCAGAATGATTTACATTAAGGAGGAAAAATAATAGATGTCAAACAGAGGGGGTAAAAAGAAAATCTTGGGGTCGAGTTGGGGGGGTGGGGTGAGGGGGCAAGGTGGAGGCATCTAGAGTAAGCCAATGGAGCCAGTGGAGTTTTGAGAAGGCCAGGGTAATAGGAGTGCAGGATTTTGTGTGGGTGAGGCCATGGAGTGATCAATGAGTTGTAATTTGTGGAGGTTGGATTTCAGGACACGATCAGAGAAGTTATGCCTCAAGGTAATAAAGGTATAGACTTAGGTTTTGGCAGCAGTGTGCAAATTGATGGAGGGAACAATGTTGTAGAGGAAGGTAACAGAATGGATGTGAAGGAGGGAGCTCAAATAGATGCCAAGCAGCATGTGAGTCATTGTCAGGAATGAAAAAGAACTATGTTGTATGAAGAACCCGTTACAAACTGTTCCAAGTATATTGACTTTGAGATTGAGGAAATTTGCTCTTTCATGTCAGTGAGGCAGTTGGAGAGTCAATGGTCAATGGAGGAGATAGAGAGGCAAAGCTTGGTATCATTGATGTAAATGTTGAACTGGATTCATGCTTTCATGTAATGTTTCCAAAGGGTAGCACATCAATGATAATGAGGAGCTGATTAAAGACATAACATTGGGATAACTAGGTTGGCCAAGCAGTCTGTAGAAGATAAGCCACAGGAGGTGAAGTAATGGCCGGAATTCTACGCCACCCCAGCAAGCCAGATGGTGGTGTGGGGGTGGCATAAAACTAAGCAGGATGCTCTGGGGGCCTTCCCTGCCTGCTCCCACCTCCGCCCCACTTTATGTGGGCCGTTGGGGGTGGGGGCGGTGAGAAATAGACCGCCCACCCCAGGGCAATCAAGGCCCTTAAGTGGCCACTTAAGGGCTTTTCCCCGCCTCCATGGGTATTTTACCTGTGGCAAGTGGGCATCCGGTAGATGTGAAAGGGGCCGCCCAGTGATACCTGGCGGCCTCTCAGCGCATTGGAGGGGAGGGTGGGGCACTGACAATCGGGCACAAACAACCATCCTTGCCTCGCCGGGCCGCGACCGATTAGCCTGGCGAGGCAACTCTTACATACCTTCAGTCCTGGCTCCATGTCCTTGGCCACCGCTCCAAGTGGCCACTGATGGGACTAAGAGCTGCTGTCCCAATGATTGGCCGGCAGTTCAATGAGGCGGGACGTCCTCTCTCAAGCGGGTGGATGTCCCGCCTCTGTACAATTAAAGCCCGGGGACCCATAAAATGCGGGCCGGATCCTGGACTGGGCGGATACGGGTTCCCCACTGACTTTTTCATCGGTGGCCAGCTCCCGTCCGCCCATAGTAAAATCCAGCCCAATGTCTTTGTTGGAACATATACAACTAGAACCAGGAGGCAGTGGTTCATGGAGATGGAATTGCTGTGGAGAGATGCTAAAGGAGGATGGAATGCTTGAGGGTGTTAAGCCTATGATATTTTAAGAATGGAGAGCTTATAGTAGCAAAAACTGAGAAATTGCTAAGATTTGTGCCCCCCTATTCTGAAATACACATTATGCCAGTCTTCCTATTTTCAGAGGATATGTCATCAAATTTGCTGGTCAGCAACAACAAAAACAACAATGAACCAAAGAGGGAGAAATTTGAAGAGGTGATCAAACGTATGTTCAGAGAGGCAGGTTTTAAAGAGTTTCTTAAAGGAGGAGAGGGAGGTAAAGAGGAAGAGTGGTTTAGAAAGGGGGTTTCAAAGAGTAGTACCTGGGTGGGTGTAGGCACTGCTGCCACTAATGGTGTGAAGGGAGGGGATGGGATGCACAAAAGGCTGGGATTAGAGGAATGGAAAATATTGGAGAATGGAGTTGTAGCACTGGATTGGTGGTTACAGAGACAGAGTGCACATATAAACACAAAGATGAGAATTTTGAATTCAAGGCTTTAAACAATGTTGGTCACTGAGTTTGGGAGCAATTGGTGAGTGGGACTTCAAACCAAAAAAAATCAAATATCATCTGTGCAGTTTGATCTTTGCATTAGTGCATTTTCTGGTTTAAATGTTCTCTCTTAATTGAATGGTTAGAGCTCTTTTTAATCTAATCTGTCCAGAAATTGTCAGTGACATATGAGTAAGTAGTGCTTCTCTGCATCCTTTTATTGTAGAAATGTTGATATTTCACAATACACATTTACAGATATTAAGTGTTAATTTATTGATTGTATAAATGAGCAAAATTACTGCAAGGTTATGTATTA
Source organism: Heterodontus francisci (assembly GCF_036365525.1). Taxonomy (NCBI): domain Eukaryota; kingdom Metazoa; phylum Chordata; class Chondrichthyes; order Heterodontiformes; family Heterodontidae; genus Heterodontus; species Heterodontus francisci. The sequence continues at coordinate 54,050,886 of NC_090394.1, forward strand.
GTGCTACAGAAAGCCACTTAGTTATATCCATTATAAAAGCTTATATTTCATATATGATCACTATATTTGCAGTAGGAATTTTCACAATCAGATTTTTTTAAAGCGAATTAACAGAGCTAGCTATACTTTATTTTATGCGCAGTACATCTGTAAATTGTCCTTATCTTAAAGGAATGTATACACATTTCTTTTAGGTATCTTAAAAGGTATTATCAATGAAGAATCCAACTCATGTAGAAAAGGGAGAGCGAAGTATGTAAATGAGATAGCTTCTAGGCTGAGGTGACATTACATACCCATAAAAATACTTCCTTGGAAGGTAGAAGATAAATAAGTCGTTTGAATGATGTCTGAGGCAATTTGCTCCATTTATTTTTATAAAATGACAAAATGTTATTTTTAAATAGGGCTGAAAGCACAGTGTATAAGATACAAAGCTGCCTACAAGCTGTAAATTAGTGTGAATAGTCATTTTTTCAGTGACAATTGGCACTGACATAATCAACTTAATATTTATCAGCAGAGAAATGGACTACAATAGATAGAATAGAATAGAATAGAATAGAATAGATCCAATACTGACACAGGCACGATGGAACAAATGCCCTCTTTCTGTGTTGAAATTTCACACATTCTATAAAATGGTTTACAGTTATAATAAAAATTAGGGCTGTGAAATTCAGCTCTGTGGCAGCTGTTCTTTTTGGGCACTATAGGTGATGTTTTGCCTGCAAAATGGTGTCTGCGGAATGTGTGTGCACACTTTTAGTGCTAGTCGGACTGGGCACCATTTTGGTGAGGGCATTAGCAGCACACAGGAATCGTCCATCGGAAGTATGCAGAGTAGACAGATTATAGTGTTGATTTGATGTCAGCACTACCATTTTGGAGCTCAATGCTCCAGTTAATGCCCTCTCTTAACCTCGCCCATGCGTTCAGCAGCAGTAAGGACCCCTCCCAACCAACGCTGTTTAAAGGGATCATCAGCTACTTTCAGATTAGTTGTTGCTGATTTCCAAACTTGCTTAAAGTTGCTAATGTCTACAGGGAGTGGTGCATCGTGTACTTTGTCCTGAGTTCAAGGATTTTGCACAGATCACTTGCTCTCAGACGTGGGTGCTGTAGTTTGCATCCCACTTGGACTACAGCATGAGAACGAGCAGAGGCAACACAGAGCAGGACAAGCTGCTGGAAGAGGGAGGAGGTGGAGAGGGAGAAGTGATCTCAAATGGAGTCCTATCTGCCAAGAGTGTTCAGGAAGCAAATTTCCTCCCTCAGCCACAGTGAGGAATAATGTGTCAGTAAGGACATCCTCACCGAAATCTGCTACCTGCTGCAGCCACAACTGCAACCACAAAGCAGGGTGAGAATGGCATTGCCAATGGCTGTGAAGGTCACTATGGCCATGAATTTTTATTCATCGGGGTCCTTCCAGGCTGGGGCAGGTGACCTTTACAACATCTCCCAGTTTGCCATCCACTGTTACATAAGGGAGATCACTGATACTTTGTATTCCAAGAGAGTGGAATACATTTCATTCTCTCTTGCCAGAGGGAAGCAGGTGGAGCAAGCAAGTGGCTTTGCAAGAATTTCAGGCTTTCCCATCATGCATGGTGCCATTGACTGCACACACGCCAGTTTGTGAGCTCTGCATGTCAACTTTGTGATATATCACAACCGGAAAGGATTCCACTCCTTCAACATCCAGCTGGTGTGTGACCATACTCAGCACATCGTGCAGGTCAGCACTTGGTATTCTGGCAGTAGTCAAGATGCCTTCGTTCTGTGGCAGTTGGCTGTAGTATCTGCATTTGAGCCACCACGAGTGGCTATTGGGTGACAAGGGCTATCAGCTGACCACATAGCTCATGACTCCAGTACACAACCCATGCTCATGTGATCAGCATGTATAGAACAAAATCCATGCTGCCGTATGAAATGTGATTGAGAAGACCATCATAAGAATGTAAGAAATAGGAGCAGGAGGACGCCATGCGGCCCCGCAAGCCTGCTCCGCCATTCAATAAAATCATGGCTGATTTCATTGTGACCATAACTCCACTTTCCTGCCTGCCCCCCATAACCCTTGACCCCTTTTAGATCAAAAATCTGTCTAACTTATCCATGAATATATTCAATAACCCAGCCTCCACTGCTCTCTGGTGAAGAGAATTCCAAAGATTAATGACCCTCTGAGAGAAGAAATTTCTCCTCATCTCCATCTTAAATGAGAGACCCCTCATTTTGAAACTGTGCCTCCCCGTTCCAGATTCCCCCATGAGGGGAAACATCCTCTCAGTATCTACCCTGTCAAGACCCCTCAGAATCTTGTATGTTTCAATAAGATCATCTCTCATTCTTCTAAACTCCAATGAGTATCGGCCCAACCTGCTCAACCTTTCCTCATAAGACAACACCTTCATTCCAGGAATCAGCCTAGTCAACCTTCTCTGAACTGCATCCAATGCAAGTATATCCTTCCTTAAGTAAGGAGATTAAAATTGTACGCAGTACTCTAGGTGCGGTCTTACCAATGCCCTGTACAGTTTTAGCAAGACTTTCCTACTTTTATACTCTATCCCCCTTGCAATAAATGCCAACATTCCATTTCCCTTCCTAATTACTTGCTGTAGCTGCATGCTAACTTTTTGTGATTCATGTACGAGGACACCCAGATCCCTCTGCACCACAGAATTCTGCAGTCTCTCTCCATTTAAATAATATTCAGCTTTTCTATTCTTCCCACCAAAGGAGACAACCTAACATTTTTTCACATTATACCCCAGCTCCCAAATTTTTTGTACACTCACTTAACTTATCTATATCTCTTTGGAGACACTTTGTATCCTCCTCACAACTTGCTTTCCGACCTATCTTTGTATCTTCCACTGCCTGGACCACTCTGGAGAAGTCCTGCAGCATTCAGCAGATCACGAATCAAGTTTCACTGTGGTCTGCTGCATGTTGCACAACCTTGCCATCATGAGGGTGCAGCCCTTGCCACCAGCTTTATGGTGACTAGCTGAAGAAGAACAGGAGGAAGAGGTGGAGGAGGAAGAGGACAAGGAGGAGGAGGAGAAAAGGAGGAAGCAACCAGCGCAGCCCCTTTCTGGCTGGGCTGTCCTGATCAACTAGCATGACTGTGGTATCAGTTAATGCAACCCCAATTCCCATTTCACCAATAGAACCGCACTTTACCTTCCCTCTCTTACTGATCATCACAGCATCCACTTGGCCTCAAAGCTGAAGTAAAAACCACTCGAAAACAAACATCCTGAACCAAATTTATAAATCAAACGTTGCCATATTGCTACAAAAGTCAACTAATCACCTTTGTGCATTACCTTAATCCCTGTCTTCCATGTGCCTTTGCCTGTTCTAGTGCTCCTATGCAGTGCTTCCCAGTATCTGCAGCATGGCTGGTGGAAGGCTGCTGACTTTCAATGAAAGGAACTGCGGCTGTCTTTGCAGGACAACCTCAAGCAGCTCTGTCCCTAGGAGGCCCAGCTTTGGACTGCATTCCCTCGGCATGGATGTCAGGTCTGGGCTGGCTAGCTGACCGACAGGCAACAGCAAGGGCTCTGGTGGGGTGGCGGTGGTGGGAGGAAGAATGCTGTCATCCTGAGAGAGGACAGCTCCATGAAACCACTGCTACTCCCCCAGGATGGCGCCTTAGCATTCCTAGCAATGTGTTAGAGCGCAGCCTGCTGGACTGCTGTGAGACCCTAAAAGCCCCTTTGAACACTGATATGTACAGCCAAGGTGGCAGCAGTCTAAGCCTTCATGGCAGCAAGCTGAACTTGCATGACTTCAGGCTGAGCTTGCACTGCAGCACTCAGACATATGGTGGCTTCTGCTTGTGCTGCATTGGAACCTGAGACATCAGCCATCAGGCACTGCATTATAGATAGGCCCACCATTGTTCTCAGGAAGTTGGCACTTCCATGCTGGACAGGATGGGCTCCAAATTCTGTGCAAAGCCCTGTGCCAAGTTGGTGCCAGACTCCTCCATTGACCATAGGCCTTCTGGCAGGTCTGCCCATGCATCAAGCATTTTATTGTGTATACCCATCAGTTGCTTTCTGTAGGCCCACCCATCAAAGTCCTCATCTGAGTCCTCTGCAGCAGAACTCATGTACGACCTTGTCCTCTGGCAAGCTACATCTTGTCCCCCTACCCTGGCTGCAGCCCACTCCTGCCCAATATCTCATGACATGCAGGTCCCACTTCTAAGCTACCCTCTAAAGTACATGCAGTGCCAAATCTGAGCAGGTGGCTGCGAGCGTGAGAAGTTTGCATGCTACCTACATCAGAAGTAACGGGCATGCGTTAATTACGCATTGCAATCCCTGTGCCCATTTTCAGGTCTTATTGAATTTCGCTGCCTAGATCTCTAGCCACGTCCTGGTGTTAAAATGGTTTGTTTTAAAAGAACTTCTGCTGTAAACTGCTTTGTAAAATGAAACCTTCTAGTCTCAGGCGATTGAATTACTTAACCTTTACAATGTGTTCTCTCTGCACAACAATAGGCTTTAAAATAAAGGACATACTTATGTAATTGTGAGCACAACTTGTTTACACACAACTGGGATTATAATTCATCTGATTGTGTACAAGTGGGTTTGATTGCACTAAGTAATCAGGCGTTCGTTTTCCAATATTTTGTCAGTTGTGATTACTATGTAACTCTTCTGATTTCTTAAAGATTTTTTGGCTTTCATGCTCTGCAGCTATATTCTGTTTTGTAGTGTATGTAATAAAAACAGAATTGAAAGAATGTACAGAACCACAGAACATTCTTTAATTTGTAGCATTTTAAAAATAAAGTAAAACAGTGTAATCTTGTGAGGCTTTTTCATCCCAGTACTAAGCCTTTGGGAGAGGCTTAGCCTGATGTTGGATGATACCATCTCACAGTTAGCCAAAGCAGCAATGACTATTCTTGATCCTGCTCTGTAATGTATCAGTTTAAATTAATTTTCTCCATGTGTGGATTCATTCCCTTCAACATATGGTATTAGATCACTTTGCTATTAAACACCCTACTTGTAATATCATGGTTAGCTTGTGAAGATTCCGATGTTCACTACCATTACTTGCATCAGTTGAAAGGTTTGCGAATTGACCCACAGTCTATAGAAAGACTTTAAAGAGGCTCCAGGACTGAACAGCTATTGAAAAATATACTGTATGTTGGCAGCTTTCATTATGTTGTTAAGCGTAGTTAAATCCTGTATCTCCAATTCTCGCTTTCACATCTGCCACCAGCAGGTGTTTTTTATGTACGCCTTCAAATGATACAGATGTTTTATCTTCATCATATAAAGCATTCCTAGTACAGGACATTATTTGGCACAAAGCCCTCAGGGACCTCCATGCAGCGATCACCCATGAATTCTGAGCTGGAACTATAATGCTCACAAAATACTGAAACATTCTCAATTAAAATATTAAACTAGTCCCAACTGAACATTTCCTCTCTCCCCCCCCTGCTGATTTCACAGGATGGGGACTAATACTCCAGGCATGTTTGTAGAATTGTACAGCACAGAAGGAGGCCATTCTGCCCACTGTGCCTGTGCTGGCTCTTTGAAGGAACTATCCAATTAATTCCACTTACCTGCTCTATTCCTGTTGCCCTGTAAATCATTCCTTTTCAAGTACAGTATATATCCAATTCCCTTTTGAGATTTATTATAAAAATTTCCACCGCACTTCAGACAGATAACATGCCGTAGACACCACGCATACCTACTTTGCTAAAACCCATGAACAGCAACCCTTACATATTAGAAGAAGAAAATTCCTTCTGTGTTCATTTTTAAAGGTGTTTAGCTGAAGGTGGTGACTCAGACTGCGATTTGGTTTCACCGATACCATCTGGTACCTCTCCCAATTGGCCATTCTTTATGTCTAGTGAGTTCTTTCTTTTGGGCCTCCTTATCTCGAGAGACAATGGATACGCGCCTGGAGGTGGTCAGTGGTTTGTGAAGCAGCGCCTGGAGTGGCTATAAAGGCCAATTCTGGAGTGACAGGCTCTTCCACAGGTGCTGCAGAGAAATTTGTTTGTTGGGGCTGTTGCACAGTTGGCTCTCCCCTTGCGCCTCTGTCTTATTAGCTAATACTCTGTGAGTATTAGCAGGATATTTAATTATAGAGATAGAGGCATTTGACAAAGGTTACCGACCTGAAACATTAACTCTTTGTCTCTGCAGATGCTGCCATAGATAGGTTTTTTGTTAGGTAAGGGTATCAAGGGATATGGAACAAAAGCACAGCAAGCTTGAGGGGTGGAATAGTCTCCTCCTGTTCCTAATGGTGCCCATTCTCCACCGATAGTGGGAGCTCTGGCTTAATCAATGCTTACTGAGGACCTCTGGTGACAGAAACCCAGTATTGGAGCACCCTGCAACAAGATAAAACCTAGTGTCTGAAGACCTTGATTATTTCGCCCTGGATCAGTATTCCTACCACCAGAGCAAAGGAACTGACCAAGGGCTATCTGCCTCCCCACGTGGAATAAGCGAGATTGATGGCTACTGCTCCACAACCTCTCAGCACCCCGCTCGACTGATATTGACTAAAACCTCAGCGTGTAGAGAGCCTTTCCTGTGCTCTATTCCTATAGATCACAATTATCATAATAGGGGAAAAGCAGATATTATAGGTTAAATGTTTCATAATGCCCTAATATCACACCATCAAGACATTATTAAATGTAATGTGAACAAGCATCTTCAGACAAGACTAATGTTCTAAAGGTCACTTCATGAAATAATACAGTGGAATTCTGCACTTTTCAAGATCAGTGAAAACAACTGCCAGGAAAAATAAAAATAAATAGAAATTACGTTGAGTAGTATATTTTAAGCAGTTATCCTTTTGCTGCTGATAAGATTTGTAAAAAGCTTTTGGGAGGAAAAATTTCACTGCAATTACCAGAAGACAAAACCAGCTGTAAAAAGAAATCACAGACTAAACAAAAACTGTTTTCATAGGAAACCAAAGGAAGAGAGACAAAATGTACTTAATGTAGATTATTATGTTCAGTGGGTTTCATGTGCATTATCTCCTTACTGTGAAAGATGGATTTAGTTCAAAGCAGTTTGCTACAGCAGAAATGCTGTTCCCTTTCTCTCCAAGCTCTTTAAAGCAACAGCTGTAAAACATGATTAGTTGTCGGATTAGTTCAAATCGTGAGACTTTCCATTCTCCACAGTTGCTGTTTCAGAGATCTGTTACTTTTCTGACAACTATTTCGGGTGGAGGCATGTGGAAAGGCGTTTTGTTGGAGCGTGCGGCAGTGCAACTATGATACGACAGTGTGAGAAGAAAAGACCGATCAACAACCTAAGGAACCTGATTTTGAATTTAACATCTGGAGTGGTCAAGATGGAAAATATCTCTACTTTCTCCTCATGGCTCAAGTATTTATGACACTCCCCTTCCATAGCATGGTGGCTACAACCTCACAAAATGACATGCATTCCCCTTTACCACTCACACTGCAAGTGAGGGCAGGCTCTCTACACGCTGAGGTTTTAGTCAATATCACTCGAGCGGGGTGCTGAGAGGTTGCGGAGCAATAGCCATCAATCTCGCTTATTCCACGTGGGGAGGCAGATAGCCCTTGGTCAGTTCCTTTCCCTGACAGCACGTCTAACATCAGGTATCTGCCATATGGAAAGAGGTAGCTGTGAACTCACACACCGCTCTCCACACTAGGGCAGTCTCCTTTCTTGAAACAATTAATAATTACAGCATCGCTCATGTTTCTTTTTTTAAATTCTGATCGGTGGAGCAGCTTGTTTCAATTTGGTGCCCAAAAAAACCTTTCAAAGTTCCTTCCAAGCTGTTTTATCCCATATTAGACACAAAGTAATAATTTTTCAATTAACGTGACATTTGACATGCAGTTTGTTTGTTTTTTAACTATACATATTAGCTTTTGATGAATTAGACACAGAGAGGCGCAGAGTTAAAATTCCTAAACGTTTCATCTACTAATGTCACCGTGTGAATAATCAACGAGCTCTTTAAAATTAACTGTTAGAATTTCACAGTTATGTGTGAATAACAAACTGATTCCGCAGCTCTCTGTAGAGGGAGACTCCTACTTGTCAAACAAAAGCCGATATGGCCGACATGCTTTCACTGCAGAACACATGAAGAGGATCACAGATCACAGATATGTTTCAACAATATTTGTTAGACCACATGACGTCCAAGCATAAACATTCAGGATCATAATTTTAAAATAAATGTATTTAAGCAATGGAGATTTTAAAAAATATATATATTTCCCTATGGGTGACGTCTTCAAAACAAACGTCTTCAACTGATGTTTCAAATGCCTCGACTAGGACAGGATAAGATGTTCATCACACCGCTCATCGGCTGTCATCCTCGAATCGAGGGAGAGCAGAGGAGTGGTGTGATCAACAATCTTATCACTGGTGATTTGTGTGGCCAGCAAAATATCTCCTTGATGGCCAGGACACGTGCTCCATATGTAAGACAAGCAACGGGAAACAGCGTATTAACAGAAACACATTCCACACACAGACATTGGATCACATAACACACAACTCCGAAGGACAAGTCAATATCAACAAATAGTTTTATTTTTAAGTAAACTTTGCTTCTATTGTGCCAGTTTATCTATGTCACACATGCTGGTTTTTAAATGCATTATTCAATATGGGAGGACCTAGTTCCTAAGTAAACATTGTTCAATTAATTGCACTTTGCATATGCAGATAGATGGCATTTTATTACTCCCACAAGATTTTGTGAGTCAGCCTTTCACAACTGAGAGAAAATGAAAGTTCAATCTGTGCCTGCATGGGTTATCGGTTACATCCAACAATTCCAAGGTAATTGAGAGCTGAGCTGATACAGCTTTGAATTTGAACTTGAGTGTTATAGAGAGGTAACAGAGAAAATTTTAGGGGACAAAGAGAATGATGAGAATAAAAGGGGCGGGGCGGGGGGGGGGGGGGGTTAGGGTTTTAGAAACAAGAGGAGAGAGACAACAGAAGGGAAACAACAGGAGAGAAACAACAGGACAGAGACAACAGGAGGGAGACAACAGGAGAGGCACAACAGGAGAGACAACAGGAGGGGGACAACTGGAGAGAAACAACAGGAGGGGGACAACTGGAGAGTGAGAACAGGAGGGGGACAACAGGAGAGACAACAGGAGGGGGACAACTGGAGAGAAACAACAGGAGGGGGACAACTGGAGAGTGAGAACAGGAGGGGGACAACAGGAGAGAGACAATAGGAGGGAGACAAGCAGAGTGAAACAACAGGATGGGGACAACAGGAGAGAGACAACAGGACAGAGATAACAGGAGGGGGACAAGAGGTGGGAAACAATTGGAGAGAAACAACAGGACAGAGATAACAAGAGAGAAACAAAGGGGAGAGACAACAAGAGAGAGACAAAAGGAGAGACAACAGGAGGGGTACAACAGGAGAGAAATAGCAGGGAAGAAACAACAGGAGGGAGACAACAGGAAGTGGACAACAGGGGCGGGGGGGGGGTGGGTTGTGGGGACAGCAGGAGAGAAACAACAGGAGAGGGACAACAGGTGGGGGACAACAGGAGAGAGACAACAGGAGGGGGATAACAGGAGGGGGATAACAGGAGGGGTACAACAGGAGGGGCAATACAGGAGAGAGACAACAGGAGCGGGACAACAGGGGTGCTGGGGTGGGGGGGGGTGGTGTGGGGACAGCAGGAGAGAGACAACAGGAGAGAGACAACAGGTGCTGGACAATAGGAGAGAGAAAACACGAGAGCGACAACAGGAGGGGGATAACAGGAGGGGTACAACAGGAGGGGCAATACAGGAGAGAGACAACAGGAGCGGGACAATCAGAGAGAAGCAACAGGCGAGAGACAAGCGGAGAGAGACAACAGGAGGGGCCAAGAGGAGAGAAACAACAGGAGAGAGACAACAGGAGAGAGACAACATGAGAGTAACAACAGGAGAGAGAAAACAGTAGAGAAACAACAGAAGAGAGAGAACAGGAGAGAGACAACAGGAGAGAGACAATAGGAGGGTGACACTAGGAGAGAGACAATAGGAGAGAGACAACAATAGTGGGACAACAGGAGAGAGACAACAGGAGGGGGACAACAGGAGAGGAACAACAGGAGAGAGACAACAGCAGGGGTACAATAGGAGAGGGACAATGGGAAGGAGAGTATAGGAAGGGAACAAAGGGAGGGGGACAATAGGAGAGAGACAAGAGGAGGGCGACAACAGGAGATGGGCAACAGGAGAGAAACAACAGGAGAGAAATAACAGGAGAGAGGCAACAGCAGAGAAACAACAGGAGAGAAAAGACAGGAGAGAGACAACAGGAGAGAAACAGCAGGAGAGAGACAACAGGAGCGGGACAAAAGGAGAGAATCAACAGGAGAGTAACAACAGGATAGAGACAACAGGAGAGAGACAACAGGAGGAGGACAACAGGAGAGAGACAACAGGAGGGGGACAACAGGAGAGAAATAGCAGGAGAGAAACAACAGGAGAGAAACAACAGGAGAGAAAGATCAGGAGAGAGACAACAGGAGGGGGACAACAGGAGGGGGACAACAGGAGGGGGACAACAGGAGGGGGACAACAGGGGAGGAACAACAGGAGGGGGACAACAGGGGAGAGACAACAGGAGAGAGACAACAGGAGAGAGACAACAGGTGGGGGACAATAGGAGAGAGGCAACAGGAGGGGGACCACAGGAGGGGGGCAAGAGGAGAGACACAACAGGAGAGAGACAACAGGAGGAGGACAACAGGAGGGAGACAACAGGAGAGGCACAACAGGAGAGGCACAACAGGAGAGACAACAGGAGGGGGACAACTGGAGAGAAACAACAGGAGGGGGACAACTGGAGAGTGAGAACAGGAGGGGGACAACAGGAGAGAGACAATAGGAGGGAGACAAGCAGAGTGAAACAACAGGATGGGGACAACAGGAGAGAGACAACAGGACAGAGATAACAGGAGGGGGACAAGAGGTGGGAAACAATTGGAGAGAAACAACAGGACAGAGATAACAAGAGAGAAACAACAGGGGAGAGACAACAAGAGAGAGACAACAGGAGAGACAACAGGAGGGGTACAACAGGAGAGAAATAGCAGGGAAGAAACAACAGGAGGGAGACAACAGGAAGTGGACAACAGGGGCGGGGGGGGGGGGGGTGGGTTGTGGGGACAGCAGGAGAGAAACAACAGGAGAGGGACAACAGGTGGGGGACAACAGGAGAGAGACAACAGGAGGGGGATAACAGGAGGGATACAACAGGAGGGGCAATACAGGAGAGAGACAACAGGAGCGGGACAACAGGGGTGCTGGGGTGGGGGGGGGGTGGTGTGGGGACAGCAGGAGAGAAACAACAGGAGAGAGACAACAGGTGCTGGACAATAGGAGAGAGACAACACGAGAGAGACAACAGGAGGGGGATAACAGGAGGGGTACAACAGGAGGGGTACAACAGGAGGGGCAATACAGGAGAGAGACAACAGGAGCGGGACAATCAGAGAGAAGCAACAGGCGAGAGACAAGCGGAGAGAGACAACAGGAGGGGCCAAGAGGAGAGAAACAACAGGAGAGAGACAACAGGAGAGAGACAACATGAGAGTAACAACAGGAGAGAGAAAACAGTAGAGAAACAACAGAAGAGAGAGAACAGGAGAGAGACAACAGGAGGGGGACAACAGGAGGGGGACAACAGGAGGGGGACAACAGGAGAGGAACAACAGGAGAGAGACAATAGGAGAGAGACAACAATAGTGGGACAACAATAGTGGGACAACAGGAGAGAGACAACAGGAGGGGGACAACAGGAGGGGGACAACAGGAGGGGGACAACAGGAGGGGGACAACAGGAGAGGAACAACAGGAGAGGAACAACAGGAGAGGAACAACAGGAGAGAGACAATAGGAGAGGGACAATGGGAAGGAGAGTATAGGAAGGGAACAAAGGGAGGGGGACAATAGGAGAGAGACAAGAGGAGGGCGACAACAGGAGACGGGCAACAGGAGAGAAACAACAGGAGAGAAATAACAGGAGAGAGGCAACAGCAGAGAAACAACAGGAGAGAAAAGACAGGAGAGAGACAACAGGAGAGAAACAGCAGGAGAGAGACAACAGGAGCGGGACAAAAGGAGAGAATCAACAGGAGAGTAACAACAGGATAGAGACAACAGGAGAGAGACAACAGGAGGGGGACAACAGGAGGGGGACAAGTGGGGAGAAACAACAGGAGACAGACAACAGGAGAGAGACAACAGGATGAGGTCAACAGGAGGGGTACAAAAGGAGGGAGACAACAGGAGCAGGACAAGCAGAGAGAAGCAACAGGCGAGATACAACAAGAGAGAGACAACAGGAGAGAGACAATAGGAGGGTAACACTAGGAGAGAGACAATAGGAGAGAGACAACAAGAGGGGGACAACAGGAGAGAGACAACGGGAGGGGGCAACAAGAGAGAGGTGACAGCAAGGGGACAATAGGAGAGAAAAAACTGGAGAGAAAGAACAGGAGAGAGACAACAGGAGAGAGACAAAGTGTAGGGGGCGGGGACAACAGGAGAGAGATAACTGGAGGGGAACAACAGGAGAGAGACAATAAGACAGAGACAACAGGAGAGAAACAACAGGAGGGATAAAATAGGAGGGGGACAACAGGAGGGGATCAACCGGAGAGAGACAACAGGAGAGAGACAACAGGAGTGGGACAATAGGAGAGAGTCAACAGGAGGGGGACAGCAGGGGAGGTACAACAGGACGGGGAGAACAGGAGAGAGACAACAGGAGGGGTACAACAGGAGTGGGACAACGGGGCAGACACAGCAGGAGAGAGACAATGGGAGAGAAAGAACAGGAGAGAGACAACAGGAGAGAAACAACAGGAGGGATAAAATAGGAGGGGAACAACAGGAGGGGATCAACCGGAGAGAGACAACAGGAGAGAGACAACAGGAGTGGGACAATAGGAGAGAGTCAACAGGAGGGGGACAGCAGGGGAGGTACAACAGGACGGGGAGCAGGAGAGAGACAACAGGAGGGGTACAACAGGAGGGGGACAATAGGAGAGAAAAAACAGGCGGGCGTTCACAGGAGGGGGACAACAGGAGGGAGACAATAGGAGGGGGAATAACAGGAGGGAATCAACACAAGAGGGACAACAGAAGGGGGACAAATGAATGAGAGAACAGGAGGGGGCAGCAGGAGTGAGACAATAGGAAGGGAACAAAAGGAGGGGGACAATAGGAGGGGGACAACAGGAGAGAAACAACAGTAGAGAGGCAACAGGAGTGGGACAATAGGAGGGTGACACTAGGAGAGAGACAATAGGAGAGAGACAACAATAGTGGGACAACAGGAGAGAGACAACAGGAGGGGGACAACAGGAGAGGAACAACAGGAGAGGAACAACAGGAGAGAGACAACAGCAGGGGTACAATAGGAGAGGGACAATGGGAGGGAGAGTATAGGAAGGGAACAAAGGGAGGGGGACAATAGGAGAGAGACAAGAGGAGGGCGACAACAGGAGACGGGCAACAGCAGAGAAACAACAGGAGAGAAAAGACAGGAGAGAGACAACAGGAGAGTAACAGCAGGAGAGAGACAACAGGAGCGGGACAAAATGAGAGAATCAACAGGAGGGGGCCAACAGGAGGGTCAAAACAGGAGAGAGACAACATGAGGGGGACAACAAGAGGGGGACAACTGGAGAGAGACTAAAGGAGGGGGACAACAGGAGGGGGACCATAGGAGAAAAAACAGGAAGGGGACCACAGGAGGGGGACAATAAGAGTGAGGAAAGGAGGGGGATAACAGGAGCGGGAGAACAAGAGAGAGGCGACAGCAGGGGGAGAATAGGAGAGAAACAACTGGAGAGAGACAACAGGAGAGAGATAAAGTGGGGAGGACAATAGGAGAGAGACAACTGGAGGGGGACAACAGGAGAGAAACAATAGGAGAGAGAGAAAAGTAGGGGGACAAGTGGGGAGAAACAACAGGAGACAAACAACAGGAGACAGACAACAGGAGAGAGACAACAGGATGAGGTCAACAGGAGGGGGACAAAAGGAGGGAGACAACAGGAGCAGGACAAGCAGAGAGAAGCAACAGGCGAGATACAACAAGAGAGAGACAACAGGAGAGAGACAATAGGAGGGTAACACTAGGAGAGAGACAATAGGAGAGAGACAACAAGAGGGGGACAACAGGAGAGAGACAACAGGAGGGGGCAACAAGAGAGAGGTGACAGCAAGGGGACAATAGGAGAGAAAAAACTGGAGAGAAAGAACAGGAGAGAGACAAAGTGTAGGGGGGTGGGGACAACAGGAGAGAGACAACTGGAGGGGAACAACAGGAGAGAGACAATAAGACAGAGACAACAGGAGGGGGACAACAGGAGAGAAACAGCAGGAGAGTGACCACGGGAGGGGGACAACAGGAGGAGCTCAATAGGTGTGAGAGATCAGGAGAGGGACAACAGGAGGGGGAGAACAGGAGAGAGACCACAGGAGAGAGACAACAAGAGTGGGACAACAGGAGAGAAACAACAGGAGAGAGACAACAGGAGAGAGACAACGGGCGTGGGGGGGAGGTGTCAACAGGAGAGAAAAAACAGGAGGGAGACAACAGGAGGGAAACAACAGGAGGGAGACAACAGGATGGGGACAACAGGATGGGGACAACAGGATGGGGACAACAGGAGGGCAACAAAAGGAGAGAGACGACAGGAGCGGGACAAGCGGAGCGAAGCAACAGGCATGAGGCAGCTGGAGAGAGACAACAGGAGGGGACAACAGGAGATAGAGAACAGGGGAGAAACAACAGGAGAGAGACACCAGGAGAGAGACAACAGGGGAGAGGCAATAAGAGGGCGACATTCGGAGAGAGACAATAGGAGAGAGACAAGAGGGGGCAACAGGAGAGGGACAACAGGAGGGGGACAACAGGAGGGGGAAACAGGAGAGAGACAACAGGGGAGAAACAACAGGAGAGAGACAACAGGAGAGAGAGAACAGGATGGAGACAACAGGACAGAAACAACAGGAATGAGACAACAGGAATGAGACAACAGGAATGAGACAACAGGAGTGGGTCAACAGGAGGGGGACAACAGAAGGGGACCAACAGGAGAGAGACAACAGTAGCGGGACAAGTGGAGAGAAACAACAGGAGAGGGACAACAGGAGAGAGACAACAGGAGAGAGACAACAGGAGAGAAATAACAGGAGAGAGACAACAGGAGGAGGACAATATTTGGTGGACAATGGGAGAGAGACAATAGGAAGCGAACAAAGGGAGGGGGACAATAGGAGAGAGACAACAGGAGGGCGACAACAGGAGGGAGATGACAGGAGAGAAACAACATGAGGGAAACAACAGGAGAGAGACAACAGGAGAGAGACAACAGGAGAGAGACAACAGGAGAGAGAGAACAGGATGGAGACAACAGGACAGAAACAACAGGAATGAGACAACAGGAGTGGGTCAACAGGAGAGGGACAACAGAAGGGGACCAACAGGAGAGAGACAACAGTAGCGGGACAAGTGGAGAGAAACAACAGGAGAGGGACAACAGGAGAGAGACAACAGGAGAGAAATAACAGGAGAGAGACAACAGGTGAGAGACAACGGGGCAGACACAACAGGAGAGAAACAACGGGAGAGAAAGAACAGGAGAGAGACAACAGGAGAGAAACAACAGGAGGGATAAAATAGGAGGGGGACAACAGGAGGGGATCAACCGGAGAGAGACAACAGGAGAGGGACAACAGGAGTGGGACAACGGGGCAGACACAGCAGGAGAGAAACAATGGGAGAGAAAGAACAGGAGAGAGACAACAGGAGAGAAACAACAGGAGGGATAAAATAGGAGGGGGACAACAGGAGGGGATCAACCGGAGAGAGACAACCGGAGAGAGACAACAGGAGAGAGACAACAGGAGTGGGACAATAGGAGAGTGTCAACAGGAGGGGGACAGCAGGGGAGGTACAACAGGACGGGGAGAACAGGAGAGAGTCAACAGGAGGGGTACAACAGGAGGGGGACAATAGGAGAGAAAAAACAGGCGGGCGTTCACAGGAGGGGGACAACAGGAGGGAGACAATAGGAGGGGGAATAACAGGAGGGGATCAACACAAGGGGGACAACAGAAGGGGGACAAATGAATGAGAGAACAGGAGGGGGCAGCAGGAGCGAGACAATAGGAAGGGAATAAAAGGAGGGGGACAATAGGAGGGGGACAACAGGAGAGAAACAACAGTAGAGAGGCAACAGGAGTGGGACAATAGGAGAGAGACATCAGGAGAGAGACAACAAGGGGGGTACAATAGGAGAGAGACAACAGGAGGGAGACAAAATGAGTGAGAGAACAGCAGGGGGACAACAGGAGGGGACAACAGGAGAGGGACAACAGGAGGGGTACAACAGGAGAGGGACAACAGGAGAGAGACAACAGGAGAGAGACAACAGGAGAGGGACAACAGGAGGGGGACAACAGGAGTGGGACAACAGGAGAGAGACAACAGGAGGGGGACAACAGGAGAGGGACAACATGAGGGGGACAACATGAGGGGGACAACAGGAGAGGAACAACAGAAGGGGGACCACAGGAAGGCATCAACAAGAAGGGGACAACTGGAGGGGAACAATAGGGGGAACAATATGAGGGGTTCAACAGGAGAGAACAAAATGATTGAGAGAACAGCAGGGGACAACAGGAGGGGACAACAGGAGAGGAACAACAGGAGGGGACAACAGGAGGGGGAGAACAGGAGAGAGACAACCGGAGTGGGGCAACAGGAAGGGGAGAACAGGAGAGAGACAACAGGAGGGGGACAACAGGAAGGGCAACAGGAGGGGGACAATAAAAGAGAGACAGTAGGAGGGACACAATAGGAGGGACACAATAGGAGAAGGACAATCGGAGGGGGCCAACAGGTGAGGTGCAATAGGAGGGGGACATCAGGAGGGTGATAATAGTGGGGCACCATATGGGGGAGACAATAGGAGGGGGACAACAAAAGTGCATGCTAGGTTGAGGAGAATAGGATGGAAAATAATTCTCAGAAAAGGCAGAGGAAAGAGAATGGCTATAGAAGGAATAATGGGTATACAGTGTACAGAGGGAAGGCACAAGCAGCAGCAAGCACAGAGTATGTGGAGAGAGACTGGAAGAGGAGTACACCCCATAAAGCACATGAAGGGGACAAAGTGACAGAGCACAAATACCTGGATATATAACAAAACTTGGCAAAGTATACACTTGGCAGGCAAATACATTGAAATAAACATGTTCTTCATTTCACATTAATTTACAAGGATAATCAAACAAGGTGATAGGATCGCTTCCAGACAAAGGGCTCATCTTGTACTTAAAAGTGAAGGAACGCCGAGATGCTTAATAAATATTTCACGTCAGTTCTTCCAAAACAAGGTAAAAGTGGGACTATAGGAATACCTCAGCAGGATGCAAAATGAGGGACCATTGCTAGGGTTTGTGACATCTGCTCAGGGCTGGACAGGAACTTGGAGTGGGAGAGGTAGGATCCAGTTGTTGTGGTCTGTGTAGGTACCAACAACATAGGTAGGACTTGGAAAGAGGTTCTGCTAAGACAGTATGAGGAGGTCGGCACCAAATTGAAGAGCAGAGCCTCAAGTATAATAATCTCTGGATTATTACCTGAGCCACATGCCAATTGGCTGACGGCACATAAGATTAGTGAAATGAATATGTGGCTCAAAGACTAGTGTGGGAGAAGTGGGTTTCGCTTCATGGGGCACTGGCACCAGTACTGGGAAAGTGGGGGCTGTACCGTTGGGACAGTCCGCACCTGAACCATGCTGGGACCAGTGTTCTAGCAAACTATATAACTAAGGAAGTAGAGAGGGCTTTAAACTAAACAAGGGGGTGGGGGGGTGAGGGATCAAGCCTGGGTAGACATAGCAAATCAAGGGGTCGAGTCAAGGCAGGAGAGCAGAATAGTAATATGGAAAATGAAGGTTAGAGAATGGCAGGAAGGGACAGAGAGAAAAATCCTAATAACACACCAACAGTCAAGACTGGATGTTACAAAGATAACAAAAAGACAAAACAAAGGGTCTGTATCTGAATGCACGTAGCATTCATAACAAAGTGGCTGAACCGATAGCGCACATTGAAGTAAATAAATATGATCTGATAGTCAAGACGGAGATGTGGCTGCAGGATGATAAGGATTGGGTCCTGAATATTGAGGGGTATACAATGTTTAGTTTAGTGATACAGCACTGAAACAGGCCCTTTGGCCCACCGAGTCTGTGCCGACCATCAACCACCCATTTATACTAATCCTACACTAATTCCATATTCCTACCACATCCCCACCTGTCCCTATATTTCCCTACCACCTACCGATACTAGGGGCAATTGCTAATGGCCAATTTACCTATCAACCTGCAAGTCTTTGGCATGTGGGAGGAAACCGGAGCACCCGGAGGAAACCCACGCAGACACAGGGAGAACTTGCAAACTCCACACAGGCAGTACCCAGAATTGAACTCGGGTCGCTGGAGCTGTGAGGCTGCGGTGCTAACCACTGCGCCGCCCACAGGATTTGAGGTCTGGACTGCATCTGAAGAAGAGGATGCAATGGATGGACAGTCAGGCAGGCCTCGACGAGGTGGGGCGGTGGGTTGATGAGAGAAGGCGGCACTGTTGCTGCAGGGATGGCCATTGCAATGGGGGGGAAGCACCCTCCGTGGGCCAAAGAGTGCCTAAATAGGAGGGCCCCTCAGAAGGCCAGGTTTACCTGGCGGTCTCCCTATTGTGTTTTCTCTTTCTTGACACAAACACACCAATCACACAGATAAGATTGGTGAATCTAAAAGGTGGGTTCTTTTATTGAAGATACTAACATATTCAGCAATACTCAGAAGGTAGGGTAACATGTCTTACCTCTGTAGATGCTTCCAACAACTGCCTAGAGATCACATGGGTCTGTACATCACATCCTGTCAGGTGATGGACAGCCATTATTGATATGCCCCTTAAAATAATACCACAAAACTCCCACATGGTGATGGGTCCCCCTTCCACTGGTAAAATGGCATTGGCAGTGGGAAGAGGCCCTTAATTGGCCACTTGGATGGCTGAATTGGCCTCAGGGCAGGAGGGCTGTCTGCCACTTTCCCCTCCACTGGTAAAATGCAATGGCGGTGGGAAGGAGTTGGGCAGCCACCCTCGCCTTGCCGTGGCATTTTACAGTCCACCCCGTCACCTAGCCCATCCCCAGAGGGCTGGTAAAATTCATGAGGAAGGCCAGAAAAGAGCTATATAGTCTTCTGGAGCTAGCCCTTGAAACCATTTGAGGACAAGGCTAGCTCTATTACAGAGTAAGATGTCCTTTGCCTTTTCAAAGCTTTTTTTTGCCATTGATTTGTTCTAAGCAAATCTTCTAAACAGCAGGAAACTGAAGCATCAATGATGATGGCGGAAACATCGCTTATCTGGCCGATGAAATTAATTATTGTCCTTCTGGATGATGTGTTGTTGCCTATACTCGAAATCTTTCAAGTGCATTGTAATAATCTGGGTCACATGGTCAGAGCTTCTGTCCTTTGGGCAAGATGGTGAATCAAGACCCAGACTGCCTGCTCAGGAGGAGGTTAAAGATGCCATCCCACCTTTCAAAAAGCAAAGAGTTCTTCCAGTGCCCTAACCACAAACTTTCAACTAATACCACCAATAACGTACAGATTAACTGGCTATTTATTTAATTTTTTTCTTGGGATAAATTGTTGGTGCAGAAAGGCTGTAAGTTTTCTTGTAAATAACCACAGCTCAAAAATAATTCGCTATGTGAAGCATTTTAAGATGTTTTGATGAGTCACAATATAAATGAATGTGCTTTTAATACTATATATACTGTAAATCATCATGCATTCATTCAATATACTATTCATTAAAGACTGTATATGGGAGCACTAATAGTTAGTGGTCCATTGGCCCAGTAAAATTTATAGAGTAGTATGGCATTTGCTTTTACAATGCTTGTGATGTAGGAAATTGGATTTTGCAATCCCAGATGTATTCTACATTATGCATCAGCAGAAATGCGAGTAAGTACTTTTATGTCATTCTGTAAAGCTTCATGGGATAAGTTTAAGGAAAGAAAATTATCAAAAAGGCCAAATTGCAAAAACATCAATCAAAATTCAAAGCTTGAGAATGCATTTCTGGAATAATCTGTACCTGGATGGGCTGGTTTCCAAGTGATGAACAAAGAACAATTTGGACATTGTGCCTCATGTGAGACATATAAAAGACTGCAGTGCTGGAAGCTGGAAGCAGAAAATGCTGAAAAAGCATCAGCACAGTCACCATCTGAGGCAAGAATGGATAAGTCAAAGTTTTGGCTGGAACC
Source organism: Heterodontus francisci (assembly GCF_036365525.1). Taxonomy (NCBI): domain Eukaryota; kingdom Metazoa; phylum Chordata; class Chondrichthyes; order Heterodontiformes; family Heterodontidae; genus Heterodontus; species Heterodontus francisci. The sequence continues at coordinate 54,071,331 of NC_090394.1, forward strand.
TTTCTTCAGGACTGACAAATTAAAGATAAACTCCCTTTTAATAGAATCAGAAAGAAAAAGGGAAGAGGCAAGAAATAGGAAAGGAGGTGGAGAAATAGAGAAAAAATATTAGTGGAACATAATCGATGATATGATAGATCCTCTTGAGCAATGGACTAAAGCATGAAAGAAATTAAAGACGCAAAGGGCTGAATTTTTGCGTTGGGGGTGGGAAGCAGAATTTGGGATTATTTCCAGGTTCCGGACCTGCCAGCAGAGGGAAGCAGAACTGAGTCACGATTTTCATGGGAACAACCCCTTAATTGGTGTGGAAACAGGTTTGGGGGCCATTTAGCGGCTGTGGGGGCGGGAACAGAGGCAGACCAGATGATGTGCAGGCCTGATTTAAACTCTCCATGGGAGCCATTACTGTGGATAAAGTGCGAATAGTGAAGCAGCACAGAAAAGAGTCCCATTGATCCTTGGCCTGAATTGCTGTCTCCCCTGAGGTCGTAGGAGAGCCAGAGGCCTGACTCCCAGGGCAGGGCAGCCCCTTTGTTCTCTGACAATGCCCTTGAAGTGATGCTGGAGGCGGTGAGGGAGAGGAGTGGGGTCCTCTTCCTGGAGGGTGGCAAGAGGAGGCCACCCATACAGACAAAGCAGGCCCAGGTTGAAATAGTAGCCACTGTCAGCAGCAGATGTGTCATTAGATGATCCTGGATTTAGTGCAGGGAAAGGTTCAAAGACCTCATATGCTCTGACAAGGTGAGTGCAAAACCCAACCATCAGAACCGGCCTCTGGGTATTTATTCTCCAGCAGACACACCACCTGAACATGGGAGGAATATGTGCCCAGGACAATCACCCCTCTGAATGACTCAGAGCCATAGTGCTGCTGAGGACCTGTCACCACTGAAACATGCAACCTCTAATGGATAGGGGCCCTATGCTATTGGTCACAGAGGACTGCAGTATCTTATCTCACTCTCTTTTCTTCTTGCAGGAGAAATGGGCACATAATGCTCAGGAAAGGGCTCAAACAGGTGAAGGGGTGCCATACTTCCACAGGATAACACCAATAGAAGACCTGATAATGGCGATTCATGGATGAGGAGGAAGTCGACCCTGGTGAAATAGGAACTTATGGTGGAGATGATGATTGCAGAGGGCAATGCACTCATTAGAGTGGTGAAGTGCACTCCACCCTGTCCAATAGCGTGCCGAGCACTGAGCTGCATTGGGTAGCCTTAGCGCTGTAGTAGCTTCTGCTATCCTAGGCTGGTTCTCATGATCTCTTCTTGTGCCTCCGACAGATGCGGGTGTCCACTTAAGAACACCCTCTCCAGCTCATGTATGCCACAATGGCTCATCCAGAGAGGAGCAGGAGCAGGAGGTGAAAGAGGAGGAGGAAGAGGGAAGTGATGCTGAACAGAGAGGTGCCCCTGCTGCACGATGAGGTGGATCCTCCTGCCACCATCTAGGAAGAGGACCTCTCACCTCTGCCTCTTGGCCTCAAGTATTAGATCAAGGTTGGCATTGTTGAATTGAGGGGCAGCCCTGCCCAGGGTACCAGGTCTCTGGCTCTCTTGTGACATCTCACTTCCCTCTGGTGCTGTGGAAGGTTTTGGCACAATCAGCAGATTTCTCCAGTAGGACAACCAGCAGCCTCAGTGATGGCTGCTGTGGGGAATCTAAATCAGTCCCACACTTCATCTGATCCACTTTCATTCCCACCCACACTATCTCTATTGGGACAGGAAACCCTTCTCCATACCAGTTAAGGTCTTCCCCATGCAAAAATCTTAACTTTAATCAGTTTCCCACTGGAGGAAGGTTTCTGACTCAAAAACAAACCTGGCTCCTGTTTCCCATCTCCATAGTGAAAATTCAACGATAATGATAGCATCTGATTGTGACACCATCACAAACTGCATTCACATTAGAGACCAATGCATCAGTTTGTAAAAGTGCAAATTGGCTGCTCTACATTACAACAGTGACTACACTTCAAAGGTACTTAATGGGCTGTAAAGCACTTTGAGATATTCTGAGGTTATGAAAGGTGCTATATAAATGCAACTTCTTTCTTTTATTTTGTCTGAATGACGTCCAGTCAACAAAGGAATCCAGTAATTTAGGTTTTCTCAGCAGTTCCCAAAAATGTATGATACAAATGAAATACACATTATCCTAATATGGAAATGACATATAAATTGACTTGGGAACCCATTACAGTAGCTGATATGAATCTTCCTGAGATTATAATTTGCTCAGTATCAGCAGCAGCAATGCATCAGGCCACTGTTTAGTTGTTACTTTTATTGTTCTGTATTAAGTATTCATCTGCATTGCACTGCAATAAGGATAAAGTTAATAGGTTTTGCAGATATGGCTTATGCATACATTGAAATTACTAATAATATTCTTAATTTCACACTGACATGATTTTGTTGGGTTATATATAGTTATTTTCAATACATTGAACTTGGGTTTAAGTACATATTAAATAATAAACATCTATTTCTATTTCTAGTGAGGCCACACCTCGAGGATTGTATCTGGTCCTGGGTAATGGAGAAGTGTCACTGTGCCACTCCCTGGCATCAGGTCTGAGTTACAAGGCATGACAGGGGAAACATAGAAGCTGAAATTCTGCAGGTGTTCTCCTTGTTTCCTGACATATCGCCAATGGGAGATCAGTGGAACCGCCAGGAAAACAGTGCATATGAATCTTTCTTCTGCAGATCTACTGCAATTCCACTGGAATTCTAACACAAGACCCAGACAGCCCCTGCACGATTAGAAAGCCAAGGATTTTTCAACTTCAAATGTAGGAGAGCAATAGGTGCTTTTATAGCAGTATATGAAGAGAGTAGACAGTATGGAAAAGGTAATTACTGTTGTAGGACGACCTTAAGAATGGACCACCATAAGAGCTGAAAGTGAAGATACCAGAGGATGTGGTGTTGTGTTAGACATGACTAGGCAGTTGTGGGTGGAGCCCGACACAGCAAGAGGTGTTTAGATCGAGCTCATGCAGTAACTTTATATATATATGTTCCAGTTCAGTTATAATATAATTCACATTTTATTGGAATATTACTTGTAGTCCTGCGAGTCTTACAACAGATCATACACCAAAATGGCAAGTAATATTATATGGTGGCAGCTTCTGGGATTTATTTTTTCTGAAGACTGCCAAATATCACACCATGAAAACATTGATATTTCCGGAAGAGCACATCAAGTGAGAGAACAAAGAACAGCAGGCTGCTTACCTGAAGTGGCTGAAGATCCAGCAAGAGACATTAGTGGGCGGCACAGTGGCGCAGTGGTTAGCACCGCAGCCTCACAGCTGCAGCGAACCGGGTTCAATTCTGGGGACTGCCTGTGTGGAGTTTGCAAGTTCTCCCTGTGTCTGCGTGGGTTTCCTCCGGGTGCTCCGGTTTCCTCCCACATGCCAAAGACTTGCTGGTTGATAGGTTAATTGGCCTTTATAAATTGCCCCTAGTACAGGTAGGTGGTAGGGAAATATAGAGACAGGTGGGGGTGTGATAGTAATGTGGAATTAGTGTAGGATTAGTATAAAATGGGTGGTTGATGGTTGGCACAGACTCGGTGGGCCGAAGGGTCTGTTTCAGTGCTGTATCTCTAAACTAACACTGCAGTGAACCAAGCTACAATCAGGACCCCGGGAGGCATTGAAACTCTGTGAGTACAGCAGGTAATTTGCCAGGAAATCAGAGCTTTCACCTATCTGGCAGTGGGTTGAAAAATTTTAAAAGCAGTAGCTGAAGCCATTACTGTTTTAGCTTTCCCATTTTCTTTTTGCTTCATGGTCAGGGCCGAAACCAAAAAGAGCGGGAAGGGCTCAACAGCGCCACAGGAGGTCCAGTATGAAGTCAAAGACTGGCTGTGGCAGCTGCTATTCCTGTAAGGTGCAGCTGGCAGCTTAGAAAAAACTCTTTCACTCAATTTAAAAAAGGCAGCTCACAGTTTTTTAAATAAGTCGAACAGCTGTGTTAACAAAGAGCCTGCCTCCTGGTTTTTAAAAAAAGCTGTGCAAACCACAAAAGCTGTAGATTGATTCTTAAAATGGGCAGGTCTAAAAAAACTAATCTGTGTTAAAAGGGAAACATTTAAGACAATGGCTTTCAGGTATCCAGTTATGAATTGGAAGGCATTGGCATAGAGTCTGCATTTAAACTATTTATACAGAAAATGGAGCTGTGTTTCCTGGACCAAGAAGTGAGTGAACCAGAGAAGTAAACTACCAAATTAAGCTTGCACTGGGCAACGATGGTTTGCAATGGCTCAGTACCTCAGGATTGTCAACTGATGATCTGAAGGACCCTAGCAAGATCTGGACATTCCTGGAGCAGCAACTGAAGGTAAAGCCAAATCAGCAAGTATATAGGCTTGAGGTTATGACCTACCTGCAAAGGCAAGATGAGTGCATTGACCAGTTTGTTGCAAGGTGCTGAGACAAAGCTCAAGATTGTGACTTTGTACATACTGAATTGTTAGAATAGGTTATAGAGCTAGTAAGCGCACCTATCTCACTAGAGGCCTTTCAAAAAGACCTGCTAGAAAAGAAGAAAGGGCACACCATAGATGCACTACTTAATGATGAAAGGAAATTTGAAGCCATCATGGCTGGGTGCCAACAGTTATAAGCATTGGCGGAGGCTACAATAATTGGGATGGTAACCAAGACTCAGAAGTCTGCTAAGCCTTGCACAAATATGGCCTGACTCACCCAATTTGCAGTTGTCAAGTGTAGCAGGGCCTGTGCAAAGCTTGTGGCATGCAAGGACATTGGGCAAGGCAGTGCAGAAGGCCGAGCTCAGATACCGCACACAGGAATGATGGCAGATCACATACAGAGAGAAAGTCTGCAAGAAAGAATGGAAAATGCAACAAAGGTATGCCAACACAGAACAAAAGCCCACGCAGGACCAGGATTAGCTTGATTGTGAGTAGGGCAGAAAGTCAGAGTCCTCAATGATCCATTGGAAACTTGGTATCCTGCAGAGGTCGCTAGGGTATGCAATCAGCTCAGATTGTACTAGGCCCAGACACCTAATGGTGTGATTCTCAGACGGAACTGAATTCATCTCAAACAGCTGTACGATAACACTACATGTGACAACCCTGTGGCATCGCAGACGTGTTCAAAGTCAAAGTCTGGAGATGAATATACAGAGGCTACAAGTACAGAGGAAGAACATGCTAACCAGAGTTCTGGGTCACCAGAATCTCAGGTGAGTCATCAAGACGGGCTCAACACATGGAAAAGATTCACTGTAATCAGATCGAAACAAATAAGCAAACCTCCTCTACGTTTTAGAGATTGTTAAATTTGCTACCTATAAATAATGTTTTGTTTAATAGTGTATAGTTAGTCCGAACTACAAAATCACTGTATTTTGTACATATGTTTTTATCTTTGGAAAAAAGGGGGATGTTGTGGGACAACCTTAAGAAGGGACTACTAAGAACGGACTATATTAAGAGCTGCAAGTGAATGTACCAGTGGAAGTGATATTGTGTCACACATGAGCTGTGGGTGGAGCCCAGCAGAGTAAGAGGTGTTTAGATTTAGCTCGTGCAGTGACTATTTAAATATATTCAGTTCAGTTTTTTATTTGGATACTGCTTGTAGTTCTGTGAGTCTTACAACAGATCACACACCAAAGGGACAAGTATATAATAATTACTTCAAACTTAGATATTAGCCTCCACCAGCTTTTGTCGGACATACAAAATCAGGTCTCTAATGCCCGCATGTTTATTAGATATTTTACTGCCTCTCAAATATCGTATAGAGCAAAGACTTACTATACGTCCATAATGGGTCGAAGAACACGTAGGATCTTATAATAAATTGGGATTTGTTCAGTTGTCGTCCGACCACTTTCCACAAAAAGTGTGCACTGCATAGCTGTATTATGAACCTTTCTGAGGGTTTAAATGGCCCATTTTCTGCCTGTGAAACATTAAAGAACCTTTGCTGCAGGTGCATCACAATCGACTGCTGTCCTTTTGTTACTGCTAACAACAATAACCCAGGTCTTTGAAATCACGTGTTTGCACTTAAGTTTGTAGGTTGCAAATCATGACGAAAAATGAACATTTCACCCACTTTTTGAGACAAGAGGAAAATCTAGCCTCTGGGTTTTTCTGTGAAGACCTTTGCACAGACAACTGTTTGTTGCTGTTGTTATAATTGACTTTGCATGCATCATCTATTTGTAACACTGTATTTTTTCCTCTGGCTGGGATCTCTAGTTGCTACAACCTATTTAGTATTGAAACAGTAATTTAGTCAACTGTTCTACTTAGGATTTAATTGAAGCCTTTGGAAAATTGAGCCACTGAGTAAGGACTGTAGAGCAATCAATAACCAAGATAACCTTATCGCACCTTCAGTGTACATCCCTGCCCCTTCTGTGTGCCTGACAAAATGATTAGACATGAAATTCAAATAATTTGGCATAATTTCTTATCATTCTGTTGAACACTATGCAAAATACATCACTTTTATGCATGCATGCTCCAACATAAAGTACATGTTGTTACATTAAAAATACAGGAAACTGCAGGGCTCATTATATTTCACCATTCACAGTGTAATGGGTACTGATTATTATAATCTTACTCAGCAATATGATTTCAAAGACAACTATGATGTCTTCAATGCGTGTGTGTAGATGTTGTAAAATACTAACATTTGCTCCCAATTTTTCTCACTGTGCGTCATTTTGAAAAAAAAAACAAAATGAAGTAAAACAAGTTAGTCTAATTCCAGTCTAAAGAACCTGTATGAACCTTGCATAGTGATGTTCTGTGAGCAGAGTATATAAGCAGACAGACTACACACCTCTTATCTGCATGTGCAGCCACTCTTTATACTTAGCATTCACAGGACAACAGATATTGCCGAGAGTCTTAGGTACAACATTTTTTCCTCTGTCAATTTATTCTCTCCAATTCAATCATAGCTTTTTTATTTTACTTTGCTTAGCCCAACACATCATGAAAAATTCTGAACAAATGCAGATACGCACAATGGGGCAGGGTTATTGCAGTGTAAAGTTCACACCGCCCTCATTGTAAAGAAAAATTAACTATCCACCTGTATTGGGCTCAAGGAGCTTATAAAACATGTGCCACTTGTTACTTTTGTCAAAGATTCTACTTGAACGATAATTCAGGCCCCAGTGCGCGGGAAGGGGAAGACCATGAAAGATTACTAGCATCTACTGATCTCTACTGGAAAGTATACATGCCTGGGTGTTGGGTGAGGACAAGTTCAGATTTGCTTGCAACGCCTTTCATGATTGACTATCTGGCCAATACTCACTGTCTAAGCTCACATAAAAAAAATGGCCCACTGGGTGGGTGTACTGTACATTTACCAGTAAGCCACCACTTTCAGGAGAAGAACAACACATGCTGATTCATAAACATACACTGTGCTGAAGATTTTGATATTTTATGCAGCCTTCCATGTTCGAAACCAAGCTATTCACTTGAGAACCTAAGTCCAGTATTGATGTTTCAAAAATAAATAACGTAACGATAATAAAACTGATCATATCTGTTAATGATGCTTTGTCAAACAACAAAAGTTTTAAATTAACTTTAAAATGTCCTCAGGATAAGTACTTGCATTGACACATTATCTAGGAAGCATTTATTCTCAAACAGGTGTTTAGAAGTGACATATATCTTCATTATTTAAGACATTAACCAATTCAAACACTGTGTTTCAGAGCGAGGGCTTTAGTGGATTTCTGAATTACTTAATCATTCATATAACATGCTTTTGTTTTGACATGGCCTTTCTTTGATTCAAGAATTACACACAGAACAAAGTTGCATTGGTCATTAAATCATCAAACATCCTTACAGCATACTTGCATTTTGTGAGATACATTTTGAGACATGATCTGTTTCTGTCAGGTTTCCAGCACTTAAATTACAACAATTTCCTTTGGTGTTGGCATGCCAAAACCTCAGAAGTTAAGCTCTCAATGCACCAGGGTAAAAGGGAAATCTCTCCAATGGTTGGAGTCATATCTGATGAAAAGGAGGATGATTGTAGTTGTTGGAGGCGAGTCATCATAGACCCAAGACATTGCTGCAGGAGTTCCGAGGGAAATGTCATAGGAAGATGTCTTCAGCTGCTTTATCATTGATTTTGCTTCCATCATAAGGTCAGGACAGGGGCTGTTGCTAATGATTTCACCATGTTGACCTCCATTCACAACTCCAATGATAGTAAAACTATCTATACCAGCCTACAGCATAACCTGGATAGCATTCAGGCTTGGGCTGGCAAATGGTAGCTAACATATGTACCAGGTAATAACCATCACGAATAAGAGAAAGTCCAGGTTTCTCCCCTTGAACTTCAGTGTTACCACTATCACTGAGTCTCCCACCATCATCAACAACAACAATTTGCAATTATATAGCACCTTTAATGTTGTAAAATATTCCAAGGCACTTCACAGGAGCATTAGTCAACAAAATATGACACCAAGCCACATAAATAGATATTAGGACAGATGACGAGTGTCTTAAAGGAGGAGAGAGAGGTAGAGATGAGGGATTGACATCATGGGAGTTACCAAAGCTAAACTGTACCAGTCATGTCACCACTCTGACTACAAGAGCAGGTCAAAGGCTGAGTACTCTACAAGTGTCTTATTTCCTGACCCATCAAAACCTCTCCACCATCTACAAGGTTCAGAAGTGTGATGGAATACTCACCAGTCACTGAGATGGATACAGCCACAACACCACTCAAGAAATTCAACACTGTCTAAGACTGAGAGTTTGCTTGATCAGTGACCCTGTCACTGGATTCAATATCCATGCCCTCCACAATAACTGCACTGCAGCAACTCACCAAAGTTATTTTGATAGCATCTCCAACATAGAATCACAATCATAGAATGGTTACAGCACAAGAAGGATAGCCCTGCAAATGTTTTCTCTTCAGATAATTATCCAATTCACTTTTGAAAGCCACAATTGAACCTTCCTCGACCACACTCTCAGGCAGCGCATACCAGATCCTATCGGTGTATGGCATAAAAAAAGTTTTTCCTCATGTTGCCTTTTGTTCTTTTGCCAATCACTTTAAATCAGTGTCCTCTGGTCCTTCTGCCAATGAGAACAGTTTCTCATGATCTTGAACACCTCTATCAAATCTCTCAACCTTCTCTTCGCGAAGAACAGCAACCCTGTTCAGCTTCTCCAATCTATCCACATAACTGAAGTCCTTCATCCTGGAACTATTCTCATAAGCTTTTCTGTATCTTCTCAAATGCCTTCACATCCTTGCTAAAGCACAGTGCTCAGAATTGGACACAATACTCCAATTGAGGCCAAATCAGTGTCTTTTAAAGGTTCATCATAACTTCCCTGCTTTTGTACTCTATGCCTCTATTTATAAAGTGCAGGATCCTGTGTGTCTTTTTAATCTTTTTTCTCAACCTGCCCTGCCACCATCAACGATTTGTGCACATATACCCCAGGTTGCTCTGCTCCTGCATCCCTTTTAAAATCATATCCTTTATTTTATTTTGCCTCTCCTCATTCTTCCTACCAAAATGTATCACTTCACACTTCTCTGCATTAAATTTCATCTGCCACATGTCCACCCATTCCACCTGCCTATCTATGTCCTCTTGAAGTCTATCACTGTCCTCCTCATGGTTCACTGTACTTCTGAGTTTTGTGCCATCTACGAAGTTTGAAATTGTGCCCTGCACACCTAGGTTGAGGTCATTAATTTAGATCAAGAAAAGCAGTAGTCCTAATACCAACCCCTGGGGAAGCCCACAGTATGCCTTCCTCCAATCCGAAAAACAACGATTTGCCAAACTCTCAGCTTCTTGTCACTCAGCCAACTTCATATTCATGCTGCACTGTCACTTTGATTCCATGGGTTTCAACTTTGCTGGAAAGCCTGTTATGTGGCACTTTGTCAAATACCTATCAAAAAGCAGGACAAAAGCTGCAATGTCCTGGGAACACCATCACCTCCATGTTCTCCTCCAAGCCACATACCATCCCAATTTGGACATATAACCTTGTTCCGTCATCGTCTCTGGGTCAATATATTGAAATTTCCCACCTAACACCAAACTGCGTAAGCAGCATGCGATAGACAGAGCTAAGCGATTCCATAACCAACGGATCAGATCTAAGCTCTGCAGTCCTGCCACATCCAGACGTGAATGGTGATGGACAATTAAACAACTAACTGGAGGAGGTGACTCCACAAATATCCCCATCCTCAATGATGGGGGAGCCCAGCACATCAGTGCAAAAGATAAGCCTGAAGCATTTGCAACAATCTTCAGCCAGAAGTGCCGAATTGATGATCCATCTCGGCCTCCTCCTGAAGTCCCCAGCATCACAGATGCCAGACTTCAGCCAATTCAATTCACTCCATGTGATATCAACAAATGACTGAAGGCACTGGATACTGCAAAGGCTATGGGTCCTGACAATATTAGAACATAGAACATAGAACATAGAACAGTACAGCACAGTACAGGCACTTCGGCCTACGATGTTGTGCCGAACCTTTAACCTACTCTAAGATCAAACTAACTACCTACCCTTCATTCTACTATCATCCATGTACCTATCCAAGAGTTGCTTAAATGTCCCTAATGTATCTGCTTCTACTACCACCGCTGGCAGCGCATTCCACGCACCCACCACTCTCTGTGTAAAGAACCTACCTCTGACATCTCCCCGAAACCTTCCTCCAACCACCTTAAAATTATGCCCCCTGGTGATAGCCCTTTCCACCCTGGGAAAAAGTCTCTGGCTATCCACTCTATCTATGCCTCTCATCATCTTGTACCCCTCTAAGTCACCTCTCATCCTTCTTCGCTCCAATGAGAAAAGCCCTAGCTCCCTCAATCTTTCTTCATAGGACATGCCCTCCAGTCCAGGCAACATCCTGATAAATCTCCTCTGCACCCTCTCTAAAGCTTCCACATCCTTCCTATAATGAGGCGACCAGAACTGAACACAATATTCCAAGTGTGGTCGAACTAGGGCCTTATAGAGCTGCAGCATAACCTCGCGGCTCTTAAACTCAATCCCCCTGTTAATGAAAGCCAACACACCATACGCCTTCTTAACAACCCTATCAACTTGGGTGGCAACTTTGAGCGATCTATGGCCATGGACCCCAAGATCCCTCTGTTCCTCCACACGACCAAGAATCCTGTCTTTAAGCCTGTATTCCGCATTCAAATTCGACCTTCCAAAATGAATCACTTCACACTTTTCCAGGTTGAACTCCATCTGCCACTACTCAGCCCAGCTCTGCATCCTGTCAATGTCCCGTTGCAACCTACAACAGCCTTCCACACTATATTCCGGCAATAGTACTGAAGACCTGTGTTCCAGAACTTGCTGCGCCCCTAGCCAAGCTGTTCCAGTATAGCTACAACACTGGCATCTTCCGGGCAATGTGGAAAATTGCCCAGGTATGTCCTGTACACAAAAAGCAGGACAAGTCCAACCAAGCCAATTACTGCCCCATCAGCCTACTCTCAATCATCAGTAAAGTAATGGAAGGTGTCATTGACAGTGCGATCAAACGGCACTTGTAAGCAATAACCTGCTCAGTGACGCTCAGTTTGGGTTCCGCCAGGGCCACTCAGCTCCTGACCTCATTACAGCCTTGGTTCAAACATAGACAAAACAGCTGAACTCAAGAGGCGAGGTGAAAGGGTAGTGTCCTAGGCCCAACCATCTTCAGCTGCTTCATCAATGACGTTCCTTCAGTCATAAGGTCAGAAGTGGGGATGTTCACTGATGATTGCACAATGTTCAGCACCATTCGCGACTCCTCAGATGCTGAAACAGTCCGTGTAGAAATGCAGCAAGACCTGGACAATATGCAGGCTTGGGCTGATAAGTGGCAAGTAACATTCACGCTACACATTGACCATCTCCAACAAGGGAGAATCTAATCATCTTCCTTTGACATTCAATGGCACTACGATCACTGAATCCCCCACTATCAACATCCCAGGGGTTACCACTGACTAGAAACTGAACTGGAGTAGCCATATAAATACTGTGGCTACAAAAGCAGGTCAGAGGCTAGGAATCCTGTGGCAAATAACTCACCTCATGGCTCCCCAAAGCCTGTCCACCATCTACAAGACACAAGTCAGGAGTGTGATGGAATACTCTCCACTTGCCTGGATGGGTGCAGCTCCAACAACACTCAAGAAACTCAACACCATTCAGGACAAAGCAGCCCAGTTGATTGGCACCCCATCTACAAACATTCACTCCCTCCACCACCGACGCACAGTGGCAGCAGTGTGTACCATCTACAAAATGCACTGCAGCAATGCACTAAGGCTCCTGAGACAGCACCTTCCAAACCCACGACCTCTACCAACTGGAAGGACAAGGGCAGCAGATGCATGGGAACATCACCACCTGCACGTCCCCCTCCAAGTCACACACTATTCTGACTTGGAACTATATCGCCGTTCCTTCACTGTTGCTGGGTCAAAATCCTGGAACTCCCTTCCTAACAGCACTGTGAGTGTACCTACCTCCCATGGACAGCAGCAGTTCAGGAAGGCGGCTCACCACCACCTTCTCAAGGGTAAATACGGATGGGCAATAAATGCTGGCCTGGCAAGCGACGTCCACATCCCATTAATGAATAAAAGAAAACCATTGTGGCAGCTGCAGCACTTCAAAGAGAAGGCTGACTGTGACTTTCTCAAAGCAACTAGATGCAATAAATGTGGGCCCCTCAGGTTTTCTCAAATTATGAGAGCAAATGGGAAAAGAAAGGTTTTGCAGCTGTTGTTTTGTCATCAACCTGGGCAGAACATCACTTGCCCTCGACAGCCTGAGGGCCTGTGAGACCACAGGGCTATTTTCCTTTCCTCATTGTAAGCGGTTCTGAATATCAGGTATGTGATTCCCAGTGGCATTCCTTTGTTTGTAATTATAATGGAGGAGATAGTGGAGCAGCACAGGATGCAGGAAAGTGAATGGAAGCCTCATTTTAGGAAGACGCTCCCTACGAGATTTATCTCGCCAAAGAATTACAGGCCATACCAAACCTATAGAGATCTCAATAAGGAGCTCTTTGTGAGAAGAATGTGTTTCATAGAAGAGTCAATATGGGAGCTGAGCCAACTATTGCATGAGGACCTGCAGCCAGGATCATCTTCCTGCTGTGAAAATGATGATTCCAATCATTTTTTTATGCCTGTGGCTCATATTAAGCAGGCATGGGGGAATCTGTATAATATCAGTGAGGGGGCTATCTAGGCATGCCTTCATCATGTAACTAATATATTTTTAGCAGTGCTGGGGAAGTTTGACATGACAACAAGGCAGCAGTATGAAAAGGCCATACAGTTTGATCACAATGCTGTCTTCCTCAAAATGCAGGATGCAATAGACAGCACAAACATAGCATTACACTCTTCTGCTATTAACCCTAAATGTGCTTAACGGAAAGGGTTACAACTGCTACATGTCCAGATTATGTATGACCAGATATAAAGAGACCTCCATGTGAATGCCAAATTTCTTTTAAATTGTCATGATACCTTTCCCCCCAGGAATTCTGCCTCTCTGAGCTCCTCCCGTAGATAGTCAAGTGAACTAATTGCTTGTGGATAACAAGACGTAGCCCTTGCTGCAATGGATACTGGAAAAACAGTAGCTGAGGAGTGCTACAGTGCTGTACATGAGTACATCAGTTTAGTTTTTTCAGCCGGTGCAGACATGATGGGCTGAATAGCCTCCTTCTGTACCGTAATTTTTCTGTGGTTCTATGAGTAGTCATAAAGAGAGCAATTGGGATCTAAAAGGAATGCCAATGTTGCCTTCATAAATCAAGAGGGTTTTTGCATTATGCTGCTGAGTGGAATCCTGCACAGTTATGGCTTGCTGTACCCTGTGCAACCATTCAAAAAGATTTTGACATTCCTGGGAAGATGGCTGGAGTTGCTTTGGAGGCAGGAAAGCTGTGCTACAGCATCAGTAGGGCCATCACTTAGTGACAACTATAAGGGACATCAGAATCAAATCAAACGTATCAATAAAATGCTGTCACCTGTTTACCACAGTTTACCTCTGTCATCGACGCCATTATTCCCTCTCCCCACCTTCAAATAACTTACAACCTGGTACTTGTCCTAGAACAACAACTCCTCTTTGCCATTTCTTAACTGTGTAACTCTAAATCAACTGACTAAGTGAGCACAAAATATGTGTTCATTGGGTGCTTCCAGCAAGTCCTCTCCTTGAATGCATGCTTTAACAGCGCCACAGAATTACACTTGTGCCGCCAATGGCATAGACCTGACAATTTCAGTCTTGCTATATTTTCAGTGCATACCTACTGCACACCCAACCCAGATGTCGCTACACAGAAATGCCGGTGGGTAATTAAAGAAACCAACTCGACATTCTGTTACAGATGATCAGCAGGTGGAAGTCCTGTCTCTTGGCCTCAACACTGGCATAAATGGTCCTGTGGATTTTGGAGCTTACATTTAAACTTTGACCTCTTTTTATCTTTACTTTATTTCTGGCAGTTTTCTCCACTCCTTTTCCTTCTTCCCCTGAAAGCAATTCTTGGGCAGCAAATATCTCCCAATATCTCACCTAAGTGATCAACCTTTATGGACGGGCCTGCACAGTGAGTAGTGCCTGGCGTTTTCAACAACTGAACTTGATCCTGACCTTTCACCCAGAGGGAAGTAGATAGACGAGTGAGTCCACACACACAAGGCATTGTTGGATAACAACCAGAGTGTGAATACTGGTCAGTTTTTTCCTCTTTAACCCATGCCTGATAATGGTGTCCATGCTGAGATCAGCACAGACAATGCATTGAACCGATCACCATCTGGATTTAAATGGCTAAGCTACTCACTGGATAAAATGACAGAACAATCAAGAAAAGGGAACATTGGTGTCTTCAAATACTTCAATCAGCACTTTGGTAGTGCTCTTCCCTGATGGGGTTGATGGCCTTGAGAACTTAAGTGTGTCAGCTAGGCTTACAGTTCAGTGCGGTACTTAGGGAGTACGGCATCGACTGAGGCAGTGTTCTTTGGATGAGGCATTAAGCAAGGCCCCTTTTGTCTGCTTCAGAGAACGTTAAAGTTTCCATGCCATTATTTGAAGCAGAACAGTGCTCCTGGTGTCCTGAACAATATTCCTTCCTCAACCAATACCACGAAATGTAGATTAACTGGTTATTCTTCTCAGTTGCTGTTTGTGGGATCTTGTGTGCAAATTGCCTGCTGCATTTTCCTGCATAGCAACATTACTGCACTTCAAAAGTGATGGTGAAGTGTTTTAGGATGTCTTGAGAACGTGATAGGATGATACAATTATTCCTCAACCAACATCAGATCACCTGGCCATCTATTTCTGTGGGATCTTGCTATGCACAAATTATATTAAAAATTACATATGCCATATTTCCTGCAGTACAACATGGAGTACATTTCAAAAGTACTTGATTGGTTGTGAAGCACTTTAGGACATCTTGAGGTTGTGAACGGTGCTATATAAATACAAGTCCTTTCTTTATGTAGAAACAAATTTGTTTTGTTTTGTTTCATTCCCATAACTTTCCAACTAGTGTAGAAATGTTGGTGTCTTGTTTAGTTTGCTTCCCCAACCTATTTCCAGGAACAAACTCTCCCAATTTCTTTATTTCTTTACTGACTCCTTCCATTACACTTGTCAAACTTCTTGGTTCAACAAACGATCATGCCCCTGGCTATCCACTCTCTCCTCACTCTCCTACAATAAAACAGTTGCTTATTTGCAATGGCCAATGGTTATCATCTTACTGTTTGTTTAACTGATTTCCGACAAATTCAGTAATGATATATTCAGGCAGTTTCAGATTGTATTGCTGAAGGGTTTATTCTATTAGACAGAATGTTGGTGTTCAGCTAAGTCCTTCTGTGTAACTAGATACTGACCTTATTAGCTGATGCTGTCAAAGAAAATAACAAATGCCCTTGTCTCTTTGTACTAGATTACTTTATTTATGTAAATTCAACTATAAAAGTGTGAGTACTGATTGCAGGCCCATTCAGCGCCGTCCCAGCCTACATATGTCTTGAAAGCATCCAATAAAAGCATTGAAGTGAAGCATGCTAAAATGCAATGGTTTCCATTTGCCTGGCACTGCTTTGAAACAACACATTGGCAGTGTGATCCAAACCACCTGTGAGGCTGCTGAAAGATTTCAGTGGCCTTCTTCTCAATTTGTTCGTATTTCATGTAAAAGCTTAACACCCTTTAAATGCTAGAGGTAAAAAGAAAATTGTGAAGGGCGGAAATATAAAATAAAAAAAGAAAACACCAGAGATACAAAGCCTGTCAGTCAGTACGTGAAAGAGAAAGATGGATTCATGCTTTGGGCATTTGCCTTCAGGAAAGGCTACCCAAAGTGCTCGCCTGTCTGTCTTTTCCATGTGCTGATCAATCTGTGCATTTCCAGCACTTATTTATTCCATTTTAAAAATGTTTACCTCATCTAAGCAGTACTGGATGATTAGTTATTCAGCACACTTCTTAACAAACATGAAGTGCTTCCACTTGGATGATTCAGTCAAGTTCATTTATATATAGTAATAACAACAGAAGCTGGAGTAGGCCATTCGGCCCCTCAAGTCTGCTCCACCATTCAATAAGATGATTGTTAATCTTCCACCTTAACTCCACCTTCCCGCACTCTTTCCATACCCCTTGATTCCCTTAGCATCCAAAAATCTATTGATCTCTGTCTTGATTGTACTTTAACAACGGAACATCTGCAGCCCTCTGGAATAGAGAATTCCAAAGATTCACAACTTTTCGAGTGAAGAAATTTCTCCTCACCTCAGTTCTAAATGGCCAACTCCTTATTTTGAGACTATGACCCCTAATTCCAGCCAGGGGTAACATCCACCAAGCCCCTTAAGAATAGTATAAGTTTCAATGAGATCATCTCTCATTCTTATACTTTCTAGGGAATATAGACAGAGTCTACTCAATCTCTCCTCATAGGACAATCCTCTCAACCCAGGAATCAGTCTAGTGAACTTTTATCGCATTCTGTTTAAGTATATCCGTCCTTAGGTAAGGAGACCAAAACTGCACACAGCACTCCAGGTGTGGTCTCACAAAGGCCTTATATAATTGTAGTAAGACTTCTTTACTCTTATACTCCAATCCCTTTGTAATAAAGGCTAACATACCTTGGGCCTTTCTAATTGCTTGCTCTACCTGCATGTTAACTTTCTGTGATTCATGTACAAGGCCACCCAGGTCCTTCTGTACACCAACATCCACCAGTTTCTTAGCAGTTGAAAAATATTTGCTTTTCTATTTTTCCTTCCAATTGAATAACTTCACACTTCCCCATGTTATGCTCCATCTTCCATGTTCTTGCCCACTTACTTAACTTGTCTATATCTGTTTGCAGCCTATTTGCATCCTCTTTACAGCCAATTTCATATTATCAGCAAACTTTGATACATTACACTCGGTCTGCTCATCCAAGTCATTGATCTAGACTGTAAGTAGTTGAGGCCCAAGCACTGATCCCTGTGGTACTCCGCTAGCTACAGCCTACCAATCCAAAAATGACCTATTTCTCCTGCTGTCTGTTTTCTGTCCATTAAACAATCTTCAATCCATGTTAATATATTACCTCAAATCCCAAAAGCCCTAATTTTGTATAATAACCTCTTGAGTGGCACCTTAACGAATGCTTTTCCAAAGCTTGAAATATACTACATTCACTGGTTCCCTCTTAGCGACCCAACTAATTCCAACATCAAAAAGCTCTAACAAATTTGTCAAACATGATTTCCCTTTCATAAGTCTATGTTGACTCTGCCTAATCATGTTATGATTTTCTAAGTGCCCTGTTATCACATCCATAACAGATTTTAGCATTTTCCTGACTACTGATGTCAGGCTAACTGGCCTAGAGTTGCCAGTTTTCTCTCTCCCTCCTTTCTTGAATAGTGAGGCTATGTTTGCTACCTTCCAATCCATGGGACTGTTCTAGAATCTAACTCTTTAAAACCTTAGGATGCAGGCCATCATGTCATTGGGATCTGGCAACTTTTTGCCCCATTAATGTCTCCAGTACTATTTCTTTACTAATTTCTTTAAGTTCCTCATTCTCACTAGACCATTTTGTGTCCTTTACCGTAAAGACAGATACAAAGGGATGAATGTTATGGGCCCCCTCATGACTGGAGCGAAGGTAGGGGGCCCCATAAAATTACTTCGGAATGCAAGGGGGGCAGAATGCCCATCGCCTTCCTGCGCCTTCCAATTTAGTGCAGCATGGAGAAGGCTGAAGACAACCTTCCCACCCCAGGCCAAGTAAGGCTCTTAAGTGGTCAATTAATGGCCACTTAAAGGTCTCTTCCCGCCTCCACCTCAATTTAATCGAAGGCGGCGGGGCCTGCCGCCAAAGCAGACTCTGCCAGGAAAAACTTGGCAGCTTCCTGGTGGGTCCTGGAAGTCCCTCCTTTGGGGGCAGTTCGGGGCTCTTAGAGGCCTTCCACCAGCATCGATGGCTGCTGTACAGGAAGGCATCCTGCACCCTCACTAAGCGCTCCCCAACCCTGTCGCCAGGGCTGTCTGACTGGCCCCGGTAACCCCAACCCTACTTACCTCTTCTAGGATCTCTGGACTCTTTGGTATGGCAGGACCTCCTGAACAACCGGCCTTCCAATTGGCTGGCAGCTCTTGGAGGTGGGAGCTCATCCCTTAAAGGGATGCCGTCCTCAATGGTGGGCAGTTAATTGCCTGCCCAATGTGGAATTGCAATGGGGGTCTGACTGAGGGTCGAGGCGTGGTCTCTCTCCACCTTCCGGCCTGCCACTGGGACCCCCATTGCCAGAGCAAACTTCAGCCCAAAGTATTTGTTTAATGTCTCTGCAACTTCCTTATTCCCCATTATAATTTCTCCTCTCCCTGCCTCTAAGGAACCCATGTTTACTTTTCATAATCATTTCCTTTTTACTTATCTATAGAAGCTCTTACAATTTGGCTTTACTCTCATATTCTCTTTCTCTTTCTTTATCAATTTTCTGGTCAGCTTTTGCTGAATTCTAACATCCTCCCAATCCTCAGGTTTACTGCTCTTTTTGGCAACATTATAAGCCTCTTCCTTTAATCTAATATTCTCTTTAACTTCTCACTATGGTTAGACCACTTTTCCCGTGCCAATCTACCTTAGCCAACTTGTCCCTCATACTATATAATAAAAGCAAAATACTGTGGATGCTGGAAATCTGAAATAAAAACAGAAAGAGCTGGAAATACTCAGCAGGTCTGGCATTGTCTGTGGAGAGAAACAGAGTTAGCGTTTCACGTTTATGACCTTTCATCAAATCTATATAGTTTGCTTTGTTCCGATTTAAGATTCTAGTTTTGGACTGAACTAAATCACTCTCAAACTCAATATAAAATTCTATCATATTATGGCCATTTTTCCATACAGGCTCCTTTACTACAAGGTTATTAATTACGACTTCCTCATTGCACAATACTATATCTAAAATAGCCTAGTTGTTTCCTCGACATACTGATCTAGAAAACTATCTTGTATACATTCCATGAATTCCTCCTCCACATATTTACTGTAAATGTGGTTTGCTGAGTCTATATGAAGATCAAATCCCCCCATGATCACAGTATTACCCTTTTCACATGCGCTTCTAATTTCCTGATTTATACTCTGTCCGACACCACAACTACTATATAGAGGTCTGAAAACTACTCTAACTAGTGTTTTCTGCCCCTTGTTATTTCTTAGGTCTACCCAAACTTATACTACATCTTAATTTTCCGAGCTAAGATCATTTCTGTCTACTATCTTCATCCCAACCCTTATTATCAGGTCTTCCAACACCTACTTTTCCATTTTGCCTATCTCTTCTAAAAGTCAGTTATCCAGGAATATTTAGTTCCCAACCGTGGTCACTTTGCAACCACGTCTCTGTAATGGCTACTAGATCAAACCTATTAATTTCTACTGAGCTATTAATTCATCTATTTTGCTGTGAATGCTTCAGGCATTCAGGTATTGTGCCTTTAGCTTTAACTTTTTTCTTTTTTTTCCTGATGTCACCTTAGTCATTAATATCCTATTACCTCTGTTAAGCTCTGTGTCCCTTCCTGACCCATTCTGCTTATTTTGACCCAAATCGCTACTCCAATCAAATCTGTTGGGAATCCAGTGTCTGTCCTCAGTCTGTACATTCTACACAAAGAGTTGTAAATAGAAATCTTTAGGTTTAATCTGTAATATGATCCAATAGATTGTTGAGATAAGATAGCTCTCAAACATAGGCACAACTACTGTTGTAAAGGTTAATCTTTTTACCTGTCACCTTTGAACTCATGGCTGCAAAATGGGAATGGACTAATTCTCAGATGGTTGCAGTTTGAAGAAGAGGTGAACTAATTTTTATAAAACTGATGTGGAGATATCTTCGTTGGGAAAAATCTATGGGGGAAATATTTGTTTGTATAGTGCTACTTCAAGCAGTGCTATACAACTACATTGGTTCTGCAGGGACAGACAGCATCATGGGCCACTACCTGTACAATCAGCACATGTTCACCACTGATATCATTGAGGAACGAAGCAGTGGCTGCACACATAGTGGCGCGTGGCACTGTCTACCCCAGGGTATCGACATAGTTTGTGTAGTGTTACTTGAAACAGTGCTATGCAAATGAACCTATCCCCCTATATTTTCATAATCCAGTGAGATATGAGCTTTTATAATCTATGAAGCCAATAGCACAGTCATAAATAGTTATCTGCCACACACGGGATCTGGAAATTATTCCATGTATTAGTATAGGAACCTAAGTTGATCTACTTTGGCACGAATCCAGCAATTAAAAAGAAAAATCAAGTAGTTGCACCTTTGCTGTCTGCTCTGGGATCTGATGTCTGTAACTATAGTAACACAAGCCATTGACTGAGGTTTCTATGTTATCAGTGCTCCAGAAAAGCATGCTGGCTTCACACAGGTGACTCAAAATGAAATTCAGCCAAGCCCTCCACTGACTTTCAACTACTGCAGGCATCCTACCTAGCACCATAGCAACCAACTGAACATACTCATGCAATCCGTTATCATTACACCCTTGTTAGCATTACTTCTCATCAATACAGGCACTCAAACAGAGAGAATTAAACATATTGGCAAATTGGAGCTACTTTGAATTGCAGCATTTAACCTGTTAGGCTGTAGCTCTCCAGATCCCTCCTTAAGTTATCATTCAATAAAGCAATAAAATTGATTATTATGTACCTCCCTACCTTATAATAATAACCAACCAGTACATATCCTCCTTCACAGCATCCTGTTCCACAACTGCCCCAAATAATGGATTTAGATTTTCTGATCAGCCTTCCATTTGCATGGTGTGTTATGAGCACCCACTTGACTGTTTGTTGACCAGTCTGGTCAGACTTTGTGGGGTCAGGTTTATTCACATTGAGTGCTGAGGCCACCGTTGGCCCAATGCTAGGAGTTTGCCAAAGGGACCAAAGGACAACCTTCAAAAGGGTATTGGTCAAATTTAAAGCTATGTGACCACTTAAAAGTAATCTGGGGCACAAAATGTTTGGCCAAATTACAAAAGGCTGCAAATATTTTTTAATGTATATTTCAGCCTTTGCAAAGGCGGTTTGTGCATCAGAAGTCTATAACCAAGTGATGGAATGGTACAACACCTCAATCCTTTGTTGGATTTCTGGCAAAGCAGAGGTGTTGCAGGATGATGGCCCTGCCTGCATGAGAGGGAAGGCTGTCTATAGGACAGCATAGCAGAATCCCTGGACAGAGGTAGAAGAAGAGAACCTCAGTGGATACTGGAGTGTTACTGCCACTGGTAATACCAGCCCTATGGTGGATCTAAGCTGCAGGTGTCCTTGCAGCAGATGCCATAGCACTGAATCTGACTGCCTTCTGACCTGGAGCCTGTGTAGGCAGTTCTGCACAGACATTGTCAGGTATAAGAATCCATGCTTGTAAATCTAGATGGGGGGGTTTGGAAGTGAACACATTGGCAAACCTTTCACTTCAGCAGGGGCCTAAAATGAACCATATCGGATCAGTTGCCCATTATACACCCTGCCAAATTTATTTTTCCAAGAAATTCAATGGGTGGCTATTTTGATATTATCTGTTTTACACCCCTGTCAATGTTAAAAGTTCCACCCAGTTTGTCCCTGATAGAACCTGATCTGCTTGCTATCCTGCAGTACTCCTCCTCTCCTTCCTACAACATTAACCATAGAACCATAGAAAAGTTACAGTACAGAAAGAGGCCATTTGGTCCATCATGTTTACGCTGGCTGAAAACACTAGCCACTCATTCTAATCTTATCTTCCAGCACCTGGTCCGTAGCCTTGCAAGTTACAGCACTTCAGATGCAGGTCCAGGTTCCTTTTAAATGAGTTGAGGGTTTCTGCCTCCACCACCGATCCAGGCAGTGAATTCCACACACCCACCACCCTCTGGGTGAAAAAGCTTTTCTTCATGTCCTCTCTAATCCTTCTACCAATCACCTTAAATCTGTGCCCCTGGTAATTGACTTCTCCACTAGGGGAAACAGGTCCTTCCTGTCTACTCTATCTCGGCCCTTCATAATTTTATACACCTCAGTTAAGTCACCCCTTAGCCCCCTTTGTTGTTAGGAAATCAACCCTAGCCTATCCAATCTTTCCTCATAGCTGCAACTTTCAAGCCCTGGCAACTTTCTTGTAAATCTCCTCTGTACTCTCTCCAGAGCAATTATGTCCTTCCTGTAATGTGGTGACCAGACACAATACTCCAGCTGTGGCCTAACCAGCGTTTTATACAGTTCCAGCATCACATCCCTGCTTTTGTATTCTATACCTCGGTCAATAAAGGAAAGCATTCCATATGCCTTCTTCTCCATTTTAACTATCCTGCCACCTTCAGGGACCTATGGACATACACTCCTAGGTCTCTCACTTCCTCTAACCCTCTCAATATCCTCCTGTTTATTGTGTATTCCCTTCATTTGTTTCCTTCCCCAAATACATTACCTCACACTTCTTCGGATTGAATTCCATTTGCCACTTTTCCCCCCACTCAACCAAACATTAATATAATTCTGGAGTCAACAGCTATCCTCTTCACTATCAACTACATGGCCAATTTTTGTGTCATCTGCAAATTTCTGAATCATGCCTCCCACATTTAAGTCCAAATCATTAATATATACCACAAACAGCAAGGGACCCAACACTGAGCCCTGTGGAATGCCACTGGAATCTGCTTTCCATTCACAAAAACGTCCGTCAACCTTTACCCTTTGTTTCCTGTCACTGAGCCAATTTTGGATCCAACTTGCCGCATTCCCCTTTATCCCATGGGCTTTTACTTTTCTGACCAGTCTGTCATGTGGGACCTTGTCAAATGCGTTACTAAAATCCATGTAGACAACATCCACTGCACTACCCTCATCAATCCTACTTGTTACTTCCTCAAAAAACTCAATCAAGTTAGTAAGACATGACCTTCCCTTAATAAATCCATGCTGACTATCCCTGATTAATCCGTGCCTTTTTAAGGGACAGTTTATCCTATCTCTCTGAATTGATTCTAATAATTTGCCCACCAATGAGGACAGACTGACCGGCCTATAATTATTTGGCCTATCGCTCGCACCCTTTTTAAACAATGGTACAACCTTCGTAGACCTCCAATCCTCTGATACCTCGCCTGTATCTAGTGAGGATTTGAAAATGATCCTCAGAGCATCCGCTATTACCTCCCTGGCTTCCTTTAACAGCCTGCGATACAATCCATTCAGCCCTGGTGACTTATCAATTTTCAAGCATGTCAGACTCTCTAGTACTTCCTCTCTCATTGTGCTTATCGTATCTAATATTTCACACTCTCCTCTTTAACAACAATGTCTGCATCATCCCTCTCCATTGTGAAGACAGAGACAAAGTACTCATTTAGAACGCTGCTCACATGTTCGGCATCCACGCATAAGTTACCTTGTACATCTCTGATAGGCCCTACCCTTTGCTTAGTTATCCTCTTGCTCTTAATATACTGAGAAAACATCTTTGGGTTTTATTTGATTTTACCCACCAGTAGTTTTTCATGTACTCTCTTTGCTTTCCTAATTTATTTTTTTACATCACCTCTGCACTTTCTTTAAGTTTTTTGTGACCATCATAAGCTTTCTTTTTCTGCTTTATCTTATCCTGTTTGTTTCTAGATAACCCGGGGGCTCTAGATTTGACAGTACCACCCTTTTTCTTTGTGGGGACATGTCTACACTGTGCCCGTAGAATCTCACTTTTGAATGCCTCCCAATGGTTTGCCACGGATTTTCCTTCAAGTAGCTGTATCCAGTCCACTTTCGCCAGATCACCTCTCAGCTTTGTAAAGTTTGCCGTCCCCCAATTTAGAACTTTCACTCCTGTTCTATCCTTGTCCTTTTCCATGATTATGTTAAAACTAACTGTATTATGTTCACTATCTCTAAAATGGTCACCCACTGCTACTTGCCCAGCATCTTTTCCTAAGACTAAATCTAGAATTGCACCCCCTCTCATTGAGCTTGCTTTGTGCTGGTTAAAAAAGTTCTTTTGAATGCAGTTCAAGAATTTTGTGCCCTCTGTGCCCTTCACACTGTTTGTATCCCAGTTGATATTGGGGTAATTGAAATCCCCAACTATTATGGTCCTATTGTTTTTGCATGAGGAAATTTCCCTACATATTTGTTCTTCTATCTCCCTCTCACTATTTGGGGGTCTATAGTACACTCCTAGTAGTGTGGCTACCCCTTTTTTTATTTCTGAGCTCAATCCATATGGCCTCATTTGATGATTCATTTAGCAGATCATCCCTCCTCACAGCTGTAATTGATTCTTTAACCAATAATGCTGCACCCCCTCCTTTTTTATCCCCCTCACTATCCTGCCTGAAAACTCCACGTCCAGGGATGTTGAGCTGCCAGTTTTGCCCATCTTTAAGCCAAGTTTCCATTATAGCAATGATACCATGCTGCCATGTGTCTATCTGTGCCCTCAGCTCATCAGCTTTATTTGCTATGCTCATTGCATTTAAATAAATATCTTTTAACACTGCCAAATTCCTGTGCCGTACATTTTTTAACCTTTGCTTTCGTAAAGGGGGAAGTCACATAGGGAACCCATTGTTCTAATATCGTGTACCAACCAAATAAAATGACCAACAACAACCACGTGCATTTATGCAATGCCTTTAATGTATTAAAATATCCCAAGGCTTCTCACAGGAACATTATGAGATAAAATTTCACACCGAACCACATAAATAGAAGGAGAGCTGACCAAAAGCTTGGTCAAAAAGGTAGGTTTTAAAAAGTGACTTAAAATAGGAGAGAGAGGTGGAGAGATTTCAGGATGGAATGATCAAAAGAAAGAAATAAAAATGTTTCTAAATAGCCTCAAAGTGTGACTACAGACTTTACTGTAAAGTTTTTTCAAACAATCGTTTTAAAAGTGCACACTGACAAATTTGAAAACCACTTTGTATGGACAGGTAGATTCCTGAGCATTGTATTGACAGAAACACAAGCAAATTACAGGGACATCTAAGTAACATCATTGGGACCCAGATGTAATATAATTAACTGCAAACTGGCAGACAGTTCTGGCATAAGAACAAACCCTGCTTAGAAAAGTAGTTGGTGTGTTAAATAGGTGGTAAATCACCAATACAGAATTCCACCCATTTTCTGATGCTTTTTCTCACTCTATCTTCTTCAATAGGAGGTAACTATCCAGAAATGTCAAGTGCACTACAATATTAATGGTGCTGAGCCCTTTGGGGCATTCCCTCCTTAACACCCAACTCCATGTATGAAAAGAACAAAAACATTCAGTTCTAAGCAACTTCATTTTAAATTGTTAATGAAACATCATAAATGCTTACATTAACCAATAAAACACGGCATAATGAGCCCCATACACATGTATTCCACATCTGGAGGAGACTTGTAAAACTCATAAATATATTTACATCTTCAACTAAATTTGAAGCTCTAAAAATCTCTTACTCTAATTGAATCAAATACAATTCAAGTCTTCTATGACTCAGTGCTAATAAAGAACACTAGTCTACGGGCGGCACAGTGGCGCAGTGGTTAGCACCGCAGCCTCACAGCTCCAGCGACCCAGGTTCAATTCTGGGTACTGCCTGTGTGGAGTTTGCAAGTTCTCCCTGTGTCTGTGTGGGTTTCCTCTGGGTGCTCCGGTTTCCTCCCACAGCCAAAAGAGTCTGTGCCAACCATCAACCACCCATTTTTATACTAATCCTACACTAATTCCATATTCCTACCACATCCCCACCTGTCCCTATATATTTCCCTACCACCTACCTATACTAGGGGCAATTGCTAATGGCCAATTTACCTATCAACCTGTAAGTCTTTGGCATGTGGGAGGAAACCGGAGCACCCGGAGGAAACCCACGCAGACACAGGGAGAACTTGCAAACTCCACACGGGCAGTACCCAGAATTGAACTTGGGTCGCTGGAGCTGTGAGGCTGCGGTGCTAACCACTGCGCCACTGTGCCGCCAAAGAAGTTTATTCAAAGAAATTAAATAAATGTTTCTAGCCCCTCTCCCACTGTCCCAATAACCATACAATTCATTCCTTGCCCTGTCACCGCACCCCCTCCCCCCACCAAAAATACTTACCTTGTGCACCTGACCTTCCCCATCCCAAAGTTCACAAACTTTAATCTTTACCCCTTCCCACCATTCCCTACACCAATGAAATCACTCTGACGCCACTCCCGCACTGAAATACTTACCTGTTCCCCCTTCCCCACCAGTGTCCCGCAGTGGATCCCCGGATAGGTATCCGAAGGCGCGGCAGTGTCGGCCATCGGCAGCAATATCACTGTGGAATGGACGGTGGGAGTGAGGAAGTAATTAATTCTGTCATTAACATTATTTTGCATATTTAAATTCACTTTCTGTCACCGAGTAGCGGTGGGGGGAGGGGGCCACCATGAGGCCTTGCCGCTGCCGGCAATATTGGGCCAAGACTTCCTGGCATCGAGGCCCGTGGCGGGCACCTGCCGGAGGCATTTTCTACCCCCCCCCTCCCCCCAGTGCCATGACCCCTGACGTCAGGGGGAGGGCTGGAATATCCAGCCCAATATATATCATATCGAAGAGACGCTCTATGGCTGTGTCTCAGCAATGCGAGAAAGCCCACATTAGTGCTATTCCTTTCAGATTTATCTGACAAATGCAATCTGGGCATTTGGTGGGAATGGAGCGGTGGAGTAGTTAAAATAGAGAGGCTCCATTTCCCATTCCGTTCTCACCAATCTGCAATTTTAACCTGCTGGGTTTGGTGTTGGCTGAGTCTTTCAGAGGACTGTGGCAGGATCTTCAATAATAAATGGACATCAGCGTCCCATAATGTATATGGGGCTCTGATGGAATTTTAACCGGCTCCTGAGCTAGGTACTCACCAGGTGAACCTGTTGGGAAGTGAGCCAAAGGCCTCCAACGATGAGTTTAAAAAGCTTTCCTTTTCCACCCTCTCCAGGTGTGAGAACCTGGAAACACCGGTCCTGACTCAGGTCGCTGTCAGCAGCTATTTTCCAATTCCGATGGGTGACCTCCGCATCACTTGATTTTAGTCCTTTCCAGCTGGCCAGCTGTCACCTTTCACCAGAAATGATCAAGCAGCTTATTAGAGGGATTCGAATGAGGCCGAGCAGTTAAAATCTGCTGGACCTCCCACTCCAACTCCCACTCAGTGTTAAAACCAGCCCTAATGTTTTACTGTAGGTGGAGGTAGATATAATTTGTTGCAGTGTGCAGACCTGTGCTGCGCTTTTGCTTGTGATAAAATACAGATAGATGGGTGGGTTTGTGCATGGCATGTTTGGCTATTTACTTAGAGATACAGCACTGAAACAGGCCCTTTGGCCCACCGAGTCTATAATAATCCTACATTAATCCCATATCACATCCCCACCATTCTCCTACCACCTACCTACACTAGGGGCATTTTACAATGGCCAATTTACCTATCAACCTGCAAGGCTTTGGCTGTGGGAGGAAATCAGAGCACCCGACAGAAACCCACACAGCCACAGGGAGAACTTGCAAATTCTGTACAGGCAGTACCCAGAACTGAACCCAGGTCGCTGGAGCTGTGAGGCTGCGGTGCTAACCACTGCACCACTATGGCTCTACAAGTACATACATATGGGAATCGGATATAAAACACAAAAGGTCATGGACCTGAAACATTAACAATGCTTCTCGCTGCACCAAGACTGCTGAGTATTTCCAGCATTTTATGTTTTTATTTCTGATTTCCGCAGTATTTTGCTTTTGTCTCTATGCGTGTAAATATGTGCGGTGAGCATGGAGTGTGCACTGCTGTCAAATACAGATATGCACATTTGTCATCTCTGTAGACTGTAATATTACTCACGAGGAATATTAGTTGAATATTGGTTCATCAAAGAACTGAAAACTGTCAAGGATGCCAAAGCACAAACACAGTTATGTTGCAATAAGTAAATATTTAGTAATACGAACAGTTAAATCATCCCTCTGTGTAAAGGTCCCCTCCAAGATCGCTAGCACTTGTTAAATGAACTGCCTTAGAACAGTAGTGGTGCTAAGAAAATTTCATTGTGCCTGAATATGCAGAACCATGGTGAGACCATTGAAATCAATGTGTGATCCTGGGCCTGACTCTAATCACAGTATAAATCAAAAAAAAGTTGGCATATGTTCGATCTGTCACTGCATGAATTTGCATTATTTACAAACTGATTCACTTCGATGTGTAACTCCCTCATGCAGCCATACAAACCACATCTTGGCATAAGTGTCACTACTCGGATGCATCCACTCTATTTTGATGAGAGTTGAATCCCTGGAGCACTTTGGTCTGCAGTCGTTGACTGGCCTGTTTTACCATGGCCTGTCCTGCCAAATCTGGAACTGCATGTTCAATACTCTGTCTGGGCGGTACTGTAATTGTGTTGCTGAAGGTGCTGTCACTAGTGGTAACCTTGCAAAGTTCTTACTTATATGATCGCTTATATGCTGAACTCCGAGCCACAGTTGGCCCAGATATTACAAAAGACAGAAAGCTTATTGTGTCATGGGATTTTATACGGAGATGTGGAAGGGGAAGATTAATGTCATTCAGGTAGAGAGCACACAGAAGCTTTCCATAGAGTTGAATTTCTAACTAGAGGCATGGAACGGATGAGGGGAGATTGGAGAATTGGATAAACTGACCTCAGGCATGGTTTGCACCCGATTCAGTCTGCCCAGAGTTTTATGGCCAACTGCAGTTTGTATGCTAGAGGGTTGTGGTATGTTTCTTGCCATATCCTCATTTAAGCAACAATATCAAAATAAAAATGGAATCTCTTGGCCTCGGCACCAGAATTGCAGGGGAGTCAACAGGGGCCAAGAGGCCGTAGGGCTAAAGGTTTTGTGGAGCTGGGAAATATTCCACCATTACAAAATTTATTTAAAAATTACATGGCAGGTGAAGCTAGCAGTGGCTCTTAAAGAGATTCCCAAGGCTGCTTATTTTTTTGGAAAAAAATTAAATCTAAGGTAAAGCCAGAAATGGGACAGAGTGGTATGGGGGAATAGAGATTCAGGGGCTCCATTTTAAAAAATATAAACTGCAGTCAAAGCAGGAGTTCCAGATCTAAACACAGCATAACCAGGCTGGAAGAAGAGCCAGGGGTGGTGTTGGGGGAAGTAGCGCAGTGATGGAGCAGGAATGTATTTTTAAAAAGGAGCTGGGCTAAACTGGACCCGCGGTGAGAGAACTGTAGACAAAGGTAAATGAAACAAAGGTTCATTTATTTAAATTCGTTCATGGGATGTGGGTGTCGCTAGCTAGGACAGCATTTATTGCCCATCCCTAATTGCCCTTGAGAAGGTGATGGTGAGCTGCCTTCTTGAACCGCTGCAGTCCATGTGGGGTAAGTACACCCACAGTGCTGTTAGGGAGGGAGTTCCTGGATTTTGACCTAGCGACAGTGAAGGAACAGCAATATAGTTCCAAGTCAGGATGGTGTACGGCTTGGAGGGAACTTGCAGGTGGTGGTGCTCCCATGCATTTGCTGCCCTTGTCCTTCTAGGTGGTAGAGGTTGTGGGTTTGGAAGGTGCTGTCTAAGGAGTCTTGGTGTATTGCTGCAGTGCATCTTGTAGATGGTACACACTGCTGCCACTGTGCGTTGGTGGTGGAGGGAGTGAATGTTTGTCGATGGGGTGCCAATCAAGCAGGCTGCTTTGTCCTGGATGGTGTTGAGCTTCTTTCCAGGACTAAGGCTGTAGCTCCATTTTGTTTATTTATTGTACAAGAACAACAATGACAACTTGCATTTATATCGCACCTTTACATAGTAAAACGTCCCAAAGTACTTCACTGGAGGTTATCAAACAAAATTTGACACCAAGCTATGTAAGGAGATATTAGGACAGATAACCAAAAGCTTGGACAAAGAAATGGATTTTAAGGAGCATCTTAAAGGAGGAAAGCAAGGTAGAGAGGCAGAGAGGTTTAGGAAGGAAATGTCAGAGCTTCAGGCCTTAGCAGCTAAGGAGTGGCCACCAATGGTGGAGCAATTAAAATCAGGGATGCTCAGGAGGCCAGAATTGGATGAGTGCAGGTATCCTGGAGGGTTGTAGGGCTGATGAACATCACAGAAATATGGAGGGGTGACTCCATGAAGAGATTTGAAAACAGGGATGAGAATTTTAAAATCAAATGTTTCATAACCAGGAGCCAATGTTGGTTGGTGAGCAGAGGTGTGATACATGAACAAGGCTTGATGTGAGTTAGGACATAGGCAGCAGAGTTTTGGGTGACCTCAAGTTTACGGAGGGTAGAACATGGCAGGTTGGCCAGGAGTGCAGTGGAATAGGCAAGTCTAAAAATAACAAAGACATGGATGAGGATTTCAGCAGCAGATGAACACAGGCAGGGGCAGAATTGGGCAATGTTACGGAGGTGGAAATAGGCAGTCTCAGTGATGGCGTGGACATATGGTTGGAAGCTCACCGTGGGTTCAAATATGACATCAAGGTTGTGAACAGTCTGATTCAGCCTCAGACAGTTTACAGGGAGAGGGATGGAGTAGGTGGCGAGGGAACATAGTTAATGTTAAGGATTGAAGACAATGGTTTTGTCTTCCCATTATTTAATTGTAGGAAATTTCTGGTCATCCCAACACTGGATATGGACAAGCAATATGAAAATTTAGAGGGAGGGGTTGAGAGAGGTGGTGGTGAGTTAGAGCTTGGTGTCATCAGTGTATATGTTGAAACTGGCACTGTGCTTTTGAATGATGTTGCCGAGGGGCAGCATGTAATGAGTAATAGGAGAGGGCCATGGGTAGATCCTAGGGGACTCTAGAGATAACAGCGCAAGAGGGAGGAGAGAATCCATTGCAGGTGATTCTCTGGCTAAACTTGATAGATTGAACCAGGTGACACAGTCCCACCCAGCTGGAAGACGAAGGAGAGACATTGGAGGAGAATGGTGTGGTCAACTGTGTCGATGTTTGCAGATAGGTCAAGAGGGATGAGGAGAGATAGTTTTTTTTAATTCACTCATGAGACGTGAGCATTGTTGGAAAGGCCAGCATTTATTTCCCATCCCTAATTGCCCTTGAGAAGGTGGTGGTGAGCTGCCTTCTTGAACCGCTGCATTCCATTTGGGTAGATATTCCCACAGTGCTGTTAGGGAGGGAGTTCCAAGACTTTAACCTAGCGACAATGAAGGAACAGCGATATAGTTCCAAGTCAGGATGGTGTGTGGCTTGGAGGGGAACTTGCAGGTGGTGGTGTTCCCATGCATTTGCTGCCCTTGTCCATCTAGGTAGCAAAAGTCACGGGTTTGGAAGGTGCTGTCAAAGGAGCCTTGGTGAGTTGCTGCAGTGCAGCTTGTAGATGGTACACACAGCTATCACTCTGATAGTGGAGGGAGTGAATGTTTAAAGTGCTGGATGAGGTGCTAATCAAGTCATGGGCCAGAATTTTATGTTGAAGTGGAGGACCCACCCACCGGCTGACAAGTCAGGGGCGAGCCCGCCTCTGCTGGGCCTGGACCCTGGACACCACGCAGCAATTTTGCGTGTCCCAGGCCCTTAATTGGCCCCGGATAGGACTTCTACCCCTCTGAGGCAGGAAGTACCACCTCCAGGAGATGCTGGGTAATCGGAGGGCTGGGAACTTCTCAGTCCCAACAGTGCCACTGGGAGCGGTGGCCACTGCTGGGACTGCACCGAGCCGGATGAGGACTGTGGATGCCGGCACCGAAAGGTGAGTGGGGTTTCAGGCCTCGCTGGGAAAAATCGGCTGGGCCCTGACGAGGGGTGGTGGGGTCAATTAGGAGGTTGGGGGGATGTGCTTCAGTGGGCAGGGGGGGGGGGGGAATAGCTTGTGCCGTGAGGTGGGGGCCCTCTGTGGGGCACCAGGTTCCCAATCAGGAGGTAACCCTCCCAGCCCACAAGGAGGCCGCCAAGTTTTACCGGGCTGCCTCCCCAGGTGGCAGTGCTCGGCCACCACTCGTAAGATACCAGCAGTGGTATGAGGAGGCCCTTAAGTGGCAATTAATTGGCCACTTAAGGGCTTCAATTGACATGGAGTGGGCAGCACATTTCCAACCTCTCCTGCTGCTGGTAAAATGGCAGTGGGAATGGGTAGGCAACAGGAACGGCACCCACCCGCCCCCACCTCCCACTCGATTTTACACCCCCCCTACCCCCACCTCCAGTCGGCTCCTGGGGGTTGGGGGGGGGGGGGGCGGAGTAAAACTTAGGCCATGGTCAAAGTCACAAAGAATGTCCTTTGTGACTTTGATAAAAGCCATTCCCAGTACTGTGGTAGGCCAGAAACCTGATTGGAAGTATTCAAACATGGACTTGCTAGAAAGATGGGCACAATTTTCAGGCACAAAAACATGCCCTAAGACTTTGTAGATGTACGGGATGTTGCAGATGGGGCAGTAATTTCCAAGGACAGAGGAGACAAGGGTAGTTTTTTTGAGGAGAGATTCATGACAGCAGATTTGAAGGTGGGGGGCACAGTACCTGAGGAGAGAGAACCATTAATAATAGCAGCTAACATTGGGCGGGCACAGGATGGGAAGGTGGGTGGTCAACAATTTGATCAGAATAGAATCAAGGGAACAGGAGGTGGGTCACATGGACAAGCTGAGCTCAGAGAGAGCAAACAAAACCAAAAAGTGCTGAATCATCTGATGAAAGGCCACAGACCTGAAATGTTAACTTTGCTTCTCTCTCCACAGATGCTGCCAGACCTGCTGAGTATTTCCTGCACCTTTTGGTTTTGTTTCAGATTTCCAGCATCTGCAGTGTTTTGCTTTTATCTCAGAGAGAGCATGGCAAGAGATGGGATAGAATCTAAAGAAAGATGTGAGTTCAAGACTAGGGCAATGGGAAACCTTAGTGGAAGTCTAGCCAGGTGGGCTAGGTGAAGGGAGGAAAGTGGCAGAGGATGCTGAAAGGATGGTCTTGATATTTATGACAAAAAAAGCCATGAGCTTCTCACATTTGTTATTGGAGGTCAGGGTGAAGAGGAGGGGCAGGGTGGTTTAAGAAGACGGTTTGTAGTGGAGCTGGGAGCTATCTTTGCATTCCCAAATATTTTTTGAACAGTGCTCGGTTTTAGCAACACAGAGCAGGACCCAATAATGCTTTATGTGGTCCAGCCAGATCTGGTTAAACCAGTTGTCCAGACATTCAAATCTGTGTCCTTGGAATTTTGGGAGTGGAGATGGGGGTATACTGGTGGAAATGATTAGAGTGAGAGAAAGTAATGCTCTTCATGGGGACAAGGACATCAAAGGTGAAAGAGAGGATGTAAATCAGCATATTGATACCTGCAGAAATTTGAAGATGAAATGTAAGCCAAAGGCGCGATAGTTGGGAATTCAAAAGTGCAGTTTTAATTGACTTGAGGGAGAGATTATTTTCGGGAGCAGATGCAGTAAAAAGTGGTGTTGGAAGGGGAAAGGGAAATATGGGTGGAAAGCATTACAAGGAAGTGATCAGAAATTGTCTTATCAGTGATAGTTCAAATGGGAGTTGCAAAGCTATATGAGATGGGAAGATTGAGTGTGTGGCCGTGAATATGGCTAGGAGAGTTAATATGTAGGGAGAGATTTATGGAGGAAAGGAGGGCAGCAAACTCCGAGGAGACAGAGCACAAACAGTTTAGATAGAGTTTGTAATCACCAAGGATGCAAATTCACTTGATGCAGAGGCTGAGGGACAAAGTAGGGAAGATATCTCAGTGCGAAGCTTATTGAGATACTTGGGTGGGTGATACAGAAAAAGGATTTTAAATGAGAGGCATGAGAGGTGGAAGAAGGTGAGATGCTCAAAGGAGGAGAACTTGCCAGAGGAATAGGAAGACAGACCACAGTGTGATAAGAGATAAGGGCCATACCATCACCATGATGATTTGAGCAGGGCAAGTGGTGAAATGTATAGCTAGGCAGCTGTCCTAACAC
Organism: Heterodontus francisci; assembly: GCF_036365525.1. NCBI lineage: Eukaryota > Metazoa > Chordata > Chondrichthyes > Heterodontiformes > Heterodontidae > Heterodontus > Heterodontus francisci. Next base: position 54,105,980 of record NC_090394.1, read on the forward strand.
TTAACTATCATCCCTGAATAGAACTGCAAGACCGAAGTTCCTCATGACTAAAGGGTCAGGATATCTCTCTGCAGATATGGCATTGACGCACAGCATTTGTTATAGCTCGTGACAGAAAATTTGAATATTGAGGAACCCCTTTCTATTCGGGAATTGGTCTTCGGTGGAAACCTGAAGTACAACTTGGGTGCCATCTATTGGTCCCTGAACTTTCGAAACCAGCAGCATTATAGAACTGAATAACCCTGTAGTAGTAAGCAGGAATAGACAGCATTCTGGCTCGTGTTGTAGTAGTGTTGTATGATTGCTTCAAGAATGATGTCCTTCTAAGAACTCAGTATGCTAATGAGTTAAGTACTAGGATGTAGTCATGTGACTAGGAGCCATAGTCACTTTGCAACTGTAACTCCCTAGACAAAGGTTCTGTAAATAGTTTGCTCAGTACTATATATACTAGTTAGTTGTTAATAAAACTGTTTGAGATCTTCAAGGCATTGGAACCCATGTACTTCATTGTGTTGTTGAAGATAACACAAAAAACACATGACATGGCGGCAGCTGTGGTAAAAAAAACAATCTTTAACCTTGAAGACCACAGGCGAAACAGCAAACCAGTGAAGAAACTTATTAAAAAATCAAGTACCTGAAAAGAGTGAAAGCAATACTGGCCCAAACAGTGGAAAGAAGAAAGAACTTACCTCCAGCTGTGGTAAACAGAGCACCGAACAACAGGCTACAAATACATTATTGTTCCGATGGTCGAGGAATCTTGGTTTCAAAAAAAGCTTTGAAAAATTAATTTTTTAAAAGTCTCGGTAGGAGAGAGAAAAAAAACGTGGAAAACCCGATACCTCTCTCAGCCTGATCGAGGTCAGCACCATTACAGGAAGCATCTAAAAAAAAGCGCAGGAAACCCTGAACACAGCCGAGTTTCCATTCATGTAGCCAAAGCTAAAAAACCCCCATCAAACCAGTCAACCGTGAAAAAGATAAATAAACTCGCCACACTTACCAGAAGGACGTGGAGGCTTTGGAGAGGGTACAGAAGAGGTTTACCAGGATGTTGCCTGGTCTGGAGGGCATTAGCTATGAGGAGAGGTTGGTTAAATTCGGATTGTTTTCACTGAAACGACAGAGGTGGAGGGGCGACATGATAGAGGTTTACAAAGTTATGAGCAGCATGGACAGAGTGGATAGTCAGAAGCTTTTTCCCAGGGTGGAAGAATCAGTTACTAGGGGACATAGGTTTAAGGTGCGAGGGGCCAAGTTTAGAGGGGATGTGCGAGGCAAGTTCTTTACACAGAGGGTGGTGAGTGCCTGGAACTTGCTGCCGGGGGAGGTGGTGGAAGCAGGTACGATAGCGACGTTTAAGAGGCATCTTGATAAATACTTGAATAGGATGGGAATAGAGGGATACGGTCCCCGGAAGTGCAGAAGGTTTTAGTTTAGGCAGGCGTCAAGATCGGCACAGGCTTGGAGGGCCGAATGGCCTGTTCCTGTGCTGTACTGTTCTTTGTTCTTTGTTCTAAACTCTAATAGTCAAAGCTAAAAGAGAAAAATCATTCAACCACTCAAGCTTGAAGAACATAAACAATCTCTAGCAAAAAAAGCAAAGGGGAAAGCCTTTGAACTGCCTATTGAACAACTGTGTGAACATACAGGTTGAAAGCAAAGTAAAAAGAAAACACTGTCAAGCACCTGGTACTCTTCATCAAAGCAGTTAGTCTAAATAAAAGAGAATTTTTAAAGGGGAAACAGTGTAGGGTTAATAGAACAAAGTTAAATACAGAAGAGAATGCAAAAGAACTGCAGAAAGATGGATATCAAATTTACCAGCATGAACTGGAAGGCCATTGATATCCTATCTGAGTTTAAACTTTTTAAACAGAAAATGCAATTATGTTTCACAGACCAAGCAGTTGTAGAACCAGAGAAGCAAGCTGTGAAAATACTGATAGCAGTTGGAAATGAGAGGCTATACAGAATCAAGGGCGGCACAGTGGCGCAGTGGTTAGCACCGCAGCCTCACAGTTCCAGCGACCTGGGTTCGATTCTGGGCACTGCCTGTGTGGAGTTTGCAAGTTCTCCCTGTGTCTGCGTGGGTTTTCTCCGGATGCTCCGGTTTCCTCCCACAAGCCGAAAGACTTGCAGGTTGGTAGGTAAATTGGCCATTATATAAATTTCCCCTAGTATAGGTAGGTGGTAGGGAAATATAGGGACAGGTGGGGATGTGGTAGGAATATGGGATTAGTGTAGGATTAGTATAAATGGGTGGTTGATGGTCGGCACAGACTCGGTGGGCTGAAGGGCCTGTTTCAGTGCTGTATCTCTAAGCTAAAAAAATACCTCTGGCTTATGTGAAGAGGACAAGAAAGATCCCACAAAGATCTGGAAGAGTTGTCAGACCTCTGAAATGAAATATGGATTCTTAAGCTTCTGCATGTGTAAATTTCATAATCTCTAGCCCTGTGTACATAATTTTGATGTTATCCAATTTTATGTGTTTTACTTATAGTTTATGAGACTTATCTTTGGAAAGAAAGGGGACGTTGTATGATTGCCTCAAGAGTGATATCCCTTTAAGAACTCAGCATGCTAATGAGCTAAGTACCAGGATGTTGTCATGTGGCTAGGAGCCACAGTAACTCTGCAACTGTAACTCCCGAGACAAAGGTTCTGTAAATAGTTTGCTCTGTACTGTATATACTAGTTAGCTGTTAATAAACCTGTTTGAGATCTTCAAGGAATTGGAATCCACGTACTCCATTGTGTTGCTAAAGAAAACACAAAGAACACATGACAGAAGAACATGGTTACAGCTTGGAAAGAGTCTGTGGCATAAAAATTAAGAGATGTAGTAACTTTGACAGCCACTGGCAGAGCTGCTTGGTTACTTGATCTTGGCTGCAGATCATCCAACTGTATAATTACTTGTCCCTTGGCATGTGAACTGTTTCAAAAGTCACAGGACTACAAGTAAAATCCAAAAATAGATGTGGGTTTTATTATAACTGAACTGGAACATATATGTACAAATAGTTACTGCACGAGCTAGATTTGAACACCTCTCACTCTGCCAAGCTCCGCCCACAACTCCCTGGTCATGTGTGAACAAAACAACTTCCTGTGATGATCTTCACTTACAGTTCTTAAGGTCGTCCCTTCTTAACACTAACTGAAGGTGGAAAAATTCATCCTGGCCTTCCTTAGTGAAGCAAAGTCAGTGAAGACAGAGCTCCTCATGCATCCATTCATAAGATCTCTAGGACCTGTTTGTTGGTTTCATTCTCCTTCAGTGTTGACCCACTTGGCTCTCCCAGATCTGTGATCAGCTAGGCGACTTGGTCTCAAGCAATGGTATCTGTCGTATGGGGTATAATAAAACAGGAAAAATAGCTTAACAATACACAAGTTCATATTAATATCTTTTATTATGAGGATGTATTCTGTGTGATGGAGGCTAACATAAATAGTTTAGATTAGGCCATTAGGCTTCTGCAGGGAAATGCTAAGTAAGAAGGAGGGGTCAGGTCAATGCCATTCAAGAAGGTGTAAGAATTATAGCTAGTTTGGAGCCAACATTTCAATGTTTCTGCTGTTATCATTCTGATAAGGTGTGATGTTTATTGTACTATTTTGTCAGTCCACTGTTAGTATTGAATGAGGAAAGTAGACTCTGGATCAAAGTAACAGGAGTTTATTTATAGGGGTCTTCTACTGGGGTACCTACATGAACACTGAGCAGCATGAGGTACATCCTGTGATGATGACATTACATCCTGTGATGATGCTTAAGGTCTATAGGCATAATCTACCCAGCAACAGCTTATGTACGTTATATTACATCTCCCCACAAGTCTCTGACTTCATTCATCAGGTCTGTTACACGGTGGGGTTCTCACGACTCTTGCCATAGCGTGTTCTTCTTTCACTTGTTTGGGGGCATTGAGTCTTTCAGTTCATCTTCCTCACTTTCCTGTGGGTGAGTAGAACTATCGGGTGACTCATGTTCTCTGTCCTCACTGTCATCTGGGTGATCTGTTGTTGGTTATGTCACCAGTTCATCAGCACTCTCTGGTAACTGATTCTGTTGATGTTTCATCAATTCTTCTGGATGGAGGTGAAGCATAACTGTCCCTTTCACATGACGGAGGTCCTCTTGAGCCACTTCCTCTTCATATTGGCCCCGAAGGAAGGGGCCTTTTAGGCGGTGGTACCTTCCTCTTAAGGTAGTACTGCCCTCTCTCCTGAAACCACTCACCGTGCCCACCTTTTTGGGGGAGCCTCTCATTCCTCCTTGAATCCTCCTAGGATGGCCATGGATTCTTGGGGGTGGAGCTTACTCTACTTTATTGGGTTTTCTATCCAAAGGCTTCCCATTCATATGCGAGGCTACATCCCTGGCATCTCCTGGACTTTCGAAGGTAACGAAAGCAAACCCTCTTGACTATTTGTTTCACAATCTTTCATCTGCAGGACCGCTACTATTCTTCCATAATTGCCAAACACTGCTTCAAATGCCTTTTCATTTGTTTCAGTATTCAGACCATCAATGAAGAGTTTTACAGACAATTTCATTCCACCATGTGTAACATCTGTAAGGCTAGGCACGCTTTCTTACTAAGGAGCGAAAAGGCTTGGTTTGTAATAATATATATGGTTTCCAGGATCATGTTGCTTCGTGTGTTAAGGTTGTCTGTATTTCGCCACAACCTTCAACTGAATCTCTCCTGGCCCGTGTAATTTTTCCAAGCCTTTCTTTCCTCAGCCATGGTGTTTGATCAGATAGGATAGAAACCGCTGCTCCTGTATCTAATTTAAATGTGGTTTTATTTTCCCCCACTAAAATTTCTGCTTGATAGCAATCTTCATTTTTCTCCCTGCACATCTCCTAGGAATGGAGTATTAATTGTTTGACCCTCCTTTATTTCCTCTATCTTTTTTCCAATCTGCAGTGTTTCTTTTCGGCTGTGACAGACCTGCTGAAAGTGTCCCTTTCTCTTGCACCAGAAACATTCAGTTTCCCCGACTGGGCAATTTTCCCGCTGGTGCCGCTCCCGGTCACACCTACTGCAATTCAGTGTTACTGCCTGTAGGTGTCTTTCCCACCTCTTGGGGTTTATGGTGCCATTACTCCCTGTCTTCTGAACGCACTCGACTGATTCCAGAACTTTCGAAGTTGGACTGCCCCGATCCCCGCAAACTACTAGTTTATTACTCTTCTGTACTTCTACCTGCCTGCTTAATAAAACGGCTTTTTCCAAAGTCAGATCTTTTATCGATCGAAGCTGGTCTGACACCGCTTTGCCTATAACCCCGCCTACTATTCTGTCCCGAATCAGTTCCTCTCGCAACTCCCGTAGTACTTTATACAGATCATTCATTTTTTTTTTATTTGTTTATGGGACGTGGGCATCACTGGCGAGAACAGCATTTATTGCCCAACCCTAATTGCCCTTGAGAAGGTGGTGGTGAGCTGCCTTCTTGAACCACTGCAGTCCATGTGGGGTAGTACACCCACAGTGCTGTTTGGGAGGGAATTCCAGGATTTTGACGCAGCAACAGTGAAAGATCGGCAATATAGTTCCAAGTCAGGATGGTGTGTGGTTGGAGGGGAACTAGTAGGTGGTGGTGTTCCCATGCATCTGCTCCCCTTGTCCTTCAAGGTGGTAGAGGTTGCGGGTTTGGAAGATGCTGTCTAAGGAGCATTGCTGCAGTGCATCTTGTAGATGGTACACACTGCTGCCACTGTGCGTCGGTGGTGGAGGGACTGAATGTTTGTCGATGGGGTGCCAATCAAGTGGGCTGCTTTGTCCTGGATGGTATCGAGCTTCTTGAGTGTTGCACCCATCCAGGCAATTCCTGACTTGTGCCTTTTAGATGGTGGACAGGCTTTGGGGAGGCAGGAGGTGAGTTACTCGCCGCAGGATTCCTCAGCTCTGGCCTGCTCTTGTAGCCATGGTATTTATATGGCTACTCCAGTTCAGTTTCTGGTCAATGGTAACCCCCAGGATGTTGATAGTGGGGGATTCAGCCATTAATAAATGAATCGATACTTTCACTGACTTCCTGGGTGCGCCTGCTGAACTTAGCACTCTGCAAGATTACATTTTTCCTGATCTGAAAGTATCCGTCCAGTGATTAATCACTTTGCCATATACGGTTTATTTTACACTGATCCCCGGGTAGAGAGAATATCGTCCAAACAGTCTCCCATGGCGTAAAGTGAAACATTGAGCTGTTTTTTGTCCAATCATGCTGTCAAACCTGACACAAAACGGTACCTGTTGAATCTTCAAATCCATCTCAGCCACTTGCTTGAAGCTTTCTGGTAATGGTATTGATTTGTCCATGTTTCTTCAAAGTCTTCAATAACTTCTGTTTTCATATGCTTGAAAATTGTTTTCCTGCTACCACCATGTATCAGTGTGCTATTAGTATTGAATGGGGAAAGTAGACTCTGGGTCAAAGTAACAGGTTTATTTATTCTTTTGGGCCTCCTTATCTCGAGAGACAATGGATACGCGCCTGGAGGTGGTCAGTGGTTTGTGAAGCAGCGCCTGGAGTGGCTATAAAGGCCAATTCTGGAGTGACAGGCTCTTCCACAGGTGCTGCAGAGAAATTTGTTTGTTGGGGCTGTTGCACAGTTGGCTCTCCCCTTGCGCCTCTGTCTTTTTTCCTGCCAACTACTAAGTCTCTTCGACTCGCCACAATTTAGCCCTGTCTTTATGGCTGCCCGCCAGCTCTGGCGAATGCTGGCAACTGACTCCCACGACTTGTGATCAATGTCACACGATTTCATGTCGCGTTTGCAGACGTCTTTATAACGGAGACATGGACGGCCGGTGGGTCTGATACCAGTGGCGAGCTCGCTGTACAATGTGTCTTTGGGGATCCTGCCATCTTCCATGCGGCTCACATGGCCAAGCCATCTCAAGCGCCGCTGACTCAGTAGTGTGTATAAGCTGGGGGTGTTGGCCGCTTCAAGGACTTCTGTGTTGGAGATAATTGTTGTTGGAGTTTATTTATAGAGGCCTTCTAACTAGAGTATCTACATGAACACTTTGAGCATCATGAGCTACAGACTTATGACATCACATCCTGTGATGATGCTTAAGGTATATGCATAATTATATGCATAATCTACCCAGCAACAGCTTATGTACATTAGACTACATTTACAACCATGAAAATTATGTTCTCTTCTACAGAATCAAAGGGACACCTATTATTCTGGCGATGGGAGTCCCGGCTGTGGGCCGGATGACAGGGGAGAGCCTGCCTCGGCCCTCCGTTGGACCTCTGTAGCTATTAAACAGTGGGCAGGCAATTAACTGCCTGCCATCAGGGACATCGGCCCTTTAAGGGGCAAGCTCCCGCCTCCAGAGCTGTTGGCCAATTGGAACGCCGACTGCTCTGAAGTACCGGCAGCACCACTGGGAGTGGTGACCACTGCCGACAGTAACAAAGAGAGGAGAAGAGCGATGAAGATCTCAGGAGAGGTAAGTGGGGTCTGGTTCGTGGGGCCATTCAGGCAGGCCCTGGCGACGGGGTGGTGTGAGAGGTCTTCCTGGGGGGGGGGGGGGGGGGGGGGGGACGGTGGTGATTGCCACTGTGGGGTTCCTCTGGGAGCCCTGGATTGGCCCCAAAAAATGGACCGCCCGCCCCCTCTAAGAGGCCTCCAGGCTTTACATGGTGGTGTCTCCCAGCTGTGACAGGCCCCTTTGTCTTCAGCAAAATTGAGGGGAGGTGGGAAGAGACCCTTAAGTGACCATTAACTGTCTACTAATGGGGCATTGGCCTGGTGCGGGAAGGCCATTCTTGGCCTTCTCCACCCCAGACAAAATGGCAGGGGGCCTGGGCAACATCGGGAACAGGTCCCCTGCCATTTTATTTGCACCTCACCCCACCACCCCCCACCCCGCCTATGTCCCCGCCTCCAAGGGCAGAACAAAATTCAGCGCAAAGTGTGTCTGGTGTGACATTTCCATCTACTGGTGTAGTAACATATGACACTTAACAATCACAGAAAAATAATCTCAGTATTGATAGGTTTAGAGTAATAAATCTGACATTGTCCATCTAGGTGTATATATACATTGACTTTGAATTAAGTTTTGGTATTCCATGCTGAACACTCACCTGGTTTGGTTAATAGTTCACAGGCCACAATAGATATCCTACTAGGAAGTGTGGACACATACCTTGATTATACTTTCCATTGATATTAATAAAACTGACAAGTTCATTTATCTCTGGACACTGGACATATATAATTTAGATTAATCTACTCAGTTGACCTAAGAGCATCCATCCAGCATCCGAGCAAAAGGCAGCTGATTTTCAAGCTGATGCTATGCTGGGGTCATTGCATAACTTTGTACATACGACATTGGATTTTGGTTCTCCCAACACATCTAGGGGACAGTAGTATAATGGTAATGTTACTGGACTAGTAATTCAAAGGCTTGGACTAATGTTCTGGCTCCATGAGTTCAAATCCCACTATGGAAACTGGAGGATCTTAAATTCAATTAATAAATCTAGAATAAAATGTTAGTCTTATTAATAACCATCATGAAACTGCCAGATTGTTGTAAAAACACATCTAGTTCATTAATGCCCTTTAGGGGAGGAAATTTACTGTCCTTACCTGGTCTGGCCTACATGTGACTCCAGACCCACAGTAATGTGGTTGACTCTTATCTGCCTTCTGAAATGGCACAGCAAGACACTCAGCTGTAACAAAGTCAAATAAGAATAAAACCAAACAAATCAACCAGCATTAACCTAGGCAATGGAAATGACAAAGGTCGACCCTGCAAAATTCTCCTCACCAGCATCTGGTGACTTGTGCCAAAATTGGAAGAGTTATCCCACAGACTAGTCAAGCAACAGCCTGAGATACTCATACTCAGCGAATCATACCTTAACAGCCAATGTTCCAGACTCCTGCGTCACCATCCCTGGGTATGTCCACCAGCAGGACAGACCCACCAGAGGTGGTGGCACAATAGTATACAGTCAGGAGGGAGTGGCCCTCGAGTCCTCAACATTGCCTTGGGATCCCATGAAGTCTTATGGCATCAGGTCAAACAAAGGCAAGGAAAACTTCTGTTGATTACCACCTACTGCCTTCCCTTAGATGATGAATCATTGCTCCTCCATGTTGACCACTTAGAAGAAGCACTGAGGTTAGCAAAGACACAGAATGTATTCTGGGTGAGGGTCTTCAATGTCCATCACCAATAGTGGCTTGGTAGCACCACTGCTGGCCAAGTCCTGAAGGACATAGCTGCCAGACTAGGCCTGCGGCAGGTGGTGAAAGAACCAGCAAAATGGAAAAACTTATTTGATTTTGTCCTCATAAATTGACTTGCTGCAGATGCATCTGTCCATGACAGCATTGATAGGAGTGACCACTGCACTGTCCTGTGGTAACAAGTTCCTGTCTTCACACTGAGGACGGTCTCCATCGTGTATTGTGTCATGACCACAGACCAGCACAAATCTAGCAGGTCAAAACTGGGCATCCAAGAGGTGCTGAGCGCCATCAGCAACAGTAGAATTTTATTCAACTACAATCTGTATCCTCATGGCCGTGCATATCCCTCATTCTACCATTACTATCAAGCCAGGGGACCAATCCTAGTTCACTGAAGAGTGCAGGAGAGCATACCAGAAGCAGCACCAGGTATCCCTAAAAATGAGCTGCCAATCTGGTGAAGTTACAACACAGGACTATATGCATGCTTAACACTAGAAGCAGTATGCTATAGACAGAGCTAAGCAATCCCACAACCAACAGATCAGATCAAAGCTCTGCAGTCCTGCCACATCCAGTCGTGAAAGATGGTGGACAATTGTTCCTTAGAAGCAGACATTGGAGAAATTATCATGGGAATAAGGAAATTGCAGAGATATTGAACAAATATTTTGTGTGTGCCTTCACAGTAGAAGACACAAGTTACATACCAGATATAGAGAGTAACCTAGGGGCAAATAAGAGTGAGGAAATTAAGGTAATTAATATCAGCAGAGAAAAAGTACTGGAGAAACTCTAGGGACTAAAATCCAACAAATCCCCAGGACTTGATGGCCTGCATTCTCGACTCTAAAAGAGGTAGCTGCAGAGATGGTGGATGCACTGGTTATGATTTTCCAACATTCTGTAGATTCTGGCATGGTCCCAGCAGATTAAAAGTTAGCAAATGTAACACTGCTACTCAAGAAAGAAGGGAGAAGGAAAATAGGGAACTACAGGCCAGTTAGCCTGACATCAGTCATTGGGAAAATACTGGAATCTATTATTAAGGAAGTCTTAACAATGCACTTAGAAAAGCATAGTATGATTAGAACAAGTCAACATGGCTTTACGAAAGGGAAATAGTGTTTGACAAATTTATTAGAGTTTTTCAAGGACGTAACTAGTAGGGTAGATAAAGGAGAACCAGTAGATGTACTATACTTGTATTCCCAAAAGGCATTTGATAAGGTGCCACATAAAAGGTTAATATGCAAGATAAGGGCTTGTGGAGTTGAGGGTAATATATTAGCATAGATAGAGGATTGGTTAACGGACAAGAAGCAAAGAGTAGGGATAAATGGGACATTTTTAAGTTGGCAGACTGTGACTCGTGGAGTGCTGCAAGGATCAGTGCTGGAGCCTCAGCTATTTACACTCTATATTAATGACTTAGATGAAGAGACAGAGAGTAATGTATCTAAGTTTGCTGACAATACAAAGCTAGGTGGGAATGTAAGCTGTGAGGAGGACACAAAGAGGCTGCAAAGAGATATAGACAGGTTAAGTGAGTGGGCAACAAGGTGGCAGATGTTAATTGTTGGTTAATTATGTTAAGATAAACAGTTGAAGGGCATTGGTTAATTAAGGACGGAGAGAGGTTGTAAATAGAGCCTGCTGGGACATTAGGTGTGGGTTGGCAAGGATATGGGGTATGTAATATTGTATTCTGTGAATAAGCCAATTATCAAGAAAAGGATGTGTGTCTTGATTCATTCTTCACTATTTGCCTTGGATCCATTTAACATGGTAGCAGAGAATAGTTGCCCAAAAGTGAAGATTGACAATGAAGATTTTTTTTCCTCGACAGAAGGTTGCAATTAGAGTTACATTTGAGAAGAATGGCTGAAATGGAGTGTGAAGTGTCAGGGTATGATTTCCCACAGATATTCTCTGAATCTCAGAAGCAATGGAGAAATATGGTAGTTATGTAGAAATGGGATGGGTTACATCCTTGCTGAAGAGAAAACAAAGTATGGCATTGGCCATGTTTCTGATAAATCAAGATTAGCTGCTAAATATTGTGAGCTAGAGGCCTAAGTTGGACACTGAGGAAGGCTTGGAGCTTTTATTGAGCCTTAGGGATAACATTTATAAGAACAATGATCTATTAAATGCAAACTATGCATAGTCAGACTTTGATAAATTTAGAGAGATGGATGATATATTCCTCTATAGAATGATCATGGAATTCAACACATTATAACAGAAGATTGCAGAAATTCTATTTGGAAATTCTTTATTCAGTGTTTGCTTTCAAATTGTTGTATTGTGCTGAAGTGTTGCACATGGATTGGCTCCTGGAATTAGATTCTCAAAGAGACACAGGTCCTTTTCTTCATACTTGGCTTATTCACAGAATACAGCATTACACCTCTCCGTCTCCTACAAACTCACCCCTTATAGCCCAGCAGGCTCTCTTTATATCCCCTCTCAGTCCTTAATTAAACAATGCCCTTCACCTGTTTATCTTAACATAATTAACCTACAAATAACAGCAGGTGCAGTATAATGTGGGCAAGTGTGAAGTTATTCACTTTGGTCATAAGAATAGAAATGCAGAATTTTTTTCAAAGGCGTGAAACTTTTAAATGTTGATATTCAGAGAGACTTGGGTGTACTCGTACAAGGAACACAAAATGCTAGCATGCAGCAAGAAATTAGGAAAGCAAATAGCATGTTGGCCTTTATTGCAAGGGGATTGGAGTACGAGAATAAAGAAGTCTTGTGACAATTGGCTTTGGTGAGAATACCTGGAATACTGGGCTGAATTTTATGCAGCCATTTAAGGAGGGTCTGGTAGTTTGGGGGTGGGGGGATGGAGAATCGCAGTGGAGACGTCCACTCTGAAATCTGGCATTGTTCCGTAGTTCCCTGATATTTGTCAGAGGCAGGGGAGTACCATGGGGGTATTGATGCAACTGGAACCTATTTTAAATTGCTGAAATGTTGTTTAACATGAATTTAAATTTAATTATCTCCAATTTAATGACAACCGTGATTTTGTGAATGGTGTGCAACACTCACATGCCTTCAGCTTTGTGACTGTTAAAAGTTGGTGGCGCTAAGGTGAGAGGCCTCAGTGGCGCGACGGGGAGGTAGCTTGAACATTGGAGCGTAGGGGAAGGGGTGGGGGGGTGCAGATTCTGCAGCCATTGCTGCTCTGCTGATGTCGGGTCAAGAGGCTTTGGGGGCTCTGCAAGGGTTTAGGTTGGGTGTGGATGGGCATTAGAGGGTATCATAAATGCTGAATTACTGTGTGTGGTGGCTCACACTGCTGGAAAAGATGGTAGCCCAACAGTAAATTTTAGTTTTGAGGAACATCAGGCATTCCACTGAGCAAATAGTAATAAGCAAGGCAGGGTTTTCTCTGCATCTGAAGCAGCCTGAAGGCCCCAGGGCACATGCTATGGGTCTCATCCACCCTGTGATTTGGATCCCCTTGGCACGTTGAGACACCTCTGATGAACACAGGCCCAAGAGGCAGCTGCACCTGACCCTAAAGCTCCACAACAAGAGCAGCAGCTGCTGGCCAGGCCAAGAAGGGCCCATGTATGTCAGAAAACTTACAGGACTCTCATCACCTACCTCTAAATGTCTGAGCCACCCACTTTCATCAACAGGAAGGGCTTCCATTCATTTAACGTTCAATGTTCAAGCATTTCCTGCCGGTGTGTGCCCACTTCCAGGGAAGCAGCCATGACGCCTGCATACTTCAACAGTCTCAGGTGCCTCAGCTTTTCAATTCCCCACCCCACCCCCCAGCTTGCCTTCAGGGATGATTTTCAGGGACAAAGGATACCCATTGAAGACATGGCTACTGACACCTGTGAGGAACCATCGCAATGCAGCGGAGGAAAAGGTACAACACTTTTTATGGCTCCACCTAGGCGACCATCGAGCAGGCTATTGAGTTGTAAAGATGAGGTTCCACTGCCTCGATCGATCTGGTGGAGCCCTGCAGTATGCCCCATTGAGGGTTGCGGTGGTCTGTACAATCTAGCACTACAGCGGGGAGAAGCCTTACATGAGGAAGATCTGCCTGAGTGACAATCATCCTTCGAGAAGGACACAGAGGAGAGACAGGTGCAACCAACAATGCATGATAACACGATGATGGAGGGCAGAGATGTTGAGTGACACACAAGGGAGGCAAGAAACAACCTCATAATGGCCCATTCTCAGCCATCCTGATGTCCACTCACTGAGAATCCAATAAAGACTCACCTTCATGCATGTAGTCTTCCGCCTCCTTTCCATCTGTGTTCCCTGAATGCCGACCAGCTGCAATGCGTGCTGGTGCCCATGGGGGAGCATATATTAATGAGATCTGCAGTCACAGTGCCATGATAATGAGGAATGTGATCACATTGGCACTGCACTAAGGGGGAGGGTGGAAGTCAGAAGCTCACAATTGAGGCATGATGGGACTCGGTTTTCACACAATGATGGCTAATGATTGGCACAAAAGAGTGGTTAATTAAAGTCCAAATATAATATTTGCAACACCTGTGAATCCCCAAGTGTGGCTCAGTGCTTTTCTTAATACGTTTGTGGATGCTCCTACACAGTGTGACCCCTGCACTAGCAACTCTGCTGGAGGCAGGCTGCTGATCAGGACCCCCTTGGCCTGAGATGACTTCAGTGGCCATCCTCTGGGTGCCTGAGGCCTGGAAGGCGCCAGCTGCTGGGGGTTTCCTGCACTGGTCGTGGCTGCTGGAGCTGGGTTCACTGGCAGAAGGGCTGAAGAACTGGTGTCCACACTTGGAGCACGCTGAGAGGAGCCCCCAGATGTGGATGGCAGCCTCTTGCTTCCCTTTCGAGGCTCACTAGAACCTCCCTGCTCACCAGAGAAGGACAAGGAGCTGGAGAAGTCTTCAAGGTCGCCAACCACTCAATGGAGGAAGCCATGCACTCGCATGCCTGGGACATAGCATCACTCATGGCATGGATGAACTCCTCCATCGTCTGCTCATGGGTGCGCATTGTCTCTGGCATCTCCGCCAGATGTTGCCTTACCTCACTCTGCAACTCTAGCATGCCATGTGCTGTCGATACTAGAGGCCCATCATCAGACTGGGGCTCAGCATGAGCCTGGTCACCCACAGTCCTCCGACTGTCAGAGGCCTCGGCTGTCTCAGCCTCAGCCAGTTGCTCTGGTGCATGTGCAGTGCTCTTACCAGCTTGTGACCCTGATTCTAATGTTGATCAGGTGGAAGGTGTAGGAGAATCATGAGATGGTGCATCCTCTGTGCGGTCCTCCTCAGAGGTTGACGGCTATACCGTTGCGGCTGCAGTCACCTGGGAACGCCTACCTGCTTGAGAGAACACAGACATGTGTGGGTTAGGCTGCACATACCCTGTTATGGCAAACATGCCTGATGTGGTTCTCCATCATTCATGGATTTTTTGATGAGCGACAATAATAACTCTCTTGTGCAGGGACTCCAGTCTCCTCATCGGATATGGTGTGTCCATGTTGGCTCCTTGCCAGTTCTAAAGTCTCATCCTTGGCCTGGCTTAGAGGATGAATGTCAGGGAGCCCTTCGCCAGTTCTGGGTGCCTCTCTCCTGTTATAGGCCCTCTTCTCCTGCAAGAGGAAGGATGGAGAAATTATAAATTGGCTTAAGTATCACCATGACAGTTCTGCTACTATGGGTCCTTTGTCCCCTACTGAGGATCTGATATCTCACATGATGACACAGGCTGTCATGGGATTTACTGGGGGTGAGCTAAGAATGAGGGTGGAATGTGTCCCAGATGCAGCCAGTCATTTGTCACGAGGTTATAATCTCTCTGTCATCGGGCTGGTAGTGGCACCCTCACCATGTCGCACGCTCTGTAATCACATGCAAACACCAGAAGAGTGCATTGGAATGTAGCACTCACCTTGGCTGAACGCAGGAGGTCACTGACCCACTTCCTGCACTGCACTCAGTTGCTTCGGGTGATCCCAAGGCTGTTGACCTCCTCAGTGATCTCCAGCCAGGCTTGCTTGCTCAGGCGGGAGGCTCTCCTCTTGCCATCGCTAGGGAAGAGGACCTCCCGACTTTCTCTTGCAGCCTGGAGGAGAATCAGCAGGGAGGCATCACTGAACTGTGGGGCCACCCTTGGTCTACCCTCCGCCATCCTGTCCAATTTTCCTAGGAGGGGGTTGGGTGGTGTCGTAAACAGTGCTGTGACTTTTTATGCCTCACAGTAAACAGACATTCTATAGACTGCAAGGCTGGAGTGAATGTAGGGCTGGCAGGCTTTTAAAGATGGCGCCTGCACCTGATCCGCTGTCAGCTGAGGTCATAATCAGCGTCTCGCCTCCTGCCCCCGCCATGTGATTGGGGGTGACCAGCGTCTCCATTATATTAAATGGCGGCTACGCGGCAGTGTGGCTGCACATATGCTGCACAGGAACATCACCCTTTTCCGGGCCCACCACTACTTCCAACAGCAGGGTCATTAAATTCAGCCCACTGTGTGCAGTTTGAGTCTCCATATTTAGGGAAATATATACCTGCATTGGAGGTAGTACAGCAAAGGTTCACTCGATTGGTCTCTGCAATGAGAGGGTTGTGCCAGGATGAGAGGCTGAGGAAATTGGGTCTATATTCTCTGGAGCTTAGAGGAATGAGAGGTGATGTCATTGTAACATTCAAGATTCTGAAGGGCCTTGATACTGAAACATTGTTTCCCATTACTGGGGAATCTAGAACATGGGCACAGTTTCAGGATAAGGGGCATATCATTTAGGAAATAGATAAGGAGAAATGTCTTCACTCAAAGGGTTGTGAATCTTTGGAATTCTCTAACCCAGAGGATTATACCATTGAACAAATACAAGGCTGAGATAGACAGATTTTTGGTCTCTCAGGGAATCAAGGCGAGCAAGTGGGAAAGTGGAGTTGACGAGTCAAATGGTCTATTCCTGCTCCTATTTCTTATATTCTGATTGGCAGAAGAGGCTCCAAAAACATCCCCATCCTTAATGATGAGGGAGCACAGCATTTCAGGCTAAAGTATTTGCAACCATCTGCAGCCAGAGAGCTGAGTGGATGATCCACTTTGGCCTCCTCCTGAAGTCACCAGCATCATAGATGCTTCAGCCAATTCGATTCACTCTACATGATATCAGGAAACGGCTGAAGGCACTGGATACAGCAAAGGCTATGGGCCCTGACAACATTCCAGCCAATGGTACTGAAGACTTGTGCTCCAGAAGTAGCCAAGCTGTTTCAGTACAGCTACAACACAGGCCTCCACCCAACAATGTGGCAAATTGCCCAGGTATGTCCTGTCCACAAAAACCAGGACAAATCCATTCCGGACAATCACCACCCCATCAACCTACTATCAATCAACAACAAAGTGATGGAAGGCGTTGCTGACAATGCTATCAAGTAGCAACAACCTGTTCACTGATGGTCAGTTTGGGTTCTGCCAGAGCCACTCGGCACCAGACCTCATTTCAGCTTTGCTCCAAACATGGAACAAAGAGCTGAATTCCAGAGGTGAGGTGAGAGTGATTGCCCTTGACATCAAGGCAGCACTTGACTGAATGTGGCATTAAGAAGCCTGAGCAAAATTTAAATCAATGGGAATCAGGAGAAAAACTCTCCACTGGTTGGAGTCATACCTAGTACAAAGAAAAATGGTTCTGGTTGTTGGAGGCCAATCATCTTAGCTTTAGGACATCACTGCAGGTGTTCCTCAGGGTAGTGTCCTAGGCTCAACCATCTTCAGCAGCCTCATCAATGACCTTCCCTCCAACATAAGGTCAGAAGTGGGGATGTTCACTGATGATTGGACAGTGTTCAGTACCATTCGCAACTTCTCAGGTACTGAAGCAGTCTGTACCCCCATGTAGCAAGACCTGGACAATATTCAGACGTAGGCTGATAAATAGCAAGTGACATTTGCACCACACAAGTGCCAGACAATGACCGTCTCAAACAAGAGAGAATCTAACCTTCTCCCCTGGACATTCAATGGCATTACCATCGCTGAATCCCGCACAATCAACATCCTGGAGGTTACCATTAACCACACATTTAAATGGACCAGCCATATAAATAATGTGGCTGTAAGGGTATTTCTGAGGCTGGGAATCCTGTGGCGAGTAACTCACCTCCTGACTCCCCAGTGCCTGTCCACCATCTACAAGGCACAGGTCAGGAGTGTGATGGAATACTTTCCACTTGCCTGGATGGGTGCAGCTCTAACAACACTCAAGAAGCTCAACACCATCCAAGCCAAAGCAGACTGCTTGACTGGCACCCCATCCACCACGTTAAACATTCACTCCCTCCACCACCGCACAAGGTGGCAGCAGTGTGTACCATCTACAAGATACACTGCAGCAACTTTCCATGTTTCCTCTGACAGCACCTTCCAAACCCGTGACCTGTACCACCTAGAAGGGCAAGGGCAACAGATGCATGGGAAAACCATCACTGCAAGTTCCCCTCTAAGTTACTCATCATCCTGACTTGGAACTATATCGCCGTTCCTTCACTGTCGCTGGGTCAAGATCCTGGAACTCCCTTCCTAACAGCACTGTGGGTGTACCTACGGGCTGAATTTTATGGGCCCTCTTGAGATGGGTTAGGGAGTTGGGGAGGAGGGCCCATAGAATTGCAATGGGAGGTGGGGGAGTGGGGTGTGGAGGGTGAGTCACCTCCCTGTTGCAATGCAATTTTGTTGGGGGCTCGATAGGCTGAAGTCAGCCTTCCTGCCAGAGGCCAATTGAGGCCCTTAAGTGACCTATTAACAGCCACTTAGGAGCCTCTTCCTGCCGCCACTGGGATTTAACCAGCAATGAGGGCAGCCTCTGCCACATGGGGCAGTCACCCAATAAAATAAGGTAACCTAACTGTGGGCTCGGGATTGGGAGTCCCTCCTCCATGGACAATCTGTGGCCCATGGAGGGCCCCCTTGGGCAAACCTGCAACTCCCTGAACCACCCTCTCTCCCGTATTAAACGTCACCCTCCTCCTCCCCCCACTCCACCCGCACCGCCACCAACCCCCACCCTCCCACCCCCTGCACGCCACCACGGCCTGCCAGACTGGCCCTGGCGACCTCACCTCACTGAACTTGTGACCAGGCTCCAGCACCAGGCCTAGGTCCAAGGCCTCTTGCAGTACCAGCAATGGCTACCTGTGATTGGCCGGCAGCTCTTGGAGGTGGGATTCCTGTCTTTTAAAGGGATTGGGATCCTGGCGCTGGGCTGTTAATTGACCCCACTCTGTAGAATCGCGCTGGGGGGAGTCATCAGGGACGAATTCCCACCCCCCCCCCCAGTCTTTTCGGCCCGGTGCTGGGAGCCCTGTCAAGGGCACAAAATTCAGCCCTACACCAGGTAGACTGCAGCGGTTCAAGAAAACAGCTCAGCACCATCTACTCAAGGATTATTAGGGATGGGCAACAAATGCTGGCCTTGGCAGTGACACTCATATCCCAAGAATGAATTTTAAAAAAAATCTAGACCCAAACAGCTGGAATTGCACAACTAATTGATGCCACAGACATGGGATAAAGGGTCAGTGGCACATAAGGGCCATAAAAGGCTCTCTTGGAAACTTTGCTGCCAGCCAACACAATTACTCCTTCTAACAGGGATGCAATTAGATGTACTTCTTAAGGAAGATCATAACACACACCTTCATCAGGCACACAGGCCAGAAATATAGTGCACCATGTTATTGGACTGCAGGATGTGTTGCACCAGTTAAGAACAATGAACTTCTGTAACAATTTTGACCACTTCTTTTGTCAATGTGCAAATCAATGAGGAACCAGTGTTGGGAATGGTAAAACTGAATACATTAATGTCAGAGCAAAAGAAGTATGAGTAAGGAAAATATGAGGTACATATTAGGGAATGAGCTTTACTGATCTGCTGTATGGAATTCGAATTGTTCTAGAGACTTGTCATTGCTTTGGCCAATGTGTTTGTCAGGAATCTTGATGTGGTAAGTGAAATTTATACAGTAGTGCGGAATATTGATTATTCTGTCTGTGCTATTCAACTGAAAGAGGTGATAATTAGAGGCTGACACTGCAGTCTTCTTTCCTGCACAGCTGCTCTTTTGTTGGTGTTTTCAGTACATCGCTGCCCTGTTCATCATCTCTGGTTTCATGCTATTTTTCACCTTTCAGGAAGAGGCCTCCATCTATGGTAAAATACAGCACACTAGTTCAATTTGTAACACCCTTTTTTGACCCATTCTCCACAGCACATTCTGAGTGAAGTAAGCATGTGAAGCATTGCTTCAGTCTGCCAAATGCCTGCACAGGTATGATGTTGCTGATGAACTAGACAAGGGCACAAAAATTGTGCACGAGGCATCAGTAACGATGCCTGCAGTAGATAGTTAAGTTTCCCCAAGAACACCATTCAAGGTTACTTTCACCTTCCAACTATTAGAGAACAGATGATTACTGTGGTGTGTGAAAGTTATGCAAGCTTCCTAGGAATTGTGCATTTACATACATAACCTTCTGTCAGCTGTCACATACCACCTGAAGCTCGTAGCATAGACCCCCTTCCTGTTCAAATGGGTCATGGCATTGTGCAAGGTTTATTTTAAACCTGTTAATACTTCCATTGACAGCAGACAGAGGAATTGCATGTCAACACATCAGTATGTTTATCACTGATATCACACAGCTTAATTTCAACCTGATTATTACCAGTAATCAGCAATGACAATTAATAAACTTTACCTAAACTCCCTTTTAAAATATAAATAATTTCATCAGTGCTTGATCTGTGGCAGTAATGAACAAGTGAGCTTCTATAGTTACTGGACATAGATTTAATACAACAGAGTCAAAGCGTCATGGAGTCATTTAAGGTACAGAAGGAGGCCATTCGGCCCATCGAGTCCATGCCGGCTCTTCACGGAGCAATGCGGTCAGTTCCACTCCCCGGCTCGACCCCCATAACCCTGCAAGTCTATTTCTCTCCGGTGGCCATCCAACTTTCTCTTGAAGTCAGTGATTGTCTCCACTTCCACCACCCTTGTGGGTAACAAGTTCCAGGTTATTATCACCCGCTGTGTAAAAAAAAGTGCTTCCTCATATTCCCACTGCATCATTTGCCCAAAACCTTCAATCTATGCCCCCTAGTCCTTGTATTATTTGCTAAAGGGAACAGTTTTTCCTTGTCTAACTAATTTCCTTTGTTCTAAGGAGAACAAACCCAGCTTTTCCAACCTAACCTTGTAACTAAAATTCTCCTGGAACCATTTCGGTAAATCACCTCTGCACCCTCTCAAGGATCCTCACATCCTTCCTGAAGTGATGTAAAGTGAAGAAATGTAAAAACGGATAGCAAGAGTTTCTACAGGTATTTAAAAAGGATAACAGTAAGTAAAGTGAGTGTTGGTCCTCTAGAGAATGAGAATGCGAAGTCAATAGTAGATAATAAAGAAATGGCAGATGAAATGAACAAATATTTTGCTTCTGTCTTCACTATAGAGGATACAAGAAACATTCTAGTAATAGCTGTAAATCAGGAGGTGGAAGGAAGAGAGGAACTTAGTGAAATTACAATCACCAGGGAAGGTAATTGGGAATAGTCAGCAGGGTTTAGTGAAAGGAAAATCATGTTTAACCAATTTATTGGAATTCTTTGAAGGAGTAACGTGCTGTGGATAAAGCGGAGCCCGTTGACGTCCTGTTCTCTGATTTTCAGAAGGCATTTGACCAGACAAGGCAATCACAGGGAAGCGGTACTGAACAAACTGATGAAACTGCGGGCTGACAAGTCACCGGGCCCTGATGGATTTCATCCTAGGGTCTTAAAAGAGGTAGCAAATGAGGTAGGAACATCGGAACATAGGAGCAGGAGTAGGCCAATCAGCCTATTGAGCCTGCCCCACCATTCAATATGATCATAGCTGATCATCCACTTCAATGCCTTTTTCCCCACACTATCCCCATATCCCTTTATGTCATTGGTATTTAGAAATCTGTCAATCTCTACTTTAAACATACTCAATGACTGAGCTTCCACAGCCCTCTAGGGTAGAGAATTCCAAAGATTCACCACCCTCTGAGAAAAGGAATTTCTCCTCATCTCTGCCCTAAGTGGCTTTCCCCTTATTTTGAAATTGTGTCCCCTGGTTCTAGACTCCGCAACCAGGGGAAACATCTTACCTGCATCTAACCTGTCTATCCCTTTCAGTATTTTGTAGGTTTCAATGAGATCACCTTTCATTCTTCAAAACTCTAGAGAATACAGACCCAGTTTCCCCAATCTCATTTCATAGGACAGTCCCGCCATCCCGAGAACAAGTCTGGTGAACCTTTGTTGCACTCCCTCTATGGCAATAATATCCTTCCTAAGGTAAAGGGGCCAAAACTGCACACAGTACTCCAGGTGTGGTCTAACCAAATTTCTATACAATTGAAGCAAGACTTCACTACTCCTGTACTCAAATCCTCTTGCAATAATGGCTAACATACCATTAGCCTTCTTAATTGCTTGCTGCACCTGCATGTTAGCTTTCAGTGACTTATTGACAAGGACACCCAGGTCCCTTTGCACATCTACACTTTCTAATCTCTTACCATTTAAGAAATACTCTGCACATCTGTTCCTCCTACCAAAATAGATAACTTCTCATTTTTCCATATTATATTCCATCTGCCACATTCTTGCCCACTCACAAAGTCTCACAAGGTAGTAGATGCATTGGTGTTAATTTTTCAAAATTCACTAGATTCTGGAAAGGTTCCATCAGACTGGAAAGTAGCAAATATAACCCCTTTATTCAAGTAAGGGGGAAGGCAGAAAACAGGTAACTATAGGCCAGTTAGCTTGACGTCTGTCATGGGGAAGGTGTTAGAATCGATCATTAAGGAGGTTATAGCTGGGCACTTAGAAAAACTTGAGTTGTCGAGAATAGTCAGCATGGTTTTGTGAAAGGGAAATCATGTTTAACCAATTTATTGGAGTTCTTTGAAGGAGTAACATATGCTGTGGATAAAGGGGAGCCCATTGACGTACTGTACATGGATTTCCAAAAGTCATTTGACAAGTGCCACATAAAAGGTTATTGTGCAAATTAGGAGCTCATGGTGTAGTGGGTAACATATTAGCATGGATAGAAGATTGGCTGGCTAGCAGAAAATAGAGAATATGCATAAATGAGTCCTTTTCTGAGTGGCAGAATGTGACGAGTGGAGTCACACAGGGGTCTGTGCTGGGGCCTCAACTTTTTTACAATTTATATCATTGACTTAGATGAGGGGAGCGATGGCATGGTAGCTAAATTTGCAGATGACACAAAGATAGGTAGGAAAGTATGTTGCGAAGAGGACATAAGGAGGTTGCAGACCTATATAGATAGGTTGAGTGAGTGGGCAAAAATCTGGCAGATGGAGTATAATGTGGGAAAATGTGAAGTTGTTCACTTTGGCAGGAAGAATAAAAAAGCAGTGTATTACTTAAACAGAGAACAATCGCAGAATTCTGGGGTGCAGAGGGATCTAGGTGTTCTAATGCATGAGTCACAAAAGGTTAGTATGCAGGTACAGCAAGTAATAAAGAAGGCTAATTGAATGCTATCCTTTATTGTGAGAGGAATTGAAAATAAAAGTAAGGCTGTTACGTTTCAGTTATACAGGGCATTGTTGAGACCACATCTTGAATACTATATGCAATTTGGTCTCCTTATTTAAGGAAGGATGTAAATGCGTTGGAGTTGGTTCAGAGGAGTTTTACTGGACTGATACCTGGAATGAGCGGGTTGTCTTATGAGGTCAGGTTGGACAGACTGGGCTTATTTTCACTGGAGTTTAGAAGAGTGAGGGGAAACTTGATTGATGTGCATAAGATCCCGAACGGTCTTGACAAGGTGGATGTGGAAAGGATGTTTCCTCTTGTGGGAGAGTACAGAACTAGGGGGCACTGTTTTAAAATTAGGGGTCGCCCTTTTAGGACAGAGACGAGGAGAATTTTTTTCTGTCAGAGGGTTGTGCGACTTTGGAACTCTCTGCCTCAGAAGGAATGGAGGTGGGGGTAGATAGATTCTTGTTAGGCAAGGGAATCAAAGGTTATTGGGGGTAGATGGGAGTGTGGAATTTGAGACAAAAACAGATCAGCCATGATCTTATAGAATAGCGGAGCACGTTTGATGGGCCGAATGTCCTACGTCTGCTGCTAATTCGTATGTTTGTACGTAAGTATGATGACCAGACCGGGATGCAATACTCCAGCTTTATAAAGAATTCATCTGGATTTGCAAAAAGTCCCTAGGAGCACATGTAATACAGAGAAAGATGATACTTTTACAAGTTTGCTTACCTCTTTTTAATGTCAGATCCTGATGAACAGAATATTAGATCATTATCGTCTGAGGAAAAAACTTTACTTTCCAGACTATTACACAACTATTGAGTTTTTTTGAAAGCATAATATACTTATGTATTAGATATTGGAAATCTTCCCTAATTTCAACCAAATAGCTATTGCACATGGTGCTTGATAAAATTTGTCACAAAATATCCCAAACAATTGCTGCTGTGCTTTCACTCCTGCAGCATAAACAATTGACCTTACAATTTATAGTTAATCCATCAGATGCAATGGCTAACTGCTTATTCTGTTATAATGTAAAAATTGTTCAGAATCAACTAATTAAGTGGTGTAGACAAGATAATTTATGATTTGCTAGAGTGCGAAAGACTACAAATAAATGCAGTTAGAATGCAATACAACAACTGCAACCACTCATAGGGCTCCAAAATGGAAAACGTGGAAGTGATCTTTTTGAAATACATGTTGTGAGAGATAAATGGAGCACAAGGCCAGAGAGTGTGAAATTGCAATATCTGTTATATATGACGATACACATATAAACCCGGAAACCCTGAGCACACTACACTGCTGTGCTGCTTCATTTTATGACAGCATTAAATGGAGAGACAAAAGCTGCAGTGAAAAAGCTTCCAACTCACTTGGAACCATTGAGGGAAGGAATTCCAAAGACTGATATAGTTGCAGGGGATGGACAAAACATGGGATGCTCTGTTTACACCTGCTGAGGCTGCATTTGCCTGAATGAGATTCTAACAGAAGTTAACTCAAGGAAACACCTACATGTGCATCAGACTCTGCATGTGCTATAGCAGATGGGCTGGATCAGTATTTGATGTGAAGCACACGGTTAAAATAGATACTGAATAGATAGCACTTGATACTTAGTAAGAACTTAATTTTTAAAAAGAGAAAGAAAGGTTCACACATCCATTTGGATCTTGCTGGATTGTAGGGTTAGATCTGGACTTTGTGCAATAGTGTGAAATCGGTGAATCAGCAGCCCGTTTTATATCTCTTCCGATCTTTAGTTCCATTGACTTCAGTAGAAATCAAAGTCAAAATCTACCCTACACTGTCTGAATGACTGACTAACAATATGGAAATGTTAGTGGAACCTCCACTACTTTTTACTGTGAGGTACATTGATTCCTAACATGGTGCTGATTTCACATGATGGAGAATGGCACTAAAGCTTACACCACCTGACATGGTGTAGGTGATGCTCAGTGTTGCGATTGCTATTTTTACTCTGATTATGTAATGCTCGTCAGTCCACACAGACTGTATGGGAAGGGTGAGGGCAATCGCGTAGCACAGTAAGATCTCTGCTAAAAGATAAAATAACAAATTTCAAAAGATGCAGATTCGATGGCACCTAAAATTCAGATTTGGGGTATTGCTACACCAAAACATCATTAAATGTCTGCACACAGGTTTTAGCGATGACTCAATTAGCCATGACACTGAGCACGAGAGCAATACAAACTAAAACGATCTCAGTTTTGGTCCCTGTTCTGTGCTGAATTAGCTGCTCTCACCTGGTTGACAACAGGAGGCCTCAAGATCTCTGGATTGGGTGGAGTGGGGGTGGGGAGTGGAGGGAGTGGCAATGGAGCAACATATAAGCTAAAGAAAAATAATAATAAAAAAAAAAATAATAATAATAAGGGCGGCACAGTGGCGCAGTGGTTAGCACCGCAGCCTCACAGCTCCAGGGACCTGGGTTCGATTCCGGGTACTGCCTGTGTGGAGTTTGCAAGTTCTCCCTGTGTCTGCGTGGGTTTCCTCCGGGTGCTCCGGTTTCCTCCCACAAGCCAAAAGACTTGCAGGTTGATAGGTAAATTGGCCATTATAAATTGTCACTAGTATAGGTAGGTGGTAGGGAAATATAGGGACAGGTGGGGATGTTTGGTAGGAATATGGGATTAGTGTAGGATTAGTATAAATGGCACAGACTCGGTGGGCCGAAGGGCCTGTTTCAGTGCTGTATCTCTAATCTAATCTAATCACTCAACATCATATGCACCCAGGTCAGGTGGCGTAAGATTAGTGCCATTCTTGTTTTTGATCAGTGTCTAACTATCCCTGTTCGAAATGCTTGTGGGTGGATGCCAACTGAAGACAGAATCAGGATTAGCTGTGATGCCCTGCCCACAATAACTGGCCTGCCAACACACCCTTGCCAATGGTTTCCAGGAGCTGTGCCACTGGATGTGCCTTGCATGCAGAAGGCAGCTTATTGGAAAATCATGCCTACAATTTTTGATCCATTGGACCATCAGTGCATCAGTAATTTTCCAGGGAGTGGGCTGCGGGAGTGGTGTACTGTGCAAAGTAAGGGAAAGACATGAGTCTCAATCTTTGAGAAAATTGGACTTTTGCGATTCCAAGCTATCCAAACGGTTTACTGAAAAACAACTCTGGACTTACTGGGACTGGGACTATGCTGAAAGCCCAGAAGCTAGGAATTGTCAGAGTTGGTATGGGCCATGCAGCTGTCTCTTAGGGTGAAGCTACATCCACCTACCCATTCCCTCCTCTCAAATGATTCACAATGTGCTCAATAGCATGCAGGTCCAGGCAGCAGCCATGGGATTAGATGTGCTCCTAGCAGTTGCTATGGATATGGAAGATCACCTCCATCTGAAAGAGGCGTGCACTGATGCCACACTTCCTCCACTCACTGTGAATCACTGAGATTAGTTAACTAGTGGAGGATACATGTTGTATCCCCAGAGTCCATTGGAACTAAATGAAAAGGACCATCACCCTCTGCTCAAAGTGCAGAATGCGCTCTGTGTTCTCTGCTCATCCAATCAGTGCTTACTATCAGTACACCTGATCAAATAAGAGCCTCATCTTGAAAAAATACAACCATCTGGTCTGACTGGGACTGGTGGATTTTTTGGAATATATTATTCCATTGGATACACTCAGACTGCTAACTGATTATATGCCAATAAGAACATGCTGCACCATTTTCTACCACTTTAAAATTGCAGAATTCAAACCATAAATGTATTTAGACTGAGATATTTTTAACATATTCACATGTGACCAGATTAAACTTTCTATAAATAATGATTAAAATGATATAACAATGTGATCAGTGATTATCCCAAAGTATCATTAATGTTTTCCTGTGTCTAATTCTGGTAATCAAGACATTCTCAAATCAGTGTTCTAGTTATGAAGAAGGTATTACTGACTCTGACCTTTTTGGTAATTTTACTCAAATACATTCACAATTCACAACTGATCCACAAGCCACCACTCGTTGTGAAACTTTAATGTGAAAAACAAAATGAGCACTGCAGGCAATAGCTGTTTGCCAATTCTATGCCAGTGAAAGAATTAAAGTGACTGAACAGAAAGTGAATGGAAATCAAATAACCGGATCATAGTTTCTCTTCATTTTCTTCTATATTTCAACAAATATAATCATAACAAATTAGTTTTGGTAAATATATCATAAATTGAAAGCAGTCAATTTATAATGTATTAGCCAATTGGAAGGGTGTAGAGGTTTTATACGATACATAATACACTGGGATTCATCTCCTTTCTCCCAAACTACTATCCATTAAAATGCAGTGTTTGACTTGTAACTGAAGCTGCTCCTTTCTTCACCTATTCAATTTTTTTCTCTTCTCTCCCAATGGCACTGACTCATGATAGGGTGCAGATTCTTTGCCTGCCATTTCCTACATTTCAACAGTGACTATACTTCAAGAGTAGCATGTGAAAGGAACTGTATAAATGTTAAGTCTTTCTTTTTTCCATCTCCTTGGGTATTATTTGCCCAGATCAGAAAAGTCAGCAGAAAAGGATTGTCTTTTTTTCTTGCATCCTATACCTACACCAGATGGACTGCAGTGGTTCAGGAAGGCAGCTCATCACCACCTTCTCAAGGGCAATTAAGGATGGGCAATAAATGCTGGCCTTACAAGTGACATCCACATCCCAAGAATAAATTTAATAAATATCTGAAGTGTGATGCCCAAGGTACGATGGACTTGAAACTCCTTATATAGCGATAAATAGATGTTGATACAACATAATCGAAATACCTTTCCTCACCATCTATATCAAATATTGTTATTCTGTGGATGAGAATACTAACTGTTCCTAAATGGTCAGTTTTTCTCCTGTAGAATTTGCTAATATTTTCAGTTCCATTTTGTAGCGTAAACTTTAGCTGGGAAATGACCAGCTGTCTGTTTCCACCATTTTCAGCATCTTCAGTATTTTGATTTTGCTTTGAATTTAGCACAGGAATTAAAATGATTGCTGCTCAATGTCAGTCATAGTTAAACACCCAGCAGACACTTGTTTCATTAGGTTATTAAAAACTGCACATTTCGTTGAGGTGTTCGCTAATTACATATGTCACTGTGAATCAGATCAGTTGAATCACATGAAGTTACCAGCAACATACACTCAACAGGACATGGGGTTGTGGACACACAGATTATTGAAAATCTAAGTTTGTTTTAGAGGAATACTTTTCAAACTTTTCTGTGTGGGGGATCACTTGAAAATATACACACAATCCTGGGCACCTCTGCAAAAATAGAGACATAATCTCAGAGGTCCCCAAAATATATATGCAGATTCCCAGGGAACTCCCTACAAATATTAGACACCATCTTAGGGACTGAGCCCCCCTAAAAATCACACAATTTCTGAGATCACCTGCAAACATTTACACAGTCCTAAGGATCCTCAACAAATACTGACAGATCCCTGTCCTAACACCCAAAAGACTGGCTTGGTTATCCAATGGAAAACTGTGCAATCATTGCAAATGTTTTTGTATCAGTAGACAGCAACAGAACAGTGTGTTACAAAGTCAACAAATGCAGAAAATTTAAATACAAAAATATAGAGATCCTGTTTTGTGTGGCACAAACAAATTCCAATGGCCTCAAAGACGGCCTGGAGTTACCTTGCATAACCCCTGAAGTCCACTGAGCCTGGTTTGAAAAGATATGGGGTTTGAGCAATAAGGTAAAATGGGTGATAGCAAGTTAGCAGTCTATTTTACATCAATCGCCATTTTTATTTTCACAAAGTCAAGATGTACTCCATAGTTTATGGAACCAAAATAGCCAAAGCTTTTAGGCAGAAGAAATCAACCAACAGTAGTCCGTGTATGATCAGTAGTATGAATATTAATGATCGAAAACAAGAGTAAAACTTTCATGGATTTTAAACAATGATATGAAATTATTTTGCTTTTAGTATGAATTGGTTTTGAAATATAAATATAGATAGCACAGCAACATGAGCACTATAAATGTCATTGGCGCAGTCCTTTATTAGGAGAGATGCCATTTCTCAGGCAGTGTTATGGAAATTAGTTTGAGCATGTCATCTATTTGCATGTATAAATATCAACTGGGGATGAAAATATGGAGCATTCTTTTGATCATTGCCAGGTTGAGATATTTGCGCATGTCTGCAGATCCACATTTTAAAAGTGCAGAACTGTATAATTTGAGCCCAAATGATATGTTACCAATAAAATCTAACACTTTGAAGTTACTTGAATGACAATGTGAGCACTTCAAGAAAGGAGTAGCCTTGAAAACATTACTTATCAACATACATACTGCTTGGTGTACCATTTGCTATTAGACAACTACTTAATAGCCCTTATGGATTTGAGGGACTGGTCACTGTTGATTTTGCAACATTAAGAAAGACTTGCATTTATATAAGCACCTTACATAATCTTGGGATGCCCCACAGCACGTAACAGCCAATGAAGTTCTTTTGAAGTGTAGCCACCGTTGCAATGTAGGAAACACAGTTTGTGCATAGCAAGATCCCATGGACAGCAATGAGGTAAATGACCAGAGAATCTGTTTTAGTGATGTTGCTTGAGGGATATGTATTGGAGCAAACCCCAGGGGAGAACTCCACTGCTCTTTTTGTGAAATAGTCCCATGGGATCTTTTACAATCACTTGAGAGGGTTTAACGTCTCACCTGGAAGAATGTACCTCCGACAGTGCAGCACTCCCTCAGTGCTGCATTGGAATGCCAGCCTAGATTACGTGCTCAAGTATCTGGACATTAGAATTGGAGAAGTGATAAAGTAAATGCAATCCTGCCGTGACCAGTGTACTGATATTCTCTGGAAAATACAAACAGCTCTAGTGTTGCCCTGAGCTGTGAGGAGGAAACATCGTCAGCTTTGTTTTCGTGAAAAAAAGAGCATCTGATCCATGCTTTACCGCCAGAGGTGTTCTACGTTTCAGGCATAAAAGTGTCAACCTTACTGCCCATCACCCCATGGACTGGCCCCATTGAGAATTGTGATCAGGGCTGCTGAAATCAATAAATTGTCATGCTTTTTACAACCCTTCTTTAACGTGTGTAATTACATTGCTCCTCAGTTTCTCATGGTAACTGTGTTGACATGATTGACTGAGCACACAGTCCACAGTGTGGATAGATGTATTTTGTCAGTGGGATTAATATGTAATAACTTCATATAAATGTAGAACTCCTCTGAGGTTTGGCAACATTTTATGAGCTTTATAAATAGAAAACCATTATAAAATAGCTTCTTTCTAATCCCCTCCCCCCACTACACACACATTTTCTAATAGGTTGCTGTGATGCTGACCCTGCTTTGAATAGTCTGTTCAGATATCTATGAAGGCAAAATGAAGCAATTTTTCACTTGTGCATGACTATGGACTGTTTTGAACATATACACATTTTTTTTAAGAATGAGAAGAAAAGAAAAAAACTTGCATTTACATAGCCTTTCACATCTTCAGGAAGTCCCAAACAGGGGTCGGCAAGATTTTGAGGTCACAGATGAGAAATTTGCCTTTGACTTTTTCTTTCCAGACCAGTTTGACTTTAAAAAAAAATCACAGCTGTCAGTTTCACAGCTGACAGACGTTTAGAGTGGGAACAGCAGCTTCCGTACTCAGGACAAGTTCAGGATTTTCCGGCAGGTTCCGATTTGTTTTTAAAGGCCTGCCGAAAACTTGTCCTGAGTTTGGAAGCCGTTGTTCCCGCTCTAAACACCTGTCAGCTGGGAGACTGCCAGCCAGGAATTTTTTTTAAAAACTGACCTGTCACAAAGCTGCACTGGGGAGAGTTCCCTTTCTCTGCAACTGTCACAGAGAGATAGAGACAGACAGGGAGATAGAGGGGAGAGAGAGGGGAGGGAGAGAAAGAGGGGCAGAGAGAGAGGGGCGAGAGAGAGGGGGTGAGAGAGAGAGGAGAGAGAAAGAGAGAGGGGGAGAGAGAGGGGAGAGAGAGATGTGTGATTACCTTTAAGAGTGATGTCCCTTTAAGGTCTTAGTATGCTAATGAGCTAAGTACCAGGGCGCAGTCATGTGACTCAAAGCCTGAGTCACTCTGTTACTGTAACACCTAGAGGCAAGTTGTGTAAATAATTATCTCTGTGCTGTATATAATAGGTGTTAATAAACCTGTTTGAGGTTTTCAACCAACTGGACTCCACGCATCTTATTTATGTTGCATCAGACAACATTAAAAAAACTCATTACATGGTGGCAGCTCCTCTTTATATGGTGGCAGCTGTGGTGAGAAGACAGAATTTAAGATTGAAGACCACATATAAAACAGCTTTAAAAAATACCTAAAAGAGAGAAAGTTTAAAAAATACTGACCCAAACAGGGAAAGAAAAAAACATTTACCTCAAGCTGTAGAAGACAAAGCACTGAATGACAAGCTGAAAATCAATCACTGCGATCGGGTGAGTCATTGGCCTGACAGTCCAGGAATCCATGTTGATATAAAGCTTGCAAAGTTTTTTTTTAAAGGTTCAGTAAAAGAAAAAAAACAAGGAAAACCCAATCGCTATCTCAAGCTGATCGATTGTTCTCAAAGGCTCCCCTTCCAGGCTGATTGAAGTTGGCGCCATTACAGGAGGCGCCCGACAGTAAAAAGCACGGGAATACTCCATTCACGCAGCCCGCAGCTAAAGCCTTAAAAAAAAATTAAATTACTCAAGTGTGAAGAGCTTTCATTCACTCAGCCAAGGTTTAAAAACCCATAAAACCACTCAAGTGTGAGGAATTGCCTATTGGATGGCTGTATAAATAAACTCTAGCAGAGAGGGTAAAAGAACTTGAAATGCCTATTGCACAACTGTGTAAACAGACAGACTAAAGTGCTGGAAGCTAAATAAGCAGACAAACTGCCGATCTTAGCGGTGGACATATAAAATTCAGTCCGGAAAGGGGAGAGAGAGAGGGATGAGAGATGGACACAGAAGAGAGGGGATAGGAATTAACACAGAAAGGAAGAGAGAGAGCAAGAGGGGAGAGAAAGAGATGAAGATCACACCTGACAGATGTACATCCATCCGGAATCTCCGCATCGCTACATCGAGTGCGGACAGATATTGACTACTTGTGCAAGCAAAAACAAAGCTAGGTATCTCACGAAATAGGGAGAAATGCGTTTTAAATCGGACTGTGTTTTCATGGCATTAGGTTGGCTACACACTTTATATACAGATTAATTGCCCTCATGTCCGTGGCTGAGTCAATAATTTTGTCAAATGTCCGCAGTGCAACATGTTGGTGCCTATACCTGGTCCCAAAGCACATTGTAGCAAAAAATATACTTTTTGAAGTGTAGTCACTGTTGTAATGTAGGAAACTCAGTCGCCAAATTATGCACGTGAGATCCCACAAATATCAATTAAATAAGTGATCAGATAATCTGATTTAAGTAATGTTGATTGAGAGATAAATGATGGCCAGGACACCTCTCCTGCACATCTTCAATAGTATCATGGGATGTGGGATCTTTTAAGTCTAACTGAGAGGGAAAACAGGGCCTCAGTTTACTATTTCATCTGAAAGACAGCACTTTTGGCAGTGCAGCATTCCCTCAGTGTCAGCTTAGATTGCTTGCTCAAGTCTCTGGAGTGGGTAATGAACTCATAACCGTCTGACACAGAGATAACAGTGCTCCCAGCCGAGGCACAGCTTACACTACATGATGGAGTCCAGAATCTCCATAATTCCAGAATGAGCATCTCTGAGAGATGCTACAAATGACGCCGCCGACTCCTGCAAGGAGGTCCCAGTTTCAGTGACAATTGAGGTGACTAGTTGACTCCAGAATGCACCAGGACACCACACAAGTTAGTAGTGGGTGCCTCCACATTTTCTAGCATACTGCATATGCTCCCTGGCTGGTCGTCTAGTAGGTTTAGCAATGATTGGTGCACAGAAGGCATCTTTTTTTTAAAGACTAGGCCCTTATACAGCTTAAAGCAAACCATTATCGTAAGGGAATCTTCTGGATTCCACTGGAAAAAAATTCAGCAAACCATCGAGGAAGGAATTGTTCTTTGAGGACTCCAATGGTTTGCTTGATGTGGGTTCTGGTGAATCATGGATCCAATTGTATTACAGTTTGGCCACCAAAGGTGGGTTCCTGAGTCATATGTCAAATGAAACGGAGATATTGCTAGTCTGCAAGCAGCTAGTTTCTCGCTTGTTGTGCAGTGGCAAAGAGCAAGGGGGATAGAAAATGAGTGGCACAGCATCAGAAAAGTGGGTACAGACCTGCCTGATGCACTGCTGTGATCACACACTAGTAGCACACTAATGGAGTTTTTTTATTCATTCCTGGGATGTGGGCGTCACTGGCTGGGTCAACATTTATTGCCCATCCCTAATTGCCCTTGAGAAGGTGAGCTGCCTTCTTGAACTGCTGCAGTTCATCTGCGGTAGGTACACCTACAGTGCTGTTAGGAAGAGAGTTCCAGGATTTTGACCCAGTAACAGTGAAGGAACAGTGATATAGTTCCAAGTCAGGATGGTGTGTAGCTTGGAGGGGAACTTGCAAGTGGTGGTGTTCCCATGCATCTGCTGCCCTTGTCCTTTGAGGTGATAGAGGTTGCGGGTTTGGAAGGTGCTGTCTGAGGAGCCTTGGTGCATTGCTGCAGTGCATCTTGTAGATTGCTGCCACTGTGCGTCGGTGGTGGAGGGAGTAAATGTTTGTAGATGGGATGCCAGTCAAGCGGGCTGCTTTGTCCTGGATGGTGTTGAGCATCTTGTCTATTGTTGGAGCTGCACCCATCCAGGCAAGTGAAGAGTATTCCATCACACTCCTAACTTGTGCCTTGTAGGTAGTGGACAAGCTTTGAAGAGTTAGGAAGTGAGTTATTCGCTACAGGATTCCTATCCTCTGAGCTGCTCTTGTAGCCACGGTAATTATATGGCTACTCCAGTTCAGTTTCTGGTCAATGGTAACGCCAAGGATGCTGACAGTGGGGGATTCAGCGATCGTAATGACATTGAATGTTAAAGGGAGATGGTTAGATTCTCTCTTGTTGGAGATGTTCATTGCCTGGCACTTGTTTGGCACGAATGTTACTTGCCACTTATCAGTCCAAGCCTGGATATTTTCCAGGTCTTGCTGCATTTCTACATGAACTGCTTCAGTACCTGAGGAGTCGCAAATGGTGCTGAACATTGTGCAATCATCAGCAAACATCCCCACTTCTGACCTTATGACTGAAGGAACATCATTGATGAAGCAGCTGAAGATGGTTGGGCCTAGTACACTACCCTGAGGAACTCCAGCAGTGATGTCCTGGAACTGAGATGATTGACCTCCAACAACCACAACCATCTTCCTTTGCGCTAGGTATGACTCCAACCAGCGGAGAGTTTTCCCCCTGATTCCCATTGACTTCAGTTTTGCTAGGACTCCCTGATGCCATACTTGGTCAAATGCTGCCTTGATGTCAAGGGCAGTCACTCTCACCTCACCTCTTGAGTTCAGCTCTTTTGTCCATGTTTGAACCAAGGCTGTAATGAGGTCAGGAGCTCAGTGGCCCTGGCGGAGCCCAAACTGAGCGTCAGTGAGCAGGTTACTGCTAAGCAAATGCCACTTGATAGCACTGTCGACGACACCTTCCATCACTTTATTGATGATTGAGAGTAGGCTGATGGGGCTGTAATTGGCTGGTTGGACTTGTCCTGCTTTTTGTGTACAAGACATACCTGGGCAATTTTTCACATTGCCGAGTAGATGCCAATGTTGTAGTTGCACTGGAACAGCTTGGCTCGGGGCACAGCAAGTTTTGGTGCACAGCTGTTCAGTACAGTGCAGTGGAAGCCCTAGTAAATCATAAAGGCAGTGGTGTCACATATAGAAATTTGCAGGGTGAGGTGGGTGCAGTCAATGAGGTCTGGACTTGGGGGAAGCTATAATCTGTGAGAATCCAAAAGCCATAGCCTGCTGCTTCCAGCTGTCCATGAGGAAAGTGATTGCTCTAGGGAACAATGCATTAGACACCTGCTTAATGCATACATGAACTACGGACAGATTGATATTTCTAATTCCCCTGTGGCAGTCTGGAAGGAGTCGGAGATATCGAAGTTGAGACCTGCAATGACCTAGACTGAAACAAGCAGTGCTGTATAGAGCATGGTTACCTGACCCGAACCTGACAGGACCTGACGACATGTTTCGGGTTCGGGTTCGGGTTGGGTTGGGTTGCTCTTCCGGGTCCGGCATTCGTCTCAGGTCGGGTTGGGCTGGGTTGGACACACTCTATCACCACCTCCGGTACGTGGCTCCAATGTTAATGTACTTTTTGGACTTGAAATGTTGTTTAGTTACAGTTTTTTTAAGCTTGTGCAGATAAGCAACAAAGTGAAAAATGGAAACTAAGTCGGGTCAGGTCGGGCGCGGGAAAAAATGAAAGGACTTGGGCCGGGTCTGGCTCGTGTTGGATGTGGTTCTGTCAGGCTTGGATTGGGTTTCATTTGCAGACTCGAGCCAGCCTTTAGTGCTGTGCTTCTCTAACAGTGGGATGCAGGACTGACTCACTCCCTGCAACAAGACCTGTAGCTGACTATCAGAGGAGCACAGCCTTCTTAGATAAGTGTCAATATGTTATCCTCGGCCTATAGATTCTATTGCGAAGGTAAGGATTCTAGCAAGCATGCTTCCTTCTTCAGCTGATTATTGCCGTGGAACTGTAGGGGAGCTTGAATCAATTATGGCTGATATGTCTCCTGTAGTGTGCAAAGAAAGACAATTCTTTTGCAGTTGCAGCTATGTTTTCTCCATCCTCCTATTGCTCCTCCTCCTTCTTCTCCTCTAGCTACAATGGGATTGCCATGAGGAACCACGTGAAGAAAAAAGTGTGTTGTCAGAAGCCCTTTTAGAGACCGGGACATTGTAGAGTTATTACAATAAAATCATCTCTAACTAGCAAAAGAAACATTATCTAACACATGACAAATGTTTCCTAACCTTTTCCAGCATGTTCATCAAGAATGGTGGAGAATCACTTTAAGTACTGCTGGACATGGCTGCTCATAATTCATGGGATGGTTGAGAACATAAGAACATAAGAAATAGGAGCAGGAGTAGGCCATTCAGCCCCTCAAACCTGCCCCGCCATTCAATAAGATCATGGTTGATCTGTCCCAGGCCTCAACTCCTCTTTTGGGCCTGCTCTGCATAACCCTTGACTCCCTGAGATTTCAAAAATCTATCTACCTCCTCCTTAAATAAGTGGCATCCGTGTCCCAATTGCCATGTGACCCTGATTTACATGCATTAATGAGTCCCACATGCATTTGATGGGAGTGTTGGATGGAAAGATAGGGATCTGGTTAAAAATCAATACCAGTGGACATCCTGATGTTAAGTCTGGGGTTCACTTTCTGCTTTGATTTTGGTTTGTGGGGCAGTAGCAGGTCAAAAGTCTCCTCCAGTGAATCTGATAAGAAAGCCACATCACCACACTGCTGCTGGCACCATAACTGGATCTGAATGGCAATTCAATACACCAGACAAGGTGATGCTGCTCCCTCTAGATGGGCTGAACTACCCAAAGAGATTGTTTTCAAAAGCAATTCAGAAGCAGCTGCGCAGCTTTACTTGCAATGTAGATACAAAGATCTAGTATGTGTAACTTCAACCAATGCTGCTTCGCATCCATCCTCATTTGGTACCAAAACCAAACCCTGTGCATGATTTACGATCAGCTCACTGGCACCAACACCCTGAGCTTCCCTCTATTGTATCACTACAGCTGCTGGTGGTCTTCCCTTAGTGATATCTAATGCAGAGGTCAACCAGAAGCAGACTACAAACTATCCAGAACTTTCCATAAACACAATCCTTGAAGCCGTATTACCTACCTATCAAAATGTTTCTGATTCAATTTTAAAGACACATTAATATGCAGCATTACAGACTCAGCAATGGAAACATTAATATAATGTCTTCTTTGGCCTCCTTATCTCGAGAGACAATGGATAAGCGCCTGGAGGTGGTCAGTGGTTTGTGAAGCAGCACCTGGAGTGGCTATAAAGGCCAATTCTAGAGTGACAGGCTCTTCCACAGGTGCTGCAGAGAAATTTGTTTGTCGGGGCTGTTACACAGTTGGCTCTTCCCTTGTGCCTCTGTCTTTTTTCCTGCCAACTACTAAGTCTCTTCGACTCGCAACACGTTAGCCCCATCTTTATGGCTGTTTCCCAGCTCTGGTGAACGCTGGCAACTGACTCCCAAGACTTGTGATCAATGTTACAGGATTTCATGTCGCGTTTGCAGACGTCTTTAAAGCGGAGACATGGACGGCTGATGGGTCTGATACCAGTGGCGAGCTCGCTGTACAATGTGTCTTTGGGGATCTTGCCATCTTCCATGCGACTCACATGGCCAAGCCATCTCAAGCGCCGCTGACTCAGTAGTGTGTATAAGCTGGGGATGTTGGCCGCCTCGAGGACTTCTGTGTTGGAGATACGGTCCTGCCACCTGATGCCAAGTATTCTCCGGAGGCAGCTAAGATGGAATGAATTGAGACGTCGCTCTTGGCTGACATACGTTGTCCAGGCCTCGCTGCCATAGAGCAAGGTACTGAGGACACAGGCCTGATACACTCGGACTTTTGTGTTCCGTGTCAGTGCGCCATTTTCCCACACTCTCTTGGCCAGTCTGGACATAGCAGTGGAAGCCTTTCCCATGCGCTTGTTGATTTCTGCATCTAGAGACAGGTTACTGGTGACAGTTGAGCCTAGGTAGGTGAACTCTTGAACCACTTCCAGAGCATGGTCGCCAATATTGATGGATGGAGCATTTCTGACGTCCTGCCCCATGATGTTCGTTTTCTTGAGGCTGATGGTTAGGCCAAATTCATTGCAGGCAGCCGCAAACCTGTCGATGAGACTCTGCAGGCACTCTTCAGTGTGAGATGTTAAAGCAGCATCGTCAGCAAAGAGGAGTTCCCTGATGAGGACTTTCCGTACTTTGGACTTCGCTCTTAGACGGGCAAGGTTGAACAACCTGCCCCCTGATCTTGTGTGGAGGAAAATTCCTTCTTCAGAGGACTTGAACGCATGTGAAAGCAGCAGGGAGAAGAAAATCCCAAAAAGTGTGTAATTAGCATCATAATTATGTTATATTAATATAATACTCCATATACACGTATCTTAGTAGTAGATTGTTTCAGGCGTCACCAAAAAAGCCATTTGGTTAAATCTTTAAACAAAAAGGGAGCCATTTTCACTGTCGGTGGGAGTGTGGGAAACTGGTGGTTGCTGATTGGCCACCCATTATGCTCTCTGCCCTATTTTCCATCCCATTAGCTTCAGTGGAGGAAGGTGTATAAACAGTGAGGAGGACAGTTACAGTCAGGAGAACATAGACTGGTGAAGTGGGAAGATGGATGACAGATAAAATTTAACACAGAGAAGTCTGAAGTGATACATTTTGGTCGAAAAAAAGGAGGAGAGGCAATATAAACTAAATGGTGCAATTTTAAAGGAGGTACAGGGAGCCCTGGGGATATACGTACAAAAATCTCTGAAGGTTACAGGACAAGTTGAGAAGGCTGTTAAAAAGGAATATGGGATCCTTTGCTTTGCAAATAGAGACATAGAGTACAAAAGCAAGTATCTTATGTTAAACCTTTATAAAACACTTTAGGCTCAGCTAGAGTATCGTGTTCAATTCTGGGCACCACACTTTAGGAAGTATGTCAAGGTCTTAGAGACGTGCAGAGGTGATTTACTGAAATTATACCAGGGATCCGGAACTTGTCATGCAGAAAAACGACAGAAACTGGGCTGTTCTCTTTACAGAAGACAAGGTTAAGGGGAGATTTAATTGAGGTGTTCAAAACCATGACGGAGTAAATAAGAAGAAACCGTTTCCAGTGGCAGGAGGGTCAGTAACCAGAGGGCACAGATTTAAGGCAATTGGCAAAAGAACCAGAGGAGAGATGAGGAGAATGTTTTTATGCAGCAAGATGTTATGAGCTGGAATGCATTGCCTGAACGCATGGTGGAAGCAGATTCAACAATAACTTTGAAAAGGCAATTGGATAAAAATATTTGAAAGAGAAAAATTTGCAGGGCTATGGGGAAAGAGTAGGGGAGTGGGACTAATTGGATATTTTCAAGTGTAGGCACGGGCACAATGAACTGAATAGCCTCCTTCTGTGCTGTATTAGTCAATGATTCTATAATGGGCCGACAATCCATCCCAGCTAAAAGTGAAAGTTGCCCACATAATTGAACATGTGTTGTTGTGGCTAAAAGAGTTTTATATGATGAGTATTGTCAAGCATACATGAAAATATAACAATCTTAGTAAATACGTAGGAGCATCGATAGAACTGTCACCCTTTGAAAGAAAACTGCATACTTTTTCTGACTGCCCAAGGACACAAATGGTCAGAGATTTGAATGCACACATATTGGCTGCCCCTCTCAGCAAAATACCAATGTGCACAAATAATGATTACTATCAGTTTTCAGATCCGTCAATAAGTAGATTGCTTCTGTCAGGTTGAAAAGGTCATTTTTGAGCTTGCACTACCATTCCTTTTAGGCTGTTTTGGTAAATAATGTTCCCAGCGGTGATTGCATCCTGCAAGTGTTATATTTTAAAAAAGGATGCTTTAGCTCTATAACCACTTGGCATTCAGAAATGCCATTGCTACGCATGACTGATTACATGTCCTGGGATGATTGCATTTTCAGAAGCATATTTATCATCAGGTGTTGTGTTTTGCTGTGAAATACAAGGCCTGATTTACAATGACACAGTTTCCTAGACTGTGAACAAATAATTGTCCCACAGATTGCTTCACCAGATAGATTCCACTGTTAAAATGCTCAGTACAGTCAGTGATGGGTCCCAGTAAAATGTAACCTTGAATAAAGCAAACAGCAGCGCTTAAGGTTTTTGCATAAATTCTGTCCATTAATTGAGTAGCTCGTCTATCCAAATGGTAATCAGGAAATGAAGTGAGTGGTGAAGAAACAGATGGTGGAAAAATGGGATTGATATTAACTCTCCCCAGCACCTACACAATTTTAGAGCTGATGGGTTGAATCTCAGATATAATGTGCATAT
This sequence comes from Heterodontus francisci, assembly GCF_036365525.1. NCBI lineage: Eukaryota > Metazoa > Chordata > Chondrichthyes > Heterodontiformes > Heterodontidae > Heterodontus > Heterodontus francisci. The sequence continues at coordinate 54,146,005 of NC_090394.1, forward strand.
GGTGGGTAGTGGACAAAGCGATTAAACAGCCTGCCTGATGCCATTAAAGAGAGGCTCAAATCACTTTCATGCTCAGGTCCCATTTGAATTTACATACGAACATACGAATTAGGAGCAGGAGTAGGCCACTCGGCCCTTTGAGCCTGCTCTGCCATTCAATAGGTTCATGGCTGAACTGATTACTCCACATGTCCACCTCTCCCCAATAGTCTTCCACCCCCTTGCTTGTCAAGAAACTATCTACCTCTGCCTTAAACATATTCAAAGACTCTGCTTCCATCGCCTTTTGAGGAAGAGAATTCTAAAGATTCACGACCCTCTGAGAGAAAAAATTTCTCCTCATCTCTGCTTAAATGGGTGACCCCTTATTTTTAAACAGTGACCCCTAGTTCGATATTCTTTCACAAGGGGAAACATCCTTTTCACATCCACCCTCAGGATTTTATATATTTCAATCAAGTCACCTCTTACTCTTCTAATTTCCAGTGGATACAAGCCTAGCCTGTGCAACCTTTCCTCCTAAGACAGCCCGCCCATTCCAGGTATTAGTCTAGTAAACCTTCTCTGTACTGCCTCCAACAAATTTACATCTCCTTAAATGAGGAGACCAGTACTGTACACAGTACTCCAGATGTGGTCTCACCAATGCCCTGCATAGCTGAAGCATAACCTCCCTACTTTTGTATTCAATTCCCCTTGCGATAAACGATAATATTCTACTAGCTTTCCTAATTACGTGCTGTAGCTGCCTATTTGCATTTTGCAATTCATGCACTAGGACACCCAGATCCCTCTGCATCTCAGAGTTCTGCAATCTCTCACCATTTCGATAATATGCTTCTTTTTTATTCTTCCTGCCAAAGTGGAGATTTTATATTTTCCCACATTATACTCCATTTGCCAGGTCTTTGCCCACTCAGTTAACCTATCTATATCCCTTTGTAGCCCCCTTATGTCCTCTTCACAACTTACTTTCCTACCTATATTTGTATCATCCGCAAATTTAGCAACCATATCTTCGGTCCCTTCATCGAAGTCATTTATATAAATTGTAAAAGGTTGAGGCCCCAGCACAGATCCCTGTGGCAAACCACTTGTTACATCTTGCCAACCAGAAAATGACCCATTTATGCCTACTCTCTGTTACCTGTTAGCTAGCCAATCTTCTATCCATGCCAATATGTTACCCCCTACACCATGAGCTTTTATTTTCTGCAATAACCTTTGATGTTGCACCTTCGCAAATGCCTTCTGAAAATCTAGGTACAATACATCTCCTTTATCCACAGCACATGTAACTCCCTCAAAGAACGCCAATAAATTGGTTAAACATGATTTCCCTTTCACAAAACCATGTTGACTCTGCCATTTTCTTCTTCTTCTTTGGCCTCCTTATCTCAAGAGACAATGGGTAAGCGCCTGGAGGTGGTCAGTGGTGTGTGCAACCGCGCCTGGACTGGCTATAAAGGCCAATTCTAGAGTGACAGGCTCTTCCACAGGTGCTGCAGAGAAATTTGTTTGTCGGGACTGTTACACAGTTGGCTCTCCCCTTGCTCTTCTGTCTTTTTTCCTGCCAACTGCTAAGTCTCTTCGACTCGCCACACTTTAGCCCCGCCTTTATGGCTGCCCACCAGCTCTGGCGAACGCTGGCAACTGACTCCCACGACTTGTGATCAATGTCACAGGACTTCATGTCGCGTTTGCAGACGTCTTTAAAGCGGAGACATGGATGGCCGGTGGGTCTGATACCAGTGGTGAGCTTGCTGTACAATGTGTCCTTGGGGATCCTGCCATCTTCCATGCGGCTTATCTGGCCAAGGCATCTCAAGCGCCGCTGACTCAGTAGTGTGTATAAGCTGGGGATGTTGGCCGCCTCGAGGACTTCTGTGTTGGAGATACGGTCCTGCCACCTGATGCCAAGTATTCTCCGGAGGCAGCGAAGATGGAATGAATTGAGACGTCGCTCTTGGCTGACATACGTTGTCCAGGCCTCGCTGCCATAGCGCAAGGTACTGAGGACACAGGCTTGATACACACGGACTTTTGTGTTCCGTGTCAGTGCGCCATTTTCCCACACTATCTTGGCCAGTCTGGACATAGCAGTAGAAGCCTTTCCCATGTGCTTGTTGATTTCTGCATCTAGAGACAGGTTACTGGTGATAGTTGAGCCTAGGTAGGTGAACTCTTGAACCACTTCCAGAGCGTGGTCGCCAATATTGATGGATGGAGCATTTCTGACGTCCTGTCCCATGATGTTCGTTTTCTTGAGGTTGATGGTTAGGCCAAATTCATTGCAGGCAGCCGCAAACCTGTCGATGAGACTCTGCAGGCACTCCTCAGTGTGAGATGTTAAAGCAGCATCGTCAGCAAAGAGGAGTTCCCTGATGAGGACTTTCCGTACTTTGGACTTCGCTCTTAGACGGGCAAGGTTGAACAACCTGCCCCCTGATCTTGTGTGGAGGAAAATTCCTTCTTCTGAAGCAGCAGGGAGAAGAAAATCCCAAAAAGTGTGGGTGCGAGAACACAGCCCTGTTTCACGCCACTCAGGATAGCAAAGGGGTCTGATGAGGTGCCGCTATGTTGAATTGTGCCTTTCATATTGTCATGGAATGAGGTGATGATACTTAGTAGCTTTGGTGGACATCCAATCTTATCTAGTAGTCTGAAGAGACCACGTCTGCTGACGAGGTCAAAGGCTTTGGTGAGATCAATGAAAGCAATGTAGAGGGGCATCTGTTGTTCGTGGCATTTCTCCTGTATCTGACGAAGGGAGAACAGCATGTCAATGGTCGATCTCTCTGCACGAAAGCCACACTGTGCCTCAGGGTAGACGCGCTCGGCCAGCTTCTGGAGCCTGTTTAAAGCGACTTGAGCAAAGTCTTTCCCCACTATGCTGAGCAGGGAGATTCCACGGTAGTTGTTGCAGTCACCACGGTCACCTTTGTTTTTATAGAGGGTGATGATATTGGCATCACGCATGTCCTGAGGTACTGCTCCGTCGTCCCAGCACAGGCAAAGCAGTTTATGTAGTGCTGAGAGTATAGCAGGCTTGGCACTCTTGATTATTTCAGGGGTAATGCTGTCCTTCCCAGGGGCTTTTCCGCTGGCTAGAGAATCAATGGCATCACTGAGTTCCGATTTTGTTGGCTGTATGTCCAGCTCATCCATGACTGTTAGAGGCTGGGCTGCATTGAGGGCAGTCTCAGTGACAACATTCCCCCTGGAGTACAGTTCTAGGTAGCGCTCAACCCAGCGGTCCATTTGCTTGCGTTGGTCAGTGATTATGTCCCCTGATTTAGATTTGAGGGGGGCGATCTTCTTGATGGTTGGCCCAAAAACTCTCTTAATGCCATCATACATTCCTCTGATGTTACCGGTGTCAGAGGCCAGCTGAATATGACTGCATAGGTGTTGCCAGTAGTCATTTGCGCAGCACCTGGTTGTTCTTTGTGCAGTGCTTCTGGCTGCTTTAAGTGCTACGGATGTTAACTCACTGGGGGCTTTCTTGTAGTTCAACAGTGCAATGCACTTAGCGGCTATGACAGGTTCCAGCTCTTCAATATGAGATTGAAACCAGTCTGCATTCCTCTTCGCACGTTTGCCGTAGGTGGTCAAAGCTGACTCATAGATGACGTCTCTGATGTGGGCCCACTTGGTCTCAGCATCCCCTGTGGGAGTGTTTTGAAGGGCTGTTACAAGTGAATTTAGAAATTTTTGTAACAGCTGTGGATGAGAAATTCTGCTCGTGTTGATGCGTGGGTGGCCCTTCTGCTTGCAATGATGCAACTTCTTTGGTCTGAGTCTAACCTTGCTGCACACCAGGGAGTGGTCGGTGTCACAGTCCGCACTGTGGAAGCTGCATGTGATTTGAACACTGTTTAAGGAGGCTCGCCTTGTGATGATGAGGTCTAGCTGGTGCCAACGACGCGATCTTGGGTGCCTCCATGAAACCTGGTGACAGGGTTTCGTGTGAAAGAACGAGTTGGTGATGCAGAGGTTATGATAGGTACACAACTCAAGCAGTCTCTGTCCATTCTTATTCATCCTTCCAACGCCATAGCGCCCAAGGCAGGAGGGCCATGAGTCATGGTTGGCCCCAACCCTGGCATTAAAGTCCCCCAGCAGGAACAGGTGTTCGGTATTGGGGATGTTACTAATGATATTATGGAGTTCCTCGTAGAACTGGTCTTTAGCTTCAGGTGGGGAGCAGAGTGTTGGAGCATAGATGCTGAGTAGCTGTACTGGACCAGAGGTGGTGAGCAGTCGGATGGACTGTATGCGTTCCGAGCCATTTGAGGGAGGCTCTATCATGCTGAGCAAGGAGTTTCTGATGGTGAAGCCCACTCCATGCTACCTGATTACCTTGAATTTTTCTAAATGCCTGCTATAATGTCTTCAATAATAGCTTCTAACATATTCCCTGAGACAGATGTTAAGCTAACTGGCCTGTAGTTTCCTGCTTTCTGTTTCCCTCCCTTTTTGAATAAAGGAGTTACATTCACTATTTTCCAATCTAACGGAACCTTCCCTGAATCTAGGGAATTTTGGAAAATTAAAACTAATGCATCAACTATCTCACTAGCCACTTCTTTTAACACCCTCGGATGAAGCCCATCAGGACCCGGGGACTTGTCAGCCCGCAGCTCCAACAATTTGTTACCACTTCCTTGGTGATTGTAATTTTCTTGAGTTCCTCCCTCCCTTCTATTTCCTGACTTCCAGCTAATACTGGAATGTTACTTGTATCCTCAATAGTGAAGACCGATGCAAAATATCTGTTCAATTTATCTGCCAGCTCCTTATTATCCATTATTAATTCCCCAGACTCAATTTCTGTCAGACCAACGCTCACTTTATTAACTCATTTCTTTTTAAAATATCTATAGAAACTCTTATTAATCTGTCTTTATATTTCTAGCTAGCTTTCTCTCGTACTCTAATTTAATTTCATTTTTGATGATTTTGGTAAGCTGCAAAAGCGCCAATGATAACTGATAAGCAGCGTGCTGATTGTGGAGGCAGGGGTATCGGTGGGGTGCGCGGGGGTGGGGAAATCCAGTGACTCCTTCCCAGAACAAGTGACAAGTTAAACCTTGAAGAGGAGCAAGAGGCAAACTGGTTTCAGGTGTTTGGGGGCGGGGGTGGGTGCAGGTGGCGGGGGTGGGTGCAGGTGGCGGGGGTGGCACTAAGCAGCTGGCAGTATGTGCAAAACCAGTGGCACTGAGGTTAATTTTCCTTGTTTTCACTGCAGCCTCCAGCTGTCCCTTTAAGAACCATTGGTTAGGGCCAACTGGTCAGAGTGTGTCCAGTCAGGGTCAGACAATCTGAACATGACCCCAAGTTAAATGAGGCTCCTGCCAATTTGAGTGCTTGCATCCATTTTGAGGCACACACCAAAACTGGGAAGCGGGTGCAGTGGACAGAATGATGTGAAAAAAAAATCATGTCTGCACAGCACCCCATCTTTCAGCATGAATGCCCAATGATTTTGCTTTACCCAAAATGTATTTTCATGAAGGGTATGGTGTCAAGATCCTGTCACCAGACCACTGCCAAACACCATACCCATTTTTTTTCTTTCTTTGGCCTCCTTATCTCGAGAGACAATGGATAAGTGCCTGGAGGTGGTCAGTGGTTTGTGAAGCAGCGCCTGGAGTGGCTATAAAGGCCAATTCTAGAGTGACAGGCTCTTCCACAGGTGCTGCAGAAAAATTTGTTTGTCGGGGCTGTTACACATTTTGCTCTCCCCTTGCGCTTCTGTCTTTTTTCCTGCCAACTGCTAAGTCTCTTCGACTCACCACACTTTCGCCCTGCCTTTATGGCTGCCCGCCAGCTCTGGCGAACGCTGGCAACTGACTCCCACGACTTGTGATCAATGTCACAGGACGTCATGTCGCGTTTGCAGACGTCTTTAAAGCGGAGACATGGACGGCCGGTGGGTCTGATACCAGTGGCGAGCTCGCTGTACAATGTGTCTTTGGGGATCCTGCCATCTTCCATGCGGCTCACATGGCCAAGCCATCTCAAGCGCCGCTGACTCAGTAGTGTGTATAAGCTGGGGATGTTGGCCGCCTCGAGGACTTCTGTGTTGGAGATACGGTCCTGCCACCTGATGCCAAATATTCTCTGGTGGCAGCGAAGATGGGATGAATTGAGACGTCGCTCTTGGCTGACATACGTTGTCCAGGCCTCGCTGCCATAGCGCAAGGTACTGAGGACCATATCTATAGGTCATGTAAAATGTGAAGAACGGGCACCAGTGTAGGAACTAAGGGGTTAACAACTGCCATGTTTAATCTGTGGGATGAATCTATGCAAGTTATGGCCTGATACAATTCACATGAGGCGCTATGTTTTAAAGTAGAATTATTTTAAGTGATGTTGCGATTCTGCTTGGAAATAGTTACACATTGTCCGTGTATCAATGCATGATATTGGAATTAAGTTATGGGCCTTGTGTTTGGAATCATGTTGTTATGTGAAATGTGTATTTGTATACTGTAGTGGAGACATGGTGGAAGACAGTGTTTACTGTAAAAACAATGGCAGAAATGGCTTTGCTATGAGACAGGAAGTCTTGATGACTGCCTTTCTGAATTTCAATTAAGACAGACTCAGAGTCACAATAAGTGATAGACCTGTAGGCGTCATGAGGTTGGAAATGCAAGTAAAGGTATTTGGAGGTATCCCCATTCATGACTGGAATGTTGATGGGGACAGCAAACATTCCCCATTGTGCAATCTGTAGAAAGAATGTAGATACATTGGTCATATCTGCCCAATCTAACTATTATAAAATAATCAAGAAGAGACAATGTATAAAAGGTAAGGTCATACCTGACCAATCGAAAGGGTTTCGGTGGAATGTAACCTAATATAGAATGAAGGAACCCTCAGAGGGGGAGATAATTGATAGGTGCTGAGAGACATCGGGGTATACCGATTCGAAGACGAGACCACCCTACAGTCAACAGAACACCTCAAGGGAGAAGACTGCGCCACAGCAGCTCAGGAAGCAAGGACCGAGAACACCCTGCACTCTGCTGTATAACTACTGCCGTTGGTTAAGTAGTGCTTGTATATTCTTGTGATGCTTAATAAACTCTCTATCTTGATTTAAGAAACCAGAGTCTGTACCTTGTGGGTCAAAGGCGAGTCAATGTCCCGCCTAAACACACAAAAATCTTACATCAGTGTTAACTTGGCTCAAACATGGACAAAAGAGCTGAACTCAGGAGTAGACGTGGGAGTGACTGCGCTTGACATCAAGGCAGCATTTGACCAAGTATGGCATCAGGGAGCCCAAACTGGAGTCAATGGGAATCAAGGGGAAAACTCTCTGCTGGTTGGAGTCATACCTAGCACAAACGAAAATGGTTGTGGTTGTTGGGTCAATCATTTCAGCTCCAGGACATCACTTCTGGAGTTCCTCAGGGTAGTGTACTAGGCCCAACCATCTTCAGCTGCTTTATCAATGACCTTCCTTCAATCATAAGGTCAGAAGTGGGGATGTTTGCTGATGATTGCACAATGTTCAGCACCATTCGCGATTCCTCAGATATTGAAACAGTCTGTGTAGAAATGCAAGACCTGGAAAATAGGCACGCTTGGGCTGATAAGTGGCAAGTAACATTCGTGCCACACAAGTGCCAGTCAATGACTATCTCAAACAAGAGAGAATCTAACCATCTCCCCTTAACATTCAATAGCATTATGATCACTGAATCCCCCACTATTAACATCCGAGGGTTTACCATAGACCAGAAACTGAACTGGAGTAGCCATATAAATACCATGGCTACAACAGCAGGCCAGAGGCTAGGAATCCTGCGAGTAACTCACCTCCTGACTCCCCACAGCCTGTCCACCATCTACAAGGCACAATTCAGGAGTGTGATGGAATACTCTCCACTTGCCTGGATGGGTGCAGCTCCAACAACACTCAAGAAGCTCGACACCATCCAGGACAAAGCAGCCTGCTTGATTGGCACCCCATCTACAAACATTCACTCCCTCCACCACCGACGCACAGTGCCAGCAATGTGTACCATCTACAAGATGCACTGCAGCAATGCACCAAGGCACCTTAGACAGCACCCTCTAAACCTGTGATCTCTACCACCTAGAAGGACAAGGGCAGCAGATGCATGTGAACACCACCACCTGCAAGTTCCCCTCCAAGCCACACACCATCCTGACTTGGAACTATATTGTCGTTCCTTCACTGTCGCTGGGTCAAAATCCAGGAACTCCTTGCCTAACAGCACTGTAGGTGTACCTACCCCACATGGACTGCAACGGCTCATGAAGGCAGCTTACTACCACCTTCTCAAGGCCAATTAGGGATGGGCAATAAATTCTGTCCTGGCCTGTGATGCCCACATCCTATGAACGAATAAGAAAAAAAAACCCTCACGAGTATCTGCTCACTGGTAGAAGAAGTAGGTTAACATTGTTGCCCACCACATTTCTACCTCCAACAATTAGTTAGGCTTGCCAAATATACTTTCCAATACAGAGCCCTCTGTCACCTATTTGAGGGAGCAAGAGATAATTCTCCACCTTGGGATTTTTAGATTAAAATGTTCAGTTAAAAACAATTTTGATTATCATGACTATCAGCTGTGTGGTTATCTGTGAGTTGTTGATATATATAATATATATATGAATGCTCCCCCAATCTCCCCCAATCTGCCCTCTTAAACTGTTTAAATTCCCCTGGCTCTTTAAATCAGTTCATTTTAGCCCTATCTAAAGGCTAACAGTTAGTTTAGTGTATGTTACCTGGGCCCACTGCCCTCCCCCAGCCACACCTGCTCTTTGTTTTCTCAATGAAATTGATCCGGATGAAATTGACGAGCACAGCTGCCGATACTTCAATCTCCGATCCTGCTGTCTTCACAGTCCAGAGTGTCTGCAGCCACGGCATGCGGTAAGTCCATTGAGGTGAAGAAGGAGCTGCGGGACCCGAGAGAAGTCCTGTGAAAAGGTGCCCCGAACACCCAAAACATCCACGAACGGCCCCCCCGGCCGCAACTTCAAAGCGCCCGCGGGAGATGGCTCGGAGAGCATCTGCAGCGCACTGTCGGCAATGCTGCATGCCTTTATTTAAACCACTGAAAAAAAAACCCTTAGCAAATGTAATCACCTCTAAGTCTGCCAAATGATGCTTCACCTCCCGAAGGACGTGGATGAGCTTTCCGGACGTCGATGGTGGGCACTGAGGAAATGGCTTATTACCTGCACCAGATTCCACCCCCCCTCCCCCCCCCTTTACCCCCCTTCCACCCCCCCCACCCCCGTCCCCTTCCCTGCTCCACCCTCTCAGCTCACCCCCTCACAACCCCGTCCCAGCCCGCCCCCCCCTCGCACCATCTTCACCCCGCACCCCCTTCCCCTGCACCACCCCCCCACCCCCTCCCTCTACCCCTCCCCCTTGCATCCCCTCCTCCCACCGGCACCATCCTACACCTGTGTAGGGGCCCCAACAACCCCACTGCCTTGTGGGCGTCTCGGGAGAGACCAAGGCTAAGGGAGTAAACCCTAACAGAAAATCTGGAGCGGAACCCCGTAGGCGGTCATGTGTCACCTTTGGCATGTTTCCGGCAGTTCCTGCAGCCATACTGGTGCCAAACGTCGTGTCCTGCACTCCTTTGGACCCCACCAGAAAGGCCGAGAGGGGGGTTTTGACGACTGGGCAACTCTCAACCTCCATATATTTGCCCAGGCATGCGCCATGGAGAGGTCACTCCATAGTTGCCTCACAGCGACTGAAACAACACGGAAGGCAGCAGTTACGGGTTATAAGTCCAGATAAATTGGCGTAGAAACTGGGCGCCACGGGTTGCCTTTGTCGGTGGGAGAGGTCATTGCACCTCACTGGACAGCTACCGCCCGCCTCAAACCGGGCAGCCCCCGGTCAATAAGGTTCTGTCCCACCACAGTCTGCCTGCTTCAATGGGTGCTTGGAGCTCAGGGTCATTGCCCGAAAGGTGGACTGATACACCGCACCAAACAACATGAAAAAAGGAAAGAAGGTACCAGCCCTTCGCTTTGCAAGCTGGAACGTCAGAACTATGTGTCCTGGCCTGTCGGAAGACCTTACACAAATCAACGATTCTCGGAAGACCGCCATCATTAACAACGAGCTCAGTAGACTCAATGTGGACATTGCAGCACTTCAGGAGACTCGCCTCCCCGCGAGTGGCTCTCTAGCAGAGCAAGACTACACCTTCTTCTGGCAGGGCAGGGATCCTGAAGAACCAAGACAGCATGGAGTGGGTTTCGCCATCAGAAACTCCTTGCTCAGCATGATAGAGCCTCCCTCAAATGGCTCGGAACGCATACTGTCCATCCGGCTGCTCACCACCTCTGGTCCAGTACACCTACTCAGCATCTATGCTCCAACACTCTGTTCCGCACCTGAAGCTAAAGACCAGTTCTATGAACAACTCCATAACATCATTAGCAGCATCCCCAACACCGAACACCTATTCCTGCTGGGGGACTTTAATGCCAGGGTTGGGGCCGACCATGACTCATGGCCCTCCTGCCTTGGGCGCTATGGCGTTGGAAGGATGAATGAGAACGGGCAGAGACTGCTTGAGTTGTGTACCTATCATAACCTCTGCATCACCAACTCGTTCTTTCACACGAAACCCTGTCACCAGGTTTCATGGAGGCACCCAAGATCACGTCGTTGGCACCAGCTAGACCTCATTGTCACAAGGCGAGCCGCCTTAAACAGTGTTCAAATCACACGCAGCTTCCACAGTGCGGACTGCGACACCGACCACTCCCTGGTGTGCAGCAAGGTTAGACTCAGACCAAAGAAGTTGCATCATTCCAAGCAGAAGGGCCACCCGCGCATCAACACGAGCAGAATTTCTCACCCACAGCTGTTACAAAAATTTCTAAATTCACTTGTAACATCCCTTCAAAACACTCCCACAGGGGATGCTGAGACCAAGTGGGCCCACATCAGAGACGCCATCTATGAGTCAGCTTTGACCACCTACGGCAAAAGTGCGAAGAGAAATGCAGACTGGTTTCAATCTCATAATGAAGAGCTGGAACCTGTCATAGCCGCTAAGCGCATTGCACTTTTGAACTACAAGAAAGCCCCCAGCGATTTAACATCCGCAGCACTTAAAGCAGCCAGAAGTACTGCACAAAGAACAGCTAGGCGTTGCGCAAACGACTACTGGCAACACCTATGCAGTCATATTCAGCTGGCCTCAGACACCGGAAACATCAGAGGAATGTATGATGGCATGAAGAGAGCTCTTGGGCCAACCATCAAGAAGATCACCCCCCTCAAATCTAAATCGGGGGACATAATCACTGACCAACGCAAACAGATGGACCGCTGGGTTGAGCACTACCTAGAACTGTACTCCAGGGAGAATGCTGTCACTGAGACTGCCCTCAATGCAGCCCAGCCTCTACCAGTCATGGATGAGCTGGACATACAGCCAACCAAATCGGAACTCAGTGATGCCATTGATTCCCTAGCCAGCGGAAAAGCCCCTGGGAAGGACAGCATTACCCCTGAAATAATCAAGAGTGCCAAGCCTGCTATACTCTCAGCACTACATGAACTGCTATGCCTGTGCTGGGACGAGGGAGCAGTACCCCAGGACATGCGCGATGCCAACATCATCACCCTCTATAAAAACAAAGGTGACCGCGGTGACTGCAACAACTACCGTGGAATCTCCCTGCTCAGCATAGTGGGGAAAGTCTTTGCTCGAGTCGCTCTGAACAGGCTCCAGAAGCTGGCCGAGCGCGTCTACCCTGAGGCACAGTGTGGCTTTCGTGCAGAGAGATCGACTATTGACATGCTGTTCTCCCTTCGTCAGATACAGGAGAAATGCCGTGAACAACAGATGCCCCTCTACATTGCTTTCATTGATCTCACCAAAGCCTTTGACCTCGTCAGCAGACGTGGTCTCTTCAGACTACTAGAAAAGATCGGATGTCCACCAAAGCTACTAAGTATCATCACCTCATTCCATGACAATATGAAAGGCACAATTCAACATGGTGGCTCCTCATCAGAGCCCTTTCCTATCCTGAGTGGTGTGAAACAGGGCTGTGTTCTCGCACCCACACTTTTTGGGATTTTCTTCTCCCTGCTGCTTTCACATGCGTTCAAATCCTCTGAAGAAGGAATTTTCCTCCACACAAGATCAGGGGGCAGGTTGTTCAACCTTGCCCGTCTAAGAGCGAAGTCCAAAGTACGGAAAGTCCTCATCAGAGAACTCCTCTTTGCTGACGATGCTGCTTTAACATCTCACACTGAAGAATGCCTGCAGAGTCTCATCGACAGGTTTGCGTCTGCCTGCAATGAATTTGGCCTAACCATCAGCCTCAAGAAAACGAACATCATGGGGCAGGATGTCAGAAACGCTCCATCCATCAATATTGGCGACCACGCTCTGGAAGTGGTTCAAGAGTTCACCTACCTAGGCTCAACTATCACCAGTAACCTGTCTCTAGATGCAGAAATCAACAAGCGCATGGGTAAGGCTTCCACTGCTATGTTCAGACTGGCCAAGAGAGTGTGGGAAAATGGCGCACTGACACGGAACACAAAAGTCCGAGTGTATCAGGCCTGTGTCCTCAGTACCTTGCTCTACGGCAGCGAGGCCTGGACAACGTATGCCAGCCAAGAGCGACGTCTCAATTCATTCCATCTTCGCTGCCTTCGGAGAATACTTGGCATCAGGTGGCAGGACTATATCTCCAACACAGAAGTCCTTGAAGCGGCCAACATCCCCAGCTTATACACACTACTGAATCAGCGGCGCTTGAGATGGCTTGGCCATGTGAGCCGCATGGAAGATGGCAGGATCCCCAAAGACACATTGTACAGCGAGCTCGCCACTGGTATCAGACCCACCGGCCGTCCATGTCTCCGTTATAAAGACGTCTGCAAACGCGACATGAAATCGTGTGACATTGATCACAAGTCGTGGGAGTCAGTTGCCAGTATTCGCCAGAGCTGGCGGGCAGCCATAAAGACAGGGCTAAATTGTGGCGAGTCGAAGAGACTTAGTAGTTGGCAGGAAAAAAGACAGAGGCGCAAGGGGAGAGCCAACTGTGCAACAGCCCCAACAAACAAATTTCCCTGCAGCACCTGTGGAAGAGCCTGTCACTCCAGAATTGGCCTTTATAGCCACTCCAGGCGCTGCTTCACAAACCACTGACCACCTCCAGGCGCGTATCCATTGTCTCTCGAGATAAGGAGGCCCAAAAGAAAAAAGAAATATGAATGCTGGACCTTGTAACACGATTATGTTTGAAAAACAGTGATTTTGCAAAGTTTAAGATGGAGTCTGTGAGGTCAGGTGATTTCACATCCACTCTGCCTAAAGACAAGGCAGAAATCTTGGTTACCAAGACAACAGAGATTATAGATCAAAGACTTTTTTTTGAAAAACCGGGACGACAGGGGTAACACCTGAAGAACAATGGATTTCACCCTCCCAGACTTTCGGATCATAAGCAAGGAGTTGGATTTTATGGTGGACGGACAGGAACTGGTCTCCAACGTAACAATTGGTGGCGAACCAGCTTCCGCTTCGCCTGGGGATCCGTTCCGTATTTTATGGGTCCCCAGGCTTTAATTGCTCTGAGACAGGACATCCACCCGCTTGAGGCAGGAAGTCCCACTTAATAGAGCTGCTGGCCAATCAGAGGGCCAGCAGCTTTTAAGTCCCAGCAGCACCACCGGGAACGGTAACCAATGCTGGGACTACAACCCAGTGGAAGTAGGTTGGAAGGCATCCTGGAGCCACCCGCTCCATTTTATGCCACTCCCCTGCCTCCATCTGGCTCATTGGGGTGGCTAAAAATTCCAGCCAAGGAGTCAGTGGGGCGAAATTTATGCTCTCCCCCAGGGCGGGTTTGGTGGCAGGGGGGCGGGGGATGAAATTTAGTTCGGGGCTGGAAGGCCTGCGAATGGCCTTCCCGCCCTGCTCCGCCATCATTGAAACCCTTAACTGTCCAGTTAACCCCAATTAAGGGCCTCTTCCCACTGCAGCCGCAATTACCCATGTGGCGAGTGGCCATGTCACCACATGGGAAGCACAGCACGAAAAACTGCCCGGGCTGCTTCCCAGCTCCAGGGGGAGGGGGACCAGGGCTCTCTCATTCCAAAGGTACTTAGTGCCTTAATGAAGGACCCGGCATCGGGAAGTGGGGGGGGGCCCACTGAGAGCCACCCCCTGCCCTCCACCGTGACCCCCACCCCTCCCGCCCTGACCTACCTGTGGCCTGGGTCCAGTAATGCTCCTCGCCTTCCAGTAGGTGCTCCTCCAGCAGCAGACACCACCTCCGCATTGGTGCTGCAGCTGCCAGCCTCTGACTGGCTGGCAGCTCTCCAAGGGCAGGACATATGGCGAAGCAGCCCTTGACCCTGTGGAAGGCTGCCGCTGTCCACTTAAGTGCCTTACTGGAACTAGATTCGGTAGGCCTTCCGGAGAAGAGGCGATGTGGGGATGTCGGTGTCACTTTTCCGGACATTGAGACCCCTGTCGCCAGAATAAAATCCTGGCCAGTGCTTTTTCTGAGGATGCAAATTTACTAGGCAGCTGTTAACACCTGGGAACAATGGAAGGCCCAGGTGGCTCAGCTGAAACCAGACTTCTGGACTTTGCACGTTGGAAAAGGACAATAAGCTACTGATATTTGATTCCAGATAAATTTAACAGATGTCCTGAAGGAACACAGGCTGTAAGAAATGAACCCAATGGTGGCAGTCTCAGAAGACCAGCAGTGGCAGCCTCAAGGGAGAGAGAGGGTACACCCACTCTCGAAAAATACTAATTCAGCCAATGGCTGCAAAGATTTGAACCTGTTTTGAAAGTTGAGGTTTCTGGAGAAGTAAAAGCCCAACAGGGTCATCGGGAATCACTTTATTCACAGACGTCCAGATTGAAAGTGGTCAGAGAAGTGAGCGAAGAGGACCCTGACTTTACGAAGGCTCTGGGATATCCAACTCATTGCAACTGGGAGGAGTTTGGGACTTCTAGCTGCAAAGATTTCGCCATTAAAGAGAACTGTGTAATGTATAAGTGTGATGTGAGGTTTTCATAAGTAACGAAAATACCTTTCTTTGTGATTTGGGGTATCAGCTACTTACAAAGTGCTATTTAGTTAATGGGGATTTCCTTAAGTTTAATTGTCATAACAAAAGGCTTAAAATATGAAATCTTGTCATGTAATTCTTTAAATTGGTCAGGGGGTTCATATGTTGTATTTTTAACGTTAACAGTCTCACTGAGGTCTTAACAAAATTATTTTCATACCTGTTGCCTTGTTGGCAGAGGGTATGTCATTGCTCCAGAGGGTCATGTGGGAACCACTGTTGGAGCAAACAATTTGGGAACAGTATTTAAGAGGTTGAGGCAGGTCAGCCTTGGAGAGGGTAATATTAGTTAGCGACAGAAGTTTATCAATCTTAATGGAAACGATAACATGAGAAAATCCATAAAAGTCATGGAGCTTAACAGTAAAGTCTAAATTCAAATGAGTAGTAATTCTACTGAGATGAAAAAGTAAAAACTGATGTTTCAGAGTGCTTGGATAGACTGATATGAGTGTTGGCACCAATGTTTCTGCTTTATCAAAGACGTTTTGATATGTTCCTTGCATCCCCACATACACAGGATTAAATGTGGCACTTTATCTGTGATGATGTTGCTGTCGCTTCTTTCCATGTACAGTTTAAAATTGAACAAGAAGATCTTATTTGAAAATCCAGTGGGCTTCACAAGGTTTATAAAGGAAAGAGACCCTGATAGTTATTTTGCATCATAAAGTCCATTTTCCAACTTTCTATTCAGGTGATAAATCTACAACCACTTTTTTGGAATTATAATTTGTCTCTGAAAGGCAATGCAATATAGATTTTAAGCTTGAGCACCAGAACTGCCAGGAACAGTTCAAGTCAGAAAAAATATGGTGGCTTATCTAACCAGAGCTGTCTTCATTAAGATTTGAGTAATACTCTGTTGAAAAATTCATATTAAACTTAAGTAAATCTCAAAGAAATAATGACCAGTTGTCTTTACTGCGATGGCGTCCACTTAGCAAGCTGAATATTCCTACCTGTAACATGAGGCCTACAGATCACCACAGTGGGGATTGTGGCATTGAATTTCCACCTGGGATCCCCGATTGTTAGCTATAACTTCAGTGGATGATCCACATAAAAACCCAGAAAAACAGCTTAAACATTAGTTACGGCATTGCTCCTGGATTTCTGTGAATCTTCTGCCGACGTTAAAGCAGATGATCAGGAGAACGCCCACGAAAATTCAACCCCTCCGTTATCTCTATCATGAATGTTCAGTGTCAATGTTCATAGAATTTGTCCTTGTTCAAGCATTCTCAGTACTGGAGTATTTTTAAACATTTTTAACCATGTCTGTGAGGGCTCAATCTACAGAGTGGTTGATGAAGACTGGAGCAGTTCCACATGCAGTAAAATGTAGGGCAATCTCTTCATAGGCCTCATGTGTGAAACACATGGTGCATAAGTCCACCAAATCAAACAACTTTGAAGAATTCATTATTGGTGCAAATCAGTTGGTAGCATTTTCTTGCATCTGCAAAGTTCTATTGTGATACAGTGAATGATTTTGCAAAGGAAATGGAGATGCGGAGTAGAGGAGTCTATTTGTCTGTCTTGTCAAGTAGTTTAGATCGATGAAGTTCACAAACCTTTACTGCATTTGTATCCGATTTTTAATGCACTATTTTTGTCTAGAGGTGCACCAGTTTATTTCAAGTGGGGTAAAACAACACCCGGAGGAGTACAGTACACACACCTTAAGCATTTGTGTGTAGACTTTGTGACTTGAATTTCTACCTTCTCATTTCTTTTCATTTTTGAACAGTCAGTTACAGAATAAAAGATCAGCTGTAAAAAGCAAAAACAGTGTAAATGCACAGCAGGTCAGCTAACATTTGAAAGGCCACTTCATCAGTTCCCAATCGAAAAACTAACCTGCCTTTTCCCTTTCGATGCAGACCTGTTGTCCATATCCAGCACTTTTTCTTTTTGTTTCAAATTTCTAGCATTAGCTTTTTAAAAAAAAATGTATCCCAACTAAAGCCAAGAATCTTAAATATCACTAAACATTATGCCAAGGTTTGAGAAATATGTCTGTAGGATGCAAGCACTTTACCACACCCTGCACCCCTCCCCCCCACCCAACCATAAGATCAAATGCTAATACAAATGGCTCTGATTCAGCTGTGTCAAGTTTCTTTTCGCCCCATTGACTATTAAAATTGTATGCAAATATCCGGCAGGTACACACAAATACTATGACTAACCAATGCATCATATTAAATACTTGCTGAAGGCTGATCTCTTTAACTGCCATTACTACTGAGCAACTTTGGTGTCTGCACATACACAGTTAAACATGGAAATCTGGAACATGTTGTCAGTGATACCCTGTTCCTCCATAGGGTGTGCTGTTGCAGTCTTCATTGATGGAATCTGCACAGAGATCACTGTCATGGAATAAACTTAGGTTAATTATGCACTATTCTCACTCTAAACAGCTGAAAAAATTAGAGCTTGTTCAATCAGGAGTAACTGAGCTTTTAAAGGTGTGGTCATACTGCTGATCAACCTCTCTGGTCCTGAAAAATTAATTTTCCAAATGTGGAGGCTCCTTCCCTCAGAAGAAAATTAATATTGCAGATTTAAAAAAACTACCTTTTAATTGTTTTCTGTTTTGCTCCTTTATGTATTGGCCTAATCCCATGTGTATGTCCCGATCTTTACTTCTCTTCAAGTACAATGATTTAAATGTAATTTATATTTCCTGTTTATTACTTCCTGCATTGCAATCTACGTGTCTCAGTGAAGAATCTTTAATCTGATTGGTTGAAAAGCCTCCCTGCTGCTTGTTCAGCTGACAGATCCCACATATACCCTGCAGAGGGTACTGAATTCAAACAGAATTGGTTCTTGTCCTCTTTACCGTGGTAGCAGTCTCCATTGTTGTCTACATTCTTTTTGAAATGGTGGACTTTTGCTATCCTGTAAATTGTGTACCACCTCTGTGCAATTATTGTACCTATACTGTTTGGGAAAAAGCGGCCACTGATGGTGAGACCATAACAGGTGGTAATAACCTGGAACCCGCTGCCTACAAGGGTGGTGGAAGCAAAGATGATCACTGACTCTATGACTCTATTAGTGGAAGTCTCCACTGACAGGCTGCTAAAAGTCTCTGGGCAACTGTACGCGAGATACACGACGAAAGCATTTCCTTCACCACTCACAGCAAAGTCTGGGCCAATCAGTATGGAAATGGTGCTGGGGAAAAGCAAAATCATGATGCAATTTGTGATGTTCTTCACTAGTATTAAACACAAAAGATCCATTAATGTTAGATCGGCAAATTTCACCTGAGGCTTGAGTGGGGGGACAGTGGTGGTTTCTCTACCAAGCCAAAGCTGCTGTGATTCAGATCCACAGCCAAAAGAGGTCAAGGTCAGTTTGAATTTTAAATTTTTATACAGATGGGCTGTGAAATAATTCTCTTTCAAATGCCAGTTGCCCTGATATGTATTTTCGTTGTTTTCTCGCTTTATTGCAGATTTTTTATTAAGGAATCTTATGGGGCCAGGAGGAGCAAGAATTTAGCATGGGACCCACACAGAAAACTTGGGCTGGATTTTACGTCGGGCAGATGGGAGCTGACCACTGATGTAAAAGTTGGTGGCGAACCTGCTTTCGCCCAGCCCGGGGATCCGACCTGCATTTTATGTGTCCCCGGGCTTTAATTGTTCCGAGGCGGGACTTCCACCTGCTTGAGGGAGGAAGTCCCGCCTCATTGAGCTACCAGACAATCATCGGGCCGACAGAGTCCCAGCAGCGCCACCGGGATCAGTGGCCCAGCTGAGGACATGGAGCCAGGACTACAGGTAAGTTTGATTTGCCTCGCCGGTGTGATCGGTCGTGTCCCGGCGAGGCAAGGGTGGTTGTGTGGGGGGAATGGGGGCATCTTGGGTCTTGGGGGGGTTAGGGAAGCAGGGGCAGCCCTCAATCGGGCATCCTGTGCCCATTTGTCTGAGCCCCCCCGGTGTGCTGAGAGGCCGCCAGGTTTCACTGGGTGGCCTTTCACGTCTTCCAGACGCCCGCTTGCCATAGGTAAAATCTCTGTGGAGGCAGGCGACGACCCTTAAGTGGCTGTTAAGTGGCCACTTAAGGGCCTTGATTGGCCTGGGGTGGGCAGCCTGTTTCTCGCCCACCAATCAACCACCACCCCCACTCCACGGCCCACATAAAGTGGGGTGGAGGCAGGAGCAGGTCAGAAAGGCCTCCCGGAGCCTCCTGCTCAATTTTACGGCATCCCCCCCCACACCCCGCCACCATCCGGCTGGCTGGGGTGGCGTAAAATTCCAGCCCTTGGGCCTCTCCTTCCCTAGGCTTTTCCTTATCCCTGCTTACAGTGGCAATAGATTGGGAAGACTTTGGTCCTCTGGTTCCCAAAGGTCTCCAGCATTAGGGGTTTCCTTGTGCTATTTTTAGATCTGTTGTAGACTAATTGATAGAGATTGATTGCTATGATTAATCAACAACTCCATTATCATTGTAATGATGCAACTACCAGGATGGTAGAAAGAGAACTAGATAGATATTCATCTTTTATGATCCAGCAGTTCCTATGTTCTGTATATTGCTGTGATGAAACCACATCAGAAAAGGCTGAAGGAATTGTCTTAATTAATTCAGTGCCCTTTATTTTTATCAAATGGTCTATATTACTATATCTCCTGCTGGTTTTGTGAAGCAATACCTTTTATTATATTACTGGGTCCACATGGTTCCACATTGGTTTCATCGCTACTGGAAACCATTTGACAGAACAATAATAATTCTGTGATTTAAGACATTAAACACACCTGGTGCTTAAACTTTGCATGTATTACCATGAAGCAAAGCATGATAAAAGGTTTAATTCTAAGACATGAGCTGACATGTTACAGATTAAGTAAAGGTTTCATCAATGTTTGAGGCCTTGGGTTATGAACACAAAGCGGAGAGCAGGAGAAACATACAGTTATCAAATAGACTTCCCTGGAGAAATTGTCTTCTCTTCAGTTTAGTGGAAAGGGCTTTCATACCAGCAGTTCAGAAAAAACTTTGGCATGCGATTTCTGCTTGTCACATATTTTCTCTTTTAAATTTATATTTCACTTTCTATATAATTTCTTTCCCACTGCTCCCATGCTCTCTGGGCTACTCTACAAAACATGTAACATATTTGCAGATTTCTTCAATGCTGGTTCATAGGGAGCTGATAGGCTGAGTGCAAGAGCAGTCAGCACTCTTTGTGCCCTTTGACTTCTCTCCTTCTTCACCTCCACTTAGCACTCGACATAATAGCTGAGAGTCTAAACTCTAATATGTGGGGAAATTCCTGATGAGAATTTTCACCTTGCCAATCTTTGGCCCAGCATATTTACGCACCCACATCCTACGCCATACTTATACAATGCTTTTAATACCTAGAAATTATAGCATATTTTATTTATTCATTCATGGGATGTCGGCATTGTTGGCAAGGTCAGCATTTATTGCCGAGCCCTAATTGCCCTTGAAAAGTTAATGGTGAGCTACTTTCTTGAATTGCTGCAGTTTGTATGCTGAAGGTACTCCCACGGTGCTGTTAAGTAGGGAGTTCCAGGATTTTGACCCAGCAACGATGACGGAATGGTGATATATTTCCAAGTCAGGATGGTGTAACAGTTACAATTACAGTTCTCGAATCAGTTATGATCAAAAGTCATTGACCTGAAACTTGAACTCTCTCTCTCCACAGATGCTGTTTGACCTCCTGTGCATTTCTAGCATTTTCTGTTTTTATTTCAGGTTTTCAACATCTGCAGTAATTTGCTTTTATTGTCAGGATGGAGTCTGATTGGTATTGGGCATCAACAAGTATTTTGACAAGGAAGCATATTGACAGTTTATTATGGTATTGTGGTTTTGCTTCTTTCGCACCATTTTCTTGTTTATCAACTTGTTGAGCATTTTTGTCAGCGGAATGTGTTCCTTACAATCTGAAATCTGCTTCATTGTGCTTTCTACCCCTGCTGAGCCTGCTGGAGCAAGGATTAGTAAATATCTCAGTGGTAATAAAGTCAGAAACTTAACTGAACCAGCTATATAAATAAAAGCAAAATTTTATTTTCAGCTATATAAATACTTTGGCTACAAGAGGAGGTCAGAGGCTGGGAATCCTGTGGCGAGTAACTCACCTCAAAGCCTGTCCATCCACAAGGCACAGGTCAGGAGTGTGATGAAATACTCTTCACTTGCCTGGATGAGTGCAATTCCAACAACACTCAAGCAGCTCAACACCATCCAAGATAAAGCAACTCGCTTGATTGGCACCCCATTCACCACCTTCAAAATGTACTCCCTCCACCACTGGCGCACAGTTGCAGCAGTGTGTACCATTTATAAAATACACTGCAGCAACACACCAAGGCTCCTTCGACAGCATCTTATAAACCCTCGACCTCTACCATCTAGAAGGACAACGGCAGCAGATGTATAGGTACACCACCACCTGCAAGTTCCCATCTAAGTCACACACCATCCTGATTTGGAACTATATCGCTTTTTCTTCACTGTTGCTGGGTCAAAAGCCTGGAACTCCCTCCCTAACAGCACTGTGGGTGTATCTATACCACATGGGCTGCAGCGCTTCAAGAAAGCAGATCAACACTACATTCTCAAGGGCAATTAGGAATCGACAAGAAGTGCTAGCCTGGCCAGCCATAGAACCATAGAAAAATTACAGCACAGAAGAACGCCATTCAGCCCATCGTGTCCGTGCAGCGATGCTCAGTTCCCAAGAATGAACATTTAAAAACCTGGAGTTCCAAGGCTTCCCACTGTAGCATATTGAAATATGTGAAAATATTCACAAGCCAGAAATTCAACAAGCTAAAAATACAATTCAGATTTATTCACAAAGTTAGATCAGAGTTATAAAATAGAGCAAATTAGACTAATTATAGTGTTACGACCAGGTGAGAAAGGGGTTTCCTCTCAGCCTTTGCCTGGTTTAACCGTAACAAGGATTAATTTTAAAAACACCGTATTCTTAACTCCCCCTCAGTGAATCCTTGTTCACTGCTTTCCAATTGTAAGGCAAAGAAATCAATCAGACAGGTTTTCTTAGATTTAAAGAAGAAAGGTGGAAGTTTGTTAATCTTAACCTCTAATTTGGTTAACGACTACAAATACGCGAAGCGACCACACTAGCATGCAGACACGATAAACACATACGCTGATAGGGACAGAAAAAGTAGAAAGAATAAAGGGGAAAAGTTTGAGGCAATACCTGGGTTTCTATTTACGGTCCTTTAAGTTCGATGTAGAGTCTTTGGTTGCCAGTAAGTCTTGCCATTTCGTTGGAGCCAAGTGCACACTTTAAAATTTGTTCCAATGTAGGAGTCTTTTCCTCTTGAAGTTTAAGTGACTTCAGTGGATCCAGAGATTAGTGAGAGAGAGAGATAGAGGCTCTCTTCTTCCAAGTTCAGTTGCAATCTGCAGTCTGACCCAAGCTGTCCTGTGAGCAGTTCAAAACCAGACATGGACCAGCAGGTTAATCATGTGACTCATTTTTAAAAAAAACAAACTCCTGCGTTTGTGGATTCCAAAGCTCTTGTTGGAGGAGGGGGGGGGGGGTGCGGTGTAGTGCTGTCTCTTATACCGACAAGATGTGGATCACCATTGCCCAGACCAATCTCTGTTAATTGAATCAGTGAGCAGTTCCCATTGTCTTTTCCTAGGCAACTGTCTCTTAGAATGCAAAATGTTTTTTCCAGCCACTGCTGATCTCTTTAAACAAGTCATCTCTTCACTCCAGCAACAGTTTAAAATTATTGTACACGTGACAAAATTAATATGTCTCATTCTTGGCAGGTTGTGGCCTTCATGACAATAGTGCAAAAAACAGATTTTGATTTATATCGTCCAATTTGTTAGCGCTCTCATGAGCAGTTAGAACAGTTTTCTACAATTAAACAAAGACCTGGGAACTGGTGCAGTGAATTCCAGCTTTCTTGTGCATCCATGTGATAGTGCATTGCTCAGAATCCAGAACTAAATAATCTGCAAATGGACTCTGCTTTTCTCTGTAGAATGAAAAAATGGAATAACATCATGCTCATTTAGCATAGTTCATGGGCACTTCTACATGTACCAGTTTTTAAAAAACAACCAAAGCAAAACTAAAGTGTGATATTACACAATGTTTCTGCTCTGCTCGCAGAAAAGGGATGTTAGTGCCCTGAAAATCATGGGGAAAAGCTTACCACACACCTCCCCCCTCCCCCCACTCCTTGTTGCAGTTGCAGCTGATGCCATCCTCAAAGGAACCTACTGCTGAACAGTGGAGCACCTGCCTGCTTCAGGTGTTAGGCCCTTTTATTATGCAAAATGAGATATCATGATGTACATAGGACTATAATTGCCAGCCTGGGAGATAACTGGGTGTGCGCTGTGCATCCTCTGCCTAATTGTACCTGAAGAAGACCAAAAACAATAATTTTAAACTATATTGGTGGGGCCAGGAGAGCTGGAGTGCACCTCTGGCCTCCACAAGAACAATGTGGCTGCTGTTGCCCAGGGCTCCTCCCCTTTCATATCATCTCCCCAGCCCTGATGACCAACATTTTTTTATTCTTTCATTGGATGTGGGTGTCACTGGCGAGGCCAGAATTTGTTGCCCATCCCTAGAGCAGAAGAAATAAAGTGGAAATGTTTGAGGCAATATCTGAAGAGCTTTTGTTGTGTTTCTTCGAGCTCACTGTAAAGTCCTTGATTGTAGGTAGATCTTACTTTTTGGTGGGGCCCAGTATTCTTCTCAAACCTTGTTCGCTGTAAGAGACTTTTCTCTCTTGGGGTTCATGTGCCTTCAATGGATTCAGAGGCTTGTGAGAAAGAGATGGGAGCAGACAGGAGAGATCTTCTCCGTTCAGGAGCAAACAGACTTTCTCAGTTCGAACTGTTTGTACAATTCAGAAAAACCCAGGTTGCCAAGCAAGTTAGTCATGTGACAAACTGGTCTGACCACATCTTGGATTGTATCACCTTAGCAGTCTCTGTAATGCTCCTCTTACACACAATACCTGGTGATCAGTGTCCATTGTGGGTTGAAGGTGTCAGGGAATGGTCCTTTGTCTTTCCAAGCACTGTCTGTTAATATGCAAATGTTTTTTCCAGCCACGGCTGATCTGTTTAACAAGTCCTTTCTTCACTCCAGTAACAGTTTAAAATCAATGTTCATGACAAAATTAATGTGCCTCATTCTTAGAAGGCGGGAGCTTACCATGACAAGGGTAAAAGACAACATTGGGCATATCAGAATTCAACTATATATCTCCCTCCAGTCTGGAAAAATCATTCACCACAACTTTTGTTTTCTATTCCTTAACCAATTTTGTATCCATGCTTCTCTTGCTCATTTTATCCCACGGGTTTCAATTTTTCATGGCAGTTTAAGATCAGACTGTCTTGCTATGCTTATCGATTCTTCCTTGATAATTTTTCGGACTAAAGAGCTCCATAAAAATTGGGCTTGTATAATTCCCATAAACCTACTCCCTTTCTCAAGTGAACAAGAAACTGTCACTTTACACAGAGCATGAAGGAAGATCTGAAAAGGCTTACGGATTTGCTGGTCTACTTGTTTTAACTGGAGAAAGTTTCGTGCTTAAAAAGAGTAAATGGATCCCATGTGGGTCACTTCTTATATTTATTGTGGTTACGGTATTGTCTCAGGTCTTTGTAAGAAATGCAATCCATTGGATAGGAAATGCGCCTGGACATTCTTCGTTATCAATAATTTAATTGGAAATAAGTTTGATTTATTTTTAGTCTGTACAAAGTAATTTAGCATGTGACCTTCCATATCTTAGTGACTAAAGACAAAATAGAACTTGCTTGTAAATTCTGGGAAGCAAATTACTGCAAACTGGGATAATTGTTACAGTAAGTGGAATATTAATTCTGCAATACAGAGTTCAAAGTTCAGTTTCTATGGGACATGGTTGCAGAAAGAAACATGAAAGGGACAACAGCATGAATTGTAGCAGAGGGCAAAAAAATTGGCTGTAGTTGGTTCTAACATGGAAGATGTAAGCTTTACTCATTAACTGTCAACCAATTTATTTAGCTGGAAAGATCCAATACAATCCTTCAAACACCAAGAGTTCACTCTGTCATTTCATAAAAATGATCCTTTAAGTACATATATCTAGAGGGTCAGCATCTATGAGTCTGTACAGATAGAAATTTAGAAGATGATTTGTCATACAGGACAATGACTGCTTACTACATTGATTTTTCTCAACCCTTGATGTTGGCAAGGAGAAAAATGATCCCGTCTATATCATTTTTCACTTACAACCTTTGGCTTCTCAACTCTCTCCGTCTTGTCACATGAAATTAATTCAGTGCTCTCATCAGGCAGGACAATGCAGTACAAAAGAAGTCACTGGAGAGGGTCTGAAGAGATTTAGCTGCTTTACGAGATTTATTGATCTGTGTTGTATTATCTCAAGAGTCTTGAATAAACCTTTACATTCTCAGATGACATTAGAAAGCATACACATTGGAATGTCTTGTGTTAGCCTAAAAATCTAGTCACTGTAAGTTAAATGTTCAGTTTGTAATTACTGGGACAATGACATCGAGGGATGAACTGAAGAATACCTTTCAGTTCGATAGGAACTGACCCAAGCCAGCTGAACCCAAGAACCCCAAAGCAAGAAACTCTCAATCATAAATTTCCAACTACTGTCCGAACAATTCGGTGAGGTTTTTAAGCTAACTCATAAATTTAAAATCATTATTATCTTGTTGGTTAAAGAGAGAGGCACCACAAATATTATAAAAATCTAAGAGCAACTTAATGTGTTACTATAGCAATAGTATTGCATCGTGATGATTCCAGATGGTGCTGACAGCAAGTTGGCTGGATATTTTCTTTACTACTGTTGCCTTTTTAAAGAATTTCAAGCTTGCAAGCTGCAGGAATAGAAATGTCCACATTAAGTCTTTGAAATCCCTTCAGAACCATTATTGTGAAGATTGCATTGAATAGCAATTTTTGATTCTCCAAATAGGTTAAACATATGTGCAGGAATACCCAAGCTTCTTTGGGAAACTGAAATTTCTAATGACAATAAATTCATGCATGCCCAGCAGGGAGCAGTGCTTGAAATAAAAAACCTGAGACAAAGAATCAGCTCTACAAAGTTATAGCTCTGTCTCCTACCCATGCGCAGTTCAAGTTCAACATCAGTGAATTTACCCTAATGCTCTTTTATACCACCTGTTCTAACCAAGGTTGATAATAAGCCCACCAACGGTGTTAGCTGTGGTTGCGCTCTGGCCTCTGAGGCAGAAAGTTGTGAGTTCAAGTCCCACTCCAGAAGCTTGAGCACAAAGTCTAGGCTGTTGTCAGTGTGTTACTGAGGGAATGCTGCACTGTCAGAGGTGCTGTCTTTTGGATGAGATGTTAAACCAATGTTTGGCTCATCACGATGGCATTCGTAAAACTGTCCTGTATTTCATCACAATAAAGGCAGATATTCATCATACAGATAGAGGAAACATGGAGACTGGCCAACTGTTGTTGGAGAGCACATTATCAAATATCCAGTGTGAAGTACCTATTCTGATTGAGTTACAGAGAGAAAAGCAGCTGCTGCTGAAGCTTCACAACTCCAGCTGTTGGAATCACCATGGGTATGGATTGTCTGCGTCCTTGCACTGGTCAGCAGGATGTTGGCAGTGCACTCATATTTTATGGTGATTTGTGCTGCTCACAATACCACATGTGAAAAGCTTCTGGTACCTGTTGTCCACCCAGTGAGGGCTCAAACTCATACTTGTCATTTATCTAATGACTGACTAATGGCTATCCTCTGGTAGTGGTTAGTAAATGGGGTTTCCTCAGGATTGAATGGTTCCAAGGTGACAAAGCTGGCAATAGAAGTTCAGAACCAAGTCAACCCTCTGAGGAATATTTGGTAATCTGATATCTGAACAAGACAGATCCACAATACACCAGGGTGTTGCTGATGATCGACCAGCCAGTCTGATTTATTAATGGAATCTGAAGGCTACACCTGGGATCCTTTGCTTCAGCGCAAGAAAATCTTGTTAACCAATGCTGTAATGGACAAGTAACATGATGTTTACCAATGCTTTGTTGGCCAAATTACATCAGCACCACTGCGCATGCTTGGTAGACCTTAACGTTAAACTCTCTGGTTGAGGGTAAAGGCAGAGGGGGTGGGGGGAGGGGGAGGGGTTGGGATTTGCCTTTATGGGGAGACAGAGTGTGCTTTCTGGGATAGATTTTCATCTTCACTGCCCAGACAATAATCTGGCAAAGCAGATCAATGGAATGACATTGAGTCAGTCCTATAGGCAATCAACTCAGCCAGATTACTGCCTGTGTGATGAACACATAAATCGACCCTTATATTTCTCAGCAATTGGTTCAGCAATATTTAAACACCGTGATGTGTCCATGTCAGGTATTTGACTGACCAACAACAAATTCTGTTCGGAAAATGCTACCTGTCATGCACGGGAAAAAAACCCAACAATTAGGCAAATAACCAATCCCTGATGGTATCGGTTAGAACACCAGGGAGAGCTCCTTCCTTGAATAATTAAGAGTCATTAACTTACCCTGGACAGGCAGGCAAGGCCTTAGTTTAATGTCGCATCTGAAAGTATGGCACCTTCAGCAATATAACATTCCACTGGAATATCACCCAAGATTATGTTCTCAAGTCAAAGAATAGAGCTTTAACTCATTACCTTCTTAGCTCTGAGGTAAAGGTGAGGAGACGATGGGCTGAATGGCCTCCTTCTGTGCTGTAACAATTCTGTGATTCTATGAGTTTCTAAGTAATGAGTAGCTCCTTGTCCATCCCCAATAATGAGGACATTTGAAAATGGGACGATCCAAGTACATGACTGTACTCAGTTTATATTTTGCACCAAAACAGACATTGGTCCAGACTGAAGCCCACACTGACGATGGTTACCAGCTGAGCTGTGGCCCTTTTCAAACGTATTGATATTTTTTCAGGAGCCAGAACTCAAAGAGGGCTGAGGAGGTCGCCTGTGTGAGTGCATAAGCCATATGCAACTACTGTTCTAAAAACCTAAATCACATTAAAATGGATGATGTGAAGAATACAATCCACATATTCTGTCGCATAAACTCAGAAACTCTGCCAAAACTGCAATTCATTATTGACCATGAAATTCATATAACATTGGTAAAATTATGCTTCCCTCCTACTTATTCTAATTGTGTGACTAAAGAAAACAACCTTCTGTAAATCACTCAATCAGTTTACTTCTGCCGTTGAATTCTGCTAAATGGGTGACAATCAGGAGAGTTATTTTGGAAAATGGCAGTTAAACAGCAGTGAAGGTCTGTTGGGGAAGTTTGCTCTGTATCTTCAGCTGTCTCAGCCTCTTTTTCTCATCAGTAGCAAAGGCTCTTTCAGTGCTCACTCCATGTCAGCTACATGCTGAGGTCACTGGGACATGAGCAGCCAGGCTCCAAGCTTCAACTTATCAGAGTTTATTTTTTACTCAATCTTGCTGAGTGCAAACATAGCTCCTGATTGGTGCTTTTAGGTTTCAGACTGAGGTACAATCTGTTAAAACAGATTCAAATGCAGCTAGATGTTGTATCTTAAAAATTATGTCACAATATTCTTTCAAGTGGCAGCTGGTGCCAAAATATTCACACTCTGGATGATGCTATCAGTGGAACACGCAACAGATGGCCAAATGTTGGCTTTTCCTTCACCAGTTTCCCATGACTAGAAAATATTTCCTTCATAATCAAGATATTACTCATGGAGGAAGTGTGCAATACTGGACAGTATCAAAGCAGAATCGATTCTGTTGTGAATGGGAAGAATTTCAAAGTATCTTTTCCCAAATAATATAATAATATTTGCAGTTAGAAGGAAATCTGTTCTAATTTTAAAATCAAAATTATTGATTTTAATGACCCATAGGAAATTAATGAAAAAGACTTACATTTATATAGCACTCTTCACGACTGTGGGACCTCTCAAAGCGCTGTACAGCCAATGACATGCTTTTGAAATGTAGTCACTATTGTAAGGTAGGAAACGTGGCAGCCAATTTGCACATAGCAAGCTCCCACAAACAGCAATGAAATAATGTCCAGATAATCTATTTTTGCAATATTAATCAAGCGATTAATATTGTCCAGGACACCAGGGATAACTCCCCTGTTCTTCTTCGAAATAGTACCATGGGATCTTTTACATCCACCGGAGAGGGCTGACGGGACCTTGGTTTAACATCTCTGATTTCCACCCACTTTGTTACTTTGCTTTTAGAATCAAACGTGTTGCAATTTCGACTTGACCCACACTCAATGGTTAGAATTTGAGGGTGTAGTTAAACACTCTCTGGTTAAAGAAGTTTCTCCACAATTCCCTATTGGATCCATTAGTGACAACCTTATATTTATTGCCTCCTATTTTGGACTGCCTCACAATTACAGAATCACAGAATTGTTACCGAACAGAAGGAGGCCATTCGGCCTGTCATGTCTGCATTGGCTTTCCAAGAGAGCAATTTACCTAGTGCCACTCCCCGGCCTTCTCCCTCTAGCCCTGCACATTCTTCCTTTTCAGATAACAATCCAATTCACTCTTGAATGCCTCAATTAAACCTGCCTCCACCACAATCTCAGGTAGTGCATTCCAGATCCTAACCACTCGCTGCGCAAATTAATTTTCCTCGTGTCGCCATTGCTTCTTTTGCCAATTACCTTAAATCTGTGCCCTCTTAATCCTTCCACCAATGGGAACAGTTTTTCCCTCTCTACCCTGTCCAGACCCCTCATGATTTTGAACACCTCCATCAAATCTCCTGTCAACCTTCTCTTCTCCAAGGAAAACAGTCCCAACTTCTCCAATCTATCTCCATAACTGAAATTCCTAATCCCTAGAACCATTCTCGTGAATCTTTTCTGCACTCTCTCTAATGCCTTCACATCTTTCCTAAAGTGTGGCGCCCAGATCTGGACGCAATACTCCAGCTGAGGCCGAACCAGTATTCAATACAAGTTTAACATAACTTCCTTGCTTTTGTACTCTATGCCCCTATTAATGAAGCCTAGGATGCTGTATGCTCTATTAACTGCTCTCTCAACCTGTCCTGCCACCCATGATTTATGCACATATACACCTAGGTCCCTCTGCTCCTGCACCTCCTTTAGAATTGTGTCCTTTATTTCGTATAGTTTCTCGCATTCTTCCTACCAAAATGAATCACTTCATACTTCTCTGCATTAAATTTCATCTGTCACTTGTCTGCCCATTCCCCCAACCTGTCGATGTCCTTTTGAAGCTCTACACTATCCTCCTCACAGTTCACAATGTTTCCAAGTTTTGTATCATCCGCAAATTTTGAAATTGTGCCCTGTACACCAAGGTCTAGGTCATTAATATATATCAGGAAGAGCAAGGGTCCTAACACTGACGTTTGGGGAACTCCACTACAAACATTCATCCAGTCTGAAAAACATCCATTCACCATTACTCTCTGTTTCCTGTCACTGAGCCAATTTCGTATCCATCTTGCTACTGTTCCTTTTATTCCATGAGCTATAACTTTGCTCACAAGTCTGTGTGCGACACTTTATCAAATGCTTTTTGAAAGTCCATATACACCACATCAACAGCATTACCCTGATCAACCTTCTCTGTTACCTCATCCAAAAACTCTAGCAAGTTAGTTAAACATGATTTGCCCTTCACAAATCCGTGCTGGGTTTCCCTAACTAACCTGGATTTTCCCAAGTGACTATTAATTTTGTCCCAAATTATCATTTCTAGAAGCTTCCCCACCACCGTGGTTAAACTGACTGGCCTGTAGTTGCTGGGCTTATCTTTATACATTCTTTTCAACAAGGATATAATGTTTGCATTCTCCAGTCCTCTGGCACCACCCCTGAATCTAAGGAAGACTGGAAAATTATGGCCAGTGCCTCTGCAATTTTCACTCTCACTTCTCTCAGTATCCTTGGATGCATCTCATCCAGTCCTAGTGCCTTATCAGTTTAAGTACAGCTACCCTATCCAATACTTCCTCTTTATCAATTTTAAACCCTTCAAGTGTCTGAATTACCTCCTCTTTCACCATCTTGTAATTCCATCTTTCTTGTTCCTCAGCTCTAGCCAAATAGGTTCTGTCCTTAATCCCTCTGGGATATCCTCTCTCTCCAGCACTGCAATGTTCTCCTTAATCAAAACTGCCACCCCTACCCCATTCCTTCTTTTGCTATCTTTCTTGAACACCTTGTATCCAGGAATATTCAGTACCTCGTCCTGCCCTTCGTTGAACCAGGTCTCCGTTATCGCCACAACATTATACTTGCTATCTAAGCCGGAAGCTCACCAACTGTATATACCACACTCCGCACATTCACATACATGCACAGTAAACTTAATTTAGACTTTATTACTATCCCTTTTACTCTGACCCCACCTAATACTTTTACTATTTCCTACTTCAGCACAATCTGTCTCTCCCAATTCTCTGTGCACCTTGGTGTTACACCCTTATGTTATCTCCTGGTTTCCATGCCCCTGCCAAGTTAGTTTAAAACATAGGAACATAGGAAATAGGAGCAGGAGTAGGCCACTCGGTCCCTCAAGCCTGCTGCGCCATTCAATCAGATCATGGCTGATCTTCTACTTCAACGCCATTTTCCCGCACTATCCCATATCCCTTGATATTGTTAATATCTAGAAATATATTGATCTCTGTCTTGAACATACTCAATGACTGAGCCACCACAGCCCTCTGGGGTAGAGAATTCCAAAAATTCACCATCTGCTGAGTGAAGAAATTTCTCCTCATCTCAGTCCTAAATGGCGTTCCTCTTATTCTGAGACCAGAAACCTCCCCAGTAGCACTAGCAAATAGCCTGCAAGGAAATTTGGTCCCAGCTTGGTTCAGGTGCAACCTGTCTGACCTATACAGGTCCCATCTCCTCCAGAACTGGTGCCAGTGTCTCAGGAATCTAAAGCCCTCCCTCCTGCACCATCTTTCCAGCCGTACATTCATCTGCTCTATCCTCCTATTTCTATATTCACTTGCGAAAGGTACTGTGAGTAATCCGGAGATTACTACTTTTGAGATCCTGCTTGCTAATTTCTTGCCTAGCTCCCTAAACTCTGACTGCAGGATCACATCCCTCTTCTTACCTATGTCGTTGGCACCAATGTGGACCACGACCACTGGCTGTTCACCTTCCAACCTCAGGGTGCTCTGCAGCTGTTCAGTGATATCTCCTAATACCAGTTAAACTACTGCCTCCATTTAGAGAGAGGCAAAAACAACTTAAAACTCACCAACCACTCAACTGCCTACTCACCTAATTAATGCGTCCGGGCTTCAGCTCTGTCAGAGCAGCACCTCCTCCCTCACTGCACCAAATTTCCACACTTACTAAATTACCAAATTCATACTCTCGAGCTGCACTCAGACATGAGTTGCTACCTTCGTGCCTGCTTATGTTGTCTGCTTAGCAACGGAAACGTCTTCTCTACATTTGCCCTATCAAATCCTTTCATAATCCTAAAGACCTCTTTCAGATCACTCTCTGCCTTTCTTTTCTACAGCAAAGTGTCCCAACTTGTTCAATCTCATGTGATAGGTGTTGCCTCTTAGTTCTAGTATTATCCATGTTGTCACAAAAACATGCTATGTTGAATGATGATTTTTAAATCCACCAGCTGGAAACCTGAATTAAATTTAAAAAGAAAAGAAACAGATAAAAGGTGACTCTACTAGCAGCTAAGACATGAAGGCCATCACCGGGACATTAAACTGATGGAGATGAACCAATCAACCTAACCACTTGAACAAAGGAACCCTGGTTGTAAGAAGGGAATTCCTAGACAAGGACTGATTAAGTTGCAACAAGGAATACATACTGGTAACCAACATGTTGAATCACTGGGTGATGGTCATGTGACAGGCCTGCTATCTGTGTGCTTAAGCTGCAGTTTTTTCTGCAGTAACTGGACAAGCAGCTAGACGCCGACAAGAGAAGACCCAAGTGGGGTCCCGCCTCCCTCTCTCTCTCTTTCTCCAATCCACCTTGTAAGCTTCGAACCCTGCCTGCTGGCCATAACCACCTAGACCTATCACTGCTGCAGATGGAGACCCCCATGAAGGAAATCATCTGCATCACTATCTCCAGGAGAGCCACCAAATCAGCCGTCCACATCTTCAAACCAGAAGCCTCAGGACCACCGAATTCAGCCTGAAGGCAGCTGAGTCACCAACCTTCACAGACTGTATACCCCTTTTTATTTCTCTGGACTCTAATTCAGCCAATCTATCCTTCCTCACTCTGTAACCTAATTGTGTGTGTGTATGCGTGTGTGTGTGTGAACTTCAAGTATGTGTGTGTGTGTGTGTGTGTGTGTATGTGAATGTTGGAGTGTAGTTTAGTATTTTACTTAGATCAGTTTAAGTACAATAAAACTGACCTCTTTCTTTGATAAACTCAAGAAAACCTGTCTGATTGGTTCTTTTTATGATCACAGCACATAAATGGTTAAACTGAATTGGCAAGTATATCCATTTTAAAAATAAAATAAATCTGTTGTGGTCTGACAAGAAGAGGGACAAGAGGGGAGCCCTTCGACCACTCCTCACCTGATCCTAACAATGTAAATCTTTCTGCCACCTTCTCAATGCATCTATATCCTTTTTATAATATGGAGACTGGAACTGTGCATCATTTTGGTTTCCTCTAACAGTTATAATCAAGTATAATGCTTGTGAAAATTCCCCTGTATATAATCCTACTTGACATTGGAAGCTTCAGGCAGATGCTTGATTTTTTGAAAAAAATTATTCATTCACAGGATGTGGGTATCGCTGGCAAGGTAAACATTTATTGCCCATCCCTAATTGCCCTTGTGAAGGTGGTCATGAGCCACCTTCTTGAGCTGCTGCAGGCTGTGTGGTGAAGGTACACCCACAATGCTGTTATATAAGGAGTTCCAGGATTTTGACCCAGTGATGATGAAGGAACAGCAATCTATTTCTGCTCCAGAATGGTGTATAAATTCTTATACTTATGGTCCAAAATTAGGGTCCATAAATATAACAATTGAAAGTTATCTATCTTTAGAGTTCTGATTAAGCTTTGCACCTGAAATGTTAACCTGTCTTCCATTTTAAGACATTGATCAGAATGCTGTGTGTCTCCAGCATTTTCTATTTTTTGTGGTGTTCCTGGTTACTCAGATTAATTTAGCTCTTAAAAGGTTGTCTCTTACCTATCATATACTGTATCTTCTTTCTCAGTGTGCATGCGATTTTGTTGTTGTTGTATTTGTCAAACAGATCTTTTCCAGCTTGTCTGTTTGAACAAAATGACCCCAATCAGTAGTCCTTGAGCATGCAGCAGACTTCCTGGTGCTTGATGCACACTTGGGGGTGAACAGGGCTTCCTGCATGGAGCATCCAGTCTGCAAAATATATCTCTTCAGTCCCCAAAGTGTCTGCTCAGTACCTCAGAATGGGAATTTTTGAAAAGCAGAGCTGAACTCAATAGCAGCACTGTTTACAAAATACTTTTACAATTTAGCTCTTGTTGGCTTTATATATAACCCAAATTGTGTAGAAAACTGCTCAGCTGCACAGCCAGCATTTTATATCATCTGAAAGGATGTTGTGAAGAACATTTTTTATTTAACTGCAATGTCACCAGTCATAACATAGAGATAGATTGGATAAATGAACAACATTACATTCGAAGATTGCTGTAACTTATCTCTGCTTTCACTGACTGAGACTATCTGCATATATATCAGACAGCAGGCTATTACATACCTGAGATGGGATATGGGAAAAATTAGTTAACTGAGATCTATTTTTCTTTGTTTAGATAAAATGTTTAGTGTCTTGTCTGTCTATATTAGAGCAGGGAATAAGAAATGTCATTTAATCGGACTCTGCATCTCCAGGTCTCTGTCACCCTACACCACCTTCTCAAGGGCAATTAGGGATGGGCAATAAATGCTGGCTTTGCCAGCAATGCTCACATCCCATGGACAAACATAAAAAAATAGGGTTGCCAACTCTGTTAGGATGTATTCCTGGAGATGTCATCACATGATCTTCTGCCTTCAACTACCTCACCCGGCCAAACAGCCTTTGCTCCCATCCTTAATATTTTTATAACTAATAAACAAAAGTGTCCAAAGAAATTAAAAAAGGATGCACTTTTTTTAAGTGTATTTTCTCTCGTGTTGCTTGCAGCAGTCAAGCAGACTAATCTTAATTCCAGGACAATCCTGGAGGGTAGACAACCCTACCTGTACTTCTTCACGCCTGTAGCTCCAACCTTTCAGGACTGCTTTCTGTACACCATTTTGTATTTTCAGGCAACATATTTTCTCTTGTCAACGCCAATTGTTTTCAGAAATAAATCTGCACCCCCCCCCACCCCACCAAACCCCGCTTTCTGTAAAGAAATATTCTTGACCAAGGCGCACAGAGCTGGAGACACAGCCAAAGCTGTAATAATTATTAGGAGCAAACTAACTTGGTCTTTGCTGATATAATCCCAAAGTTTTGGATGATTGTAGTGATATGCAGCAGGAAAAACAACAGTGCAGTACAGCTGCAGATGCAATTTAAATATAATCTAAACTTTCAACAGTGCAGAAATGGTGCATGAAATTTTCAGCTCATTTCATTCAACACCAGACACTACCCGACATAGGGGTTATAAGAGCAGGTTACCCATCTGTACTGTTATTTTTTTTTTCAGAGAAACATTAGAATTGAAAACTTGCCTCTGTTGTGTCAACCTTTTGCCTCCTGTTTCAAGGATGTCACCACGGGCAACTCATCAGAGAGCGGACTGAAATAAAGGAAGGCCAAGAGAAGATGAAACAGGTCAGGATGTGGGAATGCAGAGGAATCTGATCGTGTCTCCATGGCCCAGATAATGTGACCCTGCAACAGAACTGACAGTCACCTGGGATTTCTTCACATTAATAATCTTGCCTGTGATACAGTGCATTTTACTACAGCAGAGTGTCTTAAGAGCAGGCTGGCACTTTTGTCCCAGATATTTGGTCCAAAATAACACATCTGAAAGAATACCCTGTGGCGAAAGCACTGATTAGCTGGCGTAGAATGGATAAACGTAAAAGCAACAGCTCCACAGGGAACTTCCTCAAAGCAGCTACAAGGGTTTGATTTATGCTTGCAGAGAGAATGTAAGTGCCTTGCTTAATCATATTTATTACACTGCTTAAATACTCTATTTAACATTCACCCCAGATAAGTTAAACTTCATATTAATAGGCCCATCAACTTTAGGAAACAATAACATCTGTAGCTTGCAGTCCATAGCCAAACCCAGAATGGCTGTGATGTAAGCACTTATTTTACAATCCACATCTTATACAAACTCAAAGCTTCACCCGAAAATTAAGAAAGATCTAATCAAATTTCCCTCCTGACTGAAATCCATATACAGGACTCCCTGAAAAGGAAATCTTCTTTGTGGGATAAATCCACTAATTACAAACAGTTAAGCGAGTCCCATGGTATCACGTTTAATGAATCTTGGCCCAATTATAGGAAGCTGCTCAGCTGCAGTTACCTGGCAATAAAATCCACCACATGTGGTTCTGACACATGGGCAGCACTCAGAGATTGGGGTAAAGCCGAGAGAAAATAAATCTCCTGTGTACACAAATACAGACAACAACAACTTCTGCACAATTGTACTGGTTACCATCCCTACTGACAGCACTATTTGCTGCGTACCATTTTAAAATGAGGATTGCAGAAAATAGAGCCAGCTTTGTACTCATTTTGTCCTTTGCATGGAAGGACTGTGAGAACTGAGCACGTGCTGAGGTAAATGTTCATTCTACAAAGGGGCAACGTCTGAACATCCGGCAAGCGGGACAAGGAGTTGGCGGCACAGCTCTGATCTCTTTGAACATTGGAACAAGAGTAGGCCATTCAGCCCCTCAAGCCTGTTCCATCATTTAGTGAGATCATGGTTGATTTATGACCTAACTCCATACGCCCACCTTTGCCCCATATCCCTTAATACCTTTGGTTAACAAAAATCTATCAGATTTAAAATTAGCAATTGACCAAGCATCAATTGCCATTTGTGGCACAGAGTTCCAAAGTTCTACCAGCGTTTCCAAGTACTTTTCCGAATTTCACTCCTGAAAGGTCTGGCTCTAATTTTTAGACAAAGGCTCTGAGTCCTAGACACCCCAACCAACAGAAATAGTTGTGATCAAACCTGCCGACAAGGGAGGTGCTGCTGTTGTCTGACGTACCGACCTTTACCTTGCAGAGGCTGAGCGCCAACTCTCAGAAACTTCTTCCTACTTCCCCCTGGACCATGACCCCACCACAGAACATCAAGCTATTGCCCACAGGACTGTCACTGACTCCACCTCCTCTGGAGATCTCCCCTCTACAGCTTCAAACCTCATAGTCCCGCAACCCCGGACAGCCCTCTTCTACTTCCTTCCTGAAATCCACAAACGGGACTGTCCTGGCAGACCCATTGTTTCAGCCTGTTCCTGCCCCACTGAACTTATTTCTTCCTATCTTGACTCTATCTTTTCTCCCCTGGTCCAGTCTCTTCCCACCTACATCTATGACTCTTTTGACACCCTATGTCATTTTGATAATTTCCAGTTTTCTGGTCCTAACCGCCTCCTCTTCACTATGGACGTCCAATCTCTCTACACCTCCATCCCCCAGCAGGATGGTTTGAGGGCTCTCCGCAACTTCCTTGAACAGAGGCCCAACCAGTCCCCATCCACCACCACCCTCCTCCGCCTGGCTGAACTTGTTCTCATATTGAACAACTTCTCCTTCAACTCCACTCACTTCCTTTAAGTAAAAGGTGTTGCTATGGGTACCTGCATGGGTCCGAGTTATGCCTGTCTTTTTGTGGGATATGTCAAACATTCCTTGTTCTAGTCCTACTCAGGTCCCCTCCCCCAACTCTTTTTCCGGTACATTGATGACTGTATCAGTGCCGTTTCCTGCTCCCGCCCTGAAATGGAAAACTTTATCAACTTTGCATCCAATTTCCACCCTTCTCTCACCTTTACATGGTCCATCTCTGCCATTTCGCTTCCCTTCCTCGACTTCCCTGTCTCCATCTCTGGGGATACGCTGTCTACTCATATTCATTATAAACCCACTGACTCCCACGGCTACCTTGACTGCACTTCCTCACACCCTGCCTCCTGTAAGGACTCCATTCCATTCTCTCAGTTTCTCCGTCTCTGACGCATCTGTTCTGATGATGCAACCTTCCACAACAGCGCTTCTGATATGTCTTCCTTTTTCCTTAACCGAGGATTCCCCCACACTGTGGTTGACAGGGCCCTCAACCGTGTCCGGCCCATTTCCCGCACCTCTACCCTCACCCCTTCCCCGCCCTCCCAGAACCACGACAGGGTATGCCTTGTCCTCACTTTCCACCCTATCAGCCCCCACATCCAAAGGATCATCCTCCGCCATTTCCGCCACGTCCAGCGTGATGCCGCTACCAAACATATCTTCCCCTCCCCTACCCTGTCAGAATTCCAAAGGGATCTTTCCCTCTGTGACACCCTGGTCCACTCCTCCATTACCCCCGACACCTCATCCCCTTCCCACGGGACCTTCCCGTGCAATCGCAGGAGGCGTAATACTTGCCCTTTTACCTCCTCTTTCCTCCCTATCCAAGGCCCCAAACACTCTTTTCAGGTGAAGCAGCGATTTACTTGTACTTCTTTCAATTTAGTATACCGTATTCACTGCTCACAATGTGGTCTCCTCTACACTGGGGAGACCAAACACAGATTGGGTGATTGCTTTGCGGAACACCTCCACTCAGTCCGAAAATATAAACCTGAGCTTCCTGTTGCCTGCCATTTCAACACCCGCCCCTGCTTTCATGCCCACATCTCTGTCCTGGGCTTGCTGCAGTGTCCCAGTGAACATCAACGCAAGCTCGAGGAACAACATCTCATTTACCGATTAGGCGCGCTATAGCCTACCGGACTAAACATAGAGTTCCATAATTTCAGAGCATGTCTGCCTGCCCCTCCCCACCCACCTTTTTATTTTTAGTTTCACTTTTTTTTTGTTTTTATTTAATTTTATTTTACTTTGTTTCATCATTCCATTTTTTTTTACCATGTGCCTGCCCACTGGTTTTTTTCATGTTTGTGCTTTTGGCTAGGGCTTTCATTATTCTGTCATTTAGCACCCGCTCTGCACGAACACTTTGTCTTTCACCACACCATTAACACACCCTTTGCCTTTGCTCCATGACCTCCTTGTCAGTTATTCTCTGTGACCCTCTGCCCAATCAACACATTCCCTTTTGTTCTCTTTGGGCCCACTCCCACTTTATTTGCTTAAAACCTATTACATTTCTAACCTTTACCAGTTCTGATGAAAGGTCACTGACCTGAAACGTTAACT
The DNA here is from genome assembly GCF_036365525.1 of Heterodontus francisci. Lineage (NCBI taxonomy): Eukaryota > Metazoa > Chordata > Chondrichthyes > Heterodontiformes > Heterodontidae > Heterodontus > Heterodontus francisci. The sequence continues at coordinate 54,185,639 of NC_090394.1, forward strand.
TTGCTTCTCTCTCCACAGATGCTGCCAGACCTGCTGAGTATTTTCCAGCACTTTTTGTTGTTATTCAGATTTCCAGCATCTGCAGTATTTTGCTTTTATTATCTAGAAATAATTTCTCTCTTTCTACCCTACCAGTCCCCTTAAAATCTTGAAAACTTTGATCAAATCACCCCTTTTAAATTCCAGGGAATTTCCTCATACTTTAACCCCTGGGTCTAGCTATCATTCTCTCCAAGGTCAATCTATTCTTTCTGAGGTGTGCTCACAGTACTCCAGGTGTGGTCTAACCAGGGCTTTGTATGGCTGAAGTGGGCGTCTACCCACTTGTACTCTTGTCCTCTAGATATAAAGGCCTGCATTCCATTAGCCTTTCTGATTGTTTTCTGCACCTGCCCATGACATTTAATGATCTATGTATCTGAACTCCCAAGTGCTTTTGGGTCTCCGCTGTTTCGAGTTTTTCACATTTAGAAAATACCCTGTTTTATGCTTTTACATTCTGGAACTCTCTACTTCCAAGGGTGGTGGAAGCAGAGACAATCAATGATTTTGAAAGAAAATTGGATGAGCAATTGAGGGAAATAAACTTGCTAGGCTCTGGGGATAGAATGGGGGAATGGGACTGACTGGCTTGCTCTACAGAGAGGTGACATGGACTCGATGGACTGCATGGCCTCGTTCTGTGCCCTAATGACTCTATGACAAAGTGGATGACCTCACATTTCCTTACATTGAAATTTGTCACAGTTTTTCCCTTTCACTTAATCTATTAATATCTCCTTGTAATTTTATGCTTCCATCTACACTGCTTACAATGCCACCTATCTTTGTGTCACTGGCAAACTTCAATATCTTGCTTTCTATCCCATCATCTAATAAATACAGTACAGTACATATCTGAGTCCTTGTGGGATATCAATAGTCACATTCTAAAGTACCTGTGCATTATCCCTACTCTCTGGGTTAAATTTCCCCAGTCCCGTGGTGGCGGGCTTGGAGGAGGGGGATGATGGGAAAATAGGGGGAGCTGCGTCGAGACAGCTCCCTGATGCATTCCCACTGCCGGGGAAGTTTCCCGGGGTGATGTGGGTGGTGGATTGCCTGTCCGCTGCATGGCACCGACAGCCAAATTAAATAATTAAGGCCCAAATTAGGAGCACTTTTTCAGCACTGCCGGCATTTTGCTGACATAGTGTGGCCCCCTGCCGCATCCAGAGGCCCTCAGCTCCATGGAGGGCTGAGGGGACCATTGGAGCTGGAGGCTCCTTGCCACAAAGAGGGGGCTGCCATCAGAAAAAGCTGCACATGTGGCCCAAACGATTCCTCCAGAGGGGTTTTGCCTCTGTTCCAAGGGGCATAACGACTTGCCTCCTCTGAAATTTTCATTTATATTTACGCCTCCCAGGGCTCCCCTCCCAGTGGGGCTGCCGAGACTCTACAGCTGCCGGCCCTATGATTGGGAGCCCACTCACCATCCTTACTACGATGGTGAGTGCAGGGGCTGTCAATTAGAGGCCACATCCAGGACGATTGCTTGGCCAGTCTCCTCCCGGCAAGTGTGGGCTCGCTACTCCCATTGGTCCCAACCTTGGGAAAATTCAGCCCTCTGGCCCCTGGCAGGCCTTGTTTGGGTAGAATGCAATACTGTACGAATGCGCCTCCTGGCTTGCTCTAGTCATGTGACGTCTGCCATGAGGCACTCACTGCAGGCATCCATCAGAAGTCAGTTCAATAAAGACACAGTACAAGCAAGACTGTTGTCCTGTGAACTCATAACAGGCCTAGAGACCCTCCCTGCCTGCCTGGGTGTGGGTGTGGATGCAGCCACCGGCTGCCTTGTAGAGGGACTCCCCATCCCCCGTCACCCTACCCTGCCCCCCCCCCCCCCCCCCCACACCCGCCACATGATGGTGGCCAAGCTGTTTTATATGTTTTTTTAATGTACTCACAAGTTGGTGAGCGGCCGCCTCCATGTTGAAATGCCCTCTCAGTTACTTACCATCTGCTGCTGCTCCTCTCAAGCTCGAAGGCTTCTGATTGGCTCTCCAGCTTCAAGAGCCCACTCACCACCGTGAATTGGACAGAGAACCCGTCTGGATCTTAAACAAGGAGGCACCGCTGTGAAAATCCCAAAGACTGACTGCTTCACCCAGGGGTGGGTTCAGGATCCAGAAACAGTCCTAGTTACTGTTTGCTGCCATGGAGTGAAAATCCAGCCATATTGGTCGGCCTTTTATTCCTATTCCTTTTACTTAAAAAGCATGGCAACAGCAGACCTTATCTATGCATGCATTTTGCTCAGAGGCAAAATGCTGAACTTTGACCCCGCTGCTATGAATTAAAGAAACACCAGACATACAGGTGAAAAGTTAAGGTACGTTTTAGTAGAATTGTGCTCAATCTGGCATTCAATTTGCCCATATGAGTAGTGTGAAAATGGAATCGAATGCATCTTGAATTCTCCCATCTGTACAGATGTATCCTGAAAGTTATGTTAGGAGTGAGATTTAACTTTGGTATGATGGTCAAGTGGTGCCAGCTGCTAGATTAAGACTTACATCACTTCAGGGTTCAAATCCCTGCCATTACCAGTTGGAATAATTCCCAAAATGCAGGCACAACTTTCAAAAGAAGAAAATAAATTGAAATCTTTGTGCGGTGGTGAGTAAACATATTGGGATGGATTTTACCAAGCCCACGACGTTGGGCTCCGTGGTGGGCGGGGGGGAGGGGGTGCAGGAAGATGGTTGCGGTAGAGGCCCACCATGGAGCTTGACGCCATGAAGGACAGGCATGATCCTCCTGGTGGTGGCGAGGCTCCGCGGAGGCGACAGGACCTGGATTTGAATATGTAAAGAGCCGCTTACCATACATTATTATGCATGGCACTGTGATTCAGCCATCAGTTCCAGATCTTCAGCTGGACGTGCAACTCTCCTATGCCTTCACACATGTCCGTGAAAAGCCGGCAGCACCGGCCCTCGAAGCCTGTGAAGGTGGGTGGGTGTGTGTTGTGAAGGGGGTCTCAACTCTGCACTTTTGAAGGGAGGTACCCCGTACCCTTGTTCCGTAAAGGGGGCCACTTTGCGCCTTTGTGAATGTTTGCTGGGGTGGAGGGGGGGGGGAATCAATGGTAATCCATGACTCCCTTATGTGGGCTGGGGACCACAAATGGTAGCTAGTTTAAGGTCATGTCGCTGGTGGGCATATCCAGGCAACTGCAATAATATGACTGTGGTCAGGCTGCCCTGCTCTTATCTAAAGCTAAGACTGACTATGTCATGCCATACCATATAAGTAATGCTGGAACGCAGGTGAAGGACCAGTTCACATCACTCTGCCCTGTTAGTGCCATTGACCTATTGAAGGAACTGAGTTGAGTTGACCGCCAGCATAGAGATGGGGCTGGTCCACCCTGTCTTTATTATAATTCCTTTATTCAAAAAGGGGAGACAGAAAGCAGGAAACTACAGACCAGTCAGTGTAACATCTGTCGTAGAGAAAATGTTAAAAGCTACTATTAAAGACATTGGGCTGGATTTTACTGGGCCCCCAACGTCGGGGGTCATGGCAGAGGGGCCCAGAAAATGCCTCTGGGAGAAGCACGTCATGGACCTCGATGCCGGGAAGGCCGGCCCCATATTGCCAACGGTGGTGAGGCCTCATGGCGGCCGCCCGCTGCTCGGCAACGGAGCTGAAATATAAATATTTAAATGTATGAAAACAATTGAATTAAATACTGACCCGCTCCCTCCGTCCGTTCCGCTACCATATTGGTGGCGGCAGCCGACAGTCCCACACCATCGGATCTCTGTTCGGAGATCTGATACTGGACACTGGTGTCGGGTGAGGGGGGGAGCATGGAAATTATTTCAGTGGGGGTGGCAGGAGTGGGGAAAACATTTCCGATTGGTGGAGGGGACAATGAAGATAAAAGTTACAGAACTTTTGGGGTGGGGGGGGGGGGTGAAGGACAGGTACTCAAGGTAAGTATCTGGGGGGGCGGTGAGAGGGCAAGGAATGAAGTAAATGGATATTGGCGATGTTGGGAGAGGATATGGAAACATTTCTTTCATGGTTCAAATAAATTTTAACATATCTATTCCTTCAAATATTGAAATTCAATGCTAGAGCTGGAAGCCTTGAAAAATGGCGCTGGTACCTGCACAACGCTGTTGCCAGGGACAGATCGCTCGTCCAATGTCACGTCATTGGGGTGGGGGGGGTGGGGGGCTACCCCGGCCATGTAAATGAGCCACCGCATATAATATAGCAGCGGCCCAGTGGAGTAAAGCCTGTGCATGCAAACTGCCATCTTTTACATCGGTGATGGCAAAATAAAATCCAGGCCATTATAGCAGGAATTTAGAAAAATTCAAGGTAATCAGGCAGAGTCAACATGGTTTTGTGAAAGGGAAATCGTGTTGAACCAATTTATTGGAATTCTTTGAAGAAGTAACGTGCTGTGGATAAAGGGGAACCGGTGGATGTACTGTACTTAAATTTCCAGAAGACATTTGATAAGGTGCCACATCAAAGGTTATTGTGGAAAATAAAAGCTCATGGTGTAGGGGGTAACATATTGGCATGGACAGAAGGTTGGATAACTAACAGGAAACAGACAGTAGGCATAAATGAGTCATTTTCTGGTTGGCAAGATGTAACGAGTGGTGTGCCGCAGGGACAGTGCTGGGCCCTCAACCTTTTACAATTTATATAAATGACTTGAATGAAGGGGCTGAAGGTATGCTTGTTAAATTTTCTGATGACACAAAGATAGGTAGGGAAGTAAGTTGTGAAGAGGACATAAGGAGGCTGCAAAGGAATATAGATAGGCTAAGTGAGTGGACAAAGATCTGGCAAATGGAGTACATGGTGGGAAAGTGGGAAATTGTCCACTTTGGCAGGAAGAATTAAAAGGAAGCATGTTATCTAAATGGTGAGAGATTGCAGAGCTCTAAGATGCAGAAGGATCTGGGTGTCCTAGTGAATGAATCGCAAAAGGTTAGTATGCAGGTTTAGCAAATAATTAGGAAACTAATAGAATGTTATTGTTTATTGCGAGAGGAATTGAATACAGAAATAGGGAGGTTATGCTTCAGTTATACAGGGCATTGGTGAGACCACATCTGGAGTACTGTGTACAGTACTGGTCTACTTATTTAAGGAAGGAGTAAATATGTTGGAAGCAGTTCAGAGAAGGTTTACTAGACTAATACCTGGAATGAGTGTGTTGTCTTATGTGGAAAGGTTGGACAGGCTAGGCTTGTATCCGTGGAGTTTAGAAGAGAAAGAGATAACAGCCACCCTTCCTCGCACCTCTGACATCTCCGGTGCCTTGCAGGAGTAGCTTCTTGGCAGATAAGGCTCTTCAGAGGTCATTGCTGGCTGGTCAGCTCCAGCAGCAAAGGTTTAAATGTGCAAGAGGTTGCATGCAGGGCTGACTGCCATTTAAATATGGCACCAGCACCTGCTGACTTGTCAGCTGACACTGTTCCCAGCATCGCACAGCCCGCCCCTTTGCCTAATCGAAAGATGAGGTGCTGCTCCTTGAGCTTGTGTTGATCTTGTGTTGATGTTCATTGGAACGCTACAGCAGGCTAAGGACAGAAATGTGGGTATGAGAGCAGGGTGATGTGTTGAAATGGCAAGTAACCAGAAGCTCAGGGTCATGTTTTCGGACTGAGCGGACGTGTTCCGCAAAGCGGTCACCCAATCTGTGGTTGAGCTCCCCAATGTGCGGGAGATTGCGGCGGCTCTTCGGTTGCGGCCCTGAGCTTGCCGCGAGATTGGCGGTGGGCTCTTAAAATCCAGCCCATCGACCTTTTACCTCTGAGGCCTGGCTATGAATCAGACACAAAGTATTGAGATGAAAACCTGATTTTTTGTTTACTCCGCAGGTCATATCTGAGGTTTTTGAGTTGAAGCATTTTATTGAGGAATTTCTGAGGAGGATTTGGATAGACTTTGCTCTCTAAGTGACAGATATAGCTTATGTGTTTATCCTCCACAGACCATTTTCATGGCCCAGCATAACTCCAAGTGCAGGCCTGCAGCTGTAGGCCTAAAAGTAGCACCTGAAGCCTTTAGATTATCCTGGAGTAGTGGGAAGAAATCGAGAAAAATTTTCAAATAGTCCTGAAATATCTTCAGGACCCCCCCCCCAGTTCTCGAAGAACCTTTTCTGCGGGCTACCTGACAGTCATAAGTGGAGGAAGCTTAGTCGAGAAGCCTAGAATTGAAATCTCACCTCTCATTATAATATGAGCACTGGGCCTGCACCAGCTACAGGTGTTATGTTTTCTCTTCCTTAACACAAACACACCAATCACACACACACACTGAATCTTAAAAGGTGGGTTCTTTTATTGAAGGTACTAACTTATATACAGCAATACGCGGAAGGTAGGGTAACATGTCTTAGCTCTGGACCTGCCTCCAACAACTGCCTCACATGGGTCTGTACATCACATCCTGCCATTTTAGATACGTCCCTTAAATTACATAACAGCAGGCACAGATCCAGTTATTATCATGAGGAAAGCCTCAAGCAATTGTGGGTCAGTGCAGGGTGCAGTGGAGAAAGGGGGATGGGCGTGGGGGGGGGGGGGTGGGGGCAGGAGAAGAGACCCAGCTTAATGAGCATCTATCCCATTCTCTTCTTCCCAGGAATGCCTATTTCCTGATGGAAAGGGAAAAATAAAGTCTGCTCCCTTACACTGCAGCTAGCCACATCTAACCAGGATGCAAAACGTAGGCAGTGACCATGTGAAATGGAAAACTATTCTGCTTCCCAGGGGGTGAGCACAAATTTCACCAAAAAATTCCAAAAGGCAATAAACCCAGATGAGATAAACTCCTGCTAAAACTACTTTCTGATCCCACAGAAGATTGTTACAGCAAGGTGTAAATATTTTTTAACGAAACAAAAAATCAATTCATTTAAAAATGCTATCAGTATCAATCAGGCACCATGATGGAACTGACGTGTTATTATAGCAAGATTACATTTACTTCTGAGGCAATCTCTATCTCATATAAGACTTGATCAGTTATTAAGCACCAAAAATTGCAAGCGACTCCACTCATATAGTGGGTTGAGCAACATTGAAAATACACTCCAACTAAAGGCCTTGTTTCTAGGCTTCCATAAGCTATCATCCATTACTGTTTGTGCTTTAGATCCATGTACAATATACACGGTAACTGTAACTGGACTCATACTGGTCTAGCATTTGAAGCCACATTTTCCTACAATTGTTACTATCACAATTTCTAAAATGACTAAAATGAAACAGAATTATATTTCAATTATTTTTAATTATCAAGGAAAAAGTCATTGTTCTGTGCAGGCTGGTCTGTTCAAACTAGAATCACTATTGAATAATTAAATGACAATTATTAAATCTCAAGCAATCGAGCAGTCAAACAAACCCATACACTGTCTACCAATCACAGAAAGCTTCCAACAGCCCAGTGGAAAGTGAGTCATCGTACTCCATAGTTGATTGAACAAGAGTTAGAGACTACCTGTCTGGTGATTCTTTACAGCCTGGACTTACAAACAACTGAATTAACACAGTCCAGGAACACTAATGTGGTAGGTGAGAAGTTAAGGAGCAACCCCTGGATTCTCTGGCACTGCTATATAAATGAAAAAATAGTTTCCATCTGGCTGCAAAATGGACACATGACAGGAAGGCCCATAGACCCACACTGCATGACAGGATGCGTTACAACACTATTCAGTCCAGATCCCAGCAGTTCCAGGAAGGAGCTCTGAATAGCAAGCCTTCCACTGTGGACCCCTCCATAACAAATGGTAAAACCAAGGAATATCTCAGTGGAAGACGAAGGCAAGGAACTATCGAGTATTCAACAGCAATGGATACAGGAATCCAACATTAAAGAGTAGAATGGTAAGAGAAATTTCTGAGAGGTGGCCATGAGGCAGAGGTACCTGAGCAAATGATGGGGAGGGCTGGTCTGGGGCTGGTAATAATGAGCAGTACAGCTGGACAGGTATGATCAGATGAAACCCTTCCTTGAAGCCAACAGGGCTAGTTTACTCCATGGTAAATTAGGCAGTGTGCTTTTCATATGTGGGTCACTTAGTTGCTGCTGAACACTGCTGTTTTTCCAGGTTGAAATAATTGAATTATGTTGGATGGGGGCTACAGTCTCAGATTCGGCACCAGCTCATTGTAAGGGGTGGCAGTTCTGTGAGCAACTGCAATATGTGAAAGGTAAAGGCGGCTGCTGTTAGCATCGATGGTTGCTATGTCAGACTAGAACCAATACCACTCCACTCCTTACAGTCCTGCTTCCCACAAAAGATTTTATTCCTTGAAACCCTCCCTACCTTACGTGCAAGTTGCTAGCTACCCACAGGAAGTTCCTCGATTCTCAAGGCAGAGCCTAGCAATGCTGAATGCCGAATTGACCCAAACATTCTTCATTCCAAGTCGTATTCTGGAAAATGTCTGAGGTGGTGTTGCTGCATCGGCCAGAACGGCAAGCACAAAAGCCTTGCTTTCATTCAAGTAGTGCCTTGGGATCGTTCCCATCCACTTAGAACAAACCAGTTGCACCACCTCTGCGACCTGAGAAGGCAAGGTTGAGTCTTAATTTAATGCGTCACGTGAAACACAGCAGCTCAAACAATCTGGCACGCAAGTGTCAGCCAAGATGATGTGCTCAAATTGCTAAACTGGGGTTTGAAATTTCAGTCTCTTACATTTCAGAGTGAAGACATGGTGCGGGGTGGGGGAGGAATAATAATAATTCCAATCCTTGGTGATGAAGCAGTATGTTCATGTCACTGGTGATTAAGAAGAAAGACCACAGTACAGATTCCCAGTTTTCCGTTCAGGCACAAAGCTGGTGTTATGGATTAGTCACCTGCGAGAGAAAGTGCCAGAGTTTGACTTCCAGTGATTTCAGACTGGGCTCTGCAAACACTCCAATCAAAAATTTCAGTTACCCTTGGAGAGTTCATTTACTGAAGGAAACATATGGCAAATAAAACCACTTGGATTTTTTCTGAAGGATAATTTACTGGTGCCAATGGATATTCAGAAACAAAATCCAAGTGGTTTTATTTGCCATATGTTTCCCTCAGTCACTGAAATTTCTGATGTCAAAAATATGATTTTAAAAACAAAAACATCAAAAATGTCCATCCACATTAACAAAATGGAATTAATTTTTGCTGTTAAGAAAATCAAGGGAGGAAATAACAGAGGCTCTGGCCATCATTTTCCAATTCTCTCTGGCTATAGGCATGCTGGTGGAGGAATAAAGGATTGCTCATGTTGTACCGTTGTTTAAAGAGGGAGAAAGGGATAGGTAGACCGAGTAATTACAGGCTAGTCAGCCCAACCTTGGTGGTGGAAAACTATTGGAAAAATTCAGAGGGACATTATTAATCATCATTGGAAAGGCACAGATTAATCAAGGACAGTCAGCAGGGATTTGTTAAGAGAAGGTCATGTCTGATTGACTTGATAGAATTTTTTGAGGCAGCAACAAGGAAGGTCGATGAGGGTAGTGTAGTTGATGTAGTCTACATGAATTTTAGCAAGACTTTTGACAAGCTCCCACATAGCAGACTGGTCAGAAAATTAAAAGCCTATGGGATCCAAGGAAAAGTGGCAAGTTGGATCCAAATTTGGCTCAGTGGCAGGAAGCAAAGGTAATTGTTGATAGGTGTTTTTGGGACAAGAAAGCTATTTCCAGTGGGGTTCTGCAGTACTAAGTCCCTTGCTTTTTGTGGTAAATATCAAGGATTTAGATTGAAATGTAGGGGCATGATTAAGAAGGTTGCAGATGATCCAAAATTTGGCTGTGTGGTTGATAGCAAGGAAGAAAGCTGTAGACTATAGAAAGATATCAATGGACTGCTCAGGTGGGCAGAAAAGTGGCAAATGGAATTCAATTTGGAGAAGTGTGAGGTAATGCATTTGGGGAGGACAAACAAGGCAAGGGAATACACAATAAATGATAGGATTCTGAGAAGTGTAGAGGAACAGAGAGACCTTGGAGTGCATGTCTACAGATCCCTGAAGGTAGCAGGACAGGTAGATAAGGTGGCTAAGCGGGCATGTGGGATACTTCCCCTTATTAACTGAGGCATAGAGTATAAGAGCAAGGAGGTTAATCTCGAAATGTATTAAGCACTAGTTGGGCCACAACTATGCTACTATGTACAGAAATGAGAACAGAAAGTGCCAGAAACACTCAGCAGTCTGGCAGCACCGGACTCTCTCCACGGGTGCTGCCAGACCTGCTGAGTATTTCCGGCACTTTCTGTTCTCATTTTGGAGATCCAGCATTCATAGTGTTTTGCTCTACTTTGTACAGTTCTGGTCACTGCGTTACCTGAATGATGTGATCACATTAAAGAGGGTACAGAGGAGATTTATGAGGATGTTACCAGGACTGGAGAATTTTGGGAAATGTTGGATAGATGGGGTTGAGTGTAGGTTTCATTAAATTGTGAGGAACCTAGATAGAGTGGATAGGAAGGCCTTAGTTCCTTTAGCAGCATAACCAAGGGCCATAGATTTAATGTAATTGGGAGAAGGATTAGAGGGGAGTTGAGGAGAAATCTTTTTCATCTGGAGGATGGTGAGCGTTTATCTGTAATTCAGTGCCTGAAAGGGTGGTAGAGGCAGAAACCCTCATCACATTTAAAAACACTTGGCTCTGCAGTTGATGTGCTCCAACATGCCAGGTTATTGACCAAGACCTGGAAAGTGGGATCAGGCTGGATAATTCTTTTTCGGCCTCCATCTGTGCCATAAATTTCTACGATTCTATGAAATTTCCCCACAGAATTATCTTTTTTGTGTATTATACTAGCTTAATCAAGTTCTCATTCTGTCTCTGAAATCTGGCTTTTACAGTTGGTATTTTTCCTACACTAAGGACTTTGTTCCTGCAATTCACTGGCTGCTGTAGTCTGAGCATGTGCAACATTTCCCAGCATGCAGCAGGATGACGCTCTCTCTGTACAATTTCCTCACGTTATAATATCTCCGCTGAGTTCCTTTGTTTTTCCAAATCATTTGAAAACCAACTAAAAGTACATTTTAACAGCTTTACTCAGTAAAGTTTCAAGTGTTATATAGTCTCTCATTTTTACTTCAGAGACAGTGATCCTGGAAAGCATCACCTGTTCTTAAAAAATTCTGCTCTCCCTTACACAATGAGGGAAAAACATGGAGTAATTGTTCTTTTCTGTCGATAAAAACCTGATAACAAAAAGCAGATTTCTAAATGCCATTTTGTAACATTGCTCAATGTACAGATATTTCAGTTTGAATTTCCAAAATATGTGAAAGCAAGATGAATTTAAGAAATCCTTTTTGAAATTACGTTTCACGTTAGCTTCTGGTAATGAGTAAGTTGGCACCAGATCACATGTCCACAAAGCTATAGGATTGTCATAAAAACCCAAATTCCCCCTGGAAAAGAGAATCTGCCATTCCTACCTGATTTGGTTTGCATGTGGCTCCAGGCTCACTGTATGAGATTCACTTTTAGTGCCCTTTGAAGTGGCCTAGCAAGCTGTTGAACTTCAACAGAAAATACATGAGTGTGAAGCAAGGATAAGGCTGCCCACCATCTCCTCAGGGCAATTAGGGACGGGCAATAAATGCACCCTTGCCACCATGGTACAGAAACCAATAAGAAATAAAAAAATACTTGCTATTTTTCCTCAATAACAGACATTTCTACGGTCCAAAATATGGTTTTAAACAAAACAAAATGTCCCGTTTCACAATAATTAAATTTACAACTGAATTATCTTTTGTGTCTTTTAATCCCTTCGTTAAAGTTGTTTTTACTGCAAAGCTTCACCATTTTCAAAATATCTGGACAGAACTTTCAATCATGTCCATGTACTGTGAGCTCGCCCAGCATGAAATCTATCGATTAGTAAAGGCTGAAGGGGATAAAAGTATTCCCCTCATCTTGAGAGGATTTGAGAGATTCTTTGCTTTTTCTTCAAAAGACGTAAAGAAACTATAGCTTAGAATCTCAAGCTTTATTTCAGGCATGCTTAACATTTAGTTAAATTTGTTAACACATTTTGTTTTTCTATTATGAGCTGCTCACAGATGGATTACAGCTGATTTCTGACATTACAATTGTGACGACACCACAAAAAGTATTTCATTGGCTGGAAAGCACTTTGGGATGTCCTGTGGTCATGAAAGGCATTATATAAATGCAAGGCTTCCTTTTCTGTAAGTAAAGGAGGTTGGGATTCTTTGTTGATAGTTAGTAAAAGTATTTTTTTTAAATCAAAATTGTTGCTTTTATAGTCACTCACCACTTTATATCGGTTTCCAAAATCAATTAAAAAATCCCTTCTGAAACATTTTTCAGGATTGAGGAATTTACATATATATATATATATATATAAAAATGTGGGAACTGCATCTTTCTTATCTTCTATCTTTGGCCTCCTTGTCTCGAGAGACAATGGGTAAGCGCCTGGAGGTGGTCAGTGGTTTGTGAAGCAGCGCCAATTCTAGAGTGACAGACTCTTCCACAGGTGCTGCAGATAAAATTGGTTGTTGGGGCTGTTACACAGTTGGCTCTCTCCTTGCACTTCTGTCTTTTTTCCTGCCAACTGCTAAGTTTCTTTGACTCGCCACTCTTTAGCCCCGCCTTTATGGTTGCCCGCCAGCTCTGGCGATCGCTGGCAACTGACTCCCATGACTTGTAATCAATGTCACAGGACTTCATGTCGCATTTGCAGACGTCTTTAAAGCGGAGACAAAGATGGCCGGTGGGACTGATACCAGTGACGAGCTCGCTGTACAATGTGTCCTTGGGGATCCTGCCATCTTCCATGCGGCTCACATGGCCAAGCCATCTCCGGCGCCGCTGGCTTAGTAGGGTGTATATGCTGGGGATGTTGGCCGCCTCGAGGACTTCTGTGTTGGAGATATGGTCCTGCCACCTGATGCCAAGGATTCTCCGGAGGCAGCGAAGTTGGAATGAATTGAGACGTCGCTCTTGGCTGACATACGTTGTCCAGGCCTCGCTGCCGTAGAGCAAGGTACTGAGGACACAGGCTTAATACACTTGGACTTTTGTGTTCCGTGTCAGTGAGCCATTTTCCCACACTCTCTTGGCCAGTCTGGACATAGCAGTGGAAGCCTTTCCCATGCGCTTGTTGAATTCTGCATCGAGAGACAGGTTACTGGTGATAGTTGAGCCTAGGCAGGTGAACTCTTGAACCACTTCCAGAGCGTGGTCGCCGATATTTATGGATGGGGCATTTCTGATGTCCTGTCCCATGATGTTCGTTTTCTTGAGGCTGATGGTTAGGCCAAATTCAGTGCAGGCAGCCGCAATCCTGTCGATGAGTCTCTGCAGACACTCTTCAGTGTGGGATGTTAATGCAGTATCGTCAGCAAAGAGGAGTTCCCTGATGAGGACTTTCTGTACTTTGGTCTTCGCTCTAAGACGGGCAAGGTTGAACAACCTGCCACCTGATCTTGTGTGGAGGAAAATTCCTTCTTCTGAAGACTTGAATGCATGTGAGAGCAGCAGGGAGAAGAAGATCCCAAACAGTGTTAGTGCGAGAACACAGCCCTGTTTCACGCCACTCAGGATAGGAAAGGGGTCTGATGAGGCGCCGCTATGCTGAATTGTGCCTTTCATAATGTCATGGAATGAGGTGATGATACTTAGAAGCTTTGGTGGGCATCCAATCTTTTCTAATAGTCTGAAGAGACCATGTCTGCTGACGAGGTCAAAGGCTTTGGTGAGATCAATGAAAGCAATGTAGAGGGGCATTTGTTGTTCACGGCATTTCTCCTGTAGCTGGCCAAGGGAGAACAGCATGTCAATGGTGGATCTCTCTGCTCGAAAGCCACACTGTGCCTCAGAATAGACACGCTCGGCCAGCTTCTGGAGCCTATATAAAACGACTCGAGCGAAGACTTTCCCCACTATGCTGAGCAGGGAGATTCCACAGTAGTTGTTGCAGTCACCGCGGTCACCTTGTTCTTATAGAGGGTGATGATATTGGCATCGCGCATGTCCTGTGGTACAGCTCCCTCATTCCAGCACAGGCAAAGCAGTTTGTACAGTGCTGAAAGTATAGCAGGCTTGGCGCTCTTGATGATTTCAGGGGTAATGCCGTCCTTCCCAAGGGCTTTTCCGCTGGCTAGAGAATCAATGGCATCAATGAGTTCCGATTTTGTTGGCTGTACGTCCAGCTGATCCATGACTGGCAGAGACTGGGCTGCATTGAGGGCGGTCTCAGTGACAACATTTTCCCTGGAGTACAGTTCTAGGTAGTGTTTCACCCAGCAGTCCATTTGCTTGCGTTGGTCAGTGATTATGTCCCCTGATTTAGATTTGAGGGGGGCAATCTTCTTGATGGTTGGCCTAAAAGCTCTCTTAATGCCATCATACATTCCTCTGATATTTCCGGTGTCAGAGGCCAGCTGAATATGACTGCATAGGTGTTGCCAGTAGTCATTTGCGCAACGCCTAGCTGTTCTTTGTGCAGCGCTTCTGGCTGCTTTAAGTGCTACGGATGTTAACTCACTGGGGACTTTCTTGTAGTTCAACAGTGCAATGCGCTTAACGGCTATGACAGGTTCCAGCTCTTCAATATGAGATTGAAACCAGTCTGCATTCCGCTTCACACGTTTGCCATAGGTGGTCATTGCTGAGTCATAGATGGCGTCTCTGATGTGGGCCCACTTGGTCTCTGCATTCCCTGTGGGAGTGTTTTGAAGGGCTTTTTCAAGTGAATTTAGAAACTTACGTAACAGCTGTGGATGAGAAATTCTGCTCGTGTTGATGCGCGGGCGGCCCTTCTGCTTGGAGTGATGTAACTTCTTTGGTTTGAGGCTAACCTTGCTGCACACCAGGGAGTGGTCAGTGTCGCAGTCTGCACTGTGGAAGCTGCGTGTGATTTGAACGCTGTTTAAACGCCTTGTGACAATGAGGTCCAGCTGGTGCCAACAACGTGATCTTGGGTGCCTCCAAGAAACCTGGTGATAGGGTTTAGTGTGAAAGAATGAGTTGGTGATGCAGAGGTTATGATAGGTACACAACTCAAGCAATCTCTGTCCATTCTCATTCATCCTACCGATGCCATAGCGCCCAAGGCAGGAGGGCCATGAGTCATGGTCGGCCCCAGCCCTGGCATTAAAGTCCCCCAGCAGGAACAGGTGTTCGGTGTTGGGGATGCTACTAATGATATTATGGAGTTCCTCGTAGAACTGGTCTTTGCTCAGCATGATAGAGCCACCCTCAAATGGCTCAGAACGCATACTGTCCATCCCACTGCTCACCGCCTCTGGTCCAGTACACCTACTCAGCATTTATGCTCCAACACTCTGCTCCCCACCTGAAGCTAAAGACTAGTTCTATGAGGAACTGCATAAATGATAAATATTTGAGCATTTTCTAAAGTATTTTTTGTTCGTTTCTGGAAACGTATTTATTAAAGTTAGCAAGTGTGTGTGTGTGTGTATTGACGTGTGATGTTACAACAAAAAAGGTACGTGATTGGTTTTCTTCTATCTAAACTAACGAATTTTAATTGGGGTTAGTATAACATTAATTGAAATAATAAGAATCTTCTGAGGCTCAGGTAATTTATTAGGAAGGTTTACTAGCACTATTTAAGCTTATTCGTAGTAATGGGGTTTATTAATTATAAATTACTTTAAAAAAATAAATTAATTAACACATAATAAAGATGGCAGGGCAGTGATGTGTTGTGGGTGCAGTATGTGGGAGCTGGTGGATGCTAGTGTGATCCACGGCAAACACGTCTGCATTGTGTCTGTGGCTTGAGGAGCCTCGGCTCAGAATCAATGAGCTGGAGGCTGAGCTACAGACACTGCGATACATCAGGGAGGGGGAAAGTTATCTGGACAGTTTGTTCCAGAAGGCTGTCACACCCCTGAGGATAGGGTCTTCAGATTTGGTCAGTGGTCAAGGACAATGCGAGTGAGGCAGGTAAGGGGATCAAGAAGGCAGAAGTGGAGGAGCATCAGCCCCAACAGGTTTGAGGTTCTTCAGCTTGTATAGATGAGAGCGAGGGCTACAGGGTGGATGAGAGAATTGACCATGGCACTGTGGTACAGGAAGCCATTCAAGCAGGGGGAGTAAATAGGAATGTAGTGGTCGTAGGGGACAGTATAGTCAGGGGATAGACACAATTCTCTGTGGCCAAGAGCAAGAGTCCAGAAGGCTGTGTTGCCTCCCAGTGCCAGGGTACGGGACATCTACTCAGGACTGGAGAGGAACTTGCAGTGAGAGGGGGAGGATCCAGTTTTCTTGGTCCACGTGGGTACCAATGACATAGATAGGACTAGGAAAAAGGTTCTGCATAGGGACTATGAGCAGCTAGTGGCTAAATTTAAAAAGTGTAACCTCAAAGGTAAAAATCTCTGTATTACTACCTGAGTCACAAGCAAATTGATGTAGGATAAATAAGATTAGAGAGTTAAATACGTGGCTCAACGATTGGTGTCAGAGAAATGGTTTCGATTCATGGGGCACTGGCACCAGTACTGGGGAAAGTGGGAGCTGTACCTTTGGGATGGTCTTCACCTGAACTGTGCTGGGACCAGTGTTCAAGTGAGTCATATAACTAGGGAAGTAGAGAGGGTTCTAAACTAAATAGTGGGGGTGAGGGATCAAGTGAGAGAAAATGTGATAATTTAAAGAGAGAAGAGACGGCAAGGGAGCAAAGTAGCAATAGGGTAATGATGATCAAAGTGTGGCAGGACGGGACAGAACGTACAAACGTAAGAGTACACCAGCAAACAAGACTAGAGGTTGTGAAAATAATAAAAAGACAGAATTAAATGCACTCAATCCGAATGCACACAGCATTCGCAACAAGGTAGATGAATTGACAGCACAAATCAAAGTAAAAAGGTATGATCTAATTGCAGTTATGGAGATGTGCCTGTCCAGTGACTAAGGCTAGGAACTGAATTTTCAAAGGTATTCAACATTCAGGAAGGATAGGCAAAAAGGAAAAGGAGGTGGGGTAGCACTGTTAATAAAGGATGAGATCAGTACATTAGTGAGAATTAGATTGAAAGATCAAGATGTAGAATCAGTTTGGGTAGAGCTAAGAAACAGCAAGGGGCAGAAAACATTGGTATGAATTGTTTGTAGGTCACCAAACAGTAGTGGTAATGTAGGGCACGGTATAAAACAGGAAATTAGAGGTACATTTAACAATCGTAATACAGTAATCGTGGGGGACTTCAATCTACTTATAGACTGAGTAAATCTAATTAGCACTAATGCTGTGGAGGACGAATTCCTGAAATGTATACGAGATGGTTTTCTACTGCATTATGTTGAGGAACCATATGGAGAACAGGCTATTTTAGATGTGGTATTGTGCAATGAGAAAGGGCTAATTAATAATCTTGTTGTAAAGGAGCCTTTAGGGAAGAGTGACCATAGTATGATAGAATTTTACTTTAATTTTGAAAATGATGTAGTTCAATCCGAAACTCGGGTCTTAAATCTAAACAAAAGAAACAATGAAGATGTGAGGGGCAAGTTGACTGTAATAGATTGGGAAACTACATTAGAAGGTATGATGATAGACAGCCAATGGCTAGCATTTAAAGAATTAATACACGGTTTACAACAAATTTACATTCCTTTCATGCACAAAAACCCAGCAGGAAAAGTTATTCAAGCATGGCTAACAAGAGAGGTTAAAGATTGTATTAGATCAACGGAAGAGGCTTATAAAGTTGCCAAGAAAAGTAGTAAGCTTGAGGATTGGGAGCATTTTAGAATTCAGCAAAGGAGGACCAAGAAACTGATAAAGAAAGAGATAATAGAATATGAAAGTAAACTAGTGAGAAACACAAAAATGGACTGTAAAAAGCTTTTATAGGTATTTAAAAAGGAAAAGATTAGCAAAGACAGATGTGGGCCCATTACAGGCAGAGTCAGGGGAATTTCTAATGGGGAATAAGGAAATGTCAGAGAAACTAAACAAATACTTTTTGTCTGTTTTCATTAAGGAAGAAACAGAAAAAAAAACCTCCCAGGAATACTGGAGAACCAAGGGATTATTGAGAATGAAGAATTGAAAGAAATTATTATGAGTGAAAAAGTAGTACTGGAGAAATTAACGGGAACTGAAAGTTGATTAATTCCCTGGTCCTGATGATCTACATCCCAGTCTGTTGAAATAAGTGACTGTAGAAATAGTGGATGCATTGGTAATGAGCTTCCAAAATTCAATAGATTCTGGAGTGGTTCGTTAAGGTTGGAAGGTAGCAAATGTAACTCCACTATTTAAGAAAGGAGGGAGAGAGAAAACAGGGAACTACAGACCTGTTAGCCTGACATCAGTAGGAGCGAAAATGCTGGAATATATTGCACAGGATGTGATAACTGGACACTTAGAAAATAATGAGAGGATTGGGCAGAGTCAACATGGATTTATGAAAGGGAAGTCATGTTTGACAAACCTGTTGGAGTTTTTTGAGGCTGTAACTAGCAGAATAGAAAGGGGGAACCAGTGGATGTGGTGTATTTGGATTTTCAGAAGGCTTTTGATAAGGTCCCACACAAGAGGTTAGTAAGCAAAATTAGAACACATGAGATTGGGGTTAATATACTGGCATGGATTGAGAATTGGTTAACAGACAGAAAACAGAGAGTAGGAATAAACAGGTCATTGTCAGATTGGCAGGTTGTGACTAGTGAGGTACCAGAAGGATCAGTGCTTGGGCCCAGCTATTCACAATCTATATCAATGATTTGGTTGTGGGGACCAAATGTAATATTTCCAAGTTTGCTGATGACACAAAACTAGGTGGGAATGTGAGTTGTCAGGACGATGTAAGGAGGGTTCAAGGGGATTTGGACAGACTAAGTGAGTGGGCAAGAACATGGCAGATGGAATATAATGTGAATAAGTGTGACGTTATCCACTTTGGTAGGAAAAACAGAAATGCAGAGTATTTCTTAAATGATGAGAGATTGGGAAGTGTTGATTTCCAAAGGAACCTGGGTGTCCTTGTTCATACGTCACTGAAAGCTAACAGGTAGGTACAGCAAGCGATTAGGAAGGCAAATGGTACGTTGGCCTTCATTATAAGGGGATTTGAGTACAGGAGTAAAGCTGTTTTGCTGCAGTTGTGTAAAGCCTTGGTGAGACCTGGAGCATTGTGTACAGTTTTGGTCTCCTTAACCTAAGGAAGGATATACTTGCCACAGAGGGAGTGCAACAAAGGTTCACCAGACTGATTCCTGGGATGGCGGGATTGTCCTATGAGGAGATTTTGAGGACACTGGGCTTGTATTCTCTGGTGTTTAAAAGAACAAGAGGTGATCTCATTGAAACATACAAAATTCTTACAGGTGTCGACAAGGTTGAGGGAGGAAGGATGTTTCCCCTGGCTGGAGGGTCTAGAATCGGGGACACAGTCTCAGAATAAGGTGAAGACCATTTAGGACTGAGATAAGGAGGAATTTCTTCACTCAGAGGGTGGTGAATCTGTGGAATTCTCTACCCCAGAGGGCTGTGGAGGCTCAGTCATTGATTATATTCAAGAGAGAGATCGATAGATTTTTAGATATTAAAGATATCAAGGGATATGGGGATAGTGCAGGAAAATGGCATTGAGGTAGAAGATCAGCCAGTGATCTAGTTGAATGGTGGAGCAGGCTGAGGGGCTGAGTGGCCTACTCCTGCTCCTATTTCCTATGTTCCTATTATTCTGCCAGTATAGAATTGACTATAGATGGGTGGAATCTTACCAGCCATGAGGAGGTGGTTTTGGAGGCATACGGGGGGCTGAATTTTAGAAAATGTTCTGTCAAGATGTTTCCCCGCTGCGTTCCCACCTCTGAGCCGCCTTTCTGGAGGTGGGGTGAGACTGACGTCAGCTACCCAGCCGGCAGCAATTAGGAGCCCACATGGGGTAAATTGGTGACATTGCCATGATCAGCGGCAGACAGGGCCTCCACTGAGGCAGAAGCATGACAGCTGCCTGAAGGCAGCCTTCCAATGGCAGGACAGGGGACCAACAAGGTCTCACCACCCCGCTGGAGCCACAGTTGCCAGAGGGTTCTCCCTCCACAATGATTGCCTGGCAGCCTTGGCCACAGCTTATCTGAAGCAGTCTTCAGAGGAGGCCTCCACCTTGAGGTGCCCTCACATTCCCCCCACATAGAGAGGCAAAGCCCACCTCTCCCGGTGGGGCCGCTGGCTGCCCAGAGCCTTGGGCACTCCAAATGTCCCTTCCGCCTATGCAGCCTGCCCACCGTCCTTAATTGGATGGGGCTCCCCGATGTGGTCTCTTAATTGACCACCTCCAGTAAGATTGCGCTGCCATCTGGTTGGCTGATATGTAAATTTATTGCTTGTGATTTGAATGTATTAAGTATAATTCAACAATATTCAAATTTCAAAGCAAGCAGAAGTGAGCTAATCAAATTGTTAAAGATACTTTTCAAAAGTGTTTTTATTCACCATTTATTTTCTCCATTAGTGATATCTTTGAGGGGCGATTTACCTCACTTTATCCCTTGAGAACTCTCAGTTTCCGAGTGTAACTCAGAGGAAAAAAAGGTCAGAAACAAGTAACACCACAGGCACCATTTTAACTCAGACTGCCTAGTGGAAATGGAGCCTTGCAGTCCTTGTCATTTTGCTGTCCTTGTCATGCCATTCCCACTCAACTTCTACCTGCCGGTATATCTCCCGGGACCTCCTGCTGGACAGGTCAAGTACCCACCTGAATCAGCACTTTCGGCCCAGTTGTACCAGGTGGTGAAGCTGAAACAGCTAAAAGATAAGTTGAATTATTTTTGTGGGGCCAAAAGGAACAGGAATGCTCCTTTGGGCTCCACAAGAATACTGAGGGCTTCTGCTGCCATGGGCTTCCCCTCTCCGTGATCACCTCCTCCCCCAGCCTGGCTTGAACCTACTTGACAGCCAAGTGACTAGGCCTCCCAGCAGCCTAATGTTACATTGGTGCAGAGCCAGGGGGATGTCCTGGAAGACCCATTCAAAGTCTGCCCCTTGATAATAGGGTCCAACCCTCGAAATGAACAGGAACTCACACTGGAGGGAGGAGGTAGGCATTCCACCTGCTGCCCACATATTTCATGTCTGGACTTTAACATCTTCCCCTTTTGCACTGTCTAGAGATCCCCTTAGGGAAGTGATTGTGCTCCAAACAGGCAAAGCCATGGAAACAAGGTGCGAGAGGACATAACTGATGCTACTGTCTTATTATCCTGCCTCAATGCCAGGTGGATGCTCAATTGGTGAAGAAGTAGGCCCAAAATATGCTCCACTTGGCCTGACCTGGCCCTGTCATCAGTAGGTCCACATCTGAGGTGTATTAAGCCTACGAAAATGATCTGAAGCCACACATAGATGAGTTCAGGTCAGGTCAGGTCAAGTGGAGCATATTTTGGGTTAGCTCACAGTGTGTGGAATCTTAGTTTTTCATCAGCGGGTGGGACCATTTCCAGGTCCCGACCCCGATGGTTTTTGAGGTACGCCTGCCTGTGCAATCTGGAGGCGGTCAATTGAGAGACCACATCGGGGAGCCCCATCCAATTAATTGCTGCACAAAAACAGGAGCCAGAAGACCTCCAACCAAGAATCCAAGTCTTGCCAGTCAAGTGGAAGGAAAATACTTTCCAGTGGTACCCCATCTATCTGAATTGAATGGGGGAGGCAGCAAGGCCTAAGGCCCATTAGCAGCCACTTAAGGGCCTCTTCCTGCCGCTGATTTAACCAGCAGTGGGGAGACCTCCACCACATGGGGAGGTCGCCCAGTAAAAGACCCTGAGGCCTTGGGGTGGGGATCCTCCTCCGTGGGAAATCTGTTGTCCATAGAGGGCCGCTGCCAGGAAAAGTCCACCCTCGTAATCCCCCATCCCCTGCACTGAAGGCCCCACCCGGTTAGGGCCTGCAACTCAGGCCTTGGCTACCTCGCCTCCTTACCTACCTTGGATCCGGGCTCCAACACTGGGCCTGGGTCCAAGGCCTCTTGCAGTATCGACAGTGGCCGTCACTCCTGGTGGCACTGCTGAGCTGCTGGCTCTGTGATTGATGGGCAGCTCTTGGAGGCGGGATTCTCGTCTTTAAAGGGACAGAAATCCTGACAATGGGCTGTTAATCGGCTTGGTGCCTGGAGGCGGGAATCCCCCAGTCTTTTTGGCTGGTGGACACAAAATTTAGCAGTCCTCAACATTAATAAAAACAGCTGTGCACACAGTCAAAATTCCTCCTACTTCCTGTATAATGAAAACAAATCTGAGGTTCTAAGTTTGCTCATACAATCTTAGTTAAATTGTTACAGTGTTTCATACATTTGGTTAGGATATTAATCAATTTTGGATGTGGCATTTGTAGGTGTTGCGTATTTTTACCAGATGGCAGATTTTAAAGCTGCAATGCATCATAGAGGATAACATTACAGTAAAAACAGTCAAATTAACAGAGACATCTCAGTAATATAAACCCATGGTACATGTATCAGAATGCTGAGTTCACCATCTCAATCATACTTCTTCATATATATTTTATCGTATCTGTGTGTGTGTGTGTACTTCCTTTTCCCTCAGTCCCTGAGCCATCCTGTACCTCTGTTTGCTAGCCAGAGCACTCCACACCTTCAGTGGAAGTGAGTGTGAGGAGCTAAATATGCTGCTGCACAAAAATTGCGTCTAATTGACTACACTGGGACTGAATATCAGGTGCTGCGTAGAACGGGGAGCCGTTTTGCACCACTGACCAAGATGAATTTCTACTCACAGGTTTCTGTTTAGCACCTCCTGGAAAGTTCAAATTATGGTAATCAGCAATTAGGGCCAAAACTGTGTGCTAAATCTTGACTTTCAAACAGATGTTGTTTGTTACCACTGTGTCCATCAGCTGGTGATGTATAGCTTGAGGGTAACCACTCCTCAAGCATGGGGCAAGGCAAGGAGGCAGGCCTCCATGATCTACTACAGCCGATATGGGGATTGAACCCACGCTGTTGCTGTCTTTTTGCATCACATGCTATCCAACTCCCTGCCCCCATACTAAACAGTACAGATAAGGGAAACCCAAAAGATAACTTTAAAACACGGAAGGAGAATAGGTCCAGAGGACATAAGTATAAATTATGGATAGGTAAATTAAAAACAGATGTTAAGAAAAAATTTTGACAACCGCCAGGCAAGCGAGTAGAGGGAAAATAATTGGGAGTGTGCAGACTGTGGCTGGATTGTATCATGGGAGAATCAGGATACAGCAAGGATGAACATCAATGATTCTTATAAGTTGTTGAATACAAATTTTATTTCAAATAATGGAGCCTCAGTTGTCGTCTACAGCAGTTCTCAAACATTTTTGGTGGAAGAACCCCTTTTCAAATGGATTAGTAATCACAGACTATCCTCCCTCAACCATTTAAATTACAATACGATATAATACTCATAATATAGAAGTGCTGCATGTGACTATTTTAATAATGCTTTTAAGAAAACAGATGTTTACAGATATTGCAGAGTCTGTCTATCCTTGGTGTGATGTTGGACAATGACATTAATGAATCATTTTCCATTTCCAGACAGGATGTGTACCTTGTCTTCATTGCTATCTTTGCAGGAAATAATGTTTCACAAATGTACATTGTTGGGAAAGGTAGTAGCACTTTCCTTGCTTCTTTTACCAATTCAAGGTCACAGCACAATTCCACCAGCTCCTATCCTGTTTTTCCACTTCAACAACAAGAATACATAGCCAACATTGAAAATGGATCTCGAACCCTATCGTACTTATCTATGTTTATCATTTTCAAAATAAGCACTGATGTACTGTGCAACATTGCAAGATGAGAAATGATCCTTTCTTTCACACACTCAGCTGTCTTTGTGTTTGCATCCAGAAACTCAGCAAAAAAACATATCTGAAACTCCATTGCTCAATCTAGTTAAGTATGTGGAACTTAAATATTTAAAGAACTCCCCTCTCTTGAACAAGGCTGAACTCACCATGGCGCCCACCATCAGTCTTGGTAACTGTGGGTTTACCCGGTGATCTTCCAGCCACTCTCAGCACTTCTCCGTGTGTGTCCCCCTCCTAGGTGAGAGAGCCAGCCCGCTTTGCACTGCACATGTGGCGGCTGCACTCTGTTCCCACCTCCCAGCTTGCACCAAGCCTGTCTCCAGCTGCCCTCATTCATTTCCTCTTGGCCACAGTGCCCTCCTTGTCCTGGGTCACCAATAAGACAAGCCCTGCTTGGTCACCACATTCACATTATTTCATGGACCCCCCACCCCCCCTGCTAGAAAGTCTCCACTGACCTCCAGGGGTCCACAAACCCCAGTTTGAGAATCATTGGTCCACTGTATTTTTGCTGCTTTATTCTGTGCTCATTAGCTTATCATCTAATATCCTCTTTATCAACTTCATCCAAACATTTTGTCTTCACCAGCTACATAGGTGCCTCCACAAAGTTCGGGGGCCATGGAAGAATTTTAAAACCATATACTCATTAATGTCAAGTAGCTGATAAGAACAAATCTTCGTGTTCTGATTCAGGATTTAACCATAATGAGGCAACAGGTCTAAGAAAAGTCCTGTCGAAACCTCAGGTGCACAAAGTTCAAATAGGACAAACCAAAAAATAAGAACTAAATGGAAATAGAATTGAATAGAATTAGAATTAGAACATTACAGCGCAGTACAGGCCCTTCGGCCCTCGATGTTGCGCCGACCTGTGAAACCATCTGACCTACACTATTCCATTTTCATCCATATGTCTATCCAACGACCACTTAAATGCCCTTAAAGTTGGCGAGTCTACTACTGTTGCAGGCAGGGCGTTCCACGCCCCTACTACTCTCTGAGTAAAGAAACTACCTCTGACATCTGTCCTATATCTATCACCCCTCAACTTAAAGCTATGTCCCCTCGTGTTTGCCATCACCATCCGAGGAAAAAGACTCTCACCATCCCCCCTATCTAACCCTCTGATTATCTCATATGTCTCTATTAAGTCACCTCTCCTCCTCCTTCTCTCCAATGAAAACAACCTCAAGTCCCTCAGCCTTTCCTCGTAAGACCTTCCCTCCATACCAGGCAACATCCTAGTAAATCTCCTCTGCACCCTTTCCATAGCTTCCACATCCTTCCTATAATGCGGTGACTAGAACTGCACGCAATACTCCAGGTGCGGTCTCACCAGAGTTTTGTACAGCTGCAGCATGACATCGTGGCTCCGAAACTCGATCCCCCTACTAATAAAAGCTAACACACCATATGCCTTCTTAACAGCCCTATTAACCTGGGTAGCAACCTTCAGGGATTTATGCACCTGGACACCAAGATCTCTCTGTTCATCTACACTACCAAGAATCTTCCCATTAACCCAGTACTCTGCATTCCTGTTACTCCTTCCAAAGTGAATCACCTCGCACTTTTCGGCATTAAACTCCATTTGCCATCTCTCAGCCCAGCTCTGCAGCCTATCTATGTCCCTCTGTATCCTACAACATCCTTCGGCACTATCCACAACTCCACCGACTTTCGTGTCATCCGCAAATTTACTAACCCACCCTTCTACACCCTCTAGCCTGGGCTTCGAAGGATAGACTGTCAGAGTTTGCATGTGTCCCATGGATCAAAGTTGGAGATCCCTGTTCTCTGCATTGCTGATAATGTCATATATTGCAAAAACAGAATGGGCCATCTGCCTCCAGAAAAATAAAATAAACAAACATATCCTGCAAGCATTCAATTTTTAAAATAAATATAGATACAAAGGAGGAATTGTGTGGCTGTAGCATGTGATGAGCCATCAAAAAAAACTGAAACACTTCAGTAACATTAGCTGAACACTGCAATTAGGTTACAGCCTTTAACCAACTGTGTGGTATCCATTCCTTATCCATAATTTATGATAACATTTACAGCCTACCACATTTTATTCCTATTGAGAGAACTGAAGAGCTTCTATTTTGGATAAATCCATCATTGCAAGTCATCACTGAATTACAGTCAGAAAAAGACTTCCATTCCATTGTGATGCTTACTACAGGTTTATCAAAGAATAATCTGCAGCTAATTCTACAAACAATCATATAGACTTATAAACACTGTGTATCATTTTCAGATGACAAGCATAGATGAATGTATATGATATCATGCAGCTAGGTTGGATTGTGGTTTGCGTTAGGTTTGATAAAAGATTTATTGATATCCATCCAGAGAAACAGCTTATATTGGCTTACTTTATGAACACAAAAGTAAGCCACATACTTAAAGGAAAGAAAACATTGTGGGGCTAAATTTGATAGAACTCCAAAATGGGTGGGGGGATCAAAATGCATGATTATCTGGTGTCCGTTGATTGTGATGCAGGCAGCATACTAACTTCATGCTGCATGCGCCAACTACACCACTAGCCTCACTCAACTGCACAATTCACCATACCCCCATCACTCGCCTTCCAACAATCTCTATCAACCAGGACACAGATCTGAGATTCATATGCTTCACTGCACCCTCACACTTAGCACTGCTGCAAGCCTCACCCCCACATCTCACAGCTTGCACACACTGCCAGCTAGTCAACTGTGACAGCCACATCACCCAAACACATCGCATGGCACACCTCCCTCTGTCTTGCAGGATAAGGTGGCACACAACCGCAGGCAGCAGGAGCTAACTGGAGGGGGACACACGCTCCTGTATGTCCTATCCCCCCATGGAGAAGACAGCGATGGCCATTATTGGGACGGCCTTTTGGCCATTGCTGGGGACATGGGCAGTGGCAGGGGTGAAACCATCTAAGATGATGGTGTCCTTGTACCTTATCCTCTCTCTCACATCATACCTCTTTTTCATCCCACACTCTATTCTGATTTACAAGCTGCAGATGCTGTAAGCTTGGACCTCCTGCCTACTCCTGAACCACAACCTTACCCATGGGTCTTTCATCTTTCAAATAGCTAAGAAGTGAGACCTGGTTGGGCAGTGGAGGAACAGCAAAAAGACAGTGATGATGAAGACATACTGTCACTCGATTTCACACTTACAGCCACCAGCTCAGAAACAGACATGGCACGTACTTTAGCGGATAGCATAGAGGCGGGATCTGCATCTGAGACACCGAGAATGAGTGCACTGCAGCCAGGGCAGGGGGCAAGGATCTCGCCGGTGCCAGCTCACCAGAGGACAAAGCCACACATGAGTTCCACAGCAAAGAAATCAGATGAGTACTTCAGTGGGGCAGCCTACAGAAGAACGCTGATGGTTGTGCACAACGAAATGCTTGGTGCATTGGCAGGCCTACCAAAAAGTATGCAGACAATGGCAAAGAGCAAGGAGGAGTCTGGCACTGACCTGGCACAGGGCTTTGCACAGAGTTTGGAGCCCGTCCTTTCCTGGCATGGAAATGGTGGCCAACTCCATTTGCACAATTCTGGATCCAACCGTGATACAGCATCTGATGGCCAATGTCACAGCTTCCATTGCAGTACAAACAGCGGGCACCCAGTATCCGAGTGCTGCCATGCAAGCTCAGTCTACTGCCATCATGACTGTGGATTACATCGTGCAAAGGGGCTTGCAGGGTCTTACAGCAGTCCAGCAATCTGTCCTCCAGCAGATTACAAGGATTGCTGAGGTGCCACCTTGGGGAGAGTCTGTAGCTCCATGGAGCACGAACCTGCTGTCTTCTGTCAGGATGACAGCATTCATTCTCCAGCCCTGCCACTTCACCAGTGCCCTTGCTGTTGCCTGTCAGCCAGCCAGCCCAGACTGCTGCCACCCATGCCGAGGTGTGGCAGTCTGAAGCCAGGCTATCAAGGACCAGAGCTGCTCGAAGTCATCCTCCAAGGCCATCTGTAGTCTCCACCACTGAAAATCAGCAGCCTTCTACCAGCTATGCTGCAGTCACTGGGGTAGTACTGCATAAGAGCACTGGGACAGGCAAAGGCACACAGAAGACAGGCACTAAGGGAATGCGCAAGAGTTACTATTGATTTTTGTATGCAATTTGGCATGATTTCATTTATAAATTTTGTCTAGTATGGTTATTTTTTGGTGCCTTTTATCTTTGTATTGGGGCCAAGCAGATGCTGCTCTCTGGCAAGAGAGAATGAAATGTGGTTATCTATCATTGAGTAGAGAACCTCAGTGACTTCCCTTTTGCAAAAGTGGATGACAAACAGTGAGATGTTGCAAATATCTCCAGCTCCAATCTGGAAGGAGCCAGTTGGAGAAGTTCATCACCATGGTCACCTTCACATCCACTGGGAATGTTGTCTTCGCCCTACTCTGCAGTTGTAGTTCTGGCTGCAACAGGTGCAGATTTCAGTGAGGACCTCCTTACTGAAGTGCCGGTGTTTCACAAATTGTTCCTCGCTGAGGTTCTGGTGGGAGAATTGCTCCCTGACCATCCCGGGCAGGTATGGCCTCGACCTGCTGTGAGCCCTTCTACCCTTCCTCTTCCTCTCCTCTCTTCCAACAGCTTGTCCTGCCCTGCGTGACCTCTGCTCATTCTCCAAGTCATGTGCATTCCAAGGGGAATGCCGACAAGTGTACCAATGTTTGGGAGCAACTGGTTTGTGCAGAAGTCTTGATGTGAGGAAAAGCACCTTCAGCACCTGCCACACCACTTCCTGTAGACATTTGCAACTTTAAACAACTATAGAAAGCACTAAACATTTATGGAATTGAAGCATCAGCCAGGAGAAATCGACTAGCAACTAACCTGTAAGTTGTTGATGATCCCTTTAAATACCAACGACGTGGGGGAGGGAGGGGAAGTCCATCCTGCTGCTGATTGTACGTTCAGTTGTACGAGGTTGAGAGAGGTCATTGGCTGGAACACTGAGCTCCAAAATGGCACCACTGGCATCAAATCAGCGTTGCACATTGATTGGCATCATGATCTGCCTGTTCTTCATTCTTCTGGTGGTCGTTCACTGCACATGCACGCTAGCGCCCTCACCAATATGGCGTCTGGCTTGATTTGCACCAAAAGTGTTCCCGTGCACCACAGACGCAATTTGGAGCTCTAAGGACACTTGTAACGCACAAAAGAAACGTGCAAACAATCCCAATTTCTCGCCCCATTACTCCTACTTCATCTTCGGAAAGATTAGACTGAGTAATCAGTACTTCCATATTCTTCAGGAAAGGCTCTGTCTCATATGTTCAAAATGCAATTATAATAGCTAGTTGTTATTGTGAACGTCTATAGTGTCTGTCAGGCTACAACACCCTCCTATTTTAAGGTAAGATACCTGCTGCAATTCACTGTCAGGCTAGATAATTAATATTTTTATTTATTTGCTGACATATAATTACAGTGGATTTGTAGCAGCTGGATGATGAACATCTGCAGCTGCACAGCAGGGTAGTAACAATGCATTGCATCTGTCACATACTCTGCTTCTGCCTTCCCTTAGTAATCAAAGGAGAGTGATCTGTATAAGGAATCAATGGGGTTATAATACCCTCCTAATGTGTAAGCATACATTCTGAGCATAGCTGTACTTATAACTATGCTTCTGACTCTATCAGGCACAGCTTTAGAACTTAAATCTCTCTTATCTAGATTATGTAAAGAAATAATGAACTTGCCGTTATATAGCACCCGACCACTTCTATCGGAATCAACTAAAACATTCCAAAATACAATAAATTCCTTTAAAGTGCAGGCAATTCTGTTGTGCAAGCAGACATGGTAGCCATTTTATGCATGTAAAGGTCCCACAAAACATAATGAGATGAACGACTGTGTATTTTCAGGGTTGTAAAATGTCAGGAGCTCTATAAAATTCAATACATGATCAACCTTTCATTTGGGATTTCGACCTTGCCTCTGGGAAGTTGCTACAGATCTCTGCAATGGTGCAATGCTTATTAATGCAAGGAAATAATTTTTCTAGGTACAGTAGTGGGAGGAAAAAACCCTAGAATCACACAAGAAGCAATTGGATGCTGAACAGCGTAATTTGGTTATTGGTTTTGGTATATTGTAAGGAGGCGCCTAGTTTTACAGACAGGTGGGTTCCCTTTTCATCTCTCAACTGACCGAAGACAACATTTTTATTTGAAATGTGTTTTAACCCCTGAGTATTTTTATAGTCAACAAACAGATACATTACACGTTTTCTCATGGGTTTAAAGAGAAGTAAATGTTTATTAAATAACACCCAAAATATTTGCAACTTCACCCACGCTCACACGCACACAGAAGCACAGAGACGCACCATCACACACACACACACACGCACACACACACACACAAGAAAAGATAACGATTAAAAGATAAGGTGTTTAGGCCTGATGGTTATAAAAAGAGTTCGCTGTAAATCTAGCATTCTTCCCCAGGGTGAAGATTTAAAAACAGGTGCAGGCCTGTTTTCCCCTTATCCTGGTTCACTGAAGACAAAATGTGGAAAGTTTCAGAAGGTCGAATGCGTTGTTGCAGACTTCGTTTTGCTGTATCTCAGTCACAGTTCAATTTTGAAAACCCTGGTACAATTTCTCAGGTATGGAGTTCAAGGCCACTTCCAGTCACTGCCTACTTGTTGTTTAAAGATGGTGTTCTTAAGCAGGGTCCTTCTCCTACCAGTGGAGCAGATGGAATTTCTCCCTCTCTGGCTCTCCCTTTGTCTGCTCAGGATATACTTTTATTAAGCCCCTTATCAGAGCCCTGGTATCTGTCATGTGACCATGGTTTCTCTTTACCATTGTCCTCATAAAGGGTGTGAGATTGTGGGGCCATTGTCAGACAATGGGGTCTGACTGTTACCCATCTTCATTCCATTTTGATAAAGTGGAGTTTATTCACATCCATTCATTTGAGTTTGAATTTGGAGACACCGTATCTGCCATGCCATTGTTAACCCAATTTGTTGAAGAGAGGTAGCCATTTACATTTTAATGTCTTCTCCAAGGCTGGTCCAGAAATGAAGATTGACTTAGGGTTCTTGTAGTTTCCATGTGTATTGGCAATCCAGGATGAGGTCACCTGACCTCTCGACACCATCTTATTTTTCATGAAAAGTGTCCATTTTGGGTTTGTTTTATAAGTTCATAATATAGTTCATATTTTCTCCATGCATGAGCGTAAAATAGAGAATGGCATGAGGGAGATAAACAGTTAAATGATTTGCAATGTAGTTATGATAAATAGTAAATAAGTCCACAATGTATATATAAATTAGTAATTCAAGTACATTACAACTGTGAATCTGCATTTAAATGTAGTTAAATAGCATAAATAGTGTCTTAAATATTCATATTGTATTTGCATTTGGAACACATTGTGAAGGTAGCAAATTTGTTAAAGTTATTGGAGTACAATGATGTAGTATTTTTGGCAGTATTTAGAGTCATAGGGCTGAATTTTGTGGCTAGGCGCAGCTCCTGACGTCAGGAATGGAAGCAGATGCCACTTCCGTTCAGGCATTGAGCAGCCAGCCGCATATCATCTTACAATTAACACGGGAGGCACGGGGGCCAACCACTCACAGTGCAGAGGCAGAAAGCAAGGGGGTAGAAGGTGGCATCAGCTGATGCTGCACCAGGTGCTGGTGCCATATTTAAAGGGCTACCAAACCTGCATTCACTGCTGACTGCCTTCCAGGTCCTACAGCCTACCAAGCACTGGTGACTGCCTGCCTGGAAATCAGAAAATTGAATGGAAACCTGCAGCCACAATGGCAGATGAGTGACCCAGTATGGCCCCACATCAATGCCTCTCTGCAGGCTCTCCTCCAGGCTACAAGGGCAAGGCCGGAGGTCGTCTTCCCCAGGGATGAGAGGAGGAGACTGGCCCACCTGATCAAGCAAGCCTGGACAGAGATAGCAGAGGAGGTGAGCAGCCATGGAGTCACCCCACAAACCTGGATACAGTGCCACAAGCACCTCAATTACCTTATTGGGTCTGCCCATGATGAAAATCCCATATGACTTTTCCCTTTGGGCCTTGCATGTGGCAACATGAGAGGGTGCGTTTGGTGGCGAGGGAGTGACCACCCAGTTGGTGGCAATGGGGTTAGGCAGTAGCATAACCAGCCAGAGGCATAGCTGCATCTTGGTGAGAGGCACCTGTCTGTGATTGACCCCCTTAAGAATGGCTGCATGCAGGAGCCATTCATGTGCCCCCATTATGGACTGCTGGCTTGCCACAAGCATAGGTGTTGTGCTTGTTTCCATGGGGAAGCTAACAGTGTTCATCTTTGTTCCTGCAGGAGAAGAGAGCCCATTGCACGAAGGAAAGGGCCAAGACAGGCGGAGGGATTGCCGTATTTGTCCATCTTGATCCCCATGGAGGAGGAGGCCTTGGAACTGACAGAGCAGCAGGGCAGTTGCTCCATCGCTGATGGTGAAGCAGGAGTATCAATGCAAAAGAGTGAGTGAACGAGTGCCGGGGCACTGGGGTGCATCTGGCACACACGAGGTATAGTGCCACCACTGGACACATGGGACTTCACAGTAGTGTACTGTGAACCCTTTATTCTATCTGTTGTCTATGCAGGTCTGGATCAGGCCAAAGAGCAGAGAGCTGGAGAGACCGGGATAGAGGCGGCTGCAATTGAGGAGGAGGCAGCCTTAGAGGGTGCAGTGTCACCTCATTCCCCACACCCTCCACCAGAGGAGACATTCTCACATCGGTAGGTATCTGTTCGCACTTAGATGCAGGTACGCAACCTGGTGAGCACAGCACATACTTGCCTGAGCAACTGACAGAGACTGAGCCAGCCGAGGCCACGGACAGTCGGAGGACTGAGGAAGGCCAGGCCATTGCTGAGACCCAGGCTGATGACGTACAGCTGGAGTGGTCTGCAACATGTCAACCGGTGCAGCTACAGCAAGAGGTAAGGCAACATCTGGCGCAGCTACCAGAGCCAATGCACACCTATCTGTGTACAATGGAGGAGTCCATCCAGGCCATGAATGCTGTCATGTCTCTGGCGTGGAGAGATTGGCGACACTCATGAAGAGCCTGATCCATCAGACCACTCAGCAGATACTAGAGCTGCACACAGACCTGCATGCCATCAGCTTGTCCATGAGCTCTGTGCAGCAGTGACAAGGCAAGAGGATGACGAGATGCCTGGAGTCTCCTCCAGGTCCTTGTGCTTCTCAGGAGAGCAGGCAGGTACCAGTGTGCTTTGCCAGGGAGGAGGAGCGGCTGCCTTCACATCTGGGGACTCCTCTCAGGGCACTCCTGGTGTGGACGGTGGCTCCTCAGCTCCTCTGACAATGACACCAGTGCCTCAAGCAGCCGTAATGACAGAGAAGGGTCCTGCTGGGGCCCTCCATGCCTCAGGCAGCCAGAGGACAGCTGCCAAGCTCATCCCAAGCCACAGGGCAGCATGGTCAGCAGCCTGCCTCCTCATCAGCTGCAAGAGCAGGGGAGAACCAAATCGGAGCACACATAAAAATTTTCACTTGGGGTTCACAGGTGAATAGAATATAGAAACATAGAAAATAGGAGCAGGAGTAGGCCATTCGGCCCTTCGAGCCTGCTCCGCCATTCATTATGATCATGGCTGATCATCCAACTCAGTAACCCAGTTCCCGCTTTCCCCATATGTAGATGTTAAGCTGTGCGTCAGTTGAGCCATGTAATAAAGGGTTAATGTGTTGCTACCATCTCCTTCCAATTCTTGCTGCCTGTTGGAACTTCATTGACAGCCTGGCTCCCTCAATGGGCAGGAAGTGAAGGACCAAGCTGTGCGTGGTCAATGCTTCAGCCTTGCCACTATGTGGTGTGCACCTGGGCACTGGGCGATGGAGAGGCAAAATGAAAGGGGCGACAGAAGTGCAACATAAAGGGAAGCTTTTATTGGCATGGTTCCAACTAGAGAGAAAGGGTCCTGGAAACATATATGTATATGCATGTCCTGACGCTCCCTTGTGCCTATCCCATTGCACCTTGCCTGTGATCCATGGGTCCATCATCAGGCATCACCTGGTCAGCTGCCTTCTCCACATCTTATCATCGGAGGATACATCACAACCAACGATGTCCTCATTGTTCAACGCCTCCACCCTCTGCAGCGCCAGGTTGTGCAGAGCGCAGCAGATCACCACGATACACGAGACCCTTGCTGAGGCATAATGAAAGGCTCCAACGGATCGATCTAGGCTCCTGAATTGCATCTTCATTCGACCTATGGCCTCGATGATTGCTCATCGAGGATGTGACAGGTGTTGTACCTCTCCTCCGCATCCGTGCGTGGGTTCCTCACCGGTTTAAGTAGCCATGTCCTCAGTGGGTAGCCCTTGTTCCCCCGTATCCATCCCTGAACGTGGGCTGGAGGCCAGAAAAGCTGTGGACTACTGAAGTATGAAGCTGTTGTGATTGTTTCCCGGCAACCATGCACACACCCGAAGGATCCTTCTGCGGTGGTCGCAGACTAGTTGTACGTTGAGCGAGTGGAAGCACTTCCTGTTGATGAAGGCCACTGGCTGGTCCTTGGGAGCCTTGAGGGCTACATGCATGCAGTCGATCATATCCTGCACCTGGGGGAATGCAGCGATGGCCCTGAACCCAATGGACGTCTCCACTTGACTGTCTGGATTGGTGCAGTGGCGTACAGTCGCTAGGCCTCTTGAACAGGACATTGATCACCTCCTTGATGCACCGATTAGCCGCAGACTACGAGATCCCATACAGATCTCCACTGGATCTCCGGAAAGATCTGGAGGTGTAGAAGTTCAGAGCCTTAATGATCTTCAGCACTACTGCATTAGGTGTCCACCAACCCCCATGGGTCTCAGCTAATCCTGCAGCATGGTGCTCAGTTCAGTGACAGCCTCCCTGGATGGGCATAGTCTTCGCTGACACTTCCACTTGGACACCTGCAAGTAGTTGAGCCTCGGACAGTAGACACTCTAATGATGGTAGCCTCTTCTGCATGCAGGCAGCAGGTCGCATGCTCTTTTGCACCCTTCTCGGGTGTCCCCACCCTGAGGCCAGCCCTCTTGTTGGCCCTGAGGTTGCTGATGTCCCACTGCTGGTGCCTGGCTTTCCCTCCCTCTCTGCTGTTCCTCCTCCTCAATGGGGGCCCCGAAGCCTGGACGGATGCGGCCCATGGCTGTCGGCCTCTCCCCTAGTGCAAGACCATCTATCCCGATGGCCACTCCATCTTTTCCTTCCCTCATTTCTTCTCAACAAGTGCCACTGCCCCAGTGGCACCTTGGCAGCATGTCCCTGCAGTGCTGGCAACTTTTCCCCCTCCTGCCTTCGGTTGCCAGTACTCGTACTGCTCCACCCTCCCTGGCACACCACGCTGGCCCTCTTGATGGCTGCCGGAGAGAGCCAGCATTCAGCTCCCACTTGCTTGCCACCTCCTTTAACCAGCCATATATTTCCTGTTCGCCAGTAATAAAATTCCAAATGCACTACAAAATTGCAATCAATTGGCTTTAATTACCTTCCCACCACGTCGCTGTGTGAAATCCGTCCTCCATGTTGGCCATTGTCGGTAAAATGCGGAAATGATGTGAGGACGTCGGACTTCTGGCCCAATGACTTCTGTTCCAATTTTACACCCCTCCCTGCCTTCAAATCCATTCAAAATAGCCCCATAAAATTCTAGCCATGGAGTCATAGGCCGTGATTGTACCAGTCCTCTGGAGACAGGCTGGGAGGCGGGAGGGCTGGTAAAATGGTGGTGGAAGGCATTGGGAGGGAATCCATGGGATATTTCGAGAGGTGGAAGAACAGCGGTTTGGCTGCCCTCTTACTGGAGGCAGGTGGCCAATTAGAGTAATTAACTGGCCCATTAACAGCCATTTTATGCCCCTGACATCATTGTACCGGTGTTGGATCGGTTCCCCAGCACGTGGGAGATCCAGGGTACATCAAGGCAGCTTCCCAGCAGCTTCCCAGGTGGGACCTTCCTTCCATAGGGCTCCGTGTCCATGTAGGGCCCCTCTGGTGGCAATAACCACCCCGATCGCTCCAGCGGCAGGCCACCATCCTTAATGGGATGGTGATCCCGGAAGTAGCCACCAGTAAAATCCTCTCCACAGTCCTGCCGTTAGCATGCGCGGGCTTGGGACCCGCATTTGGTCCGGGCGGTGGGATCCATGGCTTCTCAGTAAAATTCTGGCCATAGAGCCATTACGGTATAGAGGGAGACCAGTGGCCCATCGAGTTCATGCTGGCTTTCTGTCGTGTCCTCCAATCAGTCCCATTCCCTGCTCTATCTTCATTGCTGTGCAAGTTTATCTCCCTCAAGTGCCCATCCAATTAACCCAAAATTCATGTACTTTACTTTAGTTGTGTTTTTTTGAAGTATAAGTTAGGAAGACATAAAATACTCCAATGCCCTTCTACGTAAGTTAATACAGCTTTTCTTTCCCATTACAAAAGGAAATTGGATGAAATTGCATCATAAAAACATGGTCCACATGAAAAGCAAAGACTAAGGCTGGATTTTATCTGGCCCCGAGAGACGGGATGGGAGGTGGCGGTAGGGGGGACACAAGATGTCTTGGGGTGATGTTGGGTGATTTGCCCAAACTTGTCCTGCCCCCATGCCATTTTGTCTGTGGCGGACAGGAAGTCCACTGTGAGGCCAATTAACCCACCTAAATGGCCCTCAAGGGCCATCTCCTGCCTCCAAGGGGCCCGCTACTATGTTGAGACACCGTTAGGTAAGGTCAGGGTGTGGGTGGGTCCCTCTTTTGGGGTCCCTCCTCTGGGGGCAATCCATGGCCCATGGAGGGGTCCCCCCGATAGCGATGACTATTCCCACAGCAAGAACCTACCCCTGCCCTCACCAACCACCTGCCCTATGGTTCCGGCAACCCCAAACCCACTTACTTTTTCCCAGCGTCTCTTACATCTTTGGTGCTCTGGGCTTCCTGCAGAACCAGCAGTGGCCACAGCTCCCGGTGACAATGCTGGGCCTGCTGAGATGCTGGCTCTCTGATTGGCCAGAAGATCTGGGGGCGGGATTTTTCCCTTAAATGGACGGCGTTCCCCGACAGCAGGCAGTTAATTGTCTTCCCACCTGCCATTGAGTTCAGCCAGGGTGCCAAAGGAAGCCAAGGTGTGCCTGGCACCAGAACCTCTTTCACCAATATCAAATTCAGCCTTAAGTGATCTTCTTACTCTGACTATAGCACAGTAACATGGCGGGCCATCTTTGCCATTTACCTGTGCAAGCAATTGATGGTTATATTTTATTTGATGTCTGTTTGGAGTTTGAGAGTCTGTGGAAGAAAACTATTTTGTTGGCTGGAATGCATATTTTCATATGGTGCTTAGTCATTGCAGTATTATAATACCAACATTGTTTAGAATTTGCCATCAAAGTAGAATGTTTGCAGTTGTTTTGGGTGCTTGTTTTAATATGTTTGAAAGAAACACTTAGAAAAATAAGACATAACTGGAGCTGGCACAAAAAAAACTCAGCAAAATGAAACAACACTGAAGTCTGTTTAGTATAAACTGAAAGAGTAGAGCTTATATCTGAGAAAATGAAACATATGAAACAAGCCTTATTTCATTTATGTTATTAATTTTGTCAGCAAATACTAAAGTTACCATGAAGTAAATTTTCATCCTCACTACCTGGGTAATAATTTGTCTGAAACATTCACCCATTCTAGAATCTGCCTGATTTTCATTCCATTGAAATGACCACCCAAGGTGAGAATTTACCCCTATCTTACTTATTCTTGTATTTTAAGCTGGAGACATAATGTTCCAAAGGGATAATGGCAGCTTGGCTCAGTTAGTAATACTCTTAGTTGAGTCAGATGATGAAGAGATCAAGCCTCACTCTAGGATTTAAATACAAAAGCTAGATTGACAGATCTGTACAGTACTGAGGAGAGTGCTGCATTGGCAGTGGTGAGGTCCTTCAGATGACAGGTTAAACCAATGCCAATTATTCAGATGGATTTAAATGGTACTCTCCTGGCACAGTGACAGTATTACACCTTCAACCAAAAATAGATTAACTAATCTAAAAGCAAAATACTGCAGATGCTGGAAATCTGAAATAAAAACAAGAAATGCTGGAACCACTCAGCAGGTCTGGCAGCATCTGTGAAAAGAGAAGCAGAGTTGACGTTTCGGGTCAGTGACCCTTCTTTGGAACTGACAAATATTAGAAAAGTCACAGGTTATAAGCAAGTGAGGTGGGGGTGGGGCAAGAGATAACAAAGGAGAAGGTGTAGATTGGACAAGACCACATAGCTGACCAAAAGGTCATGGAGCAAAGGCAAACAATATGTTAATGGTGTGTTGAAAGACAAAGCATTAGTACAGATTAGGTGTTAACGGACTGAATATTGAACAGCAGCAAGTGCAAACCTGAAAAAAAAAGTGGGTAAGCAAACTGAACAAACTAAGATGAAATGAAATAAATGCAAAAAAAAGATTGTAAAAAATGTAATAAAGAAAAAAAGAAAAAATAACTAAAAATGAAAGTAAAATGGGGGGCTGTCATGCTCTGAAATTATTGAACTCAATGTTCAGATGACTAGATTAACTAGTCATCCATCTCATTGCTGTTTGTGGAACCTTGTTGTGTAGCGATTATTGTTCAAAGAAAATTGTGCATTGATGTGAACTTCCTTGGGATGTTCAGCTTCGTGGCACAGCTCTCACTTCATTCAGTTTTATTGCAGCATCACTGGCAATTGTTCCTCTTCTAATGACCACACTGGCATCGCTGGAATGCATCAATGATCCATCCTTGCCCATCTCCTCTTGCTCATTTACAATCAGCCCCTTAACAACATCAGCCAAATCAGTTGTGGCTCAGTTGATAGCACTCTTACCTCTGAGTCAGAAGGTTGTTGGTTTAAGTTCCATTCCAGGACTTCAGTGCAAAAATCTAGGCTCACAATCCAGTGCCAAGCTGAGGGAGTTCTGCACTATAGAAGGTGCTGTCTTTCAGATGAGACAGTAATCTGAGGCCCTGTCTTCCCTCTCAGGTGGATGTAAAAGATCCCATGCTACTATTTTGAAGAAGAGCAGGGGAGTTATCCCTGGTGTCCTGGCCAATATTTATCCCTCAATCAATATCACAAAAACAGATTATCTGGTCATTATCACATTGCTATTTGAGGGAGTTTGCTGTGTGCAAATTGGCTGTCACATTTCCAATGTTGCAACAGTGACATCACTTCAAAAGTACTTTATTGGTTGTAAAGCACTTTGGGGCATCCAGTGGTCGTGAAGGGCGCTATATAAATTCAAGTCTTTTTCCATCCACAGACGGAGGATCAGTTTCCAATTGTATGCAAATAACACCTAACTCTACCTGCCTCAAATCCACCAATGCCCTTATCCTGTTGGACTCATTGCTTGATATTCATTCTTGGATGAGTCTTTACTTCCGCAAGTTAAACATTGGAAGGAAGGCCACCACCACAAACTCTGCACCCTTGTGACTGATGGCCACCAGTCTCACCAGGACACTCTATCAGTCTGAAACAGACAGCTTACAACCTTTGTGCCCTGTCCTAACCAGAGCTGAGCTTCTGACCTCATATCTTCTCCATTGTTTACTTTCTAACATCGCCTACCTTGGCCCATCTATCACTGAAACCTTCATTGATACGTTTGTCACTGATAGACTTGATTATCACCGTGCTCTCTGTCAGCATCCTGTCCTTCAGAAACTCAAACAGAGGCTGATATTCTCTCCCATACCAAATCTCACACCCATTTCCCCCCCAACCAAACATTCTCCCATCCCTGCACCCCCAATCCCCCACCTCTGCCCACCTGCTGCCATCCTCAGTGGCTCCCAATTCCCCAGTGACTCAAATTTAAAATTCGTGTCTTTTTCTTTAAACACCTCGATGACCTCACCCCTCCTTATGTTTGTATTTCACCCTCTTTGGCAGTCCCTGGGGAATGAGGATGATTTTTTCCACTCCAGGCTTGTGGGTCCTTAGGTGACTGAATATTCCAATTCTGGATCCGCACACTTTGTCACAGGTGGAGCAGATGGTGTTTGGTGAGACAAGTGAATGGGATGCTCGAATTTCCGAACGCTCCTTCCATTGTTTGTGCTTGGTTGCTGCCTGGGCATGTTGATGTTGTTCGAACTGGCTGGCACCATCGTGGATGCTTCTCAATTTTGGGTGGTCTCGGGCAAGAAATTCCCATGAATCAGTGGAGATGTCACATTTTTCAGGGAGGCTTTAAGGACATCTGTGTAGCATTTCCTTTGCCCTCTGGTAGCCTCTTTCCGTGATGGAGCTTGGAATAGAAAGCTTGTTTTGGGAGTCGTGTCAGGCATACGGACGATGTGCCCGCCCAACGTAACTGACTAACCATGATCAGTGTCTCAATACTGGGGATGTTGGCCTGAGAGAGGACACCGATATTGGAGCACCTGTCCTGCCACTGATTTTACATGATCTTGCAGAGACACCGCTGGTAATATCTCTCCAGGGCTTTGAGATGTCTGCTGTACAGTGTCCATATTTCCGATGCATAAAGGAGGGCAGGTAACACTGTGGCCCTGTAGACCATGAGCTTGGTGCCAAGTTTGAGGTCTTTGGAGGTCTTTTGGAAAGGTAAACCAGAAGAAGAGCGCCAACTCCATGGGATTGGCTTCACCATAAAAAATGAACTAGCCGACCACCTCAGCGAGCCTCCTTGTGGATTAAATGATCGTCTCATGACCCTCCATCTCACCCTAACTCAGAAACAACACACCCCAGTCGTCAACGCATACGCCCCAACCCTAGAAGCAACAGATGAGGCCAAAGAGGAATTCTACTCCAGCCTTGATCACTTCCTGTCCCGTGTTCCCAAGGAAGACAAGCTGATCCTCCTCGGGGACTTCAATGTCAGAATTGGGAGGGACAAAAACCTTTGGAAAGGAGTGATTGGCAAGGAAGGTGTTGGAAGGGCTAACACCAACTGAGTCCTTCTTCTGACAAAATGCCTTGAACATGGCCTGATCATAACGAACACCCTATTTCGTCAGAGAGACAAATACAAGACATCATGGCAGCACCCTCGCTCCAGGCATTGGCATTTGCTTGACTATATCATCATTCGAGCGAGGGACCGCAAAAATGTTCATATCACCCTTATGTCTGTAACCTTAATCCTTTGACTCCTGACTTTTATATTTGACACACTGCTCCCTCCATCCTGCCATTGGTAACTGTGCCTTCAGCTGCTGAGCTCCCACTCTTTGGAATTCCCTCCCTTAACCATTCTACCTTCCTCTGCTCCTTTAAGGCCCTTCTCAAAACCCACTCTTTGAGCACCCATCCTACAGTCTCCTTTATCTGTTATCTCACATCTCTGAGAAGTGACTTGGGGCATTGTTCCACATGTGGTGCAATGTAATTGAAAGTTAATGCTAGAGGTGCTATATAATTATCTGTTTCTTTCCCCCCATTACCAATGTAAAACTTAACAACTTCATTGGCTCTGACTCAAATGCGATACAATTTGTTTCCTTGTTACTGCTAATTCCACAGACACTAACTAGAGGTCAGGAGTGAAGGTTGGTACTGATTGTAAGTAAAAAATTGAAGTTGAACCCCTCTGCAAGAAGAAAACATTTGTGGAAAAGATTGCCTTTGAACAGAACATTTGCTCAAGACATTCCTGCATGTTAACCTCTAACTTTAGGACAAAGGGACAAATTTGGACAGTAGAAACTCAGGTGTAATTCTTCATAACATTCTGAGGGGGAAAAAAATTAGAAAATATTTTTGAATGCTAAATGTACCAGAAGGACCATCTGGGACCTAAATGAAGCAGATGTCATTGTGCGGCATCTCCCACGAGCGCATGCAACCATTTGTCACTGCTGAAACTGTCCATAGGAAAATTGAGTTGACAGGTTTTGTTGACCAAAATGACTCAATTTCATTATAATTCTTTTTAAAAAGTTATTCAAAATCTTGGCTAACATTAGAGCTAGGCTTAAAAAAAATCAAAATATTATCGCAACAGCATTACATAAAACGGCAGACGTAACCTGTGTGATTACTTAAATTGAGTTATTAAAGATGCAAAACATTTTAAGAAGGTTGGAGTAACCTTGATTAGCTGCACCAATTAGAGAATATCAGAAACAGCTCACCACTTTCCACTGTCACAAATTGGACTATTCTTCCTAAATGTTTTGGAGCAGAAATCCCACAGTAACTCGAGCAGGAAACTGGTGGAATCCCCAGGGACACTGCCATTTCTGACCTTTCCATGGGAATTTTGCCAATCCCCTGCCATGGTTCGGTCAGGAGACTGGGTGAACTCCGATGGCATTTCAGCCCCTAGACTAGGTTGTGTATGAGTCTCTGATTTTGTATAATTTATTTTATTACAAGTCGTGTGCCTAACCAAATCATAGATTTTTGTGACACAGAAGGAGGCCATTTGGACCATCATGCCTGTTCTGGCTCTTTAAAAGAGCAGTCCAACCAATCCCACTGCCCGACACTTTCCTCATGCCCTTGCAAATTTTTCCTTTTCAAATATTTATTCAATACCAGTTTGAAAGTTAATATTGAATATACTGTCACTACCCCTTCAGACAGTGCATTCCAGATCCTAACAACTCACTGTCTTAAAAAAAATTCTCTTCATCTCCCTTTGGTTCTCTTAAATCAGTGTGTTCTGGTTACTGACCCTCCTGCCACTGGAAACGGCTTCTTCTTACTTACTCTGTCAAAACCCCTCGTAATAAGATGTCAAATAAACTTCCACAAGGCTGTTAAATTCCGGCTGTTCATGTTACAATAGAAAGCCCATGAGCGAAACATAATGACAGTTAGTCCGGACAGAGCTATTAACCATTTTACTATTAATATGTTGTAATATTGACAGAATCAATCTGTAAATTGCAAATTCATGCAGTTTTGTCTCATGTAACAAATTAGCAGATTAGCGATGTGGTTCTGTCATATTTGCTGTGCACAATAAAACGGGTTGGTGTTCTGGGAAAATGTGTAAAATGCACCATGAAACCAAGTAATATATTTTTCTTCAAGCCAGCCACGCCATTCCAGTTCAGTTTGTATGGATCCTATCCTGTGTCATGCTTTAGCATCCCTCACCATCTGAATACAGAGGAACATCAGCAATGTCTGCAGAGGCATTTAAAACCACCCATCTCCTCAGCCACAGTCTGGAATGCATTGCTTTGAAGACCAGGAGGGAGAGAAAATAGGAAATGGGCAAATAAAAAGATGATAGTTTTTTTTCACTTTGGCATTCCATCAGCATTTATTGAAGCATAAAGAAGAATGAAAGCACATTTTAATTTCTCGAATGATTCAGTTCATCAGACAGGATTTTATTTCAATTTATTGCAATAATTCCCCACTTCTGATTCAGCCCATGGTTAGAGAGATCACATTTATTTTGTAATTTCACTATTTTAAAATTGATTTTTGATATAGACATGCATTTGAGTCGCCAAGAAAGAGCATTTTCTTGACACTGTCAAGATAAGCTGATGGGTAATCAACTTGATTGCCCATCAGTTTGTGTTAACAGCATCAAGAACAATTGTTTACAGTATTACAACATCAATGAAAGACAAAAGAAAGTGTCAGGTCCATATTTAGTGATTTAATTATCCACTAAAAGGTTGACTGAACCCTGACAGCTATCACGTAATCCCTCACGTACGCTATCAGTTTTCCTGTAAGTAGTTAATTCTGAATCAATAAAGTGATGCAAAATAGACACACTCAGACTGAGAAGGAATGTAGCATCTTTAATCAAATATTAGTTTCATTCCTAGTGCCAGCCTGATGGACAAAGTGCTATAGTTGGAAGTGAGGCGAGACTCCAGTTACTAATCAATTGTTGGTAAAATGTTCCAATAATTAAAGTCTGAACAGGTATTTGTTTCAACTGCACTGTTTAGTGAAACTTTCAAATATCTGAAATTAAATCCACATTGCAGTGATGCCTGTTTTATTCCTGGATAACGAATAATTATTTAGGGATTGGATCCTAAGTGCCATATCCTTCAATGGCCTTGGAGAGAGACTTTAAAGTGTGGTACGAGTTGGTATGATTGACTGGATATTTAATTAGCACCTGCTTCTTTCCAAAAATCAATAGCTGAGCAGTGGAATTTTAAAGGAAACAACTATTACTAGGGGAAACTTGGTTGATTTTGTTGTGAAGGGATCATTTGGACAGGGATCGTTCAGAAAATGGACTGGGAAAGGATGTATATCTACCAGCACCAAGCAAAATGAATATTAACCCACTTTCACACGTCTTCATT
This sequence comes from Heterodontus francisci, assembly GCF_036365525.1. NCBI lineage: Eukaryota > Metazoa > Chordata > Chondrichthyes > Heterodontiformes > Heterodontidae > Heterodontus > Heterodontus francisci. The sequence continues at coordinate 54,229,907 of NC_090394.1, forward strand.
CATAGCTTTCCCTGTGGATGTTTCTCTTGCTGACTGTAGAAGGATGTTGGTTTAAAATAGAAGACCATTTTATTCAAAAACTTTTAGGAGATACTAATACTTCTGGAAAACCATCCAACTCCACAAATGTGAAACGAGAGAGTTTTGTGATGGTTGGTTTTTTTTGTATCTCATGGAAAGTTATTTTCCCAGATTACCAGGGGAGATGATGGGCAGCATTTTGGAAGCCGGCTGGACGTGGTAACGGAGGAGGACCGGCCCGGACTGTCCCACCGCTGGCCGGCATGCTGGTTTGCTGGCATGGTCCCGCCTCCAGGCCATTTTTAAGGAGGCCAGGTAGGGGCCAAGACGGCTACCAGCCCATGAGTAGCCAATTGAGGCCACTAAGGGGCCTATTAATGCCCCTCTCCGTACTGACTAGAATTTTTCATTCAGAAGGCGGGTTCCCCATGGTGGCAGAAATGTGGCCAGTGAAAGGCCAGTGCTCCATTTCACTATTTCCATTCTTTAAGCATTTCTGCCGCAACCAACTTACAAATGGCTGCAGGCCGCCCTGTGGAGGGTTCCCCCTTTACAAAGGTGCTCTGGCAGCTATGGCCATTTATATTCTCAAAAGTTTTGAAAGTGTAGAGAGGGCAATCTCCAGTGTGAGGCGTCCTCTCTCCCCTTTACCTGCAACGGCAGGCTGACACTCTTGAAGTGCTGGAGGGCCTCCTATTGGCCCTCCATCATCAGGAGCCTGCCTGCTGTCCTTAATTGGATGGCAAACATGCCATCTGGCAATTAATTGGTTAATCCAACAAAAATCTCATTGGGCGTGTTACGCCCATGCCTGCAGGGTCGGGACCCGGAGATGATCCCAACCTTGGGTTCCTGACCCCAAAACAAAAATCCTGCCCAATTTATCTGAAGGTATTTTCACACAATTCCCCTGTTTGTCTGTCACATTCCCAGGATACCCACGCTCATCAGTGACTAGGCATAAAAACTTGCCACTTTGTATCATCGGAATTGATCCATTCCAAACAATATTCTGAAGGCTACCATTAGGATGATTTATTGCCTCATCTTAGTTGCCATGGTGTTCAGAGCTCGGCTTAAAAGTATAAAATCTCTGACCTATTTAAAATTCAGGGAAAGATTTCAGTCTGGTCAGAGTAGTATGGGTGGCTCGGAGAATCATATTTTCAAGTTTACAGTAACTGCTCCCAGTCCTGTGTTGCTATAGTGATTTGGAGAGCACATATATTGGTAGGTCTCTGCAGATGTTGTGTTACAGAAACTGGATGACAGCTTGGAAAAGAACACTGAGAGAAAGGAAAAGGGGAATAGAGGACAATAAAAAAAGAGCAGAACATTCAAAATGAAAAGGCAAATATCATTTAAGAAATGATTGAAGTAAATAAATAAGGTTAAAGACTTCTATCAAGAGGAACCTAAATTGAACTATTTAAACTGAATTGTGCATAACATTTTGTAGTTAGTCTGTGATGGCTTTTAAATTACACTTAACAACCAAAATGGTAATAAAGGAGACAACAATACTAGCATAATTCAGTGACCTCTCAAAGGTGAATCGAGACTAATCTTAACTGTTCAGCATTCTACATTTCCCTTTTTATCCAATAAACCCCTATTTTTAGTTTCACAAAATGAATTTACACAACACCAAGGGACTATAATAATGTGAATCTCACATTATTTCTTCAGTGCTGTATAAAATCAGTTTTACTTCAGAAAAAAAGATTGAGCTTTTAAATATTTTAAACCAGGTTGTGCATTAAAAATTAAAGTTTGGATAACCAATATATCGGCAAGTTGAAATGACATCTTTAATCGGTAATATTAATTTCATAGTTGAAATAAAAACTCAGTTTTAGCCAGGTAGTCTTTAAAGAACTGTATCATATTTTAAAGAAGTAAATTTCATTAGCTTACTCAGAAATAAGATCCTCGACTAAATGATCGAAACAGCACAGAAGTCGCAGCACAATTGCTTACGCTTCAGCATCATATCCTGGGCAGGATGGTATCACTGTTGCCTGGCTGTATTCTGTAGTAATGCTGAACAGCAACCACGGAATTGTGACATATACATTTAAAACAAAATTGCTCTTCTCTTGCAAGCTACAATTGTGTGAAAAGTTGCATAACGCAAGTGCAGAGTTCAATTAAGTTGCAAAGGGTGGAATCCTCCTGCCTTCGTTTTTTGCATGAATGGCGGGTGATTTCTCGGGAAGCCGGATGTGCTAGTAGTGGGCCTTCCGATTGAACATTCTGGAAGTCGTCCAATGAGGAACCAGCCTCTGCAATCGCTGTCCAATTAGGAATGGCGGGTGGGATGACAAGTCGGGATTGCGATTGAGTTCCTGGGATTTAAAGGGCCACTGGCTGCACTGAGATTTATGCTGTGCTGATTTGCAGGAGCTACTCCTGAAGAAAATGGAAGGGAAACAGGGAAGGTCTGTATCCCTTTTGAATCATGGAAGTCTCCTGCAGGAATAGCCAGCAATTTCCTTATCAAGACCACTATCATTACTATCAGCCTCAATGACCTGCTCCGGTCATCACAGGCCTCTGCCTATGGCTGATCTCAGGCTTGCGGCTACCCCCTTTATACTAGAGTGCGTGTCAGTTGTAGGCCTCAATGACTTCCCACTGTGCACTTGCCCCCTCTAAGTCTTCGTGTTCCAGACTCCATTGCAGGCACAACATTTTTCTCAATTGTCTCCTTAAATACTTTAATTGCCTTCCCACCGCTGCCACACAGGTTGCCGACACCATTCCCATCCCACCCCGGGAAAGATGGAAGGAGGCAAGAAGACATCGGGATACTGGCCTGGCAGCTTTCTTCCCAATTTTCCTCCTGCCTCCAAACCTGCCTCCAACATCCTGGGAATGTTGCCCGCAATGAGTCATTTTACCAGGAATGTTCTGCAGGACCAATAATAAAATAATATATTGAGGACCATTTTCTTCCCCTTGCGTAGTGATAAATTCAATGTGAGCACAAAGCGGGTTTCCCCTTATTGATAACCGTGCTGACATTTCCCACTAACATTGGTTAGCAGAGTGAGGTATACTACAGCTCCAAACTCAATGGGGTAGATCTTGGCTTTGTGCGATGGCATAAGATGGTTGATAGCAAGTTGGAAACCTGTTTTGCATCTCTCCCGATTTTTATTTTTACGGCAGTCAATGGAAGTCAAAATGGGGAGAGATGTAAAATGGGCTGCTGACATGCTGTCACCCATTTTACAGTATTGCATAAAGATCTAATACAATTTATCTACAAATAGCTTTGTGGACATATCCTATATATGGTACAAAAAGCTGTACCGTAAATTCTTGGACCTTTTATTGTGCCATCTGATACTGATATATGAATAAAATAATAGCGTATCACTATTTTAGTGGAGGCAGAAACTTGTTTGTTTTAAATGGTGTCTCAATCAGGTGAGGAGGGGTCACAATGCTCCTCTCTTGCCTTCTTCTTTGTTTGACTGCAACAAGATTTATTCCTTTTAAAACAGTGGGTGTTTTACCTTTTTCCTTTGTTGTGATTGTAAATGAACTAATAAGACAGGTTTTCTTGAGTTTAATTAAGAAAGAGGTGAGTTTATTATACTTATAAATCTAACCCCAATCTAAATAAAATAATAAAACTATGCTACACTTTCACTCACACATACACATGAGAATCACACACTCAAATAGACTACAGAGGGATAAGAAATAGTCTGGCTTAGATTAGAGTCCAAACAAGTAAAAATAATATACAGTCTGTGGGGTCGGGTAATTGTATTGTCTTCCAGCTGAAGTTGTGATCTTTAAGTCTCTGGCTGGTAGAAGTGCACTTTGTGGCTGGCCCACCTGGTTCAGGATTTTCTTGGAGACAAAGTTGTAGGTGGCTTTCTTCCCCGGGGTCTCTGACTGTAGCAATGGTAGACTTGGATGTTGCACAGTCGCAGACTGTGATGTTATCTCGAGAGAGAGAGGGACACACACACACACACACAGAGCCCTACTAGGATCTTGCCTGGTTAGCACTGGAAGGTTGTATGTTTCAAAGTCTCAGGAGCTTGCAAAAGACTGCTAGTTTTCCACACATGGGAAGGTGGTCACATGATTGTCCTCGTTCGCAGTTTAATTAGATTCGTGTCTAGGTATTTTCAATTTCTCTCGAATCTCATTGTTTCAGTGTTCACCCCCTGGAGGTCTGACTCCACTGATAATGTTCCAAGATGGCTTTGAATATTTTGCCATTAGAAGTGAAGCTGTTATCTGACTCCAAATTCATGAGGCATTGTCTCTGTTAAACATGCGTCTCCAATTCGATGCCCTGGACTGTGAGGTATTTCAAAGCAAATTGTGGTGGCCATCTTGGCTGCCAGTTTTTTAAAAGTTAACTATAGGATCCCAGCTCCTTTTTAAAAGTTTAATGCAGTGCTCCAACCAATGAATTAAAAATCCTCATGTGGTATAGCATGTTTTCTTGACAATGGAATAGAAGTGATGGAATGATAACGGATTGAACATTCAGACATCAGTGTCATTTGATGTCATTTCTAGGCCAATGAGTAAACTGCTGACCTTTGTGATTCTTTTGATATGGAGAAGGAATCTTCTTTCTTTGAACAGAAACAGCTTAAATATATTTTAAAAGTGTCATACTTGTTGCTATGTCTACAAAACAACAGTCACTTAAAGACTTTGATTCTTCCACAATGTCTAGTGAGAATTTTGTACATGGAATGTAGTGATATACACAAAAGAGAAAAGAAATCAGGAGTACGTTGTTTTTCTGAATATATGACACACTCAGTTATAACTTGGTGGCTCCTTGGCAGAAGGAGAGAATGTGTGCATCGTGTGCATCTTACACCCTCTCTAATCTGCCTGAGCAGATACAACCTATAAAGGAAAACTAAAGACTAATCTCCATGAAGAGAGACAAGCATTGATCGTTAATATGTCATCCAGTACATTCAGGTCACGCACTCTGACCTGACTGCATTTCTGATCTATCTTACATGTGATAATTTGAAATGTCACCTTTGTGAGACCTTTAATGTCACAGCCTCATTGGTATTGACTGAGAGTTTGGTGACATGGTTAGAAAATGCTTACTTGATTTTTCTACAAAATGGTGTTTTCTTGCAGAAATCACTTCCTACACAATAATCTATAAGCAAACAAGAAGCAGAGTATCACTGGCAGGGGAAGATCATTTGGCTTAAAATCATGCATTAGGCAGGAAGTCTGACACTGACTAACCCCAGATGTAAGGACGTTTTATTTAATTAACCTACATGTTCTTTTTTAAAAAAAGAATGTCTTATCTTCCTTCACAGATGGACGTCCCTGGCTATATAGATTAGAATCACCAGCTTTGATGTTCCAGGCTCTATTTCTTCATTTGAAAGTAGGTTGCAAGATAGTTGCAATGGGCCAATACACTAACATGTTGCTTCATGGGACACAGGACTCCCCCTGCAATTCCCCATGTGATTAGTTCGTGTTCTTAGCTGCCTGCCCTCTGAAAAGTCACTCTCAGAGATAACCTGACTGCCATTACAGATGTTGGTTGGAGTGTGAGGCTGGGAGGAGGATAGAAAGTTATTGATTTACCAGTTCAGTTACCATTGATCTATTAGGATGAACTATGAGTTGACATTCGGCCTAGTATTAATCCTGCTAAACTCCAACATATGGAAAACATAAATGACCTGTATTCCAACTATATATAAGTAGGGAAATTATCATTGCTATTCAAACCATCAACAGAAGAAAGAGCATGGGAATAAAAGGAAATTTAGCATAATGCTATTGTAAAATATTTTGTGTTCCATTTGTACTGCAAGAGGCAAAAGGTGAACTTGTAATTAGAATGCCTTAAATTCAAGAACAATAGAATCTATCTCTGACAGAGAATATAAAAACTACATTGATCCAACAAATTATTTTACCGCCTATTCATACATTAAAAAGCGCAGAGAATCAATTGTACCTTTCAGGATTGATCTGTGCACATCCATGCAGGCTATGTTTTTTTTAACACAAGTTTTCAGGAATTTTATTTCAAGCAGACCACACATGTATGAGAAGAGGAGGAAATAGAAAAAACTTGCTGTGAAATGTTTTAGTGGTTTAATTCAGACACAATCCCGGTTTGCATTCAGTCCACTTCTGTTTCTGGCTCAGGAACCTTGAGAGAGGAATCCTTCGGCGCTTGTTATCTCTGCTGCCTATCTGCAAGATATCTTTCTTCTTGCTTACTGATGCCACATTCAATCCCAAATCTTGTGAACACTCTTTAGCTGCCTGGGGGTGATGCTACCACTAGAAGTCTCAAAAGTACAGTGATCAGAGCGTGCTTGCCACCACCGTTTATTTTCTTGCCCTCATTAAATTTCCATGAACACTGCAGAAATTCTGGTGAGAGGTCACGATGAAAAGAGATTTTCTTCCTTCCAAATTTGAAGAAAGCCTCATGGCTGTGTGGCTAAATAAACCCGAGCAATCACTCCCAATTTGACAACAAAAAATTAAAAGCAAAATACTGTGTGTGCTGGAAATCTGAAATAAAAATCTGGTCTGGCAGCATCTGTGGAGTGAGAAGCAAAGTTAATGTTTCAGGTCGATGATGTTTCATCAGAATTGGGAGAAGTTAGAAATGTTATAGGTTTAAGAAAGTGAAAGTGGGAACGGTAGACAAGAACAAAAGGGAAGGTCTGTGATAGAACAGAAGACAGAAGAGATTAAATAACAAAAGAGTTGGTGGTGCACGGCCAAAGGGAGTGGTAATGGGACATGTAAAGAAACAAAGAAAGAAAAGATATGTCTAGAGGAGGTGTGAATGGTAGAATGATGAACAGCTACCATCCGATAACAAAAACATGAATAAAACTGAAACCTGCAAAGAAAAAGAAAACAAAATGGAGACAGAGATTACAGTCTGAAATTGTTGAACTCAATGTTGAATCCAGAAGGCTGCACAGTGCCTAATTGAAAGATAAGGTGCTGTTCCTCGAGCTTACTGCAGGAGGCTGAGGATAGAAAGGTCAGTGTGAGAGCAAGGTGAAGAATTGATATGACGGGCGACCGGAAGCATGGGGTCATGCTTGTAAACTGAACAGAAGTGTTCAGCACCCATTCTGCATTTGGTCTCCCCAGTGTTGAGCAAATCGTATTATAAGCAGCGAAGGTAGGATACTAAATTGAAAGAAGTACATGTAAGTGGCTGTTTCACCTGGAAGGAGTGTTTGGGACCTTGGACGATAAGAAGGGAGGAGGTAAAAGGGCAGATGTTGCATCTCCTGTACTTGCATGGGAAGCTGCTATGGGAAGGGGACGGATTGTTGGTGGTGATTGAGGAGTGAACCAGGGTGTCACAGAGAATGGTCCCTTCGGAATGCTGAAAGGGGAGGGAAGGGGAAGATGGGATTGGTGCTGGCATCATGCTGGAGGAGCAGCAATGGCAGAGGATGATATATTGAATACAAAAATTTAAAGGCTGGTAACTTTCAACAGAGCAGAAGGCTGGTTGTTGCAGCCACAATTGGCACTATAATGGCACAGTTTTAACTGGTATGCGTGCCACGTACAATTTTGTAATAATAATAAAGAATTAACTATGTCTCCCACCCATGCCACATTATGTCCCTGTTTCGTAAGGCCTATGGTTTTGGCTGGATGCATTGGGGTTGGGGAGTTTTCTGTTTTGGTTCCTCATGGAGGATTTGTTTCTGTAAGCCTTGCCTTACTATTTTTGGAACGGTTGGCAATGCATTGCTTTCTGGTCAGCAACCGTCTGATTAATCCATTTTTAACATTTAAACCATTCAATTGGAGTTCAGTACTGATTATCATTTTAAGAGCAGGAAATGAATCTGTTGACCCCTGTTACACAGAGTTTATTTGGAGAGTTAGGAACTATAGCTGCAAGAAATCAAGAAAAGTGCATTTTATAGAACTGGAAATGTCAATTATCTGGGAGCTAATGCAGAGGAGGTTCCCAATCTTTGGCAAAGGAACCTCCTCACTGCTCCGTCAAATGCTGGGAAGGGAAGGAGGCTGACAAGAAATAATTATCCAAGTTAATGTTATCTCCATCGTTATCATCTGAGAAGACTGGCAGGCGATGAGGAAAATGGTCCCGATGTAAAGCAAGTCCCTGCCCCCCAAAAATTACAATCAATTACCTGACCAGGCAGGGTGCCAATGGAGTGAGGTAGCACCTTAAAATTCTGAACGAAGACACAAAAAAGGCTATTTTAGCCTCCAGGATCTTTAGAAAACAACTGTGGCTAAAATGTGAGCAGCCTGTCTTCTAAGGACTTTTGAAATTCTGTTAAGATTGATGAAATGAATTTGTTGTACAGCCTGCAATGCAAATGCTCTCTCTAGTTAAAGTAAACCAGCATCAGATGAACTTCACATACCACAACCTTTGTTGAAGGCCTGGATGTTTACTTCTCTTTATCCCTCTTGGGCCTTCTTTCCTGTCTCCATTGCCCCTGCAACCCTGTCATTTCTCTCCTTTCAGGAACGTTGCTTCCTCTCTGAAATCCCTAGCCCAATCCTTCACTATTCCTCTGCTTACCTACTCTCCTGTTGCCATCCCAGGCTTAAATCTCTCTTGGATAAGCCCATAACTACCCTCTGTGCTTCTTTCAGCATTCTCTGAAGGGCCCAATGAGGCACCTTTCACTGCCTCATCATGAGTAGGAACTCCAAATGTTCTATCCTCCTCTTTCACTGATTATTCCACCCAGTGTACCCACTGGAATCTAATCTCGCCAATCTCTTTCTCACTCCATTCCCTCTGCACTCCCTCCCTCCTCCCCCTCCCCCGCCAGCCCCCACCACACTGCTGATTTCTGCCAGCAATCAACAATTATCACCCATCTTTGCATCTCCCTCCAGAATGCCCATTCTCTTGATGGAAATTGGCTCATGGGTGAAGATACCTTGCCTCCCTACCTAGCTATACATTCCACCTCATGCCCTCCTCAAACTGCTACATGTCCTCTTCAGCTGTGGTAGTGTGGCCCTTATCACCAAATCTCACCTTGATCTCTCCCTCTACTCTGTTGGCATCTTCTCCTCTTTCCACCCTTCTCAACATTCTTTTAAAATTGTCATTCTCTACTATCCACCCAAGACCCACCCGAGTTTCTCGCTAAGATATCCTCAGCCCTTTCCTGCCTCAGTCTCTGAACTGAGCGACTTCTCATCATCGATAGTTTCAACCTCCATCTCAACTTGCCTCGCTCTCTGTCCTTTGTGTTCACTGCTTTTCTGTCCTCCCTTAATCTCACCCTCCACATAAATTCTCCTACCCATATTCACGGCCACCCTTTGGACTTCAAATCTCATATAGTCTCTATTTCCATTGTTTCAATCATAGAAAGTTCATTTTATTACTTCCTAATATCAGTCACCATTCACATCTCCCTAACCCTTGCCAACCCCACTTCCTTTTGCATCTGCCCCCAAAAAGATCCTTCCCCAGGTCACTCAATGTACTTTCAGACTCACAACTACCTATTCTTTCACCATCCATTCATGATGATACTTCTAGAGCTGTCAGTCTTTTTAATCACACCCTCATTTCTGTCTTTGATGTTCTTGTTCCCATGTCTTATAATATGGTTAACTAAATCATCAATGGATTGCCCTTTGATGATTTGTAAAACCCTTACTCTATACCATCCTAGTTGTTGATCCGTTATAAACCCCATCTTTCCTCCCTCAATGCAAGGGTTGCAGACTTGAACCTATCTGCCATACATTTGGTTTAGCCATTAATTATCAAATCTGGCTCAACTACATCAAGTACCATTGGGCCATGATCTCCTCTGTCAAAACTGCTCATTATTCCAGGATCATCCTGGACTGCAAAGGTAATATGTGGGTTCTTTTCTCCACTACCAATCATCTCCTTAAATACCTATTGACTGCCTCCTTCCACCCTCACCTCCAAGAACAAGCACGACAAGCTCATAAACTTCCTTCTCAATAAGGTTAGGACCATCCTTCAGCTGCCTCTGCCACATTCCACCAAACCAAATTTCCACTTTTAATGTAAATAAGCAGAATAAAATGTCCCAAGATATTTCACAAGAGTATTATAAAACAAAATATGACACTGAACCACATAAGAAGATATTCAGGCAGATGGCCAAAAGCTTGTCCAAAGAGGTAGGTTTGAAGGAGCCTGTTAAATGAGGAAAGTGAGGTTGGAGAGATTCAGGGAGGGAATTCCCAAGTTTAGGGCCCAGGCAGCTGAAGGCACAGCCACCGATGATTAATTTGGGATTTGATTGGGCAGCTAGTTTTTTCAGCCAGTACAGACACAATGGACTGAATGGCCTCTTCTGTGCTGTAATTTTTCTATGGTTCTATGGTTGACACTTTGCAACACGAGGTGCCCTCCCTGCAGGCTCGGGAAGGGGGACCCTCCTTGGTGGGCAATTTGTGGTATTCTAGAGCTTGGGGCTTAGGCTACTGAAGGTCTAGCCACCAATGGTGGAGTGATTAAAATCAGGGATGCACAGGAGGCCAGAATTAGAGGTGGCAGATATCTTGGAGGGTTATGGGGCTGGAGGAGATTACAGACTTAGGGAAGGGTGAAGCTATGGAGGGATTTAAAAACAAGGATGAGAATTTTATAATCAAGATGTTGCTTGTAATATTGCAGCTCTCCACCCCTGCCTCACTTCATTGATGCTGAAACCCTCGTCCATGCTTTTGTCACCTCCAGAGTCGACTATTCCAATGCTCTCCTGGCCGTCCCACCTGCTTAAGCCTGACTTATTCAAATTGTTGCAACCCATATTCTAACTCGCACCACGTCCAGCTCATCAATCACCACTGTGTTCACTGACCTACAATGTCTCCTAGTCCACCAATACTTACATTTTAAAATTCTCATGTTCAAATCCCTCCATTGCCTCACCCCTCCTGATCTCTGTAACCTCCTCCGGTCATACTGATGGAGATATACACAGCCAAGAAACAATAGGTGATAGAGCACACTGACAAAGATGGACACAGCCATTGGAGCAGATGGATAGGGACAACCAAGATAAAATATATTGGACCTGGTTTTACTACAGCAGGACCATCTGCTGTTAGTTAGACTTTCCCCACACCCTTCAGTTCAAATAATTTTTGCCACAAAGTTGCTGAAAGTGTGAGTTGATAATGGCGCAGTGAGGGAAACAGGGCATCTAGGACTTGAGTGAACAAGGCAAGCAACAGGATATCTCCTTATCCAATGAGATTTAAGGATTGTGAAATTAACAGCACAAAAACTGAGAAGGAGGTGCAAATTAGAATGGGCAAATTCAATGTCAAGTCTGGAACAGAAAGAAAAACAAAAGGGAGGGAAAAGAAGATTGGATTAAGAAAGGGAAAGAAAGTGACAGGAAGAAAAAGTAAAGAACACGAGTAAAATTTTAAATTTGACTTTTTTAAAAAACGGAAATAATGAGGCTGCACAATTTAAGGGAAAGGTGGTGGTGTGGGAGAAATGTCACTGGACTAGTAATCTAGAGGCCTAAGCTAATGCTCTGGGGACATGGGTTTGAATCCCACCACGGCAGATAGTGAAATTTGAATTCATTTAATAAATCTGGAATTAAAAGCCAGTCTAATGGTAACCAAGAAACTATTGTTGATTGTTGTAAAAACCCATCTGGCTCACTAATGTCCTTTTAGGAATGAAATCTGCCATCCTTACCCTGGCCTGGCCTACATGTGACTCCAGACCCACAGCAATGTGGTTGACTCTGAAATGCCTTCTGAAATGGCCTAACAAGCCAATCAGTTGTATCAAACTGCTAAAAAGTGCAAGAAAAGGAATGAAACTGGACGGACCACCCGGCATTGACCTAGGCACTGGAAACGACAATGGCAAACCCAGTCCTGTTGACCCTGCAAAGTCCTCCTTACTAACATCTGGGGACTTGTGCCAAAATTGGAGAGCTGTCCCACAGATTAATCAAGCAACAGCTTGACATAGTCATAGTCACCAAATCATTCCTTAAAAACAATGTCCCAGACACCACCATCACCATCTCTGGGTACGTCCTGTCTCACCGGCAGGACAGACCCACAAGAAGTGGCGGCACAGTGGTATACAGTCGGGGGGGAGTTGCCCTGTGAGTCCTCAACATTGACTCCAGACCCCATGAAGTCTCAAGGCATCAGGTCAAACATGGCAAAGGAAACCCCCTGCTGATTACCACCTTCTGCCACCCCCCCTCCCTCGGATGATGCATCAGTGCTTCTCTATGTTTAACACCAATTGGAAGGAGCACTAAGGGTAGCAAGGGCACAAAGTGTACTCTGGGTGGGGGACTTCAATGTCCGTCACCAAGAAGGGTTGGTTGCACCACAACTGACCGAACTGGCCGAGTCCTAAAGGACATAGCTGCTAAACTGGGTCTGCGGCATGTGGTGAGGGAGCCAACAAGAGGGAAAAACCTACTTGGCCTCGTCCTCACCAATCTGCCTGCCGCAATTGCATCTGTCCATGACAGTATTGGTAGGAGTGACCACCACACAGTCCTTGTGGACATTAAGTCCCACCTTCACATTGAGGGTGCCCACCATTGTGTTGTGTGGCACTACCAGGGTGCTAAATGGGATAGATTTTGAACAGATCTAGCAACTCAAAACTGGGCATCCATGAGGTGCTGTGGGCCATCAGCAGCAGCAAAATGATATTCAATCACAATCTGTAACCTCATGGCCCGGCATATCCCCCACTCTACCATTACCATCAAGCCGGGGTAACCAATCCTGGTTCAATGAAGAGTGAAGGAGGGAGTGCCAGCTGCGTGCCAGGAGCAGCACCAGGCAGACCTCAAAAATGAGTTGTCAACCTGGTGAAGCTACAACCCAGGACTACTTGCATGCCAAACAGCGGAAGCAGCATGCGATAGGATTAAGCGATCCCATAACCAATGGATCAGATCTAAGCTCTCTGCAGTTCTGCCACATCCAGTCAGGAATGGTGGTGGACAATTAAACAAGTAAGAGGAAGAGGAAGCTCCACAAATATCCCTATCCTCAACAATGGGGAGCCCAGGACATCAGTGCAAAAGACTAGACTGAAGAATTTGCATCCATCTTCAGCCAGAAGTGCCGAGTGGATGATCCATCTCGGCCTCCTCCTGAGGTCCCCAGCATCACAGATGTCAGTCTTCAGCCAATCAGATTCATTCCACGTGTTATCAAGAAATGGCTGAAGGCACTGGATATTGCAAAGGCTATGGGCCCTGACAACATTCCAGCAATAGCATTGAAGATTTGTGCTCCAGAATTAGCTGCGCCCCTAGCCAAGTTGTTCCAGTACAACTACAACACTGGCATCTTCCCGGCAATGTAGAAAATTACCCAAGTATGTCCTATTCACAAAAAGCAGGAGAAATCCGACCCAGCCAATTACTGCCTATCAGTCTACTCCTGATCAAGCGAAACTTCCTCAGCAATAACCTGCTCAGTGACGCTCAGTTTGGGTTCTGCCAGTTCCTGATCTCATTACAGCCTTTGTCCAAACATGGACAAAAGAGCTGAACTCCAGAGGTGAGGTGAGAGTGACTGCCCTTGACATCAAGGCAGCATTTGACTGAGTATGGCATCAAGGAGCCCTAGCAAAACTGAAGTCAATGCGAATCGGGGGAAAACTCTCTGCTGGTTGGAGTCATACCTAGCGCAAAGGAAGATGTTTGTGGTTGTTGGAGGTCAATCATCTCAGTCCCAGGACATCACTGCAGGAGTTTCTAAGGGTAGTGTCTTAGGCCCAACCATCTTCAGCTGCTTCATCAATGACCTTCCCTCTGTCATAGGTCAGAAGGGGGATGTTCGCTGATGATTGCACAATGTTCAGCAGCACCATTCGCGACTCCACAGATACTGAAGCAGCCCGTGTCCAGATGCAACAAGACCTGGACACTATCCAGGCTTGGGCTGATCAGTGGCAAGTAACTTTCATGCCACACTAGTGGCAAGCAATGACCATCTCCAACAAGAGAGAATCTAACCATCTCCCCTTGATGTTCAATGGCATTATCATCGCTGAATCCCCCACTATCAACATCCTGGGGGCTACCATTGACCAGAAACTGAACTGGACCAGCCACATAAATGCTGTGGCTACAAGTGCAGGTCAGAGGCTGGGGATTCTGTGGCGAGTAACTCACCTCCTGACTCCCCAAAGCCTGTCCACCATCTACAAGGCACAAGTCAGGAGTGTGATGGAATACTGTCCACTTGCCTGGATGGGTGCAGCTCCAACAATATTGTAGAAGCTCAACACCATCCAGTACAAAGCAGCCCCCTTGATTTGTACCTCATCCACAAACATTCACTCCCTTCATCACCGACGCACAGTGGCAGCAGTGTTTACCATCTACAAGATGCATTGCAGCAACTCAACAAGGCTCCTTCGACAGCACCTTCCAAACCCACGACCTCTACCACCTAGAAGGACAAGGGCAGCAGACACATGGGAACACCACCATCTGCAAATTCCCCTCCAAGTCACACACCATCCTGAATTGGAACTATATTGCCGTTCCTTCACTGTTGCTGAGTCAAAATCCTGGAACTCCCTTCCTAACAGCACGGTGGGTGTATCTACCCCACATAGACTGCAGCAGTTTAAGAAGGCAGCTCACCACCACCTTCTCAAGGGCAATTAGGGATGGGCAATAAATGTTGGCCTAGCCAGAGATGCCCACTTCCCATGAACGAATAAAAATTTTTAAAATAATTTTCAGTCCTAGAGAGGCTGATTAGCAGTAAATAATAATTATCATGTTGTTAAAGAGGCACTTATGCTTGAAATGATAAGACTTAACTTTCTATGGTGAGTTTAGTCAGCATCTACCACACAAGTACAGCAACCTCACACCCTTTGGTACATTACAATGGTGAGGCAGAGAGCAAGACATTGTTTTCACGAAGCTAACAGTGAAGTGCAAAATTTGGACGGCAAACAGAAATGCAGAAAGATAAAGAAAAAGACAGCAACAGTCAACAAACAAACATGGTTGAGTGAGAAGTAATTGATGAGAATGCAAAGGAACAGAGAAATAAGGGGTAGAGAGATAGAAACAGATGAACGAAGAAAAGCTGGAACAAAAACAGAGAAAGAGAAGGGAAAAAGATCCTTATTCTGTGCTGTTATCTGTTCTCAAGTGGGGCAGTGATGAAATCCTACAATTGCATTCAGTATAAAGGAGAGGAAAATAGGCAAAGGTTTTCATTCCAAATTGAGACCCATGTTTGAAACCCTGCAAGTGTGGATTTTAAGTGAGGGTTGATTCAACTCAACAGTGATGCACCTACAGTCAAATAGCTTGCAGGCCCTCACCATTAAGGCCTGAAAATTACACCTGGGCAAGCTACGGGATGCTACAAGATATTCTTGAAACCGTACCCCAACACAAAGCATAAAATGCACCATTTAACGGCCGAGGAAGAGAGAACTTTGACAAGAAAAAGATACAAGAAAATTGGATCCAGAGAGTAAAAGGAAATAATAAAAAAGAGGAAAATAAAGCTGACAGAAAGAAGTTAAGAGGAAGATAAAAGAGCGAGATGAAGTCGTGTTTTTGATAGTTTTAATTTGGGACAGAATGAGAGAGTGGCACCCGCAGAGACATCCTGTCTATAGATTGGCACTAGGCCAGTTTGTTAACGTTACTGGCTGGATTTTTTTTTTTGCTCTGCTTGATCCTAAACCCACAATCTGCCCTCAGTCCCAAAACACCAGACAGTATGAATGCAAGAGTCAGTTATATCACCTTCAGAATTTCTGCTCTGGCCTTTGAAGTTAATTTCTGTGCACAGTTTCATTAAATATGAATCCAAGCAAATTAATATTTTATCGAAATATTAGCTGCGTTTTCAATTAGCTGTCATCCACTAACAATGAAGGAAAAAAAATTGTTTTCTAAGAAACTTCTTGGGATAAGTTGACTGCAGTGACATATTGCAAATTTCAGTTGTAATGGGTTTACAAGACAATGACACATGGTCCATTTTTAAAAGCAACTCTCCTGTCTGAAGTTTACTGTATTTTCTATTAGGAATCCACTTTTAAGCTTTAATAGCCCCGCTATGAACGAGCAAAGATAAAATGCCTGTACAATGTAGTGGTGTCTTGTCAAGCTGGGCTAAAACCTTCTGCCATGTATATTAAATATAACCTGTAGATGCCAAATTCATCATCTTTAAAGAGCCCTTTCTGTTGCCTGTAGCACGTGTTCAATGTCAGCAGCCCACAGCTTAGCCGATTTTATAAACCTCTTTGATGTGGATCAATAAAGTATGTGGAGTCTGCTTGTCTGACTTGGAAAAATGAATGCACTCAATGAATACTAATAACGTATAGATGTTGGAGGTGCTTCTTTGTATGACCTTTATGGAATCATGAAGTACACATTGTGGAGAGATTCCAAGACTCTATATTTTCCTTAATGCTGTGTACGGAATGATACGATTTCATTTGAGACAGAAAAGCAGAGAACCTTTTCATATCATGAACAGTGACATATTTCCAGTTGCTAGCACAGCTTTTTATGGAACATTTAGATTTAGCTAAGAAGTCTTTAAATAACAGGGTTTTTTTTTGGTTGCCTCTGGAAAGTTAAACCCTTATCTCTGGCAGGTTGATGTGAGATGCTGCAGCATGCAGTTGAGTTACTAGGTTGTCCGATTCAGCACCAGGGCTGAACATAACAACAAGGAACCAATAAAAGAAAATGTGACCATTGTCAACGTTTGCTCATAGGCCCCGATTTTAACTCCTTCCCAGCCCGGTTTCCACCAGGTCAGGGGGAGGGAGAGGTGGAGTCCAATCCCGCTGCCTTCCCGACGTGTCCAAATAGTGAGCTGCTCTTTTGTTGGTGGAGTCCCCTTTAAATATACAGATCAGGACCCAGACTGCTAATTGAGCCAGAGACCTAATGGCTTCCCTGCCAGACCAGGCTTGCTGAGAGGTGGATCGTGGGCCCAAGAAGGCCTTGGCAGGTATGTTTTCAATGTGTTTTTTAGGTTTCCTTGTGGGCCAAGAGTCACAGGAGTGTGTCCCCTTTGTCTATCCCGATCACCTTCACCACCACCCCTCACCCACTACTTATTGGAATGCTGAGGACTGATCCTGTGGGACCCCATCTGTGGCCTCCCGCCTGAAATCTTCTGCTCCTACCTATTGGCTAGGGATTGCATCTGACTGAGCTTGGGGGTAGGGTCAGTGGAGAGGCTTGGTGGTGGAGTCCGGTGAAAGTTATAGTAATGAGGCTCGGCCATTAAGATCACTACCCCCATTTAAGATAAGGCCATAGAGTCGAATAGCAATAGCTCTTGAGGTTCCATTCATTTTTTACCTGTGACGAATTGAAAATATTTTCTGCACCTTTGCAGGATAGCATGCATCATCCAACAACAATATCCAACAGTGTTATAAGGGGGTGCGAACCTACAGTGAAATAAGTGGTCAATTTAAATAGTTTACTTAAAACTAATCTGCCATCCTGATCCACTGCATAAACCATCTTCCCAGCATTGCAGAATTTTACTGCACATCCTAGAAGATTTTGGATTACACCTAGCTGAAATTAACAAGTTGGTTCAAACAATTTGTGTCAAATACAGCACTTTGGAAAATAGTAAAACCACAAATTCAGTCTCTGCCATTGTTTACATTGATAAATAAAAAGAAAAAAAAAGCAAATTCTGGAAATCTGTAACAAAAACAGAAAGTGCCAAAATTAGACAGTGGGCTAAATTTTAAGAGCCAGCGTGCCTCAATCTCCCGCATGGCAGCTCATTTAAATAGCTGGGACAGCCTGCACCCCCGATCACATCGCCAGCAATGGTGTCAGCTGCCTGTGTGCAGGTGCTGGAGCCCTTTTTAAAGGGCAGCCAGTCCTGCCAGCAAATTAGAATTTTTAAAGTCAACGTCCCCCGCAAAATTTACAAATAAAATTAGAACACCCCTCAATAAAAATTACATTATGTATTTGCCTTTCCCCACCCCCCCACAAACATTTACCTTTGAATTCTGACCTTCTCCCCACCTCCGAGACAGTATAAAGTTGAAAGTTCACCCCTTCCCACCATCCCCTACATTGATGATTATTTGACCACATTTCCCCCCCGCACTGAAAATCTTAACTTCCCCCCCACCCCCTCCCTACCAGTGTCATGCTTGCTTTCCCCAGACGGGGAATTGAAGTCGCAGGAGTGTCGGCCGCCGCACTGAAATTTGCGGCCGGACCAGAAGATTGCCGGTAAGTATATTTAAATGAATTTGTTTAAATGATTTAAATATAGAAATTGAGGTCCCATCACCCAGCAGTGGGGGGATCAGGCCAGGCCCTCCCAGTGTTGGCCTCCGTGGTGGGCCTCTGCCAGAACAATCTTCCGGCCGCCCCTCCCCCACCATGGAGCCCAGTGTTGTGGGCTTGGTAAAATCCAGCCCAGCAGGTCAGTTAGCATTTGTAAAAAGAAATAATAGAGTAATCCACCAGGAGCGCAGACTTTTTCAGAACTGGAAACTGAAAGGTAAGAGAGTCTGAGATTGAACCAGTCTGTTTGCAATCTTAGTGCCACATTTGACCCCGAGATGAGCTTCTGACCTCATGTTCGTGTCATCACTAAGACCGTTATTTCCACCTCCATAACATCACCCAACTTTGCCCCGTCTCAGCTCATCTGCTGCTGAAACCCTCATTCATGCCTTCGTTATCTCTAGACTTGACTATTCCAATGCACTCCTGGCTGGTCTCCCACATTCTAACCTCTGTAAACATGAGGTCATCCAAAACTCTGCTGCCCATGTCTTAACTCGTACCAAATCCCATTCCCCTATCACCCCTGTGCTCACTGACCTACATTGGCCCCCAGTCACACAACATCTTGATTTAAAAATTCTCATCCTTGTTTTCAAATCCTCCATGGCCTCACCCCTCCCTATCTCTGCAACCTCCTCCAGCCCCACAACCCTCCGAGATATCTGCATTCCTCTAATTCTGGCCTCTTGAGCATCCCCGATTTTAATCGCTCCACTGTTGGTGGCTGCGCCTTCAGTTGCCCAGGCCCTAAGCTCTGGAATATCCTCCTACACCTCTCCACCTCACTACCTCACATTCCTCCTTTAAGACACTCCTTAAAAACTTACCTCTTTGACCAAGCTTTTAGTCATCTGACCTAATATCTCTTTAAGCGGCTCGGTATCATACTTTGTTTTATAATGCTCCTGTGAAGCGCCTTGGGGCATTTTATTATGTTAAAGATGCTATGCAAATATAAGTTGTTGTTGTTACCTGATTTCTCTCTTCCCTTCCTTTGTTGTGTCCAGCCCCACTGAGGAGCTTTTAACTTTCATGTCCCAGTTCTGATGAAGTGTTCACACCTGAATGTTAGCCTATCATTTCTTTTTACAGTTACTGACAGATCTCTGGTATCTATCCAGCATTTTCTGTTTCCAGCTATATGTTTATGTATTGTGATTACAGGTGTAGTTTCTCATGGTATTTTTAGAACAGAGGCAATACATTTAGTAAGTACTGGATGCTTGCACTCTAAATAGTACCTTATGGCTACTCTTAGTTAAATTGTAGCTATAACAAGGTTCACAACTGAATTCCAATACAACTCACTGAATTGTTTTTTTGGCTGGCAGCAGAGGTAGCTTTGCATCCTGGCAAAGGTTCCTGATTCATTTGCTGTTATTCACCTGTATATGGTTCCAGGTTGATTAACCACCTAGATCATACTGGCTCCATGGACAATAAGCTAAACAGAAGAAAAACACCCTCTATGTTTTTATCAGGATAAATTAGTTCAAAACTGGGCCCCATTCCAGCATCAATGTGAATGACACATAGGTATTTAGATGAGCACTTGAAACGCCATAGCACACAAGGCTATGGGCCAAGTGCTGGAAAATGGGATTAGAATAGATAGGTACATGATGGCCGGCATAGACACGATGGGCCAAAGAGCCTGTTTCTGTGTTGTATAACTCTATGACACATACATACGGAGGCCTTCTAGCCCTGTCAGAACCCTTGACGCTCTCCAAGGACACTAAGATTAAGGAGCTGAAGGCTTTCACAATGAAGGGGCTGTATCTTAGCCATTTGCCACCCAACCCTCTTCCTCCCACCCCTTGTGCCGAATCCCCTACCGATATTCCCTCACGATTGGTTCTGCATTAGCCGTGAAATGTTGGTCAATTAAAATGTGATTCTAATAATCACATTGACATTTTTAGTCGTCCTATTGTATACAATTGCCAGTTATCCAATACCCGTATTTCTGATGCACCATGTTATTGTGATTTCATTCTTGTTTGCAACATTCTTGTTATTCTGTGCTTTACTAAATGAAAAAAATACCTTAAGCTGGGAATTTCCTGGGAGGTTCTCCCGATTGATCATCGTAACTTCAGTGTGAACCCTGAATCAGGCACAAAAATGGGGCTTCCATTAATCTTCTGCTAAAGTGAAGATAGCTGATTAGGAGTGGAAATTCTTGATGTTAATGTTTTTAAAATGTTTGGAACAGATTGAACATAATCATCATCAAAATAATGCATACTGAATTAAGTTTGCATGTTAAACATTAGCAGATATCTTCATTTTATAAATTACACCTGTTCTAAGGGTGTAACACAGTATGGGAGCCTTGAGGCCAGGTTAATCAATTGGGCTTCAAAGCTGAAATTCAATTTAAGCACCACCTCTACCCCCCCCACCCCAATCCCACCACCACCCCCCCACCCCCCCCCCCCCCCCCACCCTCCCAACACAAATTTGTTTCTGTTTTTACAGGCCTGATCTCCCTTTGCCTAAATTGATCAGCAGCCTCTCAGGAATTGTCCCATCAGATTCTACCTCACATAAAAAAAACAGTAATTAGAATTATACTGCCCTGAATTTGCCTTATTTGATTATGGTAGATTTGTCTTGAGGCAGTGTTCAGGCAGCTAATAAGAACTATCCTCTTTGCAAAACAAAGCATAGGATTGCATTAAATTGAAATCCCATAATCTCAAAGGAAATAATACTTTGTAAAACTCAAATGATTTCGGCTGTACACAGGGGATTAAGTCCATTGTACCATGATAATGCACTGATACCTCTAAACTACGCTTATTACTTTTTTACACATCACAGATGCAGCAGAAAAGGGTGTTTAGAGTCTGTAAATTGAAAATAAAGCTACGGATAAATATTTTATGCGGGAAATCTAATGATACAGTTTTCCCATTGTTGAATCATGCTCATCACGCTACCTCAGAAAACAGGTAATTATGAAGCAAAATGCCTTTCTGCCAACTGTTGCACATGGTCAGTCAGAGTTTGGGACTAAGTAGCCTCAAAATATGGTTGCACAGTGACCATTATTCTGGCACTAAATGGCTTTCTAAGCCTGCATTATGGCAGGCCGGAAGTGGACGACCATAATTAGCAGGAAGTGTGCTGTCTGCCATATTGGTCAAGGCCAAAAATCAGCTGGCCGTGCCCACACCTGAAACTGATGCTGGATCCCTTCCATATCTTATTGAAAGACTTAACATCTGTTTGAGGCCCCCACAGTTAGTTTGGTTTGTCCTGACGGGTGCTAAGGAAAAGCAGGCCTAACAGGTCGGGACTACCTGTGAGGCCGCAGCCAGCAATGTAAGTTTTTAAAATATGCTTACTTGAATTCAACATGTCTGAATTTCTAGACCAGTGTCTATTTGCTGTCAATCGCATGCAAATCAGTGGTACCCCTAACGCACCCCGCCCCCCCTCCCCCCCCCCCCCGCCCCCTCAGCTACCTGTTTAGGTGATTGAACGCCACTGCACAATAGCTTTGTGAGGTCAGGAATTCAAAGTAGCAATGTCCGGTTGCTCTCAATTCCCTGGAGCAGTAACGAATAGGAATCAGGAGCAGCACTGAGGGAGGAGGGCAGGGAGAGCATTAGCATGAACTGGCGGCAGGGTGGCAGAAGAAGAGTGCTAGCATGAAATGGAGAGGAGAAGAAGAGTGTCAGCATGAACCGGGAGTGAGAGGGAAAGGGAAAAGAGTGTCTCCATGAACTGGAGTTGGAGGTGGGAAAGAGTGCCTTCATGTCACTGTTACAACTATATAATCAATTTCAACATTGTGCCCAATAGAACCTTCAGTGCATCCATGTATATAATAAAGGGCTGTTTTAGAGCTGTTAAGTGTTTTTTTTAACAGATAGTTTTGGTCAGCATTTGCTTTTTTTTTCAGTTTGGCGCTAGTAAAATGACAAACAATTTTTTCCTAGATGATAAATAAGGTCATTAGTTCCTATGTCATCAATATTTCACAGGAGGTTACAAGGAGAAATGTTTTCCTTTTTGACAATTTTGCATCTTTTCAGGTTTTTTTTCTATATTGGTTTATGTTAGAAATAAAATAGCAACTCATGATTTATATACAAAGTCTCCTGATTTTTAGAAGTTTATCTCTTGATTTGTGAGACAGTGGGGTTGGCATTACTGAATTTCAGTGAGTTACCATTAACTACGGGTGAAATCAGAGGTTCTCCCACCTCTGGCTTCCCCTCTCAAATTGCTCCTCCACCCTCGCCATCCCTTCTTCGCCTACTCACGGGTGGCCTCATTTTCTTGGAACTCCTCGCACAACAACTGCTGCCACAAAACCATGTGCAAAGATACTCAACCACAGTGGACCCAACCTTTCTAAGGTAAATGCAATAGCACTTGTAGAATAGTAGTGTGGTCAGACTGTAACATGATTAAACCTTCAGCAATGCCTCCTATCAGAATGTTTAACTCTTAAGTGGCAGAAAGGTTGAGGGAGGGAATTTCAGATTGTGGAGCCTAGATGCCTGAAGCATGGCTGCCAATGTGTGGGGTAGGGACGAAGTATAAGAGACCAGAGTTGAAGGAATACAGAGTTCTGGGAGTTTGTAGAGCTGGAAGAGGTCACAGAGAAAAGAAGGAGGTAAAACTTATAAAAGTCTTTGAACATGAGGTTAAAACGTTTGCAGCCATCCTGGTGTCTATTCACAGATAATGAAATAAAGGCTCACCTTAATGGCTGTGCTCCGTTGCATCCTTTCCATTTGTTGTCCCAGTTTTGCATGCGGATGGGCAATGTGCACCAGTGCCCATGGGAGTAAAGCCTGGCTCAGGTATAAAATTAAAACCAGACCCGGACCCGAACCGACAACAGCCAACCCAAACCCGACCCGGACCCCGAGTACTTTACTTTTTTCAAATGCATGACCCAACCCGAACCTGACACATGTCTGGTCGGGTTCTGGTCGGGTAGCCAAGCTTTACATGGGAGACAATATGTTAGTGTGGGCTTTGATCACAATGGCATGTTAATGAGGGCTCTGGTTACATTGGCATTGCCCTAAGGGAGAAGGTGGAGGTTAACATCTCACAATTAAGGCATAATGGCACATGGCTTTCAGACAATAAAGCCTAAAGATTTCAACAAAGCATCTTTTAAATATTTAACACAAAAGTTACAATATACACCTATGAAACCCAAAGTGTTATGTGCTCTTTCTAATACGTTTGCGGGTGCTCCTAAGTGGTGTGATCCCGGCAGCAGCAGCTGGGTTGGAGGCAGGCTGCTGATCAGGCTGCCTCTTGGCCTGTGATGACTTTTGGCAGCCATCCTCTGGCTGTCTCAGGCCTAGAAGGCCCCGACTGCCTGGAGGTGTCCCGGACTGGTGCAGGGCTCTCCTTAGGCATTGCGGCTTCTGGAGCCGGGCTCACTGGCGGAGTGGCTGAGGAGCCGGTGGTCTACACTTGGAGCACCCTGAGGGGAGCCCCCAAATGTGTCTGTCAGCCTCTCCTCCTCCCTCTGAAGGCTCCCTTGAGCCTCCCTGCTCACCAGAGAAGAACCAACAGCCGCCTCGCCTTGCCACTGCTGCCTCGAGCTAATGGCCAAATCTGTGGGATCTGGCTCTCCATGAGGGTCACAAACCTCTCGATGGAGGAAGCCATGTGCTCATAGGCCTGAGATATGGCAGCAGTCATGGCATGAATGGACTCTTCCATTGTCCACTTATGGCTATGCATGGCCTCTGGCACCTATGCCAGATTTTGCCCTATCCCTCTTTGCAACTCCAGCATGCCCTGTGCTGTCAACAACAGAGGATCATCATCAGCCTGGGGCTCAGCATGGGCCTGGCCACCCACAGTCCTCCGACTGTCAGAGGGCTTAACTGTCTCAGCCTCTTGCCAGTTGCTTGGGCACAGGTGTGGTGCTCTCACCAGCTTGTGATCCAGATTCTAAAGCTGAGCATGTACCCACTGAGGTGAAATTCTCTGAGTTGGTGGAGGGCGGGATGGTGCATCCTCTGAGTGGTCCTCCTCTACAGAGATGGACACATGTCCCCTGTGGTTGCAGAACCCTGCAAATGGCTACCTGCATGAGGGAAAACAAACATATGTAGGTTAGGCTGTGCAGATCTCCTGATGCCTAACAAACATTATATGGGTCTCCAACACTGATACACATACCAACAGGAGGCAATCCTCACTCTTTTGTGCAGGGATTTCAATCTCCCTGTCAGCTATTGAACGGCCACCCTGGATGCCCTCCAGCTTCCTGACCTGGTCCTGGCAGAGGTGAGTGGACGTAGGTCTGGGATTCCTCTGCCTGTTCATGACATCTCCCTCCTAATGTGCGTCCTCTTGTCCTGCAAGAGGAAGGATGGAGATGGTTGAGAATGGCACAAAGATCAACATGACAGTTCATCTCTTTTCAGCCCCTCAACCCCTACAGGGGAATCTGATGGCTCTCATGATGACACTCGCTGTCAGGGGAGTTAAGGGGGGGGTTGAGATATGAAGTGAGGTAGCCGGTGACTGAGAGACAGCCATGCATCTGTCAAAACCCTAGGCACTCAGGCAATGCCACATTGGTGCCACCCTCCCCATGTCGCGTAAACTCCCGCGTAGTCACATGCAATCCTCAAGAAGGCGACTGGTATGACTCACCTTGGCTGAATGCAGGAGGTCATTGACCCTCTTCCTGCACTGGACCCAGTTGCACTGGGTGACCCTACGGCTGCTAACCTCCTCTGCGATCTCCATCCAGGCTTACTCGGTAAAGCGGGAGGACCTTTTCTTGCTATTGCGGGGAAAAGGGACCTCTCGCCTTTCCCTTGCAGCCTGGAGGAGAATCTGCAGTGAGGCATCACTGAACTGTGGGGCCACCCTGTGTCTTCATTCTGACATCGCCTCATGCCTTCCTCAGGGGGTGGGGGGATACAGGACATCGTAGGACAGAGTTGTAGTCTGCACTGTTTCCATGACAGGAGTGAATGCAGGGCCGGCAGGCCTTTAAATATGGTGCCAGCACCTGCTCCGGAGTCATTTGAGGCCATAATCACTGAATTGTCTTCCACATGATTGGGGGGGACCCGCTCCTCCAATATGCAAAATGGGCACCGCGTAATCACGGCGGGATGGGTGCCCACGTGATGGATGGGAACAGTGCCATTTACCAGGCCTGTCACCGGGATCGGCAGCGGGCTTATTAAATTCAATCCATTGTGTGCAATTCTGGGCATCATACTTTAGGAAGCATGTTGAGGCTGTGGAGAGGGTTTGGACAAGATTTACCAAGATGATACCAGGGATGAGGGGCATCAGTTATGTAAAGAAATTGAAGAAGCTGGGATTGTTCTCCTTAGAGCAAAAAAAGTTAAAAGTCATAGAGAGATACAGCTCCGAAACAGGTCCTTCGGCCCACTGAGTCTGTGCCAACCAACAACCACCCATTTATACTAATCCTACATTAATCCCATATTCCCTACCACATCCCCACCATTCTCCTACCACCCACCTACACTAGGGGCAATTTACAATGGCCAATTTACCTATCAATCTGCAAGTCTTTGGCTGTGGGAGGAAACTGGAGCACCCGGCGGAAACCCACACGGTCACAGGGTGAACTTGCAAACTCCGCACGGGCAGTACTCAGAATTGAACCTGGGTCACTGGAGCTGTGAGGCTGCAGTGCTAACCACTGCACCACTGAAAGGGAGATCTAATAGAGATATTCAAAATTATGATGGGTTTTGATAGACCAAGTAGGGAGAAACTTTCTTCCGGCAATTGAATCAGTAACCAAAGGTCACAGTTTAAAAAATAAAATTGGCAAAAGGACTAGAGAGGAAACTAGGAGAATTTTTTACATCGATGGTTGGTTGTTAAGACCTGGAACGCAATATCTGAAATGCTGGTTGAAGCAGATTCAAAAGGCAATTTGACGTCTACTTGAAGAGGACTAATTTGCAGGGTTATGTTAAATTCCAGAAAGTTTGTTGTGGAAGGATAATGCTGGAGCCTATCTTTAGTTAGCTTCACATTCATTGTATAGAATAAAAGGGTTACAAAAATGTAGCTCCTCACTCAAAAACTCCACCAGTCTCAGTAAGTGTCTGCTTATGTGCTCATGTAAGACTCCAATTAACACCCTCCACATGCATATAATTAAATAATTGTCACAATTAACAGATTAACAGTCTATGGGAAAGAGCTCGGGTGTGGGACAAAATGGAACAGATCTTTCAAAGGACCAGTACAGGCATGATAGGTCAAATGGCTGTCAGAGTCTGTGATTCCTTGATCACATAACCACAATCGTACATACACATTACATACTCCTCAGTTTTACATACACATTACATACCTCCCAATCTTACATTCACGTTAGGTCCCTCCTGGTCTGATATGCACATTATATACTTTCCATACAAAAAGGAATCTCTGTTCAAGATGATTTTAAATAATAATATTTTACTTAGCTCTTAATATGATCATTTAATCAGTGCTTTTGACAAAGTTGATGAGTGACTTTAGATACAGGCCTTGAAATTGTTGATTGTCTGCTGCAGTTACTTTGGGAGACGTATGAACATACGAATTAGGAGCAGGAGTTGGCCACTAGGCCCCTAGAGCCTGTTCCACCTTTCAATAAGATCATGGCTGATCTAATTGTAACCTCAACTCCACATTCCCACCTACCCCCAATAACCTTTCACCCCCTTGCTTATCAAGAATCTATCTACCTCTGCCTTAAAAATATTCAAAGACTGTGCTTCCACTGCCTTTTGAGGAAGAGAGTTCCAAAGACTCACGGCCCTCTGTGAGAAAAAAATTTCTCCTCATCTCTGTCTTAAATGGGTGACCTCTTATGTTTAAACAGTGACCCCTAGTTCAAGATTCTCCCACAAGAGGAAACATTCTTTCCACATCCACCCCGTCAAGACCCCTCAGAATTGTATATGTTTCAATCAAGTCGCCTCTTACTCTTCTAAACTCCAGCGGATACATGCCCAACCTGTCCAACCTTTCCTCAGAAGACAATCCGCCCATTCCAGGTTTTAGTCTAGACAGGAGGAGGCCCCATGGAATTTCAGGGCCTCATTATATAATATGTAGAAGAAATGAGGAAATTATCAAAATTTGCTGCTGACATCAAATTAAAGGATATGAATGATTGTGAAAGCCTTCAGGAATGCGTTGATAGCCTGATTTGATTGACAGATAGGTGTTTAATAAATATTAATACGTTTAATAAATATAAATAGTTTGATGATGGTCCAAAGGGTCTGCTGCTGTACTGTTACATTCTATATTCTATATATGATTCGATATGTGCCACGTACCACATTTGAAAATTATTTGTCTTCACAGTTTCTGGAAGTTTTAATAGTTAACCCAGTGAAAATACATGAAGACAATTTCTACAGTTTACTACAGCGTGTATCCTGAACCCTTCTTTGGACAAGAGCTAACAATCCAGCAGAATTACTGTGGATGAGTTTTAACTTCCCCTGACTGGTGGAAACCCTGGGGTGGGGTGGGGGGGGGGGGGAGAGACATTTCAAAAGGGGCAGGTCAATGGCCCACTCTGCAAGGATTTCAATACTGCTGTTTTTTGGCAGTGAATGAGGTGCTCGCTTAAATCAAGTGGGAGCCTCATACATGTACGCAAATCAAAATTACCCTGTTGACTTTTGAACGGTGGTCAGAGCGGGGCATCTGCTATTCTTAAGGCCCACTCAATAAAAGCTGTTCAAAAAGACTCAGGAGGCCACACAATGTAAGTGTTAAATTTCTCTTTGAGGGGCTGGGAGGAGCAAGAGGGAGCCTCTACACACTATGAGGCACCTGTTGGGTCTGCTGCACTGGGAATCCCTTCCCCAGCCACCAGACCCAGCCAAAACCACCTCCCCTTTCTATTTAACTTCCAGTCGGCAGGTGGCCTCTGAGCCACAAGGCTTTAACCAACTGGCTGCAGGTAGGGTGTAAATGAGACCCAGGATTTAAAATAGTCCTGGCCCCTCAAACTGATAGCGTCAGGGGAAGGAGAAGGGGAGGGTGAGGGGAGCAGTTTGACATTCTCCCGGCTCAACCAAAACCCGTTCCCAGTAAAAGCTACCTCGCCCCACCAACCTGTAGTGTTATTTATGTAAAATACGTGTTCATATGCCTGGCATATATTCATGCTGTGATCAACATTTATTTGCATTTGTTGGCAGCCACTGCATGGATTGTCTGCTGTTAGAAACTACAATGTCTGATTTGGCACACTAAAATTTCATTGGGCAAAACAACATCTTCCAAACACTTGGCACTGTGATATGTTTTCTGTGTTTCTTTTAATGTAGTTTCCAACATGTATCAACTATGAAATCTACCAACAAGCACAGAACAACAGAACTGTTGGTCAAAATCAGTAACAAAATACAAGATGGCTTCCAGCTTTGCTGGCAAGTTGTAACTGAAGAAAGTCAAATGAGAAAATGTTCCTTCAAATTACTTGTGGGGGTCTTAATCAGTGACATGAGTATTGATGTTATCTTTGGCTTTTATAATGTAATGTGCCTAATTTCTAGGTATGATGCCTCTTCAGCAAGAATAATAAATGCTAGCAGCAGTCTGCGGCTACTGGGAATCTACCTGGAATGTCACTTAAATTGTTCCCTGGTGATAAGAATATGAGCTTCCGTGATCCACAATTACTTAGGTGTAGTTTGCAGTTGATAGGTTAACCTATTTCCCATTTTTTTACTGTTTAAAAGTTGCTTCTTTTGCAGAAATTTAATCTCAGTTCCCTTATTTATGATTCTCCCAAATCCCCAAACAATTGGCCTGAAGTTGAAATTGGGAGTTATTGATAGAGATTTGAGTTCTGCCCCAACAAACGCCGCAGTCACTGTCACTCTTCGTTGCTGATGTATTGACACTAGGGTTGGAATTACAAGGTCATGGTGATTTGTAGTCCCCAGGGTTACAGGAAATGCAGCCATCTGTCACAGACCTCAGCTTTCTATTATAAAACGACTAAATCATTTAGCAACCTGAATTGCCGATGACCTTCTGGACTGAAATCATGCACATTCACTGACCAAAAGTCTGTAGAGCTCTTGAAGAATTTCCAGATGACCTGGAGCTCTTCAGGGGCTGCAAAATACAAGTCTTGTGTTACAAAATACATTTGGTATAAATATGGACCACAGAATCCATCACTGGAGATTAACACTGTTTTTGCCCTTAATGTGAAAGGCTGTTACATATTTCATAACTCCAGTCATGCAGCTGTAACTGACCATCATGTAGCTTGCAAAGAGACCATGTCAGATCACAATTAAATGATAGAGAGAGCCAGAGTTAACAATAACAAACACAGGCACTTTCGATTTGTACAACAGACTGCCTGTTTCTCCTGTCTATATCCTACAACACTGCAAATCAACAATGCAACCACTGTTATCTTAATCCCACACTAACTCTCCACATCTACATACAGTCCAGACCTAGCAGATTTCTCTCCTATTGATACTCATTTATTTTACTTCACAAATGTAAGGTATTATAAGCATATTGCTTTTAAACATATTGGGGGTTATTTTGGCCAAAAGGTGAAAAAAGACGCTGTGTACCAAATTTATGGGCTAACTGATGATTATCCTGATTTGAGCATGCCTACAGGCTGCAACCAGAAACTTGCAGGTTTAGCACTCAAAGTGCTGATTTGGTGTAATTGTCGTGGAGCAGTACAATTGACCTCTCACTGCCTCTTCCACTGAAGGTGTGCAATGGTCTGACTGGCACATAGCAGCACGGTGAAGGATGGCTCAGAACTGACAGAGAGACTGCACAGATTCTTGAATGCAGCACTGGAGATGCTGGTGGAGGAGGTTCAGAGGAGGAGGGATGTCCCGTACCCACAGGGAGGCAGGATGTCACCTCGCCCTCGTTATCCACCCATTTGTCTCTGATGCAGCAGCTGGTGCTGCTCTGCCTGGCCTCATGTCCTCCTCCCATTCATTATCCAGACCAAGGGGAACCCCGAGCAAGATGCCTATGACCAAGCACTCCCTTTCTCCTGGCAACTCCTATAAGGCATCCAATAAGGTGGAGTAGTATAGCATTTACTCTTTTCAGGTGAAGTCCTCAGAGGATTTCCAGAATAAATGTTGCTCAATTGTTGCTGAAGTTTTGGTAAAGTGTCCCAGAAAGTCCCTCAATGTGTTTCCGAGGTCCTCTTCACAGTCCCAGCAGAAATAGCCATGAAATGGTGCATATCTCTTTAAGTGGTGCATATCCCTTTAAGTGGTGCATATCCCTTTAAGTAGCGTTTGAAATCGACATCAATGTCATGTTTACTCTCAAACAGCTAGCTGCTGTTTGGAGAGGGGTGGCAGTTGAAGTACTAGCCACCAAAATGCTGTGGATCCTCTTTCATGAGCCATCGCAGGCGTTTCAAATGGCAATCCAGCTGTTTAACTAACCTCCAGGCAGCCGTTCCTAACGCTGGCTTCAACTCCTTTACCAAGATGGCATCTTGTGTTAAACGCAGACTAAATCGCCATTTAAGTTTAAGACCCCATCTTGGTCACGTCTTTACCCCTTTTACTGCCAAAGTATTCGGCGAAAATTGTCCCTATTCACTGCTCCAATTACTGGTCTCATTCTTTGCGATAATAACTCTCAATCCTAACATTTCTCCAATGTTAACAGTTCTCTTTCTCTCTCAATGTCGTGCTTCCACACTTGTAAGCACACATACATGCAAACACACAAATGTGAACACGCTTCAGTTTAATGTCAAATGGTGATGGTACATAGTGCAGCTACAAAAGTAGAGTAGCATGTATTTTGGTTCAGCTTATTTCACTGGGACATTCTCCCCAGTCCCTTCAGAGTAGCCATCATTTTTATAATAAAAACAGAAAGTGCTGAAAATACTCAGCAGGTCTGGCAGCATCTGTGGAGAGAGAAACAGAGTTAACGTTTTGAGTCAGATATGTCTCTTCAGAACCGCTCTCATTTTTGCCTGGTGATTTGAACTTTCTCCAGTTTAAATGTTCAAATCTGCACGACTGGACTCTGGCTCTGGCTCGCTCTATCTCGCTATCAGTTCACTGCAGTCCTATTTCTCTGGAATACAAGGTCAAAAGAGCCCAGTGATTCACATCAAGAAACACTGGTTGTAAACATAAGTTCTGTTTGTGACATATGGTGCTGTTATATATAAGTGGATAATATGGCATGATGTACAGCATGAATAAATGTAGCTGGATTCTTGGCCATCACTTACCTTAATCAATTGCCGATCAAGTAAAGGAAATATATGAAGAAAAATATGGCTCTGAATTTCTGTGGGGTTCTCTTGATTTCCTGCTGTAACATTAGCGGAAGATCAACAGAAACTTTGGCAAGACGACTGATCTCCCACTAGGGACCTTTGTGGAAATCATAGGCATATATTTTTTAGGAGATGGAACCTTCATTATTATCTCTGAATGATTGTTTATTTTAATAAAATATACATATCAAATATTTAAATATGAATATTTAAGTAACAGAAACTAAGTATCATAACATTAGATAGTGATTAGTTTCACTTAATTAATAATTAATACCATTGTCCATGAACAGTGAGGCTGTGTGTTGTCGAAGCTGGCATCACAGGGCTGACCACTCTCAGAGGTATAATACCTGTGCTTTCCATTTCCTGAGCTTGACTCTGAACATACATAAATCAATCTATTTTTTAGCTGGTGTAACTTTTACATGATGGGCCATATTTTACTATTTATTTAAATGAAGAATTAATGTGAGTTAACAGGTGAGCAAGATTAATCAAACGTGTAATGGACTTTGCATCCTTTATTATTGCTCATACATTTCTTGGCCTAGAAATTGGGCAGTGACCATTTGTAGGCACATGGGGGTGTACTTCAGGACCCTGCAATCCCCGCCTCAACCACACCTGAATGGTGAGGCTCCAAGCTTTCCAGATATTGGGCTCCGGGCCTCATTTCAATGTTTCTGGTGAAGCGTGAAGAGCTCACTAATCAAGAGGACTTTAACTTTGGGCTGCTACTAGCATTGCATTGGCTTTCAGCTAAGTGTTGTTGGGGATAGGGGCCTGGGGCAGGGCTTAGATTGGGAATCAGGGCCTGAGGTACTGTATCATAGAATGGTACAGCACTGAAGGAGGCCATTCGGCCCCTTGCGCCTATGTCAGCTCCTTCTACAGCTACGTTATTAATCCCACTCCCCTGCTCTTTTCCCATAGCCCTGAATTTATTTTTCCCTTCAAGTATTTATCTTTTCCTTCAGTCTTTACCCAGAGAGCAGTGAGGTTGTGAAATTCATTACCACAAGGGGTACTGAGGCCAATAGTATAGTTGCATTTAAGGGGAAGCTAGATAAACACATGAGGGATAAAGGAATAGAAGGATATGCTTATATGGGTTAGATGAAGAGGGGTAGGAGGAGGCTCGTGTGGAGCTTAAACATCAGTTGGACCAGTTGGGTTGAATGACCTGTTGCTGTGCTGTAATTTCTATGCAAATCCCTCTTGTATTGAATTCAGTCCCAAGTTTCCCTATTCTTTGTGCACCTTGTTTTGCTGTTGTGTCTACTTCCAATCGTGCCATTTCACTCTGATGCCTCAGTCTTCCAGTTCTGGCAGTTTCATTATCTTCTCTGCTGATATCCCAAGTGTTGGACCCTCTTTTTATCCTATGACTACATTTGTTTCCTGCTTTATCTTGTCCTCAACTTCCCTAGGGCCACTGTCCAAACTCTGTATTTGCACAGTAACAGTCTGACGCCCTCCCCTTCCCCACCTAGTGTAAAAAGCCTGATATTAGCCTCCTATCAATGAACTACTGCAGTAAGACTTGCATTTCTATAGTGCCTTTCACAACCTCAGAATGTGCAAAAGCATTTCACAGCCAATTATGTACTTTTGAATTGTAGTCACCATTGTAAATGTAGGAAATGTGGCAGCCAAATTATGCACAGCAAGCTTCCACAAACAGCAGTGAGATAATGACCAGATAATTAAAACAGATTATCTGGTGATATTGATAGAGGGTGTTATGAAAGTGCCTTTATTTTTTTAGAAGACTCGTGGTTGAAGATTGTGGAAATTGTTTCATTTGGAACTGAAGTGATTCCATCAATGCTTTTTAAAAAAATGTTAATGGAATGGCTTGAGCTTTCTGTTTAAAAATATTTACTAGATGTCACATGTCTTCAGCTAAGTAAACAGCAGGTGCTTTCTAACTATGGGAGTTGTTTACAGAGAAGTGACATGTCAAGAGTTATGCTGGTCAAGAGTTGGTTTTATTTTGAATATTGTTTTGAGTCAGTTGGGGGTCAGCCTGCTAAGAGAGAAACACCCAACTCATCTTTTCTCCACCTCTCTGAGAAATCCTGTGAATCCAGTCTGTGATAACTGAAACCCCTGATGCTGCATTTCCCCTGGATAGCCTGCCAGATTACTTCTCCATGCCACCTGAAAAGAACTGCTCCAGAAAAATCCCAGTGACAGCTGTCTACACATATTTGGGATGCCAGAATGAAGGGACAACTGATGTCATTCCATATCGTCTCCTTTTCCTTCAAGATTTAACAAGTATTTGGCCAAATAATTTTTTTTGTCTTTCTTTGGAAAAAGATCTCTGCAAAGAAAACGTATTTATTTTTTCTTTAACTGGTGTGTGTGTGTGGCTAATTTTTAAAAGGAAAATTCACATTTCAACGTGTGTGTTAATGCTTTGCATCTTTACTGAATAGGTCTTGATTTATAATAACTTAATACTGTTATTGTTTAGTAAAGAAACCTGGTTGAAGGATTTTATTCTGAAATAAAAATACAGTATATAATTGGCCATGTCGGTAACTGGGTAAACATTTAAAAATATGTTGTGACCCATGGACAAGTGGAGCTAGAGAAAGACAGTGCACTCCTCCCACCTCAATCGTAACAAGGGGCGGCACAGTGGCGCAGTGGTTAGCACTGCAGCCTCACAGCTCCAGTGACCCGGGTTCAATTCTGGGTACTGCCTGTGTGGAGTTTGCAAGTTCTCCCTGTGTCTGCGTGGGTTTTCTCCGGGTGCTCCGGTTTCCTCCCACAAGCCAAAAGACTTGCAGGTTGGTAGGTAAATTGGCCATTATAAATTGCCCCTAGTATAGGTAGGTGGTAGGGAAATATAGGGACAGGTGGGGATGTGGTAGGAATATGGGATTAGTGTAGGATTAGTATAAATGGGTGGTTGATGGTCGGCACAGACTTGGTGGGCCGAAGGGCCTGTTTCAGTGCTGTATCTCTAAACTAAACTAAAACTAAACAATATTGGCCAGGACAGTGGGGAGAACTTCTTTGCTCTTCAAAATAGTTTCACGGATCTTCTATGTCCACCTGAGAGGGCAGACATGTGGATAGGCTTTAAGCTTCACCACCTGGAGGAAGTCAATGGAAAGGGAGATCAGGCTGATGTATAATGAGCAGCCAATCTCTTACTGCCATGTAAGTTATAGTCTTCCTAGGGTCTCCTTTTAAAAAAAGATGTTCCACTGCCTATGTAGCACTGAAATGTCAGCCTACATTCCATGCTTTGTCACTGGAATGAAACATGAACTCACAACCTTCTATCTGAGAGATAAGAATGTTATCCCTGAGTCACCACTGACACTTTCCTCCCTTTTTCCCACCTGATTTGGAAGCAAATCTATCTTTGCTGTAGTGAATGAGGTTTACCCAGAATTAATCCCAGTTATAGAACCCAAACCATTCAAACGGTCTCAGCATCCATAATTCATTGATCATATTTCACTTGTTACGACCGCGGCGGGAACAACGCACTGTCAATTCAGTCCCATCACTCCACAGGCACAGCATATTATTAAGCTTTCACCAAATCGGAAAAACAGCCAAATTAAACACTCTAGTATCCCCAGAATGAAGCAGACCAAACCAGGTATCTTTAGACAACAACAAATTAATTATTTATTTAAAAACTAAATCTTAAACATTATTAAATTAAACCTATGTCTAAAGACCTTATAACTTCTTAATTTAATCTAAGTCCCACATTCATGCACAAACATTCAAAAATAACAGTGGTCCGGTTTTAAAGGTAGCGTTTTTAAAAGTTAGTTGTTTCTTGAGAAGATGTAGATGAGGAAGAGGAGGGGTCCAAGGACTGATCGTCGAGGGTGTCCCACCATTGAGGCGCCCTCATCCTGGAGTTGCAGCCTCAGCAATGGCCACCTCTAGCAGTGATGTTGCTGCGACTGCAGAATTGCTGGCCCTCTGATTGGGCCAGCAGCTCTTGGGGGCGGGCTGCCATCCTCAATTGGATGGCGGCCTCGGCAGCGGTCTGGTAATTGGCTGCTGCTGGCAGAATGCCACCCCAGAGTCCTGCTGCCTACTGGAATGGGGTCGCCTCCCGCTTTCAGCTCCAGTGGTGGGACTTCAATGTCCCCGTAAAATCAGCCCAGCTTCTCACATCCTCAGAATGTTTCAAAGTGCTTCACAGCTAATGAAGAAATTCAGAAATTGAGTTACTGTTTTGATGTAGGGAAACTGGGCGGCACAGTGGCGCAGTGGTTAGCACCGCAGCCTCACAGCTCCAGCGACCCGGGTTCGATTCTGGGTACTGCCTGTGCGGAGTTTGCAAGTTCTCCCTGTGTCTGCGTGGGTTTTCGCCGGGTGCTCCGGTTTCCTCCCACATCCAAAGACTTGCAGGTGATAGGTAAATTGGCTGTTATAAATTGCCCCTAGTACCTAGTATAGGTAGGTGATAGGGAATATGGGATTACTGTAGGGTTAGTATAAATGGGCGGTTGTTGGTCGGCACAGATTCGGTGGGCCGAAGGGCCTGTTTCAGTGCTGTATCTCTAAATAGCAGCCAATTTGTGCTCAGCAAGATCTCAAAAATGGCATTGAGATAAATGATCGTATAATTTAGTTTTTAGTGGGAGAGCTGAGGGATCAGTGTTAACCAGGATACCAGGAGAACTCCCCGATCTTCTTCAAATAGTGCCATGGGATCTTTTACATCCATCACGAGTATGCAAATGGGGCCTTGGTTTGACACCTCATCCAAATGAAGGCATCTCCAACAGTATAGCTCTCCCTCAGCACTAGATTCTGTGCAGAAGTAACTGGGACTCAGGGATAGGAACTGACATGTTGCACCACGGACATCTGACAAAATTATTGAGACAGCCACGGGCATGGGGGCGATTAATTTGTATATCAAGTATGTAGCCAATCTAATGCCATCAAAACACAGTCCAATTTAAAACATATTTCTCACAATAAATAAAGTAGCTAAACGTACAAACATCAATGGAGAGCAGCACAGTATTAGCTAGCTAGCAAGCAAAATAGTATGCAATGCCAATCCAAATTACTTTTGTAATTACTGTTGATGCTAGGTTATTTTAAAACTCAAGGTTAAAGGCTTGAAGCAGGGGTGTCCAATATTTTCACATGGGGGCCACATTACAATTTTTGTCTTAACATAGGATGCTGGTGAGACAATTTCAGAAAGATAAAGGCATTAAAAATGTATCTTACTATTAATCAAAACAACAACAAAGGTGCATTTTTGTGAAGAAGCTTTAAATGAGAAGACTAATTTATTGACTTACTTTCTGGTCACTTTGTTGGACACTGATTTAGTGAGAGACCTAGCATATTTTTGCGTGCACAAGTAGTCAATCTTTGCCTTCATACTTGCTGTAGCGATGCGGAGTATAGACGTCCATCTGACAGGAGCGATCTTGATATATCTCTCTCCCATTTCTCTGTCTCTGTCTGTCTGTCTCTCTTTCCCCCTTACTCTCTGTCTCCCCCTCTCTGTGTCGTTTCCCCCTGTGTCATTCCCCCTCCCTCTGTGTCGTTCCCCCCTTCTCTGTGTCATTCCCCGTTCTCTGTGTAGTCCCCCTCTCTCTGTCATTCCCCTCTCTCTCTCTCTTTCTCCCTCACTCTCTGTCCCCGTTTTCTCACTCTGCACCCCATTCTCTCTCTCTCTGCCCCTCTCTCTCACTGCCCTCTCTCTCTCTGTCCTCTCTCCCTCCCTCTCCCTCTCTTTCCTCCTCTCTCCCTCTCTCTCCCCTCCCTCCCCCTCTCTCTCTGTCCCTCTTTTCCCTTCTCTCTCTCCCTCTCTCTCTCTCTCTGACAGTTGCAGAGAGCACGAGCTCTCCCCAGAGTAGCTTTGTGGTTCGTCAGTTTAAAAAAAAATCACAGCCTTCAGTTTCACAGCTGACAGGTGCTGAGAGCAAGAACAGCACTTCTGAACCTCAGACAAGTTTGTGGTTTCCGAAGGGCTTTTAAAAAAAAAAATATCGGAACCTGCCGGAAAACCCCGAAACTGTCCGAGGTTCGGAAGCGCTATCTCAGATCTAAGCTGTGAAACTGACAGCTACGATTTTTTTAAAGTCAGACTGGTCTGGAAGAAGAAGCCAATAGGAAATTTCTCATCCCTGAAATTACCAGTAACGGACCTCAACATTTTTTACTACCGACACTAGTGACCTTGTACGGACACATGGCCGACCCCTGCTGGGGCTTGAACCCATGACCTCTGACTCAGTGGTGAGAGTGTGTCCACAGAGCCAAGGCTGTACCCTCAAGAAATTGTAAATATTTGACTACCATTTATTTTAAGATTGTACAAGAGGAATATGAACGCAAAATAACAATTTAAGCATTCTCTTGCACAAGTTCTTTGAAGTTGTCAATGTGACAATGTTATAAATTGTGCTTCTTATAGATTATTCACAGCTACGGAGTATAAGGGTGCCAAGAATCAGGAATTGAATCTGAAAAGATAATGAATGATGCAGAAAATGAGTTAAAGTATAAAAAGCAAAAGACCTCTAGTTTCGGATTCCCCACAAGCAGAATTGTTTTTTTCTCTATCTACCCTATCAGACCCTTTCATTATCTTAAAGCCCTCGATAAGGTCACCTCTCAGCTGCCTACAGAAAAGAGCCCCAACCTGTTCATTCTTTCCTGATATTTATAACCTTTCAAATCTGGTATAATTCTTTTCAATGGATGATGAGGAGCATGCAGGGCAAGGCAGGCACAGTCTATGGTACCTTGGATCCTGAGGAAGACTGCAATGCAAGCAAAGTCTCATGGTCTTTAGTCCTGCATCACTCTGTCCATTAGGACTGTGATGAATGTGTTCCTGCCAGTGTAAAGAGCCTCAGTCACCTCCCTGATATAACAGCATACAGCAAACAAGATATCACTAATGTCATCTGCTGCAGCCTGGAATGACCCTGTGGCATAAATGTGAAGGACCACAGTGATCTTGGCAACCCTGGTTTGGGACTCCAGTTGTGGCTGTAGCAGGTGACGGCCTCCTTGGTGAAGTGAAGGCTCCTCTCACATAGTTCCTTGGTGGAGTTAAGCTATTAGGAGTGTTCCCTGTAGACCTACTGTGGGTATGGCCTCCTTCGTGGTGTTCTCCTCCTCCCTCTTCTCCCAGTTGCTGCTGCTGTCTCTCATCTTCCCTGCTGCTCCTCCTCCTCCTCCAGCCCCAAAGGCAACTCCACCAAACCACCTAT
This sequence comes from Heterodontus francisci, assembly GCF_036365525.1. Lineage (NCBI taxonomy): Eukaryota > Metazoa > Chordata > Chondrichthyes > Heterodontiformes > Heterodontidae > Heterodontus > Heterodontus francisci. Next base: position 54,268,846 of record NC_090394.1, read on the forward strand.
GACTAGAGTAAAACACTTCTAAAAGCAGACAAAAGCAGTTCAGCACCCAGCACAGTTATTACCAGAATTCATAAACCCCATTCCTCGAATGCAGAATATAAGACTCAGAAGTTAACTTGTAATCTAAGAGGTCAAAACAGCAACTAACCTGTATGACAGGGATGAGCCCTTCAAATAGCACTCCCACATGATGCTCTTAGACTGTTAACGCCATGAGTTGCAGGGTGAATTTATTATACAGCACACCAGGAGCTGGAAAGCGCCAGCTTCATAAAATGGTCCCCAACAAGCATAAGATCCTTATTTAAATATGACGGGTCCTGGAACCAGACTAGGACCCTTACATAAAAATATTAACAACACTTAAATAGTTTCATTGTGGACCATATGTGGCTATGGAGAAATCCAATATGCCAGGTGACTTTATTCCAGTGTAGGATAGACATGTGTGTACCACCCACCATAGTGAGCCCTTAGGTGCCCATTTCATGCCTGAAAAGAGGGTGCGGTGTGATCAAATGTCTAGACCATTGAACCCAGCCCACCATGGCATAGGGTTTCTGATGCTCTGAATGATGTTTCTGAATGTTGCTCGCCACTCAACGGTTTTAACACTTACGAAATAGATAGAAAGCTTTTAATTATAAATCCATGTTGGTTTTCTGATAACCATCTACTATAAACAAAAATTGTCACAGCTGTAACCGTGGCAACAGTCACTGTCCTTGGCCAATGCTTGTTTACATTGACAGATTGTGAAGGTATTCCGGTAAATTACTTTAACATAGTGGGCTGAATTTTGTTGCACTCCTGATGTCAGATTCCGTGGTGGGGCGGGGCTAGAAGATCACAATGGCAGCAGCGGAGCCCAACGCTGGGATTGCTGGGCCCGATCTTCCCGGCAGCAGCGAGGTTCTGTGGCGACACCCCCGCCACTCGGCGATGGGACCCAACTTTAAATATTGAAATAAAGAACACAAATAAACTAACATACCATTCCCCGTGATCTTAGTGACTGTGCGTGGCCAGCACTTATATGCCTTCACTTTCCCATGCAGGGAAAGCTGGCGCCACTGAGGTGGTGAAGGGGAGAACTTAGGATTTTTAGAGTAGTTGGTGGGGAGGGGGAAATGGGATCAACTCTGCATTTCTAGTGTGGGGGAGGGGTTGAAGGGGTGACCTCTGCACTTTGTGCAGTTGCTGGGGGGGAGGGGGGAGAGAGGTCAACTCTTCAAGATAAGTGTTTTGGGAGGGAGGAACAGGACTACCATTTATTTTCTATGCATTGTGTGGGGATGAAATGGGTCACGCGTTTATGTACAGTGTAGTGGGCGGGGTTCCGGGGCTGAATCTTTTCTCCCTGTGCAGGTCTGGCAACCCTTTAAAAATGGCACCAGCGCCTGCGCAGAAGCAGCTGACACCGTTGCCGGTGTCATAGAGCACCCCCCCCCCCGCCACATGATTAGGGGGCGGGGGGGGTGGGGGGGAGCGGACCACCCTGGCTATGGAAATGAGCAGCCACATGCCAGAACGCGGTGGCTTGGCAGCACATGGCCCTTGCCTGCAGGCTGCCATTTTTATCATCTGCCACCACTCCTGGCGGCCGGAGAATAAAATTCAACCCAGTGAGTGCAGATCAGCAAAAGGCACGTGTCAGTCCTAATTATCTGAGCTAACATTTTTATATCACATTTATACATTGTCTATTATCCACATATAAAAGTTACGCAACTGTGGCTATTTTTGCCTACAACAGTGATGTATTGAATTATTCAGAAATTTATTACAATTTCAGATTCCGAACACATATAGGGTTGAAGGTGGAAATCGGTATATGGTTTGCAATGATTTCCGGGTGCAAAACAGGCATGATGAAGATGAATTTATGGCAATTTAGGCACTCGACAGGCATCCTTTGCGGCCACCTGAAAAAAACGCAAACATCATGGGCTGTATTTTCACCACAGAAGCGGGAAACAGGAGCCAGCTTTATTTTCATGTCAAAAACCCGCCTCCAGTGGGAAACTAATACAAATTTTTGCACGGATGAGCCCTTAACTGGTGTGGAGAAGGGTTTCCTGTCCAATTAGAGCCAGTGAGGATGGGAATGGGGGTGGGTCAGATGAAGGCTATGGGCCAAGTGCTGGCAAATGGGATTAGGTACAGGTCAGGTGTCTTTAATGCATCTGTGCAGACTTGATGGGCCAAAGGGCCTCTTCTGCGCTGTATTATTCTGTGATTTTGTGAGGTGTGAAACTGATTTAGACTCCACACGGCAGCCATCACCAAGACTGCAGGTTGTCATAAGGGAGAAATCTGCTGATTGTGCCAAAGCCTTCCACAGCACCAGAGTGAAGTGAGATGTCACAGGAGAGCCAGAGGCCTGGCACCGGGGCAGAGCTACCGCTTTCTTCGTCAATGCAAACCTGGATCTAATGCTGGAGTCATGAGGGAGAGGAGGGAGGATGGCAGGAAGAGGCCACCTCGATGTGCAGCAGGAGCACCTCTCTGTTCAGCGTCATCTCTCACCACCTCCTCTTCCTCCCTCAGCTCCTGCTCCTGCTTCTCCCTCAAGGAGCTGTCTCCTTCCAGGATCTCACCTTTCTCAAGATTCACACCTCTCTGGAGTGCCATAACATGGAGAGTACAACAGACCACCACAGTGTCCAAGACCCTGGCAGAAGGAGGCTCCACCTGACTGGTCCAGGTGCTGGAATCGCTCCTTCAGAAGACCAATGGCCTGCTCAATGGTTGTTATAGTAAGCAGGATGCATTTGTTGTGATGCCTCCATGCCTCTGTCTGGGGCCCCTGCAGACGGGTGAGTAGCCACATCTACAAGGGATATCTCTTGTCCCCGAGGATCCATCCACATTGTTTGGGGGTTAGAATGAAGATCTGAGGCAGTGTGGACTGGTGGAGAATGAAGGAGTCATGGCGGCTTCCAGGAAAGCGAGCGCATACATGGAGGATGCACATGTTGTGGTCGCAGACTATTTGGATGTTGAGGGAGTGGAAGTCCTTCCTGTTGATGAATATCACTGGGTGGTCGCTGGGTGCCTCGATGGCCACATGGATGCAATCGATGATGCCCTGCAGCTGGGGGAATCCATGCAGCAATGGCGGAGAAACCCACTGCCCTCTGTGCCTGCGATGATGCATCTGGGCATGAAATGAATGTACTGTCAGCACCAAGGGCACCTCCCGCCCCTTCTGCCCCACTGGCCCTCTTATGGGGCTGGGGTGATGCCCTGGGATAGCCATGACAGTCTCTCCACTCTGTACCCTCTCCCTTTAGCAGATCTGCAAAAGACACCTCCTGAAACCCATGCACCCCCTTTAAAATTCCACCCTTGAATGTTAACAAGTTCTTAACGAGCTTATAAACTACTTTAATTGGCCTCAATGGGGAGGAGAGTGGGATCTCTGTCCCATCCTCCCCCTGCCCTGGTTAACATTGCCAGTGCCGGGAATGGTGTCCTGAAACTGACTAGAGTGCCTTTGTGCTGTTTTGGCAAATGTTTATCTGTGAGATACTCCTGCCCCTATGCTACCAGGGGAAGGAAGTGTTGTGAGTGCTGGGGCAACAGGTAGTGAGTGTCGGCTAAGCAGAGATCAATGAGAGATATGTGTTAGGAGGCTTACCTTCGCTAACCTTCAAAGGTCAATGCTTCAGACACTGGCCACTCTGCTACCTCTGCTCACTTGCTGCTTTCCTTCATATCTTCCTACAGCCTGCTGAATTTCAGATGTCTCTCCTCCAGCCAGCATCCTCCACCAAGCGCCAGAAAACACACGGGGCACTTGCAGCTTCTCCTCTGCCTACCATTGTCCACAATTTTCAGTTACTCGCAGCCAAAGTGCACCTCCCCTTTAAGTGGTGCAGACTGACTTTAAATGGCATCAGTAATGTGCAATATTGGCACTCACATTAGCTGGCCAGCTTGCCTATTGTATTAAAATTAACCGGGTGTCCAATTTGGGGCCTTAATAGCATTCACTCTGTGTGCAGTGCCTATTCTGTACCCAAAACAGGTTAAAACCAATATCTACCCCAGAACATCAACTGAACATGGGTTGAATTTATACATTTTCAAATGACCCATACACAGAGCAAGTTTCCACAAAGATAACTCACAGAAAGAAACCCTTAGCTTTAAGAAAATACATTGAACAGTTTGCAATACACAGTTAGGGCAGACAACCCATTTTCCTCAAATGAAAACAGCTAATGTTGGACATTCTTAGCAACATCTGGGAGAGGGAAACAGAGTAAAGGGGCTGAATTTTCCCAATCCATCGGAGTCGGGCTGGGGGGTGGGAGGGGTCAGAATATGGGGACGAAAGGCATCAGGATGGAGGTCCGTCATCTTCATGTTGCAACCGGATATTCCGAAGGGTGGCCGGTATGGCGGGAGGACCTTGCGATCACTGTTAAACAGGCATTAACTTCAATTATACTGGAGTTTTCAGATTTTTCCAGGAGTGCAGGGGAGCCATGGGTCTTCAAAGCATCACTGGGTATAAAGAGATGGCGAGTAAGTGGGAGGTCAGTTCTTATTTATTTTATTTATTTAGAGATACAACACTGAAACATGCCCTTCGGCCCACCGAGTCTGTGCCAACCAACAACCACCCATTCATACTAATCCTACATTAACCTCATATTCCCTACCACATCCCCACCTCCTACCACCTACCTACACTAGGGGAAATTTACAATGGCCAATTTACCTATCAACCTGCAAGTCTTTGGCTGTGGGAGGAAACCGGAGCACCCGGCAGAAACCCACGTCGTCACAGGGAGAACTTGCAAACTCCGCACAGGCAGTACCCAGAACTGAACCCGGGTCATTGGAGCTGTGAGGCTGCGGTGCTAACCACTGCACCACTGTGCCACCATGAAGCCTAGTGTCGCTTGGCAGGGGAGGTAGAACAGCATGGGTATTGGCACTGTCAAGCGGGAGAAGGGAAATTGTTGCCAGAACTGTATGGGCATACTGCCAGAGTGCCATGGCAGAGCTGGCACTTGAGTGTGTAAAGCAGGAAGGAAGGGTGAGAGGCCCTGGAGACTGAGTGCATCTACCTGCCATGGGCCTCATTCACTCAGATTTAGGGTCCTCCAGTGAGGAGGAGCATCAGAGAGGGATAGAGCTGCAGCCACAGACAGCAGGGCAGCAGTAACCAGAGAGACAGCAGAAATACCAACCTCGGGGCTGGGGGTGCCCAGGAGAAGGGTGCAGAGAGGCAATCAACTACTGTGCAAAGAAGAGGTTACCCACCTCAGAGGGTCTACCGACCGAAGCTCAGCTACCATTAAATGTTGGAACAACAGCGTCGCTGAAGATGCTGCCTCTCCAGGGAGGCCATCACAGAGCTGAGTGCCATGATGGAGGACGAGCTGAGTCCCATGGGAAGTGGTTGCCACCCAATGCCAGTGGCGCTGAAGGTCACCGTGCTGCTGAATTTCTAATCCTCAGGATCATTCCAGGGATCCACTGGAGAAATGTGTGTCACTGCCTCCGTCAGCTGCTCGTCTGTGCTGCACTCACCAGACTGCAATCCCAGAACTACTTGCGAGTGACACCCACCGACATGAGAATATCTGCACTGGTGGAGTGTGTGGGGCAATGAAGTGATGGTGCGTCCTCGGAAGCTCCCTCCTCTTCCTCAGAGGTGATGCCTGTAACCCGTTCTCCGGAGCTGACTGCTCTTGTCTTTGACCTGCATGAGAGAGAAGATTAATTCAAGGGTAATGTGCATTCCATCACATCCTTCGGACTACTCCCGGTGTGTTCCATGTGACCTGTTGGGGACACATGATCACTATGCCTCGTGGTTACTGGAGGCTGTCTTGTGCCCAACCATTCGGCCACTCACTCTCTCACATCCCCACTCTTGCCTGCCCATCTGCAATGGAATGGCCCCCACGCTGGTCTCTGAGTTCAAGAGCCTCCTCCTTCATAGGGGTCAGAATTGCGAGGTAAGGGGCACCACCACAGGTTTTGGCCCTTGGCATTGTGGGCAGTCTTCTCCTGCAAGCAGATAAATGACGATTGTTAGCCACCCGATAAAGACACACCCAACGCCTACGCTGGTCACCCTGACTGTTCATGATGGTGCCATAGGAATACCTCCTGCATGCGGCCACTCAGAAATGGCAGAGCAGGAGTCAACTGAGATGGACCGGGGACATTCACTGAGAGGCTGCCATGCCTCTGACAGGCAATGCTGCTGCCTGGCCCATTGCCACTGACGGGGTTGGCATTCCCTTTCTACCAATCTCATCCTCATGTAATACCATATGTAAGTCCCTAAGAAAAGCAATGTTTGGTGCACTCACCTTGGCGGATCGCATGAGGTCATTAACCCACTTGTGGCACTGCAGATTTGAGGGATGACCCCATGGCTGCTGCCCTCCTCTGTGATCTCTGTCCAGGTTTGCTTGGTCTGGCGGGATGATCTCCTCCTCCCATACGGTGGTGAAGAGGGCCTCCCGCCTTGCCCAAGCAACCTGGAAGATAACCTGCAGGAAGGCATTGCCATCTGGGATCTTCCTTCTGCCATTATTTGACAGGCCTTGTTTCTCAGGTCTTCCACTAAGGCTTCTTTGTGGATGGATTGATTTCCCTGAGTGCTGGCAGACCTTTAAATATGACACTTCCAGCCATATGACCTCACGCCGCCACCTGACTGGATGCCTCCTCCACCTCCCGGGCAGTTAGTTGGCCGACCGCCACAGAATGCTGAATTCCAGCCCACGCCCCGCCCAAGCAGCAACAGCTCCCGCTTCCAACCCCAGCAGCTACACCTTGGGCCTTGCCACAAAATTCAGCCCAATGTTTCAGATCGATGACCTTTCATCAGAATGAAAACATGAACAGTTTTTCAGCAAAACCAGGGAGAGGTAGGGTGGGGGTGGGGGGAGGGGCTGGTTTGCACAGAGAAAGGACAAAAGGGAAGGTCTGTAATAGAGTGGAGGGCAGGAGCGATTAAATGACAAAAGTGATAATGTTGCAAGGCAAAATGAGGTGATAATGAGAAAACTAATAGTCCCATGTTCCTATTGACAACTGAAACTGAATACAACCCATTGCCGATTTAATGAATATCAATATTTTGACTCATCTATAATTCATAAGTTAGATAGCAGCATGAAAAGCTTTACGTCTCCAGCAATGATGTAAACTTAAAATAAGAACAGAAAATGCTGGAAGTACTCAGCAGGTCAGGCAGGATCTGTGGAGAGAGAAACAGAGTTAACGTTTCAGGTTGATGACCTTTACTCAGAACTGGATAAAGTTAGGGATGTTAGAACAGGTTTGAAGCAAATACAGAGGCAGGGAAATGGGGGAGGGGAGGAAAGAGCAAAAGGAAAGGTGTGTGATCCGGTGGAAAGCAGAAGATATTAAATGACTAAAGGAATAATGGTGGACGGCAAAATGGGACAAGTAAAGAAACAAATGATGGATTTAGAGAAGGCATAAGTGGGAATAGCAGAATCATCAACAGCGGCCGTCCAATAAATGGATGAAGAGAATTATGATCCAAAATTGTTGAACACTTGTTAAATTGAGTCCAAAGGCTGTAAAGTGCCCATTCAAGAGATGAGGTGCTGTTCCTCCAACTAACATTGAGCTTCACTGAATGGTGTAGAAGGCTGAGGACAGATAAGTCAGAGTTGGAGTAGGGGGGAGATTTACAATGACAGGTGACCTGAAGCTCGGAGTCATGCTTTCAGAGTGAACGGATGTGTTTCACAAAGCGATCACCCAATCTGCATTTGGTCTCCCCAACGTAGAGAAAACCACAGAGACTACAGTTTCTTAAACTGACAAAATCTGGAGTGGAGTCCCACTTGGCGGTTCATGTTTCTCTCAAGTTAGCACCTTCCGGCAACTCCTGCAACTGAATAGGCCCCAGACGTACAGGCTTTCGTCTTTCCTCTGGACACCAGCTTATGAGGTTGAGGGTGGGGTGCAGATGCTAGGCAAGTCTTCACCTCCTGAAACCATGCCTAGGCTATGCAGCAAACAAAGAAAGTTAGCTTTAGGCTTGGAAGCTGGAATGTGAGCACTATGTGTCCTGGAATGAACAGCGACCCACACTCCACAGCTAGTGTATGCAAGACAGCCCTGATTGACCGTGAGCTACAAAAGCTTGGTATCAACATTGCCGCTCGACAAGAAACCGGATTAGCCAACAAAGGCTCTATTCAAGACGCTAATTACACCCTCTACTGACATGGAAAGAGTGCTGATGACCACCGTGAGTATGGTGCAGACTTTGCAGTGAGTAACCAGCTGACAAAGTCAATTGCGCCACCAGTAGCAACCTCAGAGCGCCTCATCTCCCTGCAGTTATCATCCGATGGAGGCGCAGTCAACATCATATGCATCTACGCACCAACTCTGAACGCCAGCATCTCAGATAAAGAGCATTTCTATGACTTGCTAGGTAACATTCTGAGGAACATCCCCAATGGCGAGAGGCTATTCATCCTGAGTGACTTCCACGCACATGTTGGGGCAGAAGTGATTCATGGCCAACATGTCTTGGTCATCATGGGGTGGGCAAGATCAATGATAAAAACACCACCTTGAGTTTTGTGCCCTGAATGAACTTTGCATCACTAATACCTTCTTTCAGGGCAGTTGCCACAAGGAATCATGTCATCACCCAAGGTCTTTCATTGGCACCAACTAGACCTAGTCATCACAAGGAGGTGAAATCTGCCCAGTGTTATTCACACCTGCACCTACCATAGCGCAGATTGCAAGACCGACCACTCTCATCAGTAGCAGAGTGAAGATGCACCCCCGAAAGCTCCACAGCTCCAAACGCAACAGCCCATCACACATCAACATCCCTTTCATAAACAATAATGCCAAATACCCAGCTCTTCGCACTGTCACTAGAACGCTTGCTACCCACCAAAGCCTTAATGGGAAGCATTGATGCCGGCATTGATGAAGCTTGAAAGTCACTAAACTCAATCATCAACGAAACAGCAGAAGTATAATTTGGTAAAGGTGGAACCCACAACAAGGACTGGTTTAATATCTGCTCAGCTAATGCGATGTCTGTCATTGATGCAAAAAACAAAGCCTACATGATGCACAACATAACACAACAGCTAAGATACTGCATGACCTGAAAGTAGCCAAGACAGTTGTGCAAAGGACAGGGAGATACTATGCAAACAAATACTGGATCTGCTTATGTCAAGAAATTAAAATTGCATGTGACAAAGGAAATCAATGAGCTATGTACGAAGGGATCAAGAGGGCGCTTGGCTCTGCCATCACCAAGTTGCTTCCCTGAAGTCGCCAGACAGTGAAGTACTCACCGACAGACATAAACAGATGTCCTGCTGGGCTGAACACTACTGTGAGCTGTAATCTTGTTAGTTGGACATCTCCCAGTCTGTGCTTGGTGCTCTCCCGCAACTTCCTGTCATGGATGAGTTAGATGAAGAAACCTCATCACTGGAGCTTGAGAAGGCCATAGACCGCCTAGTGAACAGAAGGGCACCGGGCAAGGACAGAATCCCAGCCGAACTGCTCAAGCATAGAAAGTCCCATCTATCGCCACACCTTTATGACCTTCTCCTTCTCTACTGGAAAGTCAGCTGTGTTCCCCAGGAGATGCATGATGCCAAAATCATCGCACTATACAAAAACAAAGGCGACAGAGGAGACTGCAACAACTACAGCAACATCTCACTCCTTAGCATCGCAGGGAAGGCCTTTGCTCGGGTCATACCTAAAAAACTTCATTTACTTGCAGACCAACTGTACCTGGAAGCGCACTCCGGTTTCCATGCCGGCAGATCTACTGTGGATATGATCTTATCCATACACCAGCTACAAGAGAAGTGTAAGGAACAGAGTATACCCCTTAACCTTACTTTTGTAGATCTCACTAAGGCATTCGACACCATCAACAGAGCAGGGCTGTACAAGATTTTGGAAAAAAGTGGCAGTCCACTGAAGCTCCTCAGTCTCATCCACTCCTTCCATGACAAGATGCACTGAACTGTAGTTTGATGGCTCCACTTCCAACAATTTCTAAGTGAAGAATGGAGTGAAACAGGGTTGTGTCCTAATCCCCACTCTGTTTGGCATCTTCTTCTCCATGTTCCTGATCTTCGCCTTCCCTGCAGATATGAAGGAGTCTACTTGCACACTCGGCCAGACAGCAGGCTCTACAATCTATCAAGGCTGAAAGCAAAGATAAAAACACATCACATCCTGTTCAGAGAACTCCTCTATGCTGATGATACTGCGCTAGTAGCTCATACGGAAACTCAACTACAAAGAGTCATGAACTGTCTCTCCCGTGCCTGTGACTTGTTTTCCTTGATTATAAGCTTCAAGAAAACCGTGGTCCTGGGACAAGGTGTTGCATCTCACCCCTGATCACACTAAATAACACTCTACTAGAAGTGGTTAGCAAATTCTGCTACTTTGGGTCCACGGTGACAGACAATCGATACAGAGCTTGATACACAAATAAGGAAAGCGCTACCACCTTTGGCCGACTTGCAAAACGTGCATGGGATAACACCAAGCTGACCCTTAGGACCAAGCTGATGATTTAGAAGGCCTGTGTTCTGCGTACCTTGCTGTATGGCTGTGAAACATGGCGACTTACAGCTACCAGGAAAGGAAGCTCAATAATTTCCATCTCCGCTGTCTGCGGCACATTATGGGTATATCCTGGCAGGACAAAATCACAAATGTGGCAGTCCTCTCAAAGGCAGAGCTCCCAAATATATTGGCACTAATCAAACAGAGGTGGCTTCAGTGGATCGGACATGTCCACAGGATGGAAGACTGTCACATACCCAGGGATCTTCTGTATGGTGAGGTAGCCGGGGCCAGATGACCAATGAGGCACCCAAAGCTCCACTTCAAGGATGCTGTCAAGCCTAACACGAAGACCCTAAATGTCAACTATCACACTTGGGAGTCACTAGCTGGCGAAAGAGGGAAATGGTGACATTTCTTGTGGACTGGTGTGCACTACCACGATGCCCAGTTGCTACAGTAGCTGGGCAACAGGCGCCAATGTCAAAACGACAACTCACAGCATCACTTGGCAGCTTCACATGCAGCACTTATGGCAGAACCAGCCATAGCATACAAGGCTACGGGCCAAGTGCTGGAAAATGGGATTAGAATAGTTAGGTGCTTAATGGCCGGCACGGACACAATGGGCCGAAGGGCCTGTTTCTGTGCTGTATAACCCTATGACTCTATGACTCTCAAGGATTGTCCTTCACAGCCATCAGCAAAGGTGCACCAAGAGAAGACACCCCACCTCAATGGATTGTTTTGCTGCATGTCCATCATCTTTCATAGATGGAAGGACGCCAACCAAACTGAAAGAAGCACAAGTAAATCGCTGTAGATGCCCACCTTGAAGAAGTAGACTTAAAAGCGTGACTCACAGGTGATTGTGTCATAATAAATGTGACTTTGAAATCTAATTTCACTCCACTGCATGTGGCTGATGAAGATCATATTAGATTGACCAGCTTAGATTGGATGGTAAACTGGAAAAGTGCAACTAGATTATGAAATTTACACATAATGGGGAAAATATTAACTCCCCTCCCCTACCCAATGGAAACCAGACAGGATGCTATTAAAATGGAGTGGGAAATTTACCCGCCACCCTCCTGTGTTGATCCCGCTGTCTGCAACTCAGAGCTGGTGGGGTCCTACTTTAAGTATGCAGTTTGGGTGCTGATGACTAGCATTTTACTGTTCGCAGCTGTGGCTTTCCTGACAAGCTAAAGTAGGGGGATCAGCAATTGAAGGGGCCCCTTCAGATAAGTATATTTCATTCCTTTGTGGGATCAGAGAGAGCAGGAGTGCTTCTCCGGGCCCCACAAGGGAAATGTAGGCCTATTCTGTACCCCTCGCTCCACCCTGTTTCCAAACTGCGGACAGCATGGGGATTTCCTTCTCCCTGCTACCTAACACCTCCCCACACCCCCTCCCCCCAGCCCCCACCACCAGCCCATCTTTGCACTTAGCATAGGCTCATCCAACAACCTCTAACACACTTAATTTTAATGGGCAGGCAACTGCTTTAGGCCAACATCCTGCCAACAGCATGCGAATGCCACCTGACCGTTAAAATCGTCTGATCCTCCCACTCCTGGAAGGGCCGCCCACTTGATAGGCTGCTTTCTCAACCCGGGAGTTAAAGTTTCTTCCATTATCTCTTTAAACGTGTGATATTTGCAGTCATCCACTGAAGATGCTGTAGCAATTATTGTCTTACAAGCAATTAGTGCAGTCAGCAACTTGTGGACTGCTGAATCTGCGCTGTATGCGAGCTCTCAATGTGTAGTGAAGCTTTACAATATGATCATACTCCTTTGGGCTCAATCTGTGTGCTGAGACGGAGCCTAAACCTAATTAACTGAATTAAGTCAGTGTCAGTGCTACTTGTCAAACAATTTGATTCAGGAATCTGTCAAAAGTTACTTTTTGCATTAATTGATATAAATAATAACTGATAATCGATATCAATTGAAATAAATAATAACTGGGGGTAATATTAAGTTGGTGTGATGGTGTAAAACAGATGATAGTAAATTGGCGGCCTGTTTTATATGTTTCGTGGTTTATACTTTGATTGAAGTCAATTGGGAGAGATGTAAAGGCAGGTGCCAAATCGTTTTACACGATTGCACAGAGTCAAAAGCCATGACATTTGGTGAAATTGCGGTGCCATGCAGGTCTACCTTGCTTTCCCAGGGCCTGGCAGCACTGTGGGCCGCTACCTGTGTGGCCCACGTCATGTTCATCATCGATATGGACACACGCAGCTGCATCACCTGTGAGCACCCCCACACGCTGAATTGGCACCATCCTGATGTCACAGAACCCAAACAACTGATATGACGCCAAAATTGGACAATGCAGATCCTGGCATGAAGTAGTAAGATGTGCCCAACAGTGGCATTATTTATAGGGCCAAGCACCCCAACCGCATCTTACCTGCATTCAGGGTGTCTGGCCCTTTATATAATGCTACTGCTGGGTGCATCTTGCTGCTTCACTGTTTTTTTCAGGAGTGAACAATGCAGGCATTGCCAGAAACTGCATTTCCATGAAGCCATTTCATACAACTTAGGTGCCCCTGGGTGAGTGTTTTAGCTGTTTGTGACAATATGACAACTTGAGAAATGTGAAGACACCATTGTGATTGCTTGTTTTTCCGTGTTTCTACCAATGAATTTGTATTTCACGGTATTGCGTGTACACTCAACCCTCATTTTATCCATTGACTGTTAAAAATTCTACAACAACAAAAAGCATGATTGATCCTTTTTTTCTACAACAGAATAAAATATACCACTATATAACTTCAGAATACTTCCAGTTTAGGCTGTAATAATTTTATAACTATGCACTAAACAATTAACAGTGACATCCTCTTAAGATCTGGAAGGTTGTGTTTTCCAACACGTAATAGCAACAAACCCTTTCATTTATTCATTGGCTCGGTGCTAGTAATGGCTTTTCCTTGATGCACATCTGAAACTTGTTAAATATTAAAGAGTGCAATGGACGTAGACCTAAATCTCATCTATCACAGGAACTTAGGAACAGGAGACAGTCATTCAGGCCCTCGAACCTGCTCTGCCATTCAATTACCTCATGGCTGTTCTATATTTTAACTCCATTTCCTGCATTACAACAGTGACTACACTTCAAAAAGTACTTCATTGGCTGTAAAGCGCTTTGAGATGTCCAGTGGTCATGAAAGGTGCTATATAAATGCAAGTCTTTCTTTTTCTTTATCCACCCTTGTTTAATATCCCGTAAACTCATTACCTAACAAAGTCCATCTACCTCAGACATGAAAACTCCAATTGTCCCAGTATCCATAGGCAGAGAGAATTCCAAATTTCTACTACCCTTTATCGATTATCTACGATTATTCTCTTAAATATATATATTTTTAAAAAGTTGCTTTAAAATAATTCTAAATTGTACTAAAGATTATGGTGTCTCATGGTTCCTTGTGCAATGAATTCAAAAGTAGTAACCCTTGTTTCTTTAATAAAATACTGGATATCAATTGGGTGAATCTGCTGCTTCCCTACAGCAGCCCAAAGCTGCAACACTGCTGCATCGTCCCCAATGAAAACAAATTTCTGAGCATTCTGTCATTGCCTTTGTGCCTCCGAGCACTTTGGCTTCATCGGATTTGTCAAGGAAGCCAGGAAAGCAATCTGATGTGACACATTATGTTAAAACTCAGTGCACGTCATTGCTCCAAATTCAGTGAAACTTGGTCTGAACAAGCCATAACACCCACTAGAGTGCCATGTCATCATACTGCTGCAGACACATTTTTGCTATTTGCTCTGCCCTGCGGGTAGCCTCACAGATAAGAAGTTGGATCATGCCCGAAAACAGGCCACTGTGGTAGCTGGGCCACATCTCCATGTGCCTACTCATGCAGTCGCAGGGACCATGTTAAATAGGCACTGCTAACTATCGGTAAAACAGGAGATCCGACATCACCAAAGCCACCTAAGGGCAAACAGCACATCTTAAAGGGAAGGTGCACTTTAGCTTCAGACAGCAGGGAAGAGGTACAGCGAGGGAATTTTGGACCCTTTACACCTGTAAAACCAGCAGTACACCATCCAATTTCTAGGCCTACATATCTGGGATTGTTGCAATTCTTTTCCTATTTAACCGTGATTCTTTTCTTATTGGGATGAAGCAAAAACAACAACTTGCATTTGAATAGCACCTTTAAAAGTAGCAAAAGTCCCAAAGTGTTTAACAGGAGCGATACCAAAAAAACAAGTTTGACACTGAGCCACAGAAGGAGATATCAGGGCAGATAACCAATAGTTTGGTCAAAGATGTAAATTTTAATGAGCATCTTAAAAGAGGAGAGAGAGGTAGCGAGACAGAGGTGCTTATGGAGGGAATTCCAGAGCTTAGGGCTAAAGCAGCTGAAACCAATGGTGCAGCAATTAAAAGCAGAATGTGAAAGAGGCCAGAATTGGAGGAACTCAAAGATCTCAAAGGTTTGTAGGGCTGGACGAGGTTTCAGAGATAGAGAGGGACAAGGCCAAGGAGGGGGATTGAAAACAGCGACAAGGACTTAAAATTCAGGCAATGTCAGACCTTGAGCCAGTGTAGGTCAGCAAGCACAGAGGTAATGGTGAACGAGACATCAAGCAAGATAAGATATGGCAAGCAGAATTTTGGCTGAGTACAAGATTACATAGGGTGGGAGATGGCGGCTGACCAAGAGAGCATTGGACAGTCAAGCTTAGAGGTTACAAAGGCATGGATGAGGGTTTCAGCAGCAGATGAGCTGATGCAGGGTCAGAGTCGGGCAATATTACAGAGGTAGAAGTACACAGTCTTAGTGATTCTGCGGATATGTGGTCAGAAGCGCATCTCAGGGTCAAACAGAACATCACAGTTGTGGATGGTCTGGCTCAGCTGCAGACATACCAGGAATGGAAATGCTTTCCATTTTATACTCTCCAAAGTTGCGATGGGGGACAGCATAAAATTCCCTCGATGTGTGGGGTTGGAAAGGGAGGAGTGAGAATTGAGGGCAAATCCTGACCCCTGTGATTAACCTTTGGTTTGCTTTAGATGCAATGAAGGACACCTTCTTCATTTTGCAATGTGCCTGCAAGATTCCATTGATGAACATATGACTTATTTTTGCATCTATGTATCATCTCAAGAGGAGCTTTTTTAAACCTACTCAAATTCAAGGACTCAGTGCATGTACTTTCCTCCTTCCTCACAAACCATGCTCTTATTTTGAGCTATTCTGTGTGTTCCTCAGCACGTGCTGCAATTACGGAATAAGCTGTTAATATTTTAGCGCATCTTAACAGAGGCATTTTGATCGTTAGGGCCGTATGTCCCAATATTCCACCCTATGTTTTCTTCATTCCTTTGGATCAATTGTTTGGGCGGCACAGTGGCGCAGTGGTTAGCACCGCAGCCTCACAGCTCCAGCGACCCGGGTTCAATTCTGGGTACTGCCTGTGTGGAGTTTGCAAGTTCTCCCTGTGTCTGCGTGGGTTTCCTCCGGGTGCTCCGGTTTCCTCCCACATGCCAAAGACTTGCAGGTTGATAGGTAAATTGGCCATTATAAATTGCCCCTCGTATAGGTAGGTGGTAGGGAAATGTAGGGACAAGTGAGGATGTGGAAGGGAATATGGAATTAGTGTAGGATTGGTATAAATGGGTGGTTGATGGTCGGCACAGACTCGGTGGGCCAAAGGGCCTGTTTCAGTGCTGTATATCTAATCTAATCTAATCTGATGCTGTTGTGCTGCAGAATGTGGCTTCTGTGTTAGTTTTACCCCACAATCAGTGCCAGCACACTAAAAGCCACATTTATCAATGGGGTCAAGTGATTCTATTCTGGTTGTTAAACTGAGTAAATTTGCATTATTACATATTATAATCCTCTAGATGAAGATGTACTTTTAGGATGAAATTACTATATGCAGATTATTGTAGCTTGACAGCTACAGGGTGTGGTTTCTATATAGTCACTGTTATAATTCAGGTTATCTTTTCTTTATTCGTCCTTGGGATGTGAGCGTCACTGGCCAGGCCAGTATTTATTGCCCATCTGTAATTGTCCTTGAGAAGGTGGTGGTGAGCTGCCTTCTTGAACTGCTGCAGTCCATAAGGTGTAGGTTCACCCACAGTGCTGTTAGGGAGGGAGTTCCAGGATTTTGACCCAGTGACAGTGAAGGAACAGCGATATAGTTCCAAGTCAGGATGGTGTTTGACTTGGAGGGGAACTTGCAGGTGGTGATATTCCCATGCAACTGTTGCCCTTGTTCTTCTGGGCGGTCGAGATCGCAGGTTTGGAAGCTTTGTCGAAGGCGGCTTAGGGAGTTGCTGCAGTTTACCATGTAGATAGTACATGATGCTACCACTGTGCACTGGTGGTGAAGGGATTGAATGATTTAAGGTTGTGGATGGGGTACCAATCAAGTGGGCTGCTTTGTGCTGTATAGTATTGAGCTTCTTGAGTGTTGTTGGAGTTCCACTCATCCAAGCAAGTGGAGAGTATTTATCACACTCCTGACTTGTGCCTTGTAGATGGTGGACAGGCTTTGGGGAGCCATGAGGTGAGTTACTTGCCACAGGATTCCTAGCCTCTGACCTGCTCTTGTAGCCACAGTATTTATATGGCTACTCCAGTTCAGTTTCTAGTCAATGGTAACCCCCAGAATGTTGATGGTTGGGATTCAGCATAGGCAATGCCATTGAATGTCAAGGGGAGATGGTTAAATTCTCTCTTGTTGGAGATGGTCATTGCCTGGCCCTTGTGTGGCATGAATATTAGCCCAAGCTTGAATGTTGTCTTGCTGCATGTGGGTACAAATGCTTCAGTATCTGAGGGGTAGTGAATGGCGCTGAACACTGTGCAATGATCAGCGAACATCCCCATTTCTGACCTTATTTTGGAGGGAAGTTCATTGATGAAGCAGCTGAAGATGGTTGGGCCCAGGACACTATCTATCCATGTTTACAGCTGAGTGCAGTTTTATAGGCAGACCCATGTAACCTTATATCTGAATTTACACCCTTCAGTGCGCTGTGAATGGGAGCAGTAAACCACAGGATTAATAATGGTCTTTTTATGGTGATAATTTGCACTGTAATTTGCACACACTGCCACTACACACGCACGTCCCCTCCAAAAAGGTAGAAAACACCATACTGTAAAAAGATTTTGTTCAGGCTAAAATGAGAACATGATTTTTAATTACACAAAACCAAAAGGAACACAGCAAAATAGATTGGCAGTTTTTTTGAGCAGGATGTCCGTCTATTACTTATATCCCTTATTGTCCCTCAAAAAAAATCACACGTTCAGTCACCATGACATCAAACTGCTTTGCGAAGTGTGTCATTTGCTACAGGCCAGTCCTGTCAGTGCCATCCTAACTCTTGTCCCTTTTTCTCCTTTCATTCAGGTCCTTTGCAGTGCCTAGACACCAGAGGAGACTCCTCAGAAGAGGACAATGTCCTTTCATAGACTCCATCCCTCCCAAGTACCAGCACCGAGATTGGCCCCCTCGGTGGTTTAAATGGTGATTTAGAGGGGCTTGCACTTGGTGAAGCATGCAGAATAAATAAGCAGGAGCAGGTACTGGTGGCAAGGACAGCCCAGGCAGCAGATCGTCCAACCATGAGTTCATCTCTCAACTCTGGTGAGCAGGGCAGAGATGAGAACTTCAAGGGCCCCGGCTTGAAAAGAAAATTACTTGTGACACACAAACTGTCATGTATTGCCGCACCATTATCCTATCACACAGCATCTGCATTCTGCAGTCTACCTTCAAGCATGTGATCACCTCCAGGGACACTGCAGCTGGGGCCTCACACCAGGAATCCATGTAATCAGCTCAAATGGCTGTGATCTAAACAATGTGCTCCTTGTGATATGGGTTGGTAATTGGTTGAATAGTAGGAGACAGAGACTAAGGATAAAGGGAATGCACTCTGATTGGTGGGTGAAACTGTTCAGTCTACCTCAAATTATCCTGGAAGGGTAATGTATCCCAAAAGTTTGAACAACAGGTAAAGCTAGCTGTTTCACGCTGCTTCTATACAGTAGCAATGCCTGTAGGGTTCACCATGAACAGGATGCTGCCTATCACACAAATGAGTAATGTGATATATGAACTTCAATGCTAGTGTGATGCAAGTCTATAGGTCGTACGTCCCAAAGACTGTCCGATCGTATCAAACAACATGTCCCTTCCGCTGTTCGCAACAGGCGAGGTACAGGCCATACCCAACCAGCCCATGCTTGCAAAACTTAAAACATTGTGTCCAACATTAGATGTGATTCTGCAATTGGACAACTTTTGCTAAATAATCTGTAGTGTGCTAAGAATTATGCTGACAACCAATTTAAGATTGTATGTTTGAATGAGATCATCTCTCATTCTTCCAAACTCCAGAGAATAAAAGGCCAGTCTATATAATCTTTCCTCATAGGACAATCTCTCCATCCCAGGAATTAGTTTGGTGAACCTTCATGGCATTCACTCTATGACAAGTATATCTTTCCTTAGGTAAGGAGACCAATTTTGCATACAATACTTCAGGTGCAGTCTCACTAAGACTCTATATAATTGCCTTAAAACATCTTTAGTGCTGTACTCAAATCCTCTTGTAATGAAGGCCAATATATCACTTGCCTTATTAATTGCTTGCTGTACCTGCATATTAGCTTTCAGTGACTCATGAACAAGGACACCCAAGTCCTTTTGAAATTCAACATTTCCCAGCCTCTCACCATTTAAGAAATATTTTGTATTTCTGTTTTTCCTACCAAAGAGGATAACTTCACATTTCTCCACATTATATTCCATCTGCCAAATTTTTGCCCACTCGCTTAGACTCTCCAAATCTCCTCGAAGCGTCTTTGCATCCTCCTCGCAACTTACATTTCCACCTAGTTTTGTGTCATGTGCAAACTTGGAAATATTACATTTAATCCCCACATCCAAATCATTGATATAGCTTGTGGAATAGCTGGGCCCAAACACTGATCCTTGTGGTACCCCACTCGTCACAGCCTGCCAATCTGAAAATGACCCATTTATTCCTCTCCTAACGAGACGAATCAAACATACAACAAACATTGTGGTGGAGGGGAGGGAAATGTTGAGAGTAGTGGGGGGGGGGGGGGTGAAAGGAATGTTTGCAGATGTTGTTCAGAGAGATAGAAAGATGAAGGGATGAAGAACTGTACTCACCCTCGCTTCTCTTGTAAGGTCATTGAACATCTTCCTACATTGAACTCAGGTCCTTGGAGTGAGGCTGCTGGCATTGACCCTCTCAGCCACTTCTGTCCAGACCTGCTGGATCTTCACCCTGGGCATACCCTAGCAGATGTTGAGAAACAGTGGACAGAACTTTGAACTCGGCGGCCTTCAAGCACGGAAGCGCTGTCACTGAGCCCCCGCGATATTTAAATGGAGGGGGCGGAGCGACCGCCCTGATGATGTTGAGAACCGCACTGAGGCCTCACCGCCGCTGGTAAAATGCAGCGGGGCCTTCTCATCATCGGGGATCATGGTGGGCCGCTCCCACAAGTATTTTACGGGCCCCCCGCCACGACCCCCGCGTCGAGGGGCTGGTAAAATTCAGCCCAGTATTTCCTTCCTTGCCCTGATCACCTGCAGCAGAATCTCTTGCATGGCATCAGAAAATTTGGAAGCAACCTTTCAACTCATTCTACTCTGCACTGAAAGCTCAAAGCAGGGAATGCAACCTTGCTTTAAGAGATAAAAACAGAAAATGCCGCAAATACTCAGCAGCTCAGGCAGTTTCTCTGGACGGAGGAATAAGGTTGATATTTCAGGTCACTGACCTTTCTTCAGAACTGGGAAAAGTTAGAGATGTAACAGGTTTTAAACAAATACAGAGACAGGGAAAGATTGGGGGGGAGGGTGCTGGAGGAAAAGAACGAAAGGGAAAAGGGAGATTTGATCAAGGTGTTCATATTCATGAGGGGTCTGGACAGAGCAGATACGGAAAAACTATTCCTACTCGTGAAAGGATCAAGAACGGGAGGGCACAGATTTAAGGTAATTGGCAAAAGAAGCAATGGCGACATGAGGAAAAACTTTTCCACGCAGCGAGTGGTCAGGATTTGGAATGCACTCCTAGAGAGTGTGGTGGAGGCCGGTTCAACTGAGACATTCAAAAGGGAATTAGATAGTTAACTGAAAAGGAGGAATGTGCAGGGTTACGGGGAGAAGGTGGGGCAATGGCACTATGTGAATTGCTCACTTGGAGAGCCGGTGTAGAAACAATGGGCTGAATTCTTCTGTGCTGTAACAACTCTGTGATTCTGTCTGTGATGGGGTGGAAGGCAAGTGAGATTGAGTGACAACAGTGATAATGGTGAAAAGCAAAAGGGGATCTTAATGGGACAAGTAAAGAAACCAAAGATGGCTCTAGAGATGTAAATGGGAATAATAGAATCATGAGCAACAGCTGCTTTAAGTGATGCATTTCCACTTTAAACAAGCCTTGGGAGGCCCACCAGCAATTGTACCATGAAAATGGGCAAGCTGCCTGTTTTCTGCTGTGATCAGGTGGGCAACAAATTCATCATATTAAAATGAGGCCTGGGAGTTAAAATTATTTGAGCCTCATGCTGGCAATGTCATGGGCACTGCCACTCAAATCACACCCCCGCACACACATACCGGCCCATCTATTTCCAGCCTCAAGTTAAAATCGGTGTTCAAATTTTTGTACTTACTTTTAAAGTTCTCTATTGTGTGTCAGTATGGTTCGACATTTGACATTGGTCATCCCTTGAGTATGTTTCAGGAGGACAGAGTAATTGATTTCTGAATAAGATATGCAATTAACACTGTTACTTATTCATTCTCAGGATGTGGGCATCGCTGGCAAGGCCAGCATTTATTACCCATCCCTAGTTGCCCTTGAGAAAGTGGTGGCTCATTCGACACAATGCCAGACATGGGTTGAATCCTTTTTGGAAGAAGGGATCTTAATATAATTTCTTAATGATAGATCTTTTGTAGAGATGAATTTTAAGACCAGTCAGATGACATTCTACTGTAATTTAATTCGATTAATTTAAATAAGTTTGGATTAGGCCCACACTAATTATTTCACTCTCGGATCTGATGCTGTATGAAGTGCTGCTCAACTATCACTCCTGTCTCCCCAAACTCCATACGCCAGTTCATTGAGTTCAAAATTGTCGGAATTGCTCCTTGTCCCATCCAAATGCTGTGACCTTTTCCACCCCTATTTGCTGAATTTTGACAGGGGTGAGCTGCCTAGGCGGGGGAGGGGAGTTCTGCTGGAAAACCTGCTTTTCACTGCATGCTGTGGTTTTGCTTTGGGAGGTTCCCCACCTAGGAGGCAGCCTGATTGACAGGCTTGGCTCCTAGTCAGGCAGTGAGCACTGTGATGCAGTCTGCAGCCACAGCTAAGTTGTTTGCTGCTGCTAGTGGGAGTGTGGGAGAGGTGGTGAGGGGGAGGGGGGTGGGGGGCGGATGTTGATCCCTGATCCTAGGGGAGGGCAGTGGGGAGGGGGTCTAATCCCTAACCTGGTGGTTGGAGGGGTGAAGGCGCATGGTCGGGGCCTGCGACTAGGGGAGCTTGGACGGGCTAAGGGAAAGGGCTTACCTTCTCCCTGAAGCTGTTCTCGCCTTGCTTCATTTGCTGGGTTTTGCAAGGCTTAGGAAACCCACTCGGCCAGGGTTAAAGCCACAAAGCAAATTAAATCAGAAGTTGCCAGCTTCATTAAAATGTTTAATTGGCCAACCTTCCTTCTGGGAGCAGGTTGGCTGCCTGCCCTTTGTCACATCACTATTAAACCCAGAGTGGGCTGGTTGGGGTCGGGTTGAGATTTTTAAAGTTTTAACATCTCACCCCACCCATCCCACCCATTTTTGGGAGTTAAGATTCAGCTCATGTCTCTGCTCATACCCGTAGGAACATGGGAACAGGGGTAGGCCATTCAGCCCCTCGAGCCTGTTGCATCATTCAATTAGATCATGGCTGACCTGTATTTTTCAATCTCTGGCCTTCTCTGCATTTCTTGCCCGACCATTGGTGGTAAAGCTTCAGCCACCCAGCACCAGTATTCCAAAAATCCTTTCCCAAAGCCTTTGCTTTGCCACATCTCAACCTGCTTTCAAAACATCCAAAAAACCCTCTCATCAACCTAACCTTTGGTCACCTTGCCTAACACGACTGCTGTGCAGTGTCTAGTTTCTCTTGTAAAATACCACGGAACATTTTGTCACATATGAATGCGAATTCACAGGAACATTCCCTTAATCCACTACCCATCCGACAATATGACAACATATCAAATGAGCTTACCAATCACTACTAGGGTGATGATGTCTACCCCGTGAGTGTGCCATTTTCTGTATGACTCTAAGCCCAATTAATAACAAAGCATCATATTCCATTATATTCCAATGAATTCCAAATTACGCAGAATAAACCTACTTTTTAATAACAGCATGACACATGCTTTTCTTTCACTTGTTCTTGTGCTTTTCTCAGGTAACACCTGAAAGTCAGGGATCACCATTTACGCTGTACTTACGGGGTTTCCACAGTACTTCTGCCAAAGTTATGGCAGACAAGAAAACCACCATGGCAATTCATCTTCAGAGAATCAGAGACAGAAAAGAGAAATCAAAGTGTAAGGGAACGACATAACTGGAATAAAAGAATGAAAGACACACCAAAGTTAAAGAGTGGGAGAGAAACAGATCATGATACATCATCTAGTTTAAACTTAACTGCCTTTCATAATCCACATTAACTTCAGCTCAAGTTCATTCGGCAAGTGTCGCAGTGTTTGAAACAATTTTTAAGATGATATGGGAATCTAGGTACCGATTCAGCATTCGTCCGACTTTCACACTGACTAAAAGTTATGTAAATATATGCTGACCTTCTGGAGGACAGTCCTACATTTTCCATGCTGCAAGTGTTGTGAGACCTCATTGAAGAAAGAATAATTTTATCTTCCTCCAATATAAATAATGAATTATTATTCAAGGCATTAACATAATGTATTTTATGGGTCAGCCATGGTCAACTCAGCAGCTCATTCTGAATTTATAATGGTGAAATTGATCTAGAATTACATATGCAGTTGTGCTTCAAACGTAATTGTCTGAAAATCTCCAAATTTCATGACAAAAGCTCTCTAAATGTCTGACATGTGATGCTATAATTGGTACTCTGTGCTTCAATACTCACAGCAAGGTGTCAGTTTTAGTTGCTAATGAAGTGTACAATTATATTTTGAGGATCATTGTTAATGACTAACTGAATACTTGAGATGATGCCAATTGTCCTCATCTCTGTCTCACTTGGTAGCACTGTCACTTCTGGGTCAATAGGCTAGGTTCATGCCTGACTCCAGGACTTGAGCACATTATCTAGTCTGGCAGAATATTGAGGGAGTGTTGCATTATCTTTTGCAAGAGCTGCTAAGTCAAAGCTTTACTTGCCTGCTTCAGTTGTTCAGGCGAACATTGAGAATCCCATGGTGCTATTTCATCTGGAGTCTCCACCCCCCAACCTCTCTGTATCTAGCCATGTAAATAGCCTCTCAGCATCCATATTGGACTCCACACTATACAAAGGCTTTTGAGGCTTCACAGAGGGTTCAACACAGATTCATTAAGATGCTGGCTGGTATGAGGAAATTCAAAAATGAAGAAAGATATGAAATATTGGATCATTTTCACTGAAAAAAATGCAGTTTATGGAGTAATATTACAGAAGTGTTTACAATTATGAAAGAATGGGACAAGGTAGATAGAAGTTGACTATTACCAGTAGTTGAGTTGTCAAGAATGAGATGCCATAGATACAAGATTAAAGGAAGGAGATTTAGACAGAGGGGTGAACAAACTTCTTAATTGCCAGACTGTGGATTTCATTTCAATGGTTAGAAAGGGTATTAACTTTCATGATTAGATTGAATAGGTGGATGAAGGAAAAAGATTTGAAGGGATGTGGTAAATGTGATTATTTGCTTGTTTAGAGGGTAAATATCAACATGGACTGGTTGGACCCAATGGCCTGTTTCCATGTTGTAACCTCCATGTATTTCTCCTTACAGGCCAAGAGATTACGTAACAAGAGAGGACCGATGCAGACTGTTCTAAAGTGTCAAGCTCATGAGTGCACCTGAAGATGGCACCTTGCAGAACACTGAGGGTGCAGGAGGAATGAGGGAACACGGAATCAGAAGCTTCTTCTGGTTTCAGGACAAATGCCATCCTTTTCATGTTCTTCCTTCTCCTTCACCTTTTCACTACCCCACAGGCACAGATTCAAGCACACAGTATATTCTGACTTACAAGGCCCAAATTTCAAAAAATGATGCTATTGGAACATCACAGCTGTCTGAGGTCTTCACAAATTGTTTCAGTCAGTCTGCACAATGTGAAGACAAGTGGGTAGATGACCCCTGTCATATGTGACAGCATCTTGTCACTACTGGATATCATGGATTCTCTGGCAACTTTAGCGACATTTGTAGCAAAGTCCCCAGTAGCAACCAAGTTGGAAAATCTCTCATGGTTGCTCAGACTGCTGCCTTAGAGGATTCGGACTCGACTTTACAAGAGACTTTCTTGTGCAACTTCAGCATGCAGAGCTTCACTGTCTTTCTCGCTGACCAGAGGTCTGTCCCTTGCAGATTAGTGAACATTTTGCTGAAACAGCCAGTAGCAGGGCATGGTTAGATTGGGCATAAATGAGGTAGCTGCCTCAGAGTGATGCCATAGAACTGTCACCTCCAAATGACAGAAGGCGGCCATCTCAATGCCAGAGCCACAATCCATCTCAAAGCACCTCATATACCTGAGTCAATGTGAGAGCACCAAATCAACAGGAAGCAATGGGGTAAAGCACACTAAGCACACATGCACTGAACACTTGGAGAGGAGTAACATTAGTTGCAGTTTATTCAAATGTTTGCAGAGAGCTTGCTAAGGATGCTGTATGGGGAATAGGATCTGTGGTAGTTCAATTATATATAGACCAATGTTGAGGGATATACATTGGTCAATGCATGGTGAAGACAGGGAAAGAACTGTTTATGCATTGGGTGAATAGGGCAATTTGGTGAAGGATTTCCCCAATATAGCTTGCCTCATGGCTCCAACTGCTTGCAAAGGACCCTTCATCATCTTACCTCCGAGCTGCAGGCCATTTCTTGCTCCCCCATCTGCTGTGAGTGGATGGAAAAGATGTTCAACATGTAGCACACAGGACTGAATGATCTTGGAGACCTTGATGTGGATGTATTGAAAGATCTACCCAGATATGCCAAGGCATCAAAAGCGCTGCTTTAATTGTGCATTCAGTTGGTGATCATGGTGGGGAATGCTGGGGGTGGGGGGTTGCAAAGATCCTGGGATGGGGGGTGGGGTGTGGTGTCATCGATCCTGGGAATGTGTTGGGCGATCCTGGGGAGTGGGGTTGGGGAAGCAGGTTTGCTTGATGGAATGAGTGGAACAATACCTGCTCCTCCTGTTCCACATGCAGCACTGGAAAGGCACTTACCTCGTCCACACAGCAGCTCTGTTATTGCCTCTTGAGCGAATTGCAATCTGCAAAGACAGTTTTCCTCAAATATTCCAAGGTAGATGTACTTCTCTCTGTAGATATGGCTTCATGTGTAATTTAGGGTACAGGCAGGCTATCTAAAATTTAATCCCACTTGCCTAGAACCTCTCCATCTCCAAATAACAGAAATAATGAAATGGCTATAATGAAACAAAAAAAATTCTGAACTAAAACATAGGAAAATAATCTGGTAAATCAGAAGAGCTGCCAAAATAACATGATACAAAAATCTTCACTTCAATTGCTGATTCAATTTACAGTACTCCAATATTAGTTATAATGCTGATGACAAGGTTTTGAGATTCTGAATTCCAGCTGCCACAGAATGGCCTTTCCTGCTATATACTGGCAATAGGAATGCACAAACCATTCCCAGCAATTGCATAGTGCCAAAATTCATTGTACTATTGTAATGATGCTCTCCCATTGTTTTTAGCAAGAGTTTTGAAATTAGCATTAACAATTGGATTCTCTGTCTGATTTCCTGTATCCCCACTGTCCATTCTGCAGTGATCATAAAATGGATCCTGCTAAATTAATCCTCATTCATACCTGGTCCACACTATCCTTATATACTGTACGTATAATCCATATTTATATAAAGTCTGTTACCGGTTCATAAATATTTAATCCTTATTCATGTATATTTCTTTATTCATACTTATAGTATATTAGAATTCTTATGTTTGTACACACTTTCTATCTCAAAACCTTATTTATTGTTGTCAACTTTCTTCATTATTAATTCTTATGTCCATATTAATAATTTAAATTGCTGATGGAAACTTGTCCTGCTGCAATACACCCTCCCACCAGCAGTAGTCCCTTTTCTGCTTCTCCCAGCTCCACAGCTTGTTATAGAGAAATTTCTATATTCCAACCAACTCAACGTCTCTACCTCCCAAATCACCATTTTGTTTGTTAATTAACCATAAGTGATCATGTTAAATCAAAATATTAGATCCATAATAAGAGAATATATAACTCCACAATGGTGAGAGAATTATTTCTGCATGCACTGGTCAGATTAAGCCCCAATTTTCTAACCTGTATAACCTGAAGACTACATTTGCTCTTGTCTCACTGGGGTAGATCTTGACTTTGTGTGATAGTGTAAAATAGGCACTGGTAAGTCAGAGGCTTGTTTTCATCTCTCCCAATTTTTATTTCAATCCGGGGAAGTTTTTGAAGTCATTAGAAAGGAAATTCGGGAGAGATATATAATAGGTAGTTGATTCCCCCTCCCTGAGTGCAATGCCACAGATGATCAACTAGTAATATACATATTTCCATAACCTTTTCTACCTCATAAATGTAATTGTTATTAATGTGGACTAATAAGAATTCCCCAACCCAGATTAAATTGATAATTATAAATAGTTTGTGGCCCATCAATTAATTTATCTCCACTTACTGTTCAAATCCGGCATATGATTAATATTCTCACCCATGACCTCCTTGGAAGACAAGACTTTCATTTAAGATTTTTTCAGTTTAAAGAGCGATTTTGAATGGGTGGGAAATCCAGTCTATGAGGCATTGTTCACGTCTAATTTGATCGCATCCCAATTTTGAAGTGTTGAGGATCACTAAAGGGGTAGAACAGTTCTGATATAGCACAGAATAAAGAGAAGTGATGATAACATAGCTGTCCCCAGTGCTCACATAAGACAAACTTTATGTTGTGGAGCTTCTTCCTTTCTTGGAAGTACATTGATGGAATATTCCCTCTAAGGTGCACACGTGCGGATTCACAGCAACCCAATAGGCTGCTCACAAGGGACAGAATTTTGCTGGTACTGCGGGGGCAGGCTTGAAGGCAGGACTGGGAGGAACTTCAGGGATGTATGCACCGGGACAGCGGGCTGGCGCAATCCCGCCAATGGGCAATCTTCCCGGAGCCAGGTCATCACCTGCAGAGGTTACCTGCCCACCAGTGCCTGGTAGTCAATCTGCGTAATTAAGTGCCCATTTGTAGACTGATTGGCGACTCCACTGGGATCTTCCCAACAGTGGATGGGACCCCACTGAGGGCCAAGACCGGCAGCTGGAGACGGCTTGCTGGCGGCTGGCCCGCAAACTCTCCTACAGTTATCCCCCCACTAACACTGGAGCCGGAGCCATCAGCAGACCACAGCTGCAGCCGCCAGTCATTCCTGTGGAGGGATTTCCCCTGCACAGTAGTGGGCAGGCAGCTAAGGCCACCGCTATTTTTATTAGAAGTTCAAACCTCTTCAGAGGGTACCTGAAGTGCCCCTCCGACAGTGGCAGTGCCCACCTCTGGCAGTGGGGCTGCCATCCTTCCAAGACTGCAGAACCTCTGATTGGGTCTGTAGCCTCAGGGACCCCTCCCCACCCACTGATCCAAAGGTGGCCTCTTAATTGGCCGCATCCAGGAAGATCTCCCAGACGGGCGCCCTGACAGTCAGAGTGGATTAAGGCCCGGAAATGGTCCCAACTCATGCTTATATCCTAAGAGTGTAAGATTCTGCCCAAGGTGCCCCGTTTAAGATGACGTGGCTAAGCAAAGAAATTTAAAGGTTCTCTGTATTGAAATGAACAGGCCACAACAAAAAAATTGGAGGGAACTTTGCATTGATGATCATTTTATGAGAAGATAGTGGTGCCACTAGACCTCGCCCACTGGTAGTGCAGCTTGAGAAAAACAGAGGCACTATGCCCATAATTTTTCAGTATGTGCTGCTGGCAGACTCCATTCCCCATTTCCAATCCAGTCCAGTTCTCCAAAAGTACAGGATGGCAAGTGACAAAAACAATTATTATAATGAGGAGCTTTTTTATACTGTACCACATCTTTCTCAGTGACTTATTTTGGGATCAGAACTCAAAAGGAACTGCTGTTGCTATTACTGAGCATTTATGTGTTGCATTTGTCTGACAGCTTAGACAAAGTACAATAAAATAAAAAGGGAGATAACAGAAGGCAAAAATCAAGATATGAAGAAACACACAGGAAAAGAAAATAATTTTCATAGACAGCCCTAAATTTGGTTTCATGTTTCTCATCATGAGAAGTGCCCTGGGAGATCCAATAGTATTTAAAAATCAATGACAGATATGGGATATGTGTACAACAATATGTTTTAGCAAAATATTTTTGAAAATGATATGAGTGTTAAATTATTGCATTTTGAGGTAATTGTTAAATCATATTTGAGTTGATGTGAAGATGCAGACCTATAACACTCCACAGCTGTCAATACCAGGGAAATGTGAATTATGATCAAAACAGTGAGGCTGTTTGCGAACCCATTTAAAGCAGTGGAGCTGGGAAATACAGCAAGAAAAATCACATTTTGAAAGCAAACTGAGTGATCTCAGATTTGACAGGCCTGTTCTGTGGCAGTGTAAAGTAAAAATGGAAACAGTAACAAAACCAGAAATATTTAAATTTTGTAAGAAGAGTGGCACGAACATTTTCTCAGTGAGAATGAGCAGTAAAAGTAATTATGCTTCATATAGTCTTTCTGTCCTTAAGCAATCCAATATCATGGATCTGTTATGGTTTAATAGAACAGCTTAAATGATGATTGTGGTGAAATTGACCTTTGGCAATAGCACAAAAGGGTGGGTAGTGAATCGGAAGCCCACTTTAAACTGTCATGAAGGCACTTCCATTATTAATGTTTTTTTGAGGACTTGTGTTTCAAAGACTGTGGAAAGTACCTGAGGAAATGCTTGGACTTGTTTTTTTTTTAAAAGGGTCACTGGAAGGACACTTGGGACTTTGTTTAAAAACAAACACTTACTGGAAGTCACATGTCTTAAGCTAAGTAAACAGCGGGAACCTTATGGACTTTGGAACTGTTTGGACTATGAGAAGTCACATATCTGGATTTATGGCTGTCAGGAGTTTAGGTTTCATTTTTGGATATTGTTTTGGAGTTCAATTGGTAGATAACCTGCTGAGAGAGAAGCCACCCTACTCATCCTTCGCCACCTGTTTTGAAAATTCTTCTGAGAATCCAGTGTGATAGCTGAACCCACTGATGCAGTAATTCTCCCAAAATGCCTGCAAGACTACTCCTCGACATTTCCTGAACAGAACTGCTTCTGAAAATATCCCACTGACAACCGCATGTATCTAGTGACACCCGTCTACGTGCTTATTATTGACAACATGTCAAAAAGAATTAAGTACAGTCCAGTCATTTCAATGATCAATCAATAATTCATGCAGTGGAGTAGGCACTGGGCACACAAAACTGTTACCCAATAAATGTCAGTATTTGTCTAAAGTTTCAGTATAAAGTACTTACCTCTTGTTTCAGCAGCTTCTTTTTGATCAGCGATAGTGTGAGCGAGGGGGCAGCTGGGAAGGTAAGTTTCAGTAGAAAGTACTTACCTCTTGTTTTGGCAGACACGGGGACTGCTGGGTAAGTAAACTTATATATTCGGGCAGTGGCTAAACCCGAAACACTACACGTGTAGTGTCTCCCACCCATCCTCCTCCTCGAACCAAAAAAAAAAGGACTCTTGTGTGGAGGGTTTGGTAAGGTAAGGTTTTCCTTTTATTTAAATCTCTGTTGTCAATTTAGTGTGGAACGGATGGAAGCTAGGGCAGTTGCATGCTCCTCTTGCAGGATGTGGGAGGTAAGGGTCACCACTTGTGTCCCTGCTGACTTCACCTGTGAGAAGTGCACCCAACTCCAGCTCCTCACAGACCGCGTTAGGGAACTGGAGCTGGAGCTGGATGAACTTCGGATCATTCAGGATGCTGAGGGGGTGATAGAGAGCAGTTATAGGGAAGTAGTGACACCTAAGTTACAGGATAAAGGTAGCTGGGTGACCGTCAGGGGAGGGAAAGGGAATAGGCGCACAAGTGCAGGGATCTCCTGTGGCCGTTCCCCTCAATAATAAGTATACCATTTTGGATACGGTTGGGGGGGGGGACGACCTACCAGGGGAAAGCCACAGCGGCCAGGTCTCTGGCAATGAGCCTGGCTCTGTGGCTCAGAAGGGAAGGGGGGAGAATAGGAGAGCGATAGTGATAGGAGATTCAATAGTTAGAGGAACAGACAGGAGATTCTGTGGTCGCGAACGAGACTCCCGGATGGTATGTTGCCTCCCGGGTGCCAGGGTCAGGGATGTCTCGGATCGAGTCTACAGGATTCTTAAGGGAGAGGGGGAGCAGCCAGAGGTCGTGGTACACATTGGTACCAATGACATAGCTAGGAAAAGGGTTGAGGACCTGAAAAGCGAATATAGGGAGTTAGGTTGGAAGCTAAAAGGCAGGACGAGCAGAGTCGTAATCTCAGGATTGCTACTGGTGCCACGTGCTAGTGAGGCTAGAAACAGGAAGCGAGTGCAGCTGAACACGTGGCTACAGAGCTGGTGTAGGAGGGAGGGCTTCAGATATGTGGATCATTGGGATACCTTCTGGGGAAGGTGGGGCCTGTACAAGAGGGATGGGTTGCATCTGAACTGGAGGGGCACCAATATCCTGGGCGGGAGGTTTGCTAGAGCTCTTCGGGAGGGTTTAAACTAGTTTGGCAGGGGGATGGGAACCGGAGCTACGGATCAGTGGATGGGGTAGCTGTTGAACAGGCAGATACCGAGTGCAGAGAGTCTGTGAGGAAGGTTAGACAATTGACAGGGCAAAGTTGCAGCCAGTATGATGGGTTGAAGTGTGTCTATTTTAACGCAAGAAGTGTCAGGAATAAGGGTGATGAACTTAGAGCATGAATCAGTACTTGGAGCTACAATGTTGTGGCCATTACGGAGACTTGGATATCACAGGGGCAGGAATGGATGTTGGATGTTCCGGGGTTAGATGTTTCAAAAGGAATAGGGAGGGAGGGAAAAGAGGTGGGGGAGTGGCATTGCTAATCAGGGATAGTATGACAGCTGCAGAAAGGGAGGTCGTCGAGGAGGGTTTGTCTACTGAGTCATTATGGGTGGAAGTCAGAAACAGGAAAGGAGCAGTCACTTTGTTGGGAGTTTTCTATCGAACCCCCAATAGCAACAGAGACACGGAGGAACAGATTGGGAGGCAGATTTTGGAAAGGTGCAGAAGTAACAGGGTTGTTGTCATGGGTGACTTCAACTTCCCTAATATTGATTGGAACCTCCTTAGTGCAAATAGTTTGGATGGAGCAGTTTTTGTCAGGTGTGTCCAGGAAGGTTTCCTGACTCAATATGTAGATAGGCCGACTAGAGGGGAGGCTATGTTGGACTTGGTGCTTGGCAACGAGCCAGGCCAGGTGGCAGATCTCTCGGTGGGAGAGCATTTCGTTGATAGTGATCACAACTCCCTGAGCTTTACTATAGTCATGGAGAGGGACAGGAGCAGACGGGATGGGAAAATATTTAATTGGGGGGAGGGGGAATTACAATGCTATTAGGCAGGAACTGGGGAGCTTAAATTGGGAACAGATGTTCTCAGGGAAATGCACGACAGAAATGTGGAGGTTGTTTAGGGAGCACTTGCTGCAACTGCTGGATAGGTTTGTCCCGATGAGGCAAGGAAGGGATGGTAGGGTGAAGGAACCTTGGATGACAAGAGATGTGGAACAGCTAGTCAAGAGGAAGAAGGAAGCTTACTTAAGGTTGAGGAAGCAAGGATCAGACAGGGCTCTAGAGGGTTACAAGGTAGCCAGGAAGGAACTGAAGAATGGACTTAGGAGAGCTGGAAGGGGACATGAAAAAGTCTTGGCAGGTAGGATTAAGGAAAATCCCAAGGCGTTCTACACTTATGTGAGGAACAAGAGGATGACCAGAGTGAGGGTAGGGCTGATCAGGGTTAGTGGAGGGAACTTGTGCCTGGAGTCGGAGGAGGTAGGGGAGGTCCTAAATGTATACTTTGCTTCAGTATTCACTAGTGAGAGGGACCTGGTCGTTTGTGAGGACAGCGTGAAACAGGCTGATATGCTCGAACAGGTTGAGGTTAAGAGGGAGGATGTGCTGGAAATTTTGAATGATATAAGGACAGATAAGTCCCTGGGGCCAGACGAGATATACCCAAGGATATTACGGGAAGCGAGGGAAGAGATTGCCGCGCCTTTGGCGATGATCTTTGCGTCCTCACTGTCCACTGGAGTAGTACCAGATGATTGGAGGGTGGCAAATGTTATTCCCTTGTTCAAGAAAGGGAATAGGGATAATCATGGGAATTATAGACCAGTCAGTCTTACGTCGGTAGTGGGCAAATTATTGGAGAGGAGTCTGAGAGACAGGATTTATGATTGTTTGGAAAAGCATGGTTAGATTAGAGACAGTCAGCATGGCTTTGTGAGGGACAGGTCATGCCTCACAAGCCTTACTGAATTCTTTGAAGATGTGACAAAACACATTGATGAAGGAAGAGCAGTGGATGTGGTGTATATGGATTTTAGCAAGGCGTTTGATAAGGTTCCCCATGGTAGGCTCATTCAGAAAGTAAGGAGGCATGGGATACAGGGAAAGTTGGCTGTCTGGATACAAAATTGGCTGGCCCATAGAAGACAGAGGGTGGTAGTAGATGGAAAGTATTCAGCATGGAGCTCGGTGACCAGTGGTGTTCCACAGGGACCTCTGCTCTTTGTGATTTTTATAAATGACTTGGATGAGGAAGTGGAGGGCTGGGTTAGCAAGTTTGCCGATGACACGAAGATTGCTGGAGTTGTGGATAGTGTGGAAGGCTGTTGTAGATTGCAACGGGACATTGATAGGATGCAGAGCTGGGCTGAGAAGTGGCAGATGGAGTTCAACCTGGAAAAGTGTGAAGTGATTCATTTTGGAAGGTCGAACTTGAATGCAGAATACAGGCTAAAAGACAGGATTCTTGGTAGTGTGGAGGAACAGAGGGATCTTGGGGTCCATGTCCATAGATCGCTCAAAGTTGCCACCCAAGTTGATAGGGCTGTTAAGAAAGCATATGGTGTGTTGGCTTTCATTAACAGGGGGATTGAGTTTAAGAGTCGCGAGGTTATGCTGCAGTTCTATAAAGCCCTGGTTAGACTACACTTGGAATATTGTGTTCAGTTCTGGTCGCCTCATTATAGGAAGGATGTGGAAGCTTTGGAGAGGGTGCAGAGGAGATTTACCAGGATGCTGCCTGGACTGGAGGGCATGTCTTACAAAGAAAGATTGAGGGAGCTAGGGCTTTTCTCATTGGAGCGAAGAAGGATGAGAGGTGACTTGATAGAGGGGTACAAGATGATGAGAGGCATAGATAGAGTGGATAGCCAGAGACTTTTTCCCAGGGCGGAAAGGGCTATCACCAGGGGGCATAATTTTAAGGTGATTGGAGGAAGGTTTCGGGGAGATGTCAGAGGTAGGTTCTTTACACAGAGAGTGGTGGGTGCGTGGAATGCGCTGCCAGCGGTGGTAGTAGAAGCAGATACATTAGGGACATTTAAGCGACTCTTGGATAGGTACATGGATGATAGTAGAATGAAGGGTAGGTAGGTAGTTTGATCTTAGAGTAGGTTAAAGTTTCGGCACAACATCGTGGGCCGAAGGGCCTGTACTGTGCTGTATTGTTCTATGTTCTATGTTCTATGAGTTTGAAACTGCTAATCTTCACAATTATAAATAACCATGCAAGTGTTTCTTTGTCAATAGAATCAGTGAAGTGGTTACAGTATTTAGTTTCTATCCACCAATTTACTGAATGAATGGACACCAAAAGCTGTGAGGACTACATTAGCTGTATTAATAAGGAAATGCTAAGCACTGTGCTCCAAAAGTATATAGAAACACATATCAAGGATAAGAAGAAAGCACTAGACCCATCTGTGTTCACTGTATCCATTTGATGGTACGACTTATGTGACACATTCTGCATCTGTTCAGAAGGTTAATTATGGAGGAGGCAAAAATCCGGTGACCAATTTCAGGAAAACTGGAAAATTCCATACCGAGTTCCTAAAGCAATTGAACAAGCATTACAAGGCCATGGTTATCCATAACACACCACTAGATGAGTTTAACTAATCACCATTCCTTTCATATATCCCCATAGTCCTCAGAACTTCCCTTTCTTCTCCAAAGTTCTTGAATGCATTCAAATCCCTGCCCATCTTTCCAGGAACTCCATGTTTGAATCCCTCCGATCAGGTTTCCACCCTGCCACAATACCAAAACAGCTCTTAACAAGGTCACAAATGACATCCTATGCGACTGTGACAAAGGTGCACGATCTCTCCTCGTCCTTCTTGACCTGTCTCCAGCCTTTGACATGGTTACCACGTATCCATGCCAACACTAAGCCTATTTCCATGTTGTGCCATCAATAAGACCACTATTTCCATCTCTGTAGCATCGCCCAACACTGTTCCAGCCTCAGCTTATCTGCTGCTGAAACCCTCATCTATGCCTTTGTTACCTCTAGACTTTACTATTCCAACAAATCCCTGGATGTCCTTCTCATGATCTACCCTCCATTAAATTGAGGTCTTCCAAAAATCTGCTTTCCGTGGCCTGACTCGCACAAAGTCCAATTCATACATCGTCCCTGTGCTCGCTGACCTACATTGGCTCCCGGGTAAGAAACATCTTGATTTTAAAATTCAAATCCCTCCATGTGTACGAATCTTAAAAAGGGGGTCTTGCTTCCCTCTAAGGTCCTGAGCCCGTACTGAGTATTAATCGCACGAAACAGACTTTGGATACAATTTCCACTTTATGTGGAACACCCTTATTAACTCACGAAGCAATAGTATATACTTACACCACCAGTTACTTAGTAGACCAGGTACTGGAGTTCGTTCCCAGGCAGTCAGGTCCGTTGAATAACTTCTCCTGCATGACTTCCTGTGACTGACCAAGTCATACTTCCCGGCTGCAGCAACATTGTCCTTATGAGCTGTGGCTTTATACCCCTTTCTGACCCTGGTCCCTCAACATATAAGGTAATGTCTCAAATTGGGTCATCCGATTGGGTTTCAGTGCCTTATTAGTCCCACCCTGGCTATGCAAGACCACCTGCATGTGGTCATATCCTGCTCTCAGTGGGGTGGTCTTCAGTGCATACCACCCATGGATGTAATATCTGCATCTTGATAAGGCAAGAAGGAAACCATTCACAAAGATTTCAAAAGGCCATTATCCATGAGAGTTGTTGTAGACAAGCTGCTTGATGTTTTAACAGCCCAGGATACCACATCAATGGCATATCCTGACGTGCGTGTGTGTGTGTGTGTGTGTGTGTGTGTGTGTGTGTGTGTGTGTGTGTGTGTGTGTGTGTGTGTGTGTGTGTGTGTGTGTGTGTGTGTGTGTGTGTGTGTGTGTGTGCGCGCGCGCGTGGGTTTCCTTCTTCAGTTACATTGTCTTTTATTTTTAAAAAGTCCAATATGAACCCCAACAATGATGTCCTCAGTCAGAATTTTTCTCCCTTCGTCCCGATGTCCTCTGCCTCCATATTCTTACCACCCGGTGAGGCCACACTCTGGTCCACAACATAACTGGTTACATTTTACTTATGAACAGAAATGCAGGAGATATTAACAAATGCGTCACAGCATAACAAAAATACAAGCGATATCCAAATGTCTTACACAGGGCCTTGCCCCTCTTTACTTCTGTAATCTCCTCCAGCCCTACAACTCTGAGTTATCTGCCCTCCTCTAATTCTCGCCTCAATCATCCCTGATTTTACTCACTCTACCATTGTTGGCCATGCCTTCAGCTGCCAAGGCCCTAAGCTCTGGAATTACCTCTCTACTTCTCTTTCCTCCTTTCAGACTCTAACCTAATATCTCCTTATGTGGCTCGGTGTCATATTTTATAATGCTCCTGTGAAGCACTTTGGGATGTCTTATTTCATTAAAGGTGCATATAAATATAAGTTGTTGTTGGTACATAGGATTTGCACGGGTTTGGAAAAGATCATTTCCATCCATCAGGCATTTCACAAAGGTTGAAAACTTAGCACACCACTTTATTTCTTATATTCTTCAATAGCTCTGCTTGCCAAATATATATCCATCATCCTCTTGAAATTTATATTATTGTTCACTTGCACTGCCTCCCTGGGTAAGTTATTTCACACTTTCATGATGGTTTGCATGAGGATTATCCCTCTGTTTCCTTTTCTAAATGGCCACTCCGTGTAAATTGCCTCATCAGCCCCTTGCCACAACTCCCATAGTCACCAATTCTCATAAAATATCCATCATGACTGATTTCACTTGCCACCTCCTGTAATATTCTATTATAAAGTCTGTCAGGGTTGAGTGCCCTGGAATGCAATAGGATGTGGCAGATCAAGGGATAATCAATATTGTATTATCACAAAGGTACAATAAACCATTGCTGGATATTATTATATCTATAGCTCAGTTCTTAAAAAATTGTCTTTTCTTTCTTTTCTCCACCCCATCTTCTCTCTATTCCCTGCTCCCTTGAAGGCAGGAATTTATACTGAAATCCAAGTTTAATCGTTCAGATTGTACAATAATACCATTGGTTTTGTATGAAAACGTACTACCCGATTGTGATTTTAACTGTGCCACTGAATGAGGTTAGAAAAGAGATGGTTCTTGATGAATATGTTCAAATTGGAGACACGTGGGCTGGATTTTACGTTGGGCGGACGGGAACTGGCCACCTAAATAAAAGCCGCTTGAGGGAGGAAGTCCTGCCTTGTGGAGCTGCCGGCCAATCAGCGGGTCAGCAGCTCTTAGTCCCAACAGCGCCACCTGGAGTTGTGGCACTGCTGGGACTGCAGCTCAGCCGACGGCAGATGAAGACATCGAGCTGGGATTTCAGATGAGTTTTGGTTGTCTCGCTGGGGGTAATGGGCCCTCAAAGGCCTACCCCCGGGACGCTGAGAAGCCGCTAGCTTTTACCTGGCGGCCTTACCTGGCTCCAAGACGCCCGCTTGGAGGCGGGCAAAGGCCCTTAAGTGGCCGTTAATTGGCAACTTAAGGGCCTTGATTGGCCTGGGGCAGGCAGCCCATTTCTCGCCCCGTTTCCCCCACCACTGCCCTACGTAAAGTGGGGCAGAGGCAGGAGCGGGTCGGGGAGGCCTCCCGGAGCCTCCTGCTCCATTTTACGCCACCTCCCCCACCCCGCCACTATCCGGTTCGTTGGGGTGGCGTTAAATTCCGGCCATGATGTAACTGGGACACTGACATAATTCTAACTTAGCCCGACAGAAATCCTGCCCAGTGGTCAACCCTCTCAGTAAAACTTTGTGGGATTGGCCTTCAATTTCTCAGTAGTCGGTAGGAGAGATTATGCATCATTTTGCATCAAGAAATAACTACCAGGCATTCAGTCCAAGCTAAGATTGGTTCAGCCTACCCATAGTTATTCCCCTTAACATTTAGATTGAATTTGAACTCAATGAGATTTCATTAGTATAATGCTCTGAGTTACTGTGTTGCTCAGAACTCTAATGTTTGTTGTTTAGTTGTGTTCCTAATTGACAAAAAAAGTCAAGAACACCTTTATTACCCTCAGAGTGATTGGACATTTTGGCTTATTAGTCTGCTGAAGCACGTAGAGAACAGTTAATTGTATTCTGATGCTGGGAGCAATTTTTCAAAATTATAGCAAAAACATAAACAACGGGCAATAACCAAAGTAAACTTGAAGCAAAGTACTCATTGCGTACTCAGTCATTTTTCAGGCTGCTGCACAATTAAGAATTAGTCAGTTAGGAAGATGACATGATGCCAAGATTATAATTCAATGGTATTTAACAAATTGATGAACAAGTAGCATTTCAATGAATTAGAAAGAAAAAAGAGGAACATTCTTAAGTTTGTGATTAATGAAAGCATAACTTTTTGTAATGCGTCCTGTGGGATCTTCCATGTGTCAAATCAATTCTGTAATGGGACCCCAGAGGCAGAAATCACAGCTGTTACATTGGCGTTTTCTATTAGATTGTTGCTGGAGGTTTTGATGCTTCGTCAGGTTTTCTATATCATTTTTATCTCTAATGGCAGTATCAACTCAATTTTCCTCTGATTACCCATTGGATTGAAAACCCCATCAATTCTTTTAGTAGTTGGCAGATACAAGGACTAATTATTTTCAGAATGA
This sequence comes from Heterodontus francisci, assembly GCF_036365525.1. Lineage (NCBI taxonomy): Eukaryota > Metazoa > Chordata > Chondrichthyes > Heterodontiformes > Heterodontidae > Heterodontus > Heterodontus francisci. The sequence goes on from NC_090394.1 coordinate 54,308,053, forward strand.
TCTAATGAAGTCTTCTCACAGAGGAATTCCATTTTTATAATTGATTCCTACTTTTTAATCAAGATTTTATGTTTGTAATGTATTTTCTACAGAGGCAGGTTCATTTATTCAGTATATAGAATAGAATTTGACAAAAGGAAAAATGGTAGGTACAGATTATCTAGGGTATAATGGTTACTGGACTAGTAATCCAGAGGCCCGCACTAATAATCTAGAGAATTTGAGTTCAATCTCTATCATGGCAATTTACAAATTTTAATTTAGTTTTACAAAATCTGGAAATAAAAAGCTGGATCAATAAAAAATGATTATGAAGCTGTCGGATTGTCATTGTATACCCAACTGGATCAAAGATGTCCTTTAAGGGAGGAAACTGCCATCCTTACCTAGACTGGCCAGTCCCACAATGTCATTGACTCTTAACTACCCTCTGAAGTGGACTAGGAAGTCACACAGTTGTACCAAACTGCTACAAAGAATAACAAGAGCCATACAGATTGCAGTGGTTCAAGAACAAGTTCACCTATTCAGGGCAACTGGACAATAAATGCTCATCTTGCTGGTGCTGCCCACCTACCAACAATGAATAATAATTTTAAAAATCTGATCGAAGGTGCAGACACAATGTTGGGGAAGATACTCCTGATTCACAGAACCTTCCCAAAGCTTTTACAGCGTATAATGGACCCAGATTAGAAATGGGGGCAGCATAACCTTGTTTTTATGTTTGATAAAGTCACACTTTTAAAAAAACATATCAATTGTCATGTGTTATATGCATGTGCATGGCATTTCCAAGTTGAGTGAGTAGTCTTCCAGAATTTATAACCCTTTACAAATAAGGTCCATTTAATAATAGCCATGGATTCAGCAGAATGTCAGGGCAACTACTGGAGAATTTAATTTGCACTACAATAGGATCAGGTATCATTATTACAGTATCTCACAAGCTGATGTCTCAGTTACACTAAGATAGCTGGCTTCCCATTTTCCACCCACCATAAACTTGAGCTCATCCAAAACTCCACTGCCCATATCCTACCTCACACTATGTCCCATTCACCCATCACCCTGTGCTTGCTGACATACATCTTGATTTTAAAATTCTCATCTTTGTTTCCAAATTCCTCAGTGGCCACTCCCCTCCCTAACTCTGTAATCTTCTCCAGCCCTACAACCTTCTGAAGTCTCTGCACTCCTATAATTCTGGCTCTTGCGCATCCCTGATTTTCAGGATTCCACTATTGGTGGTCACGCTTTCAGCTGCCTTGGTCCTAAGATCTGGAATTGCCTCCCTAAACCTCTCCTCCTCTCTACCTCTCTCTCCTCCTTTCAGCTGCTCCTTAAAACCCACGTCGCTGTCCTAACATCTCCTTATGCAGCTCAGAATCAATTTTTGTTTGAAATGCTCCTTTGAAGCCCCTTGGGATGTTTTACTACATTAAAGAGGCTAGATAAATGTTAAATAACAGTTAAAAAACTTGAGTACTGAGAAACACAATAGGTGTAATCGATGACAAATTAACAAAAGCTCTTAAGTTGTTGCCTAGGTAACTCCAAATATTACCCAAATTTTCTGCTTTTTTTCAAATAGTCCTTAAGCTGATGATACATAATCCATTTTTGATGCCTTCAAGTTTTAACAATTGTAAAATATCTGAACTTCCTTTGCATTACTCTTGATCAAAAAGCTGATCAGCTCTTCAGCTCATTTTATCAGAAATTTCTCCAGCAGCTAGAAGCCAGAGAGCAGAGCTCTTCACAATGCTATTTGCTATCAATGTGACTCAGCTGGAGTCTGCAAAGTGATGCACATGCAGTCAATGGCAACCTGCACCATGGGAAGCCTGCAATCCTAGTGAAACCATGTTCTCACTCTGCCTGCTTGTCTCTGGCAAGACAGAATGAAATGCAGCTAGCTATATTTAAATAGAGAACCTCAATGACCTGTCTTACACAACAGTAGATGGCAAACTGTGAGATGTTGCAGATATCTCCAGGTCCATCCTGGAAGGAGCCAGACGCAAAACGTTCATCACCATGGTCACCTTCGCAGCCACTGGCAATGCAGTCCTTGCCCTGCTGTAAAGTTGGAGTTGTGACTGCAGCACGTGGCAGATTTCAGTGGGGACTTCCTTACTGAAACGTAGGTGTCTCACAAATCACTGATGTTCAGGTAGGAGAATTGCTCCCTAAACACCCTGGGGGTCAGCTGATGAAATGTCACTGACCAGAAATGTTAACTCTGTTTCCCTCACCACAGATGCTGCCAGACCTGCTGAGTATTTCCAGCATTTTCTGTTTTTATTATAAAAGCAGGGAAGTTTTGCTACAGCTGTGCAGGGGCTAAGTGAGAGGACATCTGGAATGTTGTGTACAGTTTTGGTCTCCTTACTTAAGAAAGGATAAAATAGGATTAGAAGCAGTTCAGAGAAGGGTAACTTGACTGATTCCTGGGATAAAGGGATTATCTTGTGAGGAAAGATTGAATAGTTTGGGCCTATACCCATTTGTATTTAGAGGAATGAAACATGATAGAACATAGAACATTACAGCGCAATACAGGCCCTTCAGCCCTCGATGTTGCGCCGACCTTATTGAAACATATAAGATCCTGAGGAGACTTTAACAGGGTGGATGCTCGAAGGATGTTTCCACTTATGGGTGAGACTAGGAGCTGAATTTTTCCAGCTCGCTGAAATGGTGTGGCACACGTGCAAGATGCGAGCCGCCACAATATTTAGCGTGGTGGCTCATTTACATGGCTGGGACGGACTGCCCCCCCCACCCGATGACATGGAAGGGGGCGGGCGGTCTGTCCCTGGCAACGGCGTCCAACGCCACTGCGCTGGCGCCGGCACCATTTTTAAAGGGCTTCCGGCCCTTCAGTTTAATTTAAAGTTTTAAAGCTACAGGACCTATTAAATGAAAATGAAAAATGGAATGAGTTTCAATCCTCTCCCCGCCCCCAATGACTAATCAATTTATTAACTGCCCTCTCAGCCTAAAAACACTTACCTTGCGATCCCGACCTCCCCCCCCCACCCAAAGTTTAAAACCTTTTACCTTCAACCCCTTCGCACCATCCCCTCCACCAATCACAATAGGTTTCCCATTCCCCCTACCCACCCTGAAAACTTACCTGCTCCCCCCTCCCAACCAGCGTACCGCCTTGGATCTCCGAATGGAGATCGGAAGGCGCGGGAGACCCGGCAACCAACCGGACTATCGCAGCGGGACAGCCGGTGTCAGCAGGTAAGTGATTAATTCATTACTTATCATTTTTAGCATATGTAAATTGTGATGCCGCTGCCGAATGGCCAGCGGGGGGGGGGGGGTTGCTGCCATGAGGCCCTGCCGCTGCCAGTAATATGGGATGGGGCCTTCCCGGCGTCGAGGCCCATGGCGGGCCTCTCCTGGAGGTATTTTCTGAGCCCCCCCCCCACCACGACTCCCGACGTCGGGGGCCTGGTAAAATTCAGCCTTAAAACTAGGGGACACAGTTTAAAAATAAGGGGTTTCCCATTTAAGACAGAGATGAGGAAAAATTATTTTCTCTCAGAGGGTCGTTAGTCTGTGGAATTTGCATCTTCAGAGAGCAGTGGAATATTGAGGTCATTGAATATATTCAAGGCCGAGTTGGATAGATTCTTGATCGACAAGGGAGTCAAGGGTTATGGGGGGCTAGACAGGAAAGTGGAGTTGAGGCCACATTCAGATCAGCCATGATCTTATCGAATGACAGAGTAGGCTCGAGGGGCTGAACAGCGTACTCCTGCTCCTAATTCATATCTTCGTATGTAAATATTTGCAGCATCATAGCAACAGCCAGGAGGCATGCTGCCTGCATTGGAATCAGCAGGTTTGGGTTAATGGCACACTGCGGTCCCCACGTCCGTTTTCAGGGACTATCCATTTAGCACGCACCCGCCCCACTGTGATGTCCTCAGGACTGGAGGGAGGTTTAGCTGAGCTAGTATAAGATATTCTGTTTTAGTTTCACTTTCCCTTTCTTAATATGTGTTGTTCTATAGTGACCTCTAGAGTACACACTACACAATGCAATTGCAACTTCAAAACACTACAACACTACACCCACTGTGCCCCCCCCCCCCCCCCAACATGGTATAACCTGGCACGGAAGGAGTTCTCCTGGTCAGCATTTCTCCCTCAATCAACAACACTTAACAGATTGACTGGTCATTTATCTCATTTTCTGTTTGTGACCCCCCTACTCCACACAAATTGGCTGTCAAATTTACATACAGAAGTAATTTATTGGTTATGAAGTGCATTGGGTTATCCTAAGGATGCCAGAAGGTGCTATATAAATTCAAAATGTTTCCTTCTTTACGATGCACACAGACAGCTGTGATTGTACAATTTTTGATGCACTCAACACTGTTGCTTGGGGCAATATTATTGGAGAGTAACTTTTTTACTGGTGCTCTCTTGTCAGGGGTCTGTTAGTTAGTGGCAGTGTTAAATAAAGGCACAAATGGCACTATTAGTCTTACACCATGAAATTTTATCAAAGTTACCGATGGAGCAATCTTGATAATATCAGATATCAAGGAGGTTATTATGGCTCCTCCTCCTCCAAAAGTTAAATGATGTACATTTAATGCATATTATAGGCTGTAACTAACAGCTTTTAAAAAGTATTTGATACAAAAATTCAATTGCATTGGAACCCTTGCATGGTTGCATTTTGTTTGCAGTGAGAAGCTGTCATTATATGATGATCTGCTTAATTTAGTGTTCATAACTCCAAACAAGACAAAGCAGCAACTTTGTGCTTCGCTGCAATAATAAACAGTTCAACTTGAATTGGACACAATATTCTCATTCACTTTAAGGTGATTCAGAGCTGTTCCAATCTAAACATTGGGCTGTGTGAGCCTACAATTAAACTCTTATTTTGCAAAAGTATCCACATATAAAATACATACAAGTAATACATATAGACCCATTTTCTGTGAATGACTGGAGATACCAGTTTGCATTACTTTGTGAGATACCTTCTCTTATGGGGCAAGCAATGAAGGTTAAGCACTCAGATTTGCACTGTAAATGGGTAGTAATTTATTCAGATCAGGTGTGTACTTTAATTCATTACATGGTAAATGTACTGGCACATTGAGATTACTTCTCAATAAATTTCATTGAAGGCAATTTTAAACCTCCCAAAACAGGTCAGTTTGAGTCGGGTGCAATGTAAAAAACTCTCAAACCTGAACGCAACCCACCTCGAACTTGCCCACTTCTGCCTTTAATAGAGGCATGAGAGAGAAGGTGATCAACCAACCCACTCCTAGGAAGCGGCTTGCTTATTTAAATATTTTAATGAGGTTGCAGGCCCCTCAAATGTTATCTCTTTTCTGGTTTTAAGACTTGTCTGCTGAGTTTCACAGGCCTTGGGAAATCTGGCAGCTGAAGGGAGGTGAGGATTGCAGCATGAAAGAGGTAAGTGCCTTTCTAGAACTGCTTGTGGGTCAGGGAAAAGCAGGAGTGTTTCCTTGTAGCCTCCCAAGCTAAACCGCTTTCATCCTTATGATCGGACCGTCTCCCTACGATCAAATCCAAATCCCGCAATTGGAATACCTCTGTGATCCGACCAGCCTCTACGATTACTGACCCCTCCCCAAAATCACTGAACCCCCTCTCTGCCCTCAATCGGTCTCTGACCCCTTGTAATTTCACCCTCCCGCCACGACTCTCCAAACCACTCTGTACCCACCCCATCCCATGATCTCTGAGAAGCAGGATACTCACCTGCTCCTGGTTGCAGGATCTTCTATAACATTCCCTCTGACAGTCTGCCAATCAGGCTGGCTTCTGGGCATGAAACCTAAAAAAAACACACACATTGTGGAGTTAATCAGGATTTACAGAATGATTTTCTCCTCTGGCTTGTAAATCCCACCCCAGTAAATAGCACTATGTCTTCTGGTTATGCACAGCTTCTAGCAAACTTTCTCTGTAAGCTGCATCAGTGTGAGAAATAATGCTTGGTCACATTAATATTAAAATGTCAAACTGAATATGTTTTTACACACAGTCCAATCTTTACTCTTGGTCTGTCTCTCAGGACATGCTTCAATCCACTTTATCAGCAGCAGGTTCAAAATGACTGCTGGACAGTGTTATAGGAGACACAAGCAGCTAACTGAGACCAAAGAACAGGTTATCAACAGTGCAGGACACATGCCATACTAAGATCAGATGGCAATGCATTGCTTCGTCATTCTCTACAAAGAACACACACAATTTAGCAAGGCAGCTCATATTAGAAGTTATATCACAAAAAGCTACACAAGAGCTTGGAAACCCATTCAGTGCTTCATCTATGGCAAGTCGACAATAATAAGGTCTTGGACTGTTTTTTGGCTACAGTAGAGTGAAACTGAGCTTGCAATTGGCTCCTCAGTTTAACTTGGATTGTTTCCATGGTGAATTCAAGGTCCACCGATGGTGCAAGGCCTTGGAAGATTCTGCTCCGGATGTTTACAATCTATTTAGGCCATTGTATCATCCTGAAAATGAGAATAATGTTCTCCAGCCAGGTTTGTTATTGGTCAATGCTAAAATACACAATTGACAGGAATAAGAATAATATCAAGTAACACCAGTGCTCCCTTTTCCTCAAGGCACTAAACCTGAAAGCTTTGACATGCCACTCCTATTAAATATCCTATTTTTCAAAACCTCAAATAGTCCCTTTTTTCCCCTAATAAATTAGGGAGTAGATTATCAATGCCTGAGTGTAGTACTGAGAGGAAACTCATGTAGGGAGGAATGCATGCCTGATATGCAGCCAACTTGATTTTCCTTCCATGAATTTAAATGGAAAATTCATGCAGTCAGGCACTGCTACCAGCATGCAATCTTTCAAACCTGATGTTCCTCTCTATACTGCACCCAGGCAGAGTTACCCCCTCTTGCTGGAGGTATTCAAGGAGCTTCCAACACATGACCTACTGCCTCAAGCTGTTTCACTCCCATGCTCTCGCCATAGGTCACCTGATCTGTCCAACCTCATGCTATTCCGCCTTTCCATGTCAATTTGAAAGTGAGCTGACTCTGTTCCCTGATTGGATGATTCTTGATTGTCAGTCAAAGCATAATTTGCCCCAATATCTTTATAATTTATGACCAAATGCATTCAAAGAAAAAAATCCATAATTTTCTTTAATCCAAGACTACTGTGATTGTTAAGACCTCCTAGCCTAAATCTTCTGGTCAGCATTACATTCATTCTGGCTGTAACCCATTTAAAGTAGTTGTCATTAGTGTTAAATACCAAACACTGTAAAATTTGCACCCCTTAGACTTCACTTTAGAGCTGCCAGACAAACTACATATACATCTGGGTCTGCAAGCATTGTATAATAATGACAAATTCTAATTTTGATCCTGTTAAATGCATTGTTTAAAAAAGTGATTGTGTATTCTCCATTTATGACTCAAAATACAATCATCTGGCATGTGCCAAAATCTAATTAAATCAAATCCTGCTTGACTAGCCTGGGCTTGTTTATGTGAACAATACATCAGAAATATCTTTTGTCCCTGGCATGCCATTGCAAAAGTTAATTCAAAATGGGCAGTTTTGAATTCATTGTAAAGGAAGTCTACATTTCTACCTTGCATTATATGAACTTGGATATGAAGGGCTGCAGCCCATATTCATCAGTTTGCTATTTTGTTGTACAGATACCAGAGCCATTGGCTCTATCAGGCTCATTTCTTATGTGAAATTTTTTTATATCACAAACATATGTTCAAAGGTTACTGAAGGGAACTAATAAGCCTTTGGACTTTTCATTGTTTGGTAACAGATGGTGCAAATTTAAGGGAAGTACTGCTTGATTATCTAATTTGCTGGCTTATTTTTGTTGCCTGTAATTTATAATAAACACAATTAGTAGGTTTTAGTCTGAGCTATATGGCCTTTAGTGTGGTGATCTCCACTCATTAGAAGAGAACTGGAGAACACAGTGAGGTTCATTTGCGCTCACTTTGGACAGGCAGTGGGCAGGATGACTGCTCCGCTTGCCAGAGAATTTTGGTGGGACGACCAGTTGATTTTGATGGCTGGGCACAGCCTCATTTGCATGCAGGAAATAAGCTGGCCAAGCTAATTGCCTGTAGGCAGCTTGCCATTTGGAAGGATGGGAAATCTAGAAATCTAGTCAGGCAGGCTGTGATAGTGGACAAGATAAATAAAGCAGCAAATTTCAGTGTCAGGGAAATTTAATAGCACACCCAGCAACAAGGATGTGAACTTACGGAAGCCCTTAAGGCTCAAAACTCCCAAAAGAATGACTGGACGCCAGAGCTATTTCCAGCTTTTCCTGACTGCATGTAAGTAACATTGCAAATGGCTGCCTCCATACCAGTACAATCCATGTTTTGTGGGTACTTTGTGGTGGCAAGGCTGATTGATGTGAACAATTGCCTTGGGGGTCCTGACATTGTTAATTGACTCCTATTTGAATATTTTAATTAGGCTCCCTCCTGATTCTGGCACAAACATTGGCCACCTAAATTGAGGTCTTCCAAAAAATTGGAGGAGGAGGACCTCCAGCTGTAAATTGGCATTTTTTCCCCTCCAATTTTTGTCTTGTGACTTCTCATTTGCAGATGTAACTGTCGCAGTAGGGAAAATCAATGTCAGCTTCAGTGAGTAGGCCATACTAATTTCAATGCATACCTTAATAGTAGGAGGGTTCAATGGTGACACTGTGTCATACTGTCTCAGATATTTCAATCAAAAGAACAAGTTTTGGAAATGTGAGTTTACTTGTGGAAACAGATGTTTTGGATTAAACAATATTGTGAAGAAGTTAAAGTTGCATCAGCACTGAAGATGATGGCCCAGCTTTGCTGCTGCAAGCTCCTTCTGATTTTTCGCCAGATCTAGTGAGGGAATTGGTAGAAAAATTGGTTATACTTCCTCAATTTTTTGATGTGTGGCTACAGTGCCTCAGAATTTGCCTCCCCTTATATGTGCAGATGCCTATAAAACAATGCCAGTGAGGAGAGCCTGTCCTCCAAAGTACTTCCATAGGTCACAATGGTCTGTCCATGGACAGTAAAGAAAATCATGGGCAATGCTACAGAGATTTTCCAATTGCTGCATGCCAAAGCCTTAACTCTTGACAGACGTACAGCTAGTTTGCAGTAAGGACAGTGCCAGCTTCTGAAGTAAATTATTGTTATTTTTCACAGAAGTTTCTTCAAAAGCACACTGCATTAATCTCAAAGAGACAGTAAGCAGCAGCACACACCAGTACGCGAAGGCAGCCTCAGAAGTCCAAACAGAATGCATTGAAAGAACTGCCGATATTGAGAAGGTTTGAGATAAGGAAGGTTATGATAACATCTTTGTATCATTTCAAGATAGGATAGACATTTCAGTTCTCTGAAGCAAACACTTTAAAGAAATGTCATTTAAAAGACTCGGTTTATTCTCATAGCCATTTGCAATATTCTAAAAAAGTTGCAGATCAATGCATGAAGGAAAATGAGCAAAGGAACCTTTAATCACCAAACAGACCAAAGTTATTGTTTAAAATACAGTTCAAATCAAACATAGAATGCAAAATTAAATTAAAAATTATGAAGTTTAATTGAAAACATCAATAGGAATACATCTAAATTGCATTATAAACTAATTGTGCCCAGTTACCAGGTGGCAGATAGAAATTATCTATAACCTTGTCATGAATCGATACCGTGTTTTTTCTTTGGTGAAATCTATTATTAAACACCCCAGCGTCTGTGTTCATAATATACCTATAAACAGCTTCAGTTACTTTAACAATCCAGTGGTCATGCCAGCCCACATGGTTAACTAAAAAAGTAGCACATAGCCTCAAACTTAAAGAAAAAAGCATATAATTGCACAAAGATGCGAGGCAGGTCAGAAGATTGGACAGAATATAAAAAACTGCAAAGAATGGCATTGATAAGGAGGGACAAATTAGAGGACGAGAGAAAGCTAGCGAGAAATATAAAAACAGTAAGAGTTTCTATAGATATTGAAAAAAGGAAAGAGTTAGCAAAGTGAGCGTTGGTCCTATAGAAAGTGAGTCTGGGGAATTAATTAGGGAAAATAAGGAGATGGCAGATGAATTTGCCTCGGTCTTTATTGTGGATACAAGTAACATCCCAGAAATAACTATAAAGCAGGAAATGGAAGGGAAGGAGAAACTGAAGAAAATTACAATCACCAGAGAAGTATTACTGAGCAAATTGTTGGGAGTGCGGGCTGACAAATCCCCAGGTCCTTATGGACTTCATTCTAGGGTGTTAAAAGAAGTGGCTGGTGAGGTAGTTGATTTTAATTTTCCAAAATTCCCTAGATTCAGGGAAGGTTCCATTAGATTGGAAAATAGTGAATATAACTCCTTTATTCAAAAAGGGAGGGAGACTGAAAGCAGGAAACTACAGGCCAGTTAGCTGAACATCTGTCTTAGGGAAAATATTAGCAGCTATCATTAAAGACATTATAGCAGGGCACTTAGAAAAATTCAAGGTTATCAGGCAGAGTCAACAGGGTTTTGTGAAAGGGAAATCATGTTCAACCAATTTATTGGAGTCCTTTGAAGAAGTAACATGCTGTGAATAAAGGGGAACCGGTGGATGTATTGTACTTAGATTTCCAGAAGCCATTTGATAAGGTGCCAAATCAAAGGTTATTGCAGAAAATAAAAGCTCATGGTATAGGGGGCAACATATTGGCACGGATAGAAGATTGGCTAGCTAACAGGAAATAGAGAGTAGGCATAAATGGGTAATTTTCTTGTTGGCAAGATATAACAAGTGATATGCCGCAGGGATCTGTGCTGGGGCCTTAACTTTTTACAATTTATATAAATGACTTAGATGAGTGGACTGAAGGTATAATTGCTAAATTTGCTAATGACACAGATAGGTAAGAAAGTAAATTGTGAAGAAGACATAAGGAGGCTACAAAGGGATATAGATAGGTTAAGTGAGTGGGCAAAGATCTGGCAAATGGAGTCTAATGTGGGAAAGTGTGAAATTGTCCTTTTTGCCAGGAAGAATAAAAAAGAAGCATATTATCTAAATAGTGAGAGATTGCAGAGCTCCGAGATACAGAGGGATCTGTGCGTCCTAGAGCATGAATTGCAAAAGGTTAGTATTCAGGTACAGCATGTAGTTAGGAAAGCTAATAGAATGTTATCATTTATTGGAGGGGAATTGAATATGTCATGCAGACCCCCACCTGCCAAGAATGAGGCATATTAATTTTGTCATGTGAACATTGATTTTCAACCATTGTTGGAGCCAGAAAATGACTTGTTAAACAGATCAGCCATGGCTGGAAAAGATATTTACATACTAACAGACAGTGCTTGTGGAGACAAAGAGCGGAATTTTCTTCACACGGTGGCACCCTTTGAACTCAGCACGGCACCCGCATTTAGTAGCCGCCACAGAGTTCCCGTGATATTATGTGCGTGGCTCATTAGCATCACTGCACTGAGTCTCCCCACCCCCCCGATATTACGTGGGGAGAGGTGGGACATTCAATGCAGTGAGGAACCCTTTGACAGCTGTGCAGCAGGTGCTGGGACCCTATTTTAAGCGCCCGAGCACCTGCTTTTTAACAGCTGTCAAAGAATACTTACCTGACTGCTGAAGAGTGGGGCTGCTGTCAATCTGGCAGCAAAGCAGAAAGTGCTGCAGAAACCCAGCAAGTCAGGCAGCATCTGTGGAGAGAAAAGCAGAGTTAACTTGTCCAAGTTCACAGACCTGAAAGTTAACTCTGCTTCTCTCTCCACAGATGTTGCCTGACCTGGTGAGCGACCCCGGTACTTTCTGCTTTGCTGCGACACACTTACCCTTCTGTGTCCCAGTGTCCTGTGAAGTTACGATCCTCTTCTTCCACTTAAATGTAACATTCCTTCTTGGAGGCATGCTGCACCTGGCTGAATAACCTTAAATTTGCACATTCCAGGACGTGAGACTTAAATACATCATAAAAGGTATTACAGAGAACACACTGACACAAATGGGAATGCACGGGTGTCACAGCAATGTAAATACGTCTTTCACTAAATGCTCCTCACCAACATGTGTGTCCTTTTCTCTGTGTGAATGATGCGTGCCAGCATGTAGTGTCAATGTCACATCCCTCTGCACCATTGGCCCTTCAGAAGAGCCAACGTATGCAATAACATCATTGCCATGCCACCATTACACATGAGCCTCTCCACAGATGCAGTGACATGGACATTGGCTCGGTCAGCTGCTGCCTCTAATGGTTTACACAGGGATGCTGCAGATGTGGACTGGTGCACAGCAGGTGAGCGAGGGTGCTGTGTGGCTTGCAGAGCTCATGTCGGTTCCTATGGAGCAGACAGCCTTTGTCTGATAAGCCATTTCCATACATCCCTACCTCACTGCTAACCCTGCGTGCAGAGCCTGGGTACCATCTGCCCTCCCATGCGTCTTTCACGTTGTAGGTCCACAGCGTCTTCATAGTCCGAGGAGGAATCCTGTTGACATCTCTCCTTATAATGCCAGGCCTATTGGGTGTATAGTTGTGCAGAGCAGCAAAGAAAGGAGCTGGCCTTTTTGGCCCATAGTGCAGGGCATCACCCTATCCATACAGGCATTGGAGGCATTCTTTCAGCTTGCCAATCTCCTGCACAGTGGTGGCTCATGTAGCTCAGTGGCTGGCATTGTATCTCTCCTCTGCAGCACTGGTGAGGTTTCTCACCGGTGTCAGGAGCCATGTCTGCAAAGGATAGCCCTTCTCTCCAAGAAGCCACCCCTCCAATTGAGCCAGTTCAGTGAACAGCGGTGGCAGCTGGGACTGGTGCAAGACCCAAGTGTCATGGCAGCTGCCTGAGAAACGGTCACAGATTTGCTGCAAGCATCTGCGGTGTTCACGTATCAGCTTCACCTAGATTGTAGGCCTGATGGCCACATGAGTGCAGTCTATGAACATTACAACCTATGATTCTCTGGCAATGGCTCCAGAACCAATGGCCCTCTGGCCTGGCTGTGAAAGTCCATCCTGAAGCGGACATATTCACTGGCCCTCTGGTGCAGGGCATTGGTGACCTCCCTGATGCAGCGGTGCACTGCTGGCTGTGTGACCCCACAAAGGTCTCTGGTGGGCCCCTAAAAGTCTGTAGAGGTGTCAGGCTTGAGAACCGCTGCCACCAGATGTCCACCAGAGCCCATGGGCTGCAGGTCATCCTTGAGCAGGACACAGAGACGTGTCACCACCCTCTCTACATGTGCAATCTCCTCTGACACTGGTACTCTGACATCCGATGGCATGTCATGTGGGGCCTGTAGATGCACGGCAACCGTAATGGCGGGCTTCCCTTGGGGGCTGCTGCTCACGACAGGGGGCATCTACGTGGATCACACCTGCCTGCTGGTATCGCCTCTGGCGCATATGGATCCTCACGTGCAGAGGATCACACAATGTAGGATGAGCCATGTGATTAATAAAGTTGAACCCTGCATATATTCGAAAGTTCCTAACAGGGCAGGGATTGGTGTTGACGGATACATAGCTGCTTTCTGGATCAACTATGTGGCACAACATGACCACATCAAGATTCTACAGCTGAATCGATTGCCTCCACCATCCATAAAACCTTAATGCTCCTGCCCTTTCTGGTATCCACCTCACACACAGGGTGCCCAGTGTGCCATTGCCCCCTCAGAAACACAGAGCATACACTGTTAACGGAGGGATGGTACACAGTACCTCCCTTCATGCCAGCAGAGTTTTCCCTGCAGTAATCCCAGACCCCCTCTCTCCATAATGCAGAGTTAGACCCCTGCATATCCCCCTCTTTCCTCTCTTTAAGAATGCAGAGTTAGACCCCTGTGTATCCCCCTCCATCCCTCCTCACTTCCAGAAAGCAGTGTTAGACCCCTGCATAACCCCCACTCCCTCCTCCCTTTAAGAATGCAGAGTTAGACCCCTGTGTATCCCCCTCCATCCCTCCTCACTTCCAGAAAGCAGTGTTAGACCCCTGCATAACCCCCACTCCCTCCTCCCTTTAAGAATGCAGAGTTAGACCCCTGTGTATCCTCCCTCCCTCCTCCCTTCCGTAATGTAGATGTGAGGACCTGCCGGCTTTTCAGATCGTGAACGGGATGGCATGTGACAGCCACCTGTTCAACGGAAAATCAGGCAGTGTTAGCGGAGAGGCAGCGGGCTGCATAATCATCATAGGTAAGTACTCCTTACCATATGCTAATTGTGGTGCCACCGCCGAGTGGGAGGGGCCGCACCAAGACAGGCCCACCGCTGCCGGTAAAATGTGGTAGGCCTGTCTCGACGTCGCGTGTTGAGACAGGCCTCTTCCCACAGCAGTTTATCAGCCCGCGATCCGCGGCGTCGAGGGGCCAGTGAAATTCAGCCCAAAGGACCATTCCCTGACACAGTCAACTCACAATGGACTTTGATCACCAGACATTGAAGGTGAGGAAGCTCACATTCCAATATGACTGCTAAGATGGCAAAATCCACAAACAGACGTGGTCAAACAGCTAGTCACATGACTAACCTGCTGAACAACCTGAGTTTTTTTGAATTGTACAGACAGTTTTGAGAGAGAAACTGTTTGCTTCTGGACTGTAAAGACCTCTCCTGACTGGCTCACCACAGCCTCTCCTGTCTGCTCCCATCTCTTTCTCACGGAACTCCAAATCCACTGAAGATGTGAACCACAAGAGAGAAAAGTCTCCTACATCGAACAAGGTTTAAGAAGAATACTGGGCCCCAATGAAAAGCAAGACCTACCTACAATCAAGGACTCTACAGCAAGCTTGAAGAACAGTAAGCAAAACAATCTTCAGATATTGCCTCAAACTTTTCCACTTTATTTCTTCTGCTCTTTTCTGTCTCTATCTGCATGTTTGTTTATCACATATGCATGCGAGCATGGGTGCGTAGTGTATCCGTAGGTGTTAATCAAATTAGAGTTTAGGTTTAATAAATTTCAACTTTTCTTCTTTAAACCTAAGAAAACCTGTTTGGCTATATTTTTTTGCCTTACAATTGGAAAGCAGTGAACAAGGACTCACCAAGGGGGAGATAAAAACATAACGGGCTGAATTTTATTTGGGCGCCGCGCTCCATGGCGGCGCCCTTTGAACTTGGCGGGGTGCCCGCATTCAGTGGCCGCCAAGGAGCCCTCGCGATATTTCACACGGGTGCTCATTTAAATAGTGGGGGTGGAGCACCGCCCCCAATGACATTAGGGGAGGCAGCCTTCGCGTCCCCAGCAACGGCGTCCGGAGCCACCGCGCAGGCGCCGGCACCATTTTTAAAGGACTTTTTTAAGCCCTTACAATTAATTTTAATTTTTAAAGGCAAAACATTATTTATTTTTATTAAATATAAAATTATGTGATGGAGGCCCTTCCCCAACCCCCCCCCCAATGGTCATTTCATTGCTGAAAGGATTGAAGTTTGGGAGGAAATTTTGGGCGTTTGAAAAATCAATTGATGGTCATTTCATTGCCTGAAATGACCATCAATTGATTTTTCAAACACCCTGCGTTACCTCTGCTTTATGACGCAGCCATGGCGAAGGTGACCCTAGGCCCTGGGAAGTGGCAATAACAGCCCTGAGGGAGGGACATCCCATGAAGGAAAGGGGCCTTGTATAAGTTCCATTTCATTCACAACACTCAGCCACTAAACACATTGGTCTCAGGCATATGCTCTGGTGGAGCAGTTGGTTTGCTCTTTGGGGCACTTCTGTCCCTTTAGCATCACTCCTGGGGCTGCAGCAATGGTTCCACTTTGTACATCTGATTGACCTCGACGCAGGAAAAGGAGTCTAAGTTCCGAAGATGTTGGAGGTTACTGCCCTGCCAGAGTCCCGACTCCTGTGTCTGAAGATATAAGCCTGGGATTTCCTCTGCTAGCCCTTGCCCCACCAAGTGGGATGGCGAAAAAAGAAAGGAAAATCAGGTTGCCAAGGCCTACTGTAGTCTCACTGTCCCAACCTTAATATATTTTCCCTTCCCTTGCTGGCAGCCTCTTCACTACAAGATGTCTACAAGATGCAAATGCTGGCAGCGAGGTCAGGCCTGGGTTTCTGGCCCATTTCCCTCCTGTTCTCCCCTTTTACCGCCAATCCCCAGTACTATCAGTTGAGATCTGGCAGTGATCCCTGGTGTAATGGCAGGAAAACCCTGACGTTTTCTGATGGAGGGAAAGGACCGTGTAGCAACCTCCTTTTCCTCCATTTTGGCCTGGTCCTTTAGCTGCTGAAGGCTTTGGACTCAGCGATCCCATTGCAGAAGCACCTGGATTTCCCTTAAGGCCAATGGCGGGCTGTCACTAGCTGAAGTGGATCCTGTCGGTAGGCCGCTGTGAATACATAATAACCCATGACCCAGAAATCTGGGCTAGGATCATAGTGGATTCAGGGTGGCCGGTGTATTAATAATAGGAATGAGATGTGTTTGTCTTATTTCAGAGCTCCTCGCATCACGGGCATACCTTGGGCCTTGAGAAGATGCAGCATAAAGGAGCAAATTTGGCACCCAGATCTGGATTCTCCTGCTGTTGGCAGGTCACTAGCAGTGCAGGACTAACACCGCTGTGACATACCACTATCTTACTGACCTTTCCCTCCTGTGATAGACAGGGTAGGTTTAGAGCAGTAATACACTTCTCGTAGCTCTAACGCAGATGGGAGGGAAATTTAGAATTGTAGCCATTTAGAGGAACACAGATATTTCAGCAGAACAGCAGTGGTCAAAATGTCTGACTGTGCAGCAGCCTTGGCTGAGTCAGCAGCTGGAAGGGGCATAGACTGTCAGGCATCCTTTGGAATTCTCTACCCCAGGGGGCTTTGAATGCTCAGTCAATGAGTATATTTAAGACTGAGATTGTTAAATTCTTGGGCACGAAGGGAATCAAGGAATATGGGGATCGGGCCAGAAGGTGGAGTTGATGTCGAAGTTCAGCCATCATCTTATTGAATGGTGGAGGAGGCTCGCTGGGCCCTATGGCCTGCTGCTGCTCTGATTCCTTATCTTCTTATCTACTTTGGCAAAATCGAAGGCCAAAAGAGAGTGTGTTTCAGGCTGTGTAGAGGAAGGTAGCAGTCAGTGCTTCCTCTGCTACTCTAAGAACTGTCACACATTGCAGGAGGAGGCTAAATGGTCTCACAAGGGTGGTTAAGGTAAGTCTAGTCATTGGTGCCAATGCACATCCTCTACCACTCCTGCTGTCACTGACCTCCTTATCTCTACTACTGTCTGTGCGTGAAATTGGGAACAGTAGAGTTAAATTGGCATCCAATGTGTTCGCACACTTCTTCTGCAAATCAGGCTGGACGCCATCTTGGTGAGGGTGTTAGTCCTCCGAAAGTATGGAGAGCAAGCAGAGCATAATGCCAATCAGTGTGCAATGGCAGCAGTGCCATTTTAGAGTTCAATATTCCAACTAACGTTCTCTTTTAATCTTGTACAAATGAACACGTGTTAAACGGGAACGGTAGCATGGTGGTTGTATTACTGAACTAGTAATCCAGAGATCTGGACTGACGATCCGGAGACTATGGGCTGAATTTTCCTGGCCCTGTGGAGACGGGGTTGGAGGTGGGGAGGGGTGGGTGGTGGGGGGGGGGGGGGGGGGGTTGCTGGGAAAGTAGCGGGAAATCCCGTTGGATTGGCTCCTGCTGAATTTCCCAGTGGCAGGCTGTCAGGGGAATCGGCAGCTCCACGGAGGAAGGCAGCCAATATGTCCAATCAAGGGCCATTATCTCCTGCTGATGGAACATTCCCAGCATCAGAAGCCACCACCCCCCCCCCTCCCCATTGAGTTCGGAGCATGGAAACTGCATGGTGGTGGCCTCCCAATGGCAATTCAGAAGGTTTTTGGAGCCTCCTCTCAAATCGCCAATGACAGAGTTGGAAGACTGAAACCTGCTGCAGCCCCAGCTACAATCATTCCTGTGGAGGGCCTTCAGCTCCACACTGATGACCCTAAAACCTCCTGGTCTTTTTTTTAAACATGTTCAGCAGACATCTGAGAGCGCCTCTATTGTGAGGTATCCTTCTACTACTTCCCTCAGCAGCGCCCACCTATCCGGGTGGGACTGCTGGCTGTCCAGTGCTGTGGGCCCTTTCATTGGACCACCTGGGTGACGATCCCACCTACCATCCTTAATTGGACAGGGAATGCGGAGGCAGCCAATTAGGAGGCAGACTGGCATGAAGTTGCCCCAATGGGTGCACTGAGGCCAGGCGCATGCTCGGGACCTGCTGTTGGGGTCCTGTCAGCCACAGGAAAATTCAGCTCCAGGAGTTCAAATTCCACCATGGCAGCTGGGGAATTTAAGTTCAATTAATTAAATAAATCTGCAATAAAAAGCTAATCTCAGTAATACTGACCATGAAACTGCAGGATTGTGATAAAAACCCAGCTGGTTCACTAATTCCCTAGAGGGAAGGAAATCTGCCATCCTTACCCTGTCTGGCCTACATAAGACTCCAGACCCACAGCAATGTGGTTGACTCTTCATTGAAATGGCCTCTCTGAAATGGCCTAGGAAGCCACTCAGTTGTATCAAACCCCCAGGAAAAGTTGAATATGTATAAAACCGGATGGACCACCGACATTTACCTAGGCATCAATTTCCAGAAAGGCACACCCAGCCATGTCAACCCTGAAACACTCTGGTCACTAACATCTGGAAACTGGTGCCAAGTCAAACAACAGCCCAATATAGTCATATCCACAGAATCAGCCAACGTCTCATACATCACTGGGTGTGTCCTGTCCCACCAGCAGTCATACATTACCAATGGCTGTGAAAGTGGCCACTGCCATTAATGATTGCACCTCTAGATCCTTGCAGGTCACTACTGCAGCATCTCGAGGATCTCCCAGTGTGCTGCACATAAATGCATAGGGGGGGTGGGGGGAGGGGGTAATTGGATGGTTTTGCCAGGGCTGGGAATTATGTAAACTGTGATGTCCATCGCCTGAATGAATGGAGACTCGGCTGCGCCTCTCTGGCTGGATTCCCACACGTACAGGATGCCATTGAATGCGCCCACATGGCAATTCAAGTACCACCACAATAATCAGGAGATTTTGTAAACTGTAGGGGATGTTCATCCATCAATGCATGGCTGGTGTGCAACCACAAGAAGAGGTTCATGAGGGTGTACGCCAGATTCCCTGGGAGCTGTCATGATGCTTTCATACTGTGGCAGCCCAAAATTCCAGACCTTTTCATTCTAAGAAGCAGACTTAAGGGCTCATAGGAGACAAGGGATACCTCCTTCAAACATGGCTCACGACACCTGTGAGGAACCCCACCAATAGGGCACAGGAGCGCTACAACGAGAGTAACATGACCATCAGATGTGTCAGTAAGACAAGCCATTGGAATGTTGAAGATGCACTTCAGGTGCCTGGATAGGTCTCAAGGCGCCCTTCAGTACTGACCAAACTGGGTGTCCCGGTTGATAGGAGTGTGCTGTGTCATGCAAAACATTGTGCAGCAACAAAGATTGCAGGTGGAGGAAGATGAAGGACTCATTACTTATCTTCAGATGAGGGAAAGATGGAGAAGGAGCAGGAGGAGGATGAATATGGGGTACCCATCACCAACCCAGCTGCTAACATTGCTGTCTAGAATGCCATGGATGCCATAATAACACAAAGGTTCACTGAGTCTGAAACACAGAAGTGAAATCCTGAGGTCTGCATGCACCAATGCCCACCTCTCACTTGCACTAAAGGGTCCCTCAACCACTCATCCTCCCATTGCACATCCACCCAATAGGTTCCATCATGTACTGATATGAAACACCCATAAACATTCACTCCCTCCACCACTGATGCACAGTAACTGCAGTGTGTACCATCTACAAGCAACTTGCTAAGGTTTCTTTGACAAACCTGGGACCTCTGCTGCCTAGAAGGACAAGGGCAGCTGACACATGGTAACAGCACAAACTTCAGGTTCCTCTCTAAGTCACACAACATTCTGACTTCGAAATACATTGTTGTTCCTTTAATGTTGCTGGAAATCCTGGAACTCACTACCTAACAGCCCTGCAAGAGTACCAATGCCACATGTACTGCAACAGTTGAAGAAGGCAGCTCACCATCACCTTTGCAAGGGCAATTAGGGATGGGCAATTAGTGCAGGCCTTGGCAGCAATGCGCATGAATGAATAAATAAAAAAAATTGAAAGAGTAATTGACACTCTGGTTGCCGTGATGGGTAAGATCAGAAGTTGTGCTAAGCAATAAATTTTATGTGTCATTACAAGAAAAGGGACAGTTAACAACTAAACCAGACATTCAGTGGCAAGAAGCTGATGGAGGAAGATTGCAGTGCCATTTTCTAAGGCAGACATGAACATTCAAAGTATCAGGTGGTAAATCTGTCATGTTGTATTAAGCACACAATCGGAAGGCTGTCAGTTCATACCCAGTGGCTTTTAACCACAAATAATGAGGTGAAAGTAATACCTCACAATAGGACTTCCACATTGATCGTCTTATTAGAAAGGTGCAGGATTATTGTTAGTGTTAAATTTGAAATTTGTACTTAATGATAGTCAGCTGTAAAACACTGCATGATACTGATTTCACTCAATAGTACAAATGCATTTACAATTACCTCCCTCCTCATACTGTCTTAAAAATATTCCCAATGTTGGCACGAAAGCTGATTATGCTGCAAGATTCCACCAGTGGTCTCTTTGAACGGTTCCTCCACTTGTAGTTCCATGCATTCAACATAGAGTCACCCTCCCATATCATGCATCTACATGATGGTTCAGCAACATCATACCCAATGTAGGCTGCATGACTGACACTGTATATCGTCATGGCAGTTACAGGCTCTCACTTGTTCAACTCTGGTTGCAGGAGAAGGCACAGCTGACGAAAGAGAGAGAATATGTACATGAGGAGGACACCCTACATGGAAGAAGGGAGGATTGCAATACTGGAGTGAAGCCTTCAGGGATTTAGAGATGAACATGATGCCACAGGACTGGGCACATCTCAGGGTTCATTGTAACCTTCACCTGCTCTTTCATCTCATCCTATTTACTCATTCATTGACTTCAGTGGAAATAACAATAGGGAGGGATGTAAAACAGGCTGTCCATTCACTATTATTCATTTTACATTATCGCGCCAAGTCAAAATTACCCCTGTTGTGACCTTCGGATCCAATGACAATGGATGAATTTGATAGTTGGTCACTTTGCAGCATGTGACAACTAATTCATACCCACCCATTCCACCTCCCCCCCCCCCCCCCCCCCACCCCGCCCATGTGAATTGCAGCTTCCTCTGACAGCTGTAGGGATATATGGCCCAAGTTGCAAATGCAGGAGGTGGATGCAGCATTTGTATGGTGCAGCCAGACCTGCCTTGCATCCCTGCCCTGGTCTTTTTTTTCTCTTTGAAAGACACAGATATGGAGGAATTCCAATGGGAAACCTGATTGTAGCATTATTGCAGCTGTTGGGAAAAAAATGTCTTTGCCACGACATTTGCTTCTAAAGTGACAGCAGCAAAAATGAAACAAGAAAACTATGAAATGAACTATTTATGGTGTTCTTTAAATGGCTTCAGTATACAGCTCAGTCCCCAACCACTCTGGATATTCATTTTGTATGGGTGGGTAGAGAAGTCAGTGTTAGGCATGCTTAAAAGATGGGAAATCGCATGGACATTTGAATAATATAATCAGAACAATATTAACATATTGAAATGAAGTTCCCACCTGTTTCAGAGGAGAAGCTCCTGCATCCAAAAAATTGTGCACTGATATCGTAGCAATCCAGCATTATGGGTTGCTTTTTGCTAGTCATTTAAAGCCACTTTAAACCCAGTAAAATCAAAATTAATTGCAAAATCTTAGCTTTTGTTTCCTGCTTTCAGTATCTTGTGATGGGTCATGAACAAAACCCTTTAGTTAGGCCTTTAAAAAGCCAGCAGTACCGACTGTAACCCTTTCTTATTGATCCAGCATATTTATTATAATTGAGGAAACACTCGTTACACACAGGATTTGTGTTTCCAAGGGGAATTGGAAGGTCTCTGTAATGGTTTGATGTGTGGATGTAGTGAGAATGGAATCTTTCAGCTTTAGTATTTAGAGTTTATGATCAATAAACCATTACAACATTTTATCAGAAGCGACAGAGGTTTGTTTTTGTTAGGTTAGATGGAGGCAGCGGGGGAGGGGAAAGGAGAAACGTTGGGGGTAATTTTAACTGAATTGGGCAGGAAATGAGCAGGTTGGGGACGAACATTCGATTTACACCCCGTCCAATCTTATTCTCCTTTGACTTCAGTGGAGAGTAAAATCTGATTATGTTCACAACCAGAATTGCATTCAATCCCGTCATTTTCCCGATGGGCGGATTAGTTTAAAATTACCCCCAATATGTCCCAGTAAGGAGCAGAAATCACATAAGAATTTGAATGAAACTATCCTTATAAAAAGCAGCAGAATTGAGCAATATAAATTTGAAATATTTTAAGTGGTATCACATTGATTTGCTTTACATCAATTTTGTTTCCTGAACTATATATTATTCGCTTATTATAAGTAAATAAGAAAACAACTGCAATTTCAAAAATATCTGCAATAAATAAATAATTAAATTGATCGTTCAGCATCCTGATGTTGTGTGTGCATATAAATATCCTTTCACATTCGCTCCACTGAGCTCCTAAGATGAACAGACAGGAAAGCAGTGTTCTTGAACTGTTTTGGTCGGTGACAGGTCGACTTTAAGTTATTTAGAGGTAACTGTCACAGTCACCTGCTTGATATCTTTACCACAGGAGCGATTAAAAAGTCACCTTCAACAGCAAGAAGGGAAAAGGTACCAGAGCTTGGCCCGATATGGAAGACAGGCTAATTAACATGTGAATAATCAGGATTAATTAGCACTAAATTTAACAACTGAACCACAACAGACTGACATCCTGGGGCAAAGCAAGTCACTCGTGATTGTGACTAGGTCCTGCTGGACCTCTACTGCTTCCTTCTTCATTTGGTGGGCCTCATTAACCTTTAACAATTACCTAGTTTGAGAACAGGCTACAATTACAGCATAAAGCACAGTCTGACTTAATACTCTTAAGAAAATCACTTATGTGCATAAATATTGACAGTATTTATGGGCTGTGATGGCAATTTATTAGCCTGAGGATTTCAGATGAAAACTAAACTGAAAACTTGGGGCTTTATTGTACTCTTGAGGTTGCTTTTCTATAACTCCATCCAAGGTATAAAAGTTCGCCTGTCACTTGAAGATTACATGGAATATTTATATTCTTTCAGTTCATTTTCCCCCAAAATGTGAAGCACAAATAAAAAATGGCAGAGAAACAGGCAGGAACTATCCGAGGCCTTGCACCATCAGTGGAGACATGGAGACATACTAGTAGTGATTAGCTTATCAGAAAATTGCCTCGATGTCAATGGACAGAAAATCACAGGTGAATGGTGCAGAACTATGGAAATTTTCACCCAGAGGCCAGTAAATTCCCATAATTCCATCCTGCCCAATCTCACCCAAGAACAGAGACTAGGGACACAGTCATTTACACAGCTGGGCAGGTCATCAAGGGCACATTAAGACCCTGAGCAGAACTGATTCACCCTTTTATGGTAGAACCAAAGCCTCCTGAATCCCAGTTGGGACAAAGAATTTTTCTTTCAACACTTTGGGCGGAATTTTATGCTCTCCCCCCCCGGTGGGTTTGAAGGCCGGGAGAGCATATAATTGGGTGGCATGGTGGCGCCAGGAGGGGGAGCCCTGCCTCTGCCAAAATTAAGTCCGGGGCAGGAAGGTCTGCAAACAGCCTTCTCACTCCGCCATCAATTGAGGCCTGTAACTGGGCAATTAATGCCCAATTAAGGGCCTCACCCCCCACCCCCCACCCCGACACAACAATTAGCCCAGGGGCAGGTGGGCCTGTCGCCGCACGGGAAGCATGGCATGAAAAATTGTGTGGGCTGCTTGCCGGCTTTGGTCAGGGTGCGGTGGGGGGGGGGGGGGGTGGGGGTGGGGGTGGGAATCCTCATTGAAAGGCACAGTGCCTGAACGAGGGACCTGGCATTGGGAAGGGCGGGGGCCCGCTGAGAGTCACCACCCCCGTCTGACCCCTCCCCACACCTTGCTCCCCCACGACACCCACCCCGCGAGAGCCCTCCTGCCCTGATCTACCTGTGGCTTGGTCGAGCATCGCTCCTGGGCCTCGGCTGGGTGCTCCACCGGCAGAAGCCACCGCCTCCGCGGTGGGGCTGCTCAATTAAAGAGCTGCTGGGCTCCGATTGGCTGGCAGTTGTCAGAAGGCAGGGTCCGTGATCCCGTGTAGGGCCCTCCGTTGTCCATTTAAGTGCCTAATTGGCACTTGATTCGGCAAGCCTCTCATAGAAGAGGCAACGCGGGGTTTTTGGCGTCGCTTTTTCCGGACATTGAGACCCCTGTCACCCAAATAACATCCTGGCCTTTGTCTTCCACTGGAGTTACTCCGATTACAGAAATAATCCCCTCTGGGATCAATTACTTTTTTTTTCCAAAAATATACTTTATTCATAAAAATCTGTAAAATATACGTTACAACACATTTCAAAACAGTTCCGTTGACATTTCAGAAAGTGCAAAAGAAATCAGTTTTCTTCAATACAGAACGTGAGTTGCCTCTCAACCTTTCCATTCCATTTTACATGCAATGTACATTTGCATTACACAGCAAAACCATATTTTGGTGCACACAACCTGAGGGGTTTTACACGGTTTCCAGCCCCTCAGTTCACTATGGTGGGAGGACTTTACACAGTGGCCTTTCCCCATTGAGCCTTTGCAGCGGCTGCCCCAAGCTTTAGTGCATCTCTCAGCACGTAGTCCTGGACCTTGGAATGTGCCAGTCTGCAAAATCTGGTCGTGGACAACTCTTTGCATTGGAAGACCAGCAAGTTTCGGGCAGACCAAAGAGTGCCTTTCACCAAATTGATGGTCCTCCAGCAGCAGTTAATGTTTATCTCGGTATACGTCCATGGGAACAGCCCGTAGAGCACAGACACCTGTGTTACCGAGCTGCTCGGGACGAACCTCGACAAAAACCACTGCATCTCTTTCCACCCTTGCTTTACAGTCACTTCCTCACCACAGCCACCTCGAGGGCAGCGTGTGGAGGCGGTGAGATTCCAAGCGTGCAGGAAGGATCTGACAGGGAGGGCCCTTCTCACCGCCAGCCAAGCTATGTCTTGGTGCTTGTTTGAACTTTCTGGTGATGAGGCATTCTACCAAATGACTTTGGCAGTCTGCTCGGGGAACCATCTGACAGGATCCACCATCTCCTTTTCCCGTAGGGCCTTGAGGACATTCCGTGCAGACTACTGCCTCACGGATTGATGGTCAAAGGTGTTTTTCTGCACAAACTGCTCCACGAAGGATAGGTGGTACAGCACGGTCCAACTGGATGGAGCGTTCCACAGCAATGTGACCAGACCCATCCTTCGCAACACCGGGGACAGGTAGAACCTCAGCACGTAGTGACACGGTGTTTGTGTACTGGGACTTTATGAACAGCTGGATCCACCGCACACAAAGGTGGCCATCAGCATGAGGGTGATGTTAGGTACGTTTTTCCCTCTTTATCTAGAGGTTTGAAGGACCTGACGGCCTTTGTCAGTTCATCCAGAGTTAGCGATTTGTCCAGACTTTCCCGCATACTGTCATCTAAGATCTCCGTGATAGATGACAGGAAGACTGGGAGGCCGTGCTGTCCATGGGCTTCACGTTGTCCAGCCCAGCATAAAAGAATTTGCTAATCAGACTGCGAAGACGTTACCGAGCTGTCCTCTTCCTTCAGGCTGCTGACCACAGAGCTCTCTGTGTGGACCTTTTGGAAGAAGAAACACGAGCACATCTCATCCTGCTCAACAGAACGGACTCTGGACCGGAAGATGATCTTGGAGGCCTTCCATGGCAAAGAGCGAGGCCTGCTGGCTCTTCACCTCTTGGAGATCCTCCTTGACCTCGACCCCCATTGACTGCAGCTGGAGAAGATTCTGCATTCTTTTCTGGAGTCAGGACATTTCTCTCTGTCTCTCTCTCACCTTCTGAACACCTTTGCAGATAAAGCACTTCTTAATGTTCGCATTGATCGCTTCCCACCAGTGCACCGGAGACTCAAAGAGGGGTTTCATGGTTCTCCAATCTTTTATAATCCCTTTTGAGTTCCTCAGTGTTCTCTAGGGTTAGCAGTTCCATATCCCCCTGTCAACCTGCTGGTCATCCTGTAGGTGACAGTCGGCCAGTAAGAGGCAGTGGTCAGAGAAGAACACCGGCTTGACGTCAGTGGATCTGACCGTGAAAGCACAGGACACAAACAGGAAGCCAATCCTGGAATGGGCAGACCCGTCCGGTCTTGACCAGGTGTATCTACGCTGCGCTCCGTCTGCAGGTTTGCTGAAGTTGCCATGCAGCTTGGTATCTTTTACTGTATCCATTAGGAATCTGGACGTAGTGTCCAGTTTGCTGTTGTCACTACTGGATCATCCAGCTGTGTTAATGATGCAGTTGAAGTCACCGCCTAGAATGACCGGCCTGGACGTCGTCAACAGCAGTGGGAGCTGCGGAGGACGGTCAGCAGCTTGCTGTATTGGACCGGGGCATACATGAAGATTAACCAGAGAGTTAATGTAACTTTGTGCATTACGTCTGCTACGAGGAGGCAACTGCCCACCACCTCCTTAACTTCAGAGATGGTGAAGTTGCCTCCCTGCCGCAGAATACCCAGGCCAGAGGAATGGGTATCATTTCCCTCTGACCAGATCGACAGCCCGTGGGACCACCATCGCGACCATTGCCTGTAAGTGCTGAGGTGCGGTATCCCACACTCCTGCAGAAACAGTAGGTCGCCTTTGACCTTGGCGAGGTAATCCAAGGTCGAAACACGTTGCATAGTGGATTTAATGCTACGCACGTTAATAGAAGCAATCTTTATATCCATTTACAACTGGATGTTGCTTACCAAGCCAGGTGTCCTTACTAGTCCCAGTCCTTGGGTATTTTCCTGCACACACATAGTGTGCACAAGCTGTTGCACATGTGTTGGGCTCAGAAAACCCTTCTGGTCACTCACGGGGCATTTGTTCTGCTGGGGTGGCATCGGAAGGTGGGGGAGGGGGTGCGCGGGGGTCTTGTAGGCAGCAAGGTTTGGACTGTCCTCTGCTGGTCCTCGAGGATGTTTCTATGTTTCTGCTCCCGGCTTCCCGGAGCTGGAGTGCACTGGATGCTTCGTTGCTTTTCGTCCCCTGGAGCTGGAGTACGCTGGGCATCTTGCTGGGTTCAGTGCTTTGGGGTTGGGGCATGCTGGGCCCATCGCTGCTTCCAAGGTCATAAAGGGAGAAAATTCCCTGAGCGGATCTGCCAGTGGCCCCAATCATGGACCTTAAAGGTTTTGTCTGAACAGGACAAGAACTATTCTGCAGTAGCATTGCAAAGCACGGACTGGAACCCGTGCAAAATAAGTGAACAGTCCCCCTGCCATTTTATGCTGCATTCATATTACCGAACAACTTCAAATAGAAAAGCCTTTGCATTGCAATGGGAGCTACTTTATTAATGGGAACTACTTTATTTATTCCGGACTTATTGCACAGCAATAGCATCAAGAAATTACTCAAAATTGGTATTTGAAAGTGACAATGTTTAATTTCTGGCTGGTGGATTTGTGGAAGTTCCACACAGGCCAGTGACTGGAAACCTGCCTCACTGGCCTGAACAGATGTGCTGAACATTCAGCCTGCCCACAAACAGAAGCTGTGGCGCCCAACCAGTGCTGCCATGGTACTTCTCCTTCCAGAATTGACAAGGAAAATATCAATATGCATCTAGAACGCGCTTTTTACTTAGAAACGCATCCCAAGACACTTTATAGAGATGGAAGGAAAATAATTGGAAATCAAGCACAGTTCCAGATAGGAACCCATAAAAGTCGCAACACACATTGAGAAAGAAAGACTCCATGAGAAGGATGCACCATCCATGGATAACTAAGGAAATTGAGGATAGTATCAAATTAAGAGAAAAGGCACAAAATGCTGCAGAGATTAGTGGTAGGCTAGAAGATAGGGAACATTTTAGAAACCAGCAAAAGATGACTTAAAAAAAAATAAAGATGGATAAATTAGAATTTGAGAGTAAACGAGCAAGATAGTTTGTAAAAGCATCTACAAATATATAAAAAGGAAGAGAGCAGCCAAAATAAGTGTTGGTCCCTTAGAGGATGGGACTGGTTAATTAATAGCGGGAAACAAGGAAATGGCAGAGACTTTGACCAAGTATTTTGTATCTTTCTTCACAGTGGAAGACACAAAAAGCATCCCAAGAATAGCAGAAAGTCAGGAGGCAAAAGGGAGGGAGGAACTTAAAACAAGCACTATCACTAGACAAAAAGTAATGGAATTACTAATGGGACTAAAGGCTGAGAAGTCCCCTGTATCTGATGGCCTGCATCCTATGGTGTTAAAAGAAGTAGCTATCGAGATAGTGGATGCATTGTTTGTAATCTTCCAAAATTCCCTAGATTCTGGAAAGGTCCCAGTGGATAGGAAAACTGCAAATGTAACATCTCTATTCAAGAAAAGAAGGAGGGAGAAAACAGGAAACTATAGGCCAGTTAGCCTAACTTCTGTCATTGGGAAAATGCTAGAATCCATTATGAAGGAAGTAGAAGCAGGACATTTAGAAAATCATAATACAATCAGGCAGAGTCAAGATAGTTTTATGAAAGGGAAGTCATGTTTGACAAATTTATTAGAGTTCTTTGAGTACGTAACAAGCAGGGTGGATAAAGGGGAACCAGTGGATGTAGTGTATTTGGATTTTCAAAAGGCATTCGATAGGGTGCCACATAAAAGGTTACTACACAAGATAAGAGCTCATGGTGTTGGGGGCATGGACAGAGGATTGGCTAACTAACAGAAACAGAGGGCTGAATTTTATATTCCTGCGAAAACAATGGCAGCCCACCCCGTGCAGGCTACAAGTAGCGGAGCCGCCGTGATCCTAAGCACAGCTGATCATTTAAATAACCGGGGTGAGCTGCCCCCCCCAGTCATGTGGAGGGGGTGGGCCGGCCATCCGCAGCAATAGCATCAGTTGCCTATGCGCAGGCACTGACATCATTTTTAAAGGGCTTTGCGCCTTACTGTTAAATTTAAACATTTGAAGATGAAGTTGAAAAAAAAATTAAATACATTTATTTTGCCCCTCTCCCACCCCCCAACAACCATAAAATTAATTACTTGCCCTTTCCCCCCAAAACACTTACCTTGTCCACCTGACCTTCCCCCCACCCCCCCGCCCAAGTGCATAAACCTTAACCTAAAGCCCTTCCCACCATCCCCTACACCAATTGTATTACTTTAACCCCATTTCCCCACAGCCCGCACTGAGAAACTTACCTCCTTCCCCCTCCCCACAAGTGTTCCGCCTCGTTTCCCCGGACAGGGATCTGAAGGCACGGGAGTGCCGGCCAGCAGTAGGAAGATCGCAGTGGGACAGAAGGTGGCGGCGTGAGTATTATAAATTCAGTAATTTTAATTTATTTAAATATTTAAATGGCAGTCCCGTCGCCAAGCAGCCGGGGTGGGGGGGGGGGGGGGCGCCATGAGGTCCTTGGGGTCGAAGTGCGTAGCGGCCCTCTCCTGGAAGCATTTTCCTGTCCCCCCGCTACAAACTCCGACATCGGGGGTCTGTAAAATTCAGCCCAGAGAGTAGGGATAAATGGGGCATTTTCAGGTTGGCAAACTGTAACTAGTGGAGTGCCACAGGGATAGTACTGGGACCTCAACTAATTACAATCTTTATTAATGACTTGAATGAGGGGACCAACTGTACTGTAGCCAAATTTGCTGGCGATGCAAAGATAGGTAGGAAAGCAAGTTGTGAGGAGGACTCAAGGAGTCTGCAAAGGGATATAGATAGGTTAAGTGAGTGGGAAAAAATTTGGCAGATGGAGTATAATGTGGGAAAATGTGAGGTTGTCCACTTTGGCAGGAAGAATAGAAAACTAGAATATTACTTAAATGGAGAGAGACTGCAGAATGCTGTGATACAGAGGGAGCTGGGTGTCCTTGTACATGAATCACAAAAAGTTAGCATGCAGGTACAGCAAGTAATTAGAAAGCAAATGGAATGTTGGCATTTATTGCAAGGGGGAATGGAGTATAAAAGTAGGGCAGTCTTGCTACAACTGTACAGGGCATTGGTGAGACCATACCTAGAGTATTGTGTACAGTTTTGGTCTCTTTAGTTAAGGAGGGATATACTTGCATTGAAGGCAGTTCAGACAAGGTTCACTCGGCTGATTCCTGGGATGAAGGGGTTGTCTTATGAGGAAAGTTGAGCAGGTTGGGCCTGTACTCATTGGAGTTTAGAAGAATGAGAGGTGATCTTATTGAAACATCTAAGATTCTGAGGCGGCTTGACAGGGTAGATGCTGAGAGGATGTTTCATCTCGTGGCAGAATCTAGAGCTGGGGGCACAGTTTCAAAATAAGGGGTCTCCCTTTTAAGACGGAGATGAGGAGGAGTTTCTTCTCTCAGTCATTCATTAATCTTTTTAATCCTCTATCCAGAAAGCAGTGGTGGTTGGGTTGTTGAATATATTCAAGGCTGAGTTAGACAGATTTTTGATCTACAAAGGAGCCAAGGATTATGGGGGGCAGGCAGGAAAGTGGAATTAGATCACAAACAGATCAGCCATGATCTTATTGAATGGTGGAGCAGGCTCCTAATTCTTATGATCTCAGAAACAAGCCATTCGGTTCAAGATGTCTGGCTTGGCATTTACCCTCCACACCCGAAAAAAGTCTGAATCACAGTGACATGGAAACAGAGCAGAGCTCTCTGGGGCCCTGTAGCATCAGTGTCTGGACAAGCTGGGCTCGGGATATCGCATTCTTAATTTTGTTACTTTTGCCTGAAAAATGGATGCAGGGAGGTGGACTTTAGAACCTATGTATCCCATATTGGCTCCGATGGGATCATTAAATTGGTTTTTTACCAATTTTCACCATAAATTTCCAGATTTTGTTAGGTTGGTGGATTCGTACCAAATCGATTCTCTTTTAGTTTTAGCTATTAATTCTTGGTCTTTGCAAGATGTAAGCGCATTGCATTAGTCACATCATCACAGCCCATACATCTCTTAATGTGCATGCTAATGTGACTAATGTGTCCCATGCATCTCAGGACTTGAGTTTAGCACCCAATTTAAAGAAGAGTCGAGGCGAGTTCTGAACTTTAGCAGCGAATGCTCTCTTGGAGTCTTTCAGCAATGAAGGAATGAGATGATGATTCTGATTGGATGAGGCATTACTTAATGTGTTTAAAATGCATTTCTGTACTAAGTTGAGGAGTCACAATGTCTGGCTGATAAGAGTGAGTTTCTGACATCAGATCACATAACGAATCATGAAAGCAATCAGTGTCCAGAAATATTGTCAGAGGATGTCAATTTTGTTAAAACAGTGTTTCCTTAAACAAAGTCAGAAGTTGGATAGCACACAAGTCATACATTTACCAGAACCTTTGTGACTCCTGAGAATCTGTCCATGAACTGTATAAATAATTGGGACTTGTCATTTATTTTAACTGAGCCTGTCTTTTGTCCCTAAATTGTTTTCTTAATTACCAGCAACATTATAAATAAAAAGTGTTTTTCACTACTTTGCAACAGATTTTTCTTGGCCTTTTGCAGTCTGTTTTATTTCTGGTTTTCAAATCCTAAAATAGAACTTTTAGATTAGATTAGATATACAGCACTGAAACAGGCCCTTCGGCCCACCGAGTCTGCGCCGACCATCAACCATCCATTTATACTAATCCTACACTAATCCCATATTCCTACCAAACATCCCCACCTGTCCCTATATTTCCCTACCACCTACCTATACTAGTGACAATTTATAATGGCTAATTTACCTACCAACCTGCAAGACGTTTTTTGGTTTTTTTGTGGGAGGAAACCGGAGCACCCGGAGAAAACCCATGCAGACACAGGGAGAACTTGCAAACTCCACACAGGCAGTACCCAGAATCGAACCCGGGTCCCTGGAGCTGTGAGGCTGCAGTGCTAACCACTGCGCCACTGTGCCGCCCCTTTTAATTTTTAAATTTTAAAAAGCAACTGAAGAAACTTCACTCCAGGGACTTCCACACATATCAGTAGGCTGATACCTCAGTGCAGTACCGAGGGGGTTGCTGAATTACTTGGAGGTGCCATGTTTTGGATGAGGCGCTAAACTAAAATCCTCTCCGCTGTTCGGGTGGATGTAAAAGATCTCATGGCACTATTGGAGGTAATGCAGAATAGCTCTTCCGGTGTCCATGACAATATTTATCTTTTCATCAACACTTCCGAAAACAAATTAACTGATCATTTATCTCATTACTGCTTGTGGGACCTTACAGTCTATAAATTCATTCTGCTTTTGCCTGAAAAGCAACAGTGGCTACACTTCAAAAGTACTTCATTGGTTGTGAAGTGCTTTGGGATTTCCTAAGGACGCAAATTAATTTGCATGAATACAAGGTCTTTCATTCTTTATTTCAACATGTTATGCATCGCAGAAATCCACTTCAGATACAGGGCAGGAGTTATAACCACTGTAAAATGCATCAAAATACAACCTGGGACAAAGGAAGATCAAAAGGGACACTTCCATCATGGGAAAACTATCCATCAAAGGTTCAAAGGCACCAGTCAGCCTGTCAGGATTTCTAGTATAATGTTTATGTTTGCAAGCAAATGCAACTGTCATAAAGAGTGAGGTCAGATTCCTTACTTTTCCCCAACTTCCAATGATGCATCAATCTAAGACCAAGAGCTGTGTTTCCTTGCAAACAGGTAATTAATATTAATTATTTCTCTTATCTATGAGCATTACCCTTAACTCACAATTCGTATAGTCTCAGCCATACCAGTCTGAAAATGCCCAATCTCATCTGATCTCAGACACTAAGCTGACTCAGCCTGATTAGTACTTGGATGGGAGACCTCCTGGCATTATCAGGTGGAGTAGGTTTTTGGGCTCCCAGAAGGTTGGTTTGGTGGTACTTCCTGGTCCATTAGTGTTGATGAGAGCCGGTTCCACCTTTTGCAAGCAATATCATTCCCACAGCTGAGAGATATAGTCTAGTTACAGTGGCTACAATGATCTTACCTGCTCTAAATCGCAGTGAGTTGCACCTCCACGTGGTCCTGCCAGGGTAACAATATTTTCTGTTCATTAAAGCGACTGGCCAGAGAACAGGATGGCTTGAATAATATTGGCCACAAAAAAATCTATCTGTTGAGTGTTGGATTGATGCATATTCTTGTCTAGAGTACTATGGGGTTGATTGCGGGCTCCAGTCAAAATTTGGTCAGAGCATCCACGGCTGATAGGTTTATTAAGACCCAAATAGACTGTCTGGATGGACCTGGTAATAACTGACGCAAGACCCCAGAAGCTGGCACAGGAGTCTGGTTATCGTAGCTGTGTCTATTTTGCATCTTCTGCACCACAGTGAGTTGTACCCTGGATGGTTTCTATTGCTGGGTATAAGCATCATTGGATGTTGAATAGTGACTGCTCAAAGATGTGGAAGGGTGATCTGTGGAGATCAAGCCCCAGTGGCTCTTGTAACTGCAAAAAACGTTGAAGTGGGCTTTGGCCTCATTCTGCCAGAGGGGACATGCAACCTTGGCCCATAACATTGGCCACGAGGAGTCGATGATTTACAGTCTATCAAGAGCCTAGCATTCAACTGAAGTGAGTTATCTGGGGTTGGAAGGCTACTCCGAATCCGATTGACTTTACTGAAGTTGTTTGACTTGTGGTGACAAGTGGACTTGGAAGTAATTGCCACATGGTGCGGGACCATCTAGATTATATTTCCAAACTACAGAGCCCCAGTGTCAAAAATTGATATACCGGAGCCTCTGTTGCTGGGTATGGTACCAAGTGTTAATTTGAAAGTTCAATTATTTGTTCTTGTTTGTTGTTCCTCTCTGAACTGTTGTTTGGTTTATTAATAAACAATGGATCAAATGGTGTATATAAGGGTAGGTCTCTGGACCACTAACCAATGAAGCTAAACTCAGTTGCACCACTGTTGGAGTGGTGTTCCACACCTGGTAGAAATTGAAGGCACTGTTGTATCATGAACATTATCACTCTGGTCCTCTCTCTAACATTGAGTACTCACTGACTTCCCTCAGTTGTGGTCACTCCTTGATGGTACTTTCAACGTGGATGAACCACATGAAAACTCAAATTGGGCACGCCAGGCAGTGTATGCAAAATAGCCCACCCAAACTGAGTTTGCTCATCTGCCCTTTGAAGCAACAATAACTATAAGACAAAGGGTTAACAACACACCAATCTCATATGTGCACACTTGATGATATAGTGTTATCTTAGCAAGCATCAGCTGAGACTGACACTATGCATTGGAGGATAGAGGAGAGGGATCTGCAGTGGGAGACTCACCAAGCATTGATGCATAGGCACATGGGCAGGGGGATGGGACGGTCTAGGACAAGGCTCGTCGAAGCAAGTGCTTGCATCCTAGCTCTGCTGCAGAACACAGCTTATATTAAAGGTCTGATACTATACACCAGGAGCATAGAGGAGTCCAGCTTTAGCTTGTGTGAGATCGTCCATCAAGGCAGTCAAACTATGTAGTCAACCATGGAGTTACTGGTCAGCTCTATAAAAACCACAGTGAGGCCCAGAATGATAGAGTCTCTGGTGACTTTTCTGACAGCTGCACTGGGAGCTCAGATCACTGCTATCATGAGTCTGCTGTCTAGGGTCTGCTAAGATGTTCAATCCATGAAGAAGAGCATGGATAGTGTGATAAAACTGGAACCATTGTAGAATTTGTCTTCTGCCGCATAGAGCTCTCTGACAGGCACACATCTTACTTCTATTGCTCTCTCTGTCATTGGATGATACAGAAAGCCTACATACAACATTCAAACAAGATATGGATCACCAACAATAATGCAACAATGAAGGGAGGCATTGAGACACCCACAACCCTTACCTGCAATAGACAGGAATGAAAAACTTTATTCAAAATTAGAGTGTAGAGTAGAATGCAGAAGGGTCAGTAACCAGAGGACACAGATTTAAACTAATTGGAAAAAATACCAGAGATGAGATGAGAAGAATTTTCTTTACTCAGAGTTGTTGTGATCTGGAATGCACTGCCTGGAAGGGTGTTGGAAGCTAATACAACAGCAACTTTCAAACGGGAATGGATATTTACTTAAAAAGGAAAAATTTGCAGGTCTATGGGGAAAGAGCAGGTGAGTAGGACAAATTGGGAGCTCTTTCAGATGCCAGCACAGGTACAATGGGCCAAATAGCCTCCTTCTGTCCTGTATGATGCTATGATTCTATGTACTAGTGACACGATGGTTATACAGTTGATCTGGTCCCACCCATGCCCCAGTCTTTCTCAGGTTCTGCCGACCAGCCTCACAATCAGACTAAACCAGTCCCCTTAGCAGAAGCAGAAGTGAGCCTGGCAAAAAAATTATTGCTGAGTAGGTATCAGTTGATGGCACTACTGGGGACTTCTTTCATCACACTACTGATAAATTGTAGGAGGTTACTAACTGGCTGGATTAGATTTGCCTTACTCTTTATGGATAGGATATTCCTGGGCAATTTTGCCCATTGTTAAGTAGGTGCCAGCACCTTAG
Source organism: Heterodontus francisci (assembly GCF_036365525.1). Taxonomy (NCBI): domain Eukaryota; kingdom Metazoa; phylum Chordata; class Chondrichthyes; order Heterodontiformes; family Heterodontidae; genus Heterodontus; species Heterodontus francisci. Next base: position 54,343,855 of record NC_090394.1, read on the forward strand.
CTAAACTGAAATAGCTTGGCTGGTGGACTAGTTCATTCTGGTATGCAGGTCTTTATCATGACTGGGGTGCATTGCCTTTGTTATATCCAGTGTACTCAGTCACTTCTTAACTTGTATTGAACTGAGTTGGCTGGACATTGCAATTTATGATGGTGGGACCCCAAGAGGAGGATAAGTAGAATAATCCGCTTGGCACATTTAGCTGAAGACTTTTGTCTTGTCTCTTGTATGATATGCTGGGCTCTGGCATGGTTGAGGATTGAGATACTCATGGAGCCTGTTAGTTGCCTGATTGTTCACCACCACTCTCGACTGGATGTAATAGTACTGGAGAGCTTTATGATTCACTGGCTGTAGGATTGGTCATCTCTGCATATAGCCTTCTGCTTTTAATGTTTAACACACAGGTAACCCTATGTTCTAGCTTCACTAGATTGGTACTTCATCCCAAGGTATGGCTAATGCTGCTCCTGGTACACCCTTCTACACTCCCCACTGAACCAGGGTTGACAATTTGATGATGATGATAGTGGAGTGAGGGATGTGCCAGACCATGAGGTTGCAGGTTGCGGTGGCATACAATTCTGCTGCCAACGATGGCCGCATTAATGGCCAGTTTTGGGCTGGTAGACGTGTCCTTAGTCTGCCACGCTTAGCATAATGATTGGGCCTCACTATATGATGGAAGTGCTCTTTACTGTGGAGATTAGACTTTGTGGGTAATTTTTGCTTAAATTCAGGTGGCCATCAGAACTACTTAAAAAAAGGCCCTGACAAATTTAGCAGTGGCCCAGGCAGGAAACTGGTGAGATCAGATCAGGTGCCAGTTTTCCACCTTTGTCCGATTTGACTTCAATGGACAGTTCAGCACTCTTTACACAGATCCTCCAAATACCTTCTCTTTAAAGGATGTCGTCTGAAGCATATCATTTCCAAACCAACAACTGTTTCCTGGATGAAAGCTATTGTTTCAGCTGGAACATGTAGGCCGAATCCCAGCAGCCCATCTATCATCTTGACTGACTTCCTTTGACGTCAGGGAGTACTAAGCAAGCTGCAACCCTTTTGTAAACAACTATCAACTAATCTACTGTTTCCCTGTCTGGATGCCCAACAAGAGAACATCAAAGTTGAAAGCATGTGGCATCTGTTAAATTCTAAGTCAAATTAATGAGAGTAAACAAACCAGTTCTGCGATATGTCAGAACTCCTCCACTTGGCCCAAGTTCCAGTAGCTCCAAACAGGCGACTATGTGCCGATTTTTGTAAGATTTTCTGTCGGAATATCCCGAGGCCATTTTTATAACATGCAAGACTTCTACAAATATATTCAAATAGCGCACCAACTGAGTTCTACTCCTGTTTTTATTAATGATTCTCTCCACTGTACCCAAGAAAGTTCTACTGATTAATTTTCATGAGAATCTATTCAATGGATATTATGTTAATCCAGTTGTTCTTATGAATAGCATGGCTACCATTTGTTGGAAAAAGAAGACCAATGTGGATTTTAACCCAGAGTGGGTTTTATATAGGGGGAAGAGTGCATGCAAATCTCACACGCTGGCAACATTTTTAGGCCTGGGTATTTTAATTCTTGGCCCTCATCTACCAGTCATGCCTGCATGAAATGGGCAGCAGATATCCAGATTTTCCTGGTGAGGCCCAGAGGAATATTCCTGGAGTGCCCCCACTGCCTTCTGACTGCAGTGGCTGAGGTAAAATACCATCAGGGTGCTTTTGGCATCATAAAACCCCAATTGGCATTTATGGATGAGACTCTAGTCCGGTGGGCATCTCCTCTGTCACCTTGGCATTAAAATTGGAGATTGGTAGGAAGGAAATGGGAAATGGAGATACTTCACTTCAATTGTTCACCACAGAATTAAACTCACACTCAATAGTTTTAACCTGTTGCTTATCACATTTGGACTTGGCAATGGTTAGTTACATAAATATCAATTGAACAAGTAAAATATGCAGATGGTTATCTATATATTTACATCACATATATATTAAAATAGCCACAAACAGATACGAATTACTGTCAGGAGAGTCAAAACCTATAAATAAAATAAAGGCTTCAATTAAATTTTGTTCTCATCATCCAATCCTGGAATTCCCCTGGGCTACTCTATATGCTGAAATGTCCATAAACTATTTTTATGATGCTTTTGTAGTGTCTCTTTGCCTCACTCGGTGAGTTTGCAGTCTTCTTACCAGAATGAAACAGTTCCTCGAAGGTAATCAGGACAGTTTTCCTTCAGCTACTGCCCCCGTCATGTCACAGTAGGCAGGTGAACATTTTAAAAAGAAATCCTGCCCACAGGCTGCCTATATTTTTGAGAAGGCCTCACAAAGGGCCGTCAGTTCTCCTGCCTGGAACTGGCCAGAGCATCATTTTGATATTTAATTCGGGGTCCTGAGCCAGTTTTAAGAGTCTGACCCAACTTTCAAGTGCCAGTGGGAGGAATATGTGCCACTCACGCTCTGCCCATTGGTGCTCGATGTGTCACAGCCTAAGCTGCAATACTTAGAGGGACCACTGGAGATTACTATGGAAACAAAACAGAAAAATCTCCGAATCAAGTGATCTTTGTGGGGCCAGGAGGAGCATGAAGGCTACTCCTGGCGTCCCCCAAAAAACCCCTGGCTCACTTAGGCCTTCCATGCCTCCATGCCTGACCATGAAAATAGTTTGTGCCTCCCATTGGTGCCATTGGTCAGAATGTTGCTGATGCCCTGTCCACCAGATGCCCAATTTGCACAAGAGTTGAAAATCACACCCATTTTTTAATGCTGCTGTTACGATCAGCTGAGGAAGGGTTGAAGGGCTCCCCTCTTGTCCCAATCCTGTTTGACCACAACAGAGTTTATTTATTTTTTAAAGTGAATGAGCTTGCCAATTCAGTGAGTGTTTAACTATTTACATGCTATGATCATAAAAAGAACCAATTGGACAGGTTTTCTTGAGGTTAACAAAAAAAAGAGGTTGACTTTATTGTATTTAAACTGATCTAAGTAAAATAATAAACTACGCTCCAACTTTCACGCACACACACTCGAGGATCACACGCACACACACAGTGGTGAATGGTGGTGGACAATTAAACAACTAACTGGAGGAGATGGCTCCTCAAATATCCACATCCTCAATGATGAGGGAGCCCAGCAAATCAGTGCAAAAGATAAGGCTGAAGCATTTTCAACAATCTTCAGCCAGAAGTACCGAGTGGATGATCCATGTCGGCCTCCTCCTGATGTCCCCAGCATCACAGATGCCAGTCTTCAGCCAATTCGATTCACTCCGCGTGATATCACGAAATGGCTGAAGGCACTGGATACTGCAAAGGCTACGGGCCCTGACAACATTCCGGTAATAGTACCGAAGATCTGTGCTCCAGAACTTGCCGTACCCCTAGCGGTTCCAGTACAGCTACAACACTGGCATCTACCCAGCAATGCGGAAAATTGCCCAGGTATGGCCTGTACATGAAAGTGGACAAATCCAACCCTGCCAATTACGGCTCCATCAGTCTACTCTCTATCATCAGTAAAGTGATGGAAGGTGTCATTGACAGTACTATCAAGCGGCACATGCTTAGCAATAATCTGCTCACTGATGCTCTGTTTGGGTTCCGCCAGGGCCACTCAGCTCCTAACCTCATTACAGCCTTGGTTCAAACATGGACAAAAGAGCTGAACATCTCCCCTTGACATTCAACGGCATTACGATTGCTGAATTCCCCCAATATCAACATTCTGGGGGCGGGAGGGGGTGGGGGGTGGTGGTTACCATTGACCAGAAACTGAATGGGTGTAGCCATATAAATACTGTGGCTACAAGAGCAGGTCAGAGGCTAGGAATCCTGTAGTGAGTAACTCATCTCCTGACTCCCCAAAGCTTGTCCACCATCTACAAGGCATAAGTCAGGAGTGTGACTGAATACTCTCCACTTGCCTGGATGGGTGCAGTTTTAACAACACTCAAGAAACTTGACACCATCCAGGACAAAGCAGCCCGCTTGATTGGCACCCCGTCCACAAATACTTACTCCCTCCACCACCGACACACAATGGCAGCAGTGTCTATCATCTACAAGATGCACTGCAGCAACGCACCAAAACGACTCAGGCAGCACCTTCCAAACCCGCAACCTCTACCAAGAAGGACAAAGGCAGCAGATGAATGGGAACACCACGGCCTGAAAGGTCCTCTCCAAGCCACACACCATCCTGCCTTGGATCTATGTCGCTCTTCCTTCACTGTCGCTAGGTCAAAATCCTGGAACTCCCTTCCTAACAGTACTGTGGGTGTACCTACCTCACATGGACTGCAGCAGTTCAAGAAGGCAGATCACCACTACCTTCTCATGGGCAATTAGGGATGGGCAATAAAAGCTGGTCCGGCCAGCGATGCCCACATCCCATGAAACGAATTTGAAAAAAACAAATAGGTTACAGAGTGGGGAGGGCTAGATTGGTTGGATTAGAGTCTGGAGAAATAAAAAGGGGTATACAGTCTGTGGAGTTTGGTGAGTCAGCTAGCTTTGGGCTGAATTCGGTGGCCCTGCGGCTTCTGGCTTGCAGATGTGGACAGCTGATTCGGGGCTTGCCTGGAGACAACGATGCAGATAGTTTCCTTCACGGGGTCTCTGTCTGCAGCAGTGATAGGCCTAGGTGGTTACGACCAGCAGGCAGGGTTCAAAGCTTGTAAGGTGGAGTGGAGAGAGAGAGAAAGGGAGGAGGGGCCCTGCTTCAGTCTTCTCTGGTCAGTGTCTAGCTGCTTGCCTCTGTTGCTGTAGAGAAAACACCAGCTTAAGCACACAGATGGTGGGTCTGTTACATGACTGTCACCCAGTGATCCAGTGATGGCTATGTGTATTTCCTCTTGCAACTTAATTAGTTCATGTCTACGAATTCCCTTCTCTCAACCAGGGTCCCATTGTTCAAGTGATTAGGCTTGAGTGGTTCATCTCCACCAGTTTAATGTCTCAAGTGATGCCTTACTGTCTTGTTAATGGGAACAGGGCAGGTAATTCACTCAAAATTCCCCAAGTCATTGTTCAAGAAGGGGGCTGACCAGGAAATTTGTCTCCAACTTGATGCATTGAAATGTAGGGTATATTGATGCAAATTGTTGTGGCCATTTTAACTGCTAGAAGTCACCTTTTATCTGTTCCTTTTCTCCTTTTGTTAAAATTTAATTCAGGTTTCCAGTCAGTGGATTAAAAAAAAATCATCATTCGGCATAGCACGTGTTTGTGACACTGCCATGATCAGATATTGTTGATTTCCTCTCTTCGATCGGTTATTCCTTCATTTAACCAGTTTTCCTTTCCACAATACAACTTCTTAGTATCTACAACATCTACATTTCTTCTAACCCCATTCTCTTTGTTCTTTTCAATTAGTTCCCCTTAAGTCCATCAGTACTTTAACCTTTCAGCCGTTTGTCTTTAATTATCAAATCTATGTACATGTATATTTGTTTTTGTATCTACTTGTCCTTCTTATGTTATGTTCTTATGCACAGCTCACTTCACTACTTGATCACAGTTACTTTGAAACTCCTGTCAGACTCTTTTAGATAGCTTCTGTTGTTTATTCGTGTTCTTGTTTTTTACTTTTTGCATTTCCCAGAATCTGCTTTACTTTCTTCTTATAATTAGAAATTTTCAATCCAATCTCCAGTACTAAATTTGTTTCTTGACATCACCGCTTGCATTCAGCTTTAAGCCAATGCTTGAATCTTTTCCATGTGGCTTTTTCAGCTCTGTGTATCATTGTAATAATCAGGACCCTTCATGTTCCACAATTCCTCAGCCTTCTTTGCTTATCTCCTCCCCTCTGTTGAAAAAATGTCTTTGATAACAAGTTCGCCCCACTGTAATTGCATTGGAATGAATACCTGGGTTTGCGTTCTGAATCCAAACCATTTCATTCATTTGCAGTTATCATTAATATCCACAGGCATTACACACCTTAACTACTAGAGATATCTCTGTAACCGACCCCCCACCCCAACCCTACAAAGCTCTAAGATCTCTGTACTCCTCCAATTCTTTGATTGCTCCACCATAGGCAGCTGTACCTTCAGCAGTCTAGGCCCTTAACTCTGAAATTCCCTCCCGAAAACTCTCCTCCTCTCTCCTCCTTGAAGATGCTTCTTGAATCCAACTCTTTGACCACACTTTTGGTCACCTCTCCTAATATCTCCTTATGTAACTCGGTGTTGAATTTTGCTTGATAACACTCCTGTGAAGCGGGCAGCCATAAAGACGGGGCTAAAGCGTGGCAAGTCGAAGAGACTTAGCAGTTGGCAGGAAAAAAGACAGAAGCGCAAGGAGAGAGCCAACTGTGTAACAGCCCCGACAACCAATTTTATCTGCAGCACCTGTGGAAGAGTCTGTCACTCTAGAATTGGACTTTATAGCCACTCCAGGCGCACTGCACAAACCACTGACCACCTCCAGGCGCTTACCCATTGTCTCTCGAGACAAGGAGGCCAAAGAAGAAGAAGAAGAAGCACCTTGGGACAATAAAGGCGCTATATAAATACAAACTGTTATTGTTGATCTCAGTTCCTTAACTAACTAATTTTGCAGATACCCTGTGCAACTTCTTAGCTTCAATGCTTTGCTGAATCTTTGATCTAAACATTTAAAGAGCCGACAATATTTACAAATTGTATCTCATCATAGAGAAAACAAGGCTTCAGTATTAAGCATTTCCTGTTTAAAATTGCAACAATATAGCTGGTAGCCTGTTCCCTGTGCTGGTGAGCTTAGTGTACATTGTCAGCCACACTGGTCTCACCATCACTTGAAACATAGTGGGAGATGCATCACTGTAATTTTAAACTATCATTTGAAATAAGCTACAGTGCTTTGAATGAGCTGTTCACACTCAGGTATACGGCATTTAAAAAAAACAAAACACCAGTTTAGCTCCATGTCATTTAATACGTAGCTGTCTCACTTGGTTAAGCCAGTTAGGTGTCAAGTGACAGCTATTACTATAAGCATCTGAGCAGCACATTGGGAGCAGAAAAGGGTCAGTACATTGGGCTACATTTAATCAGTATATAATGACTAATTTTGCAAACAAAAAGCCACCAGTTCCGCCCTGTTTTTATGCCTTTTATATCGAGAAGTTCCCTGATCCTAGAATAGACTGATTATTACATCAAAGGCGCTATATAAATGCAAGCTATTTAATGCTATTATGATGAATGCTGAATCTCCATTTTCCATTCCAATGCTGTGGAATTTGGCAGGGTGTTCCATGGAAATTGCTTTTGCTGCAGATTTCTATGGACCCTGACTTGCATACTTCCATTTTTTTCCTGTTTTTGTTTTGGTTATTCAGCCCCAGGGATTTTGTAGTTCTAGGTAACAGAAACGACTGCAGCAAACCCAGCCCCGTTGACCCTGCAAAGTCCTCCTTACTAACATCTGGGGGCTTGTGCCAAAGTTGGGAGAGCTGTCCCACAGACTAGTCAAGCAACAGCCTGACATAGTCATAAGCACGGAATCATACCTTACAGACAATGTCCCAGACACTGCCATCACTATCCCCGGGTATGTCCTGTCCCACCGGCAGGACAGACCCAGTATAGGTGACGGCACAGTGGTATACAGTAGGGAGGGAGTTTCCCTGGGAGTCCTCAACATCGACTCCAGACCCCATGAAGTCTCATGGCATCAGGTTAAACATGGGCAAGGAAACCGCCTGCTGATTACCACCTACCGCCCTCGCTCAGCTGATGAGTCAGTACTCCTCCATGTTGAACACAACTTGGAGGAAGCACTGAGAGTGACAAGGGCGCAGAATATACCCTGGGTGGGGGACTTCAATGTCCATCACCAAGAGTGGCTCGGTAGCACCACTATTGACCGAGCTGGCCAAGTCCTAAAGGACATAGCTGCTAGACTGGGTCTGCGGTAGGTGGTGAGGGAACCAACAAGAGGGAAAAACATACTTGACCTCGTCCTCACCAATCTGCCTGCCGCAGATGCATCTGTCCATGACAGTATTGGTAGGAGTGACCACTGCACAGTCCTTATGGAGACGAATTCCACCTTCACATTGAGGATATCATCCATCGTCTTGTGTGGCACTACCACCGTGCTGAATGGGATAGATTTCGAACAGATCTAGCAATGCAAAACCAGGCATCCATGAGGTGCTGTGGGCCATCAGCAGCAGCAGAATTGTACTCAACCACAATCTGTGACCTCATGGCCCGGCATGTCCCCCACTCTACCAACAAGCCAGGAGACCAACCCTGGTTCAATGAAGAGTGCAGGAAGGCATGCCAGGAGCAGCACCAGGCATACCTCAAAATGAGGTGTCAACCTGGTGAAGCTACCAAGGAGGACTACTTGCATGCCAAACTGCGTAAGCAGCATGCGACAGACAGAGCTAAGCGATCCCATAACCAACGGATCAGATCTAAGCTCAGCAGTCCTGCCACATCCAGCCGTGGATGGTGATGGACAATTAAATAACTAACTGGAGGAGGTGGCTCCACAAATATCCCCATCCACAATGAGGGGGGGTGCCCAGCATATCAGTGTGAAAGATAAGGCTGAAGCATTTGCAAAAATCGTCAGCCAGAAGTGCTGAGTTGATAATCCATCTCGGCCTCCTCCTGACGTGCCCTGCATCACAGATGACAGACTTCAACCACTTTGATTCAGTCAGCGTGATATCAAGAAATGACTGAAGGCACTGGATACTGCAAAGACTATGGGCCCTGACAACATTCCGGCAATAGTACTGAAGATCTGTGCTCCAGAACTTGCCGTGCCCCTAGCCAAGCTCTTCCAGTACATCTACAACACTGGCATCCACCCTGCAATGTGGAAAATTGCCCATGTACATCCTGTACACAAAAAGCAGGACAAGTCCAACCCGGCCAATTATCACCCCATCAGTCTACTCTCAATCATCAGTAAAGTGATGGAAGGTGTCATCAACAGTGCCATCAAGCAGCACTTGCTTGGCAATAACCTGCTCAGTGACGATCAGTTTGGGTTCCGCCTGGGTCACTCAGCTCCTGACCTCATTACAGCCTTGGTTCAAACATGGACAAAAGAGCTGCACTCAAGAGGTGAGGTGAGAGTGACTGCCGTTGATATCAAGGCAGCATTTGACCGAGTATTGCATCAAGGAGCCCTAGCAAAACTGAGGTCAGTGGGAATTAGGGGGGAAACCCTTCGCTGGTCGGAGTCATACCTAGCACAAAGGAAGATGGTTGTGGGTGTTGGAGGTCAATCATCTGAGCTCCAGGACATCACTGTAGGAGTTCCTCAGGGTAGTGTCCTAGGCGCAACCATCTTCAGCTGCTTCATCAATGACCTTCCTTCAATCATTAGGTCAGAAGTGGGGATTTTCACTGATTTGCACAATATACAGCACCATTCTCGACGCCTCAGATACTGAAGCAATATACAGGCTTCAGCTGATAAGTGGCAAGTAACATTCACGCCACGCAAGTGCCAGGCAATGACCATCTCCAACAAGAGAGAATCTAACCATCTCCCCTTCACATTCAATGACATTTCCATTGCTGAATCCCCCACTATGAACATGCTAGTGGCTACCATTGACCAGAAACTGAACTGGAGTAGCCATATAAACACCGTGGCTACAAGAGCAGGTCAGAGGCTAGGAATCCTGAGGCGAGTAACTCACCTGCTGACTCCCCAAAGCCTGTCCACCATCTACAAGGCACAAGTCAGGAGTGTGATGGAATACTCTCCACTTGCCTGGATGGGTGCAGCTCTAACAACACTCAGAAGCTCGACACCATCCAGGAAAAAGCAGCCTGCTTGATTGGCACCCCATCCACAAACATTCACTCCCTCCACCACCGACGCACAGTGGCAGCAGTGTGTACCATCTCCAAGATGCACTGCAGCAACGCACCAAGGCTCCTTAGACAGCATCTTCCAAACCCACGACCTCTACCAACTAGAAAGACAAGGGCAGCAAATGCATGGGAACATCACTACCTACAAGTTCCCCTCCAAGTCACACACCATCCTGACTTGGAACTATATCACTGTTCCTTCACTGTCACTGGGTCAAAATCCTGGAACTCCCTTCCTAACAGCATTGTGGGTGTACCTACCTCATATGAACTGCAGCAGTTCAAGAAGGCAGCTCACCACCACCTTGTCAATGGCAATTAGGGATGGGCAATAAATGCTGACCGAGCCAGCGACGCCCACATGCCATGAATGAATTTTTAAAATTACCATTTTTGAAAGTTTCCCCCATCGTTTATTAACATGCAGCTACTCACATTGCCAATTTCCAAACTCCTGTCACGTTAATAATGGAAGCATTGCAGTTACCAGCAACAATTTTAATAGTGCATTACATTTTGTATCACATACACACAGAGGAGCCAGTTTTGCTCGGCACTGATCAGGAGCAGTACGATTGCAGCCCACTACAACTGAAAATACCGTGAGATTTTTCTGTGGGGTCTCGTTAGAATGGAGAGGAAGAGAGAGTGCAAGTGCACATGGACTCTCCAATTGGTAGTGGAATCACAGGTGGTTGGAATTCCATGTTCAATTCAGACATTAAAGGCAACAGTCTGATTATAGGTGCGTGGCGCAAAAGGAAGCCCATGCAAGAAACGGCTGGTGATCTCAACACTTTTAGTGGGCCTGAGGCTCATTGAAGCAGGTCAGTGAAGGCCATTGTTGGTGCTGCGTGCTCTGAAATCGTTGCAGCTGATTGCTGCCATTTGACACCGAACTGACTTTTCCCTTAGCCAAATGAGCCAGCTCGGTGATAAATGATGGGGAGGTAAGCTTTTTTTATATAAGTGCTGTAAATTGCTGAACAATTGTTCTAAATGGGTTAAGTGGATTTAAATCTTGTTTTACTGAACTGTTCCCTGGAATGTATCTTCTCTTGTTGATTTTCATGTTCCAACCCTATCTTGCTTTTCTGAAAGGCTTGAATTGCATGAGGACTCAGAGCAAAGCAAAGGGCATTAACTTCTGCTGATTTGAGCATCGATGTGCTGCTGCAGGCTGTGGAGTGTTTGAGAACTGTGTTGTACCCTGCCATGGGAAGAAAAATGTCAAAGATAGCAGAACAGAATGTGTGGGAGGAAGTGTCAAAGCAACTGAATTCTGACAGCACTGTAAACTTCATAGTGCTGCAGTAGCACAAAAAGTTCACTGGCCTCATCAGAAGGGGCAAGTAGGCCACTGGCTTGCTATGCTTTTCACCTAGAAAAAGATGATTGTTCTGTGAATTTCAATGCATCTGTCCATCACAATCTGTATTCTCAACCTGTAATCTTTTGCAAGGGTCTCAAAATCCATTTGGCTTCACTTCCCTATTAATTCCCTCAGCACAAGCATATCCATTGATAAATGCTCCTTAGTTTGCATGTCACCTTAGCTGCACAATCTATTCCTCTCTGTCACCAAACCTCTTATAGAAAAAAAGGCTGGGACTCGGTGTAACAGTTCATCCAAAAGCTGGCACTTCCGACAATGCAGCACTCCATCAGTACCTCTCTCCTTTAAATCTGCCGACATCACCCAGTCCTCAAAAAAATAATCTTTGACCCCACCATCTTTGCAAGTTACGGCCACATCTTCAACCTTCTTTCGCATTCCAATCTGCTTTGACGTGTTATCCCTTCTCAAATTCATGCCCGTCTTTCCCAGAACTCCATGCTTGAATCCCTCCAATCAGATTTACAGCCCTGCCACAATACCAAAACTGCCCTTATCAAAATTACACCCTATGTAATTGCGACAAAGATAAACTATGCCTCCCTATCCTTTTCAACCTTTGACATGGTTGACAGTACCATCCTCCTCCAACACTTCTCTAACGTCGTTCCATTCCTAACTATCTAATTGTAGCCAGAGTATCACTTGCAATGGCTTCTCTTCCCACTTCTGTACCTTTACTTCTGGTGTCCCCCAGGATTTATCTTGGCCCCCTCTTATTTCTCATTTACATGTTGGCTCTCAATGACATCATGTGAAAACACAGCATTAGTTTTCACACGTACACTGATGACACCCAGCTCTACCTCACCACCATCTCTCTTGACTCTTCCACTGTTGCTAAATTATCATACTCCTGTCTGACATCCAGTACTGGATGAGCAGAAATTTCTTCCAGCTAAACATGGGGAAGACTGAAGTTATAATCTTCTGATGCCACTACAAACTCTGTTCCCTAGTTACTACTTCAATCCTATATTTAAAAATGGAGTCAGTACAAGTTCAGGGAACTATAGACCAGTTAACTGAATCTCGGTGGTAAGAAAGACAATGGAATTTTTACTCAATAATACAAAAACTTTGAGAAACTAAAAATATAATGGGCCGTAATTTGCTGTAAAAATAACAGCATGTAAATGACACACACCATTATTAATGTTCACATAGGCCAGTAACTTGTGACGAGGAAGAGATACCCTGTGAATTGCAAATTGGTACTAGTTGCTGGACAATTTCAGCTGCTCCACCTTTAGCTTTGTGAAAATGGCATCTCGTCCTTACTCTCCCTGCGAGTTTGATAACGCAGCTGGCAGGAGTGATTAAATAACAAAGCTGTCCTTGGGACAAAGGCAAAGAGTGTGTTAATGCTTATGGTGAAAGACAAAGCATTAGTCCAGAGAGAGTGTTAGTAGCAGAATAATGGGCAGCTCTGACTACATGAAAAGCAGGCATATGGTTAAAAGATAAAATATTTTTTTAAAAGGCCAGTCATGCTCTGAAGTTATTGAACTCAATGTTCAGTCCGCAAGGCTGTAGAGTGCCGAATCAAAAGATCAGGTGCTGCTCCTCGAGCTTGCGTTAATGTTCACTGGAACATTGGAGCAGGCCAAAGACAGAAATGTTGGCATGAGAGTAGGGGGAGTGTTGAAATGGCAAGCAACCGGAAGCTCGGTCATACTTTCGACTGAGCGGAGATGTTCCACAAAACGGTCACCCAATCGGTTGACTTTTAAATGCCCTCTGAAATGATCTAGCAGTCAGTTCAAGGGGAATTAGGGATGGGCAATAAATGCTGGCCTAGCCAGTGACGCCACATCCCATGAATGAGTAGAAGAAATGGATTCTCATGTTTCCTTTCTCTGTTTTTTCTTTCTCTCTTAATCCAATCTTTCTTTCCCTCTCTTTATTTCTCTTTCTTCACCTGTTACGACTCTAATTCACTTAGTCTAATTCATCCTCCTTCTTAGTCCTTCCTCTATTTATTTCCCAATCCCTTAAATCTCTCATTTGTTAAGAGGATAGACAGTTGGTCCCATTGTTCACCAAGGTCCCAAATGCCTTGTTGCCCTCATCGCTCTGTTATAAGCTCATGTTCGAGCAACTCACAGGAGAAAAACATTTTGAGCTGAAGGATACAGGAAAAAAGTCCAGAGGACGGCACAGTGGCGCAGTGGTTAGCACCACAACCTCACAGCTCCAGCGACCCGCGTTCGCTTCTGGATACTGCCTGTGCAGAGTTTGCAAGTTCTCCCTGGGACCGTTTGGGTTTCCGTTGGGTGCTCCGGTTTCCTCCCACAGCCAAAGACTTGCAGGTTGATGGGTAAATGGGCCATTGTAAATTGCCCCTAGTGTAGGTAGGTGGTAGGAGAATGGTGGGGAATATGGGATTAATGTAGGATTAGTATAAATAGGTGGTTGTTGGTCGGCACAGACTCAGTGGGCCGAAGGGCCTGTTTCAATGCTGTATATCTCTATGACTCTATAACTGGGCACGTGCGAGATACCCCACCTCAGGAAATTCTGGCCCATAAAAGAATAGCCAGTATGAAATACAAAATGGGAGGTCATGCTTCACCAACCTTGTTGAATTCTTTGAAGAAGAAAGAGTAGACAAAGGCAATGCAGTGGATGTAATATACTTAAATTTCCAAAAATCCTTCAAAAAGGTACCACATAGTATACTCATGACTACGGTTGGAATAGGTGGAGTCAGGGAAGAGGTAGCAGAATGGAATGGAAATCAAACTGGCTACAAAACAGAAAACAGAGTGGGGTTAGGAGCACAAAGAACAAAGAACAGTACAGCACAGGAACAGGCCATACGGCCCTCCAGGCCTGCGCCGATCTTGATGCCTGCCTAAACTAAAACATTCTGCACTTCTGGGGACCGTATCCCTCTATTCCCTTCCTATTCATGTATTTGTCAAGATGCCTCCTAAACGTGGCTATCGTACCTGCTTCCACCACTTCCCCCGGCAGCAAGTTCCAGGCACTCACCACCCTCTGTGTAAAGAACTTGCCTCGCACATCCCCTCTAAACTTTGCCCCTCTCACCTTAAACCTATGTCCCCTAGTAACTGACTCTTCCACCCTGGGAAAAAGCTTCTGACTATCCACTCTGTCCATGCCGCTCATAACTTTGTAAACCTCTATCATGTCGCCCCTCCACCTCCGTCGTTCCAGTGAAAACAATCCGAGTTTATCCAACCTCTCCTCATAGCTAATGCCCTCCAGACCAGGCAACATTCTGGTAAACCTCCTCTGTACCCTCTCCAAAGCCTCCATGTCTTTCTGGTAGTGTGGCGACCAGAATTGCACGCAATATTCTAAGTGTGGCCGAACTAAAGTTCTGTACAGCTGCAGCATGACTTGCCAATTTTTATACTCTATGCCCTGACCGATGAAGGCAAGCATGCCGTATGCCTTCTTGACTACCTTATCCACCTGCGTTGCCACTTTCAGTGACCTGTGGACCTGTACGCCCAGATCTCTCTGCCTGTCAATACTCCTAAGGGTTCTGCCATTTACTGTATATTTCCCACCTGCATTAGATCTTCCAAAATGTATTACCTCACATTTGTCCGGATTAACTCCATCTGCCATTTCTCCGCCCAAGTCTCCAATCGATCTATATCCTGCTGTATCCTCATCACTATCCGCAACTCCACCAACCTTTGTGTCATTCGCAAACTTACTAATCAGACCAGCTACATTTTCCTCCAAATCATTTATATATACTACAAAGAGCAAAGGTCCCAGCACTGATCCCTGCGGAACACCACTAGTCACATCCCTCCATTCAGAAAAGCACCCTTCCACTGCTACCCTCTGTCTTCTATGACAGAGCCAGTTCTGTATCCATCTTGCCAGCTCACCTCTGATCCCGTGTGACTTCACCTTTTGTACCAGTCTGCCATGAGGGACCTTGTCAAAGGCTTTACTGAAGTCCATATAGATAGCATCCACTGCCCTTCCTTCATCAATCATCTTTGTCACTTCCTCAAAAAACTCAATCAAATTACTGAGACACGACCTCCCCTTCACAAAACCATGCTGCCTCTTGCTAATAAGTTTGTTTGTTTGCAAATGGGAGTAAATCCTGTCCCAAAGAATCCTCTCTTATAATTTCCCTACCACTGATGTAAGGCTCACCGGCCTATAATTTCCTGGATTATCCTTGCTACCCTTCTTAAACAAAGGAACAACATTGGCTATTCTCCAGTCCTCTGGGACCTCACCTGTAGCCAATGAGGATGCAACGATTTCTGTCAAGGCCCCAGCAATTTCTTCCCTTGCCTCCCTTAGTATTCTAGGGTAGATCCCATCAGGTCCAGGGGACTTATCTACCTTAATGCTTTGCAAGACACCCAACACCTCCTCCTTTTTGATAATGAGATGACTGAGACTATCTACACTCCCTTCCCTAGGCTCATCATCCACCAAGTCCTTCTCTTTGGTGAATATTGATGCAAAGTACTCATTTAGTACCTCGCCCATTTCCTCTGGCTCCACACATAGATTCCCTTCTCTGTCCTTGAGCGGACCAACCCTTTCCCTAGTTACCCTCTTGCTCTTTATATACGTATAAAAAGCCTTGGGATTATCCTTAATCCTGTTTGCCAATGGCTTTTCATGACCCCTTTTAGCCCTCCTGACTGCTTGCTTAAGTTCCTTCCTACTGTCTTTATATTCCTCAAGGGATTCGTCTGTTCCCAGCCTTCCAGCCCTTATGAACGCTTCCTTTTTCTTTTTGACTAGGCTCACAATATCCCACGTTATCCAAGGTTCCCGAAACTTGCCAAACTTATCCTTCTTCCTCAGAGGAACGTGCTTGTCCTGGATTCTAATCAACTGACATTTGAAAGACTCCCACACGTCAGTTGTTGATTTACCCTCAAACAGCCACCCCCAATCTAAATTCTTCAGTTCCTGCCTAATATTGTTATAATTAGCCTTCCCCCAATTTAGCACCTTCACCCGAGGACTACTCTTATCCTTATCCACAAGTAGTTACTCAGACTGATGGAAGGTGGGAAGTGGTGTCCCACAGGGATCGGTGCTGGGATCACAGCTGTTCAATATTTACGTAACAATTTGGACTCAGAAATCAGAAGTACAATATCGAAACTTGGGGACCATTGTTAATACTGAGGAAAACTGTGATAAAATACCAAAAGAATTAACAAACTTGCATAATGTGTGTGTAAATGGCAACTAAATTTCAATATAGTGGGCTGGATTTAATGGCAAATCCCCCAACCCCAGAGACAAGGCAGGAGGTGGGGGGCCCTTGGAATTGCGGGGGAGGCAGGGAGCAGAGAGCACATTGCCTTCCTGTTGCACTGCAATTAAGTCTGGGGCGGAAAAGGCTGATGACGGCCTTCCTGCCCAGAAACCAATTGAGGCCCTTAAGAGGACTATTGTCAGCCACTTAAGGGCCTCGTCCCACCACAGCTGGAATTAAACCAGCAGCGAGGGTGTCCTCTGCCACGCAGGGAGGTCGCCCAGTAAAATGAGGCAACTCCCTGCGGGCTTGCGGGAGTTGGCCCACCTCAGTGGGCAGACCGTGGCCCATGGAGAGCTCCTGGCTGAAAACATCCCACTTCCCTGAACTACCCCTGACCCCATGCACTCATCGCCCATCTTCTCTCTCCCCCAGGCTGGTCCTGGCAACTTCACCTCGCTTACCTGAGGTCCGGTGCTTCAGCGTTGGGCTTAGTTCCAAGGCCTCCTGTAGTACAGACAGTGGCAACTGCTCCCGGTGGCACCGTTGCTACTACTGAGCTGCCGGCCCTCTGATTGGCCTGCAACTATTGGAGGAAGGCTCCCCATCTTTAAAGGGACAGGGGATTCCAGCACCGGGCAGTTAATTGCCCGAGCGCTTTTAAATAGAGCCGGACAGCCTCCGAATGGCCGAGACGGGGTTCCCACTATCTTTTCGGCCCAGTGCTGGGAGTCCCACTGGCTCCACTAAATCCAGTCCAGTAACTGCAATGTGATGCATTTTAGTAAGAGGAATAAGGACAGCAGCACAGTTAAGAGTACTGTGCTCAGTTCTGGTCTCCTTTTTTAAAAAAAGGATTTGGAGGAACTAGAGCAAGTCTAAAAACAATTTTTAATGATGATACCAGAACGGAAAGGGTACAACTATCAGGGAAAGAGTAAACAGGCTGGGAATCTTTTCACCAGAAAAGAAAAAGTTGAGAGATGACTGAGAGAGGTCTTTAAAATTATGAAGGGCTTCAATAGGGTAAATGTAGAGATATTTCCACTTGAAAGGGAGTCCAAAACTAGGAGCCATAAATATAAGATCGGCAGCAATAAATTCAATGAGAAATTCAGGAGAAACATCTTTATATAGAGAGTGGTGAGAATGTAGAACGCGCTACCACATGAAGTAGTTGAAGTGAATAACATTGATGTAATTAAGGGAAGCAGGATAAATACATGTAGGATAAAGGAATAGAAGTATATGTTAGTAGGGTGAAATGAAGTAAGATGGAAGGAAGCTCGTATGGAGGATTGACATAGGCCTAAAATAAAAGCAAAATACTGCAGATGCTGTAAATCTGAAATAAAAACAAGTAATGCTGGAAATGCTCAGCAGGTCTGGCAGCATCTGTGGAGAGAGAAGCAGAGTTAACATTTCAGGTCAGTGACCCTTCGTCAGAACTGACAAAATATTAGAAATGTAAAAGATTTTAAGCAAGTAAAGCGGGGGGTGGGGCAAGAGATAACAAAAGAGAAGGTGTTGATAGGACAAGGTCACAGAGAATAACTGACCAGAAGGTCATGGAACAAAGGCAAACGGTATGTTAATGGTGTGCTGAAAGACAATGCCTTAGTACAGAGAGGGTGTGAATAGATTGTAAAGCGCAAAGCAGTCCAAGCACAAACATTAAAAAAATTTTAAAAACAGAAACAGTGGGTAGGCACAGTTGAAACAAACTAAACACACCGAAAAACCTAAAATAAAATAACCAAATAAAAAAGAAAAAGAAAAAGAAAAAATAACTAAACATAAAAAGGGGGGGGGGGGGGCCTGTCATGCTCTGAAATTATTGAACTCAATGTTCAGTCCGGCAGGCTGTAGCGTGCCTAATCGGTAAATGAGATGCTGTTCCTAGAGCTTACGTTGGTGTTCGTTAGAATACTGCAACAATCCCAGGACAGAGATGTGAGCAAGGGAGCAGGGGGGTGGGTGTTGAAATGGCAAGCAACCGGAAGCTCGGGGTCATGCTTATGGACTGAGCGGAGGTGTTCTGCAAAGCGATCACCCAGTCTGCGTTTGGTCCCCCCAATGTAGAGGAGACCACATTGTGAGCAGCGAATACAGTACACTAATCTGAAAGAAGTACAAGTAAATCGCTGCTTCACCTGAAAGGAGTGTTTGGAGCCTTGGATAGTGAGGAGAGAGGAGGTAACTGGGCAGGTATTACACCTCCTGCAATTGCAGGGGAAGGTGCCGTGGGAAGGGGACGAGGTGGTGGGGGTAATGGAGGAGTGGATGAGGGTGTTGCGGAGGGAACGATCCCTTCAGATAGGGAAAGGGAGGGGAAGGTGCGTTTGGTGGTGGCATCATGCTGGATGTGGCGTAAGTGGTGGAGGATGATCTTTTGGATCTGGAGGCTGGTGGGGTGGAAAGAGAGGACAAGGGAAACCCTGTCGCGGTTCTGGGAGGGAGGGAAAGGGTGAGGGTAGAGGTGCGGGAAGTGGGCCGGACACAGTTGAGGGCCCTGTCAACCACAGTGGGGGGGAATCCTCGGTTGAGGAAAAAGGAAGACATATCAGAAGTACTATCATGGATATTAAATATTAAAATGAAGTAAAATAAATGCAAATGAACTTACCTTGTCTTGGCGGTCGTCCCACGCCGATATTCCGGCCATCGGCCAGAACGAGCACACCTTCGGAAATCCGTTTGGAGTTCAGAGGCCTGACACTGGTGGGGAGGGCGAGGAGCAAAATTATCAGGGGGGAGAGTGGGGAAAACACTTTCTATTGGCTGAGGGGATATTGGGAAGGGGTTGAATGGCAAATGTAGCAAAGTTCAGGGGGCAAAGTTGGTGAAGGGAAGAAAAGTTTTTTATGTGTATTACGTATTCTATGTGTATTGTGGGGGGCGTGGGAGAGGGGCTTTGATCAGTTAATAAAGTTTAAAATTTTAATTTGCCTCTCATGCCTCTTTAAAAATTGAAATTGCCAGTAAGGGCTTGAAGCTCTTTACAAATGGCGCAGGCACCTGCACAGTGGCGCCAGACGCCGTTGCTGGGGATGGAGCAGCCGCCCCCCTCAATGTCAATGGGGGCAGCTGCTCAGCCCCCTCCATTTAAATGAGCCCCCGCCCGAAATATCATGGGGGCTCAGCGATGGCGTATCCGCGCACACAGACAGCCGAAATGAGAGCACACTGCCGCAATTTGTGGTGCACTCATAAATTTCAGCCCGTGATCTCTTCCCCTGACTTCCAACCTCCCCAAGGCTTTTCCAATCACTGACATCCACCTCTTGCTAGGATTGCCAATCCTTCATGTTTGTCCTAGAGTCTCCAGAACTTGAAGATTTATCTCCAGGACACAGCTGTGAGCAACCCAGGAGAAAAATCATAGCAGCATTAAACAAAATTGTGTTGTTCCATTTTCCTTTGAAAATTTTCATTTAATGCTTCTAAAAATAATGTCGATGGGGGAAAAAAGACTTTCACCAATGGTCAAGATTAATCAGTTCGGTAACACGAAGCCTGTTCCCTACTGAACTGGTGTGGGAAGCCTTCAGGATACACCAATGGCAGGAGTGTGGGGCAGGACAGTTTGAGTCATAGAGTCATTTACGGCACAGAAGGAGGCCATTCAGCCCATTGAGTCCATGATGGCAGGAGTCATGTGATTAAAACTCCAGGAATACACCCAACCAGAGTTGGCAACTACCTCTACCCACAACGAGGGCTTCTCAGAGCAGGGATGGCATTCTCTATGGACATATCCTTGTATGCCACTGTCATGGAAGAGGAGGAAGAGCAGTGCAGGATGGAGCAAAGGAAAGTCAGACATCATTTGCTGCAAGAGGCCTCAGAATTCATCTCATTGCCTAACTCATATCTTCTGGGTAACACAGCCTATGCCTCATAGCCTCACCTCCATCTGCTCCACTTTCCTATAAAGGCACATTCCCTCAATCCAGTACCCATCTAAAACCATGACAACGTATCAGCTCTCTTTGGCCTTACATGAATGAATAAGTCAGCACCAAATAAGTGCACCATTTCCTGTAACTCTAACCTCCATTAATGAAAAAGCCTCAAGTCAGTACATATTCCATTTTATTACAGAGAATTTCCAAAATGGACCCTCGTGCATAATTGACAGATCAGGAAACAGCAGCTCCAGGTTTTTACAGAGGCACAGTGCCTCTAATATGCTTCCAGTGCTATTCGAGAAAACATGCTTATTTATATGTAATTTAAAATTCTGCAGCCATTTCAGGTGTACTCAATGCAGACACCAAAAATACAGCCATAGAGGAAGTTCCGACACACCATTATTCAGATGAAAAATGGGAGCAAATGTTTGGTGCCCATTTTTCCGTAACATCAAATTCATTTTTCAGGCTCTATTTCAGAACAGGAAAAGGAAAGTTTACACTAATAGATTTGCATGCTGGGAATGTTGCTACAAATGTTGCTTCTAATTTTTTTGTGAGGCAAGTCCACTCTCTAGTGAACAGCATGTGCTAGTTGAGACCCATATCTCTCCACACATGAGAACAGGCTAGGCCATTCAGCCCCTCGAGCATGTTCCGCATACAGTTAAATCATGACTGATGTGTGTCTTAACTCCATCATCTGCCTTGGTTCTGTAAACATGAATACCTTGGCCTGCCAAAAAGTTATCAATCTCAGTTTTGAAATTCTCCATTGGCCTAGACGCAACAGTGTTTTGGGGAAGAGAGCTCCAGAATTCCACTACATTTGTGTGAAGAGGCGCTTCCAACATCACCCCTGAACGATTTAGTTCTAATCGCCTTGTTCTGGACTCTCACTGACATAGGTCTTCCTACTGGCTACCTGCTTCTACATCAAAGAAAGAAAACCCAACAGCCTGCTCCTAAGTTATCATTAATGCCAGTCTTAGTTGCCTGCTAGAAAGTACATGACAAGTGGTAAAAACACATCTTTCAATTATCCCTCCTCCATGCAAAACTGACATCCCTGTGTTGTGTGGTACTGGTTATTGGTGCTCCAGTAGGCAATGCTAGTCTACCAAATAAACCTCAGAAAGTTGACGTGCCTGAATGCATCTCCCATTAGCTTGTGACTCCCTTGTTCAGTCCAGTGAACTGTCTTAAAAAGGGGCTTTCTACCCCCCATTCAAAGTAGCAGCAAGCAGTTACCTCAACCTCAGAGCAACAGAGTTCAAGGAAAGGGCTACAATTTCAGTTTCAGATTATGTGCATCACCTGAAAATGCCTGCACTTAGGGAAAACAAAACACAATCTTGGAGTCAGCTAATTCCCATAGCTGCACCAGATCTGCATTCAGATCAAATGTTGGAGATTTAGTCAATGTGCAAATTGAATATTCCGTGACTGGAGGCAGTCATTTCCATTGTAATGAAAAACTTATTCTACTTCTCTTCATGGGCTAAACAGCAGAATATTAATGATCAGATTTTCACTTTTATTATAACAAGACTGTTGTTCTATCCAGACATTTGGGAAGTGATTGGAATGCTGGGCTTCACATTACGAAGTTTCCCCTGGATCTTGTTAGTCTTTAGAAATAGTGAATGTACTTATCATTTTTTGTTTATATCTTTTTCATACTTAAAACCACGGATCAATTATAGTGCTCATGTATGCTTGGTGCTGACTGTGTATTTTCTGCCGCTTCATCAATGACCTTCCCACTATCATAAGGTCAGAAGTGGGGACGTTTGCTGATGATTTATGATGTTCAGTACCATTCGCAGCTCCTCAGATAATGAAGCACTCCATGAGCATATGGAGCAAGACCTGGACAATATCCAGGCTTGGGCTAATAAGTAGCAAGTAACATTCGCACCACACAAGTACCAGGCAATGACGATCTCCAACAAGAGAGAATCTAACCATCTCCCCTTGACGCCTTGACATTCAATGGCATTACCATCGTTGATTCCCCCACTATCAACATCCTGAGGGTTACCATTGACCAGAAACTGAACTGGAGCAGCCACATAAATACTGTGGCTACAAGAGCAGGTCAGAGTCTGGGGATTCTGCGGTGAGTAACCCACCTCCTGAACCCCCAAAGCCTATCCACCATCTACAAGGCACAAGTCAGGACTGTGATGGAATACTGTCCACTTGCCTGGATGAGTGCAGCACTCAGGAAACTCGACACCATCCAGGACAAATGGCAGCCTGCTTGATCGGCACCCTATCCACTACATTAAACATTCATTCCTTCCACCACCAACGCATAGTAGCAGCAATGTGTACTATATACAAGATGCACTGCAGCAACTCACCACGCCTCCGTCACTAGCACCTTCCAAACCTGCGACCTCTTCCACCTAGAAGGACAAGGGCAGCAGGAACATGGAAACACCACCATCTGCAGGTTCCCCTCCAAACCACACACCATCCTGACTTGGAAATATATTGCCGTTCCTTCACTGTCGCTGGGTCAAAATCCTGGAACTCCCTTCCTACAGCACTGTGGGTCTACCTACCCCACATGGATTGCAGCGGTTCAAGAAGGCAGCTCACCATCACCTTCTCGAGGGCAATTAGCGATGGGCAACAAATGCTGGCCTTGCCAGTGAAGCCCACATCCCATGAAATGAACTTTTAAAAATTGTATTCTGCGATTCTGAACCTTTTTTGTTTTTATATCCGAGCAGATCATTTTCAATTTTCTAAATAATCTGACACAATTTCCAGCATATTCAGAGTTACCACTCGTGAGCACACTGGGTGGAGTGGTCTTTAAGTCTACAATAAGTTAAAAGTGCACTGCCTTCCTGAGAATGCTCTTGGGGAGAGAGAACAGCTAAATGTGTTGCACATTATTTTCATCATGTTGATATCAGCTACACATGGCATAACGGTGCCATTCAGTGTGGTTCACCTCACCTCACCATGAGTTTTTAAACAATTGCTTTCAATTTTTTCTGTTAAGATTACTGCCCTTTTAAGACCTTTTAATTTTTTCACCTGTATTTTTAATAATTGTTTTCTATAGTTGAAAAATTGCAGGCTAGGACTCTTGTCTTTTTGTGAATACAAGTCATTTTTTAAAAATCATTTTAGTTAAAGCACAAAAAAGATTTTCTGGAATAACACTGCATTTACACATGGGAACAGAGGACTAAGATTAGGCCATTCGGCCCCTCGAGTGTGTTCCACCATTCAGTTAGATCATGGCTGATCTGTATCTTAACACCATCTACTTGCCTTGGTTCAGTAACCCTTAATGCCCTTGCCTAACAAATATTATTTATTTTATATTATATTTATTATTAATATTGTCCACTAACATTTAGTGATTTCTGTGATTGGACCCCTAAATCCCTCTGCTCAACCACAGTTTGGAGCTTCTTGCCATTTAGAAAATATTCTGATCTATCTTTCCAAAGTCCAAAGTCCAAAGTGGAAGACCTCACACATCCCCACATTAAACTCCATTTGCCACAGTTTTGCTCATTCACATAATCTATCAATGTCTCTTTACAACTTTCTGCTTCTATCTACTATTTACTGCACCACCAACTTAGTGATATCAGCAAGCTTAAGTATATGACTCCTTATTTCTTCATCCAAGTCTTTCATAAATATAGTGAAAAGCTGTGCTCCAGTACAGATCCTTGGCAGAACACCACTAGGCACGTCCTGCCAAATTGAGTACATACCCATTCTCCCATTCTCTATGTCCTCCTGGCAACCTTCCATCTCATGAGACGATGGGCTGCGCCTTGATGGTCAACTCTATGTTAAGCACCGCCTGGTGTGGCTCAGGAGCCCCACTCTGGCATGGCAGTTTCTGCCACACTTGCTGCACATGAAGGCAGTCGGCTGAGAAGGTGCAAGTCAGCTGAGCTTTCCATTTCTCCTCACCTCTTCCGATGCCCCTCCTTTCCGTCAGTCTCCAGAGGTACTGGCCATTAGTGGATATCTCCCAGTTGTCTGTGTTGATGTCCGCCATCTTCATATATGAACGTCCAGCAGGTCATGACCCAGTGGCCAATTCAGCGTACAGAAGGTCTTTGTGTGTATGGCCATCATCGATCTGATGAACATGGCCAAGCCATCGCAGACATCATTGGTTTAGTAATGAGTGTTTGCTGATGGAATTAGCATGCTCCAGGACTTCTGAGTTGATGCCCTTGTCCGGCCAAGACATGCTGAGGATACAACTGAGACTGCAAAGGTGGAAACTGCTCAGCCTTTTCTCCTGCCTGGCATAAGTTGTCCAGGTTTCACTACTGTAGAGGAGTGTACTGACAGACAGAGGCTTGGTAGACTTGCAGTTTGTTGTTCTCCATCAGATTGCTGTTGCTCCATAATCTCTTACTCAACTTGGATATAACATTTGCAGCTTTTATAATGCGTGTGTTGATTTCAGCATCAAGTGACAGATTGGTGTTTGTGGAACCTAAATATATGCAGCTAACAACCTCCGGTGTCACATTGTCAATGTTTGATTGATGGCGGCATGGCAATGTCATATCCTGGACTGTGACATTCATCTTCCTGATGCTGATGATCAAACCAAACTCTTTACAGTTGTGAGAGAGTCTGTCTATTTGCTGCTGAAGGCGTTTCTTGGTATGGAATGCTAGTGCGGCATCATCGGCATAGAGCAAATCTCTGGTGAAGACGGCATACATTTGTCTTGGATCTCAGGTGGGCAAGGCTGAACAGCTTTCTGCTGGTTTAGGTATGTAAGTAGACACCCTCTTTAGATGAACTGAAGGCATATGAAAGCAGCAAAGAGAAGAATGTGCCAAAGGTATCGGTGCCAGAACACAACCCTGTTTGACCCCACTGCCGATCTCAAAGGGTTCTGATCATAACTGACTTAACTTTCCATGTTGTCATGGAAGGAGGAAATCACACTTTAGCAGGCTTTAGCGGGCAGCCAATTTTCTCCAGCAGCTTAAATATGCTCATATGATTGAATTCCTTGGTGAGGTTGATAAAGGCAAAATATAGTGGTCTCCTCTGTTCATAGCATTTCTCTAGCAGCTGCTCGATTGAGAAAATCATGCCGATTGTGGATCATCTGGTTCTGAAACTATGCTGCGATTCGGGATTGATACATTCGGCCTCGATCTGCAGTTTAACAAGGGCAACAAGGCAAATACTTTTCCCACGGTGGTCATCAGGGAGATGCCTCGATAGTTGTTGCAATCGCTGTGGTTGCCCTTGTTCTTGTACAAGGTCACAAACTTTGCATCACGCATATCCTGAGGGATTGGACCCTCCCTCCAGCAGAGACAGAGAAATTCATGCAGATGCTTCAAGAATGCTAGTTTCCCCTGCTTGGTGAGTTCAGGCCATATAGCATCATCACCTGGAGCTTTGCCAATGGCAAGTGAATCTATCTCCTTTCTCCTAACCAATTCCCTATTCAAGCAAATAGGTTGTGTCTAATTCCATGCACTCTCACATTTGTTAACAGTCCCTTATGTAAAGTCTTGTTGAATGTCTTGTTGAAGTCCTTATAAACAACATCTAAAGACACTCACTTATCTACCACATTAGCTACCTCCTCAAAAAATACAACGAGTTTCATTAGACATGACTTTACCCTTTAAAAATCCATGTTGGCTCTCTCCAATTAGCTTATATCTGTCCAAATGCAGAGTCACTCTGTCCCTAATAACAGATTCTAATAACTTTCCCACAACAAATATTAGGTCACTAGGCCTATAATTTTCTCATTGATCTTGTCTGCTCTTCTGAAATAATGGTGTGACATTGGCAGTTTTTCACTCCAATTGCTGAATTGAGAGAGTTTTGGAAGGTCATGACTAACACATCAACAATTTCTTCACCTATTTCTTTCAATACATTGTGATGGAAACCATTAGATCCTGGAGATTTGTTTATCTTTAACAACACTAGTTTCTCCTTCAGCATGTTTTATGTATATTGAATTTAGTTAGTTCCTCCCATTGATTTATTTTTAGTTTTCCTTGCATCTGTTGTATTTTATCCTCATGCTCCACTGTGAAAACTGGTACAAAGTAACTACTTAATGGCCGGGATTTTACGGGCCCCACTGAGGCGGATTCGGAGGCCAGAGGGGCATGGAGTAATGCGACGGGTGGTGGGGGTGTCGGGGCAGAGGGCCAGTCATCTTCCCTTCGCCCGCCGATCTTCCCAGGGGCAGGATAGGCCGATGACGGCCTTCTTGTCCAGAGGCCAGTTGAGGCCCTTAAGTGGCCTATTAAGGGCCAATTCTGGCCACAGCTGGCATCTTACTAACATCGGGGTGGGACGGTGGGGGAGGCGGTTGGTGGTGGAGGGAGTCTCTGCCACGTTGGGAGATGCCTTGTAAACAAGACGCCTTCCCTGCAGGCTTGGGGGAGGAGTCCCTCCTTCATGGGCAATTTGTGGCCCACAGAGAACCCCCACTTTGGACAACTTTACCCCCGGGACTGAACAACCAACCCCCATCCCCCTCACTTCCCCCCCCCCCCCCCCACCCCACCCCCTCAGTAGGGCCTTCCAGACTACTTCTC
This sequence comes from Heterodontus francisci, assembly GCF_036365525.1. Lineage (NCBI taxonomy): Eukaryota > Metazoa > Chordata > Chondrichthyes > Heterodontiformes > Heterodontidae > Heterodontus > Heterodontus francisci. The sequence continues at coordinate 54,370,859 of NC_090394.1, forward strand.
CGGGGTTCCAGCACTGGGCCTGGGTCCAAGGCCTCTGCAGTACCGACAGTGGCCAGCACTCCTGGTGGCCCTGCTGATATTGCTGAGCTGCCAGCCCTCTGATAGGCTGGCAGCTCTTGGAGATGGGATCCCTATCCTTTAAAGACTTTAAAGAGCAGGGATCCCGCCTCCTAAAAATTTGATTCAAAAAGACCAGAGGATCACTCTGGAGGGGGGTTGCAGGGGAGGCATGAAAATGCTGAGGCGGGGTTCACCCCACCTTTTTGGCCCACTGCCGGGAGCCCCGCCTCCAGCACAAAATCCAGCCCAGTAAGTCTGCCATTTCCTGATTTCCAATTATAATTTCATCTGGGTCTGTCATTAAGGGACCCACATTATTCTTAGGCACACTCTTTCTCCTAATATAATTGTAAAAAGCCTTTAGTGTTGCCTTTGATATCCCTTATAAGCTTTTCCTCATATTTTCTTTTTGCATCTTGTAAGTGTCAAGACTTAACACTTTTTTCTACCCCTTTACTGTTCTTTATATCTTTCCCAGTCCGTGGGATCTCTATCGTTCTTTGCCTTTGTATGAGCCCTTTCTTTTCATTTTATGCTATATCTTTAATATATCAACAGCTAGGTATAAATAAACTTGCTACAAAACTTCCTTTGAACTAGTGCGAAAATCATTTCACTTACCTATTAGCATTTTGATGAATATTTATTAATGAATAAAATTGCACCGGTAGAAGAGTGCTGTAATTGAGGACACACATTTGATTGAAGTATGAAACCTATTTAAGTCATCTCTACTCAAAATAAATCCATCATAAAGAGCTGAGTTGATGATCTTCATTATGAGACACAAAAGTGAGTTCTTTATTCTCCAGACAAGACTTAATCGAGTTGCTTATACATTTTGCTCAATTATGGCTTTCTTAAAAATTATAATGAGTATAAAAGCTTCATTGCCAAGAGATCTAATCAACTTTGGAATTCTTATTTTAGGTATGAGAAGGCAGAGTAGCTTGATGTTAATATTTGATTGATGACATTTAGTTGAAACCAACTTACCAATGTTCTTGATTTATTTTAAAGTGAGCTGAGATTTGTTTCAGTGAAGAACCAAGGTTGAAAAGTTCTAAATTGCTTTTAAATCAGACGATTCTAAAGCACTATATATTGCAATTCAGAGATAGATGTTGCAATTAATCATATGAGAGCACTATCAACTTTTTGATCTGTACTTCAATTAAACATTGAGGAAGTTCAAGTTACAGGAATTTCCTGAAGTATAATTGAACAATTAGTAGCCTCTTAGTTTGTGCTGTAACATCACAGACAATGCATTACTAAGATGTACTTTGTTACTCAATTAATTCAGGCAGTAATTCCATCAGTGCCATCTAGGCTGATGAGAAGTTGACCGGAATGATCAATGTTTTACTTACATCTATTGCAACTACTTCAATCCTATGACTGTGTATAATGCACAATATTTTTACGAATACAGAGCACGGAATAATATCTGGCTTGAAGGACCGAGTGAAGGGAAAAAGAAAAACTAAAATCCTTGTAAATGATCAGATTAAGAGGCACACGTGCCTGTTCATGTCTGTCTGGCTGACCAGTAGAAGTGGCCATGAGATCGTAAGGACCTCAGGCCTGAGATGATGCTGCAAAGACAGATACCAAACAATCTTTATCTTTAATTTTGCGTGAACTTTGTACTTACCTTCATGAGGAATACAGAGTTGGAGAATGCGACATTTTTCAATTTTTGGAAACCTTTGGGTCAATTTTATGAATGTGTGGGGAGCCCTGTCCAATCAAGAAATTGCGGGGAATGCTCAACGAATCCTTATAAAAGACAGGCATACTAGGATCCATGCAGGTTCCCATAGTGACATATTTTAGTTGGAGCAAGTGAGTGAAGTTATAGGAAAAGCTATGAGAACAAGTTCAGCCAGGCAGAGGAGGGCAATGGATGGAAATTGGCTGGGCCACTGTTTAAGGAAGAAGTGGAGGACTCACAGGCTGTTCTGGTGGAGGATGGAGGTGTAGAGGGACTGAATATTAATTGTGAAAACAAGACGATTAGTGTCAGGAAACTAGAATGGTTAAGAGGAAATAAGTTCTGTGTGACAGGAGCAAGCTTGCTGGTGTTGGCAACCACTTCTGGAATTTTCCACTAGAAGCAAAGGCTGTTGTGGAATATGTCTTCCCATATTTGGTGGGCATATTCAAACAATAGCAGATTGAGGGGAATGATGGGAATATAGGAATACATCCTCCGGTCTATTTCCCATTTCTAACACAGCAGCAATGCTGGGAATCAAGAATTTCATTGCATTTCTGATGCATTGTTAAGGCAGTGAAGGTGCTACAAATATTTAAACCCACATATGATTTTCAAAACTGTTTTGAAAGCTGATCTTTGATTTTGGCCGACATTGGGTGGTTGGGAAGTGGAGTGTTTGGGACATCCACCTGATAGCAGCTGTGGAATGATTGACCAAAGTCTATGGTCTTACCTCATTCAAGCTGCTTGAAAATGAGAGGGGCTAAAAAATCCAACAACTCCACCATGGAGCCCAGCTGATCCAGGTAAATTTGAGAAGAGGGAGGGTGATGAGTTGATCCTGGGCGAGGAGGGTCGACATATTTGGAGTCAATTTTTGTAGTCCCTAAAGTGCAGTGTTTCTCCTGAACCCACAAAAATCATTTATACATCTTTTCTTTCCTTGAAATGCTTGCTGCGATTCCTTTAAGGACTGCTCAATGCCAGGTGCATAGCATACCTATTGATACCTCAACATTGCATTGGGATCCTATTGTTATCAGTTTGCAGGAGTGATGCCTGAACACTACAGATGGGGCAGCGAGTGCTGAACTGTGACCACCTTACTTCAGCTGATGAATCAGTACTGCTCCATGTTGAACACCACTTGGAAGAAGCACAGAGGGTAGCAAAGGCAGAGAATGTACTCTGGGTGGAGGACATCAATGTCCACCACCAAGAGTGGCTCAGCAGCACCACTACTGACCGAGCTGGCTGAGTCCTGAAGGACAAATCTGCTAGACTGGGCCAGCGGCAGGTGGTGAGAGAACCAACAAGAGGGGGAAAAAAATGACTTGACCACACCCTCACCAATCTACCTGTCACTGATCCTCCTGCCCATTACAGTATTGGTAGCAGTGACCACTGCACAGACTTGTGGAGACAAAATCCTGTCTTCACACTGAGGATACACTCTATCATGTTGGGTGGCACTACCACCTTGCTAAATGGCTTAGATTCAGACAGATGTAGCATCTCAAAACTGGGAATCCATAAGGCGCTGTGGCCATCAGCAGCAGTGGAATCGTATTTCTCCACAATCTGTAACCTCGCAGCTCGGCATATCCCTCACTCGACCATTACCATTAAGCCAGGGGATCAACCCTGGTTCAATGAGGCGTATAGGAGATCATGACAGGAATAGCTAAAAATGAAGTGCCAACCTGGTGAAGCTACAACACAGGACTATATGCATGCTAAACAGTAGAAGCAGCATGTTATAGACAGAGCTAAGCAATTCCACAATCAACAGATCAGGTCAAACCTCTGCAGTCCTGCCACATCCAGTCGTGAATGGTGGTGGACAATTAAATAACTAACAGTAGGAAGAGGCTCCACAAACATCCCCATCCCCAATGATGGGGAAGTTCAAAACATCAGTGCAAAAGGCAAGGCTGAAGCATTTGCAACCATCTTCAGCCAGAAGTGCTGAGTGGATGATCTATTTTGTCCTCCTCCTGAGGTCCCCAGCATCACAGATGCCAGTCTTCAGCCAATTCAATTCACTCCACATGATATCAGAAAATGGCACTGGATACAGCAAAGGCTTTGGGTCCTGATAACATCCCAGCAGTAGTAGCGAAGACTTGTGCTGCAGAACTTGCCATGCCGTTGGCCAAAATATTCCAGTACACCTACAACACTGGCAGCTACCCGACAATGTGGAAAATTGTCCCGGTCTGTCCTGTCCATAAAAAGCAGGACAAATCCAATTCAGCCAATTACCATCCCATCAATCCACTCTCAATCATCAACAAAGTGATGAAAGCTGTCATCAATAGTGCTCATTGAGTGGCACTTATTCAGCAATATCCTGCCCACTGATGCTCAGTTTGGGTTCCACCAGAGCCACCCAGCTCCTGACCGCGTTACAGCCTTGGTCCAAACATGGATAAAAGAGCTGAATTCCAGAGGTTAGGTAAGAGTGCCTGCCCATGACATTAAGACAGCATTTGACCAGTGTGGCATCAGGATGTCTAGCAAAACTGGAGTCAATGGGAATCAGGGGGAACATTCTCCACTGGTTGGAGTCATACTTAGCACAAAGGAAGATGGATGTGGCTGTCGGAGGCCAATCATCTCAGCCCCAGGACATCACTGCAGGAGTTCCTCAAGGCAGTGTCCTAGGCCCAACCATCTTCAGCTGCTTCATCAATGGCCTTCCCTCCAACATAAGGTTAGAAGTGGGGATGTTCATTGATCATTGCACAGGGTACAGTACCATTTGCAATTCATCATATACTGAAGCAATCCATGCCTGCATGCAGCTAGATCTGGACAACATTCAGGCTTGGGCTGTTAAGTGACAGGTGACATGCATGCCAAACAAGTACCAGGCAATGACCACCTCCAACAAGAGAGAATCTAACCATCTCCCCTTGACATTCAATGGCATTACTGCTGCTGAATCCCCCAGCATAAACATCCTGGGAATTACCACTGACCAGAAACTTAACTGGATCATGATGAAAAGGTAACAGACTTGAAACATTAACTCTGCTTCTCTCTCCACAGATGCTGCCTGACTTGTTGAGTATTTACAGCACTTTCTGTTTTTATTTTAGATTTCCAGCATCTGCAGTATTTTGCTTTTATTATCCATCCATATAAATACTGTGGCTACAGGAGCAGGTCAGAGGCTGGGAATTCTGCAAGCAAGTAACTCACCTCCTGACTCACCAAAGCCTGTCCACCATCTACAAGGCATAAGTCAGGAATGTGATGGAATACTCTCCACTTGCCTTGATGAGTGCAGCTCCAACAACACTCAAGTAGTTTGACACCATCCAGGACAAAGCAGCCCGCTTGATTGGCACCCCATCCACCACTTTAAAAATTCACTCCCTCCACCACTGGCACACAGTAGCAGCAGTGTGTGCCATCTCCAAGATGCTCTGCAGCAACTCACAAAGGCTCCTTCAACAGCACCTTCCAAACCCGCGACCTCTACCAACTAGAATGACAAGGGCAGCGGATGCATGGGAACATCACCACCTTCAAGTTCCCCTCCAAGTCACACACCATCCTGACTTGGAACTATATCGCCGTTCCTGCACTGTCGATGGGTCAAAATCCTGGCATTCCCTTCCTAACAGCAGTGTGGGTGTACCTATCCCACATGGACTGCAGTGGTTGAAGAAGGCAGCTCACCTCCACCTTCTCAAGGGCAATTAGGAATGGGCAATAAATGCTGGCCTTGCCAGTGATGCCCACATCCCATAAACAAATGAAAACAAAAACACACACAACCACCCTGCTCTGCCTGGCAGCAAAGCCAACAACCAGCCCCAATGTTTTGAATTGGGCTCAGGAGCTGCAGGCCACGCTACGCCTGTCACAACACCTTTCCTGTTGCTACCTGATGCAGGTGATTCAGTCACATCACAAATATTTTTTTGAAGCCCATCATAAAAATTTAAATGAGTCTGAAGACTTGCCACTTAGCACTTCGTCGAATGGGTGGGCAATAAGCCCACGCCATGCAACCACCAATCCTAGGCAATGTTTTCCAGGAGAGACCAGGGTAGAATTTTCACCTGATTGCACCTGTTACTGTTACCATTCACCCATCACTCCTGTGCTCACTGACCTACATTGGCTCCCTATCTAGCAACACCTTGAATTCAAACATTATCAACCTTGTGTTCAAATCCCTCCATGTCCTAGCCCCTCCCTATCACTCTGCCCTCCTCTAACTCCACGACAGTCTGAGACCTCTGCTGTCTTTCAATTCTATCCTCTTCTACATGCCCAATTTTCATTTCTCTGCTATTGGTGGCCGTGCCTTCAGCTGCGTATGCCCTGAGCTTCGGAATTCCCTGCAGAAACCTCATCCTCTCCTGTGAAGACTGACATAAAGTAAGTATGAGTCTGCCATTTCCTTCCTTTCATTTGCAGAACTGCCCAAATTTGTTTTTAAAGGGCCCACATTATCCTTATTTACCCTTTTTCTTCTAATATAAATGTAAAACATTTTGATGTGAATCCTGATATCCCTCACCAGTTTCTTTTCATATTACCTTTTTGCAGACCTTACTATCTTTTTTAGCCTTCCTTTGCAATTCTTTGTATCTCTTCAAGTCCCCTGAATCTACACTATTCATTGCACTTTTGTATGCTCTTTCCTTTAGATTTATGTTATCTCTCACTTCTTTTGACAACAATGCCTTTTTTAGTAAGTAAGTAGAGTTCTTGGTCCTTAGGGGTATATACTGGTTTTGTATGTCCCGCTGTACATCTGTAATTTTATCCGATAACAGTTTTGGCCAGATTGCTGTTGTCAAGTCTCTGTTGCATCCTGTTAAAGTTAGCCTTACGAAAACCTCAAATCTTAGGACTGAACTTTTGCCTCAGGGAGGGGAAACAGGAGCCGGGATGTTTCCGGGTCCCGAACCAGCCCCCAGGGGGAAGCAGCCACTCCTTGAAATTTTAACAGGGGCACCCCCGCCCTTTATTTGGCATGGAGACAGGTTCCTGTCAAATTAAGGGTGGCGGGTGGGCTCTCGATGCTGGAGGACCAATTAGAAGCTTTCCAGCTTCAGAAGAGGAGCCAGCTGCAGTAAAAGGTAAGTAACTGAGAGGGTGCTTCCAGTAAAAAGATGCCTTCTCAGCCACTTTTTCAAAACTTGAATCAAAAAATACAATAAGCAGCCAGGCCACCACTTTTGGTTGCGGGTGGTGGGAGCCCCTCTGCAGGGCGGTCTTTGACTGTACCCCGACGCAGACAGGCAGGGAGGGCCTGTAGACCTGCCTGGAGCACTGGTACCCAGCCTGTCGCCGGGTGCCGCCTTCAGGCAGTAAACCTGTCCCCCGCATCCCACCCCGCCCCCGTCACATCAGAAAATGGAGCCTCCTTATTCCTTGCTTAATAAGGCTCTTAACGAGCCTATTTGCTTGCTTGCCTTGAATTTTGGACAATGTCAAGAAAAGGGTGGGGAAGCTGGCATCATAATTTCTGTGCCCCGTATGCCTCCATGTTAAGTTCAAACCTAACACTGAATTCTGTCATATTATGATCACTGTTAAACAAATGTTCTCTTACTGTTAGATGTCTGCTTTAGGTGCCCTTGTTAAGATTGTAGTGTGATGAGGGGAGTAGGAGCAGGGCCTGCACTGCTTGAGATTCTTCAGTGGCTGCTATGTGCTATATAACGACCGACAACAAGGTAATTCAAACAAAATTAAAAATTCAAGCGTGGTTCCTGTGGTATCTGGAGGAGCAGGAGTGATCCACCAGCTTCACCTTTATTTGTATTTGAATATTGAATCCCCTTGTTGCTGCTCTCCTCCACACCCATCCACTGCCACCCCAACCCCCACCAGCCCCCACCCCCAGGGGTTACCTTCAGGCCTCTGTTGCCGAGGCAAGCAGTCCACCATTCATTGTTTCAAAATGGACAAGCTGCCTGCGGAAGTGCAACAGGTGGCAGCAGATCACCCAAATAATGTTAGTGAGGTCCGAGGTCTAATTTTGGGCCTCTCTTGGGCCTCCTGGTTGGACATGTGCTCTGCAAATGGCGCCAATATTAGGCCCAACAACAAGCCTAAATGAATTTCCACCCCACAAGCTTCTTATTGCGACTGATATTCAAACTATATATTTTAAATTATAACTTAACTATTATTGCTTCATTATCTTAAAATCTCTGTGCCACATATCATTCCCTGGATGATAAGGGAGGCAGGCAATTCTTCAGTATTTACTACTGTTACTCGAGACCTTGTCATGAGCTGTCCAAATTAGCTTATCCATTAATTCTCCTGCTTCCTTGTAATAAAGGGAAGAAAGGTAATGAGTGAACTACCTTTGTGGCGACAAAACAGTTTGGGATATCAATATATGGGAAATTCTGTGTTCTGCTGGCTAAGAAAAACTTGTGTTATGATTAATTTGACCACCAATCTAACTCATACATACAAAGATACATTTGAAGAGTTTGGTAACTTTTTCTATATAGATTATAGAAATGGCTGTTTATGTTTTTACTTTGCTCAAATGTGAAAATCCTCAAAATATTCAGTTAACTCAATCACTTCCTACTGTTGACAATACAGTTGCCACAGATAACAGGTAGAGCATCAGCTTTTATTTTTCACCAATCATGGTTACCGTGGCAATATATGGATATTTAACAGAGAATTATTTTCTTTTTGGCATTTTGAGAAGTCAGAATGATTCTGTCAGTCTCCAGAATAACCGCTTTAAGAATTTTGATTGGCAGACAAGGTGGGGGAAGGGCGTGTGGGTGAATAAAAGGAAAAATGGTCCTTTCATGCAAAGCTTGCTGGGAATCCCAAGGCTAAAAATACATCAGCCTGTGAACCTCTTCCCCTCTGGGTCTGGCACTGTGAATCTGTTTTTTTTTTGCTCTTGCTCTTTTCTAGTTAGTTTAATAAACCCAGCCTTGGCCTGGGACCTGGCTGGTGAATATTTATGGCTAAATTAATTAGCTACTTCAGCATAGTGTAACTAGTGAATTGCTTCAAAGGTAGCCTGAGATGCATTCTATGAAATGAAAGTGAAGTAGCTATGAACAACTGAGTCTAACTCCTGAACCTTCCTCAAGGCTTGAAGATTTCTGAGTTACCACTCCACAAAGTTTTGGACTTTTTTTTTATTCATTCATGGGATGTGGGCATCACTGGCTAGGCCAGCATTTATTGCACATTCCTAATTGCCCTTGAGAAGGTGGTGATGAGCTGCCTTCTTGAACCGCTGCAGTCCATGTAGAGTAGGTACACCCACAGTGCTGTTAGGAAGGGAGTTCCAGGATTTTGACCCAGCGACAGTGAAGGAACGGCGATAAAGTTCCAGGTCAGGATGGTGTGTGACTTGGAGGGGAACTTGCAGGTGGTGGTGTTCGCATGCATTTGCAGTCCTTGTCCTTCTAGTTGGTAGAGGTTGCAATAGAGGTATTGCAATAGCAACCAGTTTTGAGTGGGCTTCCCAGAAATTTATCAAATTTAATTCTGACACATTAATTTAAAAAAAAATTATTTTTAATACCTATTGGGGCTGATTTTCCATTCTGGAGGACATTCAGTGGGCAATGGCCAGATTACCCAATGTCACTGCTGTGATGTTCTTGGGACTGAAGTAAGTTTCAGCTGAGTTTATTAAGCGATATGAGAAAGAGACAGCATGCTGTTGAAACAATGGATTCTTCTGTATTCCCTTCTTACTTTCACTTTTCCTTTGCTGGCATGTGTGTGTGTATAGTAGCCTCAAGTGGACAAAATGTACAATGCAATTTTCAAAACACTACAACTGCCGAGAGACCTGAGTAATTTTCACGGTCAGGCCTCATTAACATGCCGTTGGTGAACTGCTTGCATGTTTAGAGCAAGGACAATTGTCTTGCTGATTACAAGGGTGGGGGAGTGGAAGGATATCCAGCCATCCAGCTGTGGAACCAAGCCATCTAAACTGTATTAAGGGGAGACAGGCAATAGTGTGGACAGGGTCTGGCGAAGGGACTAACAGTGAGTGGGATGATTTTTCTGGGGCCAGGTGGAGCATGGCAGTCCCCATTCCCCTGACTCCTTCTTCCCCATTCCATGATCCATATTCCTGTCTCCCTTTCTCCCCCAACCTCCAATCCCCCATTCCTCAGTCTCCCTCTCTCCCCTTTCACCTCACCCCCATTCCCTAATAGCAGCAGTGCCCAGCAGATCTGTGTCCATTTCCTGGAGTTGTCCAGGAACTACAGGAGGGTTGGCAATTTTATGTTCAGGAAAGCCTAAAATTACATCAGGGTCCTACGTGCATCATAGAGTCCCAATTTACATGAGGTTTTGAGCTGTCCATATAAAGAAGCCCAAAAATAGCCACTGCCCAGACATCAGTAGGAACAGAGCAGTAAGATATGATGCCTCAATTTGCAGTGAGCTACCAACCTATTCCTATTCAGTGAAGGGTATAGAAATTGAGCTCTTGGGCCAGAATTTTACGCCACCCCAATGAGCCGGATGGTGGTGGGGGAAGGGAGGTGGGTGGCGTAAAATGGAGCGGAAGGCTCCAGGAGGCTTTTCTGACGCTCCCGCCTCCGCCCCCCTTTACGTAGGGCAGGGGGTGGGGTGGTGCGAGAAATGGCCCATCCGCCCCAGGCCAACTTAACGGCTACTTAAGGGCCTTTGCCCACCTCCAGGCAAATTTTACACATGGCGAGCAGGTGTCCTGGAGCCAGGAAAAGCCGCCTGTGAAAACCAGACGGCTGCCAATTGTCACATGGGTGGGGGCCCTGCTCATTGAGCACAGGGTGCCCGATGGAGGGCTTCCCCCGCTACCCCAACCACCCCCAGCACTCAACACGCCCCCCTTCCCCCCAATCGACCACTCTTGCCTCGCCGGGGCCCGACCGATTACCCCCAGCGAGGCAACCAAAACTTACCTGTCTTCTCAGCTCCATGTCTTCGGCTGGGCTGCAGTCCCAGCAGTGGCCACCGCTCCCGGGACTAAGAGCTGCCAGCCCGCCGATTGGCTGGCAGCTCAATGAGGCGGGACTTCCTCCCTCAAGTGGGTGGAAGTCCCGCCTCAGAACAATTAAAGCCTGAGGACCCATAAAATGCGGTCAGATTCCCAGGCGAGGCGGAAGCGGGTTCGGCAACGACTTTTCAGTCGGTGGTCGGCTCCCGTCCGCTCAAAGTGAAATCCCGGCCTGAGTGTTTCTTATATGAAGACATCTGCTTATGTTTGTCAATGAATTTTCACCGTCAGCAAAGCAAACCTCCTACCCTGGTTGTACTGTCTGGTTTTGGGGAGCACAAAGTGCCATTGATGATTAGATTTAGATTAGAGATACAGCACTGAAACAGGCCCTTCGGCCCACCGAGTCTGTGCCGAACATCAACCACCCATTTATACTAATCCTACACTAATCCCATATTCCCACCAAACATCCCCACCTGTCCCTATATTTCCCTACCACTATACTAGTGACAATTTATAATGGCCAATTTACCTATCAACCTGCAAGTCTTTTGGCTTGTGGGAGGAAACCGGAGCACCCGGAGAAAACCCACGCAGACACAGGGAGAACTTGCAAACTCCACACAGGCAGTACCCGGAATCGAACCCGGGTCCCTGGAGCTGTGAGGCTGCGGTGCTAACCACTGCACCACTGTGCCGCCGGCGGCCTGTGAAAACCAGACGGCTGCCAATTGTCACATGGGTGGCATTCCTAAGATTCAACCTTGATCTAGGCCTAAGAATTTGGATGAATAATATTAACACAAATATAGGATTGCATAGCTTGCACGTTTCCCCCAGAAGAGTACGTGTTACATCTTATATGGAAAATTAAGTTGTAATGAGTTCTTTATGTTGTCTGATGCAACATAAATGAGATGCGTGGAGCGCAGTTATGCTGAAGATCTCAAACAGGTTTATTAACAGCTAAACAAGTATGTACAATACAGAGCAAACTATTTACAGGACCTTCGGCTGGATGTTACAGTTGCAGAGTGACTCTGGATTGTAGTCACATGATTACATCCTGGTATTTAGCTCATTAGCATACTGAGATCTTAAAGGGACATCACTCACAACAAAGTAAGTTAACTGCTGCAGCACATCAGCAGTGGGGGAATGGTCGGAATGTAGTCCAATTATTTGGCACATATCTGGGCCAGACTCAGGCTCATGATGGGCTGAAGGGCCTGTTTCTGTGCTGTATAACTCTATGACTCAATGACAAATCCCAGAAACACTTATACAGAAAGCTAAATACTGAGATTGCTGTAAATCTGAAATGTAAACAGGAAATGCTGGAAACATGCAACAAGTTAGGCAGCATTTGTGGAGAGAGAAACAGAGTTAACGTGACATTTTGTCAGAACTGGAAAACGTTACAGAAGTAACAGGTTTTAAGCAAAAACAAAGGCAGGGAAGGGGTGGGAGTGGAGGAAAGAACGCATTCCAGAAACATTTGCCTGATTTAAAGTCAAAATTGGGTTGCAATATCTGCCTAAAGAATGTAACATGCAAGAAAGGACAAAACGTTGGGGCCTGGCTCCTCAAAGTGGGGGCAGGCCTCCGCAGAGAAATATTGTTGCAGTGAATTGCAAAACAGTAAACTATAAGGGTAAGTTTAATGTGTTTTCTGTCAATCATTTCATTATAATTATTTGCTATCTTATAAATTAAATGTAGGTGCCTGCTTAGATAAGTAGGCAGTGCATCAGTGTCAACACCTAGAAGTCCTGAGTTTAATCTTCCGAGAAAGCAGTAAGTCTTACACAATTTTATCCTTTATAAAGCTCTGGTTAGGCCATAACTAGAGTATTGCGTCCAGTTCTGGTCACCACACTTTAGGAAGGATGTGAGGGCCCTTGAGAAGGTGCAGTGGAGATTTACCAGAATGGTTCCAGGGATGAGGCATTTTAGCTACAAGGTTAGGTTACAAAAGCTGGGGTTGTTTTCTTTACAACATAGGAGATTGAGGGGAGATTTGATAGCGGTGTACAAGATTATGACAGGTTTGAATAGGGTAGCAAAGAAAAGCTGTTCCCACTATCTGATGGTACAAGGACTAGGGGACACAGATTTAAGGTTTTGGGCAAGAGATGCAAGGAGATGTGAGGAGAACTTTTTTTACGCAGCAAGTGGTAATGACCTGGAACTCGTGGCCTACCAAGGTGGTGGAAGTGGAGATGATGAATGATTTCAAAAGGAAATTAGATGGGCACTTGAGGGAAATAAACCTTTGGGGCGAGGCGTATAGCCGGGGAAGGTGACTGGATGAACTGGATGGACCGAATGCCCTCCTTCTGTGCCATTATGGCTCCAAATCCTAGGCCACTGTATTACCATTGGCCGAGACAGCAAAAGAACTCTGTGCTCTTCTTCAAGTAATGACCTGCAATTTTTTGCATTCATTTGAACTGGTAGGTTAGGCCTGGTTCTAACATTTCATTTGAAAGACACTACCACCGAATGCAGCACTCCCTCTATAACTCACTGTAGTGCCTTCCTAGATTATGTGCTCAATGCCTGGAATTGGATTTAAACTTATATGGGCTGAATTTTACCAGCCCCTCGATGTCCAGGATCGTGGCAGGAGGCCTGTAAAAGTACTTGCGGGAGCAGCACACCACGACCTCTGATGCCAATAAAGCACTGCCGCATTTTACCAGTGGCGGCGAGGCCTCGATATGGCAAGTGGCGGGGCCTTCATTAGCATATTGTAATGAATGCAAATACATGGTAAACAAACTACCTAGATTGGGCGGCCATCCCAAGGCGGTATTCCGGCCTGTAACCGGAAGTCCTGCGCCTTCCGATCCCTGTTTGGGGATTCAAGGTAAGACACTGGTGGGGAGGGGGGTGGTGTTTAATTGTCAGGTGTGGGGGGGAGCGGGAAAAATACTTTTTATTGGCTGTGTGGATGGCGGGAAGGGGTTGAAGGCAAAAGTGACGAGGTTGGGAGGAAAAGTGTGGGTCAGTAATAAAGTAAATTTTCTACATATTTGCCAATAAAAAAACATTGGTGGGGGGCTGGGGGTTGGGAAAGGGCTTTTAATTATTTTTTACTTGAAAATGCCCGATAATATGACTGTAAAAATTTAATTTGTTCCTAAGGGCTCGAAAGCCTTTAAAAATGGCACCGGCGCCTGCGTGGTGGCACCGGATGCCATTGCCGGGACAGAGTGGCCGCCTCTGTACATCATCAGCGGCTGCGCTTCCGTGTCTGAAGGCTGCCGAGTTCAAAGCGCACCCTAAGACTCTCATTCTGATGGGAGAGAAGGCTACCACTGAGCCACGCTGACATAAATCAGCATCAGGCTTGTACAGGTAGAACAGAATCATCAGTCATTACAGCGCCAAAGAAAGCCATTTGGCCCATCATGCCTGTGCCAGCTCTTTTACAGAGCTATCCAATTAGTTCCACGCTCCTGCTTTTTCCCATCCCCCTACAACTTTTCTCATTCAAGTATTTATCTAATTCCCTTTGAAGTTACTGTTAAAGCTGCTTCCACCACTCGAACAACTTACTGCAAAAAAGTATTCCCCTTAGCTCCCCTCTGATTCTTTTGCCAATTACCTGAAAAGTGATCAAATAAACATATTCGAGAAAAACGTTGGATTTTTACTTTGTTTTCAGGAACTGTAGCAGTTGTTCAGTCCTCAAACGGCTGACGCATTGCTGATTTCATGTATCTGCAATGTCGGTCGTGCAATGTTGGCAATAAGGAGGAATTGTTTTTTTCTCAAAGGGTCGTTAGTCTGAGGAATTCTCTTCCCCAGAAAGCAGTGGCGGCTGGGTCATTAAATTTATTCAAGGCTGAGTTCGATAGATTTTTGATAGACAAGGGAGTCAAGGGTTATGGGGGGCGGCTGACAGGAAAGTGGAGTTGAGACCACAACCAGATCAGCTATGATCTTGTTGAATGGCACAGCAGGCTTGAAGGGCTGAATGGCCTACTCCTGCTCCAAAGTCCTATGTTCCTAATAACAATAAAACTAGATGCATGGAGCATGCTCATTGCCCTAAAGCACGCAAGCAGCATCTGCAATGAATATGAATATTTCACCAATCATACTTCAGATACTCGTTAACAGGCTCAAGGGCCACTGTAAAATAAGGGATTTTAGCTGAGTATTGAAGACTCTTGGTCGTCCAATTTTCCATTGCGTCTACATGACTTCATGGCTGGAGTGGGGTGCCAAGTTGGCCAATTGGAATTAGATGAGGCCCAGGAGTTAAAATAACCTGGACTTCATTTCAAACTCACACCACTACTCACGCGTCCAAAACTGGCCCAGAATTAAAATAGGGGTCACAAAGTATTAAATGCCTACAGAGCATCAGATGATTTGCTATTGAGAGATTAGTGATCGTATCATAGATTTAGGCTGAAGAGGTGTAAATAGCAAGATGTTTCCATGGATTTTGTATTGGAAGCATTGGAGCTTGGTTCAACAGCTGTGCCACCGAGCTGTATTTCAACTTGCATCTATGCGAGACGTGCCTGAGATAGGCTGGAAGCTGTGTTACTGTAAGTGCTGCCATATATGATGTGTCAGATTTCATCTGCTGCAGCATGGTAGAGTATTAGTTGCATTGACTTAAAAGCATTTCCTAGCATCCTAGGAAAGTTATGGCAGCAATTTAAATATGTAAGCCTTCACTTTTTGTTATAGTATTGATTAAAGAAGTAAAATCTGTTCACAGCTTGTTTGTTAAACCTATCCTTAGGTCAGCTGACCAATGTTGATACCTGCAACATGGCCCCGCTTTATTGTGCGTACAGCAGCCTCGGCCCTAAGCTCTGGAATTCCCTCCCTAAACTTCTCTGTCTCTCCAACTCTCCCCTTTCTTTAAGATGCTCTCTAAAACCAAAGTCTTTGACCAAGCTTTTGGTCAACTGTCCTACTCTTCTGACGCCCTACGTCATTTTGACTACTCTTCTGACGCCCTACGTCATTTTGACAATTTCCAGTTTCCTGGTCCCAACCGCCTCCTCTTCACTATGGACGTCCAATCGCTCTACACCTCCATCCCCCACCAGGATGGTTTGAGGGCTCTCCGCTTCTTCCTGGAACAGAGGCCCAACCAGTCCCCATCCACCACCACCCTCCTCCGCCTGGCTGAACTTGTTCTCACATTGAACAACTTCTCCTTCAACTCCACGCACTTCCTTCAAGTAAAAGGTGTCGCTATGGGTACCCGCATGGGTCCTAGTTATGCCTGTCTTTTTGTGGGATATGTCGAGCATTCTTTGTTCCAGTCCTACTCAGGCCCCCTCCCCCAACTCTTTTTCCGGTACATTGATGACTGTATCGGTGCCGTTTCCTGCTCCCGCCCCGAACTAGAAAACTTTATCAACTTTGCTTCCAATTTCCACCCTTCTCTCACCTTTACATGGTCCATCTCTGACACTTCCCTTCCCTTCCTCGACTTCTCTGTCTCCATCTCTGGGGATAGGTTGTCTACCAATATCCATTATAAGCCCACCGACTCCCACAGCTACCTCGACTACACTTCTTCACACCCTACCTCCTGTAAGGACTCCATTCCATTCTCCCAGTTTCTCCGTCTCCGACGCATCTGCTCTGATGATGCTACCTTCCATGATGGTGCTTCTGATATGACCTCCTTTTTCCTCAACCGAGGATTTCCCCCTACTGTGGTTGACAGGGCCCTCAACCGTGTCCGACCCATTCCCCGCACCTCTACCCTCACCCCTTCCTCTCCCTCCCAGAACCGTGACAGGGTTCCCCTTGTCCTCACTTTTCATCCCACCAGCCTCCATATCCAAAGGATCATCCTCCGCCATTTTCGCCACCTCCAGCGTGATGCCACTACCAGTCGCATCTTCCCCTCCCTTCCCCTGTCAGCATTCCGAAGGATCGTTCCCTCCGCGACACCCTGGTGCACTCCTCCATTACCCCCACCACCCCGTCCCCGTCCCAGGGCACCTTCCCCTGCAATCGCAGGAGGTGTAATACCTGCCCATTTACCTCCTCTCTCCTCACTATCCCAGGCCCCAAACACTCCTTTCAGGTGAAGCAGCGATTTACTTGTACTTCTTTCAATGTAGTATACTGTATTCGCTGCTCACAGTGTGGTCTCCTCTACATTGGGGAGACCAAGCGCAGACTGGGTGACCGCTTTGCGGAACATCTCCGCTCAGTCCGCAAGCAGGACCCTGAGCTTCCGGTTGCTTGCCATTTCAACACTCCCCCCTGCTCTCATGCTCACATCTCTGTCCTGGGATTGCTGCAGTGTTCCAGTGAACATCAACGCAAGCTCGAGGAACAGCATCTCATCTACCGATTAGGCACACTACAGCCTGCCGGACTGAACATTGAGTTCAATAATTTCAGAGCATGACAGCCCCCCATTTTACTTTCATTTTTAGTTATTTTTTCTTCCTTTTTTTTTACATTCTTTTTTACATATTTTACAATCTTTTTTTCAGTTTGCTTACCCACTGTTTTTTTCAGGTTTTTTTTCAGGTTTGCACTTGCTGCTGTTCAATATTCAGTGTATTCACACCTAATCTGTACTAATGCTTTGTCTTTCAACACACCATTAACATATTGTTTGCCTTTGCTCCGTGACTTTTTGGTCAGCTATGTGGCCTGGTCCAATCTGCACCTTCTCCTTTGTTATCTCTTGCCCCACCCCCACCTCACTTGCTTATAATCTGTGACTTTTCTAATATTTGTCAGTTCCGAAGAAGGGTCACTGACCCAAAACGTTAACTCTGCTTCTCTTTCCACAGATGCTGCCAGACCTGCTGAGTGATTCCAGCATTTCTTGTTTTTGTTTCTAATATCTCCTTATGTGGCTCGGTGTCAAATTTTGTTTCTTGACTCTCCTGTGAAGTGCCTGGGACATTTTACCATAGTAAAAGCACTGTATAAATACAAATTGCTGTTGTTAATGTACTATTCTCATTTATAATACATATATTCTAAGATGTAGCATATACATTATGAAATAAACTTGATATGTTTTAACTTCCATTTTACTCTCCTTTCCTGAAGGTGCTGACTTTTGCAGAGATACTGGGAGGAATTTTAAATCCCTCCCACCCACCCCTTGGACTGCAGGGCAGTTCAAATGGAGCAGCTGACTTACTCACTCGCTTCCCACTGTGAACTGGTTGATTGAAATGCTGGACACCCATTGGAAATCACCAGAGTCCTTCTTGATTGAGCTTTGATGATGCTATTGGGGTCTGACTGCTATTTTTACCTGAGATCTCAGTGCAGGAGCAGTCGATTTCCTCCATCTACAAGGTACAAGTCAGGAGTGTGATGGAATACTCTCCATTTGCCTGGATGGGTGCAGCTCCAACAACACTCAGGAAGCTCAACGCCAACCAGGACAAAGCAGCCCGCTTGATTGGCACCGCATCCACCCCTTAAGAGTTCATTCCCTCAATTATCAGCACACAGTGGCAGCAGTGTGCACCATCTACAAGATGCACTGCAGCAACTCGCCAAGGCTCCTTCGACAGCACCTTCCAAACCCACGACCTCTACCACCTAGAAGAACAAGGGTAGCAAGCACATGGGAACACCACCACCTGCAAGTTCCCCTTCAAGTCACACACCATCCTGATCTTGGAACTATATCGCCATTCCTTCATTGTCGCTGGGTCAAAATCCTGGAACTCCCTTCCTAACAGCACTGTGGGTGTATCAACACTACTTGGTTCAAGGCGGCAGCTCACCACCACCTTCTCACGGGCAATTAGGCATGGGCAATAAATGTTGGCCTTGCCAATTACACCAGGGGCATGGATTAGCTTTTAATGTGAAGGGAGAGTGATGAGTGGCAGCTGAACACGGCTGCAGTTTGTCATTGCAGAGTTTGGTGCTAGAGTTAGTTTGAGTGGCATTCCATCTTCAGAAAGGCTGCCCTCCGCTTCCTGCACTAACGCAGAGGCCTCAACATTTTCATGACTTGACTGGGAAGAAAGGGACAAGGGTTAACTTTTTGTGTGAACTCTTGAACCAAGAGTAGTTGCTAAATGTAGCTGCGGTTGGTCATGACAGTGGGATAGAAGGGTGAAGGGAAAATGAGGATAAGTTGTTTTGGTTCTAGTAGAGGGAGGAGAAGTGGGGGATGGAGGTGTGGGAGGTCAGCAACAACCAGTAGCAGTGTGGTGGAGCCAGCTATATGACCCCTGCTCCTTTAGGCTGCACATGATGGTAAGCTTACCTCTTTGGTACTGGCCTCCAGCTGTCCCTCTATGGACCACAGGTTAGGATTCAGGAGAGGTGAGGTCCTGAAACATCGGCCGGAATTTTACCGGTACTCCATGGGTCCCGCCACCATGACCAAATGCAGGTCCTGAGCCCGTGTGGGCAAATGGCAAGACCATGGATGGGTCTGAACGACAGTCTACCTCTCCCAGCTGCTGGCCCAATCAGAAGGTCGACAGCTCAGCAGCCTTGGCAGCGCTACTGATCAAGATGGCCACTGCTGAGGCTGCAGGTGGAAAGAGAGGGCACCTCCATATTGAGGCAAAGAGCCAGCAGAAAAAGCAGTTATGTACCAGAGCCAGGCAGGTAGGCCCCGGCGACTGGAGGGGTGAACCCTCCAGCAGTGTCCTTGGAGCTGCAGGGGTGGCCACTGCCACCAGTGGGCCCCTCCATGACCCATGGGGCCTCAGGAAAGGAAGGCCCTCCACTCCGAGAAGCCGTTGGGAGGCTGCCTTGTGAAGCTGGCAATGCTGGTAAAATGCCGGTGTGGTCATAAAATGGCTGTCAATAGAACAATTAATTACCTTAATTGGCCACCTACCTCCAGTCAGCGGGCGGCTGAGCTGCTGCCATTCCCATCTTTGTAATAACTGGTGGCAGTGGGAACAAGTTGGGCTTCCTTCCCGCCACCTTCCATTGCCATTTTATGACCTCTCCCCCCTCCCAGCATGTCTCCAAACGGCTGGTAAAATTTCCTCCCAAGTCTTATTGATGTATGCAAGGAGCCTAATGATTGTTTTAGAGCGCTGCCAGGGACACATGAGTATTTCCCAACCGAATATGGCTATGGGCATATTTCAGGTGCCCTTGGGGCAAGGGAAACTGCATGGCATTTGGTGCTTTTTGCACTGCTCCGAGTCTGGAGAACAGGTGCAGTGGTTCGAATTTCTACCCTAGTTGATAGGAAAGACAAATGAAATAGCCTATAAAAATAGCTTACTAATGTATGATTACAGTGGGGTTTTGTCAACTCCACACTACACAAACTGATCCAGAAGTCCATGGACCAAATCCAACCTTGTACAAAGTCCTACACATTCATCACCCTCCTATTCTCATTGATCGCTTCCGTCCCCTCAACTCATTGACTTCAGAATCCACATTTTTAAATGCTCCATTTGTTCTTTCTGCCCAACCCGTGCTAAACCCTCCAGCCCTTTGCCCCAGTATACCTCAACTGTTGCAACCCGAGTCTACTCCATGTTCTTTCCCTGTCATAAATTGCATAGCCTTCAGCCACCTGTACTAATGGAGTTTACTTCTTAAATCTCCAAACCTGTAACCTCTCTCCACCACCGGCAAAACAGTCCTCAGAATTTGCCCCTTTTCATTCCCTCCTTTAACTCTCTACCATTCCCCAATTGACTCTCACTGCTCATCTGGTAAAATGTCTGTGATTTTTTGGTACATGAAATTGCTCTAAATAGATAAGTTATTACAGAATAATATGTAGTGGGTTGGGTGAAAGAGCGTGGCTACAAGTGGACTGATATAAACACATTCCTGATAGCAAAGTTATTCAGTCAGTGTATTGGTTAAATAATACTCTTCCCACCAGCCAATCCCCTTCCTACAGCATTCACTAACAGCATCCATTGATTATTGATCGTGCCCTGCACACTGTGATAGTGACATCACAATGACCTTATTGTTGCATCACCAGATTAGCTACCTTCCGTTTCTATAGTAACCGTTAACATGGGCACTATGGAAACTGCTATTCAGACGACGGAGGCTTGTACTCATTTCCTTGCATCTGCTGGTATCAATACTGTGATGAATCAGTACATATCTGTATAGTACACATCTCTCACTAATTGGCCACAAATTCGGTCATTTATGGAGACAATAAAATTGCTTTGAAGACAACAGCATGGAATGAAAATTTACATATCCTAATATCTAAAACTATAAATTGTATTACTGTTACAGAAAAATATTGGTTTAGTTCCAACTTTGCACAATTTAAGCCAATTCTCAGTTTGAAGTCATGGTTTATACCATTAAGAATTCTTTAAGCCACCATGCGAAGACAGAGTCCAGCAATAACACAATCAGGGTTTCTGTGTGGTTAGTTCAGTATGTTGTTGAAGTTTCACTGGGAACATGGCCCTTATCAGTGAAAGACAAAGAGCATCAATCTTTCAAGATGTTTTCACACCCATACCAACTCCTTGGCTGATCCCATCCCTGTAGCCTGGAGTGGTACCCCTTTGTTTTTCTTATTGATATCTTAATGGAGATTCCCCAGTTTTATTTCAAGTCCTCTGCACAACATAAATCAATGCAGGTATCTACCCCTAGCACTAGCCCCAGCCCCTTTATTGCATATGTGGGGTACAGTAGCAAACTGGTTTTGTTAGTGATTAGTAATCCAGAGGTCTGGACTAATGATCCAGAGACATGAGTTCAAATCCCACCAAAGCACCTGGGAAATTTAAATTCAATCAAAGAACAAAGAACAGTACAGCACAGGAACAGGCCATTCGGCCCTCCAAGCCTGCGCCGATCTTGATGCCTGCCTAAACTAACACCTTCTGCACTTCCAGGGCCCATATCCCTCTATTCCCTTCCTATTCATATATTTGTCAAGATGTCTCTTAAACGTCGCTATCGTATCTGCTTCCACCACCTCCCCTGGCAGCAAGTTCCAGGCACTCACCACCCTCTGTGTAAAAAACTTGCCTTGCACATCCCCTCTAAACTTTGCCCCTCTCACCTTAAACCTATGTCCCCTAGTAACTGACTCTTTCACCCTGGGAAAAAGCTTCTGACTATCCACTCTGTCCATGCCGCTCATAACTTTGTAAACCTCTATCATGTCACCCCTCCACCTCCGTCGTTCCAGTGAAAACAATCTGAGTTTTTCCAACCTCTCCTCAGAGCTAATGCCCTCCAGACCAGGCAACATCCTGGTAAACCTCCTCTGTACCCTCTCCAAAGCCTCCACGTCCTTCTGGTAGTGTGGCAACCAGAATTGCACGCAATATTCTAAGTGTGGCCTAACTAAGGTTCTGTACAGCTGCAACATGACTTGCCAATTTTTATACTCTATGCCCCGACCGATGAAGGCAAGCATGCCGTATGCCTTCTTGACTACCTTATCCACCTGCGTTGCCACTTTCAGTGACCTGTGGACCTGTACGCCCGATCTCTCTGCCTGTCAATACTCCTAAGGGTTCTGCCGTTTACTGTCTACCTCCCACCTGCATTAGACCTTCCAAAATGCATTACCTCACATTTGTCCAGATTAAACTCTATCTGCCATTTCTCCGCCCAAGTCTCCAACCGATCTATATCCTGCTGTATCCTCTGACAATCCTCATCATTATCCGCAACTCCACCAACCTTTGTGTCATCCGCAAACTTACTAATCAGACCAGCTATATTTTCCTCCAAATCATTTATATATACTACAAACAGCAAAGGTCCCAGCACTGATCTCTGCGGAACACCACTAGTCACATCCCTCCATTCAGAAAAGCACCCATCAATTAAATAAATCTGGAATAAAAGTCCTCATATCAGTAATGGTGACCATGAGATTATGGATTGTCTTAAAAATCCATCTGGTCTCATTAGGGGAGAAAATCTGCTGTCCTTATCTAGTCTATATGTGACTCTAAGCTTGCAGCAATGTGGTTGACTCTGAAATGACCTCACAAGCAACTCAGTTGTAATCAAGAAGGCAGTTTTAGCAGACAAGAGCAGGACCCAATTGTGCTTTATGTGGTTCTGGCAGTGAATGGCTAAACCAGTTGTTGCCGTATCCTTTTAAGTCTGCATCCCCTGGATTTAAGGAAGTGGAGATGAGGGTTTTACCAGGGGAATGGCCAGGGAGAGCAAGAGTAATGGTTTTATTGGGGACTAGGGTATCAAAGGTGGAGATGAGAGTGGGGTTGAGCAAATCAGTAGCTGCAGAAATGTTGTGGCAAATGGAAGGCCAAAGGCTAGATAGTCAGGATTTTGAAAGTGCAATTGTAATAAAATAAAACAAAAATGCTAATTTAACGCTCCTTAGAATTCCATATCAATTATCATGGTACACCTCTTCCTGCATGGCCTATCTCTAGACTTTCAGTTTCTTTATCCTATCATAAATTAGCAAGCGTTACTTCCAGCTCCTTCAGGATTATGCTAAGATAGTTACAGCTGTCAAATCCTACTTTGAAATCTTTAGTGATGAATCAATAATATCCAGCACATTTGTTCCTGCTGCTGCTCTCCTTTATTTGGAGTTTAGAATTTCTTATTCATGGGAAGAATATACAGCCCCTCTTTCCCATAGTGGGCATTTTTCAGATAGTTACAAACGGGCAGTAAGCTATCATCAGATTGTTTCTTGGATCTCAAAACAGATTAATTCAGCCCTTTGTACTGCCATGCTTTGCCAATCTTTAGTTACTTTATGATCAATGGCCCCTTTCCGTTCACACAGCACGCCCAGTTTTTCTGTCTGCGCTCTGCTCTTCTTCAGACCATCAGGTGGTGCCCTCTGAGTTTACATCTTACCACTCAGAATTTCCAAGAACAGACCCTAGCAATGCATTATAAACAGACAGGTTGTGAGTGATTGCAGCCTAGTTTCTAATTGAACAACAAAATGAGTGTACCCAGGCTGTGCATACAAATAGCTCCAGTTTCAAACAGAGATTGGTACTGGCGAGTCAAGTCAGTTTACATTTATGCAAATTCATTATAAACCTTGTGTAACACTTTGAAGACTGCCAACATTTCTATGTCAAGATGGTGCATGTAATCGTAGCACAAGTGTTTTTGACTGGTACAAAATACTTTAAAACTAAATAAAATGTCTAATTTTATTTACGTATCTTTCTAACTGTTTTAAGTTGTCAAATATATTGAAGATGTCCTATGATGGTGAATGTAAGTAGATTTTGAACACAATAAAGCATTTTCATTGCTTCAATGTACCAGGTCCTTTGTGAAGATTAATGTGAAGATAAAGACTTAAAGGATTAAATTATAAAGACAGGTTTCATAAGCTTGCCTTGTATTCCCCTGGGAAGGTTGAGGGGTGATTTAATTGAGGTGTTTAAATTGATAAATGGATTTGATATGGCAGATACAGAGAAGCTATTTCCTCTTGTGGAGGAATCAAGAGTTCTTTAAAGTTGCTAAAGTCTGCAGGGAATGGTGTGGCAGGTGCTGAAGGACTTGGCCCTGACTTCTGCACAAACCAGTTGCTCCCAGACAGGGATGCACTAGCAGGGATTTCCCTTGGAATACAGCATGACTGGGGCCATACAGAGCAGGACAAGCTGCTGGAAGAGGGAGGAGGAGGAGGGAGAGAAGGGTTTTTATCAGGAGCCCATATTCACCCTGGGTGCTCAGAGACCAAATCTCTTATCTAAATCTCAGCAAGGAACATTATGTAAGAGGGGTGAGGGTGGCATAGTGGTAATGTCACTGAACTAGTAATCCATAGGCCCAGGATGATGCCCTGGGGGACATGGGTTCAAATCATACCATGGCAGGTGGTGGAATTTAAATTCAATTAATTAATAAAATCAATGAATGAAAAAATCTGGAATTGAAAGCTAGTCTCGGTAATGGTGCCATATCGTCATAAAAACCCAACTGGTTCACTTTCGGGAAGGAAATCTGCTGTCCTTACCTGGTCTGCCCTACATGTGACTCCAGGCCCACAGCAATGTGGTTGACTTTGAAATGGCCTAACAAGCCATTCAGTTGTCAAGGGTAGTCAGGGAAGGGCAACAAATGCTGGCTTTTCCAGTGATGCCCACGCCCCAAGAAAGAATAAGAAAAGTCTAGTGCTTCAGTAAGGAAGTCCTCACTGAAATCTGCCACAAGTGCAACCTCAGAACAGGGCAAGAAACGTATTAATTACCAATGACTGTGAAGGTGACCACGGCGATGAACTTTAATGCGTCTGGCTCCTTCCAGGCTGGACCTGAAGATACTTGCAACACCTTCACAGTTTGCTGTCCATTGTTGCATAAGGGTGTCCACTGATGCTTTTCATTCAAAGAAAGCTGACTACATTTCATTCCTTCTTGCCAGAGCACAGCAGGCGGAGTGAGCACGTGGCTTTGCGAGGATTACAGGCTTCCGCACATGCACATTGTTTTGTGGGCAGCACATAGTAAACACTGATATGCACCTCAACTGACAGAGATTCCACTGCCTCGATGTTCAGTTGCTGGGCGACCATACGCAGAGTATTATGCAGGTCAATGCCCAATATCCTGGCATCAATCATCATGCCTTTCTTCTGCATCAGTCCCCGTGCCATCTGCATTTGGGCCATCTGCATTTGGGCGACACAGTGGTGCAGTGGTTAGCACTGCAGCCTCACAGCTCCAGCAACCTGGGTTCAGTTCTGGGTACTGTCTGTGCAGAGTTTGCAAGTTCTCCCTGGGACCGTTTGGGTTTCCGCCGGGTGCTCTGGTTTCCTCCCACAGACAAAGACTTGCAGGTTGATAGGTAAATTGGCCATTGTAAATTGCCCCTAGTGTAGGTAGGTGGTAGGAGAATGGTGGGGATGTGGTAGAGAATATGGGGTTAATGTAGGATTAGTATAAATGGGTGGCTGTTGGTCGGCACAGACCAGGTGGGCTGACGGGCCTGTTTCAGTGCTATATCTATAAATAAATAAATGACAAATCAAAGGATGGTTACTGGGAAACAAAAGCTATCTGCTGACAACATGGTTGATGACTCCAGTGCACAATCCACTCACACATAGGCAGCATGCATGCAATGAAAACCATGCTGCCATATACAATGTGATAGAGCAGACCATTGAGGTGCTGAAACAATGCTTCAGCTGCCTAATATGCTCTGGAAGAATCCTGCAGTGCTCGGCAGAGTTGGTGTCAAGATTTGTGGTAGTCTGCTGCACGCTGCACAACCTCAACGTCATGAGGACTAAGTCTTTATCAACTGATGTGGAACAAGAGGAGAAGGGAGAGGATGAGGAATGGAGGAGGTTACCCAGACAGCCCCTTCTTGGCTGGACTGTCCGTGAGCAACTCATCTGACTGCAATGCCAGTAAACGCAACCCCAATTCCCTATTCACCAACAGTCCCACACTCCTCACCTTCCCTCTGTCATTGATCATCAGAGTGTCCACTTGGCCACAATGCAAAAATAAAAGCCAACACAAAATACACATTCCAAACCAAATTTATATATTAAATTATTCGATTTTGCATGCAAAAGTCAGCTAATCACGCTTGTACATTCCCGTAGTGCCTGTCTTCCTTTTTAAAATCCTTTCACAGGATGTGGGTATCACTGGCTAGGCCAGCATTTATTGCCCATCCCTAATTGCCCTTGAGAAGGTGGTGGTGAGCTGCCTTCTTGAACTGCTGCAGTCCATGTGGGATAGGGTACACCCACAGTGCTGTTAGGAAGGGAGTTCCAGGATTTTGACCCAGCGACAGTAAAGGAACGACGATATAGTTCCAAGTCAGGATGGTATGTGGAGGAGAACTTGCAGATGGCAGTGTTCCCATGTATTTGCTGCCCTTGTCCTTTTGGGTGGTAGAGGTCGCAGGTTTGGAAGGTGATGTCTAAGGAGCCTTGGTGAGTTGATGCAGTGCATCTTGTAGATGGTACACACTGCTGTCACTTTGCATCGGTGATGGAGGAATTGAATGCTGAAGGTGGTGGATGGGGTGCCAATCAAGCGGCCTGCTTTGTCTTGATGGTGTTGAGCTTCTTGAGTGTTGTTGGAGCTGCACCCATCCACGCAAATGGAGAGTATTCCATCACACTCCTGACTTGTGCCTTGTAGATGGTGGACAGCCTTTGGGGAGTCAAGAGATATGTTACTTGCCACAGTATTCCCAACCTCTGACCTGGTCTTGTAACCACAGTATTTATATGGCTGTTCAGTTCAGTTTCTGAACCTTTTCCTATCCTAGTGCTCTTACACTACCCGAGTGGCTGATGGAAGGCTGTCTACTTTGAATGCAGCATTGGCTGATGAATTCGAACAGCTCTAGGTCTAGATGCCCCCTGTTGTGGACTGCACCATCTCGGCACAGGGAACAGCAAAGGCATTGGTGAATTGGCATGGATGGGAAGATGAATGTTGTCTTCCTGAGAGAGGACAGCAGGTTGGTGCTCCATGGAGACACTGCCACTCCTCCAGGCTCACAATCCTAGTAATCTGTTAAAGGACAAATTGCTGAACTGCTGGGACACCCTGCAAGCCACTTGGAACACTGGCATCCCGAACCATGATGGCAGCAGTCTGAACTTTCTTGGCAGCACCGAGACATTGGGTGGTTTCTGCTTGTGCTGCAATCAAACCTGAGACATCAGCCATCAGACACTGCATCATCGTTGGGTCCACAAGGGTGCTAATGGAGTTGACCACCACTTCCACACTGACAAGAATGGGCTCCAAGCTCTGTGCAAAGTTTTTGTACAGAGTTGGTGCTGGACTCCTCCATGATCCTTGACAATGCACACTGGTTTTCTGGCAGGCCTGCCAATGCACCAAGCATTTCCTTGTGCATAACCATGAGTCTCTTCTGTAACCTGTCCAATTGAAGTGTCCATTTGAATCCTCTGCAGAACAACCTTGCCCTCTGGCAAACTGACACCTATGCTACTCTTGCCCCCTGCCCGGCTGCAGTCCAGATTCTCACCACGTGTAGATCCTGCAGCTAAGCTATCCTCTAGAGTACACACAGTGTCAGTATCTAAGTGGTGGCTGCGAGTGTGAGAGCGGGTGTCAATGTTTCTTCATCATCACTATCTTCCTGCGCTTCCAACTCTTTCTTTTCTACCACTGGCTGGCCAGGTTGCAGTCCTTGAGTATCTGAAAGGAGAAAGTCACAAGAATAGGGTTGGAGTGGGGGAATGGGATAAGAAAGAGGTGCATGCATCTTGTATATCAGAAGCGATTGAGTGATGAAGGGGGAAGTGGGTTGCGAGAAGAAGGTTTAGGTATGGGGATACCATCATCTTCTATAATTTCAGCCCCGCTACTGACCACAGCTCAGCAATGGTCAATCCACTGAAGGCAAGCACTGTCTCATCCATGCAGGTAAGGACATGTAGCTGCACCTGCACATCAAACCCCCAGCCCACTGCTTAGCTGCCGCTGCTTCCGGTTGTGTACAATGTTGACCTACAAGAGAGACGGAAGTGTGTCAGTGAGTGTGATGCAAAGTGTTTGGTTGATGTGCCTGTCATGGTGGAATAACTGGCAGTGTGTGGCATGTTGTCAGATGTGGGTGTGAGGCTTATTAAGTGTGTGAGGGTGAGGTGAAGCTATGAATGTGGCATAAAAGCCCTGATTGATAGAAATTATTGGTAGGTGAGTGACGGGGAGGGCAGTGCATGGAGCTGACTCGGAGGCTACATTGGTGGGATATGGCCAACAAGAGAAGGGACAGTACTGGACCTAATCCTAGGGAATGAAGGTCAAGTGGTAGAAGTGTCAGTGGGGGAGCATTTCGGGGATAGTGACCATAAATCTGTAAGATTTAAGGTAGTTATTGAAAAGGACAAAGATGGACTAGAAATAAAGGTACTGAATTGGGGGAAGGCCGATTTCAATATGATAAAACAGGATCTGGCCAAAGTGGACTGGGAGCAGCTACTTGTAGGAAAGTCTACATCACATCAGTGGGAGTCATTCAAAGAGGAAATTGTGAGAGTTCAGAGCCAACATGTACCCGTTAAGGTGAAGGGTAGGAGTAACAGGCCCAGGGAACCCTGGATGTCAAGGGATATAGAGGATTGGATCAGGAAAAAAAAGGAGGCTTACAGCAGATCCCAAGCTCTGAAAACAGCGGAGGCACTAGAGGAGGATAGAAAATGTCGGGTGGCACTTAAAAAAGTAATTAGGAGAGCGAAGAGGGGACATGGAAAAACACTGGCGGGCAAGATAAAGGAAAATCCTAAGGCATTTTATAAGTACATTAAGGGTAAGAGGAAAACCAGGGAAAGAGTGGGGCCCATTAGGGACCAATGTTTATTTAGCAATACAGCACTGAAACAGGTCCTTCGAGTCTGTGCCGGCCATCAACCACCCATTTATACTAATCCGACATTAATCCCATATTCCTACCACATCCCCTCAACTCCCCTACCACCTACCTACACTAGGGGCAATTTACCATGGCCAATTTACCTATCAACCTGTAAGTCTTTGGCTGTGGGAGGAAACCAGAGCATCCAGCCGAAACCCAGGTCACAGGGAGAACTTGCAAACTCCGCACAGGCAATACCCAGAATCGAACCCAGGTCGCTGGAGCTGTGAGGCTGCGGTGCGAACCACTGCGCCACTGTGCCGCCCAATGTGGCAGTCTTTGTTTGGAGCTGGAGGACATAGGTGAGGTTTTAAATGATTACTTTTCATCGGTGTTCACTATGGAGAAGGACGATGTAGGTGTAGAGATCAGAGATGGGGATTGTGATATACTGGAACATATTAGCATTGAAAGGGAGGAAGTAGTAACTGTTTAGGCGGGCTTAAAAGTGGATAAATCCTCAGGCCCAGATGAGATGTATCCCAGGCTGTTATGTGATGCAAGGGAGAAGATAGCAGGGGTTTTGACACAAATTTTCAAATCCTCTCTGGCCACGGGAGTGGTACCAGAGGACTGGAAGACAGTGAATTATTATTCACCATTATTCAAGAAGGGTAACAGGGATAAACCAGGAAATTACAGGCCGGTGAGTCTAACATCAGTGGTTGGGAAGCTATTGGAAAAAATTCTGAGGGACAGGATTAATCTTCACTTGGAGAGACAGGAATTAATCAGGGATAGTCAGCATGGCTTTGTCAGGGGGAGATAGTGTCTAACTAACTTTTTCGAGGAGGTGACTAATTGTATCGCTGAGGGTAAAGCTGTAGATGTAGTATACATGGATTTCAGTAAGGCTTTTGATAAGGTCCTGCATGGGGGGATTGATTAAAAATGTAAGAGCCTATGGGATCCAGAGCAATTTGGCAAATTGGATCCAAAAATTGGCTTCGTGGCAAGAGGCAGAGGGTAATGGTCGAGGGCTGTTTTTGCGATTGGAAGCCTGTGACCAGTAGTGTACCACAGGGATCGGTGCTGGGACCCTTGCTGTTTGTAGTGTACATTAATGATTTAGATGTGAATATAGGAGGTATGATCAGTAAGTTCGCAGATGACACAAAAATTGGTGGTGTTGTAAATAGCAAGGAGGAAATCCTTAGATTACAGGGAGATATAAATGGGCTGGTAAGATGGGCAGAGCAGTGGCAAATGGAATTTAATCCTGAAAAGTGTGAGGTAATGCATTTTGGGAAGGCTAACAAGGCAAGGGAATAGACAATGGATGGTAGGACCCTGGGAAGTACAGAAGGTTAGAGGGACTTTGGTGTACTTGTCCATAGATCACTGAAGGCAGCAGCACAAGTAGATAAGGTGGTTAGGAAGGCATATGGGATACATGCCTTTATTAGCCAAGACATAGAATATAAGAGCAGGGAGGTTATGATGGAGCTGTATAAAACGCTAGTTAGGCCACAGCTGGAGTAATGTGTACAGTTCTGGGCACCACACTATAGGAAGGATGTGATTGCACTGGAGAGGATGCAGAGGAGATTCATCAGGATGCTGCCTGGGCTGCAGCATTTCAGCTATGAAGAGCGACTGGAAAGGCTAGGGTTGTTTTCCTTAGAGCAGAGAAGGCTGAGGGGGGACATGATTGAGGTGTACAAGATTATGAGGGACATTGATAGGTTAGATAGGAAGAAACTTTTTCCCTTAGCGGAGGAGTCAAGAACCAGGGGGCATAGATTTAAGGTAAGGGGTAGGAGGTTTAGGGGGGATTTGAGGAAAAATTTTTTCACCCAGTGAGTGGTTGGAATCAGGAACGCACTGCCTGAAGAGGTGGTGGAGGCAGGAACCCTCACAACATTTAAGAGGTATTTAGATGAGCACTTGAAATGCCATAACATACAAGGCTACGGGCCAAGTGCAGGAATGTGGGATTAGAATAGTTGGGTGCTGGATGGCCGGCAGAGACACGATGGGCCGAAGGGCCTGTTTCTGTGCTGTATAACTCTATGACTCTATGACTATGGCATTTGAAAATAAATACCACTGTGGTCAGGTCATTGAACTTTTTGTGGCACTGCATTCAATTCATTGGGGCTAGACCTCCACTACTATCTGCTCCCACTGCCTTCTCACAGTTTGTCAGGATGGTCCCCTGAGCCCCTATTGATAGCGCACATCTGTCCTCTGCACCTCCTCGACCAAGGACTCCAGTGAGTGTTGGAAAATCTTGCAGCCCGCTCTCTCCCTATGTCTTTCTCAGATCAGAATTAGTTGTAGAATGACTCCCAGTGCCTGGTCCAGCCACAGTACATCTCCCCTTTAAGAGGTGCAAGCTGGCTCTCACACTTTCAAGCCCTCTGCTGAGGCATGTAGGCACTCAACAGCATGGTTCACACTGATTGCACTTTACCAAGATGGCAGCATGAAGTTGGCATGTTGCCTGCATCAGAAGCAACCTGTGCAGGTAACTGCACTGCAATCACTGTGCCTGTTTCGGGGATTACTGAATTTCGTAGCCATGGTCTCAGATGGTAGAAATATTGAACACCCATAAAAATAATGCCACACACACCAGTAATGGAAGTACACAATCATATTAGAGCAACTTCAGAGTCTCATTAATATTTACAAAACTAAACACATTGCTCCTGATGGAATTGTGCAGCCAGCTAATAACTGAATTACCATCAATATAATTTACCATACCACTTGCTAACATCAATCATTTTTAAAAAGAAACAATGCAGCTATTATAATTCATCCTTTCTAATTAAGTAAACACTTCTCATATTTTCCCCTTCATAACTAGAAGTGCAAATGAAGGACAAGGACATGTGCATAGCACCCTGAGGAAATATGTGGAGATGCTCAATATTTACCTTGTAGACTATTATTTGGGCAGTTTCAAGACCCCAGTTAGTTTCGTGTTGGTCTGTGTGCAGTTGCACCCATCCATGTAAACTCTTAAAGTGGAGGATGTACTATGGAGTTAAGAGTTTCTCCTTAAGGTCTTGTAAAAAAGCATGTTTGCATTGAAAAAAAATTGCATTAAGAGTGGTGTTTCAAATCTTGTTGGTATCTGAATGGAAAATGTATTATTTCTTTAATTAAAAACAGAAATTGGATACCAGTTTAGAATATATAATTCATACTGTCATTGTCCTGGGTTTGTACCGCACAAACCTAATGACCACAGACAAGGAAAAACGATTGGATTCAGGCAGAAACCTGCCAATGTTTTTATATGTTATGAATTTACATTGTCAATGCATACAAGTATATCACTGGTTGAAAAATTGTACGTGGGTTAAACTTGTTTGCCTAAAGCAAATTGAGGGCAAGTCAGAGAGAAAACTGAAATGACTACGGGATATAATGCAGTATCTTCCAACCTTTCTGGAGTTGTATTCTGTGACCCTGTGATTGGGTAATGGGATAGAAACTGCTTTCTGAATGTAACAGTTTGGAATTGTACAACAAGCAAAATTTAAATATTCATAACCCGACATTGGAGGAAATGTTGAAGAATATGTGTTAAGTCTTCTGCATATCACAGTAGGAGAAAAGAAGATTTTTATTGTACTCAATAATGCACATGACAGACAATTTTTAACACAAAGTAGAGATGCTCAAACACTAGGTACAAGGAGCTCATGAATTACTTCATCACCATATTCAAGACCACCCATGCAGCTGCCTCTACTGTATTCCATCCTTCCACCTGTCCCTTGGGCCCAATCTGTCTTCCCAACTGTTTAGGAATGGATATTCTTATAAGTTTATATGTAATTCCTCAAAATAATAGGGTTCAAAGGCATTTGTTAGCTTTCATTGGAATTAAGCATATAATGATAACTATTACTACCAATAATTAAAGATATACAATAATTATTCATAACGATACTTAAGTACAGTACAAATTACCGGAAAATTCATATGTTACAGTTCTCAAGCTCCAGGGCAATGTTTGCTGTGGCCTTGTGGAATTCTGAAGAATCTGTTCTGACATACCACTTCATTTTTTTCTCTATTGCAGATTTATGTGTTATCAAAGGATTGCCTCATCCTGTTATTCACTCAATGAATTTCAGTTTTTAACAAGAAGGCTTCCCATAAACCAGTTCATTCAACTGGCAACAATTACAGTGACTTCAGTTATTAATTGACCAAATTCCTCAACAATGTTCTTGAAGGAGTTGACTGTTCCAGCTACAATATCTCAAATTGATGTCACCATTAACCTGTCAACTAACCAGGGTTTGGCAACTTGTCTGGACACAGACACCAGTGTCCATGGTACAAAATATTGAGGTCCGTGACTGGTAATTTCAGGGATGAGAAATTTCCCATTGGCTTCTTACTTCCAACCGGACCAGCTTTTAAAAAATCACAACTGTCAGTTTCATAGATGAATTGGAATTTCTAAGCTCAGATCTTTATCTAATGCTCACTAACACTCCTTTCCACATTCACAGCTGACAGGTGCTGAGAGAGGGAACAGCGGTTTTTGAGCTTTGGACAGATTTGTGGTTTTCCGACAGGTTCCACTGTTCTCACTCTCAGCAACGGTCGGGTGATAGGGGGGTGGGGGGGATGCAGCGGGGTGGTGGTGGTGCAGAAAGAGGGGGTGGGTACAGAGAGAGAGTGCTACGACCGAGGTGGGAGGAGTGCACTGTCTTTTCTAGTTCCACTTCTCCACAGTTCACAACATATATTTAAATGTTTACCCCATTATCGATACAATCAAAGACTCTACTCTTTATCCCAGAATAAAATATACCAACCAGGTTTCTTCAAAAAACAACAAAATTATCAGTTTATTATAAAACATGACATAAATAGTAACAAAGCAAAGCATTAACTCACAGAGTGAAATATGAAAGTTCCCTTTTACCTTAGCCCCTCACACACACACATACATACATCCTTGTTTAGCAAAAAAAAAATTCTTTTTCGAGCTCTGATACAAAAAAAAGACAAAAAGAATATTTTGGCCAAATACTTGCTAATTCTTGAAGGAAAAGGGAAGATATGGAAAGATGTCAGTTGTCCCTTTTTGGTTTTGCATCCCAAATATACGTAGATGGCTGTCACTGGGATCTTTCTAGAACAGTTCTTTTCAGGTGATATTGAAGATCAGTTTGGTAGGCTTTCCAGAAGAAATGCAACAACAGGAGTTTCTGGCAGGTTTTCAGGAGAAATACAGCATCAGTTTCTCTATTTCTTACATTGGATTCTCAGGTTGTTCTCAAAGAGATGGAAGAGGCTGAGCTGCTCACTTGGCTGGTTTTCTCCAACTGTCTTCAAAACAGTTCACACCTCAACACACTGTCCAAAGCAAAATTAAAAGCAATATTTCAAGAGTCAAGCCTCCTGACCCCTATAAATCTTGACCTGTCACTTATCAGTAAACATCTCCCCCAAGTCAAAAAGCTCCTGCTGGGTATTTATCTGAAGACAGGTGATTTCCAGTAAATGTTGTTTTCAAACAAGACCTCTCAGTGTCCTTTCAATGATCCCAGTGAAAAATAATCCATGGAATCCTTTTCAATTTTAAAATCCAAGTTCTCAAAAAAATTTAACAAAAAATGGAAGCACTTTTGTAACAAGAGAGAGAGATGTACAGATAGAGAGGAGAGGCAGCAAAAGAGAGAGAGGGTGCAGAGCGAGAGGGGGAAGAAAGAGAAAGGGGAGGCAGATAAAGAGGGGGACAGAGAGAGAGAAAGGGAGCAGAGCTGCCAATTATAGTCTTCCAGAGTGGTGGACTCCCTCTTGGCAGTGAGAATCCCTCCTGGAACCTGCTCTGCACAGCTAATATAAGGTTTAGAGCATTTTCATGGCTTAATTTTATGAATAACTTTGTAATACTTTTTCTGTAAGGCTAAATGTAATGTCAGGACTGGATTGCAAAGCATGATGGTCATCTTCACTAAAATATGTCAAAATGTCATGTGTGTGTGGAAGCTGCACACAGTCACAATAAAAAGGGGAAGTTGTGCAGCTGGAGGGAGGCCCACATTGTGGAGGCATATTTTACATTTGTGAAAAATAAGGACAGCTAAACTAATAGGACTAATTATATGCTATGTACATTAACATATTGAAGTTTGTTTGAGTTAATGCTTGCGTTATTATGAAATGGTTTTTCAAGGCTATGTTCTGTTTAAACCTTTGTGTACGAACAATGGGAGAGATGGGTGGAAGACCTCAGTGCTCCTTGAGGGGGTGAGATGAGACAAATGTGAAACTGCAGAATTGCAAAAATGGTTGGTATCAGCAAGATGTGACCATTAGGATCCTAGCTAAAATAGAAAGAAACAGGAAACATCTGTAAAGTGTTTTGATTGAGCCATTAACTAACCAGGGTCCAACAATAATGTCAACCTGGACCAATTAAGATACTTGGAACAATTTATAACCTAATATGGTAAGACCCTAGCACCCTACGAAGGATCAAAGAAAGGGGGTTACGGGACATCATTGGCACACTTAGAGAGGAGTTAACAGAACTTCGCTGGCATACTGAGAAGGAGAAAATAGACTACGGTCAACAGAACACAGCTAGTAAAGAAGAAGGAGAGAAGTCCGTGCCCCAGCGAGCTCCGAAGCAAGAACCAGTGCTGAGTGTTGCTGTATACCTATTGCTGTTGTTAAGTATTAACTATATATTAATTAAGCCTAATAAACTCTCTGACTTAATCACAGAACTTGAGTCTGTACCTTATTGGTCTATCTTGGTCAAGAATCCCAAAGTGAGACGGGTTGAGTATCCTTTGTCTCATCTCTATTCAGGTAACTTCTACCTGAAAACTTACACTAATGACCCCCAACCCAGGAAAGTTTGTTTGGATTTCCAGCCTCAGTCCACCAGCCTATGTAATTGAGCC
The DNA here is from genome assembly GCF_036365525.1 of Heterodontus francisci. Taxonomy (NCBI): domain Eukaryota; kingdom Metazoa; phylum Chordata; class Chondrichthyes; order Heterodontiformes; family Heterodontidae; genus Heterodontus; species Heterodontus francisci. Next base: position 54,406,833 of record NC_090394.1, read on the forward strand.
TCAGTCCTCAAAATGGTCCTTGTCTCCTGACAGGAATACTAGCTAGTCAGCCTCCAGGGGGAAAGCCCACCCCATCACCTCTCCAACTCCCTCTCCTCCCTTTCAAAACACTTCTCTTGGACCATCCCTGCTAACTGCTGTGTTCCTGATTTTGGCATTAATTTTCCTCATGCCTATCTGTTCTTTTTCTTAAAGGTGCATTAAAAATATAATTTGTTTCCTATTTTAACAGAAGCAGAATGCCATTTACAATAATTTCCAGGCCATACCAGGTCTCAATTCAGTAGGAGCAGTAGGAGATCTGAGATTTAATTTCACTTCTGACAATGTGCATTGATTCCATGTTATGTAATGTGTAGCTAACGTATTGAAGGTTGTGTACTTGCAAAATAGTATTTAATGTACATTTTATCAAATGTTTTTCTGATCAAATTGCCTTGTGTTTAAAAGCACCAAAGTGGAGTGTGGTGAGAAAGGTATGAGAATGTGTTGTGTTGTGGATGAGTGTTTAAGTTGACAGTACAGCAAATGATCTTCTTCAAGCCACTTCACCCTGACTCATTTGGGTTTTATTTATACATTTAGATGGCAATTTTGCCACCAGTGCCAGCAATAAAGTTGACAGTAAATTTGCAAGTTTAACAATAATATGAAAGAACATGAATTAATGTATCCTAAAACAGACAAAACAGCAGTTAAAAAATACTGTTGAATATACATCAATTATGATTAAAATGAACAAACCGAGGAGGTACAGCATAGCTGAAGTTGCTCCAGTTTTAACTCATCCCTGTTACATGACTAAATATTACAATGAGTTGGTATTAATTCAACACCTAATTGTTTATTGATAGCTTTATAACAAGACAACTCTTCTGAAAGTAGTTTATTTATAAGAAGGTCCTGTCTATAAGATTGAGAAGACAATGAAGTTGTCGCAAAGTCTGTTTGGAGCAGTGGGATATCCCCACAGCCCAGCTGAGTGTGAAGCCTGGGCTATTTTAACTCCTGATCCTGTATGCATTTTTCTGGACTGTCCCCCACTTGAAGCTGACTCAAATGACATTTGTGCCAGTGGGCAGGAGCAGGAAATTTGTTGCAAGGCCATCACTACCTGGGACCCATGTGATCATTCCCCAGTAAGATATGTGAGCAGGAGTCATAGAGAGATATAGCACCAAAACAGGCCCTTTGGCCCACTGAGTCTGTGCCAAACATCAACCACCCATATTATACTAATCCTACATTAATCCCATTTTCTCTCTCATATCCCCACCTTCCCTCAATTCTCCTATCACCTACCTACACTACGGGCAATTTTTACAATGGCCACTTTACCTATCAACCCACAAGTCTTTGACATGTGGGAGGAAACCAGAGCACCCGGAGGAAACCCACACAGTTATAGGGAGAACTTGCAAACTCCGCACAGGCGGAACCCAGATCTGAACCCAGGTCACTGGAGCTGTGAGGCTGTGGTGCTAACCAGTGCACCACTGTGCCACCCCTTCTGAAGAGCATTTTGGCCCCAGTGAGGAGCATGGGCCGATTGCAGCCTGAGAAGGCAATGGAAAGCCTGGAGGAGAGGAGGTTTCTCCTGTGATTCCTAAGGCTATAAGGAATCTGAAGAAAATTTTAAAAGCCACTTACCTGGGCCACTTCTGGCCCGAACTTGATTGCTGGCAGTTTTTGCTGATGGAGTTGGCACCATACAGGCCTCCTCATCTTTGGAGTTAAAATTTGTTCGCAGCGCAAAGAATGTCATCAGGTTGTGACACTCCCATTTTAATCAGGTTCTTGCCTACCTGCAGTGGGAGGCTTTCACGCTGCCAGAATCCCAGCAGTAAAAATGGCGTGGGCCCGCAACGTGTCAGGAACACAGTTCTAGGTAGGCTGGAATGAAATCTGAGCTTTCTAGTGCAAGCAAAGCAAATCAGGGCATCATTAAAAGAACTGATTCCATAAATAATATGGTGAAGCCTACTGTACGGAAATTTTAATAAGCAGCATTAATTTAATCATGGTCTTCTTCATGCTTCAGCAATAAGTTAGAAGTGATATTCAGCACAAATATGAACTAATGCCAGTTATAGCGGCATGCAGCCACTGCCCTCTTTAGTAACAGTTCACAGCTGTTTATCCAGTAATTGCTCATTGTCAAAGGCCTCATTTCCATTCACAGTAAATAGCATAATTTACATCATGACTTAATTGTTCTCTCATACATAGTTTGATCTTTGGTAGTCCTTAATCCCTGTTGAGGAAGAAACTTTACATCAGTTGGTGGTGTATTGCTTGCAGCTTTATTCATAGTTTATATAAATCACGTTTGTTTTAAAGACATACCAGTGTTCGCCCGACTCCCCTGCTCTTTCTCCTTTTCATCTATATATCTAATTCTCATTTGAAAGTTACTATTCAATCTGCTTCCACCAACCTTTCAGGTAATGCATTCCAGATCACAACACGCTGTGTAAAAAAAACTTCTCATTCCCATGTATGCAGTATGTTTCATAATACATCCACGCACCACTTGTTTTTTAAAAATAAAAATCATGCAGTTTTCCTGGTTTTATTTCTGGTGCCAGTCTAAAAATCACCAAATTTATTAAATAACTTGTCATGGCAGAATTTGAACTTATAACCTTATCATTTCTGGTCTAGAATGAGACCCAATAGGCTATAATACCCATTGTATCCTTCATAGAGCTGTGTTTCTCCCTTTCAGAAAAATGAAGAGAAATGAAAAGAAGTTCAGGGGAGAAGTGAAAAAGCAAATAAGAAAAGCAAAGAGCGAGTATGAAAAGATACTGGCAGCTAACATAATACAGAATCCAAAAGTCTTCTATAGGCATATAAATAATAAAAAGGTGGTCAAAGGAGGAGTGGGGCTGATTAGGGACCAAAAGGGGGATTTACACATGGAGGTAGCGGGCATAGCTGAGGTATTAAATGAATACTTTATATCTGTCTTTACCAAGGAAGAAGATGCTGTGCAGGTCATGGTGAAATAGGAGGTAATTCAGACACTTGAAAGGTTTCAAATGGATAAGAAGGAGGTATCAGATAGGCTGTCTGTACTAAAAGTTGATAAGACACCATGACCAGATGAGATGCATCCAAGGATTCTGAGGGAAGTGAAAGTGGAAATTGTGGAGGCACTGAACAGAATTTTCCAGTCTTTCTTAGACTCAGGGGTGCTGCCAGAGGACTGGAGAATTGCAAATGTTACACCAAGATAAGCCCAACAACTACAGGACAGTCAGTTTAACCTCGGTGGCAGGGAAGCTTCTAGAAACGATAATTCAAGGCAAAATTTATAGTCACTTGAGCGAATGCAGGTAAATTAAGGAAAGCAAACATGGATTTGTTAAGGGCAAATCATGTTTAACTAACTTGCTGGAGTTTTTTGAGGAGGTAAAAGAGAGGGTTGATGAGGGCAATGCAGTTGATGTGGTGTAAATTGACTTCCTACAGTGCCACATAACAGATTTATGAGCAGAATTATAGCTCATGGAATAAAAGGGATAGTAGCAACATGGATATAAAATTGGCTGAGTGACAGGAAACAGGGAGTAGTAGTTAATGAATGATTTTTGGACTGGAGGAAGGTTTGTAGTGGAGTTCTTCAGGAGTCGGTGTTAGGACCCTTTCTCTTCCTGATATATGTTAATGACCTAGACCTTGGTGTACAGGGCACAAGTTCAAAATTTGCAGATGATACAAAACTTGGAAGCATTATAAATTGTGAAGAGGATAGTGTAGAACTTGAAAAAGACATAGGCAGGTTGGTGGAATGGGTGGACAAGTGGCAGATGAAATTTAATGCAGAGAAGTGTGTAGTGATTCATTTTGGTAGGAAGAAACATGGAAAAATGATATAAAATAAAGGGTGCAATTCTAAAGGGGGTGCAGGAGCAGAGGGACCTGGGTGTATATCTGCATAAATTATTGAAGGTGGCAGGACAGGTTGAGAAAGCGGTTAATAAAACAAACAGTATCCTGGGCTTTATTAATGGGGGCATGGAGTACAAAAGCAGGAAGTTATGCTAAACTTATATAGAACACTGGTTCAGCCTCAACTGGAGTATTGCGTCCAGTTCTGGGTGCCACACTTTAGGAAAGATGTGAAGGCATTAGAGAGAGTGCAGAAAAGATTCACGAAAATGTTTCCAGGGATTAAGAACTTCAGTTACCTAGATAGATTGGAGAAGTTGGGACTGTTTCCCTTGGAGAAGAAAAGACTGAGAGGACATTTGATAGACGTATTCAAAATCATGAGGGGTCTGGACAGAGTTGATAGGAAAAAACTATTCTCATTGGTGAAAGGATCAAGAACAAGAGGGCACAGATTTAAGGTCATTGGCAAAAGAAGCAATGGCAACACAAGGAAAATCTTTTTCATGCAGCATGTGCTTAGGATCTGGAAATGCACTGCCTGAGAGTGTGGCAGGTTCAAGAGTGAATTGGATTGTTATCTGAAAAGGAAGAATGTGCAGGGCTATGGGAAGAAGGCAGGGGAGTGGCACGAGGTAAATCACTCCTTTGGAGAGCTTGTGCAACACGACGGGCCGAATGGCCTCCTTCTGAGCTGTAACAATTCTGTAATTCTGTCATTATCAATTTCTTTGTGCCTAAAACCATTGATTCATGCTGGGATTCCATGGTTGCTTGCAACCCTCCAGTGACCCGTCTGATAACGAAAGAAGGAACTTACAATTATATACAGCCTTTCACATCCTTAGAATGTGCTAAAGCACTTCATACTAATTCATCATTAAATATAGTTATTGTTGTTTTGTGGACAAAGGCAGGAACCATTTTCTGCACAGCAAAATCCCATAGTTAGCAAATGAGATAACTGACCAGATAATGGGCTGGATTTTACTAGCTCCCCGACGTTGGGGGTCGTGGCGGGGGGGGGGGCTGGAAAATACCTCCAGGAGAGGCCCGCCACGAGCGTCAACGCCAGGAAGGAGATCCGAGGTGGAACACTGGTGGGGAGGGGGGAGGAGAGAAGTTTTCAGAGAGGTGGGGGGTAGGGGGAACAGCAAAAACTTACGCGATTGGTGGAGGGGATGGTGGGAAGGGGTTGAAGGGTAAAGTGGAGAAAGTTCGGGGGTGAAAGGTCAGAATCGAAATTTTAAATTTTTTGGCAGGATAGGGCTATTTAGATATTGATTACTCATTGGGGAGTGGGAGAGGGGATTTAAACTGATAATAACGTTTTAATTTACATTTTTCCCCACCTGCACCTGCAAAAATTGAAAGAATCAGCAGGGTTTGAAGCCCTTTAAAATCAGCGCCGGCGCCTATGCGGTGGCGCCAGACACCATTTCCGGGTCGGAGTGCCCGCCCCCTGTATGTCATCCCCTCCATGTAAATGAGCCGCCTTGCTAAATATCATGGCGGCTCAGCGGCGCACATCTCGCAAGTGCACCGTGCCATTTTTGAAGCTTTAAAAATTCAGCCCAATTAGTTCTGATGGTGCTGGATGAGGGATGAATGTTGGCCAGACACAGGGATGACTCCTGCATCTTTTCAGAGTATTGCAATGGGATGTGCTACACGCTCCTGAACAAAGATACGGGGCTTTGGTTTCTCTCAGGTCTCTCCTGAAGTTATGGTAGTCAATCGGAAGAAATCCTGTGGAAATTCCAGACAAAAGTGTTTTGTTGTAGCTTATGTATATGTTTTTATAATTGTCTACTTTCCCTAATTAGACAGCCTAATATACCAAACCTGCTCTCACTAAACCTCATTTTAACTTGTGATTATGTTCTCTGAAATTCCATGGGGGTTCAGCCACCATGACACAGTTATTTCCCGAGTAACTTGCCAAAGATGGAACTTTCATGGAAAACGGCAGACAAGGGCTACAGCCATGCTCAAGAGGGACTACAGGACAATTTCCAGAGAGGACTGGTTGGGCCTAGATAACACCTACCCCATGAGCACAGGTGGCTCAACGTTGAGGTTTCCACAGGCAATGGGTGGACAGGCACCAACAATGCATCCAAAGTGGCTTTTAAGCTCACCTGACACATGCTAATGAAGAGCCTTCTCATGACCCTGAAGCCTCCAGTAGGGTCGAGGACACTGCCGGGCTAGGCAACAGTGTAAAAATGGGACATGATGCTCAGTGTGCGATTCTTGATGAAAAGCTACCCATTAGTATCCTATTGTAGTGCTCCACTAAGGCTCTTGAATAACAATTAATCACTGCAGGAGTTTGCCAACCGAGAATAAAAAGGGAACATTTACAAAGATGAGCTAATGAAAATATTGTTTAGCTTGAATACAGAGGTCTACCAGCAATCTGAAAGGATGACATACTGTGCTTGTAGTCATTAAAGTGAAGTATTAGTCAGATATGCCAGTACAAGAGGCCTTTAATTTATCTCTCGTCGAAACCACTCAAAATCCATTAACCTTTGCTATGTAAAAGTGTACCATCTTTGTGTGAAAGAAGATGACAGAATGACACAAACAGGGCACTAATAGCTGAATTTTCTCCTTTCAGCTTTGAATAACAATCATTCGTTGTTCTGTAAAGTAATGGTGAATTTCATAGAAGATTTTTATGCAATCAGTATGCCGTATGGTTCATTGTACATCCATGAACATTGCTGCTGTTGAAAAAATACAGAAAGCTATAGCTCAGAGAAGGTGATTTGGAATTTATGGGTGCAGAATTTACATACAATCTGTTGCCTTGACAATGCCCCACAACCCTACCTCCTCCTACACCAGTGTGACATTTTATTCCCTACATTCTGTATCCTTGAGGCATGAGTGACAATTAGTGAATACATAACAGAATGGTGTTTTGCCTGCTCGAACTCAGTTTACTAGTGATTCTTCACAGCCATTACAAGGCTCCTTAATCTCATCTGCCTGAACTAGAATCCAATCTTTCTCAAACTGAAAGTGCAGTGTGCCTACACAATGCCATTAAATCCCAGAGGATTCTTCAATAACAAAGGCAGATCAAGCGTCTGTGAGGAGAAAGATAAATTCTACGCCTGACAGATGTCCACGGGGTGTTTTGTCTGTGTCAGATGTTCATCTAATACGAGAGCAAAAGACTGTTCTTTTGTGAATTTTTGATTCTTTACATTCAGCGTGAGACTTTTGTTTCAGGGAGGAAGCTTGGTGGGCGTATTTAAGTTGTTCCTGATAGAGATGTCACTGTGTTGCTTTACCTTAGAGACTATGACAATGATAGCTAGTGAATATTACTCCACACTCAAAAAGTAGGTTTATTTATCTGGAAGCTTTAGGTTTGTTAGGCTTGGCATAGTGACTGAAAATGATCTGATGATAATTGCAAGGGAAATCCACATTTTTATTGAAGAAGACCTGGCAGGTCAGTAATAACTTTACTGTTTGACTTCCATGACAGAGATACCAATAGTGACTGAAAATGAGTTGAAGAGAAAGAGCAAGGGTTGACTATTATAATGGATTTAATTTTGTGTTTAAAGTAACTTGTTGGTCTGAAAGGATTCAACCAAAAAATAAGAATACTTAACAAAAATGATGTTCAGTGTCGACTTCCAAACTCCAGTGAAAAAACATTTACCTTTAGGTGGTGTTTCTCACATCGAGCACACTGTCGTAGAGAGCGTCCCAGAGCATAGGAAGAAGACAGTCACAAAGCCGAAAAAACAAAAGAGATGCAGTGGTTTTTGTCGAGGTTCATCCCAAGCAGCTCTGTAACACAGGAGTCTGTGCTCTACGGGCTGTTCCCAGGGACGCACACCGAGACAAACATCAACTGCTGCTGGAGGACTATCAATTCGGTGAAAGACGCCCTTTGGTCTGCCCGAAACTTGCTGGTCTTCCAGCGCAAAGAGTTGTCCACCACCGAATGTTGCAGACTGGCACATTCCAAGGTCCAGGACTACGTGCTGAGGGACGCACTAAAGCTTGGGGCAGCCGCAGCAAAGGCTCAATGGGGAAAGACCACAGTGTAAGGTTCCCCCACCAAGCTGGACTGAGGGGCTGGAACCATGGGAAGCCCCTCGAACTGTATCGTTAATATTCTCAATTGCTGCAAATGTAAAACTGTAATTGACATGACAATTGTGAAACGGAAGGGTTGGGAAGAAACTCATGACATTATTGAAAGAAACTGATCTCTTTTGCAATGTTTGTATTTTTTCGTGCTGTTTGGAAACTGTTTGGCAATGTAATTTTTACAGATTTTTATGAATAAAGTATATTTTGGAAAAAAAAAGAAAGCAGAACAAAAGAAAACAGTGGGGTTTTAAGGAGGTTTTTGAAAGTAGGAAGGTGGCAAATTATCTAGAAATTACACCACAGAAACAGGCCATTTAACTCAATCAGTCCTTGATGTTTTCCATTCTTTACTTGAGCAGTAGTCCTAATCCCTTGTGCCTGCTGTGTTTTCCTAACACCTTTGTCGTCCATTTCTTCAATCACCTACATAATCTATTCTTAAAACTAATATGACCTGAAATTTGTGAATCTGCTCCAACTTTCGTAATTTCACTGGAAGTATGATGGAAGCCCCATTTGCACCAGTAGACATAACTTTGGCAGAAGGAACACAGAAATGCCGTAAAATGTGTTAACACTTTTTACACCATTTTCCAGGATTTCTTTGCCGAATTTACAACAGATGAGCAGAAAAATCTCCATGAAAATTTATCCCCTAAGAAACTGCCCATTAATCCTTCTCTCTGTTTCCTCCCTTTGAACCAGTTTTTAATTGAATTTCCTACCTTTCCCCTATCTGCAGTAATCTCTGATGTGGTGCCTTGTCAAAGCCTTTCTGAAAGTCCATGTGCACCACATCTGTTGCATTTCCCTCCATCCACCACAACCATCACCTCCTCAAAGAACTCTTTCACGTTTCTCAAGCATGAACATTCTTTCCAAAATTCATGCTAGCTGCTTCTAATTATCTTCTCTTCGTCTAGATATTTAGTAATTTTTAGTTTAGTTTAGAGATACAGCACTGAAATAGGCCCTTTGGCCCACCAAGTCTGTGCCGACCATCAACCACCCATTTATACTAATCCTACACTAATCCCATATTCCTACCACATCCCCACCTGTCCCTATATTTCCCTACCACCTACCTATACTAGGGGCAATTTATAATGGCCAATCTACCTACCAACCTGCAAGTCTTTTGGCTGTGGGAGGAAACCGGAGCACCCGGAGAAAACCCACGCAGACACAGGGAGAACTTGCAAACTCCACACAGGCAGTACCCAGAATTGAACCCGGGTCGCTGGAGCTGTGAGGCTGCGGTGCTAACCACTGCGCCACTGTGCCGCCTTAATTAAAGATTCCAAAGCTTTTCCTGCCACAAATGTTAAACTAACTGTCCTGTAATTACTTGGGTTACTGTTGTCCAACCATCCAAGATCTACCCCAATTTTCATTGCTCTACCATTGGTGGCCATGCCTTCAGCTGCCTAGGCCCTAAGCTCTGGAATTTCCTCTGTAAACCTTTCCACATCTCCACCTGTCTCTCCTCCTTTAAGATTCTCCTTAAACCCTGCCTCTTTGACAAAGCTTTTGGTCATCTGTGCTAATATCTTATGTGGCTCAGTGTCAAATTTAATTGATAGCACTCCTGTGACATGCCTAGGGATGCTTTACTGCATTAAAGGTGCTCTATAAATGCAAGTTGTTGTTGTTGACTTTACTTTTGAAAATGGCTATTAAATTGGTCAGTCTCCAGAGCTCCAGTACAAAACCATTCGCAACAGACCCTTAACAGTCCTCTAGGTGTAGAAAGCAATTGTTGTTTGGCAAGTATGCGTTATTGGAGTACAGCACTTTGTACAGGAGAGGACATGAGTTATGCCACTTTGGATACTTTGTGCTCTGTGACAAATGGAGGTGCTCACCCCAACAAAGAGGTAATGATTGGGGTCTTGGCATCAATTAGGGAAAGTTGGAGTTTGGATGGAAAATGTTTTGGAGGCGAAAGAAAATCGTTTTGCGAATGGTTGGATCGGGGAAGAAACCACAAGTCAGGATTTAGGACATCAAGGTTTCTTACTTTTGGGCTAAAGTCTGAGGTGACAGGTGGAATAGTCGATGGAATCTTGAGAAGAGGCTCAGAGATGCTGTTGAGAGGCAAGGAAGATGGCTTCTGTCCATGAATCTGGGGAAAATTACAATCCACTTGTTGGATAGGCAGTCTCTAGCTCTGTCAACAAGAACACAAACAACATGTACTTATATAATGCCTTTACTATAATATATCCTTTCCATCGATGGCCCCCGGGGGACAGCATCTGTGCCTAGCTGAGCAGAGATTGGAGAGGGCTGCGCTCATTGGTGCGGACTCTCGACAGCTGTCCCTGTTATCACTGTCTGCTCTTTCTCACTTGTGTAGTGTGAGTGACCAGGTGACATCCAATTATCTGTTCAACTGGTCCCACTGAAGTGTGAGTATCTGAGTTAATACATGGTCACCATGAGTTCTGTAATAATGCACTCTCAGCGTGACTCAACTACTCTGAGAAATCGCCCATCACGAGGTCCATGGACTTCTGCTGCACGCGTGAAGGCCCTGGCAAAGATAAAAGATATGAATTAGGATTGACAAGGTAAGAATGTTGCAAGTTATCATTCTGAAGATGATAATTTTTCACTCCCTGATGAAATCAAGTCAACATGAGTGAGTGTTGTATGACATATGTGTGCACATTATAATATAATTCTGTCACCACGGAGCTGCAGGGTGTCCAGCTCTGACTGCCAGGGATGCCGAGATGCTACTCATCTCCAGCACTTCCTCATCTGCAGTTATCAACTATGCGATCTCTTCCTTGTGTTTTGTGCTCTTTTCTTCTGCAACCAGGAAATCAGTGCGTGTAATGGCCAATAGATACAGTGCATTTGGTGAGGGTGACTATCAAGGAGAGACATGAAATTGCCTAAGGATAAGGATGAGAGTGAGTGGCGGTGTTGGGTGGATGGATGGAGATGTGAGGAAGTGCACAAAAAGAGAAGGATGGGAGGGAATGCAAGGTAAGTGCATGTGAAGAGTGATGTGAAGAGTAGATGCAACAAGGCAGAGCTTGAGAGTGTAGTGATGTGCACAACACAATGTAGGTGAATGTGCAACTGTACTCACCTTTCCTAACCTGGTTAGGTCAGTAAAACTCTTCCTGCACTGAATCAAGGAGTGTGGCACAATGCTCCTGCTGCTGACCTCCTGGGCCACCTCCAGCCATGGCTTCTGTGTGACAGCAGTAAGTTTCTTCCTACCATCACTGAGGAAGAGTATCTCTCTCAGCTCCTCACAGCTCCCAGCAGTGCATCAAGAGAGGTGGAACCAGTTGAACATTTAAATGGGACGCAGCCCTTGGCTATCCTGAATGCATTGTCACTGTTTATATTCTCTTGTTTCCAACTCCTAACTCCTCCTTCAGATTGCCTCTTCAAATAATCTGCTTTAGATTGTGTCAAACGGGCCCTCATCACACCCGCTGTCGTTCATTAGATGGCAAATACAGAGGTAAAATGATAATGAGCTGACTGTGTTAAAATGCCAGTGACAGAAATGCTAAACTTCTGGATTACCCATGCAACATCGGACTACCCCCCATCCCTGCCCACTTCCAACGCGCCTCTGCATTATTACTGGGGCCATAAGTTCTGGGTTGCTAGTCCGATACCATAACCACAGACATCTGTCATAATCATACGACATCTGCTACCCGTGTGCATAAACAGAAGTGCTTCAGTATTAATTAGTGCAATTATAACTTGTTGTGCCTGGCATTGTTGCACAATGGCCTCAAAATGGGGTTTTCACCGGTCGAGCACCCAAATGCCCAAATCTACCTGAATAATTCATATTGTAGCACTGCTGGTAAAGAAGACATGCTGCCACTTAGTTTATTATTTTATTGAGTTTTGGATTATTGATTTTCAGTATAAAACCCTACCTTATAGCATGATGGATCAGTCTGGAACCATAGAATCATAAAAACTTACAGCTCAAACAACTGTGCCAGTGTTTTGAAAGAGCTGTCTAATCAGTCCCACTTTCCCCATTGCCCTGTAAATTTTTCTTTTTCAAGTATATATCCAACTCCTTTTCAAATCAATCGACTTCCACCACCTTTTCAGGCAGCACATTCCAGATCGTGACAACTCGCTGTGTAAAAAAAAAGTTTCCCCCTAGTTCTTTTGCTATTTATCTAGAACCTTAGTTTGTTCACTCTCATTCGAAAGTACTATGATTTGTATAAAGTTTGTTCAGGTCTGTTCCCTTGTACTGCACACCTTATCCTGCAAACAAAAGATTGTCTTGAGATGTAAGTTGAAGGAACACATATTGTGACACACACAAAATGAACCTGCAAGCCATTAGCTGAGTCAGTAAGTGACCGAGCATCATGCAGCTAGGTTGTGCTAGAATGGGTTGTTTTATGAAGCCCTTTTAAGATGTCGGTGCGTCAGGCATTTCAGTTACAATCTGCCTCTTGCATGTGTAACCTGCTGAAGTACAGGCATGCGTGGGACATACTGAGAGAGCTATGAGGTTGGCTGAGGGCTTTGCATGAGCCAACGGCAATTGGGTTGACAGGCAACATTTTGTGGCATGTGCACTTGGACCATCTGATATATACTGCTGCTCAGTAGCAGCTTGCTAGAGATCTTCCATCTTTTTCATCTGCTCCCAAGACCTGTGAGTACTGTATGTAGCATTGCCCATGGCCGGTACTTGCAGGAATACTGCACTGCTATTCACCAGGGAAGAGTGCAAAACAAGGCAATCATCCTCACATCCACCTATAATGAAGCAATCCTCCACTTTGCCATCCATCAAATAGAAGGTTTAACACTTGGTCACATATTCTATTTCCTGCCTCTACGCTTTTTGTTTAGCATCTGTTGGTTTCTGCCAACCACATTGTTTTTTCCATCAGAAAACTTTCGACAGCCTTCATAAGTTTCATCCACCATAGTCTTTGGGAAGCTGGAAAGAATTCCTGTCCTACATGCAGCCATTTACTTTTAAGCATCTAAGTGTCAGCTTGGCTCATTGGCAACACGCTTCCCTCTCAGCCAGAAGGTTCAAGCCCACTCCAGAATTTAAGCATGTAATCTAAGCTGACACTTCAGCACGGTACTTAGGGTGTGCTGCATTATCGGAGGTGCTATCTTTCAGACGAGATTTTAAATCGAGACCCCATTCACCACTGTTCTAGTAGACTTAAAAGATCCCATGGCACTATTCAAAAAACCCACCAGAACAGATTACCTGATCACTTATTTCGTTGCTGTGTGTGGGATCCTGCTGTCTTCAAATTGGCTGCCAGGTTGTGCACTCAGTACTGCATCTTGTGACACATGTATCACTAAGGCATTAGATAAGCTATTACTTTCTAAATACAGTATTCTAAAAAATATTGATATGACCAATAGTTCTATCAAACACTAAAATAGACTCCCTGAAATTTCACCTATACCAACTTCCCCAGGAAATGATCCTCAGTGCCAACTCAACTCTCAAAGTGCACACACCCTACTTCACCAACCATCATTTCCAGTCTCTGTGTTTTATCCCAGGCTTCATGGATAGGAATCTGTAGTTTTGTGTCATGGACCCACATATACTGTTAAATGCAATAGCACTGGAAGGACTAACTTTTTGAGATAACCATTAAAATGAAAGGTATTTCATCACCAGAAGCTCAATTATAATCATCTTGCAGCTGTTAAAGTTAGTATGTCTCATTCTAGTTTCATATGATATATATTTAAGGCATCTGAAAACAGATTAGATTGTAGCTTTGACCTGCAGGCAAGATTTGAAAAGTTCAGACTCTGTAGTGGTACTTGTGTTGTATGTAGGATTTCCTAATATGGGTAAATAGATTGAGAATTGTTATGTAAATGCTAAATGGTGTTACAACCAAGGTGGGAGGAGTGCACTGTCTTTTCTAGTTCCACTTCTCCACAGGCACAACATATATTGATATATTTACCCAGTTATCGATGCAGTCAATCACAGACTCGACTCTTTATCCAAGAATAAAATACACCAACTGGGTCTCTTTAATAAACAACAAAATTATCAGTTTATTATAAAACAAGAGATAACCAGGAATGAAACAAAGCATTAACACAGAGTCGCAAAATGAAAGTTCCCTTTTACCTTATACACACACACACACACATTGCTCTGTTACAAAAACAAGACAAAAAAAATACTTTGGCCAAATACTTGCTAATTCTTGAAGAAAAAAAAGATATGGAAAGATGTCAGATGTCCCTTTTTTGTCTGGCGTCCGCGTATATGATGACGGGTCACTGGGTTCCTTCTCTGGAGCAATTTGTTCAGGTGGTGTCGAGGATCTATTCGGCAGGTTTTTCCAGCGTCGCAGGAGAAATGCAGCAACAGGAGTTTCAAGAAGGCCTTTCAGGACAAATGTAGCATCAATTTCTCTATTTTTTACACTCACTTCCAAGAGATTCTCAAAGTGATGGAAAAGCTGGCAGGTTTTTCAAAGAGATGGAAAAGGCTGAGCTGGGATGACGGCTCTCTTGGGTTTTTAAAAAAAAAAACTCCAATTGACTGTTCAAAGTGAAAACAAAGCAATATCTCAAGAGTCAAGCCTCCTGACTCCGATAAATCTTGACCTGTCACCTCTCTGGAAACATCTCCCCCAAGTCAAAAAGCCTTGCTGGGTATTTATCTGAAGACAGGTGACTTCCAGTACATGTTGTTTGCAAACCAAATCCAAAAGATCTTCCCATGACCTCTTTTTTTTAAAAAAACACAAAGTCCAGCATCTATGGAATCCTTTTTACAGTTTTAAAACACAAGTCCTCGAAATTTAACAAAAAATGGAAGTACTTACGTAACAAAGGCAAACTTTCAGAATTCTGCTATGAAATGTACCCTCATTTGTTCCATCTGTGAATGATAAAATGTTTTGTATGCCAATGATAATTTCTCATTGACAGTAAGTTAAACCATTCAAAAATCAACTTAAATTGTGATAATATTATTCTTTAATTGTAAATGAACCACTTGACCTTTATTAATGCGTATAATTTCAACCGGAAACATTTACATTTATAATTGCTTTTATATTGATGTTAGTGGGGTATCTGTACTATCCTAATGCATGAGTCTCACATAACCAGCAGCGCCCCAAAGTAAACCCAATAGACTTGCTAAGGCAGCTGTCCAGGAATACCTGGTAGGAAATTGCAGGAAAAGGTAGTGACACCACAATTCACAGTCAGAATAGAGATAATTGAGTAGTTTCCCCACCCATCATTCTTCTTATAAGTGATGGGATTGATTTGACATGCAGACGGGCTAGGAGGTGATGGGGGGGGGTGATGAAGTTGGGGGCGGGAAAGACCAAATATGGCCTTCCCGCCCAGAGGTCAATTGAGGCCCTGAAGTGGCCAATTAGTAGCCACTAAAAGGCCTCTTCCCTCCGCTGCTGGAATTAAACCAGCGGTGGGGAGGGGGTGGGGGGTGGGTTGGCTTCGCCATGCGTGGAGGTCACTCAGTAAAATGAGGAAACTTCCCCATGGGCCTTTGGTGGGGGGGGGGCTCCTCCGTGGGTAATCTGTGGCCCACGAAGAGCCCCTGGTGGCAAAGGCCACCTTTCCGGTAACAACCCCACCTGCCCTCAACACCGACCCTCCCCCCCACTCCCCCCATCACTGCTGCCTGCCAGACTAGCCCCGGTGACCTTGCATCACTTACCCTATGGTCCAGTGCTCCAGCCCTGGGCCTGTTCCCAGGCCTCCTGTAGTACTGGCAGTGGCTACCACTCCTGGTGGCAATGCAGATACTATAGAGCTGCCGGCCCTCTGATTGGCCAGCAACTCCTGGAGGAGGGACAGGAATCCTAAGTGCCTAACCACCGTTGAATTGCGCTGGGGTGGAGGGTGGGGGCGGGGGAGGGTGTGCTGCTCCGAAAGGCAGAAGCAGGGTTCCCCTTGTCTGTTCGTCTCAGTGCCGAGAGCCCTGCCGGCATTGCTAAATTCAGCCCATAATTTGTATTATTCAACTATGCACCAGTCAGTGCATTTTGTTAGAGAAATAATCCTGCTTTTATAGGAAGACCTTGCTGTAGTTTTCGTCTTGAGTTCTGCTTGCAATAGTACACAGAGTCTGTTTAAGTAGACTCTGTTTGCTGAGTTAATATACTGCTCTAGTGCACTGTTTGAATAGATTCTCCTGCTTACTAAGTAAACTATCTTTTTTGTTACGTCATGCCGCAAGTCCTGCCCCATCTCTAACTCATTGACTAGCAGAGTGATGTCAATACACATTTCGAAATAAAAGCATTCAAGGCGCAGGTAAAAATTCAAGTTCAAAGCCCAGTCCTTAGACAGAAACATAGCTATAAGGAAGAAACCTTTTGTAGGCATTTGAAACATAAAGTGACCAATCTTATGGGCAAGTTAAATGATTTTTATTGTGTTTGTGTTCTGAATGTTGTTGCTACTGGCCTAAATGAATAAAGAAAATCACAGCTGCAAACAGTGTGAAGCAATGATTTGAGCCATCTGATTAGTTGATCTTGCAGTTCCTGCTAATTCAGGGGTGACAGCTTTGGCAGAAGCTCGGACTTTGCAGTCAATGGCGAAGCAGAGGTGCTTGCTGCTGACCTTGAAGAAAGCCATGCTGAGAGATCTAGCGATCTCTATAGCGAGAACATTACATACAGTGGATTGCAGTGTTCTTTAATGGGGATTCCCAGCATCAAGCTACAGTGATGTCATCAAGCTGTCCAAGCAGCCAATCACATTAAAGAATTCTCACAGACAGAGAACCAGGAAATGAAAAGCACTAATAATCAAATGACTTCTTAAAAATGTTTACAGAGAGAAAAAATAAATCCTGCAACATACACATGGGCTGAAGGTAGAAGCTGAAATATTCTGAAAAAAACTTTAAAAAAAAATTATTATGCAAAAAAGTTTAAAAATCCAGTAATTAATCAGTTGTTCAGCAGTAGTTATTACTGAAACACAATTATACCCATTGAACAAGGTGCAACTTGTTATGGTGTTTCTAACCTCATAATGTGAGAATGGAAATGGGAAGTTTTTGCCATATCAGTTGATTTCACTGATTGCTGGTTCTGGTTGCGGGGAGGGGGGGGTGTGGTGGGGGTGCCCACAGCACAGTCCATGCAGAGCAATGAGTGATAGACCACACTCGCAACATCGGGATTTCTGTGTTAATCTGCACTTGCGCTAAAGTTGTGGTCAGATTCAGAGGACTAATGATGGAGAATGCTGACAGTTTGCCGCCAACCCCATTGCTATCCTCGGAACAAAATCCAGGCCATTATATCATTATCTGCTGGTTAATGTTTCTCCATGCTGTTTTTAATTTACTGAAATTAAATCAGTTATATATTTGATTGGGAATTCAGATATGTAGATATTGAATCAATCATGAGGGCCTGTTTCAGTGCTGTATCTCTAATCATAATCATAATCATTTGCTTACCAAATGCACTTTTGCTGTTTTGAGGTGTGACACTATAGATTTATGTTGGATACTTGGCTTTTGAATTTATATATATTTTTCAACACTTTTCTACCCATTGCCTTTCTTACTTTGATGCAAGTAACAAGTTCACAATCCAAATTTTGAGGTATGGTCGTGGTTTTTGGACTAGTGATCCAGAAAATATGAGTTCAGGTCCCACCAGCCTGAGAATTTCAATTCAGTCTAAAAGAGAATCTGGAAATAAAAACAACTGCTATCATAAAAAGCAACCATGAAGCTGTTGGATTGTCACAAAAACCCAACCTGTACACTAATATCCTTTAGGAAAAAAGGCCATCCTGACCTTTTCTGGCCTGCATCTGACTCCAGGCCCACATGAACATGGTTGATTCTTAACTACCCTCTGAGGTAGCCTAGCAAGCCACGCATTGGGCAGTATTTAATGCTCCTCCACATGGCCAGTTTGGAGGCGGGAAGGGCATTTAATCAGGCGTGATGGAGGAAGGTGGGGCCCAGCCACGTTCCCACCTAAACGCCGATTAAATCTGTGGCAAGAAGGACCGTGGCGGTCCTTCCCGCCCTGCCACCAATTGAGGCCCTTGAAGGTCAACTAATGCCGAATTAAAGGCCTCTTCCCACCGCCACTGGTGTTACCCCTGTCACCAAGCAGGAAGCATGACACGCAAACCCATGTGTGGTTGCTTGTGGTCTCCTGGGGTTGGGGGGTGGGGTGTTCCTCATTCAAAGGCACTCAGTGCCTGATTGAGGGACCTTGCATCAGGAAGGGGGTGGGCCGGCTGAGAGCCACCCCCACTGCCTTTGCCGCTGACCCCACTACACCTCCCTCTGCCGCGACCCCCCTCCTGCCATCACTTACCTCTGGCCTGGGTGGCTCCATGATCCTGGGCCTCCAGTAGGTGTCCTTCCGGCAGCAACCACTGCCTCCCCAGTGGTACTGCCGAGCAAAAGAGCTGCCGGCCTCTGATTGGCTGGCAGCTCTTGGCAGGCAGGCCTCCCCATCCCCGCTGGTGGCCTCTCAAGTGCCTGATTGGCTGTTGATACGGCAGGCATTCCCCAAAGAAGACAAGTGGGTCTCTTGTCGGCTGTCCAGTTGGTAAGGGAGACTATCTGTCGCCTCGATAAAATTCCCCCCATCGTATCAATAGGGATATGCAATAAATGTTTACCTTGCCAGTGATACCCAAATTCAGAGAATGAATATATTTTTGAAAAAATTGTAAGTGATTCCAGAAGGGATTAGAGAAGTACAGTTACTGAGACCAACTGCACCTGTGCTGATCACATGCCAAGTTGTGAGTGGGGGCTGGAGCATGGGTAGTCCTGACATATGAAGTACTCACTGCCATGAACAACCCCACCTCTAGGTTCTGACTTTTTATTTTAAAAGGCCACTGGAAAACCCCGAATCTGTCCGAAGTTCAGAAATGGCTGTTCCTGATGTCAGAAGCTGTCAGCTGTGAAACTCAGCGCAATTTTTTTTAAAAATGACCAATCACAAAGTTGCTGTGCTGAGCGCTTTCGCTCCTTACAACTGTCAGGGGGTGGGGAGAGAGAATGAGGGGGGAACAGAGAGAGAGAGAGGGGGAACAGAAAGAGAGAGAGGGAGAGAGGGAGGTGGGAGAGAGTAAGTGAGGGAGGACCTGGAGAGAGGAGGGAGGGAGAGAGAGAGAGGAGGGAGAGAGAGGGGAGAATGGAGTGAGAAAGAGGGGGGAAAGAGAAAGTGAGAGAGAGGGGGGACAGAGAGAGAGGGGGAACACTGGGAGAGAGAGAGACCGAGAGAGGGAGAAGAGAGAGTGCACAAGTGCACTCCTGACAGTTGGACATCTATCCGGAGTACTCTGCAGCGCTACAACAAGTGTGCGGGCAAACATTTGACTACATATGCAAGCAAACAAATGCCAGATATCTCACTAAATCAGTGTCCAACACAGTGGTGGGAAAGTAAGACAATAAATTAATTTTCTCATTTAAAGCTTCATCACAAAAATGCACATTTGTTGTTATTTTGATTAACAGTAAGATAACTTTTGCTTGACTTTATCTTTCCGAAATTGTTTCATCGGTCCCCCATGTAAGACAAAAATTGTAATGCGGCCCTCCACATGAATAGGTTGATCAACCCTGGTATAGAGCCTTGGTGAGACTGCACCTGGTACTGTGTACACTTTCGGTCTTCTTATCTAAGGAAGCATATACTTGCCATAGAGGGAGTGCAACGAAGGTTCACCAGACTAATCCCTGGGATGGCAGGATTGTCTTATGAGGAGATATTGCAGAAATATATAAACCTATATCTAAAGACCTCATAACTTCTTATTTTAACCTAACACCCCCATTCACACACATACGCTTGAAAATCAATGATGAACCAATTTTTTTTTTAAATGGTGTTTTAAAAATGAGCTGTTTCTTAAGAATAAATAAATAACTGGGTTGTTAGTCTTTGTGGGTTTCATTCCTGATGGGTGACGTACCTAGTGTAAACAAAAAGTCAAATGCCACTTGAAGTCGCCATGCAGATTTGATGAAACAGTCTTTCAATAGATAGGCATTCAAAGCACTTCAGCTGCAGTAGGCGTCACACAGTTCTTTCAACGATGAACACAGCAATAAGTCTACTTGAATTTTAAAAACCAAAAGTCTCTCAGTCGAAACTTCACTGTAAATTCCAAAAAACACAATCAGTCAAGAGAGGTTCAATCTTGAAGCAAAGACTTCTTAGATTGGAAGTAAAGAAAAGGAATTTTGCTACCTCCAATGGTCTCTTCAAAGGGTTTTTTCCTCCTTGGTCAATGAACATGGCTTGTAGCTCCTTGTAGAAGTTCAACTGAGAGAAATAGACAGCGTTTTCCTTCAGTAAGCACGCTTCGCTGGTGTTTCTCAAAACTGGTTTTAGCTGGTTTTTCCACACAGTTAAATTGAAACAGTATACCATGTGACCTCTCCACTCTCCTGCAGTTGCCTAGGTAACATATGCAGCTGTGGCACACTGTTCTCAGAAATCTAACACTTCTCTGTCTTAAAGGCAAACTGTTTCAAACAGAGGGAAAAAAAATACAGTTCCATGACAATAGGATGTTTCCTCTGGCTGTTGAGTCTAGAACCAGGGGACACAGTCTCAGGATAAGGGGCAGGCCATTTAAGACTGAGATGAGGAGGAATTTCTTTATTCAGGGGGTGGTGAATCTGTGGAATTCTCTACCTCAGAGGGCTGTGGAAGCTCAATCATTGAGCATGTTCAAGACAGAAATTGATAAATTTCTGGATACTAATGACATCAAGGGATATGGGGATAGTGGGGAAAAATGGCGCAGAGGTAGATGATCAGCCATGATCTGTTTGAATGGTGGAGCAGGCTTGATGGGTCGAATGGCCTACTCCTGCTCCTATTTCCTATGTTCCTATGTCCTTGTTTTCAAAATACAGGCAAATTCAAAGACTCTTGCTTCGTGTCAATTAGCTTGAAAATATGTCTAAAGTGTGAGATGTCAAATCCCGTTCATATTGTCATTGCTCCTTAAAATCTAGTGTATTATATAATGTAAACAAGACTGTTAGATTTCAAAGATCATTCATTGATTTACATCATCTGAAATAAGAACAAAGAACAAAGAACAGTACAGCACAGGAACAGGCCATACGGCCCTCCAAGCCTGCACCGATCTTGATGCCTGCCTAAACTAAAACCTTCTGCACTTTCGGGGACCGTATCCCTCTAGTCCCATCCTATTCATGTATTTGTCAAGATGCCTCTTAAACGTCATTATCGTACCTGCTTCCACCACCACCCCCGGCAGCAAGTTCCAGGCACTCACCACCCTCTGTGTAAAGAACTTGCCTCGCACATCCCCTCTAAACTTTGCCCCTCTCACCTTAAACCTATGTCCCCTAGTAACTGACTCTTCCACCCTGGGAAAAAGCTTCTGACTATCCACTCTGTCCATGCCACTCATAACTTTGTAAACCTCTATCATGTCGCTCCTCCACCTCTGTCGTTCCAGTGAAAACAATCCGAGTTTATCCAACCTCTCCTCATAGCTGATGCCCTCCAGACCAGGCAACATCCTGGTAAACCTCTTCTGTATCCTCTCCAAAGCCTCCACATCCTTCTGGTAGTGTGGCGACCAGAATTGCACGCAATATTCTAAGTGTGACCTAACTAAAGTTCTTTACAGCTGCAGCATGACTTGCCAATTTTTATACTCTATGCCCCGACCGATGAAGGCAAGCATGCCGTATGCCTTCTTGACTACCTTATCCACCTGCGTTGCCACTTTCAGTGACCTGTGGACCTGCACACCCAGATCTCTCTGCCTGTCAATACTCCTAAGGCTTCTGCCATTTACTGTATACTTCTCACCTGCATTAGACCTTCCAAAATGCATTACCTCACATTTGTCCGGATTAAACTCCGTCCGCCCAAGTCTCCAACCGATCTATATCCTGCTGTATCCTCTGACAATCCTCAACACTATCCGCAACTCCACCAACCATCGTGTCATCCACAAACTTACTAATCAGACCAGCTACATTTTCCTCCATATCATTTATATATATTACAAACAGCAAAGGTCCCAGCACTGATCCCTGCGGAACACCACTAGTCACATCCCTCCATTCAGAAAAGCACCCTTCCACTGCTACCCTCTGTCTTCTATGACTGAGTCAGTTCTGTATCCATCTTGCCAGCTCACCTCTGATCCCGTGTGACTTCACCTTTTGTACCAGTCTGCCATGAGGGACCTTGTCAAAGGCTTTACTGAAGTCCAGATAGATAACATCCATTGCCCTTCCTTCATCAATCATCTTTGTCACTCCCTCAAAAAACTCAATCAAATTAGTGAGACATGACCTCCCCTTCACAAAACCATGCTTCCTCTCGCTAATAAGTTTGTTTGTTTCCAAATGGGAGTAAATTCTGTCCCGAAGAATCCTCTCTAATAATTTCCCTGCCACTGACATAAGGCTCACCAGCCTATAATTTCCTGAATTATCCTTGCTACCCTTCTTAAACAAAGGAACAACATTGGCTATTCTCCAGTCCTCTGGGACCTCACCTGTAGCCAATGAGGATGCAAAGATTTCTGTCAAGGCCCTAGCAATTTCTTCCCTTGCCTCCCTCAGTATTCTGGGGTAGATCCCATCAGGCCCTGGGGACTTATCTACCTTAATGCTTTGCAAGACGCCCAACACCTCCTCCTTTTTGATAATGAGATGACTGAGACTATCTGCACTCCCTCCCCTAGGCTCATCATCCACCAAGTCCTTCTCTTTGGTAAATACTGATGTAAAGTACTCATTTAGTACCTCGCCCATTTCCTCTGGCTCCACTCGTAGATTCCCTTCTCTGTCCTTGCGTGGGCCAACCCTTTCCCTGATTACCCTCGCTCTTTATATACGTATAAAAAGCCTTGGGATTTTCCTTAATCCTGTTTGATAATGACTTTTCATGACCCCTTTTAGCCCTCCTGACTCCTTGCTTACATCAGGTCAAAGTTGAAAAAACCTAATACAAAAGCAAAATGCTGTAGATACTGGAAATCTATAATAAAAACAGAAAGTGCTGGAAATAAGCAGCAGGTGTAGCAGCATCTGTGGAGAGAGAAACAGAGTTAACGTTTCGGTTGATGCGAGGTCATTGACCTTTACCATTTGGTAATGCGCTTTTCCCCCTCCACAGATGCTGCCTGACCTACTGTGTATTTCCAGCATTTTCTGATGACTAAACCTAATTGTATGGGTCACAGAAGGCTTATTTAGCCAAAATAATTGCCAGATATCTATATCGCAGAAGATATTAAACACTATTTAAAGGTGACTTTGATAGCCTGTTCATTACCCCATAAAATGTGGAAAACACCATGGGGCTGATTCAAATGAGATCCATTCCCAATAATTGCTTCAATTGGTGTTTTAGTTAATGCCAAGTATTCTAATACAGCTTAATTTAATATTGCATGAAAATGTGAAGTAGCAGTAATTGTTGTTAATGTTAGTTTAACATCAGCAATGATGGTGAACATGTGGAAACAGCATTACATACAAGACAATGGAAGCTTGGGCATACTTTCAGTTTTTATTTGCTCCCCTCTTCATTGTCTTTGAACTGCACTATTGACAATGATATCTTTCAAACTCATAATAACACTCTTTTAATAAACATAATTTTGGCAATAATGCTTTAGGTGTAGATTCAGGACATTAAGCAGCGGATTTGAATAAAAGGATCATTATCTGTTATTTAAAAAGTCTGCTGTAACTCCAGGATTTGCTTTGATAACATGGTTCTCTCGATTAGACACGGAGACATTTTAATTTTAAAAAATAGCATTTAAAGTCCCCATTATAGGAGAATTGAGGGAAGATGGGGATGTGGTAAGGAATATGGGATTAATGTAGAATTAGTATAAATGGGTGGTTGATGGTCGGCACAGACTCGGTGGGCCGAAGGGCCTGTTTCAGTGCTATATCTCTCTATGACTCTATTGAGATCCTATAACTTGTAATAAGAATTTGCTGCTTTGCTTAGATTTCATTTACTTTAATGAAAGGAAGAAATCAGTGAATAAAAACAATTTTTTGAAGAAAATTTTAAAAGCGCTGAAAAGTTAGGCTAAAAAAAGATTTCCAAAACGTTTCGTAATATCTACCTTTCTTATCCAGCTTTTGTTCTGCTGACTGTTAACTGAGATGGCAGAATGTGTAATTTTGTTCTTTCTGCACTTTATTTCTATCTTTACTACTTTCTTCTGGCTTTCTGTCCCCAGCACATTCAAGATCCTTGTTTTCAGTTTCAAATCTGTTCACAGTGATGCTTCAACTTATTTGAGCAGTATTTTATCCAACCTACACTTTCTATTTTTGCAATCTCTGACAGCCCTGCAACCCTCCGACAACTTTTCATCCCTCCAACTCTGGCCTGTCATGCATTCCCTACTTCCTTCAGCCCATTAAAGGCGGCTGTGGCTTTCACCATCTTTCACCCTACGCTCTAGAAATCCCTCCCCAAATCTCTTTGCCTCTCCATCTCTCTCCTCTTTTAACATAGTCCTTAAAAACTACCTCATTAACCTGTCTGTTACAATCAGGTGAAGAGGGGTCAAAGCGCTCCCCTCTTGTCCCTCTCCTTGTTTGACTGCAACAGGGTTTATTTCATTTTTGAACAGAGTGTGCTTGCCAATTCAGTGGGTGTTTGACTAGTTATGTCCTATGATCATAAAAGAACCAATCAAACAGGTTTTCTTGAGTAAAACAAAAAAAAAGAGGTGAGCTTTACTGTACTTAAACCGACCTAAGTAAAATAATAAACTATGCTCCACCTTTCACACACATACTTGAGGGTCACACACACACACAAATAGGTTACAGAATGGGGAAGGATAGATTGGTTGAATTAGAGTCTGGAGCAATAAAAAAGGGTATATAGTCTGTGGAGGTTGGTGATTCAGTTGCCTTTTGGCTGAACTCAGTGGTCCTGAGGCTTCCGACTTGTAGATTTGGGAAGCAGATTCGATAGTTCTCCATGAAAGCAGTGATGAGGATGAGTTCCATCATGAGGTCTCTGTCTGCCGCAGTGATGGGCTTAGATGGTGACAGCCAGCAGGGTCCCATTGTTCAACTGATTACCTTTGAGTGGTTTGTCTCCACCAGTTTAACGTCCCAAGTGTTTGCCTTGAAATGACTGGCCAGGTGATGCACTCCAAACTACCCAAGTCATTGTTCTGAAGGGAACTGGCCAGACATCCCGACTCTTCTCGATGCATTGGAATGTAGGGATTTTGATGCAAATTTCATAGACCATTTTTGCTGCTAGAAGTCACCTTTTTTCAAATTTTAATGCAGGTTTTCAGCCGATGGATTAAAAATTCATCATTCGGCAGAGCACATGTTCGTGATATCTCCTATGTTTTTGGCTTAATGTCAGTTTTTGTCCTGTGAAGTGTGTTGGAATGTTTTAATATGTTAAAGGTGCTATATGAGTGTAAGTTGTTGTTGCTGGCACCTGTGGAACTATACCCCAGCATGATTTAGCACCTTTAAGCGAGACGGGAATGATTGGGGGAGGAAAATACTGTGAATTAAGTTATGGTAAGAATCATTCTCATCAGACATTTTCAAAGATAAGAAAGATAATTGAAACCCAACAAGTCGTTAGTATTTTTAGAACCACACCACAACATTTAAAGACTGTCTTTTGGTAGTTTATTAACCATCTCATTATTCTTGCAGTATGTGTGTTTTTCTATCTTGCCAACAGTATTTTTACATAACTCAATACACCATCAGTCCTTAACCACTGGCTACCAAAATAATAGCTGGGCTATTAAATTTCAAATAACACAAGCTCATGTTTTGACTCGCCCTTCAAAGATCATCAGGAAGGATTTGAAATATAGTTGTGCTAATTTGGACAGTGGGAATATGAATGACCAAAATTCAATATTGAAAATTCTTTGTTGCACTACTGTTAACTATTTTGTGTAGGCTTTTAAAACAATATGTATTGTTGATTTACTATATGCTTCAGTATGTTCACACAGTAATTGTATATTCCTTCACATATGTGATGATCAGTCACAATGATTGTATAGGTCGGTGGCTCAGATTGACTGCTTTTGCCTTCAAAATAACAAGTCAATCCTGTGTGAGAATAAATCAGTTAAATCATATTAGTCAGCATTACATAGCCAAATATGTTGTTATTGGCACCTGTTATCTTCCAAGCTAAATTAATATGCAGCTGTGTAGTCAATAGGGATTTCCCACAACACCAGTTTGTAATATATTAAAATATTAACCTTACCTCATACTGCATAAATCATGCTATATTTCAAATAAACCACATAGTATGCAAAACACAATTTTTGGCTCACAATTCCTTTAAAATTGTGTAATATAAAGGGACCAGGAATGGGTCTCAAATTCCGTGTCAGTGTTGGAAAAACCCCTGGTGAGTTACAGTTCACAGCCCGTTTAAAGTTAACAAATCACTCACACCTGTTTCTGTCTGGCTCATGTACTGTTTAGACAGACACAAACAAAATGCACATTTGCTTTGTTACTATGGAGGTATGGAAAATCAGAGAGAGACCCACAACTCCTGAGTACCACTCTTCACTTCGTACACCCCTCTCCTCTATCCCTCCAGTTCACTGTTGGAGGACCAGTAAAAGAGGTGCATAATTTTTGTATTTTCACTCTGAGGATTCATAAAAAGCTAGGTTCATTGGGAGCATGGAGCTCACCTGTTTTATATTATATTGTAGTCAGAGTATGGTGTTGTCATCAAAAACAAACTATCAATGTAAAAGTGTAAAAGTGCCTAAAACCCTTTACTTTGGCGAATGAACGTTCTGCTTATCTGAAAATCTGAAGGAGAAGATAACTAATTGAATGGGCTGGCAGTATGATTATAAAATACTCACCCTTCGATGTGTTCTAGGTGGTTAGTTTTTAATTATCTTCTGTATTTCCATGTAGTCTATCAGTCAGCCTGGATGACATCCATTAAAAAATAAATTGTTACCACAGAGGTTAATTCTGTACTTGTGAAGCTGAGAAACAGGACTGCTCAGTAATGGAACATTTTTCTAGTGTTTATATTTAATGTAAGAACCTTCCCCCATGGTCCCAGTAATGTGGTTTCACCTTAACCTCAGACAGTCATCCTCTTACTGCATTAGTGTGATGTTTCCATGGCTCACACCATTCATTATGGGGTCTCTCTGAGTGAGATTGTCAATTTAATCACAATTGATGTTGAGTTATGAGCAGTTTCATTCTGCGAATTTGTGCCAACTGTGAAATAGTTGAGGCTTCCCCAAGTTCTTGTCACATAGGACATTTCAGCTATCAGACTGAGGAGACTGTAATCTTGTCACCTAGGCTGGGTTTACATTAGTCCCAAGAAGTGAAAGGGCAACAGGGGTGAAATTGATATGGTGTGCATTGATAGGGAGGGGAGTGAAATTTGACATCCATGGTAGGGCAAAATGGGGTGACAGCAAATCGACAGCCCATTTTACACCCGGCTTCATTTCTTTTTTTATCGAAGTCAATGGAAAAGACAATTGGCCAAGGTGAAATATGGACTGCTGATTCACTGCCACCCACTTCATGCCACTGCTAAACACCAATTCCACCACCAATGTACCTTGAAAAAGCATTTACTTAACCCAAAAATGCATTCATTTTATAGATGAAAAATAAAACAGTCTTTGAAATGAGTGTAAATGTTCTATTTTTGGATCTATTGAGTGAACAACAGAAATCCAACATGGACTGAGGGAAAACCAAAACAACCATAGTCTAGAAAGAGGCCAAATCTTATCAATGGCTGGTAGTGAATATTTGGGAATCTTCTTAATGCTGTCATTAACAGACTGCCACTCAGGAGTGATTTTTTTGAATCTGTGCCAAAATGCACTGCATCACTTCGGCACAGCTCATATTGAAAAATTGGATGGGTACCTTGAGAGGCATTGACTGTCTGATCCACTCAATATCCTGATATTCACTTCCCCCAGGTAACACAATGATGGAACATTTTTTTACTTCATGTTGTTAATGTAATACTCTCTCCAGACTGTCCCAGTAATGTGGCTACACCCCAACCTGAGAATATCATCTGGCACAAATCCAGGAAAGTCTCCCCCATTACATTCTATTGATCAACGGAATAGATGTCTCCTGTGTGCAAAATAAACCCACAAACCTTACCAGCTTTGTTAACATAATATTTAAAGACAAAGAAAAACCGCACCTGGAATACTGTGTGCAGTTTTGGTCTTCACATTTAAGAAAGGATATACTTGCACTGGAGGCAGTGCAGTGAAGATTTACTAAATTGGTTCTTGGGATGAGGGGGTTGTCCTATAATGAGAGGCTGAGTAAATTGGGCCTATATTCTCTGGAATTTTGAAGAATGAGAGGTGATCTAATTGAGACATACAAGATTCTGAAAGGGCTTGAAGGGAAGAAGCTGAGAGATTGTTTCCGCTGGTCAGGGAATCTAGAACATGGGGACAGAGTCTCAGGATAAGGGGCCAATCATTCAGGACTGAGATGAGGAGAAATTACACCCTCAAAGAGTTCTGAATCTTTGGAATTCTCTACCCCAGAGGGTTGTGGATGCTCCATCGTTGAATACATTTAAGGCTGGGATAGATAGGCTTTTGGTCTCACAGGGAATCAAAGGATATGGGGAGCGGGCAGGAAAGTGGAATTGAAGCCCCAGATCAGCTATGATCATATTGAATGGTGGAGCAGGCTCAATGGGCCATATGGTCTACTTCTGCTCCTATTTCTTGTGTTCATGTGAATTAGAGAAATGCTTTTCACAGTAAATATTCTAATGTGAAGTAGCAGTATTATCATCTATGGAGTCTACTCAGAGCCATAATTATAGCTGAAAGCACTAATTGAGTTTTAGAACTTGAAAACATGATCGTCAAGAACATTTTAATGACCTTTCATGTAGGTTTAATTACAATCATGTTTTATAGGTAGAGCTTTGATAATTTTTAAGAAACACAGATTTTTTACTCTTAAAATTATTTTCTGAATAACCATTGCAACTGACAAATAGACGTACTGAATATATTGCTTCATTCTAAACCAAGAAAAATTTGAAAAAAAAAAGTAAATAGCGTGATGCAGAAATAGTGCAATGAACTCTTTAAAAGGTTATGTGAAGAATGAGGTTGAAATTATTACGCGCTTCATTGTTAAGACCCTTCACATTACTGACCGTGCTCATGAATTATTCTTAAGACACCAAACCTTTGCCTTCAGGCTTAATTGAAAAGTGCGACTTATAACATCGAAGGGCACACCATTTTCGCTTCCACTAATGTTCTGAAGGAAAGAATGTGTATTCACTGTAAAATTAGAATGAGTCCAGTGCCATCGGCTTCTTAATTAAAGTCGACTTCCAAAGTCGAGTTTACCCAGTAGAATTCAATGCGTGAGTGGAATCCGACAAGGAAGCCTGAAGGAATAACATCGTCAGACTTATTAGTAACCACAGAAACGAAGTGTTAATTAAGGAACGTGTGATTCCCACCTTCCAACTAATTTCCAGGAATGTGAACAATATGCAAAAAAGCTGCCTGTCTTATAATAAATCATAATTACAGCTAACATTACACTGACACTAATGGTCCCAGGACAGCACAGAGGAAGGCTGGCTAATTCATATTAATGTCAAATGAGGCAGCTAAGTAACACCATAAGAATCGACACGGAAATATGTTGACATATTTAACTATCATCAACTGCACAATGCGGTCTTCTGATGTGTATTTGCTAAGAATATGCGTGAATGCCTTCAGCTGAAGACTTTTTTTCCCTTTCAATACAAAACTTTCAAAAATCAATTGGAATATCAAGTTAAAATGCTCCAATGTCGCAATTACCAAACGGTGGTGTCTTCTGGTGAGCTATGGAAAACTAACATAGGAGGGATTACTTTGAGTTTGAATGCACCCACCAGCTAAACAATGGAGGTGCTAGAGAATATGAATTCACCCAGGGTATAAACAGGGTGAGTGTAGAATCGACTCAGTGTCTCCTGTTTCCCGCCCAGCAGGAACAGTTAAAAACAACCCCCAACTGCAGATATCAAATGCTTCAGGAAAATTAAATTTCGTATTAAGCACAAGTGTGGAAAGATCTAAAAAAATGTTAAGTTGCACTATATAAAGTTGTTGAATTCATTTTAATTCGAAGATAAAAATAAAGAACAGCTTTGAGTATGAATTCCAAATTTATGTTCACTCAACCATGCACGCATCTAATTAGATCATTGTACGTTTCATGTGTTGCTCTAAGTTACAGCCGCAGAATTTTATATAGATGAGAAAACTGTAAAAGAATAGACAATCCACCAAAAGTATATTTATTCCCAGATTATTATGGTTTTGAAAATATGACTTGAATGTATATAGTGCCTTTCATGACCACAGGACATTCCAAAGTGCTTTATAGCAAATTAAGTATTTTTGAAGTGCAATCACAGCTGTATTGTAGGAAATGTGGAAGCCAGTTCACACACAGTAAGTTCCCACATACAGCAACATGATAATGACCAGATAATCTATTTTTGTAATGTTAATTTAAGGTATAAATATTGGCCAGGGATAACGCCCCTGCTCTTCTTCAGTATACTGCCAGGGTATTTTTGGGCTGAATTTTATGAGGCCTCCGGCGTCATGGGTCTTGGTGGGGGGGGGGGGGGGGTGAAATTATCTGGGTGGTTGGGGGGGGCGGGGAGCGGAGAAAATACTTTTTCTTGGGCGTGGGGATGGTGTGAAAGTGTTGAAGAGTAAATGTAATGAGGTTGGGGGGAAAAAGTTAGGGTTGGGAATAAAGTTCATTTTTGTAATTTGGTCCATAAACAAAAATTGGAGAGGGGAGGGTGGAAAGGGACCCCATCTTTTATTTAATTTTTTGAGGACAATATACCGTGATATAACTTTAAAAATTAAAATTGATTTGAAGGGCTTGAAGCCCTTTAAAAATGGCACTGACACCAGATGCCGTTGCCAGAGTGGTCGCCCCCTCTACATCACCGGGGGCAGTCACTCCGCCCCCTCCATTTAAATTAGCCCCTGCACAAAATATCACAGGGTCTCAGCAACGGTGCATCTGTGCCTGAAGACTGTGCTGCCACGTTAATAAATTTCAGCCCTTTATTTCTACCTGAGAAGGTTTAACACTTCACCTGAAAGACAGCACCTCAATCAGGACAGCACTTCCTCTGCACTGTACTGGAGTGTCAGCCTGTATTTTTATGCTCAGTTCATGGGGCTTGAACCCACAATCTTCTGACTGCGAGATAACAATGCTACCAACTGAGCCACTGATGTACAGCTACAGACAGCAAAGACAGAGGGAGTGATTTTCAAATGCTGGCCACCTATTTCCGACCTGAAAAATGGGTGGCCAGCAAAGGGAAATCAAGTGGGTATCTTGGACATTCTTTGACTTCCAAAGCCCGCCTGATTCAATTTTCAGACAGGCTTTTAAATGGGCACCCAACATTCTTGCCCAAAACAGATGGGAGGCCATTTAAATATAAAAAATGTGATCTTACGCCAATTATTGGAAATCATTTACAATTTTCATGTACACTTAGGCACACCGTGCACACTAGGCTCAATTGTACGTCGTACTGAGCAGTCAGGTGGCAGGACTATATCTCCAACACAGAAGTCCTTGAAGCGGCCAACACCCCCAGCTTATACACACTACTGAGTCAGCGGCGCTTGAGATGGCTTGGCCATGTGAGCCGCATGGAAGATGGCAGGATCCCCAAAGACACATTGTACAGCGAGCTCGCCACTGGTATCAGACCCACCGGCCGTCCATGTCTCCGTTATAAAGACGTCTGCAAACGCGACATGAAATCGTGTGACATTGATCACAAGTCGTGGGAGTCAGTTGCCAGCATTCGCCAGAGCTGGCGGGCAGCCATAAAGACAGGGCTAAATTGTGGCGAGTCGAAGAGACTTAGTAGTTGGCAGGAAAAAAGACAGAGGCGCAAGGGGAGAGCCAACTGTGCAACAGCCCCAACAAACAAATTTCTCTGCAGCACCTGTGGAAGAGCCTGTCACTCCAGAATTGGCCTTTATAGCCACTCCAGGCGCTGCTTCACAAACCACTGACCACCTCCAGGCGCGTATCCATTGTCTCTCGAGATAAGGAGGCCCAAAAGAAAGAAGAAGAACTGAGCAGTCTAACCAGTGGTCTTTAAAAGGGACCTTTGCAAGCTGGTCAGGAAAAGGTAAGTTTTAGGTTTTGTTTTAAGGAAAGGAAATGACTTGCATTCACATAACAACTTTCACAACCTCAGGACATCCAAATGTACTTTACTGCCAATGAAGTACTGTTTGAATTGTGATCACTGTTGTAATGTGAGAAGCACTGCATCCAATTTGCACACAGCAATGAGATAATGATCAGATAATCTGTTTTAGTGATGTTGTTTGTGGGTTAAATATTGGCCAGGATTCCAGGGAGACCTCATCTGCTGTCCTCCAAATAGTGTCAGGGCATCTCTTACATCCACCTGAGAGGGCAGACTGGGCCTCGTTCTAACTTCTAATTTAAAAGACAGCACTTCTGACAGTATAGTACTCCTTCAGTGTTGCACTGGAGAATCAGCCTGGATTATGTGCTCAAATCTCTGTAGTGGGACTTGAATCTTCTGACTCAGAGGCAAGAGTGCTACAATTGTGTCAAATCTGACACATTTTAGGACAGGGTTGTCCAACATATGGCCTGCGGATGTAAACCGTACCCGGACATTCCTCCTTTTTGCTGCGTGGTTTCTGCCTTTGGCCATTTGCTTTGTCCTTTCCTTGAATCAGAATTTCAAACTTGGCTCCGCTGTAGTGCCAAGCGCCAGCTACGATAGTTGCTCTGGGGTCAAATCCACCACTTCCGGAATGTCAGGCACCTCAATGAACAGATACAGGTTTGTCAGGACCCCTCTCCACATAACTTGGCATGCCGAGCAGAGCGGTAGAGCCTGCCTCTATTATCCGCATTTATGGTGTGTGCACAGACAGAGGGGCTGGATTTTATAAACTCGCCACGAGATGATCTTGGCAACGAGACAAAGAAACGGCAGCCTGCTCATGAGGGCCTCACGCCACAGAACTGCCACAATCTTCCATGCGGCGGCTCATTTGCATCCCCGGGGCGGGCCACACCCCCCCCCCCCCCGATCACATGGAGGGGGCAAGGACATAGAGAGAGATGGGGGAGAGACATGGGGTGGGGAGAGAGATAGATGCAGAGGGAAGAGAGAGAGGGCAGAGAAAGAGATCAATATCGCTCCTGACAGATGAACATTGATCCGGAATCCTCTGCATCACTACATCAAGTGTGCAGGAAGAGATTGACTACTTATGCAAGCAAAAACAACACCAGGAATGTCACTAAATCATTGTTCAACATAGTGATAAGAAAGTAAGTCAATAAATTAGTCTTCTCATTGACAGCTTCTTCACAAAAATGCACATTTGTTGTTGTTTTGATTAATAGTAATATAAATTTTTAATTCCTTTACCTTTCCAAAATTTTCTCCCTAGCCCCCTATGTAGGACAAAAATTGTAATGTGCACCCCCCCCCCCCACCCACACGAAATCCTATTTTAGGATTTCTGTACAAACCTGTCAATTTTTAGCCTTTCAAAATTCACGAGCCGAGCGCCTGATATTGCCCACAGCTCACCGGTCAAATTCAAGTCAGGTCTGAACTGCAAAATAGTTTGGGCCTCCTAATGGTGGCTGTGGGCAGATGCCTTGGATGCGCCACCAAATTCAAGCCCTTTTAGATTGACATTAATAATTGCCCCGAGAGTGTTAGTGAGTTATTCTCCTCCTTTAGAAAGCCTCAGTGAGAGATTATTGTTGGCAGTAAGAGAAAATTGTGGGTATAAATGCAGTAGAATCCTTCCATAACCTTTCCTGTTCATTAATATATTGCTATAACACATTCTGTGTGGACATTTGCAATAAATCAATGAGATTTTGTTTGGGTTTTAATTTTCAATTTGTTTTTAAGCAAGGACCTCCTTTATATGTTGGATGTTTAGGTCATGGAGATAGACTGGAATACAGTCCATTGACAGCCATAGAAAAGTAAGTACACATGCAAACATCATTCTGTCCTGGGCAATGTGCAATTTTCTTGCCTTTTCTGCTGCTATTGTTCATCAATGAGACAGTGTGCAGGTTTTTTTTTCGTATGACTACATTTTCTTATGGGGTGAGGGAATAATCCTATAATATTGTCAGACAGCAAGCTCTAGCTGAGATCCACCAAAGTTACATTGATTTTGTGGTCTTGCCAAGAAGAACACCTGAGTCAGGCACCTACTGTTATTAATACATCTGTCTGGCCTGTGATAACTCATTCAGTCCCTGATGGGTAATGCAAAGCCATTAACAGGTTGTTGCCTTTTTGCCCTCATTTAATTACACCCCAAGGAAAGGGTTTTGTCAGAAGGCTTGCAGACAGACTGGGGTGACCCTCCACAGTCTCCAGATGATATGACTGGGTTTTAATATTTCATGCCAGGACTAAGCAATAACATACTAGAGGACGTTGGTGTATGTCAGTAAGCACACCATACCACACTTTACAATGTCTCATATTTCAGCTGAGACTTTTAAGAAAAGTAATTGGAATATCAGAGGCAATTTTCATTGGACTTATTTTAGTATTACAATAATTTCTATCATGCAAAATATAAGAAACATCCTATTCAATCAAGGTTGCACAATAAATTTTACAGGAATTTTGCCCTGTGTGTATTTAAACAGAATGATTTTATTTAAAGATGTGGTTACAACAAAAGTTAGCAATTATATTTTTGAACTTTTAAAATATAAACAAAATGACAATCGTAAATTAGTGGAGGCAGCTTCATTAAAGCCACAAACTCATCACGTCACCTATCCACAATGCAAATTTTCTTTAGCACACTCTACCTTAATGATATTGTTCCTTATATCATTTTAGATATGAGTGTGAAACCATTTCTTTTCATCAACAATCATTCGGTTCTTTTGTGGGCAGGGGATGTGAACATCTGGATTTCTTGAGAGCTGAGATATTTCATCATGATTTAAAATAAATCACTGGATGAGGGAAAATGTTAGGAGGTGATTTTAACACTACCTGGTGGGCAGATAAAATGGCCCAGCACCCTTACCCACCTTTGAGTCGCCAACTGATTTTATCATCCTCAACTGAGTAAGCACCAAGATTATCCGCCCAAAGCCAACGGGGTCCATTTTTACATAAGCAAGCTGGATCCTGATGAGAAACATCAGGCACCAACTGGAATTTTAACTCAGTGGCTTGAGCAGAAAGCCATAGTGGCTTTCCCACCAGGTGAAATGACAATTGGAAAAATAATCTTTAGTGAGAACAGCCCAAACAGGTATGGTTTTTATCTTAATAAAAGCAAAATACTGCGGATGCTGGAAATCTGAAACAAAAACAAGAAATGCTGGATTCACTCAGCAGGTCTGGCAGCATCTGTGGAAAGAGAAGCAGAGTTAACGTTTCGGGTCAGTGACCCTTCTTCGGAACTGGTTTTTATCTTTCTTTGTGGGACCATGCTTCTCTGCCCCTCACTAGAAGAGCTTAGACCTCCACTGTCACAGACTTGATGCCTTTCCCTCAGCTGAACAGGCCCAACCGCTGATCCCTCCACTATATACTGTTGGCAGGTGGCCTCCAGGCCACGCGATTTTCCACTTCTTCCTGTTAATTTCCCTGCCAGAACAGGTAGGGAGTCGGCAGTGAGATTTAAATGAAGCGAGGAAGTTAAAATACATTGGACCTCATTTCTGGAGCAAGGGATAAGTTTCTCACTCACACCTCCACTGACTCATTGAGAACACAGAGTTAAAATTGGGCTATGCAGCTGCAATCTTCAGAGGACTTCTGTTCCATTGCTCTCCTAACCTACAACTGAAACCTTTAGAACAGGTATATATCCAGATTCCGTGTGGATGCTTCTCTGTCATGTTTGCGATCAAATATGATGTCTCTAAGAATCTGCTTACCATTCCTGTCTTTGATATTAACCCCACGTCCCCACAGTGGGCAGGAGGGAGTCAAGGTTCAGCCAAGGTGGTTAAAGACTTAAATATGGGCTATGTATCCCCAACACCCCACACACACCTTTTTATTTTTACAGTGTGAGACACTTCATTAACATTTTTAAATTGTTCAGCCTCCCACCTCCCAATTGCTAACCTCTCTCATCCCTCCACAGCATGGCCTTACCAGGTTCTTCAGCTGTTTTCAGCCTCCAGGCCCCTTCCCATCTCCTTGTAAATAACAGGCCAAATGGATGCTGTATGCTGCTGTTGGTCATAGTCATATTGATCCTTAGATCTAGTCTAACGAGCTGCTCATCCTGATGTGATTGAGAAGACCTCAAAAGGGTAGAAAGTAAACCCACAGCAAAAGTACTGCAAACAATCTCTTTCCCACTCGTGGTTAAGAAAGCAGCCATAAGTAAGCTAAAAGTACTCAATATTTATTGCAGTAGCTCCATGAGATTGAGTCAGCCCCCTCAATTGCAGTTCTGTTCTGTTATGAAGATGCTTCTATAATTTTTGTTACTTTTTTTGAGGACTCATATTTAAATCATGGAGATGGATTCATTGGAAGGCTGAAGATTTCATAAATGCTGGACTTTGCTTTGTTGTTGACAGGTCACTGAAAGGACACTGAGATATTGTTTGAAAACAAGCTTTACTGGAAATCATGTGCTTTGGGCTCAGTAAACAATAGAAACCTTGGTGACCTCAAGAAGATGTTTATAGAGAAGCCACATGTCAAGATTTACGGAGGTCAGGAGTTTGACTTTCTGTTTTGAAGACTGTTGGCGATCAACTTGCCAAGGCAAAAACACACAGCCCACCTCTTTCTCTACCTCTTTGAAGAAACCCTGGAAAGATCCAGTGTGGGACAACTAAAATCCCTGGTGCTGCATCTCTCCTGAGAAGCTGGAAAAACCTGCCAGATTAATTCTCAACGCCAGCTGAAAAGAACTGATTTAGAAACGATCCCAGTGACTCATTTCCATATACCCAGATGCCAGACCAAAAGGGACAACTGACTTCCTTCCATACCTCCTCTTTTTTCTTCAAGAATTAGTAAGTATTTGACCAAAGTTTTTTTTGTCTTTTTTTGTAACAGACCTCTGCAGAGAGAATTTCTGTAGCTTTTTCAGAGTGTGTGTGAGTGTGTGTGTGGGGAATTTTAAAAGAGAACTTTTATATTTCACTCTGTGTGTTAATGTTTTGCTTTGTTACTGGATAAGTCTTGTTTGATAATAAACTGATAATTTTGTTGTTTATTAAAGAAACCTGGTTGGTGTATTTTATTCTGGAATAAAGAGTAGAGTCTATGATTGACCGCACTGGTAACTGGGTAAACATTTAAATATATGTTGTGATCTGTGGAGAAGTGGAACTAGAAAAGACAGTGCACTCCTCCTGCCTTGGTTGTAGCAATTCTCACCTTGCTTCCACTGCCGACTATCAGGAAGCTCGGGAAACCTGTGAATCTGACGTTAAAGTGAACACTATGTTGAAATATTGTTCTAATTGAGTGAATAATGTATATTATTAGGCAACCCACTACTCCCGATGGAGCTGCAGGCACACAGCCTAATGCACTGGAATAAAATGCCGAAGTCATGGGGTTGCAGCCGGCTTCCTGACCAACTGTCATTTTCCCGGTTTAACACCCCACCTGCACCTAAATCTGTGTGCTCCTTGTTGTATGATTGCCTTTAAGAGGGATGTCCCTTGAAGATCTTAATATGATAATAAGCCAAGTACCAGGATGCAATGATGTGACTCAGAACCAGAGTCACTTTGCAACTGTAACACCCAGAGTAAGGTTCTGTAAATAGTTAGCTCTGTACTGTACCTATTAGTTTAGCTGTTTAATAAATCTGTTTGATATCTTCAACCAACTGGACTCCACACATCTCATTTATGTTGCAACAGACAACATAAAAGAACTCATTACATGGTGGCAGCTGTGGTGAGGAGACAAAGTCTGAGGTTGAAGACCATGGTTAAAACAGCTCTGAAAGTGACCTTTCCTACAGCCAGTAGCGAGAAAGTTCAAGAAAAATACTGGGTCAAACAGTGATAAAAGAACTTACCACAAGTTGTAGAAGACAGAGCACAGAACGACAGGCTGCAAGTAAATCGGGTAAGTCATTGTGCCGATGGTTGAGGGATACTGCTTTAAAAAAAAAGCTTTGACGTCCTTCAAAAGATTGTTTTTTTTTTCAAAAGCTTTGTGTAGAAAAAAAAGGGAAAGACCCGATTTCTTTCCTGAGCTGATCAAGGTCGGCGGCACTACAGGAGTCATCCATTAGAAAAAACATGGGAAAATCCAGATCACTGCAGAACCTTCATCCATGCAACCAAAGTTTAAAAAAACCATTAAACCACTCAAGCATGAATAGGAGCTTCCATTCACATAGCCACAGCAAAAAAACCCTCATAAAACCATTCGAGCATAAGAACATATACAAACTCTAGCAGCTAGTGACCAGCTGTGTAAACAGACCATCTTAAGTGCTGCAAAAACAAACTCTAAGAAAAGCAATTAAACTGCAAGTCTTAAAGCAAGTTTTAAAGAAAAAGAACAGCAGAAATATGGATACCAAATTTCTCAGCATGAACTGGAAGGCCTTGGATATCCTATCCAAGTGCTAACTGTTCAAACAAAGAATGCAATTATTCTTCACAGACCAAATAATTGTAGAACCAGAAAAACAGGCTTTAAAAATACTAATAGAAGTTGGAAATGAGGGATTACACAGAATCAACACCTCTGGACTATCTGACGAGGACCAGAAAGTTCCCACAAAGATATGGAAAGTGCCCAAAGATCAGCTCCGATTACGAGTGAATTTTAGAATTCACCGCATTGAATTGATGTCCTACAGGCAACAGCCATAGGAATCAATACACCAATTCATCAGCAGATGCCGTAGTAAGGGCAATGAATGTGAATTCTCAGAAACTGAGCTGTCGGACCGAATAATGGAGCTAGTGATTGTATCGAAATCCATTGAAGCATTTCAGAAAGACCTCTTGGGGAAAATGAAGGGTCACAGCATTGATGCACTGCTGGAAGATGGCAGCAAATACAAAGCCATTGTAGCTGGACAACAGCA
The DNA here is from genome assembly GCF_036365525.1 of Heterodontus francisci. NCBI lineage: Eukaryota > Metazoa > Chordata > Chondrichthyes > Heterodontiformes > Heterodontidae > Heterodontus > Heterodontus francisci. Next base: position 54,446,091 of record NC_090394.1, read on the forward strand.
CCTGCAAGCACTAGGTGCTGCCAACAGCATCAGCACCATAACCAGGTTGAAAAGAACAAGCAAGCTGTGTGGTAAGTGAGGTCTGTCCCATTCATGGAGTAATTGCCCTGCATTTTGTAATCTGTGCAAGGCATGTAGTGCAAAAGGACCTGCGCCCGCCTATGCAAGAAGTCTGGCTCGAAAGACACAGCCAGAAGCTGCAGTAGGACAGGCACAGAAAACAGGGCAACAGCAGAAATGAGAGCACCAGAGACCTATGTAAACGCAAGCTGATACACAAAGTCCACAGCGAAACAGCCCTGAGACAAGACTCAACAAGGAATAATTCTCGGCCAGAAGCCGAACAGGCGTTCCACATTGTGAACCTGACACATCACATTGGTGAAGTCAAACAACTGGAAGCTGTTGCCACGATTAACATCACATGCCTGAAGAAAGCTGGCAAACATACACTCAGGGCCAAGGTTGACACTGGCGCAAATATCCTACCAGTCCGAATACTCAAATATATGTACCAGAGCCCTTGGAAATCAGTCATACAACCGACAACTGCCAAGTTATCTGCATATAGCGGGTCACCCATTCCTTGCAGTGGTACACTAACAATGCAATGCAGCTATGGCAAGTTGGCATTAAAACTACAAACATTCTACCTTGTAGACATGAGCAGACCAGCTATGGCAGTATTATCAGCGTGTAAGGACCTCAACATCATGACCATCCACGAGGTCACCAAGGTACCCATTACAGCAGAATAGAACAAGTGTACCCACATTGAGTCAGTCCAAGACCTACAACAAATGTCCCTGGACAGTTTTGAAAACATAGGAGATTTCAAAGGCGATGCTGTACTGCACCTCAGAGAGGATGCAATTCTGTCAATCTCCTAGAAAGTACAGCATGCACATACAAGAAAGGTTTAAGTGCGAGTTCGATGACACGAAATGCAATGGCATCATCCGTCGAGTGCATTATCACACAGACTGGTGCAGCTCAATTAAATGCATACTGAAGAAGGATGGAGCAATCAGGGGATGTCTAGATCCGAGGAGTCTAAACCTCTACCTAAAGAGATGCTCTCACAAGATTCCTACATTAGAGAATTTGAATCCCAAGTTCACAGGAGCCAAATTCTTCTCCAAGTTGGATGCTAAACATGGATATTTGTCAGTACACTAGCCAAAGAATCTCAAGAAGTTACCACCTTCAGAACACCATTTGGAAGATATTGCTTCCAGAGACTACCCTTCGACTTATCTGTCAGTCAAGATCTATATCAGCAACATATGGACAGAATTATAGAAAACCTGCCTGGCTGCATATGCTTTGCCAATGATACTGCGCTAATGGGTAAAACCAAAGAAGAACATGATCGAAATCTCCATTCTCTGATGGCAGTAGCTCATTGTGAAGGGCTCGGTTTTAACAGCAAGAAGTGCCAGGTGAATGTGAGTCAGATCAATTTCTTTGGCTCCATCTATTCAGGTAGCAGAATCCTTCCTGACCCAGGCAAAGTCGAAGATGTAAGGCATATGCCTACTCCATATGACAAGGAAGATCTACAAAGAAGTCTTGGATTTCTCAACTTCTTGGCACCATACATTTCAAATTTTTCTGACAAAGCCTCATCACTGAGGGAGCGGTTAAAGAAAGATGTATAATTTGTATGGCAGGAGGACCATCAGCATATGTTTGAGTCTCTCAAACAAGCATTGTCAGCAGAAACCTGTACCCTGCAGTACTACGAGCCAAGGAAGAAGACAATCCTAGCAGTCGACACTTCACAGAAAGGGCTAGGAGCGTGCCTTCTGCAGGATGACAAGAAAATTGTATTTAGGTCCAAATGTTTATCTTCAGCACAGTCCAATTACTCAAGCGTAGTGGGCTGAACTTTATTGGGGCGCCACCGTTGCCCTTTGAACTTGGCGGGGCGCCTGCATTCGCCGGCCGCCGCCGAGCCCCCACGCTATTAATCGCATGGCTCATTAGAATCACGGCGCCGAGATGGCCTCCCCATATTCTGCGGGGTGAGGCGGGACATTCTGCACAGGGAGAGAGTTTTTGACAGTTGTGCAGCAGGTGCAGGGGCCCTATTTTAAACACCCCAGCACCTGCTTCCTGACAGCTGTAAAAGAATACTTTCCTGACTGCTGAAGAGCGGGGCTGCTGTCAATCTGGCAGCAAAGCAGAAAGTGCTACAGAAATCCAGTAGGTCAGGCAGCATCTGTGGAGAGAGAAGCAGAGTTAACTTGTCCAAGTTCACAGACCTGAAAGTTAACTCTGCTTCTCTCTCCACAGATGCTGCCTGACCTGCTGAGTTACCCCACCACTTTCCACTTTGCTGCCACATACTTACCCTTCTGTGTCCCAGTGTCCTGTGAAGTTGCAATCCTCTTCTTCCACTCAAGTGTAACATTCCTTCTTGTAGGCGTGCCGCACCTGGGTGAATAATCTTAATTTTGCACATTCCAGGATGTGAGACCTAAATACACCATAAAAAGTACTACAGAGGACACACTGACCCAAATGGGAATGCATAGGTATCACAGTAATGTAAATACATCTTTCACTAAATGTTCCTCACCAATGTCGAGAGATACAGCACTGAAACAGGCCCTTCGAGTCTGTGCTGACCATCAACTACCCATTTATACTAATCCTACATTAATCCCATATTCCCTACCACATCCCCACCATCTACCTACACTAGGGGCAATTTACAATGGCCAATTTACCTATCAACCTGCAAGTCTTTGACTGTGGGAGGAAACCGGAGCACCCAGCAGAAACCCATGGTCACAGGGAAAACTTGCAAACTCCAGACAGGCAGTACCCAGAACCAAACGCGGGTCGCTGGAGCTGTGAGGCTGCAGTGCTAACCGCTGCGCCACTGTGCCGCCCATTTGTGTGGTCCTTTTCACTGTGCAAATGATGTGTGCCAGCATGTAGTGCCAATGTCACATCCCTTTCCACCATTGGCCCTTCAGGAGAGCCAATGAATGCAATAACATCATTGCCATGCCACCTTTACTCATGAGCGTCTCCACGGACTCAGTGACATGGACATTGGCTCAGCCAGCTGCTGCCTCTAACGGTTTACACAGGGATGCTGCAGATGTGGACTGGTGCACAGCAGGTGAGCGAGGGTGATATGTGGCTTGCAGAGCTCATGTTGGTTCCTATGGAGCAGACAGCCTTTGTCTGATAAGCCACTTCCGTACATCCCTACCTCACTGCTAGCCCTGCGTGCAGAGCCTGGGTACCATCTGCCCTCTCGTGTGTCCTTCATGTTGTAGGTCTTCAGCGTCCTCATAGTCTGAGGAGGAATCTTGTTGACGCCTCTCCTCATCATGCCAGGCCTGGCCCCTATTGGGTGCGTAGTTGTGCATAGCAGCAAAGAAAGGAGCTGGCCTTTTCGGCCCATAGTACAGGGCGTTACCCTATACATCCAGGCATTGGAGGTGCCCTTTCAGCATGCCGATCTCCTGCTCAATGGTGGCTCATGTAGCTCAGTGGCTGGCGTTGTATCTCTCCTCTGCAGCAGTGGTGGAGTCTCACACTGGTGTCAGAAGCCACATCTGCAAAGGATTGCCCTTATCTCTAAGAAGCCACCCCTCCATCTGAGCCAGTTCAGTGAACAGCGGTGGCAGCCAGGACTGGCACAAGACCCAGGTGACATGGCAGCTGCCTGAGAAGCGGTCACACTTTCGCTGCGAGCATCTGCGGTGTTCACATACCAGCTTCACCTAGATTAAGAGGGCTCCTTTAATGGTGATGTCTGCAGGTGGTAGCCTGGCAGTAGGCCTGATGGCCACATGAGTGCAGTCCATGAACATTACAACCTATGGTTCTCCGGCAATGGTGCCAGAACCACTGGCCCTCTGGGCCTGGCTGTGGGAGTCCGTCCTGAAGTGGACATCCGGTGCAGGGCATTGGTGACCTCCCTGAGGCAGCGGTGCACTGCTGACTGTGTAACCCCACAAAGGTCTCTGGTGGGCCCCTAAAATGCTGCAGAGGCGTCAGGCATGAGAATCACTGCCACAATGATGAACAAAGGCATGGGATGTCCACCGGAGCCCATGGGCTGCAGGTCATCCTTGAGCAGGGCACAAAGACGTGTCATCACCCTCTCCATATGCGCAATCTACTCTGACACTGGTGCTCTGACATCCAATGGCATGTCATGTGGGGCCTGTAGATGCACGGTAACTGTACTGGCGAGCTCCCCTTGGGGGCTGCTGCTCATGACCAGGGTCCTCTATGTGGATTGCACCTGCCTGTTGGTATTGCCTCTGGCGCATACAGATCCTCATGTGCAGAGGATCACACAATGTAAGATGAGCCATACCTATTTCCATGTGATAAATAAAGTTGAACCCTGCATGTATTCGAAGGTTCCTAACAGGGCAGGGATTGGTGTTGGCAGGTACATCAGCTGTTTTCCTGGATCAACTATTTGGTGTGCCATGGCATTGCTCATCTTGGCCAACAATCAGAGTGGCACAGCAAGACCAGATCAAGATCCTACCAGCTGAATCGATTGCCCCTACCATCCATAACACCTTAATGCTCCTGCCCTTTCTGGTACCCTCCCCAGACACAGGGTGCCTAGTGTGTCATTGCCCCCTCACAAACACAGAGTGTACACTGTTAACGGAAGGATGGTACACGGTACCTAACTTCATGCCAGCACAGTTTTCCCTCCAGTAATCCCAGACCCCCTTCCTTTCAGAATGCAGAGTGAGACCCCTGCATATCCCCCTCCCTCCTCCCTTCCAGAATCAGAGTCAGACCCCTGCATATCCCCCTCCCTCCTCCCTTCCAGAATGCAGAGTAAGACCCCTGCATATCCCCCCTGCCTCCTCCCTTCCAGAATCAGAGTCAGACCCCTGCATATCCCCCTCCCTTTAAGAAGGCAGAGTTAGACCCCTGTGTAACCCCCTCCCTTCCGTAATGCAGAGTGAGGACCTGCCGGCTTTTCAGATTGTGAACGGGACGGCATGTGACTGCCGCCCATTCAATGAAAAATCCGGAAGTGTCACTAGCGAGGCAGCGGGCTGCATAATCAACATAGGTAAGTAAGCATTACCATATGCTAATTGTGGTGCCACCGCTGTGCGGCGGGCAGGCCGCACCGAGGTCCCTTGCGGGCCGCACCGAGGTCCCTTCGCCGGCAGTAAAATGCGGCAGACCTGTCTCGATTTCGTGGGTCGAGGCGGGCCTCTCCCCACAGCATTTTACCTGCCCACGCGCCACGACCCGTGGCGTTGAGGGACCAGTAAAATTCATCCCAGAGTGTGAAACACTTGCTGTGGTGTTTGGGATCACAAGGTTCCACACCTACCTGTTTGGCAAGCAGTTCACTTTGGAAACTGACCACAAACCACAGGAGATGATCTGGTGCAAACCATTGACAAGCCACCTTGACTACAGCGGCTCTTAGTGAAAGTACAGCGGTACGACTTCGACGTCTGCTACAAACCAGGTACTAAAATGATCACCTCAGATCCGCTGAGCAGATTGCCAACCACGATCAAGAATGAAGAAATTCCACTGGATCTACAAGTAGACAGCATGGACATCGAGGTGGAAGATGTGCTCAAAATCAATTTATTGCATTTTGGTCAGCACAAATGTGACCAACTGCAATCAGAAACAGCAAATGACCCACAACTGGAGGCACTGTGGAGAGTCATCATAGAAGGTTGGCCTGATACGGTAAAAGAGATGCCAGAAACCCTTAGATGCTTTTGGCCTTACAGAGATGAACTCGGTATCTCAAGAGGCATCACCTTCAAAGGAAAACAAGTGATTGTGCCCAAAGCTCTCTGAGAGGACATCTTGTTAAATCTTCACCAAGGCCATATGGGCATAGAGCGAACAAGACGACTGGCACGAAACACTGTTTACTGGCCAGGGATCAACAGTGACATCGATAGGTTAATGAGGATGTGTGAGGCATGCTAGAGCCACCAGCCACAACAACGCAAAGAACCTCTACACCCTCACGAGATTCCGTCAGTCCCTTGGTCCAGAATCACCACTGACTCATTTTCTGTGAATGGAGATGACTTTATCTTAGTCACTGATTATTTTTCCAAATTTCTAATTATCAGACAGATAAAAGGCACTTCCAGCACGGTCGTACATATTCAGGCTATTCAGTGCACCAGAAGAAATCATCTTGGACAATGGGCCACAGTATACAGGCAAACCTTTCAGGGATATGTGTGTCAAATGAGGCATCAACCATGTGACATCCTCCCCACATTACCCTAGATCTAATGGTCTTGCCGAGCGAATGGTTCGCACAGTCAAAGCACTTATCCTGAAGTGTAGGACAACAAAACAAGATTTTTTGTGTTGCCATGCTCCACCTCAGAGCTACACCTATGGATATGGGCTTACCATCACCAGCAGAGATCATGTTTGGCAGACAAGTGTGGACGACTCTGCCAAACCACCATCTGTCCAAATTCTCTGAGATGCAGGAGGCACTGCTCAAAAAATAGAGGAGAATGAAGATGGTGCATGACTGACACGCAGGGGCAGAATTACCTCAGTTACACGTAGGACAAAAGGTCAGGGTTATACACCTCACAATGAGGACATGGTTATCCACGGAGCTATCCAAAATTTGCAGTGAGCCTAGCAGAGCAGTGTTGGGAAGGAACCGTAGCCAACTGAGAGAGGTATGCAATACTTCAATTGCACACAGCGGACACAGAAGAACACACTCCGACGATGAGGGTGTGACGGAACAACAGGACAACAACCAACACAGTGACAACATACCTACAAACCAAAAACAGCCAAGGGTGAAATCCACATCCCCAGAAGGTTATATCATAACAAGATCTGGAAGAGTTGTCAAATCACCAAAACGATATATTGACTCTTATACTTCTGCACATGTAAAGTTCATAATATCTATCCCTGTGTAAATGATTTTGATGTTATCTAATATTATCTGCTTAGCATACGAGACTTATATTTGGAAAGAAAGGGGATGTTTTATAATTGTCATTAAGAGTGATGTCCCTTTAATATCTTAGTATGCTAATGAGCCAAGTTCCAGGAAACAGTCATGTGACTCAGAGCCAGAATCACTCTGCAACTGTAACACCCAGAGTAAGGTTCTGTAAATAGTTAGCTCTGTACTGTACCTATTAGTTTAGCTGTTTAATAAACCAGCTTGAGATCTTCAACCAACTGGACTCCACGCATCTCATTTATATTGCATCAGACAACATAAAAGAGCTCATTACATTCCTCCAGGTTAAAATTAGTCCAGTATCTCCATAACTTGTTGCCTTTGGGGCAGTAACATTAATTTAGCAGATTGCCCCAATGGGAATGATTTCCAAAATCAGCAAGCTGCTTTTTCCTCTAGTAATAAATGGAGAAGATAAATGTTGTTTTGGTTTTTGTTTTATATATTTATAATAAGTTGCCTTTATTATGTTTAAATACTATTCTTTTATACAGAGTTTTTATCAGTTTATTCATATTAGGTTAGTTTACATTATAACCAGGAGTCCTTGGATATCCATTCACTGAGTATTGTAGTGTATTTTACTTTTTATCCTTCTGAGTGACAGGAAACAAAGAGTAGTGGTTAATGGATGTTTTTTGGGTTGGAGGAAGGTTTGTAGTGGAGTTCCCCAGGGATCAGTGTTGGGACCCTTGCTTTTCCTGATATATATTAATGACCTAGACCTTGGTGTACAGGGCACAATTTCAAAGTTTGCAGATGATACGAAACTTGGAAGCATTATGAACTGTGGGGAGGATGGTGTAGAACTTCAAAAAGACATAAAGTTGGTGGAATGGGCAGACAGGTGGCAGATGAAGTTCAATGCAGAGAAATGTGAAGTGATTCATTTTGGTAGAAAGAACATGGAGAGACAATATAGAATAAAGGGTACAATTCTAAAGTGTGTGTAGGAGCAGAGGGACCAGGGTGTATATGTGCATCAGTCATTTAAGGTGACAGGACAGGTTGAGAGCACGGGTAATAAAGCATACGGTATCTGGGCTTTATTAATAGGGGCATAGAGTACAAGAACAAGGAAGTTATGTTGAACTTGCATAAGACACTAGTTTGGCCTCAGCTGGAGTATTGTGTCCAATTCCGGGCGCCGCACTTGAGGAAAGACGTGAGGGCATTGGAGAGAGTACAGAAACGATTCATGAGAATGGTTCCAGGATGAGGAATTTCAGTTATGAAGATAGATTGGACAAGTTAGGAGTGTTTTCCTTGGAGAAGAGAAGGCTTAGAGGTGATTTGATAGAGGTATTCAAAATCATGAGGGGTCTGGACAGAGTAGATAGAGGGAAACTGTTCCCACTTGTGAAAGGATCGAGAACGAGAGGGTTCAGATTTCAAGTATTTGGTAAGAGAAATAAAAGTGACATGAGGAAAAACTTTTTCACACAGCGAGTGGTTAAGGTCTGGAAATCGCTGCTCGAGAACGTGGTGGAGGCAGGTTCAAATGAAGCATTCAAAAGGGAATTAGACAGTTATATGAAAAGGAAAAATGTTCCGGGTTACGGGGAGAAGGCAGGGGAATGGAACTGAGAGAACTGCTCTTTCGGAGAGCCGGTGCGGACATGATGGGCCGAATGGCCTCCTTCTGCACTGTAACAATTCTGTGATTCTGTATTATTCTGTCTTTGAAATGTAAAATGGGTACTTGCCAAACCTTTTTCTAAATTATATTAAATTAAATTGTTTCAGAATTTCAGTCCTTGATATTGCTATGCTATTACTGATATAGTTTGCTGCCTTTTTAATTACATTGGTAGAACTTTCTTTAAAAATGAATAGCTATCATTGCGGTGAAACCTAGGTATTAATTGAGGATATTGTATTATTAAAACCGTACTTTTGCTGAGCCTGTTAAGTCTGAGGACTTTTCAAGTATTTCATAGCTCAACAAATAATTAAAGATGTGTAATGCTCCAGAATACAGTGTGTACAGAGAATACTTGAAGCAGGCGTAACAATGAATATGGTGGGTGCTGTTTAAAATTATAACTTCATCCTATGAAATTACAGTACATTGCTAAGATCGCTCAGATTAATTCAAAGAATCAACCACTGATCAGGAATAGGTGATTAGTAAAGCTAATAATTTTAAGAGGTTACAGCCTGGATGTTCTTTAGCAAAGCCATCACTTTCTGGCAGCTAAGAGACAAAACAAAATAGTAAAATTGGGTGTTTTTGGCTCGCATGCCAATTGTGCCCTCAAAAAAACCTTTGCCCTGCTGCTGGTCCATTTGAGGCCCTTTCCTACCAACTCCAGATTTCTCCCTCCCCACCAGACCCAATTTGCTTGTCAGCTTAATGTAGATACCAGCTGATTTCCCACAATTGGCGAGCTACAACTGGTGCCCTTTTAGTACTGTGTGTAAATGTGGCCCGAGCCCGGAGTTGGTATGGACCTCATGACTCCACAAATGGACAAGTGAAACAGCTGCTCCAGTGGGCTGGATATTAGCTTGGAGGTGGTGGGGGAGCATTGGTGGGGGAGTAGGGAGGGCGCAGTTTTCAGGTTGGCAAACCTGGAAGTATGTCCTGCATTTGATGTCTTTGAATTTTTCATTGTAGGTTTCCCACCCATAGCCAACTTGATTCGCAACCTAGATGCTTATTAGGCGGGAAATCCTGCAGCATAAGGCTGCAGCCAAGCTGGGTCGAGAGCAGGTAGGTCCAGTGGGCGGGAGGTGGGGTTGCGGGCGATCATGGGGGTGAGTGGATGCTGGTGGTCGGGGAAGGTCTGATCATGGTGGTGGGGGGAGTAGATGGTTGCTGGGGGGGGGGGGGGGGAAGAAGGCAGGGTTCCAATCTCAGGAATTGGAAGCTTGTTGGAACTGGAAGGAACTCTGCTGCTCCTCCTGTCCCACAAGAAGTGCTTTAAAGGCACTTACCTCATGGATTCAGCCCTTCTCGCTTCCTTTCACCTCACATTTCCTGAAGTCAGGGAAATCCAGCCATCTGTGGTTATCCAAAGAATGACTGTTAAAATGAGGGCACATAGCTTCATTGAAATACTTTCTTGACCAACCTGCCTCCTGTAAGTGGATTGGTACCTGCCCTTCATCCCACTGGGTTCCTACTTCAGATGTTTAGCATTTTAACTTCCCACCTAAACAAAACTCACCCATTTTTGGAGGTGTGAATTCTGTTACTATCACTTTCAGCCCACATGTGGGCCTGGAGTTAATGGGCCTCCTGGAGATGGGCTGGAAGGCGGGGATCCCACAGAATTTCGATGGGGGGAGGGGGACAGAGGGCCCATCACCTTCTTGTCGTACCGCATTTAACTCGGGGGTGGGAAAGACCAAAGACGGTCTTTCTGTTCAGAGGCCAATTGAGGCCCTAAGTGACCAATTATTAGCCACTAATAGGTCTCTTCCTGCTACCACTGGAATTAAGCCAGTGGCGGTGTGATGGGGGGCCTCCCGCATGTGGGCAGTTTGCCCAGTGAAACAAGGCAACATCCCTGTGGGCTTGGGGGGGGGAGGACTCCTCTGTGGGCAATCTACAACCCATGGAGGGCTTCTGGCATCAAAGGCTGCCCCTGCAGTAATGCCCCCCTGCCCTCAATGCCCATCGTACCCTGCAATCTTCAGGGTCTGCCAGACTGGCCCTGGTGACCTCACCTCAACACCCTCTTGACTTGGTCTCCAATGATGGGCTTGCTCCCAGGCCGCATGTAATACCGGCAGTGATCACCGCTCCCGATGGCACTGCTGAAACTACTGAGCTGCTGGCCCTCTGATTGGTCAGCAGCTCATGGAGGCGGTATCCCCATCTTTAAAGAGATGGGAGGGGTCGGGGGGGGTGGTGGTGCGGTGGGTTCCAAAAGACAAGGCCGGGTTCCACTTGGCTTTTCAGGCTGACATTGGAACCCCTGCCAGCTGTACAAAATCCTGCCCATTGTTTTCACTGGTTAGTGAATTAGATTAGATTAGATTTTTAGATTAGATTAGAGATACAGCACTGAAACAGGCCCTTCGGCCCACCGAGTCTGTGCCGACCATCAACCACCCATTTATTCTAATCCTACACTAATCCCATATTCCGACCAAACATCCCCACCTGTCCCAATATTTCCCTACCACCTACCTATACTAGTGACAATTTATAATGGCCAATTTACCTATCAACCTGCAAGTCTTTTGGCTTGTGGGAGGAAACCGGAGCACCCGGAGAAAACCCACGCAGACACAGGGAGAACTTGCAAACTCCACACAGGCAATACCCAGAATCGAACCCGGGTCCCTGGAGCTGTGAGGCTGTAGTGCTAACCACTGCGCCACTGTGCCGGGGATATAGGGGATATAGATTCAGAATTATCACGAGAATGAGGAGGGAAGGTAGAAGACTTTTCTCATGCAAAGGGTTAATAGAACATGAATTCTTTACTACAAAACAACAACTTGAATTTATAGATAACCTTTAACATAGTAAAAATGTCTGAAGTTTATTCACAGGAGCATTATCAGATAATATTTGAGACCGTGCCACATATATAGGTATTAGTACAGGTGATCAAAAGCTTGGCCAAAGAGATAGGTTTCAAAGAGTGACATGAAGGAGGAAAGGAATGTAGAGAGCTGGTGAGGTTTAGGGAGGGAATTCCAGAACTTAGGGCCTGGACAACTGCAAATGGTGGAGTGAAGAAAATCAAGGATGCACAAGAGGACAGAATCAGAGGAGCAAAGAAATCTTGGAGGGTTGTCGGGCTGACGTTGGTTACAGAGACAGGGAGGGATTTGATTACAAGTGGCTTTGAGGCGGAGATGAAAGGACCAATGCTTTGAACCCAGGGGACGCTCAGTTAAAAGTCTCCACAAATAGTGAAGAGGCATGGGAGAGGCCATCACAAAGAAAGGGGGCAAGAAAATGGGGGATATTAGTGCAGAAAAAATAAGCATGCAGATGCAAGAGTTATGAAGGAAAGATAGAACAATGCTAGGAACACAGTCAGTCCACCACACTCCTCAAAAACACTAAACCAACAACATTGGTACAGGCTCCCCTGCCAACATTGTTCTATATCCTCCTGTCCCACTAGACAGGTTAAATAGCACACAGGAGATGAAGTTATGTGAGATTTCTCAATTTAGTGTTCTTGCACTGGACATTCACCATGTTGCTTTTGGCAGTGTCTATCTGCTGCACCGTTGTGGAATGACTCATATATCTGCTGAACTGCTGATATGTTTGGAGTAGCTGAGCAGGACTTCCCCAAGTAGCAACCGTGTAGCAGTGCCTTGCTTGTATTGCTGCTGCTTAGAAAATTTCAAGTGGTTTGCTCTGAGACACAGCACGAGGCCTGCCCTGCTGTGCTATTAAATCAAGTTAGAGTGACCAGCAACATGACCCCAGCCAGCAGGAGAGGCGTAGCATCTGTAACATGTTACAATGAGAAACAAAGACTGGCAGTTTACTAACGAACCACTTTCAACTGACTCTTGCTTTCCTGCCTTATAGAATTTAAAAAGATTCCACTGGACAATTTCAAATATGTGCAGCGCAAGGTATTGCAGAGAGAATAACAAAGCTGGTCCAACAAGCACTATAATTTAAGACTATTTAGTATGGTAATTAAACATCTAAAAAAATAGATAAAATTTATTTTAAAAGCATGTCGATCGATGTTTTTGTCCCCAGTGAGCACCCATTGCCCATCTGCAAAGGTCAGGAAAAAGGAAGTGGACACTCTTAACATTGAGTCTCCATCTTTTCAAGTTGTCTATAGATTTCCAACTCCTTCCTCCGGTTGACTACCCCGGTTGGAGGCATTTCTGGAGGCTTCTGGAAGTTTCAGACTTAATAAAAGAGATTTTTTATAGAATGAATGAAATTTCAGCACAGAAGGAGGCCACTTGACCCCCAGTGCCTATGCCCGTGTTGGAACTCTCTCCTGCAAGCCCATTCTGCCCAGATCCTTTTAAATTTCCCCAATTAAAATAATTATTCCATTCCCTTTCAAATGAATAGCTCTCAGTTCAAGACCATTTTTTCTGCCTTGCCCCTTGATTCTTGCAATGAGAATTCTCGCTCTGAGTCCACTTGTTCCCCATTCTCCCACTGTAAGGTCCCAGGTTTCACTTACTCTTTCCCTAGTGTCTCCTCTCTCAGTGCTGCTCCCACTCATTATAATGCTGGTACTGTTGCTCCCAGCACTACAGAAAATGCTCATCCCCATGTCCACCTCATTCTCCAATCTCCCTCTCTCCTCAGCCCACGACCTACAAACCTATCTCCCTCTCTAATTCATCCGTGGCCCCCATTCCCGTCTCCCTCTCTCCCTTAAGTCCCCAAACCTATTCCCTAGTCTACCTCTCCTAGCATCTATACTCCAGTCTCCCTCTCTCCAACCATCTCCAACCCCTATTCCTAGTCTCCCTTTCTCCCCATTCCTGACCTCCTTCCCAGTCTTCCTCTCTGTCGCTCCCTTATCCCCCAATTGCACTTCCCAGTGTTCCTTTCCTGCCCTTTCCATTCCCCAGTCTCCCTCACTGCACCAATCTCTGACCACCCCCCATTCACCAGTGTCTCCCTCTCCGCTCAATTCCCAAGCTCACCAATTTCAGACTCCGTCCTCCCTCTGCACTCCCCTCCTCGACTCCCCTGTCTTTCAACTCCTCCCTGGCCCTTGAAAATTACATGATATTAGCAAACTGCCAGATAAATTAATTCTAAACAGAATCAATGAATCACCTTGGTTGGTCAATCCTTCAGCATAGTTTGCTCCAGAACTAGATCTGCATTTCCCAATGGTTTAATGTAACTCACACCAATAACCTTGTTAACTTACTGTAATTAGAAAAGGAACTGGACCTCAACTCCAACCGGTGAGTGATTTTGAGAGACAAGTTGTTGGCCTTTGTGCCTAAGGGAGGGTCATTGTGTCAATCAAGTGAAGCAAACGTCCGTGTTAAACAAAATGCTAATGAAAAGCATTAGTGAAGCTGTGTTCCCATCTGCTTGGTTCCTAACACATTACTATGATGGATCAGCAAAGTACTATGTCAAGGTGTTTGACTAATTCCACTTTGTTATTCATATCTAATTGGTAGATTCTTTTGAAGATTAGATTCTGGTTAAAATCTGACTGCATATCATAAGACAACTTTGGAGTCTTTTCTAAGTAAATTGAGACAGGTTTTATACCTTTAGCTGAAATAACCCCGAATATCGCATGACCCAGATTATTACCCACTGCCATTATAATAGTCTGACAATCACTTCTGCTACCCCTTAAAATAATTGCTTGGCATTGCTAGATTGATTGCGGTTCAGCACCTACAACTGAACTAAAGTCTTCAGTGCACCAGGCGCCCCCCCAGACCTCTCCAACACCAGCCTCTCTGCCAGTTCTTGTGATCTCCAGGCTACTCCAGCCCTCCTGCCTGCTGGTTAGGCTGTCAATCTTGCCATCTGTCAAGTGAGAGGCAGCCCTACAATATGCTAATGAGCTTCTGCCCTTAAGATCAGCAGGGCTTCCACGCCCCCAGCCTTATTGGGTTCTTCAGCTAATTTCAGTCACCAAACTGCAACCCCCCCACCCCTCCAAGCCATCCCCTGCTACCCATTAATATTGCGGCTTTAATCTCTTGAGTACAATTACAGCATTTATCTATAAACAGCAACAAGGTTTAGCCATCAGAAATACTAGGCTAAATGGTAGGGTAAGCATACAAAAAGTGCATTCAATTGAAAACAAACATGTGGAACTCCTTTAACATCAATAATAATGATACAACAATCATTGAAGATGCATTGTTCATCCTAAACAGGCAAAGGTGTGAGTTACAAATATTCACCAAGTAAAGCATCGACAAAGTGAGTGTTCGCTGACAGCTGGTAAAGAAATGAGCTTGGTTTGAGCAGGAACTGGCGGCTGTGTTGTAAGTATTGGTGTAACTGAGGCACTGTTAGGTGTGCCTGCACTCCAAGGACTGCAGCGGATCAAGAAGAAGGTGGCTCACCACCACCTTCTCAAGAGCAATTAAGGATGGGTAATAAATGCTGGCCTAGCCAGCGATGCCCACATCCCATGAACAAATAAAAAATGAAGATTGTGTTGGTTGGGCTGATTTCTTTTAATTAAGAAGCTGGTGGCCTGGTAGGGTATTGTCACTGTCTGGTGCAGTTATGTTTTATTCATTCAGGGGATGTGGGTCCCTCTTTTCAGGTGCTGAAAATGTCACCAGTTCAGACACTGGCACCACACTCTCTTTAGAGGGTAGGGTAGAGGAGGGGGTCGTCACATGGTGAATCACTGGGCATGTGTGCAGGGGCAAGGGCAGAGGGATAGGTTACCACAGGCACCAACTCACTGGAGGGCAAGATCTCATTCTTATTCTGCTGCAGAGAGTTTAGAAGCTGCCTTCAAGGGCAGAGACCGCTGAAGAAGGCTTGTGGGCATACATCAGGAAATTCTAGTGCAGTGGGCAGCCTGTCAGCAACTTAGTGCACAATGGCTCAGAAAACAGAGGCGTCCAGCTCCAACTTGTGTCACTGCTAACAGTTACAGCACCTTCCACGGAAGCTCAGATGGCTGTCATCTTGGCTCTGGGGGCCAGCGTTTGTTGTGGGATGACCTTAAGAGCTGACTACTTTAAGAAGCTGTAAGTGAAGATCACCAGAGGAAGTGATGTCATGTCACACATGACTAGAGAGTTGTGGGTGTATCCCAACTGAGTGAGATGTGTTTAGATGTGGCTTCTGCATTAACTGTTTGTATATTTATGCTCTAGTTGGGTTATAATAAAACCCATGTTTTCTTTGGATACTACTCATAGTCCTGTGATTCTTACAATAGATCACACCAAATGGACAAGTAATAATACAGCATTGACACATGCTTCTAGAATGTTACATCACTCCTGTACTCTATTCTTGCCTGGAGCCAAAGGAATACTGAGGCACAGGCCCAGGAAAGTGCCCTTGACTCCATGGAAGAGGCACCTGCTGTTCTCTCTCAGGATGCCTGCACCACCTCTCCCAACACCCCCTATCCACTTTGCCAGTGACTTTGATGAACCAGAATACCACAGCACACAGGCCCGGAAGATAGCTGCTCGAGGTCGCCCATCACAGCAGTCTGAAGCGTCCTCAGTAGAAGCTCAGCAGCCTCTCACCTCCCAACCTGTCACCACTGACAAAACTCCTCAGAAAAAAAATGTTGCAAGGTGCTTCACAGAAGCTTAATCATTCAAAAATCAACTTCAAGCCAAAGAAAAAGATAGCAGGAGAGTGAATAAATGATTGATCAAAAAGTTGTGTTTTAAGGAGGGTCTTAAAGGAGGAGAGAGAGGTGGAGAGATGGTGAGGTGTGAGTTCAAGAGCTCAGGGTCCAGTGGTTAAAGGCACAGCCACCAATGGTGAGGCAAAGGATGCACAAGAGGTCAGAGTTGGAGGAATTCATAGTTTTCAAGAGGTTTATAGGGCTGGTGAAGGTTACAGAGATTGGGAGGGATGAGGCCATGAAGAGATTTAAGCATGAGGATGAGAATTTTCAATCTGTGGTGATTGTGGATGAACAGCCAATGTCAGGTCAGCAAGCACAGCGGTGAATTGTGACTGGCTCACTAAAAGGCCTCCTCAATGTGGTAGCAGGATTCAGGAACACGTTTCTAAAGCTCCCACCACTTATATAGTGGTGGTAATCACTTGCAATGGGTTTGAGGCAAAATCTGGGAGAAATGGTTTGGAGGGATTAGTCGCACTTCCTTATCTCCATTTACACATGCTGGATCAGGCTTCCAGTGGGCCTTAATGGGGACTTTTTGGGAGGATAATTGAAGTATGTTTTCTTTTGCAGCAGATTTAAGGCAAAAGTCTCTAAGATCATTTTCCTTTTTAACTGCCCCAAAACAGGCGGCAATCCTCTGAAAAATCCAGGCCGGGCTATTTTTTGTCAGACTGCTCCCAGTGGTAAATATAATCCTCAAGTTGCACTGTCTCCCCACCCCCAGGTCTCTATGGTTACAGGAATGTGATATTAAAATCTATTGTACTGACAAGATTTATTATTCATTGAGAAGGACCTACAATTAGGCCGACTGATATGAATCACTGCATGGGCATGAGAAGCATAATCATTAGTCATATGGTTAATTAAAGTGGACAAAAATTTTTGCTCTTAATCACATGCTAAATTACCTGCATTAAGCTGCTTTACTGACCACTGCAAGATGGGAATTAACCTGCTTTTATAATGAGCTGGAAGCATCTGTTTCATAGGAAACAAATTAAAGCCTTTGGATTGTTCTGAACAGTTGGTCTACCAGGACAGAATTAATATGCATTCCAATGTGTTTCTGTTTCCTTTCCTAGTTACGATAGAGATAGCGAGTTAGAGTAAAAAGGGGTGCGGCTAAGGCTTGTTAACCAAGGGGGACTTGCTGAAGCTTGCTTAATTACCACTGCAATTACATGGAGCATTTATATTCCCTATTTAGGAAAGGACTACAGGTATATGCATTCAGGATATGTTAGTGTCGTGGTTATGTTACTGGACTAGTAATCTAGAGACCTAGGTCAATAATCCAGTGATATGAGTTCAAATCCCATCATAGCAGCTAGGGAATATAAATTCAGTTAATTAAGTAAGGTGTAAAATGAAAAGCTAGCATCAATGATGGTGACCGTGAAGCTACCACACTGTTATTAAAAACTCATCTGATTCACTTAATGTTCTTTAGAGAAGACAATCTGCTGGCCTATATATGATGCCAGACCACACAGCAATGTGATTGACTCTTAACTATCTTCTGAAATGGCCTCGAACAAACCACTCTGTTACATTGGGATGGGCAATAAAAGTTGGTCTTGTTGGTGATGCCCAGATTCTGTGAATGAATAATTTAAAACAATGGTAAAATGAGGTACTAGTGTTTGCAAGAGGCTGAAATAAGTGGAACGCAGGAGTAGGCCATTGAGCCTGCTCTGCCATTCAATACGATCATGGCTGATCATCCACTTCAAGTGTGAACATATTATTTAAACAGTCTACTGAAAAGGAATAACACCCAATAAGAGAATAAATTAGAGACAGTATGTGGAACTCACTATGTATGGATTTGATAAGTTAACAGCAGTCATTGGACAGGTTAAAGAGTGCATTTGCTTTATCCAGCTTAAAGGCTACAACATATCTAATGCAAACTGGTGACTAAAGTAAAAAATAATGTGATTTTCAAGGATAACATTCTTGCAGTAGCAAAAACCTTGACATTGTTGGTCCCTTGTTCGTACGTAGTCAACACTTTGAATTCACAAATAGATACAACTTTATTAACTGAAACTGAACAGTATCAACATTCTTCACACAAGAGAAGGAGATATTTAATATTTAACTTTCTCCTGCTGAGAGAATAGTTTGAACCAGAGCATTTGTCACAGATGACGGCCATGTAAAAATTAAATATTCGGCTCTGGGATATTTTAACACCCTGAGAGAAAGACACATTTTTTACTTTAAAAAGTGTAGTTTATGTTTCCAATTGCAATACTATGTGGATGATATGCACCTCCAAAGAGCACTATAATTTCAACGGTACTGTTTTTAAAGTAAGAAAATAAAATATCTGTATAAAGTAAGTCATTTTTATTTACGTAATCTAAAATGCATTATAAAATTCAGAGGACTGTGGTTTTTATTGACAAGAGATACTGCAATTGTTGAATGAGTTAACCAAGACAGAGACTTGTTCATCACACATGTTTGAAAATAACTTGCTTCTGATCAATGGACAGCAAACATTCTGCTGCTAAACACCTGCCGAGTTATGTCCATTAGGACCACTGACCACAGCAGGATTTCTGCACCTTGCCTTGTTTCATAATTGACAATATTGACAAAGAATAGGGAAAATTACTGGTTGTTGTTCCTGACAGTTTCCTGTTAAGAAGTTAGGTACTGAGGGACTTGTACAATATAATAACCATGACAGACTTGCCAAGTGATACTCAGTTGGAATAATAGTCATACCTTTGGTTTTAAAATGTAAGCTATTTTGATACGTCACTCAGAAAATAAATGCGGTGCCATGTGTTTAAGTGGGTTTATAATCCATGTTATGCTTGCTGATCATGAATCTCACTCCTAATGCAACTTTATTATGAACAGCTCTATGAAATTAAACAGCAATATTTCAGTCAATTTTGGAACTAGTCAATTAAGGTGAAATCTCTTGCTCACCTTCCAATGGCAGAATAACCGGTTGACCTTCATGGTTGAAAATCACGGGCAAAGTGCTGCAGAAAAAGGGCAGTAAGCATTGATGACTCACTTTACTCAACTGTAAGAATGTCCAAGCAAAACAATTTTCACCATGTTGTCTGTCCTGGGAGAACCAGGTTATCCTGCTGTTCAGGGGTGATCAAGGGAGGAGTCGTTAGAGTTAATGCTCCCCCTGATTTCCAGTTTTTGAAAAGCAAGGTCAAAGCTGATCCTCTCCACTGGCGTTCCCTCGCCAAGAGTCAGGTGCCATTTTAACTTTGGTTGATGCCGTAAAGTGGGCAATATTGAATTAGCCGCACATCTTACACCACGCCCGAGTTTCCTCCCCCATTAAAGTCAATGGGATGAAAATCAGGTGGGTCATGTAATGGACGGTTAATTTGTTATCGCTTGTTTTATACCATCGCCCAAAGTCAAAATGATTCCCTGTCCACTGCATTTCTAGTGAAGGCATTTCCCATCCTGGGAGTGAGAACTTGCTTGGAATGCACGTGGGTCAGACTTAAAGCTTCTATCACTAAACTGATGCAGCTGGAGTTCACCCCTATTCTCAAAGGACTTATCGGTACATGATTTTTGGTTGTGGAAAAAGAGGGCAGAAATAGTTTTAGACTTTTTCCCGAATCAGCTGGTATTTAGTTACTGGGCTAGAACATCTGCCTTTAATCTTTTTATCTACAGTCTCTATGATACGCTCATAAAAGCCATTATAATACTGAAGGCGGAAATTTAAATATGTCAACGTGAGGCTTACAACCAGCCATGTAGTATCAAAGTGGATTCACTGCAGGCAGTAAGCTCTTTCAGACTTCTAGGCATTGATCTCAGCAATTTGATGCAAATTGATGGGTGTAATACGCTTTGACAGACATCAAATGTTTTTAGTATTCTTTGAACATTTCTGATAGCCCATTATTTACAATGTGAAAGAGAAATATTCAATGAGAGCCGATTAGTATTTCTCTATGTCTATTGCAGCAGTAGATGGATACAGATCCGCCATGAATAGGGGAACAGGTGTGAGGGGCTGAATGACTTACTCCTGTTCCTAAAACCTAATGATGTCAGCTAGCACCTTTTCTGTATCAGGCACAAGCTGGCGTAAACATGTTGTTGGGTGGGGCAGGGGATGTGCACAGTGGGGAATTGCTCCTAAGTTCGTCTTTTGTGTGAATGTAAATGTATTTTTAAGAAAAGAAGATGGCACTGAAAGGGCAGGAAAGCTTTATGCTGAATTGTGCAGCTCACCTCAAGGCTGGGCTTGCACTAATTGGAATTCTACTTGATAAAACCAACATTGTCCCACAGCAAACAGCCCAGCAGATGATCACTTTTGACTGAAGGCACTGGATACAGCAAGGCTTAGGGCTCTGACAATATTTCAGCAATGGTACTGAAGACCTGTGCTCCAGAACTTGCTGCGCCCCTAGCCAAGCTGTTCCAGTACAGCTCCAACACTGGCATCTACCCGGCAATGTGGAAAATTGCCCAGGTATGTCCTCTATACAAAAAGCAGGACAAGTCATCTGATCTCCAGGACATCACTGCAGGAGTTCCTCAGAGTAGTGTCCTAGGCCCAACCATCATCAGTTGCTTCATCAATGATCTTTCTTCAATCATAAGGTCAGAAGTGGGGATGTTCGCTGATGATTGCACAATATTTAGCACCATTCACGACTCCTCAGACACTGATGCAGTCCGTGTAGAAATGCAGCAAGATCTGGACAATATCCAGGCTTGGGCTGATAAGTGGCAAGTAACATTTGCACCACACAAGTGCCAGGCAATGACCATCTCCAATAAGAGGGAATCTAACCATCTCCCCTTGGCATTCAATGGCATTACCATCGCTGAATCCCCCACTATCAACATCCAAGGGGCTACCATTGACCAGAAACTGAACTGAGTAGCCATATAAATACTGTGGTTACAAAAGCAGGTCAGAGACTAGGAATCCTGCAGCGGGTAACTCACCTCCTGACTCCCCAAAGCCTGTCCACTATCTACAAGGCACAAGTCAGGAGTGTGATGGAATACTCTCCACTTGCCTGGATGGGTGCAGCTCCAACAACACACAAGAAGCTCGGCACCATCCAGGACAAAGCAGCCTGCTTGATTGGCACCCCATCCACCACCTTCAACATTCCCTCCCTCCACCACCGACGCACAGTGACAGCAGTGTGTACCATCTACAAGATGCACTGCAGCAACGCGCCAAGGCTCCTTAGACAGCACCTTCCAAACCCGAAACCTCTACCAACTAGAAGGACAAGGGCAGCGAATGCATGGGGACATCACCACCTGCATGTTCCCCTACAAGTCACACACCATCCTGACATGGAACTATATCGCTGTTCCTTCACTGTTGCTGGGTCAAAATCCTAGAACTTCCTAACAGCACTGTGGGTGTACCTATCCCACATGGACTGCAGCGGTTCAAGAAGGCAGCTCACCACCACCTTCTATAGGGCAAATGTGATGGGCAATAAATGCTGGCCTAGCCTGCAACACCCACATCCCATGAATGAACGAATAAAAAAAAACTACTGGTGACAAACAGTGTCAGAAATTGCTCTTGATGAGAAGGAGATGTATATAGGCCCAGACACCTGGTGGAAGCAGTTTGAGAGAGTAGAAACTTTTCCTGCAAGATCACATGATCCACATCTCAACTGACCTCTGACTGGGCTTGAGATAACATATGTTTGATGGTTCATATATCGAACATTAAGCATCTATTGTATGTTACTGTGTCGCATTCCCTCATGCACTGCAGCTAAAAACAATTCAATGTTAACAAGAAACAAATGAGGATTACAAATGACACATTAAATGCAAGTTATAATTCAAGGAAAATGTGGGCATTTAAAATTAAACCATTAAGTCACATGTAAGTGAATGTATTTGGTGGAGTGTGTGCATCGTACTCTAGCAGTTGATATGACTGGTTTAAACTTCAGTTTGTAATGCAGTTATATCACAATCAGATTAATTACATTAACAGCAAATGAAACTCTCTGTTATGAGCTCCTTGCAACTGTATGACCTCCTGTAGCTGGGAGGAAAGAGCAGCACAGTACCTGGGCTTCTTCACGCTATCTTCAAAGCTGGTGTATGATTGGCTTGGACAATGCTCAAAGCACGTGAGCTGAGCATCAGTTTTACCCTTCCCCGGATAGAAAGCATTATTTGATGTGGACTGCCACCTTGTGGCACAGGTTAGAAGTACTAATAGCCATCTGAGTGACAGATAGTTCTGTG
Organism: Heterodontus francisci; assembly: GCF_036365525.1. Taxonomy (NCBI): domain Eukaryota; kingdom Metazoa; phylum Chordata; class Chondrichthyes; order Heterodontiformes; family Heterodontidae; genus Heterodontus; species Heterodontus francisci. The sequence goes on from NC_090394.1 coordinate 54,468,624, forward strand.
GCCTTCCAATTGCATGTGAGCAGCTTGAGGTACAAAGGGGCATTCAAGAAGGGCATAAGATATATATAAGAAATCTGATGTTTAAGGAAAAACTATATAAATGTAATAATCTAACTGATTATCCAACTAAACAGGTATTAGAAATCTAGGCTATAGCCCTGGTGATGCTGAACTATTGAGAGTTCAGTCACAGGTGAGAAGGACTCATCACTGAACTAAAAGTAATGAATGTACAAAATGATTCTTTCTTGGAGTTACTCACCAGCAGCATTTCATGGTCATGGGGCAAATTTTTCTCTTCTTAAAGCTTTGTTCCTAGGTGAAAGTAGAGCAAAAAGTGCTGGAGACCAATCACATTTGATCGTCACCTGCTAACATAGCATAGGGAGTTGCTGGGGACATCTGGAGGGGTGAAGCAGAACAGTTATGGTGGAAGAAGGTACACCCATGCTAAGGAAGAAGTTGAGAGCCTAACAGGCTTCTGCCTCATTTTCTTCCCTCGGCACCAGGGAGGGACACAGAAGAAGTGAGCCTTAGTCCCTGACCTCTGCCCCTCTAAAATCTCAAAGGAACAGGCAACAAGAAGATGGAGGGAAGAGGGAAAACCTTTCTTATCTCAAAATTGCTCCCCAACTGTAGGCCTTCAGGCTGCTGTTTCTGGACAGTAACCAGAAGGGCCTGCAGCTAATAGTCAATACCTGTGCGGCAGATTGCTCAGACCTGCAACAATGGGACAGGGGGGATGAACAGGGGGAGGATAATCAGCCACAGTGACTTTAAGACTCACTGTATTAACTTCCTAGACAGCCTAAGAAGGGTCAAAACTGATAAGTTCCCAGGAATGGATGCTATATTTCCAAGGGAAATTTGGGAGTAGGAATGAAACCTATGGCATTCAGAGAGCCATCATGAAGGAACCAATGATTTACCGGGAGGTTTGATTGAATTGCAATGACACCTACCTTTTTTTTCAAGAAATGATTAAAACAAATCCAGGTGAATACAGATCTAGTAGTCTTGCAACTGAGAAAATAATGAAATTAATCACTAGGAACAAAGCACCTAAATGAAACTAACCTAACAAACGGCAGCTAACGTGGCTTCAGAAAGGGCAGATCCTGTTTAACTGATCTTCCTTCTTGCTGCACTCCCCAGGATTCCCTGTGATTCCCTGATATCTGCTGTTGGTAAGTGGTAAGTTTCCATATCAGAAACATACACTTGGAAAAGCTGTAAACAGTTCTAAAACAAGAAAAGAGGAAGTCCATGATTCTAGTAGTTTCTTTTTGGCAGCTTCTGAGTAATGGTCACTGATAGTAAGGTGTGTGGGAGATAAGGACCCCACAAAGCCCCTTTAAGTCTCCAGACATTTAGAGGCCCAATCAAGCAGGAAACTGAAAGTTTTAAGAAACTCTGTGGGTTGTAAAATCATCTTTTCCCCTTAACTAAAAGCAGATCCTTTTAAGATTGTCTTTACAAAACACAAGTTGCAGCAAATCATGTGTTAATGATCTGGAAAACAAGCATGATCTCAGAGATATTTACGTGACCCCTGTACAATTGTCTCAATGTCCAATAAAAGTGATTACCTTTTCAGGCAGCCATCATCAACAAGACAAATTCACATAGGATTACTAAATGGAAACCCTCCTTAACTCTTCAAGAAATTTAGTAAGTAGAAGTAAGAATCTTTGAAACTGTGGAAGAAATGGGCTTGATGGCCGTGTGGCCTTTTCTTGGTCCATATTTTCACTTGATGAATTTTAATGCGTGTAATTTATAAATTGGCAGGATGACCATCTGCTAAAACTCTCTTCAGCAATTTATGAAAAATTTTCCTGGGGTAATTAAAGAATCAAATATTTTTCCTGGAGACTGCTGAGTCTTATTAACCAAACAAACATCAAGATAAATGCATAAACAGAATATTTATTACCTCCTTCACCAACCACCCCTCCTTGCTCACACCTTGCCTTGCATAACTGCTGACTCACAACCAATTACATCATGGGAAAGCAGCTAGTATTCCCTAAATTTTGCCAGCTGAGCAATCTGCCAGCAAAATTCTGATTGAACTTTGGTCAGCCTTATAATTGGAATATAAATCATTTTTTTATGATCATGAATAAATTATTTTAAAAATCTTAACATGGTACTAAAGGGCAAATTTTGTATTCCAAATGGCAGAGGGTTATTGAGGCCAAAGTGTCTTCTATCATTTTCCATAAGGTCCTATGGATGTGAAATTCAACTTGGTGGAAGTACATCGGCTGCCTATTGTACATCCTGCCCAGTTTTCCTTCATATTTACTTCAATGGAATTTCACCCCCTATGAGTTTCGCTCTCCAAACACAATTTTACAGATGAAGGGATTGTAATAGATGTCAGGTGTGGGCTTCAGGAGGCATCTCACAAAGAGCTTCATTCAAAATCTCATGCATGTGGTACGACCAGAAGTAGCAGTATAGAATTACATAGAATTTACAGCACAGAAACAGACCATTCATCCCAACTGGTCTATGCTGGTGTTTATGCTCTACATGAGCATCCATCCACCATACTTTATCTAACACTATCCGTATGGATAGAAAGTTTGTTGGCAAACAGATAAAAAGGGTTAGAGTTAATGGTGGTGTTTGTATTGGAGAAAAGTTGGAAATCATGGATCCCACTCATCAGTGTTGTGCCAACTTTATATCTATAGATACATAAGTGGACTGGGGGGGGGGGGGGAATAGAAAAATATGAAAAGTTGATAATGTCACAAAAGTTGGAAGTTTGGTGACAGTAAGGACTATAAAAGACTTCAGAAAGACATTGGCAAGTTAATAGAATGGGGAAGCAGATGGCAGCTGCAGTTTAATGTGGAGAAACATGATCGATACATCTAAGGAGGAAATATAAGGAAGTGGGAGTCTACACTCATTGGAAAGATACTAAAGGGTACTAAGTAACAGATAGATCTGAGGGTGCAAGTATAGGTAGGAAAAAAAGGCCAACGGCATTTTGAGTTTTATAAGAGCAAATAGGTATTGATAAATTATATTCCCAAACTGGGTACAGGTTTGAAAGGACAGTAAACCCATAGAGAGGGTACAATGTATAATTCATAAGGGTGATGCCAGAGATGGGAAACTAAAGTTAAAAAGAAATATTTGAGATACTGGGACAATTTCTAATAAGAGCAGTGAAGAACAAGAGGGGAATTAATGGATTTTTTTTTTCCAATTAGGAATGGTTTTGTTAAGGTTAATAGGGAAAGACTATTTCCTTTAATTGTAGAGTTAGTTATGTGGAAGCATCAAATTAAAATGATCACAAACAAAATGAGGAGAGATGATAAGAGAGATTTCCTTATACAGATAGCTGTTAGAATATGAACTCTTTGCCACTGGAAGTAGCTAAGAGAGAGACCATTGCATCTTCTAACAGAAATAACCATTTGATACAGAGGAAGAAAGACAGTGGATTAGGTTTTGATTGCTCTAACAAAGAAACAGTCCAGACACATTGGGCTGAATGCCCTCCTGTGCTTTAAACTTTTACGTCCCCCTGCAAGAAATTAAAAGATCAAATGAATGCTCACAAAATATATTTGAATTACTTGCCATGAAGCCATTTTCAACTTCTAACTCCATTACTGCTGACTCTCTTCTTACTGTAGTTTCAGCATGGGGTGACATGCCCACAATCATTACTCCCTACAAGGTTTTGATTGCATTTTGGAGGAAAGGAGGGACCAAAACTTTGTTAACTTTCCTTAAGTGATTGAGGTGGTTGGAGTTTGTGATGGAGAAAATTATGTCTGGCATGTGGAAGGAACTGATTCACAGGGCCTAACAGCTTTCTGTACTCCTGAGCGTTCTTAGGTTCTTATTACATAGCACAGATTTCCCTTATCTGCTAATTGCTAAACTGTTGCAGGAACCCAAGCCATTCCAAATAAGGCTGCAACCTTTACAGGACATCCAGAAGGTGAAAATCTTGTAACAGGCTTCACTGAAATGACATCAAAACATAAAAATATGAAGAAATATAACAGAAAAAATGTGGCAAAATCCATATTTACTTGCACATGTAGTGAAATCTTGTTACTCTTTTAACATATCGTTGCCAACACTGGCAAGGCTAGTATTTATTGTTCATCCCTAGTTGCCCTGAAAAGGTGCCAGTGCACCTTCTCCTTGAACCCCCGCAGTCCTTGTGGTGATCGTGTTTGTACTAGGATGGACTAAATGAATTGTTTACAACCAGCCTTGCACAGAGCAGATTACTCTATGCCATGACTATGTAAAGAGCAATATTAAAATCTGGCAACAATATATCAAGGCATTGCTAGGAATATCATTAGTATTGCATTAATATGAATTGAACTGTACTTAATTGGCAGTCAAATTACCTAGGAAGCATTTCGTTTCTCTGGATTGTTAACTTGTTATGTAAAATGATAAAGCTAATAAATAGCTCACATATTAACAGAAGAGACAATTGTCTTTTCTCTATTTTAACAGATAGATTATACTCATTACTTTAGATCCAATAACACCGCAATAAAAAGAAAGAGAAAAAAAAACCTGCTTGAGATTGTCAGCGCTGTTGAACAAACAAATCCCTTGACAAAAGCTTTGCTGAACCATGGCTATACAGCATGCTTTTGTGACAGGACTGCGTATAAAAATATAATTAATTTAATTATAAATCAAGGAGAATGACGAAAATTATTGGGAACAGTGAAATGATTTGACACTCCACTATGCCACTAGCACAGTCAGAACTTTGAATAATAATCTTTAAATAAAATTAATAAACAACTCAGAATGTCAGGGGTAATACAAAGGTCAATGCTATTGGAATCAGTGAGGTAGGTATTACAGACTGGATTACAATGTTTGTTCATAGGATTAAATAACACCTCTGAGTGCATCTTAAATAATATTCCTGGAACTGCCTGATGAATATAATTATTGTTCTTAGGCACGAAAAAAGTAAAATGCGGTAAACTGAAAATGGAGTGGCTTTACTGTAGCACCTGATACAATCCTGAATGTTATCATAGGCAGGATAGTATGCATCTGTGTGTGTGGAATTTCTATCCCAACATATTTTTGATATTCTATGCCTTAGGTCAGCATGTATTACAGCTGTGGCTCAGTTGGTAGCACTTTTACCTTGGAGTCAGAAGGAGTCAGAGGAAGGGGATCAAAGACAAGAACAAAAGACAGTAAGGGGAATAAGAAAAGTGATAGGCAGAGAAATCAAGGGCCAGAATCAAACAGGGCCACAGTGACAAATTGTGGGAAGGGGCCAAGTAATGTTAAAAAGACAAGCCTGCTCATATTTTCTATGTTTCTATGTTGCAGGTTCAAGTCCCCTTCCAGAGGCTTGAGCACAGATTCTAGGCTGATTCTTCAGTGCCAGATTGAGGGAGTGCTGCACTGTCGGAGGTGCTGTCTTTTGGATGAGATGTTAAACCAAGGCCCTGTCTGCCCTCTCAGGTGGGCATAAAAGATCTCATGGCACTCTTTTGAAGAAGAGCTATTGAGTTCTCCCCAGTGTCCTGGCCAATGTTTTTCCCTCAGTCAACATCACTTTGTGGTTATTATCTCATCTCATTGCTGTTTGTGGGACCTTGCAGTGTGCAAATCGATGCTGCATTTGCTGCATTACAACAGAGACCAAGAAGGGAATTTTAACCTGGAGGAGCTCATGGGTCTTGCTGCAGGTGAGGGGTTAAAATTGGCAAAAATAAGACCGCATCATGAGCTCCAACTCGCCAACTTCCGCGTTTAACTGGACGTGTAAGGCTGGGTGGGCACAACCCTTCTAGAGAGGTCTATTAGAGTGATATTTCAACTGAGTTTTAAATTAACAGTGATTTCATCAGTTTCCTGGGCTTTCTGAAACTCACCAGTGAAGGCAATGGGAGACCACTGCAGCAATTGAGGGGCTGAATCAATCTCATGGAAATACTGCAATAACTACTCAGTACCTATAGCTGCTTTCCTACCTGCTAGTGGAAAAGAGTTTTTGTACTTTTGCCAAGAGTTCACTTTCTACACAGTAAAATGCTAATGAGCTGACAGGTGAAGAGCCACTGACAGATGTGCTGAAATTGCTTTCCAGTTTACTGTATGATATTGTACTCCCCCCGCTCCCAACATATCTCCAAGTTAATATCAAGGTCTAGGCTTCAAAAGTACAAAAGCAGTTTGGGACATCCTCAGGTTGTGAAAGGTGCTATCCAAATGCAAGTCCTTTTTTTAGATTGAGGAATATTCAGATTCACCATTTGTTGTAGATTTAAGTCAAGTGAAAATCAGATATCACTGTTTCCGAGTTAGCAGTCCTGTAAAAGTATTGTTTTTTTTGTGAGTTTGTACAGACTGTGAAACAATCTCAAACAAAAGACGAAAACTTTCAGGAACCAGAAAAGTCCATTACCCCAACAGCATAGCCCTTTTGGATCAATCAAGCCCACATTAACCTCTTCCACCAAATCCTTCAATTCCTGTCTCCTCAGAAACCCATTTACTTTGTCCCTTTTCAACCCATTCATACTTTTTATTTCAGTTGCCTTCCCCATAATTTCTGCCATAAATTTGCCATTCCTTCTGCACTCAGAACATCCGATTCTCTTTTTCAAGTTGTACACACCTATTGAAAGTGTTTCATTTCATAGATATTTTAAATCTAAGGGTTCCACGTGATATCAAGAAATGACTGAAGGCACTGGATACTGCAAAGGCTATGGGCCCTGACAACATTCCGACAATAGTACTGAAGACCTGTGCTCCAGAACTTTCCACGCCCCTAGCCAAGCTGTTCCAGTACAGCTACAACACTGGCATCTACCTGGCAATGTGGAGAATTGCTCAGGTATGTCCTGTACACAAAGCAGGACAAATCCAATTCGGCCAATTACCGCCCCATCAGTCTACTCTCAATCATCAACAAAGTGATCGAAGGGATCGTCAACAGTGCCATCAAGCGACACTTCCTCAGCAATAACCTGCTCAGTGATGCTCAGTTTGGGTTCCGCCAGGGCCACTCAGCTCCTGACCTCATTACAGGCTTGGTTCAAACATGGACAAAAGAACTGAACTCCAGAGGTGAGGTAAGAGTGACTGCCCTTGACATCAAGGTAGAATGTGACCAAGTATGGCATCAAGGAGCCCTAGCAAAACTGGAGTCAATGGAATCAGGTGGAAAACTCTCCACTGGTTGGAGTCATACCTAGCACAAAAGAAAGTGGTTGTGGTTGTTGGAGGTCAATCATCTCAGTCCCAGTACATCACTGCAGGAGTTCCTTAGGGTCGTGTCCTAGGCCCATCCATCTTCAGCTGCTTCATCAATGACCTTCATTCAATTATAAGGTCAGAAGTAGGGATGTTTACTGATGATTGCATAACTTTCAGCACCATTTGCAACTTCTCAGATACTGAAGCAGTCCGTGTCCATATGCAGCAAGACCTGGACAATGTTCAGGCTTGGGCTGATAAGTGGCAAGTAACCTTCACATCACTGAAGTGCCAGGCAATGACCATCTCAAACAAGAGAGAATGTAACCATCTCCCCTTGATGTTCAATGGCATAACCATTGCTGAATCCTCCACTATCAACATCCTGGGGGTTACCATTGACCAGAAACTGAACTCGAGTAGCCAAATAAATACTGTAACTACTAGAGCAGGTCAGAGGCTGAGAATTCTGCGGCGAGTAACTCACTTCCTGACTCCCCAGTGCCTGTCCACCATCTACAAGGCACAATTCAAGAGTGTGATGGAATACTCTCCACTTGCCTGGATGGGTGCAGCTCCAATAACACTCAAGAAGCTTGGCACCATCCAGGACAAAGCAGCCCATTTGATTGGCACCCCATCCACCACCATCAACATTCAATCCCTCCATCACCGACACACAGTGGCAGCAGTGTGTACCATCTACAAGATGCACTGCAGCAATACGCCAAGGCTCCTTAGACAGCACCTTCCAAACCCATGACCTCTACCAACTAGAAGGACAAGAGCAGCAGATGCATGGGAACCACCACCTGCAAGTTCCCCACCAAGTCACACACCATCCTGACTTGGAACTATATCGCCGTTCCTTCACTGTCGCTGGGTCAAAATCCTGGAACTCCCTTCCTAGCAACACTGTTGGTGTCCCTACCCGAAGAACTGCAGCAGTTCAAGAAGGCAGCTCACCACCACCTTCACAAGGACAATTAGGGATGGGCAATAAATGCTGGCCCAGCCAGCGGTGCCCACAACCCATGAACGAATAAATAAAAAAAAGCTCCATGCAGGATGTTCTAGGGAAATCAAAGACAGCGCTGTGAATGAATTAGGTTGTTGCTTTAAACTGAAATGATTTGACAATCTGCTATCATTTGAAATCTATGAAATGCTGCGAATAAGTTGCCTGCACTCAATTTATAAGCAGAGGTTCACCGATTTCAAATGTGGTGTTTGTTGACTTCTTGTTCCCCTCGCCTGTTTGTCTGGAAGCATAACATTGAGTGGCAGCTGCACAGATTGAAATATGTTCACTGCTGAATAATGCATGGTTCCAGTAGGGATCTCAACTTGCATAAATGTATGTAGCTAGATATGTATCAGTTGTTCTGTTATGTATGTATACATTTTGATCTCATGTAATTTCAAAGGGATTGAGCAGTTCAAAAGAAGACCCTGAGAAGAATGCTGTTTATTTTGAGTCTGAGATAGAGTCAGAAAGAGTGACTCAATAATATAAAAGATGCCGTTACATAAAGCACAATACATGTTCCATTCGACACTAATGATCCAAGGAACGCAAGGTGATGACATCAGGCACAATTTGCCACCCAATATCTTTCAGTTCAAAGCCATTTTTAGTGCGGACTGTAGAAGTTATTTTAAAAGGTAAACTAATCCCTAATGGACACTGCTCAGTATATCCACGTTTAAATTGTACCGTTTCAATATTTGCTGAATTCTTGTCAGTTTTTCTATTTTAATTTTAAATAAAGATATGAATTAATTCAGCTTGAAAATCTGGTCTGTGTTTGATATTCCATCACATTTTAAAGAGTGTGGTTTCGTAGCAATCGCGTGCAGTGAACCAGCACTAGAATTACTGAAATAGTCAGTGTTAATCCTACAGGTCACGCATTTCTGCAAGGGCAGATTACCAAAATAAGGACACAACTGTCAGCATCAGCGTAAAGGACCTGCTGCGGCAGTACTTCCAAACTCAGGAAATGTAACAACCTCTGGTATTTAAAACTCGTACCATAGTGAAAAACTTGTCTAGATCAACGTTGATAATTATTCGCATGTATCTCTCAACTGCATTTTGATGATGATATCCTAACGTCCAGCAGTGCTCTCAGAAAAACAAGAATAAATACAAAACTCCCAATCTGGCAAAATCAGCTGGAAATCAGTAAACTGCTCTGATAACTGAAATCATGTTCTCTCATCTATTATCCTCTCAAGAGTAATAATATATTTTCCATGATCTTACAGTCAAGAAATAGATGCCCACGGGCCCACGGGTCCAAAACAGTGGGCAACATGCATGGGAGGTGTACACCCACAATATTGGATCGAGCTGATCAATTGGTCTTAAGCCCTCATGCTGGAAGCATTTTAAAGCCAAGTTACAATATTTCGATAAGGGCCCTATGCTTGTTGTAGGACCTTTGTTGTGAAATTGGGAATCAGTGCCTGATTCACCATGTGATATATGTATTGAAAAACTCATGACACCAACAGACTGCAAGGACCCTGTAGCAATGCTATTTAAAGGGCTCATCCCTTCCATGCAGGTTCGTTGCTGCTTTGTCCTCTTAGGCTACAAGTTCACTTTTGTGCCTTTGTTTTGGGGCTATTTTCTTGAGTTCCACAAGGGAATTCTGACTTCTGCAAGTAGTTTTGTGCTGGTACTGAACTTCTTTTATCTGCTTTGCAAACAGTTTTATTGTAGTCATGAGTGGTCTAGTGTGCTTTCCTTTCAGGCTGGAAGATAAGGGGGAGCAGCCAATAAGACAGGAAAGAGCGGGAGTGACTGGAAGGGCGGGAAGTTGGAAGGTAGGACGCAGGAAGCCAGACCCACAACAGGTCTTCAGGAGTTCTGAAGAAGGGTCACTGACCTGAAACATTAACTCTGCTTCTCTCTCCACAGATGCTGCCAGACCTGCTGAGTATTTCCAGCATTTCTTGTTTTTATTACAGGTTTTCAGGGATCATTTCTCCTGCCTCAACATCACTGAGAAGCAATGTATCAGTCACATATGCTTCCCCAAGAAGGATGTTACCATACGAAGTCACCTGATGCAGCCACAACTAGAACTTTGAAATAGGGCATGGACATCACTGCTTGTGGTGGTCAAGGTCAACATGGCCCTTAGCTCCAATGCCACAGACTCTTTCCAGGCTGCAGCAAGTGACATCAGTGCCATCTCACAGTTTACTATACACCATTTTGGATGGTGTCGAGCTCCTTAGGTATTGTTGCAACTACATCTATCCAGGCAAATGGTGATTATTCCATCACATTCTTGACTTGAACCTTGTAAACAGTGGAGTTACACTAAGGGGTCAGGAGATGGGCAATTTGTCACAGAGTACCCAGCCCCTGTCCTGCTATACTAGCCACATTTTTGATCTGGTTGGTTTGTGATCAATAAGTAATCCGATGACGTTGATAGTGGTCAGGGTTTTTCTTGGAAACCTTCATTTCCCGATATTTATGTGATACACATGTTATCTGTAAGGCCAAGCTGGGAGCTTGTCCAGGTCCTGCTTTAAGCTGGCAGTGGTCTGTTTATATAAATGGAAATGAACACTGAAGAATCATCAGCAAATAGCCTCATTTCTGACCTTATTGGTAGATTGAAGGTCATTGATGCAGCAGGTGGAGATGAATGGCATCTTCTGCAATGAGGTCTTGGGGTTTCCAACAACTACAACCATTTTCTTCTGTGACAGGTATGATTCCAGCCAGTAGAAAACAGGCATTCATTTTGAGGTTTATAACTAATGAAACAGTGTAAAGGATCAAGGACTCCATAATGTACTTATCGCACCTAAGAAGGCTTTAGATAGAGTTTGCCAAAAGGGCCTCTTCAGAACTTGGGAACATTATGTTCCAATGCTTTTTTGAAGGAGAAATAAGTCTGTGAAATTCCTCCACCTTTTTTATCGAGAAAAATAGTTTACTTCTCAGAATCCCTGCAGGTTATAAACTTGGCATTTAAAACAAAATGTGTCAATCAAGACCCTTGGAAAGAAACCCTTTTTGTGTTGAAAGTGGTGAGTGTTTTTTTTTGTTCAACCTACTCCCCTCTAGATATCCCTTCTTTAAGAATTTGACAAATAAATAGTGAATTGATGAATGTGTTCTGAAAGACTAGATGGTTGATCAAGGATACAACTGATGCTTGACCTTTTCCATTTATTTTTTGAACACATTGAAGGAAACGCAGAAAAATTTTAAAGGAACCCTAGGGTAAAATACACAGATGAGACATAATATCAATCTGTCATTTTAAACATAAACGTAATTGTACATGTTTACATTAGAGGTTCCAAAACTCTTATTGTTGAGCCTGCCCAAGTACAGTCACATCCAAGTCACACTCCCCTCATTTTCCAAGAAACATTATTTTGCAGTCACCAAAAAAATGACAGACTACAAACCTATTGGTTTTTAAAAAGTTGGAAAACAAATGAAAGAAGCTCAAGATGCTCACTCTGCCTTCAGTCATGTAGGATAATAAAAACAGAAGGTGCTGGAAATACTCAACAGGTCTGGCAGCATCCATGGAGAGAGAAGCAGAGTTAACTTGACAAAGTTCACAGATCTGAAAGTTAATTCTGCTTCTCTCTCCACAGATGCTGCCTGCTGTGCTGAGTTTCCCCAGCACTTTCTGCTTTGCTGCCACATACTTACCCTGCTGTGTCCCAGTGTCCTGTGAAGTTGCCATCCTCTTCTTCCACTCAGGTGTTACATTGCTTCTTGTAGGTGTGCTGCACCTGGGTGAATAATCTTAATTTTGCACATTCCAGAACGTGGGACTTAAATGTACCATAAAATGCAAATACACAACAGAAATAAAACCATAATTGAAGAATATTTACATACTATGGGCTTCTAATCATCTGAATCTGAAAAGCTGCAGACTAATATGCATTTGGAATCTGTATTCATTTCTCTGCCAACTGTTATGTGAAAATACATGTAACTACAATTAAATGATCTTTGTTAAAATAACAGGAAAATGTGTTCATATTCTAGCTGCATTGCCAATTAGAAATATTACACCAGTAAATATGATCAGCTGCTGCAGAAGCAAAGTGTTTGTGAACATGGTCGATGTGTAACAGTTGAAAATAGATGACAACAGCACAGATTTCCTCACCAGTCCTGCATTGGTTTTCAAACATGTGCAAGACAAACCTTTCAGCCACGAGGTCATGCTGCAGCTGTACAAAACTCTGGTGAGACCGCACCTGGAGTATTGCGTGCAGTTCCGGTCACCGCATTATAGGAAGGATGTGGAAGCTTTGGAAAGGGTGCAGAGGATATTTACTAGGATGTTGCCTGGTATGGAGGGAAGGTCTTACGAGGAAAGGCTGAGGGACTTGAGGTTGTTTTCTTTGGAGAGAAGGAGGAGGAGAGGTGACTTAATAGAGACATATAAGATAATCAGAGGGTTAGATAGGGTGGATAGTGAGAGTCTTTTTCCTCGGATGGTGATGGCAAACACGAGGGGACATAACTTTAAGTTGAGGGGTGATAGATATAGGACAGATGTTAGAGATAGTTTCTTTACTCAGAGAGTAGTAGGGGCGTGGAACGCCCTGCCTGCAACAGTAGTAGACTCGCCAACTTTAAGGGCATTTAAGTGGTCATTGGATAGACATATGGATGAAAATGGAATAGTGTAGGTCAGATGGTTTCACAGGTCGGCGCAACATCGAGGGCCGAAGGGCCTGTACTGCGCTGTAATGTTCTAATTCTAAATTAGAGCAGTTACACGGTGAAGCCACCTTTGCATTTAAAGGACCACACCAGAAGCCGAGGATGGCAGAGGGTTCTCTAGGGTGGCCGCACAGTGTAGCGAAGCCTCCCTGCTCATTCTCCTCCAGGCTGTACGGGTAAAGCGGGAGGTCCTTTTCACCAGCGATGGTAAGAAGAGGTCCTCCCACCTGAACAAGGCAGTCTGGCTGGAGAGGGCAGAGAAGATGAGTAGCCCAGGGGCCATCCGGCGTCATAGGGTCCAATGCCGGAAGGGGATGAACGAGCACTCCCTCAGCCAGCCGGGGCCCTCTAGGTCTCGTGCGCACAGGGTACGAGCACCAAAATCATCCACAACCGAAGGATAATCAGATCAACAGCCTTCCTCCAGTCAGGCTGCTAGCGCAGAGGTTGCACCGAGAAGGGACACTCGCAAATGTTTACAGAGAACACACTGACACAAATGAGAATGCACAGGTGTCACAGCAATGTAAATAATTGTTGCACTAAATCTTATTCACCAGAGTGTGTCCTGTTTTCCTGTGTGCATGATGTGTGCCAGCCTGTAGCATCAATGTCACATCCCTTGCTCTGTTGGCCCTCCAGGAATACTAATGTATGCAATCGACTCATTGCCATGCCACCATAACTCATGAGCCTCTCAACGGATGCAGTGTCATGGAAATCAGCTCAGTCAGCTGCTGCCTTTTGTTTTATTCATTCATGGGATTTGGGCATCGCTGGCTAGGCCAGCATTTATTGCCCATCCCTAATTGCCCTTGAGAAGGTGGTGGTGAGCTGCCTTCTTGAACCGCTGCAGTCCATTTGGGGTAGGTACACCTACAGTGCTGTTAAGAAGGAAGTTCCAGGATTTTGACCCAGCGACAGTGAAGGAACGCCGATATAGTTTCAAGTCAGGATGGTGTGTGACTTGAAGGGTAACTTGAAGGTGGTGGTGTTCCCATGTATTTGCTGCCCTTGTCCTTCTAGTTGGTAGAGTTCACGGGTTTGGAAGGTGCTGTCTGAGGAGCCTTGGTGCATTGCTGCAGTGCATCTTGGAGATGGTACACACTGCTGCCAATGTGCGTCGGTGGTGGAGGGATTGAATGTTTGTGGATGGGGTGCCAGTCAAGCGGGCTGCATTGTCCTGGATGGTGTCAAGCTTCTTGAGTGTTGTTGGAGCTGCACCCATCCAGGCAAGTGGAGAGTATTCCATCACATTTCTGACTTGTGCCTTGTAGATGGTGGACAGGCTTTGGGGAGTCAGGAGGTGAGTTACTCGCCTCAGGATTCCTAGCCTCTGACCTGCTCTTGTAGCCATGGTATTTATATGGCTACTCCAGTTCAGTTTCTGGTCAATGGCAGCCCCTAGGATGTTGATAGTGGAGGATTCAGCGATGGTAATGCCATTGAATGTCAAGGGGTGATGGTTAGATTCTCTCTTGTGGAGATGGTCATTGCCTGGCACTTGTGTGGCGCGAATGTTACTTGCCACTTATCAGCCCAAGCCTGGATATTGTCCAAGTCTTGCTGCATTTCTACTCGGACTGCTTCAGTATTTGAGGAGGCGCGAATGGTGCTGAACATTGTGCAATCATCAGCGAACATCCCCACTTCTGACCTTATGATTGAAGGAAGGTCATTGATGAAGCAGCTGAAGATGATTGGGCCTAGGACACTACCCTGAGGAACTCCTGCAGTGATGTCCTGGAGTTCAGATGATTGACCTCCAACAACCACAGCCATCTTCCTTTGCGCTAGGTATGACTCCAGCCAGTGGAGGGTTTTCCCCCGATTCCCATTGACCTCAGTTTTGCTAGGGCTCCTTTATGCCATACTCGGTCAAATGCTGCCTTGATGTCAAGGGCAGTCACTCTTACCTCACCTCTTGAGTTCAGCTCTTTTGTCCATGTTTGAACCAAGGCTGTAATGAGGTCAGGAGCTGAGTGGCCCTGGCGGAACCCAAACTGAGCGTCACTGAGCAGGTTATTGCTAAGCAAGTGCCGCTTGATGGCACTGTTGATGACACCTTCGATCACTTTACTGATGATTGAGAGTAGACTGATGGGGCGGCACTTGGCCGGGTTGGACTTATCCTGCTTTTTGTGTACAGGACATACTTGGGCAATTTTCCACATTGTAGGGTAGATGCCAGTCTTGTAGCTGTACTGGAACAGCTTGGCTAGGGGTACGGCAAGTTCTGGAGCACAGGTCTTCAGTATTATTGCCGGAATATTGTCAGGGCCCATAGCCTTTGCAGTATCCGGTGCCTTCAGTCGTTTCTTGATATCACGTGGAGTGAATCGAATTGATTGAAGTCTGGCATCTGCGATGCTGGGGACTTCAGGAGGAGGCCGAGATGGATCATCAACTTGGCACTTCTGGCTGAAGATTGCTGCAAATGCTTCAGCCTTATCTTTCTCACTGATGTGCTGGGGTCCCCCATCATTGAGGATGGGGATATTTGTGGAGACACCTCCTCCAATTAGTTGTTTAATTGTCCACCACCATTCACGGTTGGATGTGGCAGGACTGCAGAGCTTAGATCTGATCTGTTGGTTATGGGATTGCTTAGCTCTGTCTATCGCATGCTGCTTACACAGTTTGGCTGTGTTGTAGCTTCACCAGGTTGACACCTCATTTTGAGGTATGCCTGGTGCTGCTCCTGGCATGCCCTCCTGCACTCTTCATTGAACCAAGGTTGGTCTCCTGGCTTGCTGGTAATGGTAGCGTGGGGGATATGCCGGGCCATGAGGTTACAGATTGTGGTTGAGTACAATTCTGCTGCTGCTGATGGCCCACAACGCCTCATGGATGCCCAGTTTTGCATTGCTAGATCTGTTCGAAATCTATCCCATTTAGCATGGTGGTAGTGCCACACAACACGATGGAGGGTATCCTTAATGTGAAGGCAGGACTTCGTCTCCACAAGGACTGTGCAGTACCAATGCTGTCATGGACAGATGCATCTGCGGCAGGCAGATTGATGAGGACGAGGTCAAGTATGTTTCCCCCTCTTGTTGGTTCCCTCACCACCTGCCACATACCCAGTCTAGCAAATGTGTCCTATAGGGCTCGGCCAGCTCGGTCAGTAGTGGTGCTACCGAGCCACTCTTGGTGATGGACATTGAAGTCCCCCACCCAGAGTACATTCTGTGCCCTTGCCACCCTCAGTGCTTCCTCCAAGTACTGTTCAACATGGAGGAGTACTGACTCATCAGCTGAGGGAGAGCGATAGGTGGTAAGCAGCAGGTGGTTTCCTTGTCCATGTTTGACCTGATGCCATGAGACTTCATGGGGTCCAGAGTCAATGTTGAGGACTCCCAGTGCAACACCCTCCCTACTGTATACCACTATGCCACCACCTCTGGTGGGTCTGATCTGCCAGTGAGACAGGACATACCCAGGGATGGTGATGGCAGTGTCTGGGACATTGTCTGTCAGGTATGATTCCGTGAGTATGACTATGTCAGGCTTTTGCTTGACTAGTCTGTGGGACAGCTCTCCCAACTTTGGCACAAGCTCCCAGATGTTAGTAAGGAGGACTTTGCAGGGTCGACAGGGCTGGGTTTGCTGTTGTCGTTTCCGATGCCTGGGTTGCTGCCGGGTAGTCCGTCCAGTTTAATTCCTTTTTATTGACTTTGTAGCAGTTAGATACAACTGAGTGGATTGCTAGGCCATTTCAGAGGGCATGTAAGAGTCAACCACATTGCCTCTAATGGTTTACATTGACATGCTGCAGATGTGGACTGGTGCACAGCAGGTGAGTGAAGCCGATGTGTGGCTTCCAGAGCTCATGGTGGCTCATATGGAACAGAGAGCCTTTGTCTGCTCAGGCAATGCCTTTCATCCCTAGATCCCTTCTTGCTCCGCATGCGGAACCTGGTGGCATCTGCCCTCCCATGCACCTTCCTGTTATAGATCCTCATTGTCCTCATAGGCTGAGGATGAATGCAGTTGTCGTCTCTCCTCATAATTCCAGGCCTGCCCCTTATTGGGTGCATATTTGTGCAGACCACCGCGAGCAGGAAAGAAAGGTCATGCCCTTTTTGGCCCGTTGTACAGGACACAACCCTATCTATCCAGACATCGGGAGTGCATTTCGAACATACCGATCGCCTGCTCAATGGCACATCTTTCAGCTCAGTGGATGGCATTTTTTCTCTCCTCTGCAGCAGTGGTGGGGTCTCTCACTGGTGTCGGGAGCCATGTCTGCAAGGATTATCCTTGTCTCCAAGACACCACCCCTCCATCTGAACCAGTTCAATGAACAGCGGTGGCAGGTGGGACTGGCGCAGGACCCAGGTGTCATGGCAGCTGCCTGAGAAGCGGTCACAGATTTGCATGAAGCATCCCCAGTGATGAAATACCAGCTGCACCTAGATTGAAAGGATTCCTTTAATTGCAACGTCGGCAGGTGGTAGCCTGGCGGGAGGCCTGATGGCCACATGGGCACATCAGGATCAACTATGTGGCATGACATTGCCCGTCTTGGCCGACACTGAGAGAGGCACAGCATGACCACATCAAGATCCTACCAGCTGCATCAATTGCTCCCACCATCCGTAAAAACCCTAACGCTCCTACCCTTTCTGGCACCCTCCCCAAACACTGGATGAGGGCCGAGGCGGGCCTCTCCCTGCAGGATTTTACTGGTAAAATTCAGCCCAATGTTTCAGGTCTGTGACTTTTCATCAGAACCCTGATCTTGTTGGGTCACTGACCTGAAACGTTAACTGTGTTTCTCTCTCCACAGTTGCTGCCAGACCAGCTGAGCATTTCCAGCACCTTCTGTTTTTATTTCAAATTTCTAGCATCCGCAGTATTTTGCTTTTATTTCAGTCATGTAGGATCGGATGCCTCAAATAACCAACTGTTTCAGGAGTCTCTACTTCCATGTGGCAATCAGGACATACCACAAGAAAGTCTTGAGTTTTGTATATTTTTAGTGAAAATTCCAATATTCACAAGAAATGATGGACGGGTTGGACTATCTAACATAATGGCTTAATATAGATAAGCTAAGGTACGAAGTGGTGAGGAGGGAGTGCAACTTATTTGTTTTAGGTACAGCAAATTGGGAGAAATTTGAAGCTGGAAGAAGTTTCTGAAAGTGTAGTTCAGCAGTTTTTGCACAGTTTATATATCTCTGAGATTCCCTCCCAAGACCCCTTGGCCTCGTCACTTCTATCTCCTCCTAAAACCCATCTCTTTGATCAAGATATTGGTCAGCCCCTCCTAATATCTGCTTCTTTGGCTTGGGGTCGTATTTTATTTGTTTGTGCTCTGTGAAGTGCCCTGAAACCTATTTTATATTAAAAGTGCTACATTAATGCAAATTTTTTGCTGCTACTATTACTATTCTGCCTTCAAGATGGCTCCTGGGCTGGAAGCTCCCTAGGAAGCTCCCTTGCTGTTCAACTCTATCCATGGCCATCTGCTCCCATCCCTAACGTTTTCTCCCCCAATCTGCCCTCTTAAACTGTTTAAATTCCCCTGGCTCTTTAAATCAGTTCATTTTAGCCCTATCTAAAAGTTAACAGTTAGTTTAGTGTATGTTACCTGGGCCCACTGCCCTCCCCCAGCCACACCTGCTCTTTGTTTTCTCAATGAAATTGATCCGGATGAAACTGACGAGCACAGCTGCCGATACTTTAATCTCCGATCCTGCTGTCTTCACAGTCCAGAGTGTCTGCAGCCACGGCATGCGGTAAGTCCATTGAGGTGAAGAAGGAGCTGCGGGACCCGAGAGAAGTCCTGTGAAAAGGTGCCCCGAACACCCAAAACATCCACGAACGGCCCCCCCGGCCGCAACTTCAAAGCGCCCGCGGGAGATGGCTCGGAGAGCATCTGCAGCGCACTGTCGGCAATGCTGCATGCCTTTATTTAAACCACTGCAAAAAAAAACCCTTAGCAAATGTAATCACCTCTAAGTCTGCCAAATGATGCTTCACCTCCCGAAGGACGTGGATGAGCTTTCCGGACGTCGATGGTGGGCACTGAGGAAATGGCTTATTACCTGCACCAGATTCCACCCCCCCTCCCCCCCCCCTTTACCCCCCTTCCACCCCCCCCACCCCCGTCCCCTTCCCTGCTCCACCCTCTCAGCTCACCCCCTCACAACCCCGTCCCAGCCCGCCCCCCCCTCGCACCATCTTCACCCCGCACCCCCTTCCCCTGCACCCCCCCCCACCCCCTCCCTCTACCCCTCCCCCTTGCATCCCCTCCTCCCACCGGCACCATCCTACACCTGTGTAGGGGCCCCAACAACCCCACTGCCTTGTGGGCGTCTCGGGAGAGACCAAGGCTAAGGGAGTAAACCCTAACAGAAAATCCGGAGCGGAACCCCGTAGGCGGTCATGTGTCACCTTTGGCATGTTTCCGGCAGTTCCTGCAGCCATACTGGTGCCAAACGTCGTGTCCTGCACTCCTTTGGACCCCACCAGAAAGGCCGAGAGGGGGGTTTTGACGACTGGGCAACTCTCAACCTCCATAAATTTGCCCAGGCATGCGCCATGGAGAGGTCACTCCATAGTTGCCTCACAGCGACTGAAACAACACGGAAGGCAGCAGTTACGGGTTATAAGTCCAGATAAATTGGCGTAGAAACTGGGCGCCACGGGTTGCCTTTGTCGGTGGGAGAGGTCATTGCACCTCACTGGACAGCTACCGCCCGCCTCAAACCGGGCAGCCCCCGGTCAATAAGGTTCTGTCCCGCCACAGTCTGCCTGCTTCAATGGGTGCTTGGAGCTCAGGGTCATTGCCCGAAAGGTGGACTGACACACCGCACCAAACAACATGAAAAAAGGAAAGAAGGTACCAGCCCTTCGCTTTGCAAGCTGGAACGTCAGAACTATGTGTCCTGGCCTGTCGGAAGACCTTACACAAATCAACGATTCTCGGAAGACCGCCATCATTAACAACGAGCTCAGTAGACTCAATGTGGACATTGCAGCACTTCAGGAGACTCGCCTCCCCGCGAGTGGATCTCTAGCAGAGCAAGACTACACCTTCTTCTGGCAGGGCAGGGATCCTGAAGAACCAAGACAGCATGGAGTGGGCTTCGCCATCAGAAACTCCTTGCTCAGCATGATAGAGCCTCCCTCAAATGGCTCGGAACGCATACTGTCCATCCGACTGCTCACCACCTCTGGTCCAGTACACCTACTCAGCATCTATGCTCCAACACTCTGTTCCGCACCTGAAGCTAAAGACCAGTTCTATGAACAACTCCATAACATCATTAGCAGCATCCCCAACACCGAACACCTATTCCTGCTGGGGGACTTTAATGCCAGGGTTGGGGCCGACCATGACTCATGGCCCTCCTGCCTTGGGCGCTATGGCGTTGGAAGGATGAATGAGAACGGGCAGAGACTGCTTGAGTTGTGTACCTATCATAACCTCTGCATCACCAACTCGTTCTTTCACACTAAACCCTGTCACCAGGTTTCATGGAGGCACCCAAGATCACGTCGTTGGCACCAGCTAGACCTCATTGTCACAAGGCGAGCCGCCTTAAACAGTGTTCAAATCACACGCAGCTTCCACAGTGCGGACTGCGACACCGACCACTCCCTGGTGTGCAGCAAGGTTAGACTCAGACCAAAGAAGTTGCATCATTCCAAGCAGAAGGGCCACCCGCGCATCAACACGAGCAGAATTTCTCACCCACAGCTGTTACAAAAATTTCTAAATTCACTTGTAACAGCCCTTCAAAACACTCCCACAGGGGATGCTGAGACCAAGTGGGCCCACATCAGAGACGCCATCTATGAGTCAGCTTTGACCACCTACGGCAAAAGTGCGAAGAGAAATGCAGACTGGTTTCAATCTCATAATGAAGAGCTGGAACCTGTCATAGCCGCTAAGCGCATTGCACTTTTGAACTACAAGAAAGCCCCCAGCGATTTAACATCCGCAGCACTTAAAGCAGCCAGAAGTACTGCACAAAGAACAGCTAGGCGTTGCGCAAACGACTACTGGCAACACCTATGCAGTCATATTCAGCTGGCCTCAGACACCGGAAACATCAGAGGAATGTATGATGGCACGAAGAGAGCTCTTGGGCCAACCATCAAGAAGATCACCCCCCTCAAATCTAAATCGGGGGACATAATCACTGACCAACGCAAACAGATGGACCGCTGGGTTGAGCACTACCTAGAACTGTACTCCAGGGAGAATGCTGTCACTGAGACTGCCCTCAATGCAGCCCAGCCTCTACCAGTCATGGATGAGCTGGACATACAGCCAACCAAATCGGAACTCAGTGATGCCATTGATTCCCTAGCCAGCGGAAAAGCCCCTGGGAAGGACAGCATTACCCCTGAAATAATCAAGAGTGCCAAGCCTGCTATACTCTCAGCACTACATGAACTGCTATGCCTGTGCTGGGACGAGGGAGCAGTACCCCAGGACATGCGCGATGCCAACATCATCACCCTCTATAAAAACAAAGGTGACCGCGGTGACTGCAACAACTACCGTGGAATCTCCCTGCTCAGCATAGTGGGGAAAGTCTTTGCTCGAGTCGCTCTGAACAGGCTCCAGAAGCTGGCCGAGCGCGTCTACCCTGAGGCACAGTGTGGCTTTCGTGCAGAGAGATCGACTATTGACATGCTGTTCTCCCTTCGTCAGATACAGGAGAAATGCCGTGAACAACAGATGCCCCTCTACATTGCTTTCATTGATCTCACCAAAGCCTTTGACCTCGTCAGCAGACGTGGTCTCTTCAGACTACTAGAAAAGATCGGATGTCCACCAAAGCTACTAAGTATCATCACCTCATTCCATGACAATATGAAAGGCACAATTCAACATGGTGGCTCCTCATCAGAGCCCTTTCCTATCCTGAGTGGTGTGAAACAGGGCTGTGTTCTCGCACCCACACTTTTTGGGATTTTCTTCTCCCTGCTGCTTTCACATGCGTTCAAATCCTCTGAAGAAGGAATTTTCCTCCACACAAGATCAGGGGGCAGGTTGTTCAACCTTGCCCGTCTAAGAGCGAAGTCCAAAGTACGGAAAGTCCTCATCAGAGAACTCCTCTTTGCTGACGATGCTGCTTTAACATCTCACACTGAAGAATGCCTGCAGAGTCTCATCGACAGGTTTGCGTCTGCCTGCAATGAATTTGGCCTAACCATCAGCCTCAAGAAAACGAACATCATGGGGCAGGATGTCAGAAATGCTCCATCCATCAATATTGGCGACCACGCTCTGGAAGTGGTTCAAGAGTTCACCTACCTAGGCTCAACTATCACCAGTAACCTGTCTCTAGATGCAGAAATCAACAAGCGCATGGGTAAGGCTTCCACTGCTATGTTCAGACTGGCCAAGAGAGTGTGGGAAAATGGCGCACTGACACGGAACACAAAAGTCCGAGTGTATCAGGCCTGTGTCCTCAGTACCTTGCTCTACGGCAGCGAGGCCTGGACAACGTATGCCAGCCAAGAGCGACGTCTCAATTCATTCCATCTTCGCTGCCTTCGGAGAATACTTGGCATCAGGTGGCAGGACTATATCTCCAACACAGAAGTCCTTGAAGCGGCCAACATCCCCAGCTTATACACACTACTGAGTCAGCGGCGCTTGAGATGGCTTGGCCATGTGAGCCGCATGGAAGATGGCAGGATCCCCAAAGACACATTGTACAGCGAGCTCGCCACTGGTATCAGACCCACCGGCCGTCCATGTCTCCGTTATAAAGACGTCTGCAAACGCGACATGAAATCGTGTGACATTGATCACAAGTCGTGGGAGTCAGTTGCCAGCATTCGCCAGAGCTGGCGGGCAGCCATAAAGACAGGGCTAAATTGTGGCGAGTCGAAGAGACTTAGTAGTTGGCAGGAAAAAAGACAGAGGCGCAAGGGGAGAGCCAACTGTGCAACAGCCCCAACAAACAAATTTCTCTGCAGCACCTGTGGAAGAGCCTGTCACTCCAGAATTGGCCTTTATAGCCACTCCAGGCGCTGCTTCACAAACCACTGACCACCTCCAGGCGCGTATCCATTGTCTCTCGAGATAAGGAGGCCCAAAAGATTACTATTGAGAAAATATATTTCAACAGGCACCTCAGGCTAGATTTTCAAATTGGGGTTGGGAACTTAATGCCTGGATAATGTTATGACTAGGTGAGAAAGGGGGCTAGGGGTTTCCTCTCAGCCTTTGCCTGGTTTAACCGTAACAGGGTTTAATTTTAGAAACACCGTGTTTTTAGCTCCCATTTAGTGAATCCTTGTTCACTGCTCCAATTGTAAGGCAAAGAAATCAAGCAGGTTTCCTTGGATTTAAACAAGAAAGGTGGAAGTTTATAAATCTTAAACTCTAAACCGGGTAACGACTACAAATATGCGATGCAACCACGCTAGCATGCATACGCGATAAACACACATGCAGATAGAGACAGAACAAGTAGAAGGAATAAAGGGGAAAAGTTTGAGGCAATATCTGGTAGTTACAGTCCTTTAAGTTCAATGTGGAGTCTTTGGTTGCTGGTCAGTCCTGCTGTTCACTGCGGCCCAGTTCACACTTCAACTTGTTTCCATGTTGGAGTCTTTTCTCTCTTGAGATTTACGTGTCTTCCGTGGGTTCAGTGGCTTAAGAGAAAATGAGAGAGAGAGAGAGAGAGAGAGAGGCTTCCTTGTTCCAGCTTCAGTTGCACACTGCCTTCTGTTCCTTTCTCTGTGACACAATTCAAAACCCCCCCCAGGTTGCCCAACAGGTTAGTCATGTGACTAGTTCCTTATTTGGAACAATCTCCCCTGCGAGGCTTGTGGATTTCAAATCTATCGGTTGTGGGTGGGGGTGTAGTGCTGTCTCTTACCAACAAGATGTGGAACCATTGTCAGACCAATCTCTGTGCATTGAATCAGTGATCAATTCCTTTGTCTCTCCAAGCACGGTCTCTTAGTATGCAAATGTTCTTCCAACAAGTGTCTGGTGATCTTCAAACCAGTCATTCCTTCACTCTAGCAACAGTTTAAAATCAATGTCCATATGACGAAATCAATATGCCTCATTTTTGGCAGGTGGGGGTCTGCATGACAATAATTTCCGGGTCCCAACCCCGCACTGTGTCTGCATCACTCGTGCAATGCAATCTTCTAATGCTAATGTCCTAAATGGGTGCGAGGCAAGCTCAGTGCAATTAGTGGCATCAAGCTCCACAAGGAGGCAGGAGATGCCTGTTAGAGCAGGAGCCACAAAGGCAGATGACAGCCATGATGGGGCCTGTTGCTGCCTTGAACAAGAAAGGAGGCTGGAATTTAGAGGGTCAGAAACTTCAGTGCACAGTCGAAACCAATAAGCAGACATACTTCAAAGCCATATTCACTTTGATGCTGAGTTAGAACTTTGAAAAAGATTCACGTACACAAAAACATGGAACCATCAGGGGGATTTTTATACTCTCCCCGGCGGCAGGTTTTGAGGTGGGGGGAGAGCATAAGATTGGGTGTAATGGTGGCATGGAGTGGTTCCTGCCACCGCCAAAATTTAGTCCAGGGTGGAAGGCCTGTGAGCAATCTTCCCACCCTGCCACCAATTGAGACCCTTAACTGGGTAATTAAACCCCAATTAAGGACCTCTTCCTGCTGCAGCCGCAAGTATCCATGCGGTGGACGGCCCTGTCACCGCACAGGAAGCACTGCACAAATAGCTGTTTTGGCTGCTTCCCGGCTCTGGAGGGGTGGGGGTGGGTGCTCCTTGTTAAAAGGCACATAGTGCCTGAATGAGGGACACAGCATTGGGAAGAGGGAGGGCTGCTGAGGCCCACCCCTCTGCCCTTACTGCCGACCCCACCCCCCCCCCCCCCCCCCCGGTCTCCTCCCCTGCAACTGCCACGCCACAAGACTCCTCCCGCCCTGACCTACCTGAGGCCTGGTTCCAGTAACGCTTCTTGGCCTCTGGTCAATGCACCTGTAGCCTCAGTCAGTGCCTTTGCAGTGATGCTGCAGCTGTCAGCCTCTGATTGGCCGGCAGCTCTGCAAGGGCGGGACTTCCAGCAATGGGGTCCTTGATCCTGTGGAAGGCCCACCACTGTCCAGTTAAGTGCCTGATTGGCACCAAATTCGGCGGGCCTTCTGGACAAGAGGCTACGCGGGGATCTTGGCGTCGGTTTCTCTGGATGTCGTGACTCCCGCTGCCAGGATAAAATTCCTCCCATGATGTCTGAAAACACCAAGCTAAGAGACTGATCATGTTTTAGAAATGCTAAATTAGCTGGTCTAAGTGGTCCAAAGTGTTTGGAAAAGCTGCGAGAGAGTGACATATTGTTGCTGATTGATGATGTCAGTGTTTGCCTTCATTTGAAATGCAGAAAAACTAGAAATTCTCCAAGCAACTGCTTGTAAGAAGTCAGTTATTTAAGGGACTCTGATTTTTAATTGTCCTGTGGGTTTAAAATGTGTGTGTCTGTCCAGGAAAGGAAGCTGCTATTGTGTTTACTCAAACGTCTTGAAGGCATCTGCCACATCCAACAGAGATGGTGAAATTGTTGAAGAAAATGTGAACCTATGATCACTATCAAGGCGGTTTCTGACATCGTAGCTTGAAAAAAGAATTAGATGCCTCATTGGACAATTGTAACTTAAGGTGGATTTTGATAGGACAGTATGAAGTTGTCAATGGAACATCCTGCCCACCTTGGAAAGCAAGGTATAAAAATCATTGCTAATAGTAATTCAGTGCTTAAGTCAGGTAGCTTGGTCAGCTACTGAAGAGGACGATCTGCAGGGAGGTGACCGCTCACTGGGTAGTTGTGTATGTATGATACCTTGTAACATATTTGTGCATTGGTAACGGGTGTATTGCTAATGGATGTTTTGTATTGTTAACTAGTATTCCTACCGAACCTAGGAAAGTAATTAGTGTTTAATTTGAGCTTTGAGTGTTGTCTCCTTATTTCTCATAATTCCTCTGTTCAAACCATGGAGTAACCAGTCAAGGGTAAAAGGTTACATCTTACAGCCTCAGCACTGCACAAGCCTCAGCTCTGCAAAGCTAGCTCTCATGACTTTTTCTTGTGCCTCCGACAGATGGAGACGTCCATCCATGGACACTCTCTCCCTCCCAAGCAGCGGCCTAGTAGGAGAAGCTGGAAACAGAAGAGGCACTGTCACACCTCAACAAGCGCACCATCCACCAGCACAGATAGACTCACCTCAGTGGGTCCTCGCGTGCGGTTAGAGCATGTGTCACTGGGTGAGGAGCATGGCACTAGTGGGCAGGAGGAAGTGACAGAGGAAGAGGCAGCTGTGGTCAGTTCTCCTCGGAGGAGAGAGGACAGACACAGCCCCTGTTCAGCAGGGCACAGATGTAGGGCCTCAGGAGTCACAAAAAATGAGGCTGTATCTGGAACAGCAGCAGGAGATGTGTTCCCACATGTCAGAGTTCCCGAAGGCAGTGCAGAGTCATGAGCTGAGAGTGGAGGAATCCAGCTGATGTGCACCACCATGGCTCAGGGCTATGACACCTGAGCTCCTACATTGAGAGAGTGGCCAATCTTATGGAGAGCCATATGCGGCAGCACTCTGAGTGGATGCAGAAGCAGCGCACTGACATCCACGGGATGCATGCCACACTGTGTAGCTTGGAGACACAGTAGGTTTCGCACCTGTTGTTTTGGTTGGAAGTGGGCCACATTCAGGCCCGCATGGGGTTAACAATAAGCAAGTGAGCTCCCACCATATGTAATGCCCATAATGGGAGCTCATAGCTTTGTGGGAAAAATCATTCAGCGTGCTACAGTTATTAAAAGCCTGCAGCTAGATCTTAGATGGGGGAGGGATTTGTGGAGGTGTGATTTACATTGCAATACTGAAGAAATAGATTGGCTGAAGGTGCAGTGCCAAGGTGCACGATATGCTCAGATGTCAGGTCCTATATTTCCAGCACCCGAAGCCAAGTGCCTCATAAAGAATGGTCTAAAGTGGACCAGAGGATAAGGCAACTCATGTCGACAAGGAGAGTAACTCCCCAAAGACATGTGCAAGAAGTTCAGAGCCCTCAGTTGTTCTGCTATTTGAAGGGACAATTCATTCACATCCTCCCTCAGCTGTGGATCAAAAGGACGCTTTAAAAAGGATACTTGCTGAGCACAGAAATGCAGTTCTGTCTCAGCCTTACAAGGCACTATTTCTCAGATATGTTGAGGTGCAGTGGCGCTAGTTGATGTTAGTGACTGCGGATTGCAACTTTGAAGGAGGCTGGCAATTCCTTTATACCTTCTAAAATGCTGGATGTCCATTTTCAATAGGCATCACTTGGACTGATTGTAGCATAAACACTTCCCTCATTATGCTGCAGAGTTTTATATTACAATCAGCATTGATTTCAAATGTTGATTTCAATTTCAACCAGAAGTGATGAGTCAGAACAAAATGGATGGGAAACCAGCATTGTCAATTTCCATTCAGGCTTCAAAGACTCAATGCTGTTTTGGGGCAAAATTGTCAGTTTCCCACTTGAGGATATGAAAAGTGTTAGATAAGTTCAAGGGTTTTCTCTCTTTACATCCACACCCACCTTCAAAAGGTCTTCTCAAAATCTAGCTATTTATAATGCCTTTGGTCATTTCAGCTAACTCTCTACCCAGTTCCTGCTCTGTGTCCAGTCCGCACTGTGAAACAGTTTGGAACGATTGCTATATGAAAGGAACCATGCAAGTGAAAATTGTTGGTTATTGTCTGGCAACACTGCCCAGCAATTCCTACTTTCATGTAGCAAGACCAGTGGCCATAGACTGCTGACACTGCCTGGAGACAGGAAACACTCAGCTCCTGTAACGCATTTTCACTTGGAAACATTTTCCAGTGAAAATGAAAGTTTGAATAATCTATCATCCTGCTAACTGCACCATACCTTTGAAGCAGCAATGTTAACTGCAGCTCATCAACAATGAAGCTGAAAATAACACTAATTGACCAATTATTTCAATTATAATCATTCTTCATGCTTGAAGTTAAGAACTTTCTGCCACTCAAATTTTTATTAACCAGCTAACAAGTTAAATCCAGCTTAGTGTGCATTTCCAGTGAAGAAAATATGAATAATTCAGGCAAGGAATTTTTACTATATGTAAGTCTGCAAGTTTTAAACGACCCCTCACCAGGGTGCAGCACCTTGGCTTAGAACCAGGATCTGTTTTCCATTTGAAAACTGTAGGAAAAGAATCACGACCTTCAGAGCCTGCAGGTAATTGGTCTCCTGTGTCTCTGGTTTGCTGAAGCTTCCAGCACCTCTGCTCTAATTGCACGGCAGTCTGTTTGTCCAGCTCAAAGCCCAAAGGTCTGACAATATGTAGCAGTCGGCTGGCATCAGATAGCAGGATTTTTTTTCTGACTGTTTCAGCTTCTACTTTCCAATGACTTACGTGCTGTGCTTTTTTTTCAGTTAGTAGGACAATATCAACAATCAAATGTCTCCTGCCAACTTCTCAATGAGGTATGTAACTGATTATTGGTGAGCTGTGATCTTAATGTAATACAAGATAATTCATTTGTCATGGCCATTAGAGATTCGCTGAAGGTAGATTATCTCATTTTGAACAATCAAAGGAAAATAACCATCCAAGCCCTTATTCCATACTCAGCCTAACAAGAGTTATTTTCAATCACATTCTCATTATTGATTATATATTTCTTTCCCTCTCTATACAAAGAACAGACCTAAGAATATCCCACAGTATGGTTCATCTGGGCCTTGTTTTCCTGTTTGCAGAGTGCTCTTTCATCTACTTCTCGTATACTTGTGAGAATGTTAAAAAGGAGGTTACTTCTTACAGAAGAATTTATATTTTATTTATTGATGGTAACATCATCAGGAGTGGCCTACCATTCAAAACTTAAAAGTTAGAAACAGAAAATGTAGGTCCAAAAAGAGCCCAGTACAAAGTACTCATACACTCACTGATATTGTCACCATAACTACAAGTACATCATGCACACAAACGTTTGAAATCCAGTCTATCAATATGACATTTGACAAGCTTTGTTTTCAATTAGTTATTTGAAAACTGTATTGTACTCTGTGGGGATCATTTTAACAATGGGTGAAAGAGTAAAATGGATAATATTGAATTGGCCGCCTATTATATACCCCATATAACCAATTTACCAGCCTTTGACTGTATAATGGGCAGCTAAAAAGATTTTGCCTGTTTTATACAGTCACCAATGGTTCACATTCCCTCTTCCATTTCTTTTTTCTTTCTGGGTGGAATCTTTGGCACTTATAAAAGTTTCAAGCGTCGAGACCATTTACGGGTCCTGACCCCACTTCGGTCAGCGGCATGTTGGCAGGGGAGATCTTCCAGGAAATGGCCAATTAGCAGGCCGCCTCCATATTTGCGGTCCAATTAAGGATGGTGGGCAGGGGAGTTGGGAAGGCCAACGGTATAACCTGCAGGAATATCCGGCTGGTAGGCCCACCAGGAGAAGTGAGCACTGCTGAAGAAGAGGGAGACCTAGTGGGCGCCTCAAAATAGAGGTGCTCTTGAA
This sequence comes from Heterodontus francisci, assembly GCF_036365525.1. Classification (NCBI taxonomy): domain Eukaryota; kingdom Metazoa; phylum Chordata; class Chondrichthyes; order Heterodontiformes; family Heterodontidae; genus Heterodontus; species Heterodontus francisci. Next base: position 54,498,129 of record NC_090394.1, read on the forward strand.
AGGTTCCAACCTCAGTTTATAAAACAAAGGGCGAGAACTGTGAGGGACCTCAGAGTGGAGGGGGAACTCCTCCACAAGAATACCTGAAGCCACGATTGGACCTTTTTGAGCCTTGCAGAGCCCTAATAGCACCATTTCAATCAGCTTCCAATGGCCCTCTGACCTCCCACCAACGGGCCACCTCTGAAGCGTTGCCAGGCTCCTGACACAATGGGAGGCCCATGCGATGCTGGGGAAAAAGCCAGGACTGTCAGAAAATGGCCCTTGATTGAGGCCTTAATTATGTTGATTGCCTGCCTGCCTCCAAGGAGTAGGTTGCCGATTCCAGTGGCAGCTCACACCTGGGAAACTTGCCCGGAGGCAGGACCACATTGGGGAGCTGTCCTAATGGAATTTTACATAACTTTCATGCCACCCCCCGCCCCACCCCACCCCCCACATCCGTGAGGTCCGTGGCCCACTACCGTGAGGCCAGGAAAATTCCACCCTCTACCTTTTACATGCACTCCTCCTTCTCCCATTCTCCCCCCCCCCTTCTTTCCTTTTCTCTCACAAGTCTACTGTCTCACAGCTGCCCCCTCCCACAATCGATCTCGCTCACTTTGTCATTTGCACATTCCATCGGAGAGTGCTAACATGAACATATGAAGTGCTGCTGGGGGATCAAGGGGATGCAAGTACCAATATGAACTGAGGGAGTGAAGAAGCATGTCAGAATGAAATGGGTGCAGAGGCAATGAAAAAAAGAAACTGAAACTGAACTGAGAAAAGAGAGGGAAAAAAGAATGCCAGAATAAACTGGAGGATAGGGAGGCCACAAAAGAGTGTGTCCATGCCACTGTAACAGTGTAAACAATTCTTAAACAGTTTAGCAATGGAAAATGTCAATTCCACAGAAACAGGCTATTGAGCTCAAAAAGTCTACGTCGGTGTTCCTGCTCCACACGAACCTCCTCCCATCCCTCTTCATGGGAACATAGCAACAGGCCAGTCAGCTACGCAAGCCTGTCCCACCACTCAATGAGATCACGACAGATCTTCATTCTAACTCCATCCACCCGCCTTAGCACCATATCCCTTAATAACCTCGGCTAGCACAAATCTGCTGATCTCAGAAATAAAATTATTCATTGAGCCAGAATCTACTTTTTGTGGGAGAGCATTTCACACTTCTACTACCCTTTGGGTGAAGAAGTGTTTCCTAACTTCTCTCCTGAATGGTCTGGCTTTGATTTTAAGGTTCTGTCCCTTTGTCCTAGACTCCCTCACCAGTGGAAAAGTTTTCTTTAACTACCCCATCAGTTCCTTTCAAATTCATAAAAGCATCATCAAATCATCCCTTAACCTTATATACTTCAGTAGATACTAATTTATGTAATCTTTCCTCATAATTTAACCCTTGGAGCCCTGGTAAAACTCTGATGAATCTGCAGTGCACTCCTTGCAAGGCCAACATATCTTTTTAAGGTGCAATGCCCAGAACTATACACAGGACTCCAGATATAGTCTAACCAGTGTAGTGTTTGATTGATCAGAGTTTGATTGTATCAGTCTGTCCATCTATCTGTGTTCATTGTGTTTGATTGCTTAAGCCTATGGGTGGAGCTTAAGAGTTAAAAGTGAAACTAAATGACACAGCTTGGATCTTCGACAGAAAACACACTGATTGCTATGAGAAGACATGTACTGAGATTGTGTAAGAGCTAATAGTTTAAAGTTCTGTAAATAAACCAGTTGGTGATTTAATACAAGTATGATATCCACATTGCTCTGAGATAAATCAGATATACATACTATATCCAGCAACCCAGCATAAACATAACAACCAGGGCTTTGTACATCTGTAACAAAACTTCCTCACTTCCTCCCCTTTATATTCTAGCCCTCATTATAAAGACTAACATTATAACCCTTTTGTTTATTTTTTCTACCTGACTACTATATTTAGTGATAATAAAAACAATAAATGCTGGAACCACTCAGCAGGTCTGGCAGCATCTGTGGAAAGAGAAGCAGAGTTAACGTTTCGGGTCAGTGACCCTTCTTCGGAACTGACAAATATTAAAACTGTCACAGGTTATAAGCAAGTGAGGTGGGGGTGGGGGCAAGAGATAACAAAGGAGAAGGTGTAGATTGGACAAGGCCACATAGCTGACCAAAAGGTCATGGAGCAAAGGCAAACAATATGTTAATGGTATGTTGAAAGACAAAGCATTAGTACAGGAAAGGTGTTAACGGACTGAATATTGAACAGCAGCAAGTGCAAACATGAAAAAAACAGTGGGTAAGCAAACTGAACAAACTAAGATGAAATGAAATAAATGCAAAAAAAGGTTGTAAAAAATGTAAAAAAGAAAAAAAGAAAAAAGAAAAAACAACTAAAAATGAAAGTAAAATGGGGGGCTTTCATGCTCTGAAATTATTGAACTCAATGTTCAGTCCGGCAGGCTGTAGTGTGCCTAATCGGTAAATGAGATGCTGTTCCTCGAGCTTGCGTTGATGTTCACTGGAACACTGCAGCAATCCCAGGACAGAGATGTGAGCATGAGAGCAGGGGGGAGTGTTGAAATGGCAAGCAACCGGAAGCTCAGGGTCCTGCTTGCGGACTGAGCGGAGGTGTTCTGCAAAGCGGTCACCCAGTCTGCGCTTGGTCTCCCCAATGTAGAGGAGACCACATTGTGAGCAGCGAATACAGTATACTACATTGAAAGAAGTACAAGTAAATTGCTGCTTCACCTGAAAGGAGTGTTTGGGGCCTGGGATAGTGAGGAGAGAGGAGGCAAATGGGCAGGTATTACACCTCCTGCGATTGCAGGGGAAGGTGCCATAGGACGGGGACGAGGTGGTGGGGGTAATGATGGAGTGGACCAGGGTGTCGCGGAGGGGACGATCCCTTCGGAATGCTGACAGGGGAAGGGAGGGGAAGATGCATTTGGTAGTGGCATCACGCTGGAGGTGGCAGAAATGGCGGAGGATGATCCTTTGGATATGGAGGCTGATGGGGTGGAAAGTGAGGACAAGGGGAACCCTGTCACGGTTCTGGGAGGGAGGGGAAGGGTTGAGGGCAGAGGTACGGGAAATGGGCCGGACACGGTTGAGGGCCATGTCAACAACAGTGGGGGGGAATCCTCGGTTGAGGAAAAAGGAGGTCATACCAGAAGCACCGTCATGGAAGGTAGCATCATCAGAGCAGATGCGTCGAAGACAGAGAAACTGGGAGAATGGAATGGAGTCCTTACAGGAGGTAGGGTGTGAAGAAGTGTAGTCGAGGTAGCTGTGGGAGTCGGTGGGCTTGTAATTGATATTAGTAGGCAACCTATCCCCAGAGATGGAGACAGAGAAGTCGAGGAAGGGAAGGGAAGTGTCAGAGATGGACCATGTAAAGGTGAGAGAAGGGTGGAAATTGGAAGCAAAGTTGATAAAGTTTTCCAGTTCGGGACGGGAGCAGGAAACGGTACCGATACAGTCATCAATGTACCGGAAAAAGAGTTGGGGGAAGGGGCCTGAGTAGGACTGGAACAAAGAATGCTCGACATATCCCACAAAAAGACAGGCATAACTAGGACCCATGTGGGTACCCATAGCGACACCTTTTACTTGAAGGAAGTGCGTGGAGTTGAAGGAGAAGTTGTTCAATGTGAGAACAAGTTCAGCCAGGCGGAGGAGGGTGGTGGTGGATGAGGACTGGTTGGGCCTTTGTTCAAGGAAGAAGCGGAGAGCCCTCAAACCATCCTGGTGGGGGATGGAAGTGTAGAGCGATTGGATCTCCATAGTGAAGAGGAAGCGGTTGGGACCAGGAAACTGGAAATTGTCAAAATGACGTAGGGCGTCAGAAGAGTCACGGATGTAGGTGGGAAGAGACTGGACCAGCGGAGAAAAGATAGAGTCAAGATAGGAAGAAATAAGTTCAGTGGGGCAGGAGCAGGCTGACTCAGTGGGTCTGCCGGGACAGTCCCATTTGTGGATTTTAGGAAGGAGGTAGAAGCAGGCTGTCCAGGGTTGCGGGACTATGAGGTTGGAAGCTGTAGGGAGAAGATCTCCAGAGGAGATGAGGTCAGTGACAGTCCTTTGGACGGTGGCTTGATGTTTGGTGGTGGGGTCATGGTCCAGAGGGAGGTAGGAAGAAGTGTCTGTGAGTTGGCGTTGAGCTTCTGCAAGGTAGAGCTCGGTACGTCATACAACAACAGCACCACCCTTGTCTGCAGGTTTGATGACCATGTTGGGGTTAGACCTGAGAGAACGAAGTTCCTCAAGTTCAGAGGGGGACAGGTTAGAGTGAGTGAGGGGGGCAGAGAAATTGATATGACCAATGTCTCGCCGACAGTTTTCAATGAAGAGATCAAGAGCGGGTAAGTGCCCAGGGGGAGGGGTCCAGGTAGAGGGAGAATGCTGGAGGTAGGTGAATGGGTCTGCTGGTCGGGAGGAGGACTCCTGGTCAAAGATGTGAGCCCGGAGGCGGAGGCGACGGAAGAAGAGCTCAAGGTCATGCCGAGCGCGAAATTCATTGAGGTGGGGGCGTAAGGGGATAAAACTGAGACCTTTGCTGAGTACAGAACGTTCAGCATCAGAGAGGGGGAGGTCAGAGGGTATAGTGAATATATTTAGTGATCTGTATCTACGGATCCCTAAATATCTTTGAATCTCCACTGTTCCTAGCTTGTCAGCATTTAAAATATACTCAGATCTATCCTTCACTGGTCCAAAATGGGTGACCTCACATTTAGATGCATTGAAATCCATCTGCCACAGCTTTCCCACTCACTTAATCTATCAATGTCTCTTTGTAATTTTATGTCTCTGGTCTAAATTACTTACTATGCCACCAATCTTTGCATCATTTGCAAGTTTCAGTATAGGGCTCTCTCTCGTGTTATTTAAGTCATTAATAAATGAAGTCACTCATTTAACACTACCATCATATCCGTTAATTCCTTTCTCCCTCATGTACTTACCTAGATTTTCCTTAAATACACCTCTGCTATTCAATCACTTTATGTGGTAGCACATTTCACATTCTAACCACTCTCTGAGTAAAGAAGTTTCTCCCAAATTCCGTTTTGATTTATTAGTGACTATTTCATATTCATGTGAAGTGCTTTATGACTTTAACCCCTTATAGGGACTAAACCAAATCAGGAGTACATCCCTATGAATCTCCTTTAATTAAGTTCAAACCAGACAAATTCTTATAGACACTTATTTGGGTCCAAAGAATTGAACCAGTTTTCCATCAAAGAAAGAAAGCTAACAGAGGATATTACCATCTTTCAGATAGCCTTTTTTTTAATTAAGTATGGCTAAGTCATAAATATCTCAGATATTATAAGGGTCTGGGAAACTCTCTTCAATACGTTTCTCTTCACTTAAAGAGATGCAGAGAGGGGGTTCTTGTAGTTGTGTACAGAATACTACATGAGATGATTTATTAACTTTTATATATTTATTAAAGAATTTAACATGTAATACACTTTTAAGTGGATAAGCATATCACAATATCAAACATAACTAAGAGGTGTAACACAGAATACTATTTCTAACATAGAGTGCAAAAGTTTAACCTTGCTAATGTTACAGCAAAATATCTTAGATATCCATCAAAATTTAAAGTAAACTTTTACCTTAAATTCCCTGAGTAAGCCATAGGGTGAGAAGTATTGTTGAGGAATTCAACACTTCTAATTTTTGCTTCAGAACCTCTCATGTTTATACTGTTTCGAAGGTATCATCTGACCTTTTGGCATATAGGTATTGCCTTTCTGTGTCTGTTTTTCCTGCTTTTAAGATCCATATTTTGTAGTATCATTAACTAACATCTCCAGGGAAAGTAGACGGCACCGTGGTGTGGAAAGAATAAACTTATGATTTTTAGTGCAATTGGGGAGAGGGGGAGTGGAAATTGGCTTTAATGCAAATTACTAGTGTAGGGGAGGATGGGAAGGGGTGACGTCTGCTCTTTGATTGGTTTGGCAGTGGGGTAGGTCAAGTCTTTTGGGGGGGAAGAGGGCAAATGTTGAATTTAATTGTTATTGGGGGAAAGAGGGGCGCAAGATTTATTGGCGGTACGTTGGGGGGGTAGCCCTTTAAAAATTAAATGACCCAACGGGGCTGGCTGCCCTTTAAAAAGGGCGCCAGCGCCTGCGCACAGGTAGCTGCGCCATTGCCAGTGTCGGAGAACCCACCTGCTCATCATGCTTGGGGAGGGGGGAATGTGGCCCAACTGGCTCATTCTCCTGGGCCGCCATGTTTTCGTCCGCCGCTGCTCCCAGTGGTGGGAGAAGAAAATCCAGCCCTCTACTTTCTGTCTTGAAGTCAGCTAGCAATCCATTCTGCCACTTGTCTCCGAACTCCGAATTACACAAGAACACAAGAAATAGGAGCAGAAGTAGACCATATGGCCCATCGAGCCTGCTCTGCCATTCAATATGATCATGGCTGATCTTGGGTTTCAATTCCACTTTCCTGCCCGCTCCCCATATCCTTCGATTCCCTGCGAGTCCAAAAATCTGTCTATCCCAGCCTTAAATGTATTCAATGATGGAGCATCCACAACCCTCTGGGGTAGAGAATTCCAAAGATTCACAACCCTTTGAATGCAGTAATTTCTCCTCATCTCAGTCCTGAATGATTGACTCCTTATCCTGAGTCTGTGTCCCTGTGTTCTAGATTCCCTGACCAGTGGGAACAATCTCTCAGCTTCTACCCTATCAAGCCCTTTCAGAATCTTGTCTGTCTCATTTAGATCACCTCATTCTGCTAAACTCCAGAGAATATAGACCCAATCTACTCAGCCTCTCATCATAGGACAACCCCCTCATCCCAGAGACCAATTTAGTAAATCTTTGCTGCACTGCCACTAGTAGAAGTATATCTTTCCTTAAATGTGGAGACCAAAACTGCACACAGGATTCCAGGTGCAGTCTCACCAAAGCCGTGTACAATTTTAGTAAGACTTCTTTATTCCTGTACTCCAATCCCCTTGCAGTAAAGGCCAACATGCCATTTGCCTTCCTTACAGCCTGCTGCACCTGCATGTTAACTTTGTGCATTTCTTGTACGAGTACACCCAAGTCTCTCTGAACATCAACACTTACCAGTTGCACACCTTTTAAAAAATATTCTGCTTTTCTATTTTTACGACCAAGTGAACAACTTCACACTTCCCTACATTATACTCCATTTACCATCTTGTTGCCCACTCACTTAGCCTGTCTATATCTCTTTGCAGCCTCTCTACATCTTCCCCAGAGCTTACCTTTCCACCGAGCTTTGTATCATCAATAAACTTAGACACATTACTCTCTGTTTCTTCATCCAAGTCACTAATATAGAGTATAAATAGCTGAGGCCCCAGCACTGCTCTTTGCAGCACCCCACTATTCACTGCCTGCCAACTTGAAAATGCCCCATTTATGCCCACTCTCTGCTACCTGTCTGTCAACTAATCCTCTATCCACTAATATATTATCCCCACCACCATGAGCCCTTATCTTGACTATTAATCTTTTATGTGGCATCTTATCGAATGCCTTTTGAAAATACAGCTATCCTACATCTACTGGTTCCCCTTTATCTACCCTACTAGTTACATCCTCAAAAAACTCTAATAAATTTGTCAAACACAATCTCCCTTTAGTAAAACCATGCTGACTTGTTCTAATCATACTATGCTTTTCCAAGACTTCCTTGATAATAGTTTCCAGCATCTTCCCAATGACTGATGTTCGGCTAACTGGCTGTAGTTCCCTGTTTTCTCTCTACCTCCTTTCTTGAAAAGCGGTGTAACATTTGCCAACTTCCAATCTGACGATACCGTTCCTGAATCTAAGGGATTCTGGAAAATCACAGCCAGCGCATCCACTATCTCCGCAGCTATCTCTTTTAGAACCCTAGGATGTAAGCCATCTGGTCCCGGGGACTTGTCAGATTTTGGTCCCTCAAGTTTCTCCAATACCTTTTCTTGGCTGATATCAATATCCTTAATTTCCTCACTCTTTTTAGCCCCTAGGTTACTGCCTATTTCTGGTATGGAACTTGTGTCTTCTACTGTGAAGACAGACACAAAATATTTGTTCAATGCCTCTGCCATTTCTTCATTCCCCATGATGATTTCTCCTGTCTCTGCCCCTAAGAGACCAACGTCTACTTTCGTTACTCTCGAGCCTGTTTTGCCATTCAGTTAGATCATGGCTGATCTATATCTTAACTCCATCTGACTGCTTTGGCTCCATAACCCTTGATACACTTGCCTAACAAAAATCTATCTATCTCAGTTTTGGAATTTTCAATTGACCTAGCCTTGACAGCTTTTTGGGGGTGAGCTTTCCAGGTTTTCACTGCCCTTTGTGTGAAGAAGTGCTTCCTGACATCACTCTGAATGGCCTAGCTCGAATTAATATTGTTCTGGACTCCCCCACCAGAGGAAATTGTTTGTCTCAATCTATCAAATTCTTTAATCATCTTCAACACCTGAATTAGATCACTCCTTAAGCTTCTATATTTGAGGGAGTACAAGCCTAGTCTCTGCAACCCGTCCTCATAAATTAACTTTTTTAGCCCTGCTATCATTCTGGTGTTACATTGGTTTATCTCAGGTAAAGTCTATTTCAGAACCACTGGCACTTAAATAGTAAAACAAAGATCTGTGCAGTAAAAGCAGAAAGTGCTGGAAACACTCAGCAGGTCTGGCAGCATTTGTCGAGAGAGAGAAACAGAGTTAAGGTTTCGAGTCAGATATGACTCTTCTTTGAAGAGTCCAGCACTTTGTGTTTTAATTTCAAATTTCCAGCACCCTCAGTATTTTACTTTTATTTTAAAGACCTGTGTAGACTCATTTCCGAATGGTCCTTCTCAGCAAACAACGATGTCAACATTCAGAATTGAAGAACAGGCTAATTAGAGTTCTGAATGATGCCTGGCATCTTTTTTATCCATCAACTACCATGAACATTTGAAGAATTAAACAATCTACAATTTTTAGATTTAATAAACTGCAAACATTTCTAATGCAATAACTCCAGTTGCCAAACCTAACTCTCACTCATGATGTATCCTGCTATTACTTACGAGGTGCAGATGAATTAGAAAGCTGATTTTGCCAAGAGTTCCTTCAATTTTCCCTCAGCCCCTCCCTTCAATGTATTTTGGAATTCCAGACTATTCTACTTCCTGTACAATTTGGCCAACTAAAATTTATTTTCAATCACCGACTGCTGTCTCTCAATCAGATGAAACCATGAAGCTACACAACTTCAAGGTTGGATGTGTAAGCCTTGATCTGCTCCCTTTCCACCTAATTTCAGGCAGATTGGAGGCAGGTGGGACCAAAAAATCAGCTGGAGAGCAGTCAGGCTCTGCCAGTTCTGGGCATTGTGCCAGAGTGATGGCAGCTGTTGAATTTTCTGCCAAATATGGGCAGCTGCATTCAAAATAAGCTGTAATAAGGAAGTGCCATTAAACATCGTATTATCTGCCGTTTACGGCTGTCTGCAACGAATTTGGCCTAGCCATCAGCGTCAAGTAAATGAACATCATGGGACAGGACGTCAGAAATGCTCCATCCATCAATATTGGCAACATGCTCTGGAAGTGGTTCAAGAGTTCACCTACCTAGGCTCAACTATCACCAGTAACCTGTCTCTCGATGCAGAAATCAACAAGCGCATGGGAAAGGCTTCTTCTGCTATGTCCAGACTGGTCAAGAGAGTGTGGGAAAATGGCGCACTGACACGGAACACAAAAGTCCGAGTGTATCAAGCCTGTGTCCTCAGTACCTTGCTATATGGCAGCGAGGCCTGGACAACGTATGTCAGCCAAGAGCGACGTCTCACTTCATTCCATCTTCGCTGCCTCCGGAGAATCCTTGTCATCAGGTGGCAGGACTGTATCTCCAACGCAGAAGTCCTCGAGGCGGCCAACATCCTCAGCTTATACACCATACTGAATCAGCAGCGCTTGAGATGGCTTGGCCATGTGAACCGCATGGAAGATGGCAGGATCCCCAAGGACACATTGTACAGCGAGCTCGCCACTAGTATCAAACCCACCGGCCGTCCATGTCTCCGCTTGAGAGACGTCTGCAAACGCGACATGAAGTCCTGTAACATTGATCACAAGTCATGGAAGTCAGTTGCCAGCGGTCGCCAGAGCTGGCGGGCAGCCATAAAGGCGGGGCTAAAGTGTGGCGAGTCGAAGGGACTTAGCAGTTGGCAGGAGAAAAGACAGAAGCGCAAGGGGAGAGCCAACTGTGTAACAGCCCCGACAACCAATTTTTTCTGCAGCGCCTGTGGAAGAGCCTGTCACTCTAGAATTGGCCTCTATAGCCACTCCAGGCGCTGCTCCACACACCACTGACCACCTCCAGGCGTTTACCCATTGTCTCGCGAGACAAGGAGGCCAAAGAAGAAGACGATCTGCCGTTACTGCCTTGGTGATGCTCGATCACAGAATGCCAGTATGTTACTGGTATCTGGCATTACTATGGTGGGTGAAGGACATTTCAAAATGACTCATCTAGGACTGCATTACACCCTGACACTGCAGGAAATATAAAAATTTAGCAAACCTTCAGTCTCCTCTTTAACTTCTCCCAATCTGCCCATGGCAGCAGCTCCGCAGGCCTGAAGTAAGCATTTAAAAAGTACTTGGATCCTACAAGGCTGCGGACCAAGAGCTGGAAAGTGGGATTAGGCTGGATGGCTACTAGTCAGCCGGCATGATCACAATGGGCTGGATGGCCTCCTTCTGTGCCGTAAATTTCTATGATTCTATGATTTTATGATTCTTTCTATAATTCTCAATTGTTCTGTGCATATTGCTGTTGAATACTGTAATGTATTAAGTCTTACATATGCTCAAATAAAATCATAACTGTTACCAATATGGAGTCAACTTCAAACCATTGAACAGATGATTCACATGGACTTCAAATTTTTCTTACAATACTTCCTTCCAGTCTGAAAAACCAATCATTCTCCACACTCTTTGCACTTCTGCCCCTTAGCCAATTTTTTTTATGCACACTGCAACTGCCCTTTAATCCCAAGGGCTTCAATTTTCCTAACAAGTCTACTATGTGGTATTTTATCAAACATCTTTTGAAATTCCATATACACATCAGCTGTACTACTCTCATCAACACTCTGTTACTTCATCAAAGAACTCAATCAAGTTAATCAAATATGATTTGCCTTTAATAAATCCATCTGGCTTTCTTTTATTAATGTATATTTTTTGCAAATGCCAAGCAATTTTCTGCTGCATTAATATCTTTTAAAAGATCTCCAGCACTGGCATTTAGCTCACTGGCTTGTAGTTGCTCAGTTTATCACTCTTATTCTGAAGAGGAATGTATCATTTGCAGTTCTCCAGTCCAGTGGCGCCACTCCCATATCTAAAGAGGATTGGACGATTGTGGCCAGAGTCTCTACAATTTCCACTTTTCATTCCCTCAGCAACCTAGGATACATTCCATCTGGATCATGTGACTTTCCTACTTTGATGATTGCCAACCTTTCAAGTACCTCCTCTTTACCTATGTTTATCCTATTCCATTTCTCTCCTACCTCCTCCTTTACTGTGGCATGCACTTCTTTAGTGAAGACAGAAGCAATGTACTCATTTAGTACCCCAGCCATGTCCTTTGTCTCCACAAGATCTACTTTTCACTTTGTAATCGGTAAACCTTTCCTTTGACTATTGTTTTAAAATTATATGTTTATAAAAGACTTTTGGATTCCCTTTTATGTTACTCACTAATCTATTCTCATCCACTCTTTTTGCCCCTTGTATTTCATTTTTCAGTTTCCCCGTACTTTTTGTATTTAGCTTTGTTCTCTACTGAATTTTGAATCTGATGTTTATCATAAACCCCTATTTAATTTTATTCCCTAAATCTTTAGTTATCCAGGGAGCTTTTGTTAGCTTTTGATGCTCTTCCTTTCTTTCATGTGGGAATGTGTTTAGTCTGTACCCGAACTATCTTCTATTGCTCATTTACTGTCTTACCTGCCGGTCTTTGATTCAAATCCAGCTGGGCCACTTTCCCTTTCAACTCATTGTAACTAGTCCTCCTCCAGTTCAGTGTTTTCCCATTTGAGATTCCCTTATCCTTTTTCATATCTGCTCTAAAGCTAATGATATTGTGATCACTGTTTCCCAAATGCTCCCTCATTGAAGCCTGCTCCACTTGCCCCTGTTTAACATCCTGTTGGCTTTATTGATTGCTGTTCTGCATTGGTTGAATGTGTTTAGTGCCAAATCTACTAAAACTCCTAGGACTTTTTCAACTTCATTCATTGCTACTTTAATATCATTCACTCAGTATGCATGACCCATGTGTAGCAATTTGCAGCTTTCTGCATCAAATTTTATCTGACGTTATTCTGTCCACTTCACATATTTTGTCCAACACATTCTGTAATTTCTGAGCCATGTCCTCTGATTCCACTGTTCCTCCTAATTTGATATCATTTGCAAGTTTGATCACTTTGCATTCAGTTTCCAAATCCAGGTATCATTTATATAAATTAGGAACAGTAGTAGACACTCTACTGAGTCCTAAGGCATTCCACTCAGTAGTTACCCTGTCTCTAAATAGTATCCATTATTCCTACTCGTCAACCAATTTCTTATCCATTCCCCCACAAATTTGAGTTTAATTAATAGCCTTTCATGTGGAGCATTGTCAAAAGCCTTTTGGACGTCAAAGTGCATCATATCATAGAGCTTACCACAGCCCTTTTGGCAGTGTCACTTCCTCAAAGAAGTCAAGATGGGATCTTCCCCTCCTGAATGCATGCTTCCTGCTGTTAACTAGGTTATTGCTAGATGATCGTCAAGTTTACTGCTGATAATTGATCCCATATTTTACACAGAGTGAAAGTGACTGTAGGGGGTAGTAAGGGGTAGTCAATGCCATGCTTCTCAGACCTGACAAGGAATTTAAAGAACCTAATCTCTTTCTATTGATCAATCTGATATAAATCAGCATTGCCTTACACAGAATCACATAGAATACACAGCACAGAAACAGGCCATCAGCCCAATTAGACTTGGCTGGTGTTTGTACTCCACATGAATCTCCTCCCATTCCATCTACCTCATCTCAGCATATCTTTTTGCTCTTGTACCTATCTAGCTTCCTTGGTTCCTGGGATGAGGGGATTGTCCTATGAGTCAGCCTATATTCCCTGGATTTTAGAAGAACTAACTGAAACATAAAATTCTCAAGGGGCTTGACAGAGTGGATGCTGGGAAAATGTCTCCCCTGACTGGGGAATCCAGAATACGGGGTCACAGTCTCAAAAAAAGGGATCGGCCATTTAGGATTGAAATGAGGAGAAACGTCTTCACTCAAAGGGGTTGTGAATCTTTGGCATTTACTACTGCAGAGAGATGTGGATTCTCAGTTGTTAACTATATTTAAGATAGAGGTCGATAGAGTTTTGGGTACTAAGGGAATTAAGGGATATGGGGATCGTGGGAAAGTGGATTTGAGATGGAAGATCAGCCATGATCTTGTTGAATGGTGGAACAGCCTCAATGGGCCAAATATTCCAGCTTCTATTCCTTATGTTTTTATGTTTTTTAAAAAGCATCTAAGCTATTTGCCTTATCACTTTTTGGTAATGAGTTCTACGTTCTAACCACTGAATAAAAAAAACCTCTTTATTTCCCGATTGGATTCATTAGTAACTATCTTCTATTTATGGCCTCTAGTTTTGGATTCTCCCACAAATGGAAATAATCTTTCCGCATCTACCCTGTCCAACCCTAAATCTTCTCTACTCTAAAGAAAAAAAGCCCAACCTGTTCAATTTTTCTCAATACTGTAATCGTTCAGTTCCCATGCCATATCCTAGTAAATTTTCTTTGTACATTCTACTGTGTTTCTATGTCCCTTTTATTGTATGGAGACCAGAACTGTGCACAGTACTCGAAGTGTGGCCTGACCAGGGTCCCATATTTATAACTTCACTACTTCTGAATTCTATATCCCTGGAAATAATTCCCATTGCTTTGTTAGCAATTTAAATTGCTTTGCTGATCTGCTGTGCTGATTTGTTCATCTATACCCCTAGATCCCTTTGCTCTTCTACCCCATTCAGTTTCTTATTGTTTAAGGCATACGTGACGCATCTTTTTCCTACCAAAATGCATCACTTCATATTTATCTATGTTAAAGCTCATTTGCCACCTAACTCAACAGTCTGAACGTTTTCCAATGTCTTCTTTTAATATGCTGCATTCTTTCTCAGTGTTAGTTATACAAACTCTGTCGTTCCCCCCCACCCCCCCACCAAGTTTGATATCATCTGCAAATTTTGATAACGTTATTTGTTCTTAAATCCAAATCATTCATGTAAATTATGAATAACAGTGGTCCAAGCACTGATCCTTGCAGAACACTGCTTTCTACCTTCCTCCAATCTGAATAATTACACTTTACTCTTACTCCCTGTTTTCTATTTTTTAACCCTTTTGCTTTCCACTCAGCTATTTGTCCCTTGATTCCATATGCACTAGCATTTATCATCAGCCTACCATGTGATAGCTTATCAAAGGCCTTTTGAAAATCTAAGCAAATGACATCTACCCTTTCTGTTACCTCTTCAAAGAATTCTATCACATTAGTTGAGCAATGAAAGGAAGGCGTGTATTTAAATAGTGCCTTTCATGGCCACAGGATGTCTCAGTGCACTTTACAGCCAATGAAGTGCTTTTGGAAGTGTTGTCACTGTTGTAATGTAAGAAATGCTGCAGCCAAATTGCACACAGCAAGCTCCCACAAATAACAATGTGATAATGGCCAGATATCTGTTTTTGTGATGTGATTGAGGGGTAAATATTGGCCAGGATACCAGGGAGAACTCCCATACTCTTTTTCAAGATAATGTCAGAGGATTTTTTATGTCCATCTGAGAGGGCCTCAGTTTAACATCTGAAAGATTCACCGCCAACAGTGCAGCACTCCCTCGGTACTGCACTGGAGTGTCAGCCTTGATTTTTGTGCTAAAGTCCCTGAGTCCTGTCTTAGAGACAAGGGTGCAACCCACTGAGCCACAGCTGACATAGTCTTTCAGAATTCATGCTGTTTTTTTCTTGTATTTGCTGTCTCTAGGTGCTCTTCTATGACTTCTTCTAGGATAGTATCCAGTATCTTTCCTATCACTGATGTCAGACTACAGTTCCAAGGTTTTTTCTATCTCCCTCTTTTGTACATAGGAATGACATTAGCTGTCCACCAATCCTCTGCCACTATCCCTTCTTCTATGGAAGGTGTATATACATATAAACTAGTGTCTCTGCACTGTAACATTTGTTGTGCCAGCTGATACTATTTTAGCAGGATAAATGCTAATATCAAGGGGTGAAACTGAGCTACTCCAGCAGCATTAAAAGGGCTCCGAGTGAATAGGCAGCCGATTTTTTGACTGCACTCGATCGTCTTTCCACTGAAGTTCACAGAACGATTGTGCAAACTATTTTTTGACACTTGTTACCTAGTCTCACTGTCGCTTTTACTTGGCTAGAAATTAAAAATCTTGGTAACACTTCCAGGTCAATGAAAAATAAAGCCGAGCGCAGTGTATTATAGGCTGCTGATTTGCTACAAGCTAATTCTACCTTGCTGGCAGAGATCAATTTCACCCTCCCCCCCCCCCCCCCCTCCCCAGATGTCTTTTTATCCAAAATGCAGAATTGATGTTATTTATTACTTATTAAAATGGGTCGAGCTGCATTTCATTTTAATATCTTAGAACTCAAAATAATCCACTGTCCTGTTCAGTTCCTTCATTTTATGCTGAGTTTTATCATCTCTTGTAAACCTCTATAATGCAGGATTCTAATAATAGCAATTTGATACACTTAAGCAGATCCCATCTTATATATGAAGCTGATTGACATAATGTACGTAATTGCAATGCTTGGTCATTCAAATATTACAAAATTGACAGAATGTACAAAATATATACAATTTCTACGAAGAGTGAAAAAGAGAGTAATCGATACAATAGCTCATCAATGCAAAACAGAAATTAGGTATTCAAGAGATAGACTAGGCAAGTGCCATATTCTGTCCCTGAGCCCTGCTTAATTAGTTCAGTTCAGTTGGAACAATAGGAGTGTAAAAATCAGATTCACCAGCAGAGTTAAAGATGAACAAAAGGACAGAGTTTCCACTTCAGATCGTTATCCAGTGACTGTTGCTTAAATGGATAAGTTTGAATGTTGGATAAGATCAAAAACCAACAGGTCAACAGCTGTAATTCTCCCAATGGCTCACATTTGGACAAGGTATTTGAGGGGAAGTGGCATCTACAAACCATAGACAATAATTATCAGGAGGGGAAGAAGGGAGAAGAGTGTTGGAAAATGTAAGTGGAAAGGTTAAGTGTTTTAGAATCAATAGGGCTGATTTTAACTGCAGGTGGAGAGCAAGTAAACTGCAGGTGCCTGCCTGATCATACTGACATGTGGAGCAAGCCATTTTAAGGCTTGGGCTTCATTTACATGCTGCAGCTGAGCTGCGAGCACCAAGCAGGTGCCCCACTGCTGGGAGGTAGGAAATTGTCTGACTGCCACAGTGAGCTGGCTAACAGTTGGAACCGGGATGGGACGGGTAGGGAAGGCGATCCTAGGGAGAGAGGAGGGATGGGACTGGCCAGTAGGGAGCTACATTATTATCCAAAAAGAAATGAACACATCGCAGGAAGTTTTGAGTGGTCATTTTGTGAGCAGCCTCCAGCGGTGCCTTTAGGGGCAATTGGTTCGGCCATTCACCACCTGGTACAAATGCATGGAGCATTCATGGCGCATGTTCTATGCACTTGTACCTCGAAGTTGCAATCAGTATCCTATATACCTCATGGAACAAAGTGCCTGTGTAAGTGGAGCAGTAAATGACCCGATATCATTTTCTATAGTATTTACACTAGGCATAGGGAATGAAAATATCCCTAATGTTTGAATTCCATAATATTTTTTTGTTCACTAGTCATATATTCATAATAGACAGTTAGAATGGACTCGGAAAGAAATGCTAAGGATGTCACCCAGAAAGCTATATACCCATAGCATTTATTTACCTTTGACTCTCACAGGCTATGTTAAACCCTCGGATATTGTAAATAGAGAAAATAAAGTCTGCATTAGCAAGATTTTCTTGTATTTGAGATTATATCGCATTATTGTTCGTTAACTGATTATTAAAAGGCAATAAAGATAAATATAGCCCCAATATTTCTTCAAGTCCCCTGTTTAAAAAAAGATCAGTCCTTTTCTAATAAGGGGAGGCGGTGGCGTAGTGGTATTGTCACTGGACTAGTAACCCAGAGACCCTTCATGTTGAACAGCACTTGGAGGAAGTACTGAGGGTGGCGAGAGCACAAAATGTACTCTGGGTGGGGGACGTCAATGTCCATCACCAAGAGTGGCTCGGTAGCACCACTACTGACCGAGCTGGCCGAGTTCTAAAGGACATATCTGCTAGACTAGGTATGCAGCAGGTAGTGAGGGAATCAACAAGAGGGGAAAACATACTTGACCTCGTCCTCACCAATCTGCCTGCCACAGATGCATCTGTCCATGACAGTATTGGTAGGAGTGACCACCGCACAGTCCTTGTGGAGACGAAGTCCCGCCTTCACATTGAGGTTACCCTCCATCGTGTTGTGTGTCACTACCACCGTGCTGAATGGGATAGATTTCGAACAGATCTAGTAATGCAAAACTGGGCATCCATGAGGCGCTGTGGGCCATCAGCAGCAGCAGAATTGTACTCAACCACAATCTGTAACCTCATGGCCCGGCATATCCCCCACTCTACCATTACCATCAAGCCGGGAGACCAACCCTGGTTCAATGAAGAGTGCAGGAGGGCATGCCAGGAGCAGCACCAGGCATACATCAAAATGAGGTGTCAACCTGGTGAAGCTACAACACAGGACTATCTGCGTGCCAAACTGTGTAAGCAGCATGTGATAGACAGAGCTAAGCAATCCCATAACCAACAGATCAGATCTAAGCTCTGCAGTCCTGCCACATCCAGCTGTGAATGGTGGTGGACAATTAAACAACTAACTGGAGGAGGTGGCTCCACAAATATCCCCATCCTCAATGATGGGGGAGCCCAGCACATCAGTGAGAAAGATAAGGCTGAAGCATTTGCAACAATCTTCAGCCAGAAGTGCCGAGTTGATGATCCATCTCTGCCTCCTCCTGAAGTCCCCAGCATCACAGATGCCAGACTTCAGCCAATTCGATTCACTCCGCGTGATATCAAGAAATGACTGAAGGCACTGGATACTGCAAAGGCTATGGGCCCTGACAATATTCCGGCAATAGTACTGAAGACCTGTGCTCCAGAACTTGCCGTACCCCTAGCCAAGCTGTTCCAGTACAGCTACAACACTGGCATCTACTCTGCAATGTGAAAAATTGCTCAAGTATGTCCTGTACACAAAAAGCAGGACAAGTCCAACCCGGCC
Source organism: Heterodontus francisci (assembly GCF_036365525.1). Classification (NCBI taxonomy): domain Eukaryota; kingdom Metazoa; phylum Chordata; class Chondrichthyes; order Heterodontiformes; family Heterodontidae; genus Heterodontus; species Heterodontus francisci. The sequence continues at coordinate 54,516,617 of NC_090394.1, forward strand.
AATTACCACCCCATCAGCCTACTCTCAATCATCAGTAAAGTGATGGAAGGTGTCATCAACAGTGCCATCAAGCGGCACTTGCTTAGCAATAACCTGCTCAGTGACGCTCAGTTTGGGTTCCGCCAGGGCCACTCAGCTCCTGACCTCATTACAGCCTTGGTTCAAACATGGACAAATGAGCTGAACTCAAGAGGTGAGGTGAGAGTGACTGCACTTGACATCAAGGCAGCATTTGACCGAGTATGGCATCAAGGAGCCCAAGCAAAACTGAGGTCAATGGGAATTAGGGGGAAAACCCTCCACTGGCTGGAGTCATACCTAGCGCAAAGGAAGATGGCTGTGGTTGTTGGAGGTCAATCATCTGAACTCCAGGACATCACTGCAGGAGTTCCTCAGGGTAGTGTCCGAAGCCCAACCATCTTCAGCTGCTTCATCAATGACCTTCCTTCAATCATAAGGTCAGAAGTGGGGATGTTCGCTGATGATTGCACAATGTTCAGCACCATTCCTGACTCCTCAGATACTGAAGCAGTCCATGTAGAAATGCAGCAAGACTTGGACAATATCCAGGCTTGGGCTGATAAGTGGCAAGTAACATTCGCGCCACACAAGTGCCAGGCAATGACAATCTCCAACAAGAGAGAATCTAACCATCTCCCCTTGACATTCAACGGCATTACCATCGCTGAAACCCCAACATTCAACATCCTAGGGGCTGCCATTGACCAGACACTGTACTGGAGTAGCCATATAAATACTGTGGCTACAAGACCAGGTCAGAGGCTAGGAATCCTGAGGCGAGTAACTCACCTCCTGACTCCCCAAAGCTTGTCCACCATCTACAAGGCACAAGTCAGGAATGTGATGGAATACTCTTCGCTTGCCTGGATGGGGGCAGCTCCAACAACACTCAAGAAGATCAACACTATCCAGGACAAAGCAGCCTGCTTGATTGGCACCCCATCCACAAACATTCACTCCCTCCTTCACCGACGCATAGTGGCAACAGTGTGTACCATCTACAAGATGCACTGCAGCAATGCCAAGGCTCCTTAGACAGCACCTTCCAAACCCATGACCTCTACCAACTAGAAGGACAAGGGCAGCAAATACATGGGAACACTACCACCTGCAAGTTCCCCTTCAAGTCACACACCATCCTGACTTGGAACTATATCGTCGTTCCTTCACTGTCGCTGGGTCAAAATCCTGGAACTCCCTTCCTAACAGCACTGTGGGTGTACCTACCCTAAATGGACTGCAGCGGTTCAAGAAGGCAGCTCACCACCACCTTCTCAAGGGCAATTAGGGATGGGCAATAAATGCTGGCCTGGCCAGCAACACCTACATCCCACGAATGAATAAAAAAAAAGAATTGTACATCCTGTTTTTCAAAAGGTAATTTAGTTAGATATTATATAGAAAATAGTTAAGTCTCGTCATCTTCATGCATGAACGAAGATTATTATAAAACATGTTTCCAGCATGAATCATCCAATATTAAATTGTAACATATTGTCAAAAGGGATTGAAGTATTACAAAATGAAGATAATTTAATTCTAAATATGTGCATATTATACTTTTGGCATATGGAGAGTTAAGCCAGCGTGTAAAATTGGCGATTTAATTTCATATCAGCGCAGACTGTGGAACTTGTGTCCAACAAATGTAATTAATGTTTGCCACTGAGCCATATCTTCTCCATTTGACATATGTCTGAGACTTCCTCTCCTTCTGTGCTGTTTCATAAGGATTTATGATTTACTCTGCTCATGGAGTCATAGCTACACTGCAGATGAATGTGGCAGAGGATCTCGATGGCTGCATTTCCTCAGTCAATCTTCCAACATTTACATGCCAGATGTGGGCCGAGGCTATAAAACCAAAGGAGCGTGTAGTAAGCAGATGCAGGATTTTAGACACGGTGGCCTGAATTCTTTGTGGAGAGCAGAACATAAAGCCAGAATCAATTAAAACTGAACTGAAACATTTCCACATTATTTTTGTACGTTGTTCTACCCCACAGACTTAGGAACACCAGAGCACAGTGAAGTTTAGAAGACAGCAGCTGTGAAAGTTGTTTTAAGCAAAGATATTGCTTATTGTCAATTAAGCTGAATGGAGCTTTTAGCACTGTGTTAAATGGACACCTATGCATTTCTTGCTATGAGTAATCTGGTTGGCTGAGCATAACCAATTCATTTAGTCTTATAGTATTTGAACCTAGTGAATGGTGGTTAAGTACATATTCAATATCACCATTAAATAGCAATTGATCAAATGACTATTGCTTACATTTTAGTACAGCTTCTGACTGGATTTAAATGCTATGCTTGCTTTTGAAAACAAACCCCACAGAACTACTGGAAAAAAAATGACAGTCACGTTAAATGGCCATTATGTCATACAGATTTCAGGAATGCTGGCAACTTATTTCCATTAAGAACTGCCAAACTCATTTCACAGGTGATCAATATAGCCTCAGTCAGCAGCAGACAGCAGTGTTGACTGAAATATAGAAAAGCAACAGCAATAAGCCATGGAGCCACCTGAGCCCCATTTAGAACTGCAATCCTGTGTTGACTAATATTGTCAGTCTGGGATGAAAGCTATCTCATTGATTTGCTGTTAGTGCAGAGCTTAAACCTCATGAAAAGACAAATAGCTCTTTGCATATCATTCAAAGCACAATGTCCGTTAGCAGAGGTTACACAGCAATTGATTTTTTTTTTAATGTCATTTACAAACTAAAGCTGTTATTTTTCAGAACCGACAGAACTGGACATATTCTGTACAAACGTGATATTTATGCCTGGCTGCCTTGATGTAAGAAGAAAAATATACTGAGTTCCTCGTAACTAATTTGAAGGAATGCAATTTCATGCCTTCTGCTATTAGTGCTGACATCCTTAGCTTTGTGAATTGACCTGCATTGCTTTTTTGCACATGATGCATCATATGAATGGTTTTAGCAAATACAATAATTGTGTTTTGACTATCATACATAAATATTTGGAATAGTATTTTTCTGAGTCGAAAGACTGCAGACATTTTTTGCAGGAATATTATACTAATATCTAGATATACACATTTGAGATTTTTTTTCGAGGGTGGCTGGCTGGGTGTCTGGCATGTGCAGAAATGGATTGCCATGTTTAAGGGTTTCCAAGTGTGCTATTGAGACATTAACATGTACAATTTTTGTTCGTCCCCTACTGGGTACATATGTGAACATTCAACACACTTGTCTAAATCCAGAAAAATTAAATGTAGATTGGCAAAGCCACAGCTTAGGAACCTCCATGTGCAGGCAGGTTTACTGCTGGAAATTAAGCAGTCTACTAGTACAAAGCATGGCCTATACAGCTATACCAACACAGGTGCTATTATTGTACACATACTGCTATTCTGGGTAGTGGTGATTATGTACCTCCCATCTGTAGTGGAAGCCACAACACAATTTGGTGCTTTTTTTGTGAAATTCTTGACAATCTTCTTCTATACCTACCTCAGGATATTTGTCTGCAGAACTATCCCAGCGCAGGTGACAAATCTACCCCTCTAGAATCTATGAGTGAGCCAGTGTAGTTAATCAGCAACAGTGCCTTGGACCATTGTGGACCTACTTCAGGTATCAGATTACTAGAGGCTGAATTTCCATCAAATTTCCATCATCTTGAAAGAATCTGGATTCTTAAAGAGACCTTTTTTACCTCCCACCCCAAGGAGGATAATCACCCATGGGTCATTAGACAACTGGCAAGCAACTAATTAGGCTCTTGCTATATGAACATCACATATCAGGAGATCTTCTTGAGCCATATGGTAAGCAGAACAACTCACCATAAAATTTGTGAATGTATTCCATCATACACAGCATAGGTGCACATCACATTGCTTCAAACCAGTTCAGGATATGGAGCTTCAGCAGCACCTAGAACTACAGAATTATAGAATGATTACAGCAAAGAAGGAGGCGATTCAGTCCATCGTGTCCATGCCTGCTCTCGGTAAGATCAACTGAGCTAGTTCCACTCCCCTGGCTCTTCCCCAGAGCCCTGCAAATTTTTTCTCTTCAGATAATTATGCGATTCCATTTTGAAAGCCATGTTTGAATCTGCCACCACCACACTCTCAGGCAGTGCATTCCAGATCCTAACCACTCACGTTTTTCCTCATGTTGCCTCTGGTTCTTTTGACAGTCAATTTAAATCAGTGCCCTCTGGTTCTTGACCTCTCCGCCACTAGAAACAGTTTCTACTCTCCTCAGAATTTTGAACACCGCTATCAAATCTCCTCTTCTCTAAAGAGAACAGTCCCAGCTTCACCAATCTGTCCTTGAAACTGAAGTCTCTCATCCAGAACCAGTCTCACAAATCTTTTCTTTACCTTCCCCACTTGTAATGGGTAGGGAGCCATAGATCTTTTTAAACATTCCTTCTTGAGATGTGAGCATCACTGCCCATAAGCAGGTAGCGGTGGCTGCCTACAACTAAGTGGCTTGCTAGGCCATTTCAGAGATCAATTATCAGTCAACCACATTGACATGGGACTGTCTGGAGTCACATGTATGCTAGACCAGATAAGGACAATAGATTTCTTCCCCTATTCGTGAATCAGATGGGCTTTTATAACAATCCGGTCATTTCATGATTATTAACAAGTTTAATGGTGAGTCGAAGAGACTTAGCAGTTGGCAGGAAAAAAGACAGAGGTGCAAGGGAAGAGCCAACTGTGTAACAGCCCCGACAATCAAATTTTTCTGCAGCACCTGTGGAAGAGCCTGTCACTCTAGAATTGGCCTTTATAGCCACTCCAGGCGCTGCTCCACAAACCACTGACCACCTCCAGGCGCTTACCCATTGTCTCTCGAGATAAGGAGGCCAAAGAAGAAGAAGAAGTAACAAGTTGAAATTATTAATTAGTTGAATTCAAATTCCCCCAGCTGCTGTGGTGAGATTTAAACTCATGCTGCCTGAACATTAGTCCAGACCTCTGGATTCCGAGTGTAGTAACATTACCACGATGCTATCATTCCCTCCTCATTCAACAAGATAGTAACTGATGCTCTTTTCCCAAACCTCTGCCCAAACCACTCTGAGAGCAGCAGAGCAGAGTGAGTGTAAGCATCAGGGAGAAAGTAAAAAAAAAACTAAAATTATCATCAGTATGAGCGGCTTACATATAACTGTAAGTGAATTAATAAGAGTATTAGCACAGAGCAGGTCTTGAGTATTAATTAAAAATATAAGTTTTAAGATACTTACCAGATTCTTAAAAAGGGAATAGTTTTTTTAGATTATGGATGGGCAGCTGAGACCTGTTATTCACAATTCCTGTGCCATGTGGGAACTTAGGACACTTCGGGGGGATTTTATGTAGGTGGCAGGATTCTCGGTTACTGGCTGAAGAGCCAGCAAGAGCCCCACATCACCTCCTCTGGGAAAGGCCTGCCACATTACATGCCAATTGGGCACTTAAGTGGACAGCAGTGGGCCATCCCTGGGATCAAAGACCCCTGCGACAAAAGTTCCGCCTGCTGAGAGCTGCCAGCCAATCAGAGGCCGGCAGCTCTTTTACTGAGCAGCACCACTGTGGAGGCAATGGCTGCAGCTGGGAATACACCCAACCGCGGCCTTAGATCATCGACGCACCCAGGCCACAGGTGAGTCATGGTGGGAGGGGTTTCACAGGGTGTTTTTTTCTGTGGGTCACAGGGGAGGGGGTTGTAGGGGGAGTCGGCAGCAAGAGCAGCAGGGTGGCTCTCAAGGGCCCCTCCCCCTTCCTGATGCCAGGTCCCTTGATCAGGCATGAGGGACTCCCGCATGCCACCACCACCCCCTCCCATCCCTGGAGCCGACAAGCAACCCACCTCCCACTGGGCCAATACCGGCAGAGGCAGGATGAGGCCCTTAATTGGGCATTAATTGCCCACTTAAGGGCCTCAAATGGTAGTGAGGTGGGAAGACCCCACATGGGTCTTCCAGTCACATACAATTGGGGTGGGAAGGTGGCAGGGTCCCCAATTAAATGCTCTCCATGACTCCAAATTCACTGGGGTGGCGGTGGGGGGTGGGGTGCGGATGTGGGTGAAGAGCATAAAATCCCCTCCTTCATGAGTGTTAGGGGACCACATGTGTAGGACATGTCTTCAGCAGCTTTATTTGAGCTCAAGCTCAGGACTTCCAAGTTCAAGGGGCATCTGGAGTCACTGCGGAGCATCAGGGAGGATGAGAGTTTCCTGGGTCATGCATTCCAGAAGGTGGCCATCCTACAGGCATTACGAGGTCAGAATAGTAAATTGTTGGCCACTAGTAAGAGTAGGAAGAGGCCGGAAGTGCAGGAGTCTATGGGGTGTATGCCACTCTCAAACTGGTTGACAGCATTGGAGATTGCTGGGAGTGACGACACCTTGAAGGAGTGTGGCCCAGCCCATAGCACCAATGGCCAAAGGACTGCACAGGACGGAACAGCAAAAAATGCAGTCTCTATAGGAGATTCCGTAGTTAGGGGGATAGACAGGCATTTTTGTAACCGTCATCATGAGTCCCACATGGTGTGTTGCCTCCCTGGTGGCAGGGTAAAGGACATCATGGAATGGGTGCAGAATATTCTGCAGGGGGAAGGGAGTGAGACAGAAATTATGGTACACATCGGTACCAATGACATAAGACAGGGCAGGTATTGAGGTCCTACGGTTGGATTTTCAGGAGTTGGGAGGAAGTTAAAAAGTAGGACCTCAAAGATAGTAATCTCTGGATTCCTCCCAGTGCCATGTGCTAGTGAGAGTAGAAACAGCAAGATAGGAGGATCCATGCATGGCTTGAAGCATGGTGTAGGAGGGAGAGCTTCAGATTCTTGGGATATTGGGACCAGTTCTGGGGCAGGAGACACCTATTCAAAAGGGATGGGTTGCACCTCAGCAGGACTGGGACCAATGTCCCTGTCGGGAGTTTTTGTTAGTGTGGTTGGGGAAGGTTTAAATTAAATTGGCAGGAGGATGGGCACCAGCATATAGAAGTAGAAAAGAAGAATAAGTAGCAGTACTGATAAGGGAGACATTGTACTGTTTGAAAGGGAGGATGTCCTTGAGGTGGCAAAGACAGAATCCATTTGGTTAGACTTGAGAAGCAAGAAAGGTATGATCATACTACTGGGGATATTCTACAGGCCTCCAAATAGTGAGAGAGAGATCGAGGAGAAAATCTGCAGGGAAATCACAGAGATTTGCAACATCCATAGAGTGATGATAGTGGGGACTTTAATTCTCTGAATGTCAATTTGAATGATGTTAGAGTAAAGAGAAAGGAAGGGGAGAAATTTCAGAATTGTGTTCAGGAGCACTTCTTTGACTAGAGGGAGATAGAGAATATGATGAAACAAAAAAAGAGGGTGTAAGATGTATGTCAGGTGAAATCTTTAAGCGAGAACCAGGCCAAATACAATAAGTTGAGAGCGGAGGTGAAGAAAAAATAAGACTGGCAAAGAAAGAATATGAAAATAGAATGACAGTTAACATAAAAGAGAAGGCAAAAATCTTCTACCAGCATGTAAATTGTAAGCTTGTATTAAGAAGTGGGATGGGTCCTATTAGGGACAAAGAGGGTGATTTTGGTCAACCAAAATCTGTAACCTCATGGCCTGGCATATCCGCCACTCTACCATTACCATCAAGCCGGGGGAGCAACCCTGGTTCAATTAAGAGTGCAGGAGGGCATGCCAGGAGCAGCACCAGGCATATCTCAAAATGAGGTGTCAACCCAGTTTTTCATGTTTGTGCTCTTGGCAAGGGTTGTTCATTATTCTGTCATTAACACTCTCTCTGCACTAATGCTTTGTCTTTCACCACACCATTAACACACTCTCTTTGCCTTTGCCCCAAGACTTCTTTGTCAGTTAATTTCTCGGCCCTCTGTCCTGTCACACACCTTTCTCCCCCACCCCGCTCTACTTGCTTAAAACCTATTGCATTTCTAGTTTTTGCCAGTTCTGATGAAAGGTCCCAGACCTGAAACGTTAACTCTGCTTCTCTCTCCACAGATGCTACCTGACCTGTTGAGTATTTCCAGCACTTTCTAGTTTTATTTTAAAAAATCAACAGGCACTTTTGAAAGGTTTGAGTTAATTAAGGAGAGCCACCACAAATTTGTAAAAGGCAGATCATGCTTGACTAGTCTAATTGAATTTTATGATGAAATAACAGAGAAGGTTGATAAAGGGAATACAATAGTTGTTGTCTATATGGATTTTAAGAAAGTGTTTGACAAATTGGTTTAAGGACAGAAAACAGCGAGTTGTGGTAAATGGTTGTTTAATTTCAAAATTCGCCAATGATACCAAACCTGGAGGTGTGGCAAACAATGAGGACGATACCAATCGACTGCAACAGCACATAGACAGGCTAGCAGAATGGGCAGACAAGTGGCAGATGGAATTTAATACAGAGAGGTGTGAGGTGATGCATTTTGGCAGAAGGGATAGGGAGAGACATTATAGACTTAATGGCACAGTTTAAAAGAGTGTTCAGGTACAGAGGGACCTGAAAATTAAAGCGCTTAGATCTTTAAAGGTGGCAGGACATAGTGAGAGAGTAGTTAGCAAGCATTTTGGATCTTGGGCTTCATAGAGGTATTGAGTACAATGCAGGAAAGTTGCACATAACCTTTATAAAGCTTTGGTTAGGCCACAACTAGTGTATTGCATCCAGTTCTGGTCACCACACTTTAGGAAAGATGCAAGGGTCCTTGAGAGGGTGCAGAGGTGATTTACCAGAATGGTTCCAGGGATGGGGAATTTTAGCTACAAGGTTCGGTTGAAGAAGCTGGGGTTGTTCTCCTTGGAGCAAAGGAGATTGAGGGGAGATTTGATAGGTGCATACAAGATTATGACAAGTTTGGTTAAAGTAGACAAAGAATAGCTGTTCCCATTAGCTGATGGTATAAGGACTAGAGGGCACAGATTTAAGATTTTGGGCAAGAGATACAGTAAGATGCAAGAGATGTGAGGAAGAACTTTTTTATGCAGTGAGTGATAATGACCTGGAACTCACTGCCTATGAGAGTGGTGGAAGTGGAGACAATGAATGATTTCAAAAGGAAATTGGATGGGCACTTGAGGGAAATAAACCTGCAGGGCTACAGGGGTAGAGTGGGGGAATGGGACTGACTGGATTGCTCTACAAAGAGGCAGCATGGACTCAATTGGCCTAAAGGCCTCCTTCTGTGCTGTAATGACTCTATAATCAGTCTCTAATAAACATGTCCAAGTTGCCTCAACCTCCAATCTCCCCTCCCTCTTTTTGTTGAAGCATCTTATCTCCACTTGGCACTTTGGTTAGCCAGCAAAACTGAGACTGGGAACTCATGTGAGAAATTATGGATGCAGGGAAGCAATATATAAATGTAGACATGGCTGATCCAAATCAGTTACCTTTTCTTTTAACAAAGATCAGAACATTGATTTTTTTCACCACTTTTTCCATCTAAAGATCAATACGATTATGACATTTATAAATAATGAAACATTCTCGGTTTGTATTTTCAGAATTTTGTTACACTCTTCACCAGATAGTAAACCCCACAGAAACAGTGTTTCCACCGCATTTCGGGCAAAGTTACAGTGGCAGAAAGTCTGAGGAAATTCAGAGCCTTGCTGTGCTCATAAGCCTTTCAAGTGGATTTTACCAGCCCCCCCCCCGATGTCAGAGGTCACGGCGACGAGGCCGGGAAGATATCTCCAGGAGAGGCCCGCTATGGGCCTCGACGCTGGGAAGGCCCCACCCCATATTACCGGCAAGGCCTCAGTGCGGCCTCCCCACCGCTTGACAATGGGGACCTAATTAAAATATGTTAATTTATTTTAATAAACAAAGTAATCACTCACCTGGTCCCACCGGCCGTCCTTCTTTGATATTCCGGCTGGTTGCCAGAGGTCCCGCGTCTTCAGATCTTTTGGCGATCTGAGGTGGAACACTGGTGGGGAGGAGAGAGGAGAGAAGTTTTTAGTGCGAGGAGGGAAACGGCAAAAACTAACGTGTTTGGTGGAGGAGATGGTGGGAAGGGGTTGAAGGTTAAAGTGGAGAAAGCTTGAGAGGGGAGAGGTCGGGATCATGATTTCAATTTTTTTGGGGGGAGAGGGCTATTTATAGATTGATTAGTCAATGGGGTGAGGTTTGGAGAGGGGATCGAACCTGATAATAAAGTTTTAATTTTTTTTTCCGACCTGTACCTTTAAACATTTAAATTGACCTGAAGGGCTTGAAGCCCTGTAAAAATGACGCTAGCGCCTGCGCGGTGGCGCTGAATGTCATTGCCGGGGACAGAGCGCCTGCCCCCTCTACATCATCGGGGGCAGGCACTCTGCCTCCTCCATGTAAATGAGCCACCGCGCGAAATATCGCGGTGGCTCCGTGATGCACATCTCGTGCATGCGCCATGCCGTTGTGAAGCTCACCACCGAGATTGGCGGCAAGCTGAAAAACTTCAGCCCACCATATTGTTACACCTCCCTGCCTCAGCTCATCTGTTGCTGAAACCCTCATCCATGTTTGCTGATGATACGAAACTTGGAGGAGTGGCAAACAGTGAGGATGATACAAACTGCCTCCAACAGGCTAGCAGAATGGGCAAACAAGTGGCAGATGGAATTTAATACAGAAAAGTGTGAGGTGATGCATTTTGGCAGAAGGGATATGGTGAGGCAATATAGACTTAATGGCACGGTTCTAAAGAGGGTGCAGGAATACAGGAACCTGGGTGTGCATGTGCATTGATCTTTGAAGGTGGCAGGATATATTGAGAGAGTAGTTAGCAAAGCATATGGGATCTTGAGCTTCATAAATAGAGGCATTGAATACAAAAGCAGGGAAGTTGCACTGAACCTTTATTCTTTTCTTTTCTTTTTCTTTTGGGCCTCCTTATCTCGAGAGACAATGGATACGCGCCTGGAGGTGGTCAGTGGTTTGTGAAGCAGCGCCTGGAGTGGCTATAAAGGCCAATTCTGGAGTGACAGGCTCTTCCACAGGTGCTGCAGAGAAATTTGTTTGTCAGGGCTGTTGCACAGTTGGCTCTCCCCTTGCGCCTCTGTCTTTTTTCCTGCCAACTACTAAGTCTCTTCGACTTGCCACAATTTAGCCCTGTCTTTATGGCTGCCCGCCAGCTCTGGCGAATGCTGGCAACTGACTCCCACGACTTGTGATCAATGTCACACGATTTCATGTCGCGTTTGCAGACGTCTTTATAGCGGAGACATGGACGGCCGGTGGGTCTGATACCAGTGGCGAGCTCGCTGTACAATGTATCTTTGGGGATCCTGCCATCTTCCATGTGGCTCACATGGCCAAGCTCTGGTTAGGCCACAACTAGATTATTGCATCGAGTCCTGGTGAAAGATGTGAAAGTCCTTGAGAGGGTGCAGAGGAGATTTACCAGAATGGTTCCAGGGATGGGAATTTCAGTTACAAGGTTAGGCTGGAATACTGGGGTTGTTCTCCCTGGAGCAAAGGAGAATGGGGGGAGATTTAACAGAAGTGTCCAAGATTATGACAAGCTTAGATAAGTTAGACAATGAAAAACTATTCCCATTAACTGATGGTACAAGGACTAGAGGACACAATTTTAAGGTTTTGGGCAAGAGATGCAGGGGGAATGTGAGCAAGAACTTTTTTACACAGTGAGTGGTAATGACCTGGAACGCACTGCCCATGAGGGTGCAGGAAGCAGAAACAATCTATGATTTCAAAAGGAAATTGGATAGGCACTGAAGGAAATAAACTTGCAGGCTATGGGGATCGAGCGGGGGGCGTGGGACTGATAGATTGCTACGCGGAGAGCCGCCATCGACTCAATTGACTGAATGGCCTCCTTCTATGCCATAAATGACTATGTTTTTGTTACTTCAGGTAAGGAAGGTGCCTCCCACCTTCCACCCTAGAAGACTTAGAGACTGTTTGTTGCTTGACAATTAAGGAAAAATGTGAAGGCATTGGAAAGAGTGCAGAAAAATTTCAAAAGAATGGTTGCAGGGATGAGAAACTTGATTTATGAAAATAGATTGGAGAAGTTGGGACTGTTTTCCTTGGAAAAGAGAAGGCCGAAAGGAGAATTGATAGTGGTGTTCAAAATCATGAGGGGTCTGGGCAGAGTGGATAGGGAAAAACTGTTTCCACTCGTGAAAGGATCAAGAGCAAGAGTGCACAGCTTTAAGGTAATTGGCAAAAGAAGCAATGGCAACAGGAGGAAAAACTTTTTCACACAGCAAGTGGTTAGGATCTGGAATGCACTGCCAGAGAGTGAAGCATTCAAAAGGGAATTAGATAGTTATCCGAAAAAGAAGAACGTACAGGACTACAGGGAGAAGGCAGGGGAATGGCACTAAGTGAGAGCTGGTGCAGACACGATGGGCCGAATGGCCTCCTTCTGTACTGTAACAATTCTGTGATTCTGTGATTCTGTGATTCTGTGAAGAGACTTGACCAATTTATCCATCATGCTCTGAGGTCGAGTTGTACAAAAGTTCAAGTGTGTTTGCAGAACAGGAAGGTCAGCAAGAACAAACTGTGAAAACATCTACCAGATCGGAGGAGGTTGAACCAATGGCCAAGAGTTGCAAACAAAAGCTTACTTGACAGACCTGGGGCACCTGGAGCGTTGCTAGGGCTTTGAGGTCAGATCCCGTGAACTACCATATGTGTTGACCAAACATTAGCCGAAGCCTCTCCCTCACCCCAATTGTTAACTGTATATAATTCTGAATTACCTGAGTAACTTTGCTGTATTTGAAGGGAAGAGTGACCTGGTCAGACACTAAGAGACTACAATCAACATGGGCTTGACCACTCGCAGGTGATTGTAAGTATACTGTCTGTGTATCTGTTTAATGGACGATGAGTTACTTAAGTTTCGACAGTATAACTTATAGTCGAAGTACATTAATTCTTGACACTATAACTTGCAGCTGAAGTACATGCAAATAAACGGTTGTGGCTTGATTTCTGTCTGACCGGTTTAGTCGTGTCCTTAATAAACTTTATATCTGAACTGAACAAATACAAGCTGCAACCCTCTGTAAATGTCAACTCATCTAAAACTCTGTATCCTAACCATCACCCTTATGCTCGCCGACCTACATTGGCTCCTAGTCCAGCAATGCATCGATTTTAAAATTCCCTTCCTTGTTTTCAAATTCCTACATGGCCTCACCCCTCCCTACCTGTGTGACTTCTTCCAACACTGCAAACTTCTGAGAACTTTATATTCCTCCAATTTGGGACTCTTGCATATCCCTGACTTCCTTTGCCCCACCATTGGTGGCCAGGCCTTCAGCTGTCAAGGCCCTAAGCTCTGAAATTCCCTCCCTAAACCTCTCCACCTCTCTTTCCTCCTTTAAGATGCTCCTCAAAATGTATCTTTCTCACCAACTTTTAGGTCACCTGCCCTAATGTCTCCTTCTTTGGCTCGTCATCAATTTTTTGTCTGATTACATTCCTGTGAAGCACCTTGGGATTCTTTACTATGTTAAAGGTGTTGTTCTTGTTGACTTTATTCTGCATGGATTCTCCTTGTCGACTGCCAACTTAATTATACCGTGTATCCAAGTAGATTTTAAAAAAACATGAATTGATGCGTGACTGAGTGCGATAAACAGCAGCTTGTGAATAAGTGATACATTCTGGTAGTAATGTGTCACAAGTGCTGTTTAATTTAGTGCTATAGGTCCAGTACTTTTAGTAAGTTTGTTGCTACACTAATTTTGAAACTAACAGGTAGAAAGTCTGTCATATGTTCTCTCCCAGTTTCTACACATTTGACGTCCCAGACAGTGAAATCTAATTATCACTGTGTGCATATTAACAGTTAAAATTGTAAACTAAAATTTGTAGGCCAACACAGCAATAGAGCTGACATTACTCAGGTGTCACGAACAATACAGTAGGGTATTGTTGGTGCCAATTTAATGAGATATGACTTTTCAGAGGGATACTTCTTCAGATACCAATGTTTTAAAGTGAATATCAATGAATACCAAGGGATCTGATAAATGAAAATAATCTACTAGATGGGCTCGGTTAACAGGTTTCAACATTAATCAAGTTTCCTTATAGCAACTGAATAGGATTTGAGATTACATTCTCAGGATACATTGGGGATTTTTATACCTGCTCAGTGCAGGAGAGAAAACCCTTGTGTAAATATTATCAAGGACAAAGAGTGAGAGTGCTCCTGGAGCTCCATTTCTCAATAATATAAAATGGAGAATTCAGACAGTACATTGGAAACTATCATACTTGACCTACCAAACTTGAAGTAAAAACCTTTACTGAGCTGAGTCCTTCTCTAGCCAAAACCAAGATTCAAAATACAGCCATACTGAATATTTAAAAAAGGAGATTATCCTTATTATCTCTTACAAATATTTTTTAAAAATCAACAGGACACAGAGAAAGTTAATCACAATTCTTACATTGATTTTTAGAGGAGCTGAAGGTGAATCTTGCGCTTTATATTGCAAACAGTCATAGCTCTGTTTGTGTCAGCTGTGGCTCAGTTTGGAGCACTCTTGCCTCTGAGTCAGAAGATTGTGGATTTAAGTATCGCTCTAGAGACTTGAGTACAAAAATCAAGGTTAACACTCCAGTACAGTACTGAGGGAGTGTTGCACCATCAGAGCTGCTGTCTTTCAGACAAGACATTAAACCACAGCCCTCTCAGGTGGATGTAAAAGATCCCATGTCACTATTTTGAAGAGCAAGGGAGTTATCCCTCGTGGCCTGGCTAATATTATCCCTCAACCAACATCACAAAAACAGACTTATTTGGTCATTATCACATTGCTGTTTGTGGGAGCTTGCTGTGCTCAAATTGGTTGCCGTGTTTCTTACTCCCCAAAGCCTGTCCACCATCTACAAGGCACAAGTCAGGAGTGTGATGCAATACTCTCCAATTGCCTGGATGGGTGCAGCTCCAACAACACTCAAGAAGTTCTACACCACCCAGGACAAAGCAGCCTGCTTGATTGGCACCCCATCCACCACCTTCAACATTCCCTCCCTCCACCACCAATGCGCAGTGGCAGCAGTGTGTACCATCTACAAGATGCACTGCAGCAACGCACCAAGGCTCCTTAGACAGCACCTTCCAAACCTGTGACCTCTACCAGCTAGAAGGTCAAGGGCAGCAGATGCATGGGAGCACCACCACCTGCAAGTTCCCCTCTAAGCCACACACCATCCTGACTTGGAACTATATCGTCGTTCCTTCACTGTCACTAGGTCAAAATCCTGGAACTCCCTTCCTAACAGCACTATTGGTGTACCTACCCCACATGGACTGCAGCAGCTCAAGAAGGCAGCTCACCACCAACTTCTTAAGGGCAATTAGAGACGGGCAATAAATGCTGGCCTGGCCAGCGACACCCACATCCCATGAGCGAATAAAAAAAATTACAACAGCGTTACAACCGAGGCGGGAGGCGTGCACGGTTAATTCAGTCCCACTTCTCCACAGGTCACAGCATATCAATAAATTTCCCCACTTACCGAAACAGTAATTATATACTCTATTTGTCCCCAGAATAAAGAACACCAACGAGGTTTCTTTAACAAACAACAAAATTAACCGTTATTGTAAAACCAAGTCTTAACTAACTAATAATAAAGTAAATATATTTATGAACTGAGATATTAAAGCTCCTTAATTTTTCCAAGCCCTCATGCTGGTTAACCAGGATAAAAAAAGGGATTTTGGTTTAAAGCTGTTTCATAGGAATAAAAGGAATAAAAAAGCTTACACTGCCGTGATCTGGAAGGAAGTTCTTCAGTTTGGTGAGGTCTGCCAAAGTCAAATAGTTGGATGCCACTCGAAGTCTTTCCAGGTGAGGTTGCGGAACAGTCTGTGATGGGTAAGCGTTCAAAGAACTTCAACAGTAGAAGGCTTCACATAAGTCTTCCATCAGGGGTGTTGCAACAGGTGTCAGTTCTCATATTCGGTGCAAAAGTCCTTTTTTAAAGATGCAAGATTTCTGAAAATTCAGGGTTTCTTCGAAAATGCAGGAGGCAACAGTACCACTTCATACAAGCTTTTGCTTTTCAAGAGCGAGGATTCTTTACAGAGAGGTAATACTTGTCTGGTTTTTCTTCTGATTTCCAGGCAGGTCAAAATCAAATTCCAATTGCTGGCTGTTGTCCAAACATCCAGAAAGTTCAGCTATCTCCTGATGTCTCAATGTGCACTGAAATCCTTTCCAATTTTTAAAAATATAGAATTCCGAGTTTTAATACAAAATTTGGAAATCCTTGTAACAACAGTGGCTACACTTCAAAAATACTTCATGACGGTAAAGCACTTTGAGATGTCCTGATGTTATGAAAGGTGCTATATAAATGTAAGTCTTTCCTTCTTTCTTTTTGGCACTACTGAGAAATAGATACAAATAGATTTTGTAGCGTAATATGAAGAGTAAAATATTAGATTTATGATTCCAGATGAAGAGTCAGGACTTTAAATTTAAAAATATGACTTCAATGTCCTAATTTCAGACAACTGATATTTGTTATGTTAGCTACGGGAAGAGCAAATGGCCCTTATGGTGCAGGTGCAGTGGTAGCTCAGTTTTACAAGGAAGTCCTAAAATGGTACATTCCCATTCACACAATCATAAGACACGAATGGGTGAGTGAGGTCATTCAGCCCATCTTAATTCATCTTGCCAGAACAATCCCAAACTCCCACTATTGTTGCATCTAGTTGTTCCTTCAATAATTCCAGGATTCTCACCTTCATCACTCTGTCTGGAAGCCCATTCCAAAGAGCTTCCTGATATTAGCCCTAAAATTGCCTTTTATGAATTTGAACTAATGTTCCTTGTCCTACTCCCATAGCTTCATTTAAAGCATGATTATGAATCAACTTTTTCTGTGCCATTTACTATCTCAATCATCATAATTGGTCAACAGTCATCTGAGTTTCTTTAATTGTCTTCCACACCTCTTTATGTTTCATGTCAGGGACATGGTCATCGCCCATGGCCCATCTTTCATTGACTTGTTCCATACTTCAGCTGTGCCATGGCTTGCAAGTTATGCATGTCATTGACTAATGCCAGGATTAGCAATCTGCCTTTTGATGCCATTTCCTCCAATGAGATTCCACTCCCCACCTCCAGGTGCTCAACTACCTGAAGCAGTTACCACTTTCTGGAGATGTGAAGTTATTTAACTGGCACCCAGAACTTGTCTTTGATTAATCACAGATAACATCATTTACTGTCATTACAGTGGCAGATTTTAACACCTGATCTGATACTGACTTACCTGTCTCCATAGGATCATCTTTTAAATGCCTCTTTTTTCACACTAATAAGCCCAAGTTTTTCTAATCTCTCCTCTTCACTCAGACCTCTGAAAACAGGATTAGCCTTGTAGCTGTTCCCTGTGGTGCCTCCAGCACTTGAATGTCTGTCTTCCTTGTTTCTCAGTGTCCAGACCTACAGTACCATAGAAAAACTACAGCACAGAAAGAGGCCATTCAGCCCATCGTGTCTGCACCAGCTGAAAAAACTCGCAACCCATTCTAATCCCACCTTCTAGCACCTGGTCAACAGCACTTCAGGTGCAGATCCAGGTATCTTTTACAGTACTCAAGTAGATTGCTTCTGAGTGCTTAAATGTAACTTATATTCTAAAATAGTTTAAAGATATATAGGTGACTGATATATGCATACAGCCTAAAGGTCTGTTCAGTCAGGGAGAAAAAGGACAGTGTGATCTATATAATGTAGCTGGATCCTCCAAGGAACTGTTATGAGTAGTAAAGCTTTCTAATTCAGAAATAATTCAATTTTAACTGAAACGGCTAAGAAAAAAGCATTAGGGCCTTGATTATATCACTTTGCACCACATGTGGTTCTTAAAGTTGTAATAGTAAATCAGTACTTTTCTGTGCTGCTTTGAAAGTACAAAGAAATCAATCCTATTAGCTCCAGCATTAAATATAATACTATTGCTTTATAGTTATTGTTATGAAAGCGCTTCCATTTAAAAAAAATATTTTTTGAGGACTCGTGGTAAAACTCAGAAGATTCCATGGATGTGTTTTTTTTACCAAGTTCACCGAAAGGACGCTTGAGATGTTATTTGAAAACCACCTGTGCTGGAAATCAGGTGCATTGGGCTGCGTAAACAACAGAACCCTTGGTGACCTGGGGAAAAATGGTTACAGAGAAGTCACATGTCAAGGTTTGTGGAGGTCAGGAGGTCGACTCTCTGTTTGGGGTTTGGATATTGTTTTCAGTGCAGTTGGGTGTGAACTGTTTCAAGACAGTTGTTTTTCCTGCCAAGGAGAAAGAAACCACCAGCTTACCTCTTTCTCTACCTCTTTGAAGGAATCCTGCAAAGAACCGGGGCTGAATCTTATGAGTGCGCCGCAGTTCGCGGCGGATGCACCGTCCCTCAGCCCCCGCGATATTACACGTGGGGGCTCACTTAAATAGAGGGGGCGGAATGGCCACCCCCAATGACATAAGGGAGCGGCCACCGCGTCCCCGGCAACGGCGCCTGGCGCCACCGTGCCGTTGTCGGCGCCATATTTAAAGGTCTGTAACCCTTCAGTAGCCTTTTAAAATTTAAAGGTCCTGATCTCCAGGATGTAACAAGACAATGTCATGCCAAATAGAAATCACTTCTCCCCAATAGGTAAATTAAACATTAATCGTACTCTTCCCCCATAATAAACCTTTAATAGTATTCCAATCTTTCCCCCCCAAAATTTGTTCCCTTTGACCCTCAACCCCTTCCCAACATCCTATTATCCAGTAAAGATTGTTTACCCTGCTCCTCCACCCCTCCCGCCCTGAAAATTCTATTGCTCCCCCTTCCCCACCAGGTTCTCGCTCGGAATTCCGTGTGGAGTTCTGAAGGCGTGCAGAGCATGGGATGGTCGCTGCCTGCAGGTAAGTTTATTTGCATCTCATTTGGTACGGTTTGCATATATATATGAAAGGCCCACTACCTGGCGGCGAGGGGGCCGCACCGAGGTCCCCCCCCACCCCCCGCCGCCGGTAATCTGTGGCGGGCCCTTCTCGATGTCGTGGGTCGAGGCAGTTCTCTCTCCATAGGATTTTACCAGCCCCCGCACCGCGACCCATGGCGTCAAGGAGCCAGTAAAATTCAGCCCCCAGTGTGCGCGGGCTAAAATTCCGAGTGCTGTATAGTGCCCGAGAAGCTGGGAAAAAATCCAGCGATTCAGGTGTGTGCTAGCAGAAAACCCTGATGCACATTTTTCTTCAAAAGCCTATCAGAATAATTCTCAACCTCTCCAGAATGGATTGCTTCTGAAATGATCCCAGTGACCCATCTCTGTATACCCGGATGCCAAACCAAAATAGGGACAACTGACATCGTTCCATATCTTCTCTTTTTTTCATCAAGAATTCGCAAGTATTTAGCCAAAGTAGTCTTTTTTGTCTTTTTTTTGTAACAGACCTCTGCAGAGAGAATTTCTGTATTTTGTCTAGTGGGTGTGTGAATGTAATTGGGGAATTTAAAAAGGGAACTTGCATATTTCAATCTGTGTGTCAATGCTTTGTTTCATTACTGGTTCATAACTGATAATTTTGTTGTTTATTAACGAAACCTGGTTGATGTATTTTATTCTGGGCTAAAAAAAATAGAGTAAATGATTGGTTGTATCAGTAACAGGGTAAACATTTAAATATATGTTGTGACCTGTGGAGAAATGGAACTTGAAAAGAGAATGCACTCCTCCTGCCTGAGTCGTAACATTATTTATGCATCAGTATCCATTTTCTGTATTTAACAAGAGTATAATTCAAAAAGTTAATAGTTTTTCCGAAGTATTATCTTCAATTTAAAAATAATTAAAATAAAGCCTGTTTTAACTAGATATGTGAACAAGTGCATTGTACCAAGTTATAAAAACACAAGTGCATCAATTTTTATATAAAATGCTTCTGAAACCAATCATGGTGCAATTTATTATGAGGTAATTTTAACTTAACCCACCCAACGGGATACTGAGGGGATTGAATCAGCCGCCTGTTTTATACCCCATCTGATTTTACTCTTTAACACAAAAGCAAAATACTGTGGGTGCTGGAAATATGAAATAAAAACAGAAAGGGCTAGAAATACACAGCAGGTCTGGCAGCATCTGTGGAAAGAGAAAGAGAATTAATGCTTCAGGTCTGTGACCTTTCACCAGAACAGTTCTGTATTGGGCTATTACCTGTTCCTTCTGCCCATTGTCCAGTATTCCCCACTCGCTTAAAAGCTAAGGCTGTCAATCAGGCTCACTTAGAGACAGGGAACCTATCAATGATGTCAGATGGGAGTTAAAACTCCACAACACGTGGGAAAACCCAGATTTCCTGGTTTCCCATGCACTACCGGAACCATCCTCCAGCCCTCAGTGGGTCAACAAGTTAAAAATTCCCCCCTTTTCTTTGTGTAATGGTGTCAAACAGGTCACATCGAGTCATCAGCTTGTGGGCAGTAAGCTGGTGGATCGGATTGCACTCTTATCCAACCCACACGATTGTCATTCTATTGATGTTGATGGGGTGAAAATTAGATGGAGTCTACAACAGGTAGATGATGCATTCCACCAGGTTACCTGCCGAGCAATGAAGTTAAAATGACCTCCCCCCCCCCCAATCCATTTTACTGGAACCAAACCATAAGAAAAGATTTGACGTACATTTGTACTTGTTTGATTGGAGTTTATGTAAGGATTGCAAAAGAGATCAGATAGCAACTAATCACAGGGTCACTCACAAAGAAGTGGAGAATAGGAACTAACCGTAATGCTATGGAGATGCACAAGCCACCGATCTAGTTCTCTTATACAAGTAAACACATTTCCCAGGCACTGCTACCTCTGACTGTCTGTTTAATCTCTGCACTTTTTACATCATTTCGATTGAATATAAGATTTAAAGCTAAAGAATTAAACACAGTGAACTTCACTTGTATTACTCATACAACACAATGCAACATATTGGTAGTTTAATAGCTGCTGTTCTTGACAAAACTCCAAAACATATTTGAAACCTGTCCACCATAACTTAGGGAGAAAAATTTAGTTACAAGCTGTGTTTCAAGTGTCATGGTCTTTTTTTTCTCCACGGAAATATTGTGTGTGCTTTTAAGACTGTAAATGATCAGTGCACCTTTAAGGCCATGAAGGTTCTGGAGACTCAGTCTGCCAGTTGCCTTCTGGTTGCCAAGCAACAGCAGCAGGAGAGAGAGGTCACGTGATTCAATGTTGCAGTTTTGACCATTTAAACTAGCTGGCAGAGACTAGTTTTGAGCAGAGAGTTCCGTGAGGCGATTTTAACTGAAGGAAGAAGCTGTGTTATTTCTCTCTCAAAGTTCTACAAAGCAACAAGCCAAATTAATTCTATAAGAAAATAAGAAAAGCTATTCTTTCCCAACAAATTTGCTGTGTTCGTCACTGAAGGGACAGTTTAATGCTACAACAGCCGAACTGCTGAATTCCTATCTTTGAAGGACTTTTTTTTTCCATCGGACCCCTGTGAAGACTTCAAGTGACCTTCGACTGTTTCGACATTGGAAGACTCCATTCATTAGGATCGTAACCTGCAAAGACTTTATTTTTATTTTATTCTCAACAGCCAGCTAATTTAAAATTGAACCATTGTTAATTTTTGTGTGCATGTATGTGAATGCGGGAGTTCGATTTTTAAATAAGAAGTTATAAGGTCTTTAGACATAGGTTTATCTTAATAGTGTTTAAGATTTAGTTGTTTTTTAATAAATAGTTAATTTTTTGTTGTCTAAAGATACCTGGTTTGGTCCATTTCATTCTAGGGACACTAGAGTACTTAGTTGGGCTATTTCTTTCCGATTTGGAAAGCTTAAATAAATATGCTGTGACCTGTGGAATGACGGGACTGAATTAACAGTGCGTTGCTCCCACCACGGTCATAACACAAGCACCAAGGTTTAGATGCCCTATTTTAAGCATACGTTGTGGAAAGATACCAAAAATGTATTGCGCTGTGGGTTTACTTTAGAACAATTTGGATCTATGCAAGTTTTTCAAGTTACTTTTTATTTAATATAAACTGTACAAATGAAAACCCATACTGTTGTATTGATAAATAATCATCAAAGCAATAGACAAGTGCAAAGAGGGTACTAAATGTCAATGTCCTAATTACGGTATTAAAAATTTGCACAGAAATGGGCGGCACAGTGGCGCAGTGGTTAGCACCGCAGCCTCACAGCTCCAGCGACCCGGGTTCAATTCTGGGTACTGCCTGTGTAGAGTTTGCAAGTTCTCCCTGTGTCTGTGTGGGTTTTTCTCCGGGTGCTCCGGTTTCCTCCCACAAGCCAAAAGACTTGCAGGTTGGTAGGTAAATTGGCCATTATAAATTGCCCCTAGTATAGGTAGGTGGTAGGGGAATATAGGGACAGGTGGGGATGTGGTAGGAATATGGGATTAGTGTAGGATTAGTATAAATGGGTGGTTGATGGTCAGCACAGACTTGGTGGGCCGAAGGGCCTGTTTCAGTGCTGTATCTCTAAACTAAAACTAAACTAAAATATCCTCGAGGAATCATAGTACCATAGATTGAGGCTATCTATCTTATTGTGACTGTGTCAGCTCTTTGATAGAGCTATCCAATTAATCACACTCCTCTGCTCTTCCTCCATAGTCCTGTAAGTCTATCCCTTCAAGTATTTTTACAACTCTCTTTTGAAGTTACTATTGAATCTGCTTCCATCTCCCTTTCAGGAAGTGCATTGCAGATCATAACAACTTGTTGTAAAAAAATGTTTCCTCACGTTGCCTCAGTTCTTTTGTCAATTACTTTAAAGCTGTGTCCCTTGGCTACCAACCTTTCTGTCACTGGAAACAGTTTCTCCCTATTTACTCTATCAAGACCATTCATGATTTTGAACACCACTATCAAATGTCCTGTTAACCTTCCCAGTTATGAGGAGACAACCCCAGCTTCTCCATTCTCTCCACATAACGGAAGTCCCTCATCCCTGGTAACATTCTAGTAAATCTCTTCAGCATCCTCTCTAAGGCTTTGACATCCTTCTTAAAGTATGTTGTTCAGAACTGGCCACAATAGTCCAACTGAGGCCTAACCGGCATTTTTTAAAGACTCAGCATAACTTCCTAGCTTTCGTACTCTATTAATAAAGCCAAGGATCTCATATGCTTTTTTAACATCTGTCTCAACTTGTCCTGCTATCCTCAAAGATTTGTGCAAATAAACCTCCACGTCTCTCTGTTCTTGCACCTCCTTTAAAATTGTACCATTTAGTTCAAACAGCCTCTTCTCATTCTTCCTACCAAAATATATCACTTCACACTTTTCTGCAGTAAATTTCTTCTGCCATGTGTCTGCCCATTTCACCAGTCTGTCTATGTCCTCCTGAAATTGATTACTATCCTTTTCATTGCTTACTACATTTCTGAATTTCGTGACATCTGCAAACTTTGAAATTATGTCCTGCATACCAAAGTCCAGGTCCTGGAGAATACCACTGTATAGCTTCCATTCTGAAAAACAACCGTTTACCACTACTGTCTTCTTCCTGTCCCTTAACCAATGTTGTATCCACACTGTCACTGCCCCTTTAATCCCCAGGCTTAGAATTTGCTAACAAGTAGGTAAAATAGTGGCATTCCTCTTTAACACCTCCAGGAGGCCATCCTGCCAAAGGTAAATGTGCAGTGTAGGTGTGATTCACTCCATTTTCCCTAACGTCTGCTCCAAACTTGGCCCATGTTATTACTAGTGCTCTATAAATAGCAGTATGAGCTGCAGAGTGGTAATCTGGAATAGTTACAGCACAGTGAAGTCTATTTTGGATTTCCTGTCTGAAGTTTGTAGAAAGTTTGGCTACAGTACAATGTTTAGTTGGTTCTTGCACTCGAGCTTCTCTGAAGACTTCTCCTAACAGTTTTTGTGAGTACTTGAGAAATAAAATTTCTGAAATGGGGTAATGGATATCGCACTAGGATTCGAATTGTCTATTCCTGTGCTAGGAAGAGTAGGAGGAGGAGGTGATGAAAGAGTCTAGATTGGAAGATCTTAGAGGAATGCATCAGAGAAGACATTTGTATCCAACACACATGCCAGCAGCTTCCTCAAACCTGCTCCTGCTCCTCTGCTGCAACTTCACCAGAAGTACAACGGAAACCCCGTTTGTGCGCATAAATGGTATTTCTGCCACACTTTGGGTGAAGTTATGGCAGTGAAGCAAAAACAGCTCTGGGGAAATTCTCAGAGATTTCCACTCCAGAGTGCTTACAGATCTTTCAATTTCAATGCACGTCAATGCTTTAGAAATGATTGTAGAGATAGAGTAACTACTGGCTAAAAACCTGCAGCCATTCAGCCACTCAAGCCTGTTCCATCATTCTATTAAATCATGGTTGATCTGTCCTCAGCTCATTTTACCTGCTTTCTTCCAGATCCCTTGATACTTATACCTCACAAAAATCTATTGATCTCGGTCTTTAAATTTTGAATTGATCCAGCATCCCCATTTTTTTGCTAAAGTGAATTCCAGAATTCCACCACTAATTGTTTGAAAAACCGCTTCTTAATTTCACCCCTAAATGACCTCATTCTAATTTTAAGATGTCTCCTTGTTTTGCAATCATTCACCAGAGGAAATAGTTTCTCCCTACCTACCTTATCGACTCCCTTAATCATTTTATACGCATCAATTAGCTTACCCCTCAACCTTCTAAAATCAAGGAATACAAAACAAGTTCAAGTAGCCTCATAATTTAACTCTTTAAGTCCTGAAAGAATTCTGGAGAATGTGCACTGTACCCTCCATATATCTTTCCTGAAGTGTGGTGCTTAAAACTGAATGCAGTATTCCAGATGGGGTCTGGCCAAGGCATTACTTCCTTACTTTTAAATTCCAACTTCCTTGGCATAAAATCCAACATTCTAGCCATGTTTTTGATTACTTTATATGTCTGTGCAGTAGCTTTTCATGATATATGTGCATGGACACCCAAATCCCTTTGCTCCTTCACAGCTAGCTCCAGCCTCTCAGCATTAAGAAAATATTTTGCTTTCTCTGTCCAAAACATAGAATTATCATGAGAGGTTAGAAGGTGAGTGAAGAGCCTGTCAGTGACTGAGAATATAGGTTGGCAACAATGCTTGGCTTATTCTTGGTAACCCTTGTTAGGTTTTTAAACTTCTTTCTCCATTGTGTGGCAGTGCCTGGATGGGGGAATATGCATAGACAACATTAGCTGCCTCCATAAAAGCAAAATACTGCAGATGCTGGAAATCTGAAATAAAAACAAGAAATGCTGGAAATACTCAGCAGGTCTGGCAGCATCTGTGGAGAGAGAAGCAGAGTTAATGTTTCAGGTCAGTTCTGTTGAAGGATCACTGACCTGAAACGTTAACTCTGCTTCTCTTTCCACAGATGCTGCCAGACCTGCTGAGTATTTCCAGCATTTCTTGTTTTTATTTTATTTTAGCTGCCTCCATCTTGATTCACCCTCTTATGTGGCTTCATGTCCTCAGTTTCAATGATCAATCCCTTCTCCTGCTGACTTCAGGCAGTAGCACCTGTGATATTCAATGAGACCTTGCTACTAATGACTTCTCCCACTCCTTACTCCCCAAGTCTGCTCCTACAGAACATTATTTCCATTTCTCTCCCTGCTGCTCAATAATTGATGTCCCCATTAACTAGCTGCAACTTTTTAAAAGCTCAATTTCCCACCTCCCAGTGGCAATAGCTGACTGAGCTGCAGCATTGCTGCTCCAAAGCTGTCCTGCATCAATAATGAGCTCATAATCTAGGCTGACACTCCATGTAGTAGTGAAGGAGTACTGTACTGTCAGTGTAGCAGCATTTGGATGAGACATTAAACCAAAGTCCCATTTACCCTCTCAGATGAGTGTAAAAGATCCTATTGAACTACTTGAAGAAAAGCAAGGGAGTTTTCCCGGAGCCCAGGCCAATATTTATCCCTCAACTAATATGACTTTTTTTATTCGTTTCATGGGATGTGGGCATTGCTGGTAAGGCCAGCATTTGCTGCCCATTGTTAATTGCCTTTGAGAAGGTGGTGCTGAGCCACCTTCTTGAACCAACTGGTGTGGGTAAACCCACAGTGCTGTTCAGGAGGGAATTCTAGGATTTTGATCCAGTGACATTGAAGGAACCACGATATATTTCCAAGTCAGAATGGTGGCTTGGAGGGGAACTTGACGATGGTGGTGTTCCCATGCGTCTGCTTCCCTTGTCCTTCTAGGTGGAAGAGGTTGCTGGTTGGAAGGTGCTGTTGAAGGAGGCTTGTGAGTTACTGCAGTGCATCTTGTAGATGGTACACACTGCTGCTAGACTGAAATAGATTATCTGGTAATTATTTCTGTACTGTTTGTGAGACCTTGCTTTGTGCAAACTGGCTGCCTTACATTGCAATACAGATTACATTTCTGAAGTGCTTCACTGGCTGTGAGGTGCTTTGGGACATCCTGAGGTTACAAAAGGTGTTGTGTAAATGCACGGGCAATTATTTTGGCCAATGGGTGAAATAAGGCACCAAATGTGTCTAATACTAATAAAACAAGCTTGTTTGAAAGATCGGATTTGGCTCACAATTTTGGTCCAATTGCAGATTATAATAATTTGAACCTGCTAAACAGAAATCTGGGAGGTTTAGTCCTCAAGTGCTGATTAGATGTAATTTTCATAGAACAGTATATGTAGTCTCCCTGCACCCACTTCCACTGAATGGGTTGTATTTAGTCATGTTGGTGGGACCCGTGTTGTCGGGCTGAAAAGGCGAGGGGGGAACGCCACCTTGGCCTTTCGGAGCACCCGCCTCCCGCACCACCCGGCACCGTTCAACAATCTCCATACCTTTAAGGACACAGATCTGCCTCCCAGAGCTGCCAGCCATTTAGAGGGCCAGCAGCTCAATAGTAACAACAGTGCCATTTGGAGTGATGGTCACTTCCAGTCCTACAGGAGGTCTGGGAGCTTCAGACCAGAGGTAAGTGAGGTGGGATCGCCGGAAATCCACCAGGCCCTGGTGATGGGGCGGGAAATGAGGGTGGGGGGGTTGTGTTACCAGAGATGTGGCCTTTTCCGCTGGGGGCCCTCAATGGGCTACAGATTGCCCACAGAGGAGAGTGCCCCACACTTCAAAGGTCTGCAGGGAGGATGCCTGGTTTCACTGGGTGGAGGCAACCCCCATCCCTCCCCCCTGCCACCACCACCCCCCCGCTGGTTTAATGCTAGTGGCAGTGGGAAGAGCCTTTAAGTAACTACTGATTGGCCACTTAAGGGCCTCAATTGACCTCTGAGTAGGAAGGCCATCTTCAGCCTTTCCTGCCACCGAATTAATCATGCTGTGACAGGAAGGTGATAGGCCCTCCACCCTCCACCTTCCATCGCAATTCTATGGGCCCCCCCCCACTCCACCCACCTCTTAGCCTATCTCCAGGGGACCCATTAAATTCTGCCCAAGGTGTGCAATGCTCTGGCTGGCGCAAGGCAGCACTGGTTCTCAGACGCAGCATTGGACCTTCTGGTGGAGGAGGTCCAGAACAGAAGGAATGTCCTGTACCCGCAGCAGGAAAGGATGTCACCTCATCCTCCTGTCCCTGTGGTGTTTTTCTGCCTGGCCTCATGTCCTCCTCCCATTCCTCACCCATACTTGGGACACCTAGCAAGATGCCCATGGCCAAGCACTCCTTTTCTCCTGGTGAATCTTTTAAGCTGTCCAATAAGGTAAAGCAGCACAGCACTTACTCTTTTAAGGTGAAGTCCTGAGAGAATTTCCAGAATAAATGTTCTTCGACTGTTGGCAAAGTCTTGGCAAAGTGTCCCAGAAAATCCCCCAATGTGTTTCAGATGTCTTCTTCACAGCTCCAGCAACCATGGCCATGAACTGGTGAGTATCCCTTTAAGTGGTGCTTGAAATCAGCATCAATGACATGGTTACTCCCAAATAGTGGGCCACTCTTAGGAGAGGGGAATTAGTTGATGTGCTAGCCACCAAAATGCTATGCAGCCTCTTTAATGAACCCAGCAGGCATTTTAAGTGGCAATCAGCTTTTAACAAGCCCCTGGGTGGCTGTTCCTATCACTGGCTTCAACTCCTTTACCGAGGTGGCATCTTGCATTAAATGTGAGTTAAACCAGCATTTCAGCTCAAGATTCCATCTTGGCCACCTTTTTATCTCTTTAGCAGCTAAAAAATTCAGTGAAAATCGTCTTTCTGTCTAGAAAAAATCGCCATTCGTGGTCGTTACTGAGCCCACCAACAAACACAAATTCCCCTCACTGCCGCGCTTACAAGAGTGATAATGGAAAACTGAGCTGAATCCATCCTTGGATATGGTACGGAAATATTAAAACTATTTTTCTATGGGTTAACTGAGAGAATCCATTTTCCAGTGGATTTTTACTGCTTGGACCAGGAGCCCAGTGACTGGGGTTCAGTCGCCATCTTGACAGCATTAGTTTGCAAGTTTTCAAGTTGATAAACATACTTTAACAAAAGGACCACAGGAACATTGCTGTTTCCCCCAATCCAAGTCAGACCATCGGCCACGTATTAAAATTTTTGCCCTGAGCGATCCATTCCTAATGGCATCACAACCATTCACACTGCATCAGTTGAAGCCATTGAATGGATCGTTAACCTCGACATCATATATGGGTTAATTAACCTATTGGCCTTCATTTATTTTCCCCGTACTGCACTATTCAGTTCACAGTGTTGCCCTGTGTAATACACAGCTTAATTCATCCAGTCTGTAGCTAGAATTGTGCTACATATGTCCAATAATGCATGAAGTCTAAAGGATATTTCAAGGTGTCATATCTTTATTAAAATGCTATTTTCTAAGGACAGTCCCACGGAAATGAATTACTATATATACAAGAGTGGAGTTTAGACCAATACCGTCTGAATATAGTGAACAAAAGATAACCTAAAAAGTGCACCTTTATATTTGTTGACACAAACCTTATCATGGACTTCAGATGAAAATAATAAAGTATGTTCCAAAGGAATTTTGCTGCCAACTTCAATGTTGGATTTTTATGACAAGAAAATAATTAATTTATGCCAAATGCAATGTTTACTTACAATCACTGACAGATGCCCTTTTGGAATTACAATTGCTCTTGGCATAAAATAATTATTTTAGTTGTCAAACTAAGAGATGGATGAAGTGTCAAGAGCTGTTACATATTGTGAATGAGAATTGAGTCTCCCCTGCATGATGCTTGCCTTAACAGACCTGTGGAGCATATATTATACTGCAGGGATCTCAAAGGGTGATAGTGTAGAATGGATAATACAGGCTTGTTTACCCATTGTACAACTTTCTTGATTTTCATTTCCATTGAAGTCAATGTATAACACACTTAACATAGGAAAGCAACCCAAGGCAGTTTAAGGAACATATTCAGACAACATTGATCCCAAGCTGAAGAGGGAGACATTAGGACAGTTGACTAAATGCCTACTCAAACAAAGGCTATTAAAGTAGGAAAGAGATGTGAAAAGGTGGAGGGAATTCCAGAGCCTAGGGCCTGGACAGCTGAATGCGCAGCCTCTAATGGTGAAGTGAAGAGAGTGAGGGGCACACAACTGGCCAGAATAGGAGACCTGCAGAGTTTTTGGAGGGTTGTAGAGTTGGAAGAGTTTAAAGATATAGGAAGGGATGAGGCTGTGGAGGGATTGAACACGGGGATGAGAATTGTAAAATTGACACATTGGTGGACTGGGAAGCAAAATATGAGCACAGTGGGGATGATGGGCTAATAAGACATAGTGTGGGCTAGCATACAGGCTGCAGAATGTTTGACGAACTAAAGGCGAGTGGAAGATGGGAGGTCATTGGGATAGTTCAGTCTGCAGGTAACAAAAGCAAGAATAAGGCTGAGGAATGGAAGGAGACAAATTGTGTTACAGATATGGAAGTAGGCAATCCTTGGGATTGAAAGGATTTAGAGTCATAAATTCAGCTTAGGTTCAGATAGGAAGCTGAGGTCATGAACAGTCTGGTTGTGCCTGAGACAGTGACCAGAAAGGATGATAGAATCGATGGTGAGGGTTTTGTTGTGGAGCTAATGACAATGATATTGGCCTTCCCCATGTTTAATTGGAAGAAATTACTGCTCAGCCAGAACTGGATGTTGGACACGCAATCTGACAACACAGAGGAAGCGCAGGGGTTGAGGGATGTGGTGGTGAGATAAAGCTGGTTGTTAGCAAAATCAAGTGAGGGTAGTCCCACTCATCTGGACAACAGAAGAGAGGCTTTGGAGGAGGATGGTGCGCTTAACCATGCTGGCTGCCAACAGGCTGAGAAGAAATAGGAGGAATAGTGCACCTCAGTCACAGAGGTTATAATTTGTGACTTTGATAAGGGCTGTTTCAGTCCTGTGGCAGGAGCAGAGGGTGGAGGGGTTCAGACATGGAGCTGAAGAAAAGATGTGACAGAGTTGTGAGGCGATTCAAAGCACTGAACTACTGGAAAGGTCAAGTGAAGAGGGTTTCATACTTCATTAGTTAAAATTCACATTCTAATTGCCTCTTCACTATTACCATAAAACTAGATCTTTGAAACAATCCATTCAATGTTCACAAAACAAAAAGCAAAGCCGCATCTCTTAGATGTATGTGTACTGCTCTGCCTGAAGCTGCAGTCCTATTGTTCACATACATGGTCTTGAAAATGACTGATGGAAGTGCCTCTTTCAACTAAACAATCTTGTTTATTATGTCAACTCACTTCAGAAAAAAGATCTTTTCTCAGGTGATGGGTGCAGTGTTTATTGACTCTACCAATGTATGAACAATGTCGACCCATATATCAATATAAAATCTGAGACTATTGTTTTCAGTCACAGAAAGTACAGAAGAGAGAACAAGAGAGGAAAAGTAAAAGTAAAAAGGAACAAAATTACAGGAGAAAGGAAGAGAAACTGTGAAAGAAAGAGAAGATGCGGGAGAAAGTGCTTTGAAAGAGAAAGGTTGAATTTTGAAAAGCTTCCCTGTGTCAGCTTTTTGAAAGAGCTGTTCAATTAGTCCAACAAATAAAGAGTTGTGCTGTTCAATTCATTTCATATGTAGCTGAAACTACTTCTCTTCATTCCATACAATTATAAACCTTGATTTCAGGGATTAATTTATTGATAGCCCCTGATCTGAAGGTGGTAGCTCATGTTAGGATGCGTTGTCACAGTCAGTCATAGCTCATCAGTACCAGGCAGCCATTTTCATCGATTAGCCTTTGCAATGAACAAAGAAGGGAAAAGAAATAGGCTGCGTTTGCTGACAATGCAACTACTAGGTGGCGCAGTACTTGCACATGCACAAATGCAGCCTCATGCATTGTAACGTCACTGCCTGCGATGTTTTTGGCAGGTGCCAGTAGCAAAGATGGCACTGCTCAATTTATCACAAAATCAAACACAGATGAAACCAAAATGGCCACTTCTGGTCCCCGCTCCTGCTCCCCGCAACGGTTGTTTAATGAATTTTATTGACAATTATTTCAGGACGCAAACACAAATTTTAAACAAGTGACATGTTAAAAAGAGATTTGTAACATTTTGGAAGTTGGAACAGGTAAATCCTGGGAGCTCATGTTCAGCATGAGCACCGGCAGAGAGCTACTTCTGTGTTGTAATAAGAGCTACATCAACAACTTGATTCAGCTGTGTTTAGACTTGAGCTCCAGCATAGCTGCATGTGCGGGATTGTGTGTGCAATTCAACAGAATCTGTGGCCTTGCCCCTTCTTCCCCCTCGGCCGTTCACTCTCCTGCTCCCTCCCGCTCACAGTCTCCCTCCCCTCCCCTGCCTATCTTGTCACTCTCTCTCTTCCATGCTTCCCCTGTGCGGGGAAAAAAGGTTGCAATCGCAGGAGGGAGCACGGACCAGAAGTGGGAGAGAGCGGGGACTAGAAGCGAGAGGGAGCGTGGACCAGAAGCGGGAGAGAGCAGGGACCAGAAGCAGGAGGGAGCCGTGTGGGGCGAAGTGGCGAGGTCGGGAGTGATGTGTGATGAATGATGTTTTTGCAGCATGCGCGGATTAGTCGTGGCAAGCCCGGCGGTGACGTAGGCTGCACATGCACAGCACCATACTGGCAGCAAGCATCTGTTCTGCGCATGTGAAAATCTGGGAGTGCTCTGATGACGTCGCGGGGTGGGGGGGGTGGTGCGGCTGCATTGTCAGAAGTCACTTTGAAAGAAATATGAAGGATGGAGCAATCAGGGTATGTCTAGATTCGAGGCGTACAAACCTCTCCCTAAAGAGATGCCCCACAACATTCCGAAGTCAGAGGAATTGAATCCCAAGTTCCCAGGAGCCAAATTCTTCTCCAAGTTGGATGCTAAACATGGATATTGGCCAGTACACCTAGCTAAGGAATCTCAAGAAGTTACCATCTTCAGGATACCATTTGGAAGATATTGCTTCCAGAGACTACCCTTCAGCTTATCTGTCAGTCAAGATCTATTTCAGCAACATATGGACAGAATTATAGAAAATGTGCCTGGATGTATATGAATTGCCCATGATATTGCAATAATTGGCAAAACCAAAGAAGAACATGATCGAAATCTCCATTCACTGATGGCAGTAGCTCATCATGAAGGGCTCGTTTTCAACAGCAAGAAGTGCCAGGTGAATGTGAGTCAGATCAATTTCTTTGGCTCCATTTAGTCAGGTTGTGGAATCCGTCCTGACCCAGGCAAAGTCGAAGATGTAAGGCGTATGCCTAGCCCACAAGACAAGGAAGATCTACAGAAATGTTTTGGATTTTTCAACTTCTTGGCACCATACATTCAAAATTTTTCTGACAAGGCATCATCGCTGAGAGAGCTCTTAAAGAAAGACGTGCCATTTGTATGGTAGGAGGACCATCAGCATGTGGCTGAGTCTCTCAAACAAGCATTGTCAGCAGAAATCTGTACCCTGCAGTACTATGATCCACAGAAGAAGACAATCCTGGAAGTCGATGCCTCACAGAAAGGGAAAGGTGCGTCCATCCTACAGGATGGCAAACCAATTGGATTTGGGTCCAAATGTTTGTCCTCAGCACAGTCCAATTCCTCAAACATAGAGTGTGAAACACTTGCTCTGGTGTTTGGGATCGCAAGATTCCACACCTACCTATTCAGTAAACAGTTTACTGTGGAAACTGACCACAAATCACTGGAGATGATCTGGTGCAAGTCATTGACAAGCGCACCACCTCAACTACAGCAACTCTTAGTGAAAGTACAGGGGTACAACTTTGATGTCTGCTACAAACCAGCTACCAAAATGGTCATACGCTGAGCAGATTGCCAAACCTGAACAAGAATGAAGAAGTTCCACTGGATCTACAAGTAGACTGCATGGACATCGAGGTGGAAGATGTGCTCAAAATCAATTTATTGCACTTTGGTCAGCACAAATGTGACCAACGACAATCAGAAACAGCAAATGACCCACAACTGGAGGCACTGTGGAGAGTCATCATAGAAGGTTGGCCTGCCATGGTAAAGGAGGTGCCAGAAACCCTTAGATGATTTTGGCCTTACAGAGATGAACTCGGTATCTCAAGAGGCATCACCTTCAAAGGAAAACAAGTGATTGTGCCCAAAGCTCTCTGACAGGACATCTTGTCACAACTTCACCAAGGCCATATGGGCATAAACCGAACAAGACGACTGGCATGAGACACTGTTTACTGGCCAGGGATCAAGAGTGACATCGATAGGTTAATGAGGATGTGTGAGGCATGCCAGAGCCACCAGCCACAATGTAAAGAACCTCTACACCCTCACAAGAGTCCCTTGGTCCAAAAATCGCCACAGACCTTTTTTTCGTTAATGGAGACGGCTTTATCTTAGTCACTGATTATTTCTCCCAATTTCCAATTGGCAGACAGGTAAAAGAGACTTCAAGCGCGGTCGTCGCAGACACTTTGAGTGCCATATTCAGTTTATTCGGTGCACCTGAAGAAATCATTTCTGACAACGGGACACAGTATAGGGGCAAACCTTTCAGGGATATGTGTGCCAAATGCGCCACCATGTGATGTCCTCATTACATTACCCCATGGCTAATGGTCTTGTCGAGGGAATGGTTCGCACAGTCAAGTCAGTTATCCTGAAGTGTAGAACAATGAAACAAGATTTTTGTGTTGCTATGCTCCACCTCAGAGCTACACCTATGGATATGGGCTTATTGTCACCAGCAAAGACCATGTTTGGCAGACAAGCGCAGATGACTGTGCCAAGCCATCATCTGTCCAAATTCTCCAAGATGCAGGAGACACTGCTCAGAAAACATGGGAGAATGAAGATGGTGCAAGACCAACACGCAGGGGCAGAGCTACCTCAGCTACACGTAGGACTAAAGGTCAGGATTATACACCCCACAATGAAAACATGGTTACCTGCAGAGGTATCCAAAGTATGCAGTGAGCCTAGGTCATACGAGATTACAACATCTAGTGGAGCAGTGTTGAGAAGAAACCGAAGCCAATTAAGAGAAATGTGCAATACTCCAATTGCGCACAGCAGACTCGAAAGAACACACTCCAACGATGAGGGTGTGACAGAACAACAGGATAACAGCCAACACGTTGACAACATGCCTGAAAATCCAACACAACCAAGGGTGAAATCCACATCCCCAGAAAGTTATACCATACTAGATCTGGAAGTGTTGTCAAACCACTGAAACAATATATGGACTCTTAAGCTTCTACACTTGTAAATTTCATGATCTATATCCCGCATAACTAATTTTGATGTTATCTAATTTTATGTATTTTTACTTTTAGCATACAAGACTTATCTTTGGAAAAAAAGGGGATGTTGTATGATTACCTCTAACAGTGATGTAATGAGCTCAATATCAGGATGTAGTCATGTGACTACAAGCCAGAGTCACTCTGCAAACACCCAGAGGCAGGTTTTATAAATAATTTGCTCTGTACTGTATATAATAGTTTAGCTGTTAATAAACCCGTTTGTGATATTCAACGAACTGGACTCCACATATCTCATTTATGTTGCATCAGAGAACATAAAGAACCCTTTACATGCTGCAGTGCAAAACTGGTAAAAAAGAATTGGAAGCCGCTTTACACACCATCTGATTTCCTGGAAAAGAAAATAGCCGGGATGTACAATGGGCGGCTGACCTGTTATTGCCTGCTTTGCACTACCATCAATGCCAAAGTTCATTCCCCATGGGCCCTTCAATGTTTACCCTATCCATTAGACAGTGTGATATCACGCACCACCCTCCACAACCTCTGGGGGAGCGAGGCAACTAGGAACCTCTGGCTAAAACCTCAGGGAGTTCCCCCAATCCTTTAAAGGTAATGAAGCAAGCTTCAGGAGATCATAGTTACCCATAACAGATCAAGTTGGTAATTCACATCCCACACCTACATTACCCGATTTCCTTAAGGATGTAAAGTTACGCAGGGCTGGAAATAACCATTAAGTATTGCATTCACACTAAACCTGACCCTGTCGCCATCTGACAGTCTGACTCATACACTTCTAGCAGATACAGCAATCAGGAACCCAACAGTTTTTCCTCCCTCATCCAGGAGTTCTGAAGGTCCTTATTACTCCCCAAGCTGAGATCGACTAACTCAGTACAAACTTGACAATTAGAAACAGGAAACTATCTGATTTGAATGCCATAGTACAATAAGATATGGTGTATTTATGTATTGAGCCACCAAGTGAGCCAGTATTATCATGTTTAATCAATTATTACAAGACTGCGACATGATTAAAGACAAGGAAAAAGTTGCATTTATATGGGGCATTTCATGTCCATAAAATGTCCACAAGCACTTTGTAACCAACATAGTTAAATGCAGCAGACAACATAGGAACAGAGAAACAGGGGTAAGCCATTCAGTCCTTTGAGCCTTTTCTGCCATTCAGTTAGATCATAGCTGATCTTTACCACAACTCTATTTACCCATCTTTGTTCTGTATCCCTTCATACCCTTACCAAACAAAAATCAGTTGATCTCGGTCTTGAAAATGTTCACAGTAAGGTCTGACAAAGATCAAATAAGATAAAGAACCAGTTACTCTGTTTTGGTGATGTTGCTCAAGGGATTAATGTTGACCAGGATATCAGGACTACTTTCTGCTGTTCTTTGAAAAAAGTGCCAATGGGAATTTTTACATCCATTGGATGTATAGGAAAATATGGCCTTGGTGTAATGTCCAAAGGACAGCACCTACAACAATGGAGAATTTCTTCTGTACTGCACTGAAATGTCTGTTAGACTATTCATTCAAGTCTCCAGAAGAGATTTAATTAAACTTCTTCTCACTTAGTGGTGAGGGTGAGCCATGTTAGCACGTATTACTTTACTGATCAATGGCCAAGGCATTGCATAGGTAAGTTGGACAATATGGTCTCCTTCTTAACTATCTCAACATATTGCTCTTTCCTTCTCTGTGTCTCCCCTTTTTCTTTTTTTTATTTCCCTCTGTTTCTCTTCCCTTAACTCTTCTTTTGGCTCCTCTCTCTTTTTTCCTTCTTTCTTTTTAGATAGCAAATGTTAGATGGTCTGGAAGAGATGACAGGAAAATGAGCTACAAATGGCTACGGTTTGCCTTTGGGACAAGGATTTATATCCTTTCTATCCTTCCTGTCCCTTGATCTGTAATCACTCACCTCAACCTTACTCACTCAATGGTAGGTCCTGAGAGGGCAATGTTTCCCTCATCCTCAATCTCATTCCCATTCCCCCCTCTTTTTCTATATGTTTCCATTAAAGAGTCTTTTCTTTTGTTTTCAAAATTCAAACTTTGAAAAATAATCAAATTAACATGAGGAGAGAAACTGTCTGCTTTTTCTCTCCATTTATGTCTTTATGGGCTGTAATAATGGGCTCTTTAAATTTGGCAGCAGCCCCATTTCTTATTAAAAGTGCACAGTCCGCCACTGGAAGAATGATCATTGATATTTGTACCACTTACGTGGCTCATCAGCACCTTGATGACTGCGTTTTTTTCTATGTCACTAACAAAATCACAAGCTTTAAACCACTTGTTTCTGTGATTTTGTTAATGGCTCATATGTTTCAATGCAACATTGGCACTTTTCCCATTTTTCCTTGAACAAGGGAAATTACATCTCCAAGTTATTATGATATTGCATTGTAGTCGCATAGTATACAACATTCTGATACAAGACAAACAGCTTAATGCGCTTTTGATTAATTGAAGCTTCATTTGTAGCAAATTCTGTAAGGTACTGGGTGTCAGAATGTGTTACAGCATCGTCCTTATATATTCGGGTCTCAATTCAAATCCAGCCTGGATAAATTGATAGCTTTATCCTTTTTGCCAGCTGCAAGGGTTTTAATTGGATTGAGTTTGGACAGTTTCAACCAAAAACAACATAACATATCCCGTAATTCAGCATAAATAGGCACTCTACCCAGAGAGACTGGACTCTTGATTGGTGTGAAGTTTAAAAACAAAACACTGGTGCTGTGGGGGGTCCTCTTCTAAGATTGCAAAAGACTTTTGACATGAATTTCATCTCGTGATGGTGGCCTAGTGCTGTTTTACTGGGGCACAGTGTGTTGTCAGCCACTTTTGGTTGAGAAGGACACCGGAAGGCTGTGAAGGAGATGTCCTGATGTCACCTGGCCCAACCGGCTCATGTGATGCCAAGATACCTAATCTCGACCACGTGGGTCCAGGCCACGAAATCGTGAGTGATACTTTAACATTCTGAGCTGCAAGATGGGCTCTGCAGTGCAGTCGATAAAGGTCCAGGCACACAAATTGCAGGTAAGGTAATTTTTAAGAACTTATGCAATTGCAAAGTGTCTGGAGGTACTCTAGAGTGTTTTTGGAAGTATGGTGAGTTCTTGGATTTGCCAGAGTGTTGCTGTATCCTCACAGGGGGGAGAGAGGATTTGGTGACCCATCCATAGAAAGGCTGTAACAGGTATGGGGACAGCAATGGCAGTGGGCTAGATTTTAAGAGCCCACTGCCGATCTTGGCGGCGGGCGAAAAAATGGCCGCTCACATGTGAGCAGAGCAGGACCTCCACGATCTCCCACGCGGCGGCTCATTTAAATAGCCAGGACGGCCCCTCCCACCACTCACGTGGAGTGGGCGGACTGTCCGACGCAGGCAATGGTGTCAGCTGCCTGTGTGCAGGCGCTGGCACTAATTTTAAAGGGCAGCCAGCCCTGATGGTCAATTTGAATTATTAAAGCAGTATCCCCCCCAAAATCTACCAAATAAAATTCTAACGCCCCTTTCCCACCACCCCCCCAATAACAATTACATTAACTATCTGCCCTTACCCCACCAAAACACTTACCTTTCAAATCTGACCTTTCCCCCCACAGACTGTACAAAGTTTAAAGTTCATTGCTTCCCACCATCCCCTATACCCATTACGTTTATTTGACCCCCATCCTCCCTCCACACACTAAAAAGCTTAACTCTCCCCCCTCCCCACCAGTGTTACACTGGCTTTCCCCAGATGAGGAAGTGAAGGTGCAGAAGTGCCAGCTGTCGCACTGAAGATTGCGGCAGGCCCGGAAGATTGGAGGTGAGTGCATTTAAATTTATTCATTTGATTGATTTACATACTGAAATTCAGGTCCTGCCGCCCAACAGTGGGGTGGGGGTGGGGTGGGGAGGGGAGCACAAGGGTGCCGCGCTGCTGCCAGGAGGATCAGGCCGGGCACTCCCAGCGTCGAGCTCTGTGCCGGGCCTCTGCCGGAACCATCTTCTGATACCCCCACCACGGAGCCCAACGTTGGAGGCTTGGTAAAATCCAGCTCACTGCCTCGGGGTCTGCAGCACAACAGCGAGAGGGAACAGAGGCTATGGAGAAGGCAAGCTCTGCGCCATGTCCTCTGCAAACTTGGAGCCAGACTGCTCCATGCACCTTGTGAAAGACCAACCAATGCACCTGGAATCTTGGTGTGTATGATCTTCAGCACTCTTTTGTATGCTGCCGCATCGAGGTCCTCATCTGATTCCACTTTAGCAGAACCCGTCTGGTAAACAAACAATCCTTTCCCCCTGGTCTGGCTTCAGCCCACTCGTGTCCAGATAACTCACCATGAGCTGATTCCAGCTCTATATTTGCGTCCAAGTTACATGTAGTGCCAGTATCTGACTCGGTAGCTGCGAGTATCAGATTAAGTAGCAGGGACGATTCATCAGTGCTGTGCTGTTGCTCGCTCTCTTCCTCCTTAAGCTGCTGTGGTGGCAGTTCTGAAAGCAGGAAATCAGAAAGGGAAGGTTGGAGTGAGGGAAGCGGGAGTGGGATGGGAAGTAAGATGTTCGTGGTTACACCATCAGCAACTTGCTCATCAAGCCAGATATCAGCATGAGGGTGTGCTGGGACTTGAGAAGAGTAATAAGATAGCAATTTACCGTCATCATCACCGTTCCCAGTGACACCGGATGCCAATGGATCCATCGCAGTTGGTCCCATGATGCTGAGAGACATCTCCTCTGTGGGCTCAGAAGATGCAAACATCCTTGTCCTGTGCTGTTTCTGCTCTGCTCCCTTTTATTGTGCGCCACATTTCCCATACAAGAGAGAGGGCAGAATGTTAATGTTTGTGCAGCACTGTGCTAGAGTAATTTTCCTGCCATAGATGAACAGCTGGAAGTATGTGGAGCCAGTGAGAGGGGGGTGCGAGGTTGGCAGCATTGATAGATGTGTGAGGATGAGGTGGAGAATCTGTATGTTAGGTGATTGTCCTGAGTTCCAGGGAGTGCTGATTGGTGAGTAATGGGGGTTTGGTGCATTGAACAACGTGAGAGGTTGGAGATGCAGTGAGTAGGAAATGTTACATGAAGATGCATTCACTGATGGTGATCACCCGGAAAGGTCATTAAACTTCTTGTGGCACTACTGTCAGGCCTTGAGGGGCAGACTCTGGGAGTTGCCTTCCCTGGGCACCTGCTCTCACTTCTTCTGAGGCGAGTCCTTGATGACCTCCTGGTCCCCAATGGAATCATGATATTTCTCCAACTCACCTCCATCACTAATGCCTCCAGTGCCACATGCATCATCCTGGAACTCTCTCTCTCTCTGGCCTCATTTTCCATTTTCGATGTTTTACAATCCAGGGAAATTAT
This sequence comes from Heterodontus francisci, assembly GCF_036365525.1. Classification (NCBI taxonomy): domain Eukaryota; kingdom Metazoa; phylum Chordata; class Chondrichthyes; order Heterodontiformes; family Heterodontidae; genus Heterodontus; species Heterodontus francisci. Next base: position 54,556,792 of record NC_090394.1, read on the forward strand.
TCGGTGCAGCTTCCCTTTAAGAGGGACACACTGCCTTTAAGAAGAGCACAACGCTGATTGGTCCCTTGCTGTTTGCAGAGGCAGCCGGCAACATGAAGAGGCAGCCAGCAGCAAGGATGATGTGCCGCCCCATGCTATAATCGTGGTATTGGAGAGCACCAAATGTGCATGCTGCCCACCTCTAATGGAATCAGCACAGGTAGGTCACGACCCGTAATCCCCACACCCAAAAAGAACAGGGCAGATGAATTTTTAGCCTTTGAGGAGAATTTTATCCTGCTACACTTGGGAGTGGTTGATGCTAATGTTATGTACCTTTCATTGCAGCAGCTTTTTCGGGAGCAGAGTGTGAGCGAGTGAGCAGCTGGGAAGGTCAGTTTGAAAGTAAATTTAATTTCCTTTTGTTTTTCGGCGGAGGCCAGGGGGCTGCTGGGTAAGTAAAACACTATATATTTGGGCGGTTTAAAATAACTTTCCTTTCAGTGCAGCAGCTTTTTCGGGAGCAGAGTGTGAGCGAGTGAGCAGCTGGGAAGGTCAGTTTGAAAGTAAATTTAATTTCCTTTTGTTTTTCGGCGGAGGCCAGGGGGCTGCTGGGTAAGTAAAACACTATATATTTGGGCGGTTTCTGAACCCGAGACACCACACTTGTAGTGTCTCCCACCCGCCCTCCTGCTCTAACCAAAAAAAAAGGACTCGGTGGGGTGTTTATAAGGTAAGGCTTTTTCGATTTCTCTGGTTTTATTGTGATTGGTAAAAACTTTTCGTTCCTTTTTCATTTAACTAAGTTTAAACTTAAGATTAAAAATGGCAGGAGATCTCAGACCCGTATCATGCTCCTCTTGCTCAATGTGGGAGCTCAGGGACATGGCTGATGACCCTGACTCCTTCACGTGCAGGAAGTGTGTCCAACTGCAGCTCTTGTTAGACCGCATGACGGCTCTCGAGCTGCGGATGGACTCACTTTGGAGCATGCGCGATGCTGAGGAGGTCGTGGATAGCACGTTTAGTGAATTGGTCACACCGCAGATTAGGATTGCTGAGGGAGAAAGGGAATGGGTGACCAAAAGGCAGAGAAAGAGCAGGAAGGCAGCGCAGGAGTCCCCTGCGGTCATCTCCCTCCAAAACAAGTATACCGTTTTGGATACTGTTGAGGGAGATGGCTCACCAGGGGAAGGCAGCAGTAGCCAGGTCCATGGCACCGTGGCTGGCTCTGCTGTTCAGAAGGGCGGGAAAAAGAGTGGAAGGGCTATAGTCATAGGGGATTCGATTGTAAGGGGAGTAGATAGGCGGTTCTGTGGTCGAAAACGAGGCTCCCGAATGGTATGTTGCCTCCCAGGTGCACGGGTCAGGGACGTCTCAGATCGGCTGCAGGACATTCTAAAGGGGGAGGGTGAACAGCCAGTTGTCATTGTGCACATAGGCACTAATGATATAGGTAAAAAACGGGATGAGGTCCGACAAGCAGAGTTTAGGGAGTTAGGAGCCAAGTTAAAAAGTAGGACCTCAGAGGTAGTAATCTCAGGATTACTACCAGTGCCACGTGATAGTCAGAGTAAAAATGAAAGAATAGTCAGGATGAATGCGTGGCTTGAGAGATGGTGCAGGAAGGAGGGGTTCAGATTTTTGGGACATTGGGACCGGTTCTGGGGGAGGTGGGACTATTACAAATTGGACGGTCTACACCTGGGCCGGACTGGAACCAATGTCCTTGGAGGTGCTTTTGCTAACGCTGTTGGGGAGGGTTTAAACTAATGTGGCAGGGGGATGGGAACCAATTGAGGTCAGTTGACAGTAAGGAGGTAGTAACAAAAGCCTGTAAGGAACTAGATAATGAAGTCAGTGTGACTAAGGGGAAGAGCAGGCAGGGAGCAGATGATGAATATAAAGGGACTGGTGGTCTGAGGTGCATTTGTTTTAATGCAAGAAGTGTAGTAGGTAAGGCAGATGAACTTAGGGCTTGGATTAGTACCTGGGAGTATGATGTTATTGCTATTACTGAGACTTGGTTGAGGGAAGGGCATGATTGGCAACTAAATATCCCAGGATATCGATGCTTCAGGCGGGATAGAGAGGGAGGTAAAAGGGGTGGAGGAGTTGCATTACTGGTCAAAGAGGATATCACAGCTGTGCTGAAGGAGGGCACTATGGAGGACTCGAGCAGTGAGGCAATATGGACAGAACTCAGAAATAGGAAGGGTGCGGTAACAATGTTGGGGCTGTACTACAGGCCTCCCAACAGCGAGCGTGAGATAGAGGTACAAATATGTAAACAGATTATGGAAAGATGTAGGAGCAACAGGGTGGTGGTGATAGGAGATTTTAATTTTCCCAACATTGACTGGGATTCGCTTAGTGTTAGAGGTCCAGATGGAGCAGAATTTGTAAGGAGCATCCAGGAGGGTTTTCTAGAGCAGTATGTAAATAGTCCAACTCGGGAAGGGGCCATACTGGACCTGGTGTTGGGGAATGAGCCCGGCCAGGTTGTTGAAGTTTCAGTAGGGGACTACTTTGGGAATAGTGATCACAATTCCGTAAGCTTGAAAATACTCATGGACAAAGACGAGAGTGGTCCTAAAGGAAGAGTGCTAAATTGGGGGAAGGCCAACTATACCAAAATTCGGCAGGAGCTGGGAAATGTAGATTGGGAGCAGCTGTTTGAAGGTAAATCCACATGTGATATGTGGGAGGCTTTTAAAGAGAGGTTGATTAGCGTGCAGGAGAGACATGTTCCTGTGAAAATGAGGGATAGAAATGGCAAGATTAGGGAACCATGGATGACAGGTGAAATTGTGAGACTAGCTAAGAGGAAAAAGGAAGCATACATAAGGTCTAGGCGGCTGATGAAAGACGAAGCTTTGAAAGAATATCGGGAATGTAGGACCAATCTGAAACGAGGAATTAAGAGGGCTAAAAGGGGTCATGAAATATCTTTAGCAAACAGGGTTAAGGAAAATCCCAAAGCCTTTTATTCATATATAAGGAGAAAGAGGGTAACTAGAGAAAGGATTGGCCCACTAAAGGACAAAGGAGGAATGTTATGCTTGGACTCAGAGAAAATGGGTGAGATTCTAAACGAGTACTTTGCATCGGTATTCACCGAGGAGAGGGACATGACGGATGTTGAGGTTAGGAACAGATGTTTGATTACTCTAGGTCAAGTCGGCATAAGGAGGGAGGAAGTGTTGGGTATTCTAAAGGGCATTAAGGTGGACAAGTCCCCAGGTCCGGATGGGATCTATCCCAGGTTACTGAGGGAAGCGAGAGAGGAAATAGCTGGGGCCTTAACAGATATCTTTGCAGCATCCTTAAACACGGGTGAGGTCCCGGAGGACTGGATAATTGCTAATGTTGTCCCCTTGTTTAAGAAGGGTAGCAGGGATAATCCAGGTAATTATAGACCGGTGAGCCTGACGTCAGTGGTAGGGAAGCTGCTGGAGAAGATACTGAGGGATAGGATCTATTCCCATTTGGAAGAAAATGGGCTCATCAGTGATAGGCAACATGGTTTTGTGCAGGGAAGGTCATGTCTTACCAACTTAATAGAATTCTTTGAGGAAGTGACAAAGTTGATTGATGAGGGAAGGGCTGTCGATGTCATATACATGGACTTCAGTAAGGCGTTTGATAAGGTTCCCCATGGCAGGCTGATGGAGAAAGTGAAGGCGCTTGGGGTCCGAGGTGTACTAGCTAGATGGATAAAGAACTGGCTGGGCAACAGGAGACAGAGAGTAGCAGTAGAAGGGAGTTTCTCAAAATGGAGACGTGTGACCAGTGGTGTTCCACAGGGATCCGTGCTGGGACCACTGTTGTTTGTGATATACATTAATGATTTGGAGGAAAGTATAGGTGGACTGATTAGCAAGTTTGCAGACGACACTAAGATTGGTGGAGTAGCAGATACTGAAGGGGACTGTCAGAGAATACAGCAGAATATAGATAGATTGGAGAGTTGGGCAGAGAAATGGCAGATGGAGTTCAATCAGGGCAAATGCGAGGTGATGCATTTTGGAAGATCCAATTCAAGAGTGAACTATACAGTAAATGGAAAAGTCCTGGGGAAAATTGATGTCCAGAGAGATTTGGGTGTTCAGGTCCACTGTTCCCTGAAGGTGGCAACGCAGGTAAATAGAGTGGTCAAGAAGGCATACGGCATGCTTTCCTTCATCGGACGGGGCATTGAGTACAAGAGTTGGCAGGTCATGTTACAGTTGTATAGGACTTTGGTTCGGCCACATTTGGAATACTGCGTACAGTTCTGGTCGCCACATTATCAAAAGGATGTGGATGCTTTGGAGAGGGTGCAGAGGAGGTTCACCAGGATGTTGCCTGGTATGGAGGGCGCTAGCTATGAAGAGAGGTTGAGCAGATTAGGATTATTTTCATCAGAAAGACGGAGGTTGAGGGGGGACCTGATTGAGGTGTACAAAATCATGAGAGGTATAGACAGGGTGGATAGCAAGAGGCTTTTTCCCAGAGTGGGGGTTTCAATTACTAGAGGACACGAGTTCAAAGTGAAAGGGGAAAAGTTTAGGGGGGATATGCGTGGAAAGTTCTTTACGCAGAGGGTGGTGGGCACCTGGAACGCATTGCCAGCGGAGGTGGTAGATGCGGGCACGATGGAGTCTTTTAAGATGTATCTGGACAGATACATGAATGGGCAGGAAGAAAAGAGATACAGAACCTTAGAAAATAGGCGACATGTTTAGAGAGAGGATCTGGATCGGCGCAGGCTTGGAGGGCCGAAGGGCCTGTTCCTGTGCTGTAATTATCTCTTTGTTGTAAAGTGGAAAACTGCTCCACTTCCAACCACATTATTTTCCCTTCAAAAGCAGGAAAGAAAATCACCCATTGTCCTTTCCTGATTTACTGTTATTCTGAGATTTTCAGCAAATGTATGTTGTTCTGTGAGATGTAATTATATGGTTCTGTTACAGAGACAGTCCAATTTTCCTTGTTTGATATATTTAATCTCCAACTCCTCAAAAAATACTCTCATTTGCAAAGAGTATTTTTAATTCAATCTTCGCTGGGAAAAACCCTAGCCATCTGACAGATCCAACCTCAGAGGAGCATCTGCTATTGCACCATTGGTTTTTAATTATCTTTCTACAATTTGTTCAGTATTTCTCCCTTTGCACAAATTGAATAAAATAGAACTTTGCTTCACCAAATCACGTACACGACTAAAATACATTTGATGACAAGAGTTGGTGATAAATTAAAGTTTTATTGCAACTCTTAAAATGCTTTGGAACTATATACATCAATATAATTACACACACTCCTGCTAGTCTCATATTACATATTTGGGATTTTATGCCTTCAGTAAGCTGCACAGAATTTACAAGCTGCCGTTGTATCTCCTTTGAGATGTATGCACATGGTTTCTAATTAGTTCTAACTTTTATATAAATGCTAGGATTTTAATGAATAAGAAGAAAGATAGAAGTGCCAGAATTATTCAGATGAACACTAAATTAAATATCTAACGAGCTAAGGAATGGCAGTTCTTCATCACAGGCACTTTGCTCAATAGATAGCTGATTCAAAATAGATTAATTTGACCAAGTACAGAAGACCAAAGTCTAGGAAAGGGTTGCACTGTAGCACCACAGTGTGCGCAGTGAGAACCATGCCCAGAATTCCATTCCCTTTCCATTGTTCCACAGTTACGTCTTGTGGGAATGTTCCCAGCATCTGTAAGCCAAACATTGGCCGAGTATTTCCTTGGTGTTGCCCACCACCCCCTGATCCATAGCTTCACTGGGAGAGTGGCAAAAACTCAATTTTTGTGGCTATCCAAGGTTTCCGCCACCCTTCCAGTGAAGTAATGGCGACAAAGCAGGATGACCTTCAAGGAAATTCCTGGCCTATAATTTCTCCTCCCATTTCCGTGATGAGCAATGAGATTTGTCACACAACATTAAGCAAGGCATGACAGGAGACAAGTCAAGATTAGTCATATTTTGCTTGAATTTAGAGATTATTACTTCTCATAGCCCTGTGGCACACAATGATCTCAACTCAAAGTAACATACAAAAGTCACATTGCCATAGGAGAGCTAGAAATGTAATTATTGGAGCTAATTTCACTGATGCTTTACCATGGGCCACATAATGGTCAAATTGTGACTCAGCAGCAATAAAGTTGGGTAAATAGGGTAAATGGCTTTTTGGGATACAACATTATTTTCTGTAGTAGTGTTTCATTTGTTTCATGGATGCCTATTTCGCCATAGAATGTAGTCCATATATGGAGGCTGAGATTTTACTTGGCAGACAAAATTTAAAACAAGAGTAGTTATTTATAGGCCTTGACCTTGTATTGAACTGAGTATTAACATGAATGGAAAAATGGGAATTGTGCTCCAAATGCTGCTGATCTATTCCATTACGCACCAGCCGTCTCTTCCATCTAACTCTTTAATAGTTTACTATAGTTCTTGCTGAATTGGGGACAGATTGGGGGATGAATTGCTACACTGCCAATAATGATTTGCCCTATTTTCATTATCGCTAGATAAAAATACAACTGTATCACTCCAAGAAAGTGAACATCTCAGACATCATATTGGGGTCTGCAAATGTCTGCCAGCAGCAGTAGATACCACAGCATAAGAATATTGTGACGACAACATTTAAATTGTACATTAAGTACTTTTTTGACTATTTGTTTTCGTCATTATTAGCACACAGTACTATTTCGAAAGAAAGCCTGCATTCCTGGATGTACATTTGGGTTGTTTTACAACAGAGTATGGCAGAGTCATAAATCTTCACTTTAAAATGACAAAGTAATAGAGGTTCCTAACTCAACAAAAGCCATTTGAAAATGTGACCTGTGCTGTACAGATATGTGACTGCCATCTATCAAAACATTTCTAAAAGAAACGGGATAATCCTCACATAAATCACAAAGGCAGTTGATCAACTAAAAAAAAATACTCCTGCATATTAGAAAAGAGGTACACTTTGAAACTTATTTATAATTAAGAAACCAGGGTCAGGGGTGGGAGGAAATGGGTGGTGCGGTTTTGAGGAAGAGATCATTTTCATTCCATTCAAAAACTCATTAATATATGCAAATATTTTTACTAAAGATTTTTGCATATTAAATATATAATTGAATTGAATTCTGTTGTCAATACAATATGCTACTCAAACATTTGCAGGGCAGCCTTTTACCTCTAGTAGGTAGCACTGAGCAGTAACCTCTTCTGAGACTTTTTTTTTAGATTTAGAGATACAGCACTGAAACAGGCCCTTCGGCCCACCGAGTCTGTGCTGACCATTAACCACCCATTCATACTACTCCTACACTAATCCCATATTCCTACCATATCCTACCATGGTCTTCCCTCTGAAGATGATGATTCTGTCTGGAAAGGCTCTCTCTGGTGCTTCACAATGTAACCTGAACCTGAATGCCAATTGAGTTATCCACAATAAGCAGGAGCCAAATTTGTTCCCTCCCTGCATCCAACCCTCCACTGCCTCATTATAGGCTAGTGAGGCTAGTTATACCCTCGCTGCAATGAATGAACACCATCAATCCCAGGGAGCAGAGGGAGAAGGCCATTCAGTCCTCAAGCCTGTTCTACCATTCCATCTACCCGACCTATAATCCCCAACAGCAATCGACCTGTATTCCCCTACCACCTACCTATACTAGGGGCAATTTCTAATGGCCAATTTACCTATCAACCTGCAAGTCTTTTGGCTGTGGGAGGAAACCGGAGCACCCGGAGGAAACCCACGCAGACACAGGGAGAACTTGCAAACTCCACACAGGCAGTACCCAGAATTGAACCCGGGTCGCTGGAGCTGTGAGGCTGCGGTGCTAACCACTGCGTCACTGTGCCGCTGTTATGTAAGATAATTGAATCAACACCCAATATCTGATCAGATGTAATTCTGGTTATTATTTTAGTAATGAGCATTGGCTAACATGAAAGTTCCAGCCATAGCCTATTAACCATCTCTGTGTGATCCCCAAGAATATCATGCTGTGACCAGCTTGTTCAGTATCTGCTTCCTCTGCTCAGTCTCTATGCACTGCTTTCCACGGGAATACAATTTTAATGAGACTCACTATTTGCATGTTAACCTCCAGTTCCAAAATAGTAGCTGAATGTTCTTTGACAGTACCAGAAGCATGCACTGATCGGTGTAATAAATCATTACCATTCTCCTGGCCAATCAGGAAAACTATCCGTTGGTGTCAAAGACCAGTGCCTCCAAGGTGAATGCATGTCCTCCACAGTAGCAGTTGTTTATTCTGGTGCTTAATAACAAACCTCTTCCTCCCCACCCCCAAAAAGGCTATTCTCTAATAGAGTTCATGGTGTGGGGGTGGATGGAAGGAAGATCTCCCAATTGCTCCTTGATAGGAGTTTCTAGGTCAGGTTGAAATATGACCAAATCCTGGCTGATCCGGAATCGGACCCATTTGCCAACTCCTTGTGCATTAACTGCTACTCGCTCCATCTTCATCCCCAGAAATTTCAGGGCCAAGAATCAGTGCCATTCTGAACCAAAGCAAGTCTACTGATTTCCAGTACTGAACCACCCTAATTTTTGCTAACCTTTTAATACTACAATGAACATACAGCAAGATGCTAATCTCCAGTGCTGTGTGGTTCCTGCATAGTTTCTGTATCTACATATTTATATTTGCTGAGTTATATGCCCATTTTCACGGTCAGTATTTAACAGAAGCCTACATGGCATCAATCAATATGTCAACTGATGTATTAACCTTACACAGTAAAACAATTTTACATTTTTGCTGAGATTGCAGTTCACCATTATCGACCAATCTGATCAGTTGGATGACGATCCTGGTGCTAAATTAAAGCAAGGTCTGAAGATTGTCAGATGCAATCAATTAGAGATTATTTTCTCCGATTGTTGGTTGCACACAAACATGTAGTAGCAAAGTTTTAAAATGAGTTGATGGTTTCTGACAGTCACAGTTAGAAATGTTTTTATTTATTTTTTGTCACTACAGAAGCTACAAGTATCAAAAAAGCTGCTAAAAAGTCAAAATTTCAAATGTAAATTCCATGCTTCAGGATATTTTGACCAATTTTATTTTTTTTATTTAGAGATACAGCACTGAAACAGGCCCTTCGGCCCACCACGTCTGTGCCAACCAACAACCACCCATTTATACTAACCCTACAGTAATCCCATACTACCTACCTACACTAGGGGTAATTTACAATGGCCAATTTACCTATCAACCTGCAATTCTTTGGCTGTGGGAGGAAACCGGAGCACCCAGCGAAAACCCACACAGTCACAGGGAGAACTTGCAAACTCTGCACAGGCAGTACCCAGAATCGAACCCGGAGTTGTAAGGCTAACCACTGCGCCACTGTGTCGCCCACTGAATGGATTTGGAAAAAAGAGCCAGTTTTAATACTGAGTTTTTAAAAGTGATTCATACTCCCACAAGCTTAAAAGAAAGGTGCCTAGGCATAATTTGTTTAGTATGGTAAACGAAAGTTGTTTCACCCAGAGATTAAACAATAAACAGTTTGTTAGGAACTGGAAATGCTGAAAATACTCAGCAGGTCAAGCAGCATCTGTAGAGAGGGAAACAGAGTTTAACAGGCTGAATTTTCCATGTAGGCTTCTGAACTAATTGTCAGGCTCAAATGTAGGCCAGAGGGCAGGCTCACCATCCAATTAAGGATGATGGTGGGCGGGCTCTGGAAACTGGACAGCTAATTAGAGGTGTCATGAAGATCCCCACCTGCCAAGTATTGAGGCATATTAATTTCGTGATGTGAACATTAATTTAAGACTGTTGTTGGAGTGAAGAAATGACTTGTTTAAAGAGATCACCAGACATTTGGCTGAATGACATTTGCATACTAAGACTGTGCTTGGTGAGATAAAGCAATTAACCCAAATGGATTTTTGATCACCAGACATTTAAAGTGTAAGAAAGCTCACATTCCAATGTCTGCTAAGATGGAGAATCCACAAACCCAGGAGTGTTTAAACCAGCTGGTCAAATGACTAACCTGCTGGGCCAGACTTTTTGAACTACACATAGGACAGTTTGAAGACAGACTGCAGATTGCAACTGAACCTGGAACAAGAGAGCCTCTCTCCTCGCTGGCTCTCTCTTGCTTTCTCACAAACCTCCGGACCCACTGAAGTCAAAACAAGTTAAAGTGTGCACTGGGCCCCAACAAACGGCAAGACTGACTGGCAACCAAAGACTCCACATCGAACTCAAAGGACTGTAATTACAAAGCACCTAATGCCTCAAACCTTTCCCCTTTATTCTTTCTACTTTCTCTATCTCTATCTGTGTGTGTGTTTATCGCGTATGCATACCAGCGTGGTCACGTTGTGTACTTGTAGACGTTAACCGAATTAGCGTTTAAGGTGAATAAATTTCCACCTTTCTTGTTTAAATCTAAGAAAACCTGTCTTATTTTTTTTCTTTGCCTTACAATTGGAAAGCAGTGAACAAGGATTCACTGCAGGGGGAGCTAAAAACATGATGTTTTTAAAATTAAACCCTGTTACGCTGTTAAACCAGGCAAAGGATGAGAGGGAACCCCTAGACCCCTCTCTCACCTGGTTGTAACAGAGGCCTTCCAGCTTGAAAGCAGTTATGGAAGGCACGTGAGGGAGAGGGCACTTCAAAATAGAGGCACCCTCTCTCTAACTTTTTTAAAATATAGACAAAAAATGGCTTGTGCAACCAGACCACCACTGTGCAGTGGGAAGCCCCTCTACAAGGTGGCCTGTGGCTGCTACTGCCCCCAGGCAGCCCGGGTGGGCCTCTAGATCTGCCTGGAGGACAGGCCTCCTGGTCTGCTGCCAGGAGGCTGCCTTCAGGCAGCTAAACTGGCCTGAAGGAACCTGGAGGCTGACTGAAAAGGGGGAGCGTGGAAAAAGAACCAAAAAGGTCTGGATAGGGTGGACAACACGAGAGATTAAATGACAAAGGGATTGGTGGTGCTAGGCCAAAGACTGCGATAATGGGACAAGTAAAGAAACAAAAGATGTGTCTAGAGGAGGTGTAAATGGCAGAATGATGAACAGCTGCTGTTGAAAGCAAAAAAATAAGAGAAAAGAGAGTAAATCCAAAGCCTGCAAAGAAAAAGGAAACAAAATGGGAAGCAGAAATTATGGTGTCAAATTGTTGAATTCAGTGTTGAGACCGGAAGGCTGTAGAGTGTCTACTCGAAAGATGAGATGCTGTTCCTCAAGCTTGCATTAAGCTTCCTCAGAGCACTGCAGGATGTCGAGGATAGAGATGTCAGAGTGAGAGCAAGATGGAGAATTAAAATGACAGACATTTTGCCTGGTTTATCGGTCTGTGAAGTGATATAAAATAGAGACTGGGAGAGAGTCTTTTATTATAACAGGAAGGCTGTGTGAGGCAGAGAGCTAGAAAAAGACTGTGAGATGATCAGAGCAGAGGAGACTGGAATTATTAAGATAGCTTTAAGTCAAGCAAAATAACCCAGTGAATGGGATAATACAATGCTCCTGATGTTAATCTGGTGGTTTCTGAGTGGGAGGGGTGTAATTGCATTGGTGAAGCCCTGGAATCTGCAATTGCAATGGAAATGAAGCAATTAATTCGGGTTTCACATCTCCAAGTTCCACAGTGGGTGTGATGCAGCCAGATTCAATGGTGCCTCTCTGGAATTATGCTGGGTACAGTCAGGAGCAGGAGAAACATAGTTTTCCCCACCAATGGAAGGAAGAAACTTGCGGCTCTCACCAAGAGAGGTGGCTGAGGAGGTGAACAGCAGGCACGTTGTACCCAGGTCCGAGGTGCAATGTAGGAAGCGGTTTAATAACCTATCCAGGTCAGAAAATGTGACTACATTTTCTGATCCACCAACATCCTGCGGTTTGAGTCTCTTTCACTCTGTCTTGGCCAAGCATTCTCCAACACATCACTCCCCACACCCAATCAGCAAACCCACCTTTCACTCTCTATGCACTTCAACACCTCCTTATTTATCCATCCACCATTGCCAAACACCTCAATCCTTATGCAATATGATACTGTCACATAGACACCCTCAGCAAATTCTTTGCATCCAACAGATCCAAACCTGCCCTTCACTCACTCACAGATCTAGTTTGTCACTCCTTGTGGGAGAAGAGAGCTCAAAGCACAAAGAAGAGTTAGAGGATTGGAGATAGAGCTCACTGATGCAGAGGATGAAATGCTGGAGGTAAGTGGCACATCTTCACCTCTCTCAGACAGAGATGGAGAGGGCGGGGGCACTCAGATAGCTGGTGATGGAATTCCAATTATCACTGATAAATATATGCTGGCTTTATTTCATCATACCTAGCTTGTGGTTTCTGGTGGTCAATCATCTCAGCCCCAGGGCATTGCTGGAGGAGTTCCTCAGGGTAGTATCGTAGGCCCAACCATCACTCCACATATGCATCAAGACCTGGACAACATTCTGGCTTGGGCTGAAAAGTGACAAATAACATTCGTACCACACAAGTGCCAGGCAAAAAGGATCTCCAATAAGAGAGAATCTAACCATCGCCCCTTGACATTCAATGGCATAACCATTGCTGAATCCTCCACTATCAACATCATGGGGGCTACCATTGACCAGAAACTGAACTGGACTAGCCACATAAATACTGTGACTACAAGAGCAGATCAGAGGCTGGAAATACTGCGATGAGTAACCCACCTCCTGACTCGCCAAAGCCTGTCTGTGTCCAGCTGATTACAGTTTGGAGACGATGGCACCCCTCTGACATGGACACCCCACAGCTGTCCCTATCACCAGTGTCTACTTGCGCCTACTTGTCAGATGTGAATACTTCCCACTTGCCTGGATGAGTGCAGCTCCAACAACACTCAAGAAGCTCTACACCATCCAAAACAAAGTAACCCGCTTTATCAGCATCCCATCCGCCAACTTCAACAATCACGCCCAGCAGTGTGTACCATCTACAAGATGCAATGCAACAACTCACCACGCCTCCTTCAAGAGCACATTCCAAACCCATAACCTCTTTCACCTAGAACAAGGAGAACAGCAGACGTGTGGGAAAACCACCATTTACAAGTTCCCCTCCAAGTCACACACCATCCTGACTTGTAACTATATCGCCAATCCTTCACTGTGGCTGGATCAAAATCCTGGAACTCCCTCTCTGACAGCACTGTGCATGTAACTGCAACATATGGACTGCTGCAGTTCAAGGCGGCAGCTCACCACCACCTTCTCAATGGCAATTAGGGATGGGCAATAAATGATGGCCTAGCCAATGATGCTCACATCCCATGAAAGAGTAAAAAAAAAATTGAATGATGCAAAGACTGAGTATGGTGATGGCCAAGATTGTGACTTTGCCATGACTAAATCCCTTTCTCTATTTTCCAGGGCCTTCACGCATAAAACAAGTGCCATAGGACATCCATGGGGATGATTCTATGGGGGATCTCAATCCTTCTGAGGATTCACTATCACAGGATGTGGCACCCACGCACCAATGCAGATACTCGCACTTCAGTGGATCCACTTAGACAGTTGGGTTTCCACCTGTTGATTCACATCTGAAAAGTAAGCACAAGTAGACACTGGTGATAGGGACAGCTGTGGAGTGACCAAGTCAGATGGGTGCCATCCTCTCCAAGCTGTACTCAGCTGGACACAGATGTGTTGACATAAAAACAAGAAGTGCTGGAAATATTCAGCCGGTCTGGCAGCATCTGTGGAGAGAGAAGCAGAGTTGGAATTTCAGTCAGAGAACCTTCATCAGAACTGACAAATATTAGAAATGTAAAGGTTTTAAGCAAGTAAAGCGGGGGTGGGGCAAGAGATAACAAAAGAGAAGGTGTTGATAGGACAAGGTCACAGAGAAGGTCATGGAACAAAGGCAAACGGTATGTTAATGGTGTGCTGAAAGACAAAGTGTTAGTACAGATAGGGTGTGAATAGACTGTAAAGCACAAAGAACTCCAAGCACAAACATTAAAAACATTTTTAAAAACAGAAAGAGTGGGTAGGCACAGTAGAAACAAACTAAACACACTAAAAAAAACTTAAAATTAAATAACCAAATAAAAAAGAAAAAATAACTGAACATTAGAAGGGGAGACCCGTCATGCTCTGAAATTATTGAATTCAATGTTCAGTCCGGCAGGCTGCAGGGTGCCTAATGGGTAAATGAGGTGCTGTACCTCGAGCTTGCGTTGATGTTCGTTGGAACACTGCAGCAATCCCAGGACAGAGATGTGAGCATGAGAGCAGGGGGGAGTGTTGAAAAGGCCAGCAACCGGAAGCTTGGGGTCATGCTTGCAGACTGAGCGGAGGTGTTCCGCAAAGCGGTCACCCAATCTGCATTTGGTCTCCCCAGCCTAGAGGAGACCACATTGTGAGCAATGAATACAGTATACTAAATTGTAGGAAGTACAAGGGAGTACTGCTTCACCTGAAAGGAGTGTTTGGGGCCTTGGATAGTGAGGAGAGAGGAGGTAAATGGGCAGGTATTTCACCTCCTGCAATTGCATGGGAAGGTGCCGTGGGAAGGGGACGAGGTGGTGGGGGTAATGGGGGAGTGGACCAGGGTGTCGCGGAGGGAACGATCCTTTTGGAATGCTGACAGAGGAAGGGAGGAGAAGATACATTTGGTAGTGGCATCACGCTGGATGTGGCGGAAGTGGCGGAGGATGATCCTTTGGATCTGGAGGCTGGTGGGGTGGAAAGTGAGGACAAGGGGAACCCTGTTGTGGTTCTGGGAGGGAGGAGAAGGGGTGAGGGTAGAGGTGCGGGAAATGGGCTGGACAAGGTTGAGGGCCCTGTCAGCCACAGTGGGGGGGAATCCTCGGTTGAGGAAAAAGGAAGAGATATCAGAAGCACTGTCGTGGAAGGTTGCATCATCAGAGCAGATGCACCAGAGACAGAGAAACTGGGAGAATGGAATGGAGTCCTTACAGGAGGCAGGGTGTGAAGAAGTGTAGTCGAGGTAGCTGTGGGAGTCGGTGGGCTTATAAAGAATATTAGTAGACAGCCTATCCCCAGAGATGGAGATAGAGAAGTCGAGGAAAGGTAGGGAAGTGTCGGAGATGGACCATGTAAAGGTGAGAGAAGGATGGAAATTAGAAGCAAAGTTGATAAAGTTTTCTAGTTCCGGGCGGGAGCCGGAAACGGCATTGAACCAGTCATCAATGAATCAGAAAAAGAGTTGGAGTAGGGGGCCTGAGTAGGACTGGAACAAGGAATGTTCGACATACCCCACAAAAAGACAGGCATAACTAGGACCCATGAGGGTACCCATAGCAACACCTTTTACTTGAAGGAAGTAAGTGGAATTGAAGGAGAAGTTGTTCAATGTGAGAACAAGTTCAGCCAGGTGGAGGAGGGTGGTGGTGGATGGGGACTGGTTGGGCCTCTGTTCCAGGAAGAAGCGGAGAGCCCTCAAACTGTCCTGATGGGGGATGTTGGTGTAGAGAGATTGGAAATCCATAGTGAAGAGGAGGTGGTTAGGGCCAGGAAACTGGAAATTGTCAAAATGACGTAGGGCGTCAAAAGAGTCACGGATGTAGGTAGGAAGAGACTGGACCAGGGAGAAAAGATAGAGTCAAGATAGGAAGAAATAAGTTCAGTGGGACAGGAACAGGCTGAAACAATGGGTCTGCCGGGACAGTCCTGTTTGTGGATTTTGGGAAGGAGGTAGAAGCGGGTTATCTGGGGTTGTGGGACTATGAGGTTGGAAGCTGTAGAGGGAAGATCTCCAGAGGAGATGAGATCAGTGACAGTCCTCTGGACAGTAGCTTGATGTTCAGTGGTTGGGTCATGGTCCAGGGGGAAGTAAGAAGAAATGTCTGAGAGTTGGCACTGAGCCTCTGCAAGGTAGAGGTCGGTACACCAGACAACAACAGCACCACCCTTATCTGCAGGTTTGATGACAATGTCGGGGTTAGACCTGAGAGAACGAAATGCGGCAACTTTAGAGGGGGGCAGGTTAGAGTGAGTGAGGGGGGCAGAGAAATTGAGGCAGCCGATGTCTTGCCGATAGTTTTCAATGAAAAGATCAAGAGTAGGTAAGAGGCCAGGGGGAGGGGTCTAGGTAGAGGGAGAATGCTGGAGGCGGGTGAATGGGTCTGTTGGTCGGGGGGAGGACTCCTGGTCAAAGAAGTGAGCCCGGAGGCGAAGGCAATGGATGAAGAGCTCAACGTCATGCCGAGCTGGGGACGTAAGGGGATAAAACTGAGTCCTTTGCGGAGTACAGAACATTCAGCGTCAGAGAGGGAAAGGTCAGACGGTATAGTGAATACACGGCAAGGGGTCAGATCAGAAGGGGTGGAGTCAGAGGGAAGTGAATGGGAAGAAGGATCTGTTAGTCCCCATCAGCTGCCAGAGCTTGCATTCCTTAACACCTGAAAGAAAGAAAAAAAGTTTTTTGTTGGTGCGATGTGTTGACAATGGTCTAACATTGAGAAAGAGAATGCTGGAGGTACATTCTGAACTTAGCTAGTGTTACAAGGGTTTTTGTTTTTGTATTAAAGCTTAGAATTCTGTTTCTTAAAAACAGTGGACATTGACACCTGCAAATAGTTGAAATTTTTTGGTGTTTTGAAAGAAAACTGAACTTGTGCACAGGAAAGACAGGGGTTTGACCTCCTCAGAGCTTTTTTGAATGGCAAGGGAGGCTCTATGTCTGGACATATGACCTATTCAGGAAGGTTTTGCTTTCACTTTGGACCTTTTAAAAAGCCAAAGAGTTGGACAAAGAGCAGGCATTCGAAATTTGTTTTTTGACCTGCTCGGAGATCAGAGAGGAAGATCCCGAAAAAGTGTTACCTCACTCTGTAAAGGAATCCTGCATCTCTTGAGAAGAAATCCTGTATTCCAAACGTGGCAGATTCATATTGCCTCCTGTCTCTAAAGAATCCCTGCATCAAGTGTGGTTCCTGGTGCCTCCTGTGTGTTAAGAAATCCTGAACTCTGAAGAAACCTTCTACTGCTATTCTGCTGCTGTAAGACCTAGGCAGACCTGTTGCTCCACCCTGATGGAAGACCTGTGCGAAGGCTGGAACAGTTAAATTGCCTTGAATGCCTACCCATCAGAGACTGCTCATCAACCTCACCTGGAGAGACTTCGAGTGGCATCTGACTATTCGATTCTGGGACATCTCACCTAACCGAAGAACTTCTACCAAAATGCGATAAACTAAGTTATTTTATTATTCCTTTTATTCCTATGAAACAGCTGTAAACCAAAACCCTTTTCTCCCTGGTTAATGTTTTTTTTTTTAAATATATGTGTGTGTGCATGAGGGCTAGGGAAATAAGGTGCTTCTTGTATATATATTTATCTCATTACTGGTTAAGACTTGTTTTTATAATAAATAGTTAATCTTGTTGTTGATTAAAGAAACCTGGTTGGTATGCTTTATTCTGGGGGACAAATCGAGTATGTACTTGGCTGTTCTTCGGTAGGTGGGAAAATTTATTGATATGCTGTGACCCGTGGAGAAGGGGGACAGAATTAACAGTGCACTCCTTCCGCCTTGGTCGTAACACTAGGTACTGACAGATGGTGCCACGCACAATTTAGCAGAGCTTTTGGAGAAGTCCAACTCAATCATTGGAGGATTGGTGACACAGAGAACTGCAAGAATGTCTGCCATGGAGAGACTGAATGCCTCCAGAGAGCTTCAAGCACAGATATCTGGTGCCTTAAACAGGATGACAGATATCACATCAATGGCCTTACAATGCGTTACTGATCTTCACCGAGCTGCTCTGCTGCAGAGTGATGTGGTGCTGGCCCAGGAAAGGGATGATGGTGAAGGGGGACATGAAAGTGCCTCAGCCAGTACCCAACATGCAGTCTCATCTCCTGATTTCTGAGTTTGCTCCCATGCAGGTGGAGCAGTCTTTGGCAGGACCCTCAGGTTCTCCAAAATCCAGACGACATAGGCCAGAAGCATTTCAGCAGTCAGGCAAGGATCTGAGCAGCCTGTCCCTGCCTCTTGTGAAGCCACACAGGGCTGTCCTCACGATAGTCCATGAAATTATGATTCACCAAGTGTATGCACATGAAAGAAAGGCTTGCATTTAAATCGCTCCTTTGTGTCCCATTTTAGCCAGCCTGCACAACTTGGGTTTGGGTGGAAAAGAGAGGATACTAAGGACTGATGCAGTATGGAAGTGTAATGACTACTGCTAGTAAACTGGACACAACATAAGTTGCTGTCTTTGGTCACAAATTAGTTGAACATTGAACGAATGGAACCCTTAATGTTGAGAAACAGAGCTGGTTCCTAATGAGGAGCTCACAGGGTTAAGTGAGTGGAGTCTATGATGTCTTACAGCAGCTGATAGCCAGCATTTCTGGCAAATGCTTCTTCTTCCTGCTTGTCAGCCTCCTAGGGGAAGGTGGTGAACTGTTAATGTCTCACATCAATGGAAGTAGCGAACTGGGAGCTGGGAAAATCTCCTGGCAAACCAGGCAGCAAATGATCTTGTGATCCAGCAAACTAGCTGACAGCCCCTCTTTATACAGCCCCAGAACCTCTCAGACATCAATCCCATTACTGGCACGGCTTCCACGATTTGCATGTAAAATTGTATGCAGGGTGTGTATGCCTTTATGTTTGCATAGGCCACTATCTGCCTGGAGCAGGGACCCATTCCAAAATTGGTGAGTTAAAATTGTGGAGTCGGGAAGCAGTGCAGGAATGGAATGGGGAGTCCCTCAATGTGATTTTAACAACCCCTTCCCACCTCCATTCACCCCTCCACCAATCCAGTTAGGCTGCACAAAAATCTCACCCTGTGAGGCATCTGGATGTAACAGAAGAGACACAGCATTAAATTAGTTTTATTACTATTGCTGATTCTGATAAATCAATAGCAGGCTGATCATTTAACCATTATGTATGGTACATTCGACTGATTAGTCACTACAATCTCAGTATAAGTGTTTTTTTTTTGTACAATCTAAACATATTGATCACCATGTTTTCCTAGATTAACAATTCTTTTTTGTTCTCTACATTCTGCTGCTGAAATTATGGTCTATTTGTTTTTGCCAAGATGATTGCCGTGATTACACTGCAGATTGATAAGAAAATTACATTTTGTCTGTCTGCTTTTCAGTGCGGTAACTGCAAGTTACTTCTGTTTCATTCGCAGTAGTATTGATTGCTAAATGATACAACAAAAAAACTACTGGAAATCCGTAATCACACCCTGAATGCTAGCTGTAACTTTTCGGGAATTTCTCTGCCAATTCTAACTTCAATTTAAAAGGACCGTTCCCTGTAAATTAAACTTATTTTGGTCTTTGTGACTTAGCTCCACCTTCATTCTAATTGTCGATAGTCTGAAAGGTCGGCTTATCGTGTAGTTATTTTTCTATTTTTCTTGCTGTTTGTCAACTAACTAATGCTGCCAATGGCAGTAGCATAGTGACTATGTTAATGGACTAGTAATCCAAAGGCCTGGACCAAGGATCTGGCAACATGGATTCAAATCTCACCATAGCAGCTGTTTCAGTTAATTAAATAAATGAGGAGGCTGGGGCTGTATTCTCTTGAATTTAGTAGAATGAGAGGTGATCTCATTGAAACATACAAAATTCTTATTGGACTTGACACAGTAGATGCAGGAAGGATGTTTCCCCTGGTTGCGGGGGAGGGGGAGTCTAGAACCAAGGGGCACAGTTTCAGAATAAGGGGTAGACCATTTAGAACTGAGACGAGGAGGAATTTCTTCACTCAGAGGATGGTGAATCTTGGAAATTCTCTACCCCAGAGGGCGATGGAGGCTCAATCACTGAGTATGTTCAAGACAGATCAATAGATTTCTAGATATTAAAGGCATCAAGGGATATAGGGGTAGTGTGGGAAAATGGCATTGAGGTAAAGGTAAACCATGATCTAGCTGAATAGCGGAGATGGCTTGAGGGGCCGAATGGCCTAGTCCTGCTCCTATTTCCTAAATCTGGAATAAAAATCTAATTTCTGTAATGGTGACCATGTAAACAATTAGGTTGTTGTAAAAATCCATCTAGTTCACTAATTCCCTTTAGGGAATGAAATCTGCCGTCCTTACCTGGTCTGCACATGACTGCAGACTTGCTTGACTCTTAACTGCCCTCTGAAATGGCCTAGCAAGACAATCAAGATGGTAGCTCACTGCCAACTTCTCAGGGGCAATTAGGGATGGACAATAAATGCTGCCCTTGCCAGCAATGCCCACATCCCATCAAAGAATTGAAAGAAACTCCAGGAAGCTCATGTGGATCCGTTGAAAGGTTACAGTGCACTTGCCTCCAGGTGCACTGGTAACTGAGACAGCACTGCTGCCTGTGGAGGCATGATGAGCTACCTGAAGATAGGCTTTATATTGGTGCACTTGGTGGTCACAGAGTACTCAGCCCATCTATTCAGGCCAGCAGTGCAATTGCCTGATCATTAATCTATGTACACTTTCCCTGGTACTGAAGAAGATCTGATGGCTAACATAATATCACAAATCAAGTATACAGTTGTTTGTCTGTTGCTATGGCACTGGGTGCAGCCACAATGCAACATGAAGATGGGAGAATTCCATGACACTAAAGCCAATGGTTTTACAGTACTCTTTCACTTGTACTACACACACACACTAGTAGATTACCAATAGGTCATTAATAGACACATTACAATGCTGTCTTTTTAACTTTGAGGCCTCAGGCTTAAACTTTGATCTTGACCAGACTGATGGGTTGGATCAGTGCAGGTTATCTTCACTGCCCATCCAGTTTCCATTGGATGAACAGAATTAAAATCAGCCCTTTTTTGTTCAACAAAAGTGGACAATGGGGAGGGGCCTATCAGTACTCTTGTCGGTTTTATCACATTGAGAAAAATGAATCTCCACTTAGTGAGTTCATAGAATTTTAGTGTGACAGAGCTGTTCGCTGATCAGTTGTGAATGGGTCACATAGTGATTGATGGGCTTTGGAGTAATCTCCGAGGTACTGTTTCATCTGATTTACTGCCTAATTGATTGTAGGAGCCCCATTTAACAAGCCGGAAAGATGCAAAAACAATAAACAACTGGAGGTCAACAGATGGTTGATTATTTTCTCCTTTCCAGACTGTGGAGGTGCAGGTAATTCAATGAAATATAAAGTAAATATATTCTGATTTAATGATTTTGCTATTCACCTGATATCTAGGGGCTGCTCTTAAACAATTGGCAGATTATTCCCAGATTTTTTGATTGATTATCAGCAATTTAACTTTTTTTTATTAAGCTATGAAGTTACTGGAGAAATGCAGACTCATTTTCCAGTTGTAAGTCAGGAGAAAATATGACACTAGGGACAAAACCTACATTGTTATTTAATTTTTTCTCTTGATATTGCAATGTTTAAATGCATTCTTCTAATTTTATTTGAAATGAATAGAATTAGAAAAAAATACAACAATCATAGATCCCAAATAAAACAACAAATTGCATTTCTGTCACAACTTTAATGTAGAAAAACCTGCCAAGGTGCTTCACATAAATGTACTCAGATCAAAATTGTTATGACCAGGTGAGGCAGGGATCTAGGGCTCCCCTCTCAGCCTTTTCCTGGTTTGGCCGTAACAGGGTTTAATTTTTAAAACACAGTGTTTCCAGACCTCACTGTATACCAGTGTGGTGCCGGAGGATTGGAAAACTGCTAACGTTGTACCTCTGTTTAAAAACGGAGCAAGGTATAGACCAAATAATTACAGGTCAGTTAGTGTAACCTCAGTGGTGGGCAAATTATTAGAATCTATTCTGAGAGCCAGGATAAACTGTCACTTAGAAAGGCACAGATTACTCAAGGGTAGTCAGCATGGATTTGTTAAGGGAAGATCTTGTTTGACCAATTTGATCGAATTTTGTGAAGCAATAACAAGGACGATAGATGAGGGTAGTGCAGTTGATATGGTCTACAAGGATTTTAGCAAGGCTTTTGACAAGGTCCCATGTGGTAGACTGGTTAAAAAAATGAAATCCCATGGGATCCAGGGAAGTGCAGCAAGGTGGATACAAAATTGGCTCAGCGGCAGGAAATAAAGGATAATTGTTGACGGGTGATTTTGGGACTGGAGGGCTCTTTCCAGTGGCGTTCTGCAGGGCTCAGTACTGGGTCCCCTACCTTTTGGGGATATATTAACAGCTTGGATGTAAATGTAGGGGGCATGATCAAGAAGGTTACAGATGACACAAAGATTGGCCAAGTGGTAGATAACGAGGAGGATAGCTGTAGGCTGCAGGAAGATGTTGATGGTCTGGTCAGATGGGCGGAAAAGTGGCAAAAGTGAAAAGAGTGAGGGGATGTATTTGGGGAGGTCAAACAAGGCAATGGAATACACGATTAATGGGAAAATACTGAGAAGTGTAAAGGACATGAGGGACCTTGGAGTGACTGTTCACAGATCCCTGAAGGTAGCAGGACCGATCGATAAGGTGGTTAAGAAGGCATATGGAATCCTTTCCTTTATTAGCCGAGGTATAGAATATAAGAGCAGGGAGGTTATGCTGGTACTGTATAACTCATTGGTTAGGCCACAATTTGAGCACTGTGTGCAGTTCCGGTCACCTCATTACAGAAAGGATGTAATTGCACTAGAGATGGTACAGAGGAGATTTACGAGGATGTTGCCAGGACTGGAAAAATCCAGCCATGAGGGAAAATTGGATAGGCGGGGTTGTTCTCCTTGGAACAGAGAAGGCTGAGGGGAGATCTGATTGAAATGTACAAAATTTTGAGGGGCCTGGATAGAGTGGAGGTGCAGGGCCTATTTGCCTTAGCAGAGAGGTCAGTGACGAGGGGGCATAGATTTAAAGTGATTGGTAGAAAAATTAGAGGGGAGATGAGGAAAACCTTTTTCACCCAGAGGGTGGTGAGGGTCTGGAACTCACTGCCTGAGATGGCAGTTGAGGCAGAGACCCTCAACTCATTCAAAAGGAATCTGGATGTGCACCTCAAGTGCCGTAAACTGCAGGGCTACAGACCAAATGCTGGAAGGTGGGATTAGAATGGGTGGATCATTTTTCGGCCGGCACAGACATGATGGGCCAAGTGACCTCTTTCTGTGCCTTAAACTTTCTTTGATTTCTAAGTATTTTCAGGGCCCACAGCATATGTTGTGTCCAGTGCACTCAGCTTCACTCAGGAGTGAATTGAATTGGCTTCTGTTATGGCGGGGACCGAAGGAGGAAACTAAGAATAATCATTCATTCGGCACTTCTGGATGAAGATGGTTGTGTATACTTCAACTTGTGCTTTGCATTCACATGCTGGATTCTGCAATCAATGATGTTCATGAAACCTCCTCCTCCCATCAGTTGCTTACTTGTCCCCCACCATTCATGACTGGGTGTGACTACAGAGCTTTGTCCTGGTCCGCTGGTTTTGGGATCTCTTAGTTCTGTCTATAACATGCTGTTTAGGAACATAAGAACAGGAGTAGGCCATTTAGTTTCTCATGCCTTTTGCGTCATTCAATGGAATCATGGCAGATCTGTGACCTAACTCCATATACGTGCCATTGCCCCATAACCCGTAATACTTTTCGTTAGCAAAAACCTATCAATCCCAGATTTAAAATTCACAATTCACCCACTAGCAATTGACATTTGAGGATTTTATGTGGGTGACGGGGGTCTCAGCCACTGGCAAGAGTCACATTTCGCCTCCTCTGGGGAAGGCCCATCGCATTACGTACCAATTAGGGAATTAAGTGGGCAGTAGCGGGTCTTCCCAGGGATTAAGGACCCCAGCGACAGAAGTCCCACCATCCATGGACCTTCCTGCCATGAACTTAACTGGGTTAGAGGCGGGAAGGTGGCTGGATTCCTCACTGCCCCCCCCACCCCCCGCCACCATCCCGCCCAATTAAATGCTCTCCCCGCCTCCAAACTCACCATGGGGGAGACCATAAAATTCCCCACTTTGTGTGTAGAACTGTTTCCTAATTTTGTTTCTGAGAGGCCTGGCTCTAAGTTTTAGGCTATATCCCTGAGTTCTAGATTCCCCAACCAGTGGCAGTAGTTTCTTTCTATCTAGACTATCAATTCCCTTTCATATCTCAAAATATTTGATCAAATCACGCCTTAATCGTCTAAATTTAAGGGAATACAGCCCTGGTTATTTTTTCCTCATAATCTAACTCTTGAAGTCCAGTTCTTGGAACCCTGTTCTTAATCTACCCTATTTAGCATATATGTGGTCCTGTATTGTAGATTCGCCAGTTTGGCTCCTTACTGCAGGTCT
The DNA here is from genome assembly GCF_036365525.1 of Heterodontus francisci. Lineage (NCBI taxonomy): Eukaryota > Metazoa > Chordata > Chondrichthyes > Heterodontiformes > Heterodontidae > Heterodontus > Heterodontus francisci. The sequence continues at coordinate 54,581,068 of NC_090394.1, forward strand.
ACCTGGTGCTGCTCTCTCTGCAGTCTCTTCTAGAATCCTCATGGAACCAGGGTTTGCCATTTGGCTTGATGGTACAGTCATAGACTGGTATATCCCTTACTCCACCTATACAAAGAACAAAGAACAGTACAGCACAGGAACAGGCCATTCGGCCCTCCAAGCCTGCGCCGATCTTGATGCCTGCTGAAACTAATACCTTCTGCACTTCCAGGGCCCATATCCCTCTATTCCCTTCTTATTCATATATTTGTCAAGATGTCTCTTAAACATCGCTATCGTATCTGCTTCCACCACCTCCCCTGGCAGCAAGTTCCAGGCACTCACCACCCTCTGTGTAAAAAACATCCCCTCTAAACTTTGCCCCTCGCACCTTAAACCTATGTCCCCTAGTAACTGACTCTTCTACCCTGGGAAAAAGCTTCTGACTATCCATTCTGTCCATGCCGCTCATAACTTTGTAAACCTCTATCATGTCGCCCCTCCACCTCCGTCGTTCCAGTGGAAACGATCTGGGTTTTTCCAACCTCTCCTCATAGCTAATGCCCTCCAGACCAGGCAACATCCTGGTTAACCTCCTCTGTACCCTCTCCAAAGCCTCCACGTCCTTCTGGTAGTGTGGCGACCAGAATTGCACGCAATATTCTAAGTGTGGCCTAACTAAGGTTCTGTACAGCTGCAACATGACTTGCCAATTTTTATACTCTATGCCCCGACCGATGAAGGCAAGCATGCCGTATGCCTTCTTGACTACCTTATCCACCTGTGTTGCCACTTTCAGTGACCTGTGGACCTGTACGCCCAGATCTCTCTGCCTGTCAATACTCCTAAGGGTTCTGCCATTTACTGTATACCTCCCACCTGCATTAGATCTTCCAATATGCATTACCTCACATTTGTCCAGATTAAACTCCATCTGCCATTTCTCCGCCCAAGTCTCCAACCGATCTATATCCTGCTGTATCCTCTGACAATCCTCATCACTATCCGCAACTCCACCAACCTTTGTGTCGTCCGCAAACTTACTAATTAGACCAGCTACATTTTCCTCCAAATCATTTATATATACTACAAACAGCAAAGGTCCCAGCACTGATCTCTGCGGAACACCACGAGTCACATCCCTCCATTCAGAAAAACACCCATCCACTGTTACCCTCTGTCTTCTGTGACCGAGCCAGTTCTGTATCCATCTTGCCAGCTCACTTCTGATCCCGTGTGACTTCACCTTTTGCACCAGTCTGCCATGCGGGACCTTGTCAAAGGCTTTACTAAAGTCCATATAGACAACATCCACCGCCCTTCCCTCATCAATCATCTTCGTCACTTCCTCAAAAAACTCAATCAAATTAGTAAGACACGACCTCCCCTTCACAAAACCATGCTGTCTCTCACTAATAAGTTCGTTTGTTTCCAAATGGGAGTAAATCCTGTCCCGAAGAATCCTCTCTAATAGTTTCCCTACCACTGACGTAAGGCTCACCGGCCTATAATTTCCTGGATTATCCTTACCACCCTTCTTAAACAAAGGAACAACATTGGCTATTCTCCAGTCCTCTGGGACCTCACCTGTAGCCAATGAGGATGCAAAGATTTCTGTCAAGGCCCCAGCAATTTCTTCCCTTGCCTCCCTCAGTATTCTAGGGTAGATCCCATCAGGCCCTTACCTACCTTAATGCTTTGCAAGACACCCAACACCTCCTCCTTTTTGATAATGAGATGACTGAGACTATCTACACTCCCTTCCCTAGGCTCATCATCCACCAAGTCCTTCTCCTTGGTGAATACTGATGCAAAGTACTCATTTAGCACCTCACCCATTTCCTCTGGCTCCACGCATAGATTCCCATCTCTATCCTTGAGTGGGCCAACCCTTTCCCTGGTTACCCTCTTGCTCTTTATATATGTATAAAAAGCCTTGGGATTTTCCTTAATCCTGTTTGCCAATGACTTTTCATGACCCCTTTTAGCCCTCCTAACTCCTTGCTTAAGTTCCTTCCTACTGTCTTTATATTCCTCAAGTGCTTCATCTGTTCCTAGCCTTCCAACCCTGACAAATGCTTCCTTTTTTTTTTTGACTAGGCTCACAATATCCCGTGTTATCCAAGCTTCCCGAAACTTGCCAAACTTGTCTTTCTTCCTCACAGGAACATGCTGGTCCTGGATTCTAATCAGCTGACGTTTGAAAGACCCCCACATGTCAGAAGTTGATTTACCCTCAAACAGCCGCCCCCAATCTAAATTCTTCAGTTCCTGCCTAATATTGTTATAATTAGCCTTCCCCCAATTTAGCACCTTCACCCGAGGACTACTCTTATCCTTATCCACAAGTACCTTAAAACTTATGGAATTATGGTCACTGCTCCCGAAGTGCTCCCCCACTGAAACTTCGACCACCTGGCCGGGCTCATTCCCCAATACCAGGTCCAGAATGGCCCCAACCCTAGTTGGACTATCTACATACTGTTTCAAGAAGCCCTCCTGGATGCTCCTTACAAATTCTGCCCCATCCAAGCCCCTAGCACTAAGTGAGTCTCAGTCAATATTGGGGAAGTTAAAATCACCCACCACTACAACCCTGTTACCTTTACATCTTTCCAAAATCTGTCTACATATCTGCTCCTCTACCTCCCGCTGGCTGTTGGGAGGCCTGTAGTAAACCCCCAACATCGTGACTGCACCCTTCCTATTCCTGAGCTCCACCCATATTGCCTCACTGCATGACCTCTCTGAGGTGTCCTCCCGCAGTACAGCTGTGATATTCTCTTTAACCAGTAATGCAACTCCTCCACCCCTCTTACATCCCCCTCTATCCCGCCTGAAGCTTCTAAAGCCTGGAACATTTAGCTGCCAATCCTGCCCTTCCCTCAACCAAGTCTCTGTAATAGCAACAACATCATATTTCCAAGTACTAATCCAAGCTCTAAGTTCATCTGCCTTACCTGTTATACTTCTCGCATTGAAACAAATGCACTTCAGACCACCAGTCCCGCTGTGCTCAGCAACATCTCCCTGCCTGCTCTTCTTCTTAGTCCTACTGGCCTTATTTACTATGTCCTCCTCATTTTCTTCACTGGCTGTCCTACTGCTCTGGTTCCCACCCCCCTGCCACACTAGTTTAAACCCTCCCGAGTGACGCTAGCAAATCTTGCAGCCAGGATATTAGTGCCCTTCCAGTTTCGATGCAACCCGTCCTTCTTGTACAGGTCCCATCTGTCCCTGATGAGAGCCCAATGGTCCAGATATCTGAAACCCTCCCTTCTACACCAGCTGCTCAGCCACGTGTTTAGCTGCACTATCTTCCTATTTCTAGCCTCACTGGCACGTGGCACAGGGAGTAATCCAGACATTACAACCCTAGAGGTCCTGTTGAAAGGATAAATAAGACTTTCAAAAATATCTTAGAAGTATTGATTACAGCTCTTAGAAGTCTTAAAAGAGCAGAAACAATATTGTTACAGATTAGGGCATTCAAAAGCTATTTTATGTTTGCTGTTGCATACCACTCTTCCTTGGTAAAGAAACAAAAGACTTTGTCATCAATTCCACACATGAGATCGCATTCATTAAATAAAACATCCCATTGAACGCAGTAAACCTCATTTAAACATGGCTCCAAACACAAGGTAGAATTTTTCTCTCGGAGATTGAGCCCTGCTGCACAATTTTTCCAGTCTTTGCACAAATAAACTGTATCAACCTTCAATGTAGTATCTCCCCATTCCATCACAACACCTGGTCATGTCCTTATTTGCCTGTCTTTTGGTCTATTATCATCAACTTTTCTTGACAGTAATACTACCAGCAACTTTCCTTATGACTCTCAAATAATGTGCCCACAGCTGTCAATTTTTTCATAATCTGCCTCACCTCTTTGCTTTTTCCTTGTGTGGTTCATAGATTTGCTCAGTGCTCCTCAGTGTAATCCAATCTGATCTCCAGCATATATGTATAGCACATACCCAGAAAGGAGCGGCACTCACAGAGAGTGCAATCCCCTCTCACAATTGTACCTCTTTATGTCTTCACAGGAATTACATAACAAACAGTTGCTGTGTCCTCCCAACCCTCTAAACACACACACACACACACACACACACACACACACACACACACACACACACACACACACACACACACACACACACACACACACACACACCCCCTTGTAATCAACTGGGGTGTTATAGATAAAGAATATGAGGGGAGCACTAAGGTGAAATTCCCATCTTCCGCTTTGTCCCCCTTTCCATGCCTCACTTCCTACTCCTCCCCTATCCTGCTGCTGTTTCTTTCTTTTCCTAGCCCTGCCCTCCCTCTCCATGACCCCTGCTTTCCTCCTCCTCCTCCCCCCCCACCTCACCTCTCCTCTCCTCACCCTTTCCTCCTCTCCCTCCACCCCTGCTGCTCCCCATCCCCTCCTGCTCCTCCTTTCCCCCTCCCCTCTGGCTCTTATCTTCTTCCCCTCCCTTCTCCCCTCATCCTCCTTCAATCATCTCCTTAACACACATTTGACCTACGAACTATACTTGGTATTAAATCTCCCTTTCCCTCCAACTGCCTCACCCCCTCCCTCGCTAACCACCTCCTCGCAACCCCCACCCTCACAACCGCCACACCACAACCGCCCCCCCCCACAACCCCACAACCGCACCACCCCCCCCCACAACCCCACAACATGCAGCAACACAAGGGATGGACAAGTAAGTTAAAAAATGTTGGGAGAGACCAAATGGTAACAGTTAAGAATTCTACCTTGGAGCAGAAAATTCATTTTAAGGTTGCAAAGAAGCTTCTCCATGTTGTTAGAAGTCTCTTTTGCAATTCCTATCCTTCATTTCACTTTTTTGTTGTTTCAGCCATTTGATGTTAATAGACTATCCAAGTAAATAATTGATAGAATTACAGATTTAATCACCTAGCCTAATATTACCTGCAGTATGTTTCAGGCAATATACAATTAGAGGCACTGCAGTTAGTTACTCCAGCTGACCAAAGCCTTCATGTAATCTCCCTGTAGTGTTTTATAACACAGACTTTAGCCGTTCACTGAAATGGCAGAAAATGCTGGAAACGCTCAGCTTTTCAGGCAGCACCTGTGGAGAGAGAAACAGAGTTAACCAGGGTACTTTGTACCCCCAAAACAGGTGGATTTGTGTCAGAATGGAAGGTAAAATGTAAAACATTTCAAACCCAGACCCAAACTGTCCACTTCCAAGATATTGAAGGCAGGTAAAACATGCCTCTATTTTAACAGGATTTCTAGTTTTAACCCATGTTGACCATGTTTCCCAGGCCTCAGAAAACCCGTCAGGTAAAAGGAAGTGAGAAGAGCGGGATCTACCAGGTAAGTGTCTTTACAACACAGCTTGTGGGCCAGGAGGAGCAGGAGTGTTTCCTTCAGGCACAATAATCTACCTTGCAAACACCCCTACAATCCACCTCCAGGATCTCAGACCCCCGATCTGCCCTCAATCCCCCTCAATCGTTAAGTACCACACCCCCCCAATCTCTCTCGCCCCTGATCTCTCCACCACCTCCTATGATCCTCCACTGATCTCTTCCCCAATCTCTCCCCTCCCGCCAAGTTAACTCCACTGCCCTGATCTCTCCCCTCCCCCCATCTTTCCACTCTCCCCCCCCACCCCCCTCCACCATCTCTACTCCACCACCGCTAGGCCTACCTGCTCCATGGCTGTGGCTTTGTGTCCCAGGGTTTCCAGCCTAACAGGCAAGCTGACCATAGGCTGTAGGGTGGGAAACCTGGAGAAAAAAGTTAAAACAAGAGTGTTAGGTTTCCTATGTATAACTCCTAACCCTGCAAAGCCCGAATGAGTGCCTCAGTAAATATCGGGACCAATGTTTCAGGTGGATGACCTTTGATCAGAACTAGGAGGTGTTAGACAGGAACAGCTTTTAAGCATGTGTGGAACCAGGAAAAAGAAGGCCCAGAGAAAGAATGCAGTGGAGAGGTCCATGACAGGGTGCAGGGCAGGACTGGTTAGATGGTAAAAGGTATGATGTTACATGGCAAAAGGGAGTGTAATAGGACAAGTATAGAAACAGAAGGTGGGCCCAGAAGAGATATAATTGTTTTCTGCTTCGAACATTTTAAATGTTTAGCCAGGAAATCTGGCAAAGAGGCTACTTTTCCCACAGTCTTGACAGAAAATGGCTGAACCTTATGTGCTAAGACTGTAGGAAGCAACATGATAAACATTGTTTAACCTGTTTACAGCATTTTTAAATGTAACACACCAGATTTATTGCATTAGATGCTGTGTGGATGTTTTTAAGGATCACTTCATTGCTAAATTCACTATCTAAATAGCTTTGCAATTTAAGCTAATCTCTCTTTGCTGATGTGTTCTACTTTCAGATTGACACAAAGTGATTATTGCATATCTTCCAGCACCAGACTTCAACTGTTATTGACAATGCAACAGATAATCCAACTCTTACAACTACTGAGAATGGTCTCAGAACAGAATAGAAGTAAAAGTGTAGGGGAACGGATGGATCTTAATTTATAAATTCTGACAATGTCCTACAGTAGTCCTTGTTTGGAAGAGTTTGTTGAAACATTCATTTATTTCTTGCCAGTCTGGGGCATCTTTTGTAACCTTTTCATAGATAATCCAAATCCTTCAAATGCTGGAATATCCTGCATCAAAATGCAAACAAAACAATTGTTGTTAACTCCAGAAATGTTGGACTGAATTCCCGGCCCTATGGTAGTGGGCCAGAGGCTCCATGCCACAAAGAGGGGGCTGCATTTATAAAGGCCGCATCCACCCTGTTTCGCTAACTGGTCTCGATCGTGGTTTTTGATTGAATGCTGTGCAGCGCTAGCTGTCCCCAACCTGGGTGTTCAGGTCCATTGTTCCCTGAAGGTGGCAACGCAGGTCAATAGAGTGGTCAAGAAGGCATACGGCATGCTTTCCTTCATCGGACGGGGTATTGAGTACAAGAGTTGGCAGGTCATGTTACAGTTGTATAGGACTTTGGTTCGGCCACATTTGGAATACTGCGTGCAGTTCTGGTCGCCACATTACCAAAAGGATGTGGATGCTTTGTAGAGGGTGCAGAGGAGATTCACCAGGATGTTGCCTGGTATGGAGGGCGCTAGCTCTGAAGAGAGGTTGAGTAGATTAGGATTATTTTCATTAGAAAGACGGAGGTTGAGGGGGGACCTGATTGAGGTGTACAAAATCATGAGAGGTATAGACAGAGTGGATAGCAAGAAGCTTTTTCCCAGAGTGGGGGATTCAATTACAAGGGGACACGAGTTCAAAGTGAAAGGGGAAAAGTTTAGGGGGGATATGCGTGGAAATTTCTTTACGCAGAGAGTGGTGGGTGCATGGAATGCTTTGCCAGCGGAGGTGGTAGACGCGGGCACGATAGCGTCTTTTAAGATGTATCTAGACAGATACATGAATGGGCAGGAAGTAAAGAGATACAGACCCTTAGAAAATAGGCGACAGGTTTAGATAGAGGATTTGGATCGGCGTAGGCTTGGAGGGCCGAAGGGCCTGTTCCTGTGCTGTAATTTTCTTTGTTCTTTGTTCTTTGTTCTTTGTTCTTTGTCTCAGAAGTGCCCACCTCTCCCAGTGGGGCTGCTGAGGCTACAGAGCTGCAGGCCCTCCAATTGGGCCCTCAGCATCGGAAGCCCGCCCGCCATCCTTAATAGAACAGCAAGGACAGAGGCGGCCAGTTAGGAGGCTACCTCCGGAAAGATTTCTCCACTAGCCCCGCTCCCAGCAAGCACGAGCTCAGGACCCCCATTTGGTCCTGATGCAGGGTCCCGAAGCACGTGGCAAAATCCAGCCCATTATGAAGGACAGCTATATACATGCTCAAGTTTTAGCGGTCAAAATTAATTTGCAAAATTGTGTTTAATTTTGAAGTTTCAACCAGCAGGTCGACAAGAACTGGGTGCATTGAACAATCCCTGTATCGAAATGGATTGGCCCAAGGCACAATCGCATTGGGGTAGTGAGGCTTGCAGTTGTGGTGAGAGTAGGAAATGCAGAGTCTGTGAGTAGGAGGAGAAGGAGCTGGGGTGACATGTGGCACAGTCATTTTAAGAGAGTGGAGGGAAACAGGAATGGGGGAGTATAGTGAATACTGGTGGTGGAGGTGTGAACAGCAAGTAAGAGAGCAGGATTCTTACCTTGACAACTCTGGTGAGGTCATTGAACTTTTTCTACAATGCAGGCATGTCCTGGGAGCTAAACTCCAGGCATTAATCTTCTCTGAAACTTTTTCCCACTGACGGCACAGGTATTGCCTGGGGGACTTTCTACCCCAACCCACAAGTGGAAACAGAATGCCCCTCTTCCTATCCATTGCCTGCTGCAAGGCCTCTAAAGTGACATCAGAGAAGCTGGGGGCTTTGTCAACCATTTGTCTTCTCTAAACACTGCACTTCGTGCCTTCAGCCAGAGTACATCTCCCCTTTAAGTGGTGCCATGCAACGCATACGCACTCCCTGTGTGCCCAATATCCGGTGCGGTCGAATTTCTAGGCCATTGAGTCGTCGGACTTAAGAGAGCGAATTTTCTCACACAGGAGCTGAAGCAACAAAATGACTGACAAGAATGTTGAGGACAGCCCTATTTAGTTATTCATGGTGATCCCCTGGTCCGTATTGATCCTGGTGCTGGGAGATCACCAAGGGGTGGCAAGAGAAATTGTAGGGTCAGCAGCATTTGAAGGACACTTACCAAAACTTAAAGAATCACCACCACTTAAAGGTGAATGGAGGATAAAATTATTTCATAAATTACAAAATTTTCCAATATCTTTTGATAATATAAATATATTTTTCAGCCTTTCTTAAGGCACCATAGGGCATAAAATAAGTGATTGACTGAACCCAAGAGAAGTTGAAATAAATATGAAGGAGGACATTGTTTACTGACTAGCAAAGTGAAGGTGCATCTGCTAGAGTTAAGTGCAAGACACATTGCTCTATTTGGCATTCTAGGACTCCTTCTCCATAGGAGAATAGAGCCTGGTAGGAGGTGGCAGACTGGGCCAAACACTGTGTACACCATCTGCGTGTCTGGAAACAGATGCAGAAGATGACACGCCCTCATGAAGCTGTCATGGCAAGAATATCCAACAGCACTATTTACCAGGCAGATGGCCCAAGTGTACACGTCACAAAGTTTTGCCTATCAACCTGTTTCACGTTGAATGCTGGCCTGTACTAAACAGTCACGCCACCTTACAGCAATTCTCCATCAGAAAGCACTTTCAAGCTGCAACTTACAATTGGCACACTCACACCTTCAAGTCCACACAACCTACCTGCATGAGGCTTGACCACTGGATAGGCTGCAGGATAACCACAATTGCAAAAATGACCCCTACAGCTTGGGAAATGAGCTGTGTCATCCTGCTGCTGTTATACACAGGAAAAGGTGATGAAACTGCTGGCCACACTGACCTCAATCGCCAGTTTATTACATGTGCACACAGCACATTGCCTCATACTGCCTATGATTGTTTGCTGTACTATTCTATGATTCTAGCCTGAAAGGAGGCAGATGCAAAAAAGGCAAAGGAGGAGGTGAATTTGACTGGCAGTCCAGGCTTTATGTCAGTGTCCTTCTAGCTGATAGTACCAATCTTAAACTAACTTAGTGCTAAACTGGAGCCAATGGGACCAGTTCTTCAAAGTTATTATAAAATAGATAAACTAATGTCTGCAGATACATTTGGGGATATTTAGGATGGGTGCAGGCATTCCAGATCAGATGCCTCTTTATCTCCCCGGGTATTTTTTTTATTCTTTCACAGGATGTGTGCATCGCTGGCAAGGCCAACATTTATTGCCCATCCCTACTTGCCCTTGAGAACATGGTGGTGAGCTGCCTTCTTGAACCGCTGCAGCAGGTACACACATAGTTCTCTTGGGAGGGAATTCCAGGATTTTGACCAAACAACAGTGAAGGAACAGCGATATAGTTCTTCTAGGTGGTAGAGGTCATGGGTTTGGAATGTGCTGTTGAAGGAGTCTTGGTGAGTTGCTGTTGTGCATCTTGTAGATGGTACACACAATTGCCACTGTCTTCGGTGGTGGAGGGATTGAATGTTGAGGGTTGTGGATGGGGTGCCAATCAAGGGGTCTGCTTTGTCCTGGATGGTGTCGAGCTTCTTGAGTGCTGTTGGAGCTGCACTCATCCAGGCAAGTGGAGAGTATTCATAGAGTCATAGAGAGATACAGCACTGAAACAGGCCCTTCGGCCCACCGAGTCTGTGCCGACCAACAACCACCCATTTATACTAATCTTACATTAATCCCATATTCCCTACCACATCCCCACCATTTTCCTACCACCTACCTACTCTAGGGGCAATTTACAATGGCCAATTTACCAATCAACCTGCAAGTCTTTGGCTGTGGGAGGAAACCAGAGCACCTGGTGGAAACCCACACAGTCACAGGGAGAACTTGCAAACTCCGCACAGGCAGTACCCAGAACCTAGCCCAGGTCGCTGGAGCTGTGAGGCTGCGGTGCTAACCACTGTGCCACTGTGCCGCCCAAATCACACTCCTGACTTGTGCCTTGTAGATGGTGGACAGGCTTCGGGCAGTCAGGAGGTGAGTTATTCGCTGAAGAATTCCCAGCCTCTGACCCGCTCTTGCAGCCACAGTACTTTTATGGCTGGTCGAGTTCAGTTTCTGGTCAATGGTAATCCCCAGGATTTTGATAGTGAGGGAATTCAGCAATGGTAATGCCATTGATTGTCAAGGGGAGATGGGTGGATTCACTCTTGTTGGAGATGGTCATTGCCTGACACTTGTGTGGCATGAATGTAACTTGCAACTTTTCAGCCCAAGCTTGAATGTTGTCCAGGTCTTACTGCATATGGACATGGATTGCTTCAGTATCTGAGGAGTCACGAATGGTGCTGATCATTGTGCAATCATCAGCGAGCATCCCCATTTCAGAACTTATGAAATGAGGGAAGGTCATTGATGAAGCAGCTGAAGATGGTTGGGCCTAGGACACCACCCAGATGAACTCCTGCAGTGATGTCCTGGGACTGAGATGATTGACCTCCAATAACCACAACCATCTTCCTATGTGCTGGGTATGACTCCAACCAGTGGAGAGGTTTCCCACGATTCCCGTTGACTCCAGTTTTGTTAGGGCTCCTTGATGCCACACTCGGTCAAATGCTGCCTTGATGTCAAGGGCAGTTACTCTCAGCTCACCTCTTGAGTACAGCTTTTTTGTCCATGCTTGGACTAAGGCTGGAATGAGGTCAGGAACTGAGTGGCCCTGGCAGACCCAAACTGAGTGTCAGTGAGCAGGTTGCTGCTGAGTAAGTGGCACTTGGTAACACTGTCAACAACCACTTCCATCACTTTGCTGATGATCGAGAGTAGACTGATGGGTTGGTAATTGGCTGGGTTGGATTTGTCCTGCTTTTTGTGGACAGGACATACCTGGGCAATTTTCCATATTGCAGGGTAGATGCCAGTGTTGTAGCTGTGCTGGAACAGCTTGGCTAGGGGTGTGGCCAGTTCTGGAGCACAAGTTTTCAATACTAGGCAGCTGGGATCAAGCAAGTACCTCGAGGAATATAGGGGATGTAGGACTACGCTTAAGAAGGAAATTAGGAGGGTGAAAAAGGGCCATGAGATTTCCCTGGTAGATCAGATAAAGGAGAATCCTAAAAGATTCTATAAGTCTATTAAGAGTAAAAGGGTAGCTAGGGAGAGAGTAGGTCCCCTTAAGGATCAGTGTGGCAATCTATGTGTGGAGCCACGAGAAATGGGCAAGGTCTTAAATGAATACTTCTCGTCTGTATTTACCATGGAGAAGGTCATGGAAGCTAGTGAGTTCAAGGGGGGGAACAGTGATATCCTGGAGCATATCAACATCACAAAGGAGGAGGTGTTGGAGGTTTTGAAGTGCATTAAGGTGGATAAATCCCCAGGGCCTGACCAGGTGTATCCTAGGATGCTATGGGAAGCAAGGGAGGAGATTGCTGGGGCCCTGGCAGAGATTTTTGTATCATCGTTAGCCACGGGTGAGGTACCGGAAGACTGGAGGATAGCTAATGTTGTGCCTTTATTTAAGAAGGGCAGCAGGGATAAGCCAGGGAACTACAGGCCAGTGAGCCTTACATCAGTGGTGGGAAAGTTATTGGAAGGGATTCTGAGAGACAGGATTTATATGCATTTGGAAAGGCATGGTCTGATTAGGGATAGTCAGCATGGCTTTGTGTGTGGGAAATCATGTCTCACTAATTTGATTGAGTTTTTTGAGGAGGTGACCAAAATGATTGACGAGGGCAGGGCGATGGACAGTGTCTACATGGACTTTAGCAAGGCCTTTGACAAGGTCACGTATAGTAGGCTGGTCCAGAAGGTTCGAACACATGGGATCCACGGTGAGCTAGCCAATTGGATACAAAGTTTGCTTAGTGATAGGAGGCAGAGGGTGGTAGTGGAGGGTTGTTTTTCAGATTGGAGGCTGGTGACCAGTGATGTGCCGCAGGGATCGGTGCTGGGCCCTCTGTTGTTTGTCATATATATTAATGACTTGGATGTGAATGTAGGGGGCATGATTAGTAAGTTTGCAGATGGCACCAAAATTGGTGGTATAGCGGACAGTGAAGAAAGTTGTCTAAGGTTACAACAGGATATAGATCAACTGGGAAAGTGGGCAAGGGATTGGCAAATGGAATTTAACGCAGACAAGTGTGAAGTGATGCATTTTGGGAAGTTAAACCAGGGCAGGACATATACAGTGAATGGCAGGGCCCTGGGTAGTGTTGTTGAGCAGAGAGATCTTGGGTGCAAGTACATAGTTCCCTGAAAGTGGCAACACAGGTAGACAGGGTGGTGAAGAAGGCATATGGCATGCTTGTCTTCATCGGCCGAGGCATTGAGTACAAGAGTTGGGACGTCATGTTACAGTTCTACATAACGTTGGTTAGGCCGCACTTGGAGTACTGTGTGCAGTTCTGGTCGCCGCACTACAGGAAAGATGTGATTAAGCTAGAGAAGGTGCAGAAAAGATTCACAAGGATGTTGCCTGGTTTGGAGGGCTTGCGTTATAAAGAGTGATTGGTTAGGATCAGTCTGTTTTCCCTGAAGTGAAGGTTGGCTGAGAGGGGACATGATAGAAGTATATAAAATTATAAGAGGCATAGATAGGGTAGATAGCCAGAGTCTGTTTCCCATGGTAGGGGTGACTAAAACTAGAGGGCATAGATTTAAGGTGAGAGGGAGGAGGTTTAAAGGGGATCAAAGGGGTACATTTTTCACACAAAGAATAGTGGGTATCTGGAATGAGCTGACAGAGGAGGTGGTGGAGGCAGGAACAGTAGCCACATTTAAGAGGCATCTGGACAGGTACTTGAATGAGAAAGGTATAGAGAGATATGGAATTAATGCAGGCAGGTGGGATTAGTATAGATAGGCATTATGGTCGGCTTGGACATGGTGGGCCGAAGGGCCTGTTTCTATGCTGTACGACTCTATGACTCTAGGACTATTGCTGGAATAATGTCAGGGCCCATAGCCTTTGCAGTATCCAGTGCCTTCAGCTGTTTCTTGATATCACGTGGTGTGAATCAAATTGGCTGAAGACTGGCAACCATGATGCTGGGGACCTCATGGAGGAGGCTAAAATGGATCATCCAGTTGGCACTTCTGGCTGAAGATGATTGCAAATGCTTCAACCTTGTCTTTTGCACTGATTTGCTGGAAACCCCCATCATTGAGGATGAGGATATTTGTGGAGCTTCCTCCTCCACCAGTTAGTTGTTTAATTGTCCACTACCATTCACGACTGGATGTGGCAGGACTGCAGAGCTTAGATCTGATCCGTTGATTATGGGATCACTTAGCTCTGTCTATGGCATGCTGCTTCCACTGTTTGGCATGCATACAGTCCTGTGTTGTAGCTTCACCAGGTTGACACCTCACTTTGAGGTATGCCTGGTGCTGCTCCTGGCATGCCCTCCTGCACTCTTCATTGAACCACGGTTGGTCCACCGACTTGATGGTAATGGCAGAGTGTGGGATATGCCAGGCCATGAGGTTACAGATTATGGTTGAATACAATTCTGCTGCCGCTGATGGCCCACAGCGCCTCACGAATACCTAGTTGTGCATTGCTAGATCTGTTCGAAATCTATCCCATTTAGCATGGCGGTACTGGCACACAACACGATGGAGGATATCCTCAATGTGAAGACAAGATTTTGTCTCCACAAGGACTGTGGTGGTCACTCCTACGAATACTGTCATGGACAGATGCATCAGCAACAGGTAGATTGGTGAGGATGAGGTCAAGTAGGTTTTTCTCTTTAGTTGACTGCCTCACCACCTGCCGCAGACCCAATCTAGCAGCAATGTCCTTTAGGATTTAGCCAGTTTGATCAGTAGTGTATTACTGAGCCACTCTTGGTGAGGGACATTGAAGTCCCCCCACCCAGAGTACATTTGTGCCCTTGCCCCCCTCGGTGCTTTTTCCAAGTCATATTCAACATGGAGGAGTACTGACATCAGCTGAGGGGGAGGGGCGGGGGTGCAGTAGGTGGTAATCAGCAGGAGGTTACCTTGCCCATGTTTGACCTGAGGCAATGAGACTTCATGAGGTCCAGAGTCAATGTTGAGGACTCCCAGGGCATTTCCTTCCCGAATGTATACCACTGTGCCACCACCTCTGGTGCATCTGTCCTGTCAGTGGGACAGGACAAATCCAGGAATCCAGATCCAGATGGTGGTGTCTGGGACAGTGTCTGGGATGTTGTCTGTAAGGTATGATTTGGTGAGTATGACTATGTCAGGCTGTTGCTTCACTAGTCTGTGAGACAGCTCTCCCAACTTTGGAACAAGCCCCCAGATGTTCATAATGAGGACTTTGCAGAGTCGACAGGGCTAATCGATTTCAGTAATAAACACAGAAGGTGCTGAAAACACACAGCAGGTCAGGCAACATCTATGGAGAAAGAAACAGAATTAAAGGGCTAGATTTTCAAATCGGGGTCAGGAACCTGATGGCTAGATGAATTCCAGTTCCCGAGCCCATGCTTCAGCTGCATCACTCTTGCAATGCTATTTTTAAATGTAAATGCCCTAATTGAGCATGAGGCGAGCTCCGTACCCAATGAGCGGCCCTAAGCATCTCCAGGAGATGGGTTGTGTCTGCCTGGCGCCAGCAGCAAAGGCAGGAGGCAGCCATGTTGGGGGCTGCTGCTGCCTTGCCGAAGAGAGCAGGCAGTTCCTTACAGGAACAGCAGTGCGATGAGAGTGAAAAGGACCATGCAGGGAATATGGTGGCCCCAGCACAAGAAGGTACATTAAAAAACAGTCTGAAGACAAAGACAAACTTTATCTGGCCCCCTCTGTGCACTAAATTCCTTTCTGCACCGGACAGGCCGCTTACGGAGCTGTTAATTGGTGGTAAACAGGTTTCCTGTTCCCTCACCCCTGCCGACCCTTTGAAAATTACAAACTGCCCCGGCAGCATCGGGATCCCAAGACAACCTTTGGGACCGTGATTTTGAAATCACTGCCGCAACGAGTCCCAACCCCTTGAAAATCCAGCCCAAAGTTACAGGTCGATAATAATCAGTTTAGCTGAAAGATCATTGCTCTGAAATGTTAACTATCTTTCCCTCTCCACAAGTGCTGCCCAACCTGCTGTATGTTTCCAGCATTTTATGTTTTTATTTCAGATTTCCACAAGAAGCTGCGAGAATACACATGGAATTTCAGGGCCCTGTATCTAAGATACTTCAAAACCCAACTCCTATTATCAATTTTAACTTGACTTGCCAGCTTCTGTAGAACTCCTATTTGCCTTGTTGCTCCCTCAGCTCCAATAATTGGACTTTTTTTATATCCCCTTTTTCAGCTGTTCCTGTTCATTGAAGTCTTGTAAAGGCTTCAATTACAGTTCGACTTTCTGACATTTCTGGCAATATTTAGATTCCATATAAACATTTCATACGTCAGGAGAAAACAAAAGCATTTCTTTTGTAAGGATAAATACTCTTTCATGTAAATGCTGACAAAAATTAACATCAAAATTCAGTACTAAAAACATATTATAAAACTGGAAAATTAAAAAACATAGCGAAACGTCTCAGATCTTTGCGAGATCTTTCCATACACCTTCCCATAGACCGACTTCAGGTGAGGAGAACGGCCAACAGGATCCGATTTCAAATAGATGGAAAATCACACTAGGCATCGTTTGAATGCAATGTAATTGTCAAGAAAAAATTGCTGTGCTGAATGAGGATTTTTAATCTATTGGTTGGAAACTTGGATTAATCTTTTAAAAACAAGAGACTGAAAGAAACTCATAAAAGTAACTGCTAAACAGTTAAAAAAGGCCGCCACCATTTGTATTTGAATACCTTACACATCAAGGTATCAAAGGAGAGATGGATGTCTAAGCTTGCCACCACTAGAACAATGCCTCATGAATTTAGAATCAGCTAACAACTTCACTTCTAATAGCAAAACATTCAAAGCCATTTGGAACATTAACAGTGGAGGGGGTAACACCAGGGGGTAAACAATGAGACCTGTGAGAGAGAGAGTATTCCTAGACTTGAATCTAATTAAATTGCAAATGAGGACACTGGACAATCAGCTTCCCCATCTGTGAAAAACTAGCAGTCTTTTGCAAAAGGACCTGAGGTTTTGATGTGTGCAGAACCCATAGGGGGTTGTCTCTCTCTCTCTCTTGCTTTCTCTTTCTCCCTCTCTCTCTTTCCATTGTGACCTTGGGTGTTCAAAGCTTGCCTGCTGGCTAGAAAAGATCTGAAACAAAGACCCCCAATAAGAAAACCACCTGCTCCACTGTCTCCAAGAATATCTACCAACCAAGAACATCAAGACTCCAGACAACTGAAATAACAGACACCACAGACTGTGTATTATCTTTATTTGTTCTGGACTCTAATCCAACCCAAACTATTCCTCTCCACTCTGTAATCTATTTGTGTGTGTGATCCTCATGTATGTGTGAGTGAAAGTGTAGCGCAGTCTATTATTTTATCTAAATCGGGTTTTTGGTTAAGTACAATAAACTCACCTCTTTCTTATTTAAACTCAAGAAAACCTGTCCAGTTGGTTCTTCTATGATCACTAACAAAGGTAAAAGGTTAAGCACTCACTGAAGTGGTAAGCACATCCAATGTTTAAAAAGGAATAAACCCTGTTGTGGTCAAACAAGAAGAAAGACAAGAGAGGAGCCTTGCAATCCCACCTCACCTGATCATAACAGTAACATTTGAAGGAAGCAATGGCACACTTCCATCAAGAGGACTTCAGGCCAGTCTAAAAAAACCTGAGGAAATCTGTGCTTAATCCTAAAATGGTACAGATCCAACTATATGAATTTGAATGAGAGTTTCCAGTTTCCCAGCCCTGTTCTGCTCCAGAAGCAAAATGACCAGGAAATAGATTCTAAAGATTCCAGAGTCAAACATACAGCGAATGCCAAACATTTGCAGCAATTAATTAGTAAACACACTGAAAGCAGAGTGGTGTTGAAATCATTCATAAAACGGCATTCTTCTGAAATCATGGAAAAAGGCACACCCATTAACATAAAATTCAGGATTGATAAGCAGAGAGTAGCAAATACCTTTTACAGTATCCAAAACTGACTGCTTGATCCTCATAAATAGGAACAGGTCCTAAAGTTCAACTGGAAACAGCATATGAGTCCTTCTAATGAGTTTATCCCTTAGACCATACCAACTAAAGCTGCTCACTAAGGTAATAACAATTGATATTGTGGCATTCACATTAAGGAAACACATGAGAGATGTCATGAAGAGAATGATAGAGAAAGACAAGCAATGAGAACTTTCGTCAATAAATGATCAAATTGTAGGCCAGTAATGATTCATTTGATAGAATTCTGAGTTATTATCCAGTAGATTAATAGGTGGAATTCTGGGTAAAGGTCTTGGTAGACTTTACCAACCCACATCATGTTCACCAACACTCCCATCCTATAGGCCTGTTCCATTAATCTAATGGGACAGTATGGGAAATAGACCAAAACAATTTCCATTGGCTCTTCCTTTAAGCTGTCTTATACTCTTCCCCTTGCCTTTATGGATGGTTTTTATAGGGGCCAGACACATCTAAACCCAAAAGGCTGTCCACTAATATTCATTATAAGCCCGCCAACTCCCACAACTACCTTGACTACATTTCCTCACACCCTGCCTCCTGTAAGGACTTCATCCCATTCTCCCAATTTCACCATCTCTGATGCATCTGCTCTGATGATGCAACCTTCCACAACAGCGCTTCTGATGTGTCTTCCTTTCTCCTCAACCAAGGACTCCCCTCACTATGGTTGACAGGCCCCTCAAGCGTGTCTGACCTATTACCCGCACTTCTGCCCTCACCCCTTCCCCTCCCTCCCAGAACTGCGACAGGGTTCCCCTTGTCCTCACTTTCCACCCCACCAGTCTCCACATCCAAAGGATCATCCTCCACCATTTTTGCCACCTCCAGCGTGATGCCACCACCAAACGCATCTTCCCCTCCCCTCCTCTGTCAGCATTCTAAAGGGATCATTCTCTCTGCAACACCCTGGTCCACTCCTCCATTACCCACAACACCTCGTCCCCTTCCCACAGCACCTTCCCATACAATCGCAGGAGGTGTAATACCTGCCCTTTTACCTCATCTCTCCTCACTATCCAAGGCCCCAAGCCTTCCTTTCAGGTGAAGCAGTGATTTACTTGTACTTCTCTCAATTCAGTACACTGTATTCGCTGCTCACAATGCAGTCTCCTCTACATTGGGGAGACGAAAAGTACTTTGCAGAACACCTCCACTCAGTCCGAAAACATGACCTTGAGCTTTCGGTCAATTGCCATTTCTACACACTTACGCTGCTTTCATGCCCACACCTCTGTCCTTGGCCTGCTGTAGTGTTCCAGTGAACATCAATGCAAGCTCAAGGAACAGCACCTCATTTTCTGATTAGGCACGCTACAGCCTACGGACTGAACACTGAGTTCAATAATTTCAGAGGATGACAGGCCCTTCTTTATTTTTATATTACTTTATTTTGTTTCATCACTTTTTTACCATGTGCCTGCCTACTGGTTTTTTCATGTTTGTGCTTTTGGCTAGGGCTGTTCATTATTCTGTCATTAACGCTCTCTCTGCACGAATGCTTTGTCTTTCACCACACCATTACCACACTCTCTTTGCCTTTGCCCCATGACCTCCTTGTCAGTTAATCTCTCCAGTCGTCTGTCCTATTGCACATCTTCCCTTTTGTTCTCTTTTCCCCAATCCCACTTCACTTGCTTAAAACCTATTACATTTCTAACTTTTTCCTGATGAAAGGTCATCGACCTGAAACGTTAACTCTGCCTCTTTCTCCACAGATGCTGACAGACCTGCTGAGTATTTCCAGCACTTTCTCTTTTTATTTTAGGCTGAGCACTCATGAGATACAGACCATACCACGCCACAGTAAGGAGGCTTGTGAAGCTGAGCTGGATTTGGAGCTTTATCAAGCAGAAAAAGGATGTGAATATGCAGCCTCTGCTGCATTAGCAACAGTACAAGCAACAGTGGTGGCTGAACGATTCCTGGCAGGATTACACAGAGATTGTATGAAGACCCCCAATATTTGTTCATCATCCAACATCACTAAAACAGATTATCTGGTCATGAAACCATTGCTGTTTGTGGGAGCTTGCTGTGTGTAAATTGGCTGCCATTACAACAGTGACTACACTTCAAACATATTGGCTGTAAAGAACTTTGGGACATTCTGAAGTTGTGAAAGAACCTTTATAAATGAAAGTCTTTTTCTTTTTCTGGTCAAAGCAGGTAAAATTACTGTTTCGCAACAGAGATTTATGTCCCTCATAACGTGAGAGACAGGGGGTTGGTTGTTGGGGAGGGTTTGTCCAGTGGCAAGATGGTCACTGGAGGGAATTTTAATTAAGAATTACTGCACCTTGCAGCACAAAAAAACCCTTCAGGAGAGGAGAAGAAGATCATTTCTGAAGCTTAAAAAAAGGATAAAAAAAGAGGTGACTGAAATACAGATCACTTTAAGTTGATAGATCAGATAGATGCCTTGGGAATTTCAACAGCCATTTTGTTAACTTTAATGGTGTAGATGCAACAGGTCAGTTATTTTCAATGTGGAACTGGCAGCTGTAAAAACATAATCTGGAGTTGGATGCAAAACTCAGTGATTTATTTAATTTAATTTATTGTAAATCTTTGAATTTGTTTGATTTTGTGGGGAGAATATTTTTTTAAAATCTCCAGCCAGAAATGAAAACAATTTCGCCTGCTGACCTGCTGATAATCGTAATATGTGTGTGTGTATGTAACTGAAGGTTCTGAACTGTAATGTTCTTCAAATTGGTCAAAGAACATTTGCAGCAGATGAATCACACTGTAGCATACCTGTATGAAGCTACTTGTGAATGTAACTCCTTTATTCAAAAAGGCAGGGAGACAGAAAGCAGGAAACTACAGGCCAGTTAGCTTAACATCTGTCTTAGGGAAAATGTTAGAAGCTATTATTAAAGACGTTATAGCAGAGCATTTAGAAAAATTCAAGGTAATCAGGCAGAATCAACATGGTTTTGTGAAAGGGAAATCATGTTTAACCAATTTATTGGAGTTCTTTGAGGGAGTTACATGTGCTGTGGATAAAGGGGAACCGGTGGATGTATTGTACTTAGATTTCCAGAAGGCATTTGATAAGGAACCACATCAAAGGTTATTGCAGAAAATAAAAGCTCATGGTGTAGGGGGTAACATATTGGCATGGATAGAAGATTAGCTAGCTAACAGGAAACAGAGAGTAGGCATAAATGGATAATTTTCTGGTTGAGGTCACAGGGGCCTCAACATTTACAATTTATATAAATGACTTAGATGAAGGGACTGAAGGTATGGTTACTAAATTTGCTGATGACACAAAGATAGGTTGGAAAGTAAGTTGTGAAGATGACATAAGGAGGCTACAAAGGGATATGGATAGGTTAAGTGAGTGGGCAAAGACTTGGCAAATGGAGTATAATGTGGGAAAATGTGAAATGGTACATTTTGGCAGGAAGAATAGAAAAGAAGCATTTATCTAAATGGTGAGAGATTGCAGAGCTCTGAGACGAAGAGGGATCTGGGTGTCCTAGTGCATGAATCGCAAAAAGTTAGTATGCAGCTACAGCACGTAATTAGGAAAGCTAATAGAATGTTATCGTTTATTGCGAGGGGAATTGAATACAAAAGTGAAGAGGTTATGCTTCAGCTATCAGGCTTTCAGAATTGTGAACGTCTGGAGTGGTTGTTTAAAGAAGCCTGGACTGAAGGCTGACTATTGGTTGTCCGTGATGCCATGCCGTCAGGACAGTGTTGTGAAGATTGTGGTGGTTTAAGAGGTGACAAGAAAGGGAAGATTGCATTACTTACTATTGATGGGACATCATTAATTCATTACTTCCACATCTGCAACTTTGAGGACCAGACTTGAAAACTATCTGAGGAAGATCCTGATCTTGTACTGTGGAACTATTCAATGCTATTTTGCTGATAAGACTATTCAGTGGACAGTAAGGACAACCTTTGTTGCATCTGCTTATTAATGTGTAACCATTAAGATATATACATCAATCGGGATTTAACTGTTAGTTTATGTTTGATGCATGTTGGTTTTGGTTTGAGTGTTAAAGTAAAATTTATAAAAGCTAAATCTTGTCCATTTGATTTTTGTTTCCTAAATTGGGGCTATTTGGTGGATTTGGTTCTTTTCATTTGTTAGTCATCTCCACAGGGAATCATAACAAAATCGGGTGCTCGTCCGGGATCTGGGTCCATAAGTAGGCTGTAAAATGGGTTCACTGGAATTTTCCAGAGTTTAAACAAACAAGATTTCACATTTACTTTGTCTGGATACAGTGGGAAATCAATGTACAAGAATTTGTTAGGAGAAAAGATGTAGCTCTCAGTATATTGCAGCAATTGAAAAAGGCCAATTTAGTTTCTGTATCGGCACATGCGGGGTTTAGTGTAAGCACAGGGGATAGGAAGGCAGAGATAATCCAATAATTGTTCCTCTCTTGAAGCTTGAGGAAGAAAAGGATATTTCTGCTAGTATTCAAATAGAACTAGCCAAAACTGAGTTAAAAAAGATGAGACTGGAAATAGCAAGAGAGGGAAGGGAACAAGGAAGAGAAAAAGACAAGAAAAAAAGAAAGACAAGAAAGAGAGAAAGATAGACAATTATAATTTGAAATGAGAAAACTTGAATTCAAAAGAGAAAGGGAAAGGGAAGAGAAAGAAAGAGAACAAGAATGTGAAAATTGGCATTAGACCATGAAGTGAAAATGGAAAGCATCAAAGCCAGTAGGCATGCATCGAGGGTGAAAATTGAGCGAGACCCAGATGAAACACCTTGTAATTTTGATTAGGCAAAGAATATGCACTTGGTACCTAAATTTAGTGAAGAGGGAGTAGAAGTGTACTTGGTGTAATTTGAAAAAAATGCTATGAATCTGGAGTGGCCTAAATCATCTTAGCCAATGCTCCTTGTTACGACCAGGTGAGAAAGGCGTCTAGGGGTCTTTTTCAGCCTTCACCTGGTCTTATTGTAACAGGATTTAATTTAAACACACAGTGTTTTGAGCTCTCCCTTTGGTGAATCCTTGTTCACCGCTTTCCAATTATAAGGCAAAGAAATGAGCACAACAGACTTTCTTAGGTTTAAAGAAGAAAAGTGAAATTTATAAAAACTTAAAATTAAACTCTAATTCGGTTAACACCCACGGATACACACAGCTCATATACACAATATGCACATGCAAATAGAGACAGAAAAGAGCAGAAGAAAAATAGAGAGGTTTGAGGCAATCTCTGAAGAGGGATTTTTGTTACTGTGTTTTGAGTTCACTGTAGTCCTTGCTTGTAGGTAGATCTTGCTTTTTGTTGATGCCCAGTTTTCTTCTTAAACCTTGTTCACTGCAGGAGAATTCTCTCTTGGGGTTCATATGTTTTCAATGGTTTCCAAAGCTGGTGAGAGAGATGAGAACAGACAGGAGAGTGGCAGCAGCAAGCCAGCCATGACAGGTCTTTTCCAGTCCAGGAGCAAACAACTTTCTGAGTTCAAAGTCTCTGTGGCAAGTTCAAATTCAAAAACTCAGGTTGCTCTGCAGGTTAGTCATGTGACTGGGGGGTGGGGTGTGACCATGTCCGTTTGTGTATTCGGCCATCTTAGCAGTTAACCTGGAATGCGAGCTCCTCCACCCTCAATGTCTGGTAATCAAAAGTCCATTGTGGATTAAATTGGAGCAGGGAGTGGCCCCTTTGTCCTTTCCAAGTATTGTCTGTTACAATGCAAATGTCTTTCTAGTCAAGGGTCTGGTGGTTTTTTTTCTAAAGCAAGTTCTTTCTTTATTCATTATTATTCTTTATTAATATGATCATGGCTGATCATCCAACAGGTTACTGAGTTGGATGATCAGCCATGATCATAATGAATGGCGGAGCAGGCTTGAAGGGCCAAATGGCCTACTTCTGCTCCTATTTTCAATGTTTCTATGTTTCTATTCCAGTAACAGTTTAAAAATCAATGTTCATGTGGCAAAATTAATGTGCCTCATTCTTGGCAGGTGGGAACCTGCATGACATCCTACAGAGTGTTTTAGTCAGGAAAGCTTTGGAGGTGTATTCATCTCTTTCAGATGAACATTCATGAGACTATGACAGAGTAAAGACTGCTGTTCTCAATGCCTATGAGTTGGTACCAGAGGCTTACAGACAAACATTCAGGAATTAAATAAATACAGGCTCAGACATATATGGAATTTGCTAGAGAGAATGAAATGGTGTTTGATAGGTGATACAGATCGATGAAGATTGTGCAAGATTTTGAGAGCTTTAGGGAAGTAATTTTGATGGAAGAATTCAAAATTTGTGTCCCTTCAGAAATAAGGTCCCACCTGGAAGAACATAAAGTTGGTAAAATAAGGGATGCCACAGTAATGGCAGATGGTTATGGATTGACCCACAAAAGCAATAGTTACAAACCCCAGTTTGGAAACTTTCAGAGAAGTTGGAGAGATTAGAAGATTGATAACGAAAAGAGATCTGGTTCTAGTGAGAAAGTTGACAAAAGTAAAGACACGGACATACCTCAGATAAGTGAAAGAGAAAGTCATGAGTAAAAGTTTGCTTCAAGGGGGCTGACATGCTATTCCTGCCATAAGAAAGGACATGTGAAGGCTGAGAGTTGGAAGTGGAAAAATAAGCCCATTGCATGTGTACAGTCAAAGGGCGTTTCCACAGGAAATACTGTCTTAGCGGGTGACATTCACATCAAGCAGGTAGTTACTTCCACGTTCACTGATAGAGTGAATCAGTGCAGAAGGCTTTCGAAGATTTCTGTTGGAGGGTGCAGTATCATTACAGACATCTGGTGAATCATGGAAGTCAATTGTCATCCTTAGAGATACAGGGGCAGCACAGTTGCCGATGTTGGCAAGTGACCTAAACTTTTTCCCCAGTAGTTCGCTTAATGTGAAGTTGGTAATGCAGGGCATAGATAAAACCTATTTATTCATTTCCTTATATAAGGTTAATTTAAAATGTGGCTTAGTCATGGCTCCTTTTATCATTGAGGTTGTTCCTAGCTTGCCCAATGAGGGGGTAGATTTTTCTGCTAGGAAATGACTTGGCTGGAGATAAGATAGTGGCATCTCCAGTAGTTTCGGAAAAGCCAGTTGAAGTTGCTGAAACTAAAGTTTTACAGGAAGATTTTCCTGGAATATTCCCAGATTGTGTTGTGACTAGATCACAGGCTCAGAGGGTTAAACAAGATAAGAAGGATCCAGTTGTTGTGAGGGACAATTCGGGTGTTTGGTACCAAGTGTATATTCTTTGCCAAATCACAACCACGAGGAGTTTCATCTGGGTCACCTTCAATTCTCACTCTCGATGCACCCCCACCGGCTTTGATGCTTTCCATTTTCACTTTGTGGTCTAATGCCAATTTTCACATTTCTTGTTCTCTTTCTTTTCCTTCCCTTTCCCTTTCTCTTTCGCGTTCAAGTTGACTGAAACTTTTTTCAAGGATTTGGATGGAGATGTTCGTGATGGAGGCTCCAAGGTTAACAATGGTGAATTGTTTAGCAGATCATCTTTGACTCTGGCACAGCAAGCAGACCCTGACTTAAGAATCTTGTCTCAGGACACATGTTCTGAAAGCTGAAAAGGTCCCTGAAAGTTATTATGTCAAGAATGACATTCTGATGAGGAAATGGAGACCTCCCCAGAGGCCTGCTGATGAGGATTGGGCTGTAGTTCATCAAATAGTTATCCCTCCTTGTTACTGCTGTGAAATTTTAAGAATTGCCCATGAGATACCAGTTGCAGGTCATTTGGGTATTTGGACGACGCATGCTAGGGTAATGATGCATTTTTATTGGCTGAAGCAGTATAGGGATGTGGTTGACTTCGGTGTGACATGTCACATGTGTCAGATGATTGGGAAGCCACAGCCTTCGATTAAGTCAACCTCATTAATACTGATACTTGCATTTGACAAACCATTTAGTAGGGTTCTTGTGGATTGTGTTGGACCCTTACCTATGATTAAGTCAGGTCACAAGTATTTCCTTACCATGATGAATTTGTCCACTCAATTTCCAGAGGCAATACCTTTGAAAAAGATCACAGCGAAGTTGGGATTGAGGGGCTGATTCAGTTCATCGAGCGGTATGGGTTGCCAAAAGAAATTTGGGGCGGCACAGTGGCGCAGTGGTTAGCACCGCAGCCTCACAGCTCCAGGGACCCGGGTTCGATTCCGGGTACTGCCTGTGTGGAGTTTGCAAGTTCTCCCTGTGTCTGCGTGGGTTTTCTCCGGGTGCTCCGGTTTCCTCCCACAAGCCAAAAGACTTGCAGGTTGATAGGTAAATTGGCCATTATAAATTGTCACTAGTGTAGGTAGGTGGTAGGGAAATATAGGGACAGGTGGGGATGTTTGGTAGGAATATGGGATTAGCGTAGGATTAGTATAAATGGGTGGTTGATGTTCGGCACAGACTCGGTGGGCCGAAGGGCCTGTTTCAGTGCTGTATCTCTAATCTAATCTAAAAAAAAAATTCCATCTGACCAGGGGGCAAATTTTTTGTCAGGTGTATTTCATGTGTTCTTTGGAAGTGAAGCAGCTCAAATCGTCCGCTTATCACCCACAGTCACAAGGTGCTTTGGAAAGATATCAGCAAACCCTAAAGAGAATGATTAAGGTCTATTGTTTTGATCAACACAAAGGAGAAACGTGATGGCTGGCATGGACATGATAGGTCGAAGGGCCTGTTTCTGTGCTGTATAACTCTATGACTCTATGAGAAGTATGCTATCAGCAGTTTGGCAAATAAATATATCACCTAAACCCCAGGAAGCTATCAGGAAATGATTGAGGTAGGGACCATTACATCATTTGAGGGAATTTTGGATAAGTGTCTGTAACAGAGGAAGATATAAGGCTAAGGGGAGTAAGTGGGATTAGTTTTGTATTGCTCTAACAAAAAGTCGCATAGACAGAATGGATTTAATGGTCTCCTTCTGCAACAAAAACTGTCTGACTCTATGCTGTTTCAGGGAAATTGCTGTGCACAAATTGACTTCTGCATTTACCTACGTAATAACAGTGATAGCACATCAAAAAATAACTTTATTGGTTGTAATTCATTGGTTGCAAATTGTTTTGAATTCCCCAAAGGTGTGACAAGAGTTCTCATGATGTCTTGGCCAATATATCTCCCTCAACGAACACCACAATAAGTGGGGTAACTAGTCATTTATGTCAGTACTGTTAATTACTAGTTTTAGCTTTCTGTGGCGAGTTTAACTGGCAATTAATGTGCAATTGTGGAAACAAAAGTTGCTGGCTGATATGCACATTAATAACAGTGTGCATCATTCACTATCTGCTATATGCTGAGCAAAATCTGGACCAATGAAAGAACTGGTTATGGTCCATGTTCTGCACTATTAATGCTGCTAACTACAGGTGGAATAAATTTCATGTCATCAGTTCAAATTTCTCAGAACAAATATCTCAACATTTAGCAGTTCAGAATACAGTTGTTGCCATATGTACTCCACTGACATATATTTTGTTCTGACTAAAGAAACACAGCTAGTTTTTACTGCTTTTACTATACCTGAATTGCAAAGTAAATCTTATTTTGCGGATATGAGTAACCAAAACTTGTCAAAGAAAGAAGGGTAATAGCACATCCAATCTCCTCATAAGGCTGCCAATTATAAATGACACATCTTCTATAAACCGACAGAACTTTAAGCTTTCAACTTTTTAAGCTCACATTAATGCTGTGTTATGCATGCCAGAATCTATTCCAAAGGATGTGATAAATGGACACTTGGATAATAATGATCTGATTGGGCACAGTCAACATGGATTTATGAATGGGAAATCATGTTTAACGAACCTGTTGGAGTTTTTTGAGGATGTTACTAACAGAATTGATAAAGGGGAGACGGTGGACGTGGTATACTTGGATTTTCAGAAAACTTTTGATAAAGTCCCCCACAGGAGGTTGGTTAGCAAAATTAAAGCACATGGGATAGGAGGTCATATACTGGCATGGATTAAGAATTGATTAACAGGCAGAAAGCAGAGAGTACAAATAAATGGGTCATTCTCGCATTGGCAGGCTGAGACTAATGGGGTACCACAGGAATCCAGCTGTTCACAATATGTATCAATGATTTGGATGTGGGGACCAAATGTAGCATTTTAAAGTTCGTGGATGTGGGAATGTGTGTTGTGAGGAAGATGCAAAGCGGCTTCAAGGGGATTTGGACAGCCTTAGTGAGTGGGCAAGAATGTGGCAGATGGAATATAATGTGGAAAAATGTGAGGTTATCCACTTTGGTAGGAGAAGTAGATGTGCAGAGTTTTTCTTAAATGGTAAGAGATTAGAAAGAGATTAGTAGATGTACAAAGGGACCTGGGTGTCCTTGTCAATAAGTCACTGAAAGCTAACATGCAGGTGCAGCAAGCAATTAGGAAGACTAATGGTATGTTAGCCTTTATCGCAAGAGAATGTTTGT
The DNA here is from genome assembly GCF_036365525.1 of Heterodontus francisci. NCBI lineage: Eukaryota > Metazoa > Chordata > Chondrichthyes > Heterodontiformes > Heterodontidae > Heterodontus > Heterodontus francisci. Next base: position 54,609,194 of record NC_090394.1, read on the forward strand.
CCAGGAGGAGTGAAGTCTTGCTTCAATTGTATAGAACCTTGGTTAGACCACACTTAGAGTACTGTGTGCAGTTTTGGTCCCCTTACCTTAGGAAGGATAATATTGCCATAGAGGGAGTGCAAAGAAGGTTCACCAGACTTGTTCCCGGGATGGCGGGACTATCCCCTGAAGAGAGATTTGGGAAACTGGGCCTGTATTCTCTCGAGTGATGAGGTGATCTCATTGAAACCTACAAAATACTTAAAGGGATGGACAGGGTAGATGCAGTTAAGATGTTTCCATTGGTTGGGGAGTCTAGAACCAGCGAATACAATTTCAAAATAAGGGGGAAGCCACTTAGGACAGAGATGAAGAGAAATTTCTTTACTCAGAGGGTTGTGAATCTTTGGAATTCCCTACCCCAGAGGGCTGTGGAAGCTCAGTCATTGATTATGTTTAAAGCAGAGATTGACAGATTTCTAAATACAAATGGCATAAGGGGATATGAGGATAGTGTGGGAAAAAGGCATTGAACTGGATGATCAGCCATGATCATATTGAATGGCGGGGCAGGCTCGATGGGCTGAATGGCCTACTCCTGCTCCTATGTTCCTATGTATATAAGAAATAGGAGAAGGAGTAGGCCATTCGGCCCCTCATGCCTGCCCCACCATTCAATAAGATCATGGCTGATCTGCCCCAGACCTCAACTCCTCTTTCATGCCATTTATTGTACATATCTCATTTTAGCAGAAAATGTTTGGCACCAAACCTTTTTGGGTCACTTTTTGAGTATCTTCATGAAGAATACATTATGTTATGCATGATATAATGAAGGTGCAAAGTAATAAACAGGGACTTTTGAAAATGTTTATCTGTTTCTTGAGAAATGAACATGGGTAACCTTAATAGGGTTTGACAGTGTTACGACCAGGTGAGAAAGGGGTCCAGGGTTCCCTCTCAGCCTTCACTTGGTCTTACCATAACAGGGTTTATTTTTAAACACACTATTTTTTTTTAGCTCCCCCTTAGTGAATCCTTGTTCACTAACTTCCAATTATAAGGCAAAAAACTAGTCAAACAGGTTTTCTTAGGTTTAATGAGAAAAGGTTGAACTCTATTAAACTTAAACTCTAATTCAGTTAACGCCTACAGATACATGATGCGCCCACGCTAGCATGCAAACACAATACACAAATGCAGATAGTGACTGAAAAAAGCAGAGGAAATAAAGTGGAAAAGTTTGAGGTAATATCTGAAGATGGTTTTGGTTACTGCTCTTCAACCTCACTGTAAAGTCCTTGATTGTAGGTAGGTCTGGCTTTTCATTGGGGCCCAGTATTCTTCTTAAACCCTGTTCGATGTAGGAGACTTTTCTCACTTGAAGTTCATGTGTCCTCAGTGGGTCCAGAGGCTTGTCAGAAAGTGAGGGGAGCAGACAGGAGAAGTCTTCTCAGTCCAGGAGCAAACAATCTTTTTTGAATTCAAATTCTCTGTGGCTAGTTCAAAAAAAACCCTGGACCAGCCAGTTAGTCATGTGACCAGCTGGTTTAACCAGTCTTGGCTTTTGTGGATTGCATCACCTTAGCAGGCCCTGGAATGCACTTCCTTGCCCCTTCACTGTCTGGTGATCAAAATCCATTTGGATTAATTGGAGCAGGGAATAGTCCTTTGTCTCCACAAGCACTGTCTTTTAGTGTGCAAATATTTTTCAGCTAAGTGTCTGGCAGCCCTTGTAACAGGCCTTCTCTTCTTCCCAGCAACGGTTTAAAATCAATGTTCATATGACAAAATTAATATGCCTCATTCTTGGCAGATGGGAGCCTACATGACAGACAGTAATAGTAATGTGCAGTGAGCTGTATCATGTACTAGCCACTAACAGTCACTTCACTTAATCCCAAATGCCAATTTTCATTTAATTATGGAATATCATTTAGGATTGCATGATCAAAGTTGTCAGAAATTTCCACGCAGTGGAACTATCTCAAATCTGGGGGGAAAAATCACTGCTGGCCCACTTTACCTTTTAATTCACTGGCCTAGAAATGCAACTGCACTTTGCCTGTTTACAGGCATAAAACCGATGTGTAAAGGACAGGCACGTGCTCACCCCGTGCTGGTAGTACGCTAGCTGCCACTTGTGTGCTCCCTATCACTTGCCTGGCATCTTTCTGAATAGAAAAGGATACCACTATTTGAATATCCAGCTTGTTTGTGACCACAGGGAGTGCATCATGCAGGTTTGTTCTCGTTTTCCTGGCAGCAGTCATCATTCATTCGTCCTATGCCAGTTCTATGCCGTCTCTACTTCAACCAAGTTGTAGGTTGGCTATTGGGTGATGAGAAGGGCTATCCCTTCTTGACAGTGACTTCTGTCAAGAACTTGGGTACAATCTCAGTGTGGCCCGATAATAAGACCATACTTCCATCAGAAATACTGTTGAACAAGCTGTTGACTTGCTCAAACAAAGCATCTGCTGCCTGGATCATTTGGGAGGAGCTCTGCATTACAGCCAGATTTGCCATTGTGTGCTGTATTCTGCATAATGATGCCAATACTGAAGAACCAGCTTTTACCACCACCTGGGCCGCAGGAAGTGCAGTAGGACCAGCACAATGAGGAGCAAGAGCAGGAGCAGCTTCAACCACCAGTGCCCCTAGCTGTCAGAGCTGTCATTCCAGAGCACTTCATCTGAACCCAATAAGCCAACAGTTCCACAATCTGTTTCACCACCATCCTTACTACCAGTGTCTGATTACCTTTCATCAGTCCAAGTTATGAATCTTGTCCTTGCTTAACACCAATACAAAATCCAGAAAAGAAATTTACTCCAACAGCTCTATTTCTTATGTTTATAATAGTTAATGGGAATAATTAAGAATTATCCTTGTGCAACTCTTTAGTGTCTGTCTTGTGTGCTTGTTTCCCAATTATGGTGTTTCTATGAAGTGCCTACAGCTTGGGGAGGTAGAAGGCTGCTGAGCTTCCACTGACAGCACTTCTGATGCCCGTAGTGCGTGATCTTGACCAGCTCTTCGTTTTGAGGGTTCAGCTACAGACTGCAGCATGGGCTGGGGCAGTCTGGTCCAGTTGGCTGTGTGGCAGTGACAAGGACAGTGGCAGAGTTGGTAGACAATCTGTTGCTCTGAGAGAGGACAGCAGGTGTCCCTCCCATAGAGCCAAGGCCCCTCTCCTAGGACTGCACCTCAATACTTCTGCTGCTCTATGCGAGAAGAAAGTGCAGGAGTGACGTTATGCACTGGAAGCCCTGTCAACAGTGGTCCCATAGCAATGAGGGCAGCATTCTGAGCTTTCAGGTTGAGTCGCAGTCTTGAGTTGTAATGTTAGTTTAGCTACACCTTAGCGCAAGATGCCATCTTGGTAAAGGAGTTGAAGTGCATGCTTGGAATAACTGCCCCAAGGATCATTAAGGCTCTGACTGACAATCAATTTGGCTGCTCACTAAAGAGGCCTCAAGCACTGCAATTAATGACATCTCCTAACAGTGACCAGTGTTAGCGAGAATTGCGAGTGCTACTAAAAGCTATGCTCAGCTTTCATAGAACCATAGAACCATAAAAAAGTTATGGCACAGAAGGAGGCCATTCAGCCCATCTTGTCTGCGCCGGCTTGAAAAAACTAGCCGCGCAATCTAATCCCACTGTTCACTTACTGCTGGAGATTGGCTACACTACGAGTGAACAGGACTTTGACACATATCAGGAGACTTTCTGGGACACTTTCTCAAAACTTCACCAACACTTTATCAACAATTATTTGGCAAATTCACTGAGGACTTCACCTAAAGAGAGTGACTGTCATGCCAATCTATCTTATTGGAGTCACCAGGAGAAAGGGTTGGTCTTGGGAATTTTACTAGGGGTCCCACTTGTTCTGGAGGAGGAATGGGAGGAGTTGATGAGGCCAGATAAGCAGCACCAGCTGCTGGAGGAGTGAGGGCCACGAGAATGAGGAAGGCTCCAGATTCTGGATGACTTGCTGCATGCTCCACAATCTGACGATCATGAGAGAGCAGCCATTACCAACAGCAATTGTGTCAGAGGGTCGAGCTCAGGAGCCCTAATGGGGAGGAGGAGGAGGAGGAGAAGGACGATCAGAGGGACCTGGGGGAGAACCAGAAGGTTCCAGGTAGTCGGCCAGCTCCTGGGAGGGACACTCGCCGTCATGTAATGAGAGACATCCTCCACCATCAGACCTTGGAGCACTGTTACCACATGCTTTACCTTCCATGACTGAGGATCCATCAGGGGAAGCCCACCATCTGCAGCCAATCCTTTCAATCCCTTCCCCGTGAAGGACACTATCAAATAAAGATAACTGATTCCAATTAGCATCGTACGATTCAATTAGCATCATCACTCTTTATTGAGAGTAAAAACAAAGAAACCATGACACAACCAACCTCAGTTACAAATATTAAACTATTCACTCTGATGCTATCCACAAGTGATCGTTCCTACTCTGGTGCTTCTATGAAGTGCAACCCCAGTGGCAGCAGCAGGCGAGGTGGATAGCTGCAGAGATTCTGAAGAGGGAGGTTCAGATGCCCTCCTGGGATGCCCTCGAGAGGCTGTGGGCCATGAAGGCCCCGCCTCAGACGGCACCATCTCAGCATGGGCTTCAGTAGTCTGGGCTGCCTGGTTGACAGGCAACGGCAAGGGTAATGGTGAAATGGCAGGGGAGGGAGCAGCAATACTGCCATTCGGGGACAGGTCAATAGGTTTCTGCTCCTTGATTCTCAGCCCACTAACTCAGGAAATCTCTTCAGCCAGCCCACTCATCTACTGGAGAACTGATCTATGGGCAGCTGAGACATTCAACGAGGCCTTTTAAACTGAGGAGCCCAGAGCCACCATGGCAGCTGCCTGAGTTTCCATTGCAGCACTTTGCATGGAAGCTGTTAGTCATTCCATGGAAGGTTGCAATGACTGCAGTGGAAGCTGTGATCTCACTCATTAGACAAGACACGATGTTGGGCTCCACAGGTTGTTGGATAGAATTGCTCAGCCTCTCCAGGCTGCAGACTATGGGGTACAGACTCTGCACCAAACCAAGCTGGAGACAGACTCCTCCATCCCCTGAGCCATGGCCCATAAGTTTACAGGTAGGCTCTCCATTGCACCAATCATTTGGTTTGTCAAACATTTCTTCTGAAGTTTGGCCCTGTGAGGTCCTCATCTGACTCCTCTACAGCAGAACTAGTACGAGACCCGGCCTGCCAGAAAGGTGACACCTGTAGTATCCCTTCCACCCTCTGTGGCTGCTGCTCACTAGTGTCCAGTGCATCCCACTTCGAGGATCCCTGTTATACCATGACCTCTAAGGTACACACGGTGCCTGCGACATTTGCCTCACTCCCTCCTCCTCCTCCTGTTCCCCTCTGGTGGCTTTTCCTCCTTTTCCAGTTCCCATGGGTGACGAGGTGGGAGCCTACAATGATAAAGCTGGAAGGATTAGGGTGAGGCCACTCTAGGAGGATGTATGTGAAGAGACCATATGGAGCTGGTGAGTGAGGATATGTTTGGAGGATTAGGGATCAAGAACAGTTGTGAATCTGTAAGGAAACTGGAGTGGCCACATAGCTCTATGCAAATACCACTGTTCTGCCTGTGGCCACAATTTCTGCTGCTCCCCTCCTGATCACCACCAACACTTCCTCCAGTGATATGAGAGTGACATCATGCACTCGTGCTTTCCCTACCCAATCAGGTCCTGCTGCTGCCTGTTATGTGTTATCCTGTACTGGAAGAGAAAGTGTTGATTGTGAATGAGTGTATTGCCAGGTGTGTTTGTGTGTGTGTGATGCATCATATAATTGAAGAGCTGTGTGATGTATCTGAGGTGCAAGTAGGGCTTGTGAAGGATGTGATTGTGTTAATGTCAGTGTACAGTCGGATGAAGTGTATTGAGGTTGTGATGCTGGTGGTGGTGCAGTTAATGAGAAGTGTGTTTATGAGATGAGATCTTACGTTGACATCTCCTGTCGGGTCATTACATTTCTCACAGCACTGGAACCTTGTCCTTTTTTTTAATTCTTTCATGGGATGTGAGCATCACTGGCTAGGCCAGCATTTATTGCTCATCACTAATTGCCCTCAAGAAGATGTTGATGAGTTGCTTTCTTGAACCGCTGCAGTCCATGTGGTGTAGGTACACCGACAGTGCTGTTAGGAAGGGAGTTCCATGATTTTGACCCAGCGAAGGTGAAGGAACAGCGATATAGTTCCAAGTCAGGATGGTGTGTGGCTTGGAGGGGAACTTTCAGGTGGTGGTGTTCCCATGCATCTGCTATCCTTGTCCTTCTAGGTGGTAGAGGTTGTGGATTTGGAAAGTGCTGTCGAAGGAGCCTTGGTGAATTGCTGCAGTCAGTGCATCTTGTGGATGGTACACACTGCTGCCACTGTGCGTCAGTGGTGGAGGGAGTGAATGTTGAAGGTGGTGAATGGGATGCCAATCAAGCGGGTTGCTTTGTTCTGGATGGTGTTGAGCTTCTTGAGGGTTGTTGGAGCTGCACCCATCCAGGCAAGTGGAGAGTATTCCATCACACTCCTGACTTGTGCCTTGTAGATGGTGGACAGGCTTTGGGAAGGCAGGAGGTGAGTTACTTGCCACAGAATTCCCAGTCTCTGACCTGCTTTTGTAGCCACAGTATTTATATGTTCAGTTTAGTTCAGTTTCTGGTCAATAGTAACCTCCAGGATGTTGATAGTGGGGAATTCAGCAATGGTAATGCCATTGAATGTCAAGGGGAGGTGTTGGATTCTCTCTTGTTGTAGATTGTCATTGCCTGGCACTTGTGTGGCGCGAATGTAACTTGCCACTTATCAGCTCAAGCCCGAATATTGTCCAGGTCTTGTTGCAAATGGACATGGACTGCTTCAGCATCTGAGGAGTCGTGAATGGTGCTGAACATTGTGTAATCATCAGCGAACCACTCCTTATCTTATGATGGAGGGAAGGTCATTGATAAAGCAGCTGAAGATGGTTGGGCCGAGGATACTACCCTGAAGAACTCCTGCAGTGATGTCCTGGGACTGAGATGATTGACCTCCAACAACCACAGCCATCTTCCTTTGTGTTAGGTATTACTCTAACCAGTGGAGAGTTTTCCCCCTGATATCCATTGGCTTCAGTTTTGCTAGGGCTCTTTCATGCCACACTCAGTCAAAAGCTGCCTTGACGTCAAGGGACAGTGCTTCTGGTCGTGACCTCCTGGAAGATCTTCTCCCACATCTGCTGCATTAGCTGCCTCCAGTGCCTCCTTTCCCTCTGTGGGTACAGTACATCCCTTGTCCTCTGGATATTCTCCATCATAATCCCCAGTGCCATGTTCTAGAACATATGCCCCCTCTCCCTTGGTCCCTGAATCATCCTGAAATGTTCTCTTGTGTGTCATCCAGACTACTCCACAGCTTCAGTGCAAGTGGGTGCATGAAGGCTACATAAATTACTCCATGTAAATTGCTCCTAATCAGTGCTTGCGTGCTGAAGATGCAGGTCTCCGGTTTAGCACTTCCAGGCACATTTAAATCATGGTACTCATCAATTAGCCTCTAAATTGCAGGCTATAACCAGATTTTTACAGAGGTGTGTCTTATTAGCACTGAACCTGCCTTCTCCTGGTTTCACCTTTTCCCAAAATGTCGCCTTCTTACTAGATAAAATGCAAGATTAAAGTTTTTAAGAATTGATATGTAAGTTGGTCCTCTGTGGCAATTATCTATTTATACCGTGCAACTGACTGGAGACAGAGAGAGTTATGATTATCATGGATGGACATTTGCTACAAATCCAGCACACTAAATCTAACCAATTATTTCATGCTAATTAAATATTATCAGCAGAGACATGCAAGGTGCTGCTAAATTATGAGCTTTAAATTCACTCTTCATTAACTGTGTCCTTAAACTGATGTCAAAGAAATGATAGGATTAGTGGTGTTCTCTTTATAAATGGTATCAGGGGATGGAAAGGTTTCATTCCAGTAAAACTGGATTACTGATACCAATAAGAAATAAGGACAGACGTGTTCAAATTCAGGGAAATAAGATCAGAGTGATTCAGCATCTTCATGGCCTCCTGCCCAAAAAGGCAAACAGGCTTTTTAGCCAATAAATCAATGTAATTTCCAGCAAGGTCTGGAAAGGTCTGAACCTTGGTTAGACCACACTTGCAGTACTATGCACAGTTCCAGTCTACATATTCTAAAAAAGATATAGTGACACTGGAGAAGGTGAAAAAGGATTCACAAGGATGATTCCAAAACTGAAAGGATATACTTGTCAGGAACGTCAGAACAAGCTGGACCTCTTATCTGTAGAAAATGATGGCTCAGTGATGTCCTGATAGAGGTCTTTAAGATTATGAAAGGGTTTGATAAGGTAGACATATAGGGAGGATATTTCTACTTGTCACCAATAAATCCACTAGGGAATTCAGGAAAAACATCTTTCCCCAAAAAGAGGTAAGAATGTGGAACAGTCTACCACAAGGAATGGTTGAGGCAAATAGCACAGATGCATTTAAGGCAAAGCTAGATAAGAACAGGAAGGGGAAAGGAATAGAAGGATATGCTGATAGAATTAGATAAAGAGCAGTGGGAGGAGGATAATGTGGAGCAGAAACACTAGCAGCAACCAGTTGGGCTGAGTGGCCTGTTTCTGTGCTGTGGGCTGTATAATTCTGTGGAAATAGATAGATCTGTCTTAACTTGTAAGACAGCAAATCAGCAAAATCTGCACTAATACTGAGACACTGCACTGTTTTTATTTCTATATGGTCATCTAAAGTAACCAATGTTTGATATCCTACATATGTAAATGCAAAAATAGATGTCTGGTGAATGGTAGTAAAGGTCATGGTGTTAAAAACGATAGGATGTATGCTGCAATATGGCAGGGTGTCATCATGCTGAAAGTAGGAGAGTTGGAGTTCAAGAGCGCCAATTTAATCAAGGCTAAATCTCTTAGAAATTTATTGCTTCCATACAAACTGCAGAGCAGCCAAAGTTTGTCAAAACCCAGAACTGGTGCTTTTGAAAGATGTGTCCACTTCAGTTTATAAGCCAAATGATTCTTATCAGTCACAACAGGAGGAAATTAAATTAGAGTCAAACCATAAATAACAGTGAAATCTCAGAACTGGGCAGCAATATTGTCAGCAACCAAAGTTAACAAAGGGCACAACTGTACTGCTGTGGAATTGATATGAACAAATGGTTCTGTGCATTAAACCTTCCTTCCAGATGGGGCTTACTGTGATGATGAGTGAGATAGAGAATATGATGAAACAAAAAAGAGCATGTATGATGCATCTCAGGTGAATTCCTCAACTGAGAGCCAGGCCAAATATATAAATTGAGAGGGGAAGAGAAGAGGGAAAAAAGACTGGCAAAGAGAGAATATGAGAATAGAATGGTAATTAACAGAAAAGAGAACCCAAAAATCTTCTACCAGTGTGTAAATTGTAAGCAGGCAGTAAGAGGTGGGGTGGGGCCTATTAAGGACAAAGAGGGTGATATACGCTTAAACACACAAGGTGAGGCTAGAATGCTTAATGATATTTTGTATTGCTGTTTACTGAGGAAGAGGATGCTGACAAAATATTGGTAGCAGAGGAAATGGTTGAAGTAATGGATGGGCTAGAAATTGATAGGAAGGATGTACTGGAAAGGCTGTTCTGCTCAGAGTAGATAAGTCACCTGGTCCGGATTGTTTACATCGCAGATTGTTAAGGGAAATGGAGGTTGAGATTGCAGAAGGGCTTGCCATGATCTTCCTATCTGCCCCAGATATGCAGCAGGTGCTAAAGGATTGGAAAGTGGCAAATGTGATACCATTGTTCAAGAAAGGGTGTAAGACATTCCTAGTAACTCCAGGTCGCTCAGTTTAACCCCAGTGTTGGGCAAGATTTTCGAAACCATAATCAGGGAAAAGATTAATAGGCACTTGGAAAGGTTTGATTTAATTAAGGATATCCTGCATGGATTTGTAAAAGGCAGGTCATGCTTGACAAATCTAATTGAATTTTTGATGAAGTAACAGAGAAGGTTGATGAAGGGAATGCAATGGATGTTGTCTATATGGATTGTAAGAAAGCATTTGAAAAAGTACCAGAGTGGGTGGCACAGTGGCATAGTGGTTAGCACCACAGCTCCAGCAACCCGGGTTCAGTTCTGGGTACTGCCTGTGCGGAGTTTGCAAGTTCTCCCTGTGACCACGTGGGTTTCCACCGGGTGCTCCAGTTTCCTCCCACAGCCAAAGACTTGCAGGTTGATAGGTAAATTGGCCATTGTAAATTGTCCCTAGTGTAGGTAGGTGGTAGGAGAATTGAGGGAAGGTGGGGATGTGGTAAGGAATATGAGATTAATGTAGGATTAGTATAAATGGGAGGTTGATGGTTGGCACAGTTTTGGTGGGCCAAAGTGCTTGTTTCAGTGCTATGTGACTCTATGATAAAAGACTGGTTAACAAAATTGAGACTCATGGAATAGGAGGGTCAGTGTCAGCTTGGATAAAAAATTGGCTTAAGGAAAAAAACAGTGAGTCATGGTAAATGGTTGTTTTCAGACTGGAGGATGGTAAACAGTGGTGTTCCCCAAGGATCAGTGCTAGGACCACTGTTTTTTTTTAATGTATATTGTCACGAAAATGTGCTATGCCGAATGATGATTTTTAAAATCTACCAGCTGGAAACCTGAATTAAATATTTTTTTAAAAGAACAGATAAAAGGTGACTGTTAGCAGTTAAGATGCCCACTGAAATTTGCATCAATATACCCTACATTTCAATGCATTGAGATGGAGCGGAATTGCCTGGCTAGTCTCCTCCAGAACAATGACTTGGCAATTTTGAGTGAATTATCTGTCCTGCTCCCATTAACAAGACATTTAGGCATCACTTGGGACATTAAAGTGGTGGAGACAAACCATTGAAACCTAATCACTTGAACAATGGGACCCTGGTTGAGAGAAGGGAATGCCTAGACATGAACTAAATAAGTTTCAAGAAGAAATACCCACTCAGCCATCATGTTGAATCACTGGGTGACAGTTATATGACAGGCCCACCATCTGTGTGTTTAAGCTGGTATTTTCTCTGCAGCAACAGAGACACCGGACACCGACCAGAGATGACACAAGTCCTCTCTCAAATCCTCTCTCTATCTCTCTCTCCAGTCCACCTTACAATCTTCGAACCCTGCCTGCTGGCCATAACCACCTAGGCCTATCGCTGCTGCAGACAGAGACGCCATGAAGGAAATCATCTGCCTCGCTGTTCTCCTGGAGAACCACCAAATTCGCTGTCCACATCTGCAAGCAGGAAGCCTCAGGACCACTGAGTTCATCCAAAAGAAAACCGAGTCACCAAACTCCACAGATTGTATACCCCTTTTTATTGCTCTGGAGTCTAATCTGACTAATTTATCCTTCGCCATTCTGTAACTTATTTGTGTGTGTGTATGAACCTCGAGTGTGTGTGTGTGTGTGTGTGTGTGTGTGTGTGTGTGTGTGTGTGTGTGTGTGTGTGTGAAAGTTGGAGCGTAGTTTATTATTTTACTAAGATCAGTTTAAGTACAATAAAGATAACCTCGTTCTTTGTTAAACACTGTCCAATTGATTCTTTTATGATCATGGCACATAAATAGTTAAACACACACTGATTTGGCAAGTACATCCACTTTAAAAAAGAAATAAACCCTGTTGTGGTCAAACTAGGAGAAGGACAAGAGGAGAGCCCTTCAACCCTTCCTCACCTGATCATAACAATTTAAATAACTTGGATATTGGAATACAGAGTATAATTTCAAAATTTGCCAATAATACCAAACTTGGAGGTGTGGCAGACAGTAAGGATGATACCAATCGACTGCAACAGCCATTGATAAGTTAGCAGAATGGGCAGACAAGTGGCAGATGGAATTTAACACAGAGAAGTGTGAGGTGATCCATTTTGGTAGAAGGGATAGGGAGAGGCAATATAGACTAAATGGCACAGTTCTAAAAAGTGTGCAGGAACAGAGGGTCCTGGGCGGGGGGTGGGGGGGGTGCTCATGTGCGTAGAACTTTGAAGGTGGCAGAACGTACTAAGAGAATAGTCAACAATGCATATGGGATCTTGGGCTTCATAAATCGAGGTATTGAATATAAAAGCAGGGAAGTTATGCTGAACCCCCATTATAAAGCTTATATAAATCATTATAGGCCACAACTACAGTATTGCATCTGGTTCTGATTACCTCACTTAGGAAGGATGTGAGGGTCCTTGAGAGGGTGCAGAGGAGAACTGTTACCTAAGTTGTTGCTATATCGGATAATCAAGGCTGTACCATGTCCTGCACATGCTATTTCCTTTCTAAAAAAATTGATATATGTTTTTGTTTTACTGTCAGTCTTGCCTTATGCAACCAGGAGAACACTTGCTGTAGATACTTCAGGTGGTCCACTGTCATGGATGACACCACAGTAATCTTATCTGCATACACTTATAAAACAACCATAAATTACATTAGCCAGCGCAGTACTCAGTCTGCTGAAATAAGTAGGCTAAATGTTACTGCCTTGAATTAAAATAAACTGAGGCTGCAGTGAAAATCCATCTAGGACAGGCTGTACAGCCAGATCCAGTGTACTAGCATACTTAACTTTTGACAGAAAAGCTAAAGAATCATCTGATTGAGACAAATAATTTTTCTCCTACACATTGCTTCTTCCCGCTTGGCAACAAATTCAAAGTGATCTTCAATGTCCTTAGATAGAGTCAGGTTTCTAAATAATTGTCCAGCTACCTTACATTGCACTTCCCCAGTGTGTTGTATAATAAACATAGCCAAAGGGTTCTCCAGAGTTACTGACTTCTGTTTGATGGATCTATCTAAAGGTTTCTGTCTGATAGAAACCCGTCTCTGCAGAGCTTTCACTGTGAAATTAATCACACAGACCATTTGCGATGCACGTACTGAAAAATGAAATCATGGCCCAGCAGGGAAGATGCTAAAAAATTCCCAATTAATAGACAACCCTGACTGAAATTTTCCTACCAGTGTTCAAATGTTCTATCAACTATCCCAGTGGGCTTGATGCTTATGGTATTCGCCATTACAATGGCTGATAAATCCTGCAATATCTTCGATGATTCTCGACAAATATTCTTCCCTTATCACAAAGAATATCGCATGTGTCCAGTAGGGTATGTGTTATAATTCAGATAGCCAGATGTATCTGATGTAACTGAAGGATGTAACTGAAACCTAGGGCTGAATTTTGTTCTGATTACAGGGGTCCAGGCGGCAGGCCAGAAGGTGGGGTGAAACCCTGGCTCAGCCCTCCATCGGACCTCCATTGCAATTACACGGCGGGCAGGCAATTAAGTGCCCACCATTGGGAATTCTGTCCCTCTAAAGGACATGCTGACACCTCCAAGAGCTGCCGGCCAATTGGAATGAGACCCTGCAATACCAAACAATTTCTTGTTACTATGTTTCCATATCTAGCTATGCTCATTTTCTGGTTCCTGTTTGCAAATCTGACCACTTTTTAGCATGTTTCTGAAGGTTTCTTGTATTCTTTCTAACAAATCTCTTAACATTTGCTACAAGTTTTGTAGAATTCATTTTCTTTCTTATTGCACTTTGGCATGTTTTGTTTATCCATTTCGAACCACACTTGTTTAGCCTATACCTGCTGGTCTTGGATGTATATTTGTTCTGCAGCTCTTCAAGGCCTTGAAGGTGACGCATTTGTTCCCAACCAAGGTGATTAATAAGCAGTTTCCAGTCAACCTGTTTCAGCTCTCCCCTTATACCATCAACTATTCTAATATTGAACATGCGGTTTTGATAGTGCTGAATTCCCAATCATATCGAAATTAATTATGTTGGAGTAACTATCACCCAGGAGCATTATGGCTACTGAATCCTGTATGCGATCAGGGTCACTTAACATTGTCAAGTTGATTTGAGTACCTCCTCTTGTGGCTTCCTTGATTCACTGCGTCACTAAGCAATTGTGCATTGTACTTGTTAATCAGACTTCAAGCCACTTGGGCATTCCCAATTTATATTAGGTTGGTTGAAATCCCCCATTAGTTTGACATCCTCTGCCCACATGCAGATGAAGTCTGACTAAGGCACTGAAGAGTTCCATTCAAGTTTGAAGAAATACGTTTGTGGTATAGGAAGGACTGATGACTTGATATTGAACACTTTGTTATAAACTCGGGGTCTGCCATTGATACCATCTCATGTTCAGTGGTGTCAATCACTCATGAAAGTGGATCCCAAGTTCCATATGTTCCGAAGTTGACTGAAACTGCCCTATCTCAACTTAGAAGATAGTGTAGCAAATAAGTTCTAACAATGTATCGCCCTTGACAGCTAAACTAGATACCATAGAACCACACATATTCATATTGCACTCCTCCAATCTCTCAAGATGCAATACCAGGCTAGTGACAAATCAAGAACCAGCATTGTTGAAATGTCTAAGATAACTTTCATTGCCTGAGTCGGTAGGCATCAAGCACCTCATGTGAATTCTGATCTACCTTTCCCAATTCATACCGTAACAGAGTGAAACAACATAAAACAGACTACACTATCCAATTCCAAAGTGTCAGCAGAATATTCAATTTTTGTTGTCTTGCCTTTTTAAAAATTCATTCACAGGGATTGGGCATCGCTGACAAAGTCAGCATTTATTGCCCATCCCCAATTACCATTGAGAAAGTGGTGGTGAGCCACCTTCTTGAATAAAACTGAGTGACTTGCTAGGTCATTTCAGAGGGCGGCTAAGCGTTAATATAAGCACTATGCTACTGTACCCAGGGGTCAGCTTCTAGCTGGGAAAACTGACCTGTTATTTCGTAAAACCCCACCTCAGGCTATGACTTGCCTTCTGACAGCTTTTCCAGGGCCTGGCTAACCCTGAACATGGGTTCCTTTCTCTCATTTTCATTAATTCTGACCATAGGAAGTAGGATATCATCACACTACCCTAACAAATACCCCTGCTGAGCTCAAATGAATTGAGTCATCTCAGCCAATTTCAACAGTCTTTGAAATGTCCAAGCTAACTTTTATTGTTTGAATCAGTGTGCTGCAAACACGCCATTTGAGTTTTGACCCACATCTCTCAGCCCAACGCAGTTCCTGGAGAGCTAAGTATAACTTCTTAGTAGTATTTGCAATATATATTACACCAGTGTTTCCCTGTGGTGGCACAGTCAGATATCCCAGAACATAACTGGCATATTCAGAAAACAGGAATATTTTCACACTGTTTGGGATTTTGGCTTTGGACTTCTACAAGCATTTTGGGGAGGGGGACACAAAATCTTCTAGAACATGTGTCACCTTGATTAGTTCAGTACATGTGGAGAGACTTCTCTTTGAAATGAAGATGTAAAGTTAGAGAGTTCTGCACCCCTACACAATCAATAGTTGACAATCTAATAATTCTTGCAGAGTAGCAAACAATCTGTAGCAGTGTCACTCGTTGTCTTTGTAGAAATAGCAGCCTCTCTGCTAGTTTACCTCAGTTCTCTTGGTTCTGTAAGAATCTTTACCCAGAACAGTTATTTGCCTTCTGGTAACCAGTAAAAAATAATTATCCTACAGCAGTTCTTTGCAGTTGCTTTTTTTGCTCCATGCCCTTTCAATCAACCTTGAGCCTTTGATGACTTGAATTGCATGTAAACCTCTGTCATCTGGGTGGGCTGCACTAATTGTGCACCTCCACTCCGTAAATGAGAGCCATGAAGAAACCCAAGCATTTCAAATCTTCCTGGGCATAGTACACTTCAGGTGTCACATACTCACCGTGCCGCCGGACAATGCTCAGTCAAGAAAATTGGCCTTTTCATATTCTGACTTAGATGCAAGATGCTACGTTAAGAGCCAAGCAGGGCAGCAACAATTAGCTGTGTCTCCATTCGAAAGGAGATAACATCAGTGCTGCAGAAAAACAAGAGGCAGTTAGTTGGGGTGTGAAATGTCCAAATATTATAGCAAGCCAAAGTAGTGTGTGCCAGTCCAAATCAATTGAGTAATGAAATAGCTCTCAAAGAAACTGAGGTATTGTCAGCAAAGCCAGGGTCATAGAAACTTTACATTAACTTAAGAAATAACCTTTGCCACAATTGGCTATCTAGTATGGAATTGATTGCAACTTTAGCTAAGTAAATGCCAACTCAGCTGAAACATTCTGAGGAGAGTTAAATCAATTTCTGATTCAGCACAGGAGGATGCAAAACAAAAACAGAACATGCTGGGCACACTCAGCAGGTCAGTCAGCAAGTGTGGAGAGAGCAGATGAGTTAAGGTTTCAGATATAGAGCCTTTATCAGAAGCTTAAAGGTTTCACACCAGAAAAGTTAACTTGTCAGTCTCTCCACAGATGCTCACTAACCAACTGAGTGTTTCCAGCATGGTCTGTTTTTCAGATTTACAGCATTCATGTTTTTATTGTTGTTTGCAGGAGGTTATGGATTTGGAATAGGAAGATGGTGAGTAGTGGCCACAAATTCCTGACACAGAATCAGGATGACAAGGTGTATGACTGAGCTTCCTGTCTCCCAATATCTGTAATTTCATTTTGTCAATGTAAGAGGAAGCGTGACTTACTTTTAAATCAGCTGCACATAAATTAAACTGCATGGAGATGCCTGCCAAAACAGGATATACTCTGTTAAATCATATATGGTTAATAATATTTTCCATTAGGTAAAGAGAGAGAGACTTAATTTTCATATCAGGCTAAAGGCACAACAAATTCTAGACGACACAATATAAAAGCATGAAAATTCATACAACCTAGAGGGTCTGCTAGACATTTGGGAACAATTCGGAAAGAACTTGCTGTCAAAAATGTCTTGTCAGATCTTGGTGACAGCCAGGAGATGCGCCGACACTGATAGGTTTTAACAGTACTCAGACAAGAGAACATTCGTGACTGGAGTTTTAGTGATGAAAAGTGGAGTGCGTCAAAATAAACAGATATTTTTATAAAATACTAAATCCCAAATCTGTTTTTTATGAGCTATGTACAGTTGAGAAAACAAAATTTGTATTGTTTCAGTATGCATTTCTTTACCCGATCTATTTCCTCCGAAATGATTACATCTTCGATGTGGTCACTATGTGATTCCTTTTCAATTATCAAGGTTTTGATTTTTTAAATGTTGATAAAAGGGAAAGTTATGAATAATTACCTCCTCCTCTTCAGTCCTCACCATTAAACTTAGTTCTTTTCTAAAGAAAATGAATTCAGAAATTGCATTTAATTTAACTGACATTCTATACAGAGCGAGTGTTCATTATAAGGCTTATAGCCCTGATTTTGCAATCAGGGCAAAAATGGGCTTGTGCTGGCAAAGTACACAAGTTGCCCAGACCAGCACTCAGAGGTGAAGCTGTGCCATCATTTTACGACAGGGGTCCCTTCCCCTAATTTGAATAGGTTACTGGAACATAGAATGATTGCCCAGAAATCTTGGACTGTAACTAGAGCTTGGCTGAGGAAATTGGGCAGCTCTTAAGGAGGCCATAAAAGGGGTATATATGCTGCTTGCACAAATGTGAACTAAATGTTTGAAATGACATGGCACAGACGTGCAGCCTAACTTCTCACTTTGATGCTATGAAGTTAGAGATGTTACTTCAGGTGCAGCAAAGGAGGGTGGTCTTATTTTGGGCAGATGCTCCCCTTCAATAAAAAGACTGTGCCTGTGGTGTTGAAGGTGGTTGCTCACAAGTCAACCTACAAATGAGGATGAAGTTTATTGGTATCATGAGCAAGGTAGAGATAAGTGGTGCTTTGTACCATTACTCACCTATCTTGTAAGCCTCATCATCAATGGCACAAATGTAAATTTGAACTGCCACACCCTGTAGTATGTACTCTTTCATGCACTATCATGACCATTTTGCACATAGACTTATAAAAATAACTGCACGGCACATTGAACATGGAGGTGGCGGCTGTCTGAACAGTAAATGGATGCTAAAGCATCCAGGCAGAAGAGCTCCTTTGTTGTTAGCATCTTTTCAATGGGGTCAGTGCCCAGGAGTACATAGGATAGCCCAGTTCTCCTAAGAGCTATCCAACTAGTCTCCCCTCTCCTTCAAATAATTCAGACACTGTGGAATACTGCACATGGCTACTTCCTTGATAATGGATGAATAATAATGGGTCCTGTCACTAAATGTCATCTGAGAAATAAGTAGTGAAAATCCTCTCCATACAGGAAGGTCATGAGGTTGCTGGGATCTTGGGTGCCATGTAAGATGCTTTGCACCGAATGGGACACTGACACCCATGAAAGTTCTGTGCCTTGTCCAGTTGATGGCTCTTTTCCATAGGAAATATGAAGATATTCATCCCTGTAAACATTGCATATATCAGCTGCTCAATACTTGTGTCTACTGCTGATGTCTTCTGAATTGGCTTAAATGGGCCCAGTAGCACGAATGTTTCACATTGAGGCAATCTTCACTTCTGCAAGAGCAGTTAGCCCCATCCAGATGTTGTCTGCAGGTCATTGTGGAGCAGACAGGGGTAACTGGCAGCCAGTCTAATGAAGTGTATGTGTGGGGAGATCTATAAATGCACACCTGAGGAAAGACCCTTAGATGTCCTTGTATCTGTATTTCTTGGGCGCTCAAGAAATCATCCTTCTCATGGTAATTGTGCAGAGTAGTTACAGCTCCCAAAGCAATATCATCTATGGGTCAGTGGTAGCCCTTTCACCATGAGTCAGGAGGCTGTTAGTTCAAGTCCCACTCCAGGGACTTCAGCACATAATCTAGACTGGCACTTCAGTGCAGTACTGAGGCACTGCTGGAGGTGCCATCTTTCTGATGTGACATTAAACTCAGGAAAGATATCCTGGCTAACCTTTATTACTCAAACAACACCTGAAATAAATTACCTGGTCATTTATTTCATTGCTGTCTGTGGGACTTTCTGTGTGCAAATTGACTGTTGTGTTTCCTATATTCCAACAACAACTACACCTCAAATGTACTTCATTGAATGTAAAACAGTTTGGGATATGCTGACATTGTGAAAGATGTAATATAAATGCAAATTCTTTCTTTGTATGGTGCAACTTAAATACCATAGCATCCAAAAATAAAGAAAGAAAGGCTTGTCAAGAAAATGTCACCCTTCAGAAAATCAGACATGCAAGGCTGAGCTTTTCCTGATGTAAATGATGTGCCATCCCCTCAGCAAGGTCTTGCAATATCTACACTGGATAGGTCTTCCATTTTGGAATGTTTTCACCCTGTTGTGTCTCTTTACAACATGCTTGATCGTACAGCCAAAGGAGACAGGAAGATGATTGCTAGAGAACGTTTGATTTTGCTCTGGCCTCTGTAAACAGTATTCTTCAGTTTAATGTTAGCTGATGTGGGTGACGTATCTTCCACCTATGTTTCTGTGTGTTACTGCATGTGTTCCAACCCAGATTTCATCTCTGAGTATCACCCCACATAACGTTTCAGTTGAGAGGGCAGGTGAGTAAGCTGCTATTAAGCCTTTATTAATACACTTTTTCAAGCCGCTCTTAAAGATTATTTTATACTTGCAGCACAGTAATGTCTGGCAAGGTTGGGAATTTTGCCCACACAGGCACAAATCCACTGCTGATAGAGAGCAAACTTAGTGATATTCCTGGAAGCCCTCCTACCCTTTGCATTGCCGAAAACATGATGGAATTAAAGAAGATAAATGTCTGCCTTCAAAAGGATTAGCTCCACTGGGAAGTGCTGGTTAACAGTCTCCATGAACTATGTTGCAGAATCAATGCTTTTACTGCTTGTGCTGCTGATACACTAAGACACTTTGGTGGGGGAGAATTTTCATGCCATCCTGGTGTAATTTTCACACAGAATCAGAGCAGGTTACTCTTTTAGCAACAAAATGGGGTTGAAGCCATTTCTGTCCTGTTTCTGCCCCAACAGTGATGCACCACTTCCTCCTCCAACCCCAACCCAGCCAGCCCAAACTCCACCCTCGAAATGTCTTGTGCTTTTTAGCCTTTTCAAAGTGATCTCACTTAATAGAAACATAGAAAATAGGAGCAGGAGCAGGAGAAGCCCTTTCGGGCTTGCTCCACCATTCAAAAAAGATCATGGCTGATCGTCTAATTCAGCACCCTATTCCCACTTTCTCCCCATATCCCTTGATCCGTTTCACATTAAGAAATATATCTATCTCCTTCTTGAATATATTTAATGATTTGGCCTCCACTGCCTTCTGCGGTAGAGAATTCCAGAGGTTCACCACCCTCTGAGTGAAGACATTGCTCCTCATCTCAGTTCTAAATGGCATACCTCATATCCTGAGACTGTGACTCCTGGTTCTGGACTCCCCAGCTATTGGGAACATCCTCCCTGCATCTAGTCTGTCTAGTCCTGTTAGAATTTTATAGGTTTCTATGAGATCCCCTCTCATTCTTCTAAACTCTAGTGAATCTAGGCCTAGTCGACCCGATCTCTCCTCATACATCAATCCTGCCATCCCAGGAATCAGCCTAGTAAATCTTCTTTGCACTCCCTCCAAGGCAAGAACATCCTTCCTCAGATAAGGAGACCAAAACTGCACACAATACTCCAGATGTGGTCTCACCAAGGCCCTGTATAACTGCAGTAAGACATCCTTGCTCCTGTACTCAAATCCTCTTGCAATTAAGGCCAACATACCATTCGCCTTCCTAATTGCTTGCTGCACCTGAATGCTTGCTTTCAGCAACTGGTGTACAAGGATACCCAGGTCTCATTGCACCTCCCCCTTTCCAATCTATCACCATTCAGATAATCATCTGCCTTACTGTTTTTACAATCAAAGTGGATAACCTCACATTTATCCACGTTATACTCCATCTGCCATGCATTTGCCCACTCACCCAACTTGTCCAAATCACATTGGAGCCTCTTTGCATCCTCCTCACAGCTCACATTCCACAACCTCCCCCCCCACCACCCCCCCCCCGCACCCCGCACCCCCAACCCCCCCAGCTTTGTGTCGTCTGCAAACTTGGAAATGTTACATTTAGTTCCCTCACCCAAGTCATTAATATATATTGTGAATAGCTGGGGCCCAAGCACTAGTACCCCACTAGTCACTGCCTGCCACCTGGAAAAAGACCCAGTTATTCCTACTCTCTGTTTCCTGTCTGTCAACCAATTCTCAATCCATGTCAGTATATTACCCCCAATCCCATGTGCTTTAATTTTGCACATTAACCTCTTATGTGGGACCTTATCAAAAGCCTTCTGAAAATCCAAATACACATCCACTGGTTCTCCCTTATCTATTCTACTAGTTACAAAAAACTCCAGTAGATTTGTTAAGCATGACTTCCCTTTCGTAAGCCCATGCTGACTTTGCCCAATCCCGTTTATGCTTTCTAGGTGTTCTACTATCACATCCTTTATAATAGACTCTAGCATTTCCCCACTACTGATGTAGGACTAACTGGTCTGTAGTTCCCTGCTTTTTCTCTCCCTCCTTTTTTAAATAGAGGGATTACATTTGCCACCCTCCAATCTGTAGGAACTTCTCCAGAGTCTATAGAATTTTGGAAGATGACCACCAATGCATCCATTATTTCCAGGGCCACTTCCTTTAGTACTCTGGGATGTAGATTATCAGGCCCTGGGGATTTGTCAGCCTTTAACCCCATTAATTTCCCTAAGCAATATTTTTTCACTAATACTGATTTCCTTCAGTTCCTCCCTCTCATTAGACGTTTGGTTCCCTAACATTTCTGGGAGGTTATTTGTGTCCTCCTTTGTGAGGACAGAATCAAAGTATAATTGTTCTGCTATTTCTTTGTTCCCCATTATAATTTCCCCTGTTTCTGACTGTAAGGGACCTACATTTGTCTTCGCTAATCTTTTTCTCTTACATATTTATAGAAACTTTTATAGTCAGTTTTTATGTTCCCACAAGTTTACTTGCTTACTCTATTTCCCCCCACTTAATCAACCTCTTTGTCCTCCTTTGCTGAATTCTAAACTGCTCCCAATCCTCAGACTTGCTGCTTTTTTAAAAATGCCTCCTCTTTGGATCTAATACGATCCCTAATTTCTTTTGTAAGCCAGGGTTGAGCCACATTTCCGGTTATGTTTTTGTGCCAGACAGGAATGAATAATTGTTGTAATTCATGCACACGTTCTTTAATATATCATAATGGGGGCCAGTGGTGCTGGAGCTCCAAGCTTCCTGCTTGGGTAATTGAATTTGGGAATTATAAGTGCAGCTATTGCCAGGATCAGCTGAGACAAGTGAGAATTTAAGACATTTCACTGAGAAAGAAAGAACTTACATTTACAGAGCAAATTTTGCATGTCAGCTATGGCTCAGTTGGTAGCACATGTATCTCTGTGTCAGCAAGTTAAGGGTTCAGGTCCCATTCCAGGACTTCACTGTAAAAATCAAAGTTGACACTCCAGTGCTGTTCTGAGGGTGTGCTGCACTGATGTAGGTAGTGTCTTTCAGATAAGACATTAAACTGAGGCCCTGTCTGCTCTCTAAGATGGATGTAAATGATCCCATGGTACCATCTTGTAGAGGCGGTGTCCTGGCTAATATTGGTCCCTCGATCCTCATTACAGAAGCAGATTTTCTGGTCATTATCACATTGTTGTTTGTGGGAGCTTACTTTGTTTCCTACATTACAACAGTGACTACACTTCAAAAGTACTTCATTGGCTGGAAAGTGCTTTGGCATGTTCTGTGGTCCTGACAGGTGCTATATAAATGTAAACTTTTTTCTTTCTTTCACTGCTTCACAGTCAATGATGTTTGCAGCCATTCACCAAACTTCAGCAGTACCTCCCAGTCCCACAGCCTCTACCACTGAGAAGGGCAAAATCAACAATGTCAGGGAGCATCATCACTTTCAAGTAATATACCATCCTAACATGGATATACATTACCATTCCTTCATTGTTGATGGGTTTAAATCCTTTAGTACAGTACCTGACACAAGCAGGAATACACTATTACGATAATGAGGTTCAAGAAGATCCATCCTTCTCATGGCAGCTAGAGTTACCCACATCCAGAGATGAAAAGTAAAGGTTCCACATGAAATAAGTTTGGGAGTCTCTGCACATTTCCTTGTGAATGAAAGTCCACATATAAAACTGTCTCAATGCACATTGTCAGTTGGACTTGGCCTGGCAGTTATCAGAAGCATATCATAGAACAATGTAAATAATTTTCTGATACATACAAGAAATGGAGTGAATCCTATGTAAGAGTTTCCAGCAAGACACATCGGGTGATCTCCGAGTGACTGATTCCACTGGGTAGGAGGTCAGTGCAACGAACCCACATGATGGAATAGGGTCAAGGCTTGTCCCATTTTAATTAGATTGGCACAATTAGATTGCCGATTCGAGAGTGCTGAAAAACAGGTGGCTCCAACATGGCACCCAGCACTGCAGATAGGTGAAGTGGGAGAGGCAATCCTGGAGGACAGCCATAGAGAGGCAGTGGAGGGGTTGGGAGTGGGGGGGGGGGGGGTGGGGGTGGTGGAAGGTGGTCGATATTTGAGGCAGAAGGAGGAGTTGAATTATGGCCCCCTCCTGTACAAGGACGGAGTGCTGGCTACCAATTTAGTGACCCACTCAAGAACCGAGTTTGAAAGGAAAATTGGGCGAGGTGTATAACTGGCAGCCCATTCACTATTATCCATTTTATACCCCTGCCAATGTTGAATTTCACTCCCAACTTGTATTTAACAAATCAATGCTGACCATTCTTGATAAGCCCATGCATTTATAACTGCTCATTAAATTTAACTCGAATAATGGATTCCAATAATTTGTCCACAATTGAAACTGGTTTCTAATTATTGAATTTATCCTTCTCTCTTTTCTTGAAATAGGACATTATATTGGCTGCTCTTTAGTCAGGTTAAGGCTGGTAATGGGATGGATCACTTACACAACTGTGAAGTCCTGCTGTCTGCTGACTTTAAATTTAATTTGGACTATTCAACCTGATTTTACACAGGCCATTAGTCCAATTGAGCCCGTGCACTGGAACAGTAAAGGAGTGGGTACAGACGTTACAATACATCTGAATCGATACAGCCCCTCCAATGACAGTGCATGAGGAAGCATCTGCTCTGGGCCCAGGAGGCATTGGACATGTAAGCAACATGACACCAGAGGTCCTTCAAAGAAATCAACATCACTAAGATGAGGAATCTCAATTCCTCAAGAGCTCTATTATAGTCCAAACCTCAAAATCTACTAACACTAAAGCAGCAACACACAGGAGTAAGAGGTTAAAAGAAAAGACTTTTAGGCACAAGGGGTTGTCATGGTGGTAAGAAGTAGCAGTAGAGGTACAGCACAGTGAAGGGACAAGATGGTAGTGAACTTCTACATTTCTGGCAATTCAGTGTGTTTGTCCATATTTTTCCCGGGGAGGCTTCTTGCTATCTCTCACATGATGATTAATGTTAGTAACTCTCCTCTTTCAGAGAAGATATATGTATAATCGATGAGATGAATGCTAGTCTGAGAGCAAGGCAAGGGATCATGGCCAGCATTATTATGCAGATGGATGGTGCTGTCTATATTAGAAGTTTGTCATGATCTCCTGTATGTTGGTACATATTGCTGGCGATGGGGTGCCTGGGCCCATCTCATCTCTCTCCTTTCTTGTGAACAGCCAATTAGTCTTCACCACCTTCTTCCCCTTCATCTTCTGTGTTTAGAAGACCCAATCCCCATGGAATGACTAAATTATGAAGGATGCATTCTGGAAACTCTTGCTGGATGTTAATGTTGGGCTCCACCTGAATTGACCAGGCTTCACAAACAGGGTTTGAGAATTGTGGCAGTCCCTCCTGTAATGGTCCTGGTAATGCCCAGGAACTCACAGAACTATATTTCAGCCATTGTCCTTGGACTCTGAAAAAATGTCATCAGCCAAGGCTAAAGTAGATACAAAAGCAAAATACTGCAGTTGCTGGAAATCTGAAATAAAAACAGAAAATGCTCTACAGATCTGGCAGCATCTGTGGAGAGAAAAATAGAGTTAATGTTTCAGGTCAGTGATCTTTTGTCAGAACTGGAAAATGTTAGAGATGTAACAAGTACAGAGACAGGAGGCAGGGGTGGAGGATGGGGGTGGGGCGGTGGGGGGTTGGGGGAAGGGAAAGAACAAAAGGGAATGTCTGTGATAGGGCACAAGGCAAGAGAAATTAGATGACAAAAGGGATGATGGTTCAAGGCAAAAGGGGATGGTAATGGTACCTAAAGTAGGTGCCACTGTGCTCCTGTCATGTTGCTAGAGAATAAATGAATCATGGCTACTCCCTAGGCAGCATGCACTGACATGCAGAATGACATGCAGATGCACTATCTGAACATTCAGGGAATGAAATCCTTTCCTGTTGCTGAAGCTGATGGGAATTTCAGACAGGACCTTTACAGCCACATGTGTGGCATCAATGGTATCCTTGTGGGAATCCAGCAACTTGGAAGAAGTTTAACGGTTCTTTCTCGTTCTGCTTTATCGGGTCCACATGGAAGTGAATGTGCGCTGATGCATTCCTGAACAAGGCATCTGTCTAATGTGGTGATGAAATGCTGCCTGATTGGTTAATATTACCAGAGGCTGCCTAGATACATGAATGTTAAGTGTTGTTGTCACCTTCACAACCACAGACCAGGTAGTGCTCCTCTTGGAAAGGGGCTGTGTGTCAGGTTCCAACAGCCAAACTATTTCTGTCAGGTTTTCAGACACGCCCTGTAGGAAAGATACAGACAGCACTTTTGTGGTCTGTAGACCCAAGCGGTGTATGTCGAATCTTGCCTGCATGCATGCGTGCTGCCTCACTCTCCTAACTGCCATCCTTTTCGCCTCCTCATCTTTATCATCCTGCTCCTCAAAGCACAGGAACAATGGAATCCCCAGAGGGAAATCCATTAATTCACTATTCAGAGGTCCCTTTAAATTCTCAGCATGTTTCACAAACTGCTTTTAAATGTTTGGAAGCTGCAGCTTCAAAATAATGCAAATGCCAGCCAGTACAGAGTCGTAGAATTGTGATCCTGTAAGACCTATCACCTTCCTGATCCCTCAGTACTACCAAGTTTACAGTTGTGACAATTTTCAGGGGTGGGAACTGGGTGGAAACCCAGGGCACAGTGGGCACAGTGATGCCCTCACTTTATTTAAATGTGGCAGGGTATGTTTCTGGTGGGCGTATTAGGGTCACTGGAGGGAAATTACAATGGCTATTTTTAGGGGCAGAGTATTGACGGAGACATCTCCAGCTCATTTTATTTGCTGGAACACCTCTACACAACCTGGCAATGGCATTTCTTCTAAGGAGAATTCAGTTTTGGTGTCTAGATTCAAACAAAGAATTCTAATCAAGTGAAGGCATTTGAAAACTGAAGACTGCTGGTTTATTTGTGATTAAATAAATTTAGCAGTTTATTTTACCTTTATTCACAATGTACTACTGAGGTTAGAGCCCCTCTGGATGATGGAATAAAAAAATCATTTCTGGGCCTAAAAAAAGTTACACAAAGGCTTTTGGGAATATAAATATACATTTTAATCAATTATAAGTTATTTCTAAATGGTTAAATCTTCCAACCAGAAACTTTCTAGGCCATTAATTAAAATTGTAAGCAAGTCTTAACATATTCCCCAAATAATCATCTACCGATCATAATTTATTGCACATTAAACGTCAACTTTTTGAAGGAATTACTGTAAGCAGACATTAAAATTCTATTGATTGACTGCACCTAGCAAGACTAATTGAACTTGCATTAAAGTGCTATTGATTGCATTAACCTCTAAATACATGAATAAACTTTAATCAATAAATTTCTTGCAAGTTAATTTTAATTTGCGCTGTTCTTTAATTCAACCTTCGGAATATAATGAAATTAATGCTCTATGATGGAGCAAAATTTAGTTTAATGACTTTTGTGTGTATAGCAGAGCAGACCATTTCAGCCTTGGATTCACTATACATCTGTTGAACAATGGAATCTGGAGACAGCGCTGTAGCTCTATAGAGTCAACTATGTGATGAGAATCTAAAATAGAAGCTTTTACAATCTGACCTGCTACCAAAAATACTAACACTCCTAACTCTTGCACAATACCACATATTGAGACATATTATTCTTAGTAACAACAAAAACAATTTGCATTTCTATAGGGCTCTTAAGGTAGAAAAACGTCTCAAGGTGCTTCACAGGAGCATCATCAAACAAAATTTGACACCGAACCACATAAAGAGATATTAGGATCGGTGACCAAAAGCTTGGTCAAAGAGGTAGATTTTAAGGATCATCTTGAGGAGGAGAGAGAGGTGGAGAGGTTTAGGGACAGAACTCCAGTAACACTAATCTCTCTCTCATACTATCATTTATTGAAAGGTTAATTCTGTTTCTTTCTCTACAAATGCTGCCAGACCTGCTGAGTATTTCTGGCATTTTCTGTTTTTATTTCTGATTTATAGCATCTGCAGTATTTTGCTCTTGTATCTTTTATTCAAGTGTGTTAATGTAATCCTAATAATAATCAGAAGTCTTAAAGCTAGGACTAGTCAGTACCTTGCTATAATCTGAAGGAACACTCACAGTGAAGTGAGATGGTAAATTTTCATTCCCTAAAATTAAGTAGCTTGAGTGAAGAGCAGGACTTTGATACCGAGCAGATAATTGAGATTTGTTCCAATAGCAATTGGCGAAATAATGTGTTATGATGACTGCACAATTATGTCCAATTAATTCACTCCATCATTGGTAGCCATGCCTTCAGTAGTCTAGGCCCTAAGCGCTGGAATTCCTTCCCAAAACCTCCTCACCTGTCTACCTCTCTATCCTCCTTTACGATGCTGCTGAAAATCTACTTCCTTGAAAAAGCATTTGGTCACTTGTCCTAATGTCTCCTTCTTTGTCCTGGTGTCAACGTTTACCTGATTATGCACCTGTAAAATGGCATAGGACATTCTACTCCGTGAAAAGTGCTGTATAAATGCAAATTGTTGTTGTTGGGGAGATACAGTTCAAGTATATGTATATTGATAGTGCTGCAGAGAACAATTTCGAATCAATTTGCAACTTAGCAGTGCTGCAGTTATCTATAAAATGCAGAATAAAGGAAAATTCCAGGAGAAGCCTTAATTCGTTGAGTCATTGTGTGCAACATATATATTTGTGTGCAACTATTAAATATTATACATGTTGGCCTTTCATCAGGCCACTACACAAACAGTTTTCAGTTTGCAACCTACACAGATACCATTGACTTCCTGTGGGTCTGCTCTTTGCCTGGCCAAGGTGATCAACTGCAGGTCAAAATTGGATGCAGCCTATAGGGGGGCATATGGGGGGATTGCTCTGGCTGCCTTCCTCTCTTACACTGTCTTGTCCTTGTCCGGGTAGTCCTGGAGAGGGGCACCGCAAGATGCGTTTAGTGGACACCAGAACTGATATTATAATTTAGTTTTATTATTTCTTTTTTGTTACAAGTTATTAAAGAAAAAGAAAAAAGATCTTCCTATCAAATATTAATGACCCTAAGTGCCTGTTTTAGTGGTGCAGATTGATGTACTAGTCCCATAATACTATTTGAAGGAAGACAAGCCCATTGGTGTTCTGCCCAATATTCCTCCCTTAAGCAATATCACCAGAGATAGACTATCATGTCAGTCACTTGTTTGCTGTTTGTGGGTAGTTGCTGACATAAAAATGTGCATTTATCTAAGGACTAGTGGCCACACTTCAAAAGTAAATCCATGTGTGAAGTGATTTGTATTGAAATAATAAGCTGCAGTAGCTATGTAATTATGGTTTAAGTAGTTACGTTTTGCTGGATAAATGGAGGACATGAACACGAGTAATCTCTGCAGTTAATGATTTTCCAATGGTTTTACACATGTGTGAAGACTGTTAAATGCTTAAGGACCCAAGAAACATCAATGTTCGAATTTGTTACTTTTGCAGATTAAGGTAAGGATTTGAGGATCTGTGTCTTTGAATTTAAAGGGACCTTGAGATGAATGTGGCATGAACTGATCAGTACAGGAGGGAAAGCAAACAATAGAACAATAGGGACAATAAAGAATCAAGTTTTAAATGGGTCAATTCATTCTTCACAGAAAATTAGGACTCATAATGTTTATTTTATTTTGCTTCTGGGTCAATGATGGAATACCATATTGCACGTCCCTTCATTCCAAACTGTATACCACCAATAATAAACCGAAAAATGTAATACATTCCAGACCCAGTTTGTAGCTCTCAATTTAGGCAGATTTGATAATTGGAGCAGCGTGGTTAAAAAACCCCCTGCAATTTAATGTAACCTTTGGAAAGCCAAAGAATGAGAACTTTGATAGGAAGGAGGTTATAATCCCTTTAAAGGGGCTGGGTGTAATATTGCTCTGTTGTGGGAGACATACTC
This sequence comes from Heterodontus francisci, assembly GCF_036365525.1. Lineage (NCBI taxonomy): Eukaryota > Metazoa > Chordata > Chondrichthyes > Heterodontiformes > Heterodontidae > Heterodontus > Heterodontus francisci. Next base: position 54,638,663 of record NC_090394.1, read on the forward strand.
AAGAGACCAGGGTGTTTAAGAAAGGGAGAGAAGTGCTACACAAGCCCCTTGCCTGCATTTTTAATCGCTCACTAGAATCGGGAACAGTTCCCTCAGACTAGAAGGGTGCTAATACGGATTCAGTTTTTACAAAGGGTGATAAGAAAAGCGGGTAGCTATAGGTCCATTAGTTTGATTTCAGTGACAGGTAAGGTGCTTTAAGGTATCACTAAAGATGCCCGATGGGGCAGGATGTCAGAAATGCTCCATCCATCAATATTGGCGACCACGCTCTGGAAGTGGTTCAAGAGTTCACCTACCTAGGCTCAACTATCACCAGTAACCTGTCTCTAGATGCAGAAATCAACAAGCGCATGGGTAAGGCTTCCACTGCTATGTCCAGACTGGCCAAGAGAGTGTGGGAAAATGGCGCACTGACACGGAACACAAAAGTCCGAGTGTATCAGGCCTGTGTCCTCAGTACCTTGCTCTACGGCAGCGAGGCCTGGACAACGTATGCCAGCCAAGAGCGACGTCTCAATTCATTCCATCTTCGCTGCCTTCGGAGAATACTTGGCATCAGGTGGCAGGACTATATCTCCAACACAGAAGTCCTTGAAGCGGCCAACACCCCCAGCTTATACACACTACTGAGTCAGCGGCGCTTGAGATGGCTTGGCCATGTGAGCCGCATGGAAGATGGCAGGATCCCCAAAGACACATTGTACAGCGAGCTCGCCACTGGTATCAGACCCACCGGCCGTCCATGTCTCCGTTATAAAGACGTCTGCAAACGCGACATGAAATCGTGTGACATTGATCACAAGTCGTGGGAGTCAGTTGCCAGCATTCGCCAGAGCTGGCGGGCAGCCATAAAGACAGGGCTAAATTGTGGCGAGTCGAAGAGACTTAGTAGTTGGCAGGAAAAAAGACAGAGGCGCAAGGGGAGAGCCAACTGTGCAACAGCCCCAACAAACAAATTTCTCTGCAGCACCTGTGGAAGAGCCTGTCACTCCAGAATTGGCCTTTATAGCCACTCCAGGCGCTGCTTCACAAACCACTGACCACCTCCAGGCGCGTATCCATTGTCTCTCGAGATAAGGAGGCCCAAAAGAAAGAAAGAAGAAAAGATGCCCGATATGACCACTTAGATTGGAAAGGTGTCATCAGGGACAGTTTTACGCCGGCTTTCCCCCGACAGGGAATTGAAGGCACGGGAGTGCTGGCCGCCGCTCTGAAGATCGTGGCTGGCCTGCAAGATCCCAGGTAAGTGCACGTTAATGTATTCATTTTAATCATTTACATACTTAGATGCAGGTCTTGTCGCATAGTGGCGGGGGGTCCGCCACGGAGCCTTGCCGCCACCGAGAGGATCGGGCCCAGCCCTCTCGGCATCCCACTTAGATGGGAAAGGTGTCATCTGGGACACTCAACATGGTTTCTAGAATCAAAAGTCATGTCTTACAAATATGATTGAATTTTCCAAAGTTGCCAAGTTAGTGGATGAGGACATTTAGAAAACGTTTTATAAGGTGCCCCTCATGAGGCTTCTCTACAAGATATAATCTTGTGGAATTAGTGGTAATCTGCTAAACGCATATAGGCAGAAAGTTGTCAATGGATGTGGATTTGCTTGGAGACCAGTTACCAGTGATGTCCCATAGGGTTCAGTGTTAGAAACTTTCCTCTTTACTATATTCATTAATGAGTGAAATGCAGGTGTGGGAGAATGCTCCACAAGATGGCAATCACCAAGAAGCTATGTGTGAGGTTTGAGACTGAGAATGCAAACAGATCTCAATGTGTTGGGGGAATGGGCCCATGTTTGGCAAATGGGGAATGACTTTGACTTTCGGGCCACTGACCAAAAATTCCCAGTGGCCGCCTGCCCATTCCCACAGCCAAGAGACAACTGTACTTTTGAGCCCCTGAACTCATTTGAACTTGGCAGTTGAGCTGCAGGCGCCAAACAGGGCTCCTGATGCATCTCGCCCCTCTGCAGCCTCAGGAATATCAGCTGGCTGAGATACCAGCAGAATCCTACGGGCAGGTGCTCGAGGGTAGGAGGGGATTGGTGTCTGTGGGGAATGTGATGCCAAGTTGAACCTGCAGCATCCCCCAGTATGATTGTGGAACCAGAAATAGCACTCCCGCCCCTTTCAGCTCCGCAAAAAACAGATTTCTGGCTGTTTCCTGATCGGAATATGGGTACACACGGACAAAGTTCTGTGATGCACAGCTCTACTGATGTGACCCTTAAAATTGCAATCAGTGTCCTAATTACGTCATTAGGACACCAATTTGCACGGCAAAAAGATCTACTGCTTGTTTCGGCTGGATGATTCAGCTGCCCCATGGTATGCCTCTGTGAAGGTTGCAGCATAGCCCATCCTCAGGACTAGCAAAGAAAGTAGAGAGAAACTGAGCTCCCGCCATCAGGCTCTGTGGCAGTGGGGGGTGGCTGGAAGATCGTTCCGGCAGAGGCCCGCCACGGAGCCAGACGCCGGGAGGGGTGGGCCCGATCCTCCCGGTGGCGGCAAGGCTCCGCGGCGGCCCCTCCGCCGCTATGTGACAGGACCTAAATCTAAGCATGTAAATGAATAAAATGAATACATTAACGTGCACTTACCTAGGATCTTACAGGCCAGACACAATCTTCAGAGTGGTGGCCAGCACTCCCGCGCCTTCAATTCCCCATCGAGGGAAAGCTGGCATAAAACTTGGTAGGGGTGAGGGGGAGTTACGATTTTTAATGTGGGAGGGTGATGACGGGATCAAATAATCATCATCAGTGTAGGTGATGGTGGGAAGGAGTGAACTGCGAACTTTGTACAGTTTAGGCGGGGGTGAAGGTCATATTCCAAAGCGAAGTGTTTTGGGGAGGGGAAGGGCAGATACTTAATTTTATTGTTATTGGGAGGTGGGAAAGGGGCGTTATAATTTTATCCATACATTTTGGGGGGTATCGCTTTAAAATTTTAAATTTACTGGCAGGGCTGGATGCCCTTTAAAAATGGCACCAGCACCTGCGCACAGGCAGCTGACGTCATTGCCACATGATTGGGGGGGTGGCGTGGCGGCCGACCCAGGTGTTTAAATGAGCCGCTGTGTGGTAGATCATGGTGGCTCTACGGCATGCGGCCCACATGTGGGGGCTGCCATGGAGCGGTAACAGGCTCTTAAAGTTCAGCCCATGGTCCTATTCCACAAGGGCCATTTTGTGGGTAAAGACACTTGCTTTTAACAATAATGAGCCATGTTTTGAGCCAGCCCTTCATTACACTTGCACCTCTCCATAGACTTTCTATGGGCTTTTGTGTTGGAAGTGAAAGTCAGCCAACAATCCAAAAAGCGCAGTGCCCTCTACAGGGCTTCTGGGACTGGTGTGAAGAGGAAAAATTACAGTGCATCTCCCTAACTAATCAGATTAAAGAGTTTTTAATGAGCAGCACAGAGTCTGAATCAGGAATTGTAAGTTGGAATATTGAATTCTATGTCAAATGAGGTACAGAAAGCAAAATAAAGAGAGGGAAAGAAAAATTGAATTGAGGGCGATAAAAGAGGTAGTAAGAAATTAGGCATGTCCAGTTGTAGAAGCTGCTGTCTGAATTGTACATAAATGATGGTAAACGCTGTTTGCTTCAGTTATTTTTACAGAAAATCTGGCTCACTATGTACCCCACTTCTGTCTTTTGCTATTCCTTCATGGGATGTGAGTGTCGCTGGCAAGCCCAGCATTTGGTGCCTATCCCTAATTGCCCCTGAGAAGGTTGTGGTGAGCCTGTACATTGATGGCATTGAAGTCCAGTGGAAGTTCTGACAGATTACATCAGTCCGTGCCAAGGGTGCAGACTCAGGAATCACTTGTGTCCCCTGGCACTACACTAATACATAAATGATTTGGAGGAAAGTATAGGTGGTCTTATTAGCAAGTTTGCAGACGACACTAAGATTGCTGGAGTAGCAGATAGTGAAGGGGACTGTCAGAGAATACAGCAGAATATAGATAGATTGGAGAGTTGGGCTGAGAAATGGCAGATGGAGTTCAGGGCAAATGCGAGGTGATGCATTTTGGAAGATCCAATTCAAGAGTGAACTATACAGTAAATGGAAAAGTCCTGGGGAAAATTGATGTACAGAGAGATTTGGGTGTTCAGGTCCATTGTTCCCTGAAGGTGGCAACGCAGGTCAATAGAGTGGTCAAGAAGGCATACGGCATGCTTTCCTTCATCGGACGGGGTATTGAGTACAAGGGTTGGCAGGTCATGTTACAGTTGTATAAGACTTTGGTTTGGCCACATTTGGAACACTGCGTGCAGTTCTGGTCGCCACATTACTAAAAGGATGTAGATGCTTTGGAGAGGGTGCAGAGGAGGTTCACCAGGATGTTGCCTGGTATGGAGGGCGCTAGCTATGAAGAGAGGTTGAGTAGATTAGGATTATTTTCATTAGAAGGACGGAGGTTGAGGGGGGACCTGATTGAGGTGTACAAAATCATGAGAGGTATAGACAGGGTGGATAGCAAGAAGCTTTTTCCCAGAGTGGGGGATTCAATTACTAGGGGTCACGAGTTCAAAGTGAGAGGGGAAAAGTTTAGGGGGGATATGCGTGGAAAGTTCTTTACGCAGAGGGTGGTGGGTGCCTGGAACGCGTTGCCAGCGGAGGTGGTAGACGCGGGCACGATAGCGTCTTTTAAGATGTATCTAGACAGATACATGAATGGGCAGGAAGCAAAGAGATACAGACCCTTAGAAAATAGGCGACATGTTTAGATAGAGGATCTGGATTGGCGCAGGCTTGGAGGGCCGAAGGGCCTGTTCCTGTGCTGTAATTTTCTTTGTTCTTTGTTCTCCTTTGTAATGAGGTGGAGACCCAATAGAAACAGCTCCAGTCCTAGAATTCACCACCATCTGCTTGCCCTGAAAACCTTGCAGCTTTCCAGGGCCAGAAATTTCATCAAGAGAACTGAGAGCTCGCAAGCATAAAGCTTATTTAGTTATTAGAGACGATGCAGAGAGGGTTGGGAATGGAGTTTCTGACACCTTGAACCAAAAAACTTGTACAGTTTTCGTATAAATGTTCACCCCTTTACATGCTTAATAAAACAGATCTGTGTGCACCAGTGTAAAAAATCCATTCAGCTCACAATATGCACCTAATAACATGTTAATATATTGTGACCAAAATTGTATTTTTTTGAATAATGAACAAAGCTTTTTGTTCCAATGAGATATGCTTATATTAATAGCAGTTTTACAGTCTATCAACCAGCTTCAAAGTGCTTGCAACCATATTTGTGATATTTTTATATTAAAGCTAGTGAGCTGACCTGTATTTTTTACAGTCAGCCTACATCCCTGGGTAATTAGGTTCTTAGTGAAACTACAAAAATCTATACCCTTCTGATGGACTTTGCTGCTCCACAAGGGCAGATTTATTTATTACATTTTGCTGTGTAACACATATTCACTTCAGACAAGCTATTACAAATCCTATTAGACCAAGAAAAAAGAATTAGGCCTGAAATTGTAACAAGACCCTTTAGCAAAGCAAAGTATAACATGAAACAAGGAAATACCAATGGCTCAGGTTTGACAAGACTCTTCAAATGCAAAATTCTGACTCAACAGACCTGACTTCTTACAATCAGAATTTTATATCACGCCTTGTGGTTTTCCATATATCACATGGAAATGATATACCCACAGAATTATGCATGGTTGTTAATAAATCAGTACTTTTCTCTGGGAGTGTTCAGATGGCAGTGTGAGCAGTTTATGGAGATTAACCTTTTGACTGCTGCCTTGTCCAGACAATGGACTAGTTATCATTTCATTAATACCTAACAGAAGGCACAGAATGGGAAATGGCCATAAGGCTGCTTCTTCTACAAGCCATGTATCATCTAGATTACCATGTAATCCACCTCCACTGATTTAATCTCTGTGAGGAGAATTCTTCCCATTATTACCTTAATACCAAAGGTAATGAAGCAAAACTGCAGAATATTCATGTATGTTCATATCACCACTGCTCAAGCCTCACCCACTGGCAATGAGACAACATCCCTCTCCTCAGCTTCCAAAGCACAGCAATCAATCGCCACCCTCATGTTCTCGGTTTTAGCTCACACATTCTAATGCTAAAGTAATCCTGATATTACTGCAATCAAGTCTACACATATTCTGGTAGTTTTCAGTTATTATAATTTTAAAACTGTACCACTCAAAAATTACTAAATGAAAATATTAGTTCACCATAATGCTTCATTTCTGTTCAGTCTGTCTTTGTGTTTCCACCACATTCATTCATCATTATTTCTTTTTTAATTTCGAAATACACACAAATATGTCTTGTAGCGGCCCGCCCTCATGACTCCAATAGCACTGTGCCTGAAGATGGTGCTTGGAACGTGCCTCATGATTGTTCCCTGTTGCTCCCTGTCCTCCTTCTCTTCCCCTTCCCCTCAAACTTACCCCCTTCCCATCCCACTCTGCATCCACCTCTCCTCTTGCTCTCACTTTCCCCATTCCTCCTCCCACCTGCCGAGACACCGGGAATACTCGTCTCCCTTATGACTTATACCAACAGCAATTTCAAGGCTATGGACTCACTTATGATTGAGATTAAAGCCGTAACAAACAGTGAAACAGGCCATTGAGAGCATTGCACATTTGGCAAGAAAATAGAAGGGATTTAAAATCTTGCTAGTTTGGTTTTAATTTGGTATCCTACAACAGGGACTGCGCTTCTTCGGCTGTAAAGCGCTTTTGAGATGTCCGGTGGTCATGAAAAGTGCGGTATAAATAGAAGTGTTTATTTTTATTGGCTGTCAGTGCTGGAAGTGCATGCAGCAGTAGAGCTGGCTTTAATCATATCTACTTGACTGGCGAATTGAAAAATTGTAGCAATTATTTGCACATAACAGCAGAGGATGTAAACGTTTGAGGGCAATGGCAGCATTTTACACCATTTAACACGATTAGCATATTGGTGGCAACGAGTAAATAAATATGTTCTTGCATTCTGCTTTCGCTTTTTAAAAAATCTCCATAATTAAACGTCTTGCAATGGTCTATTTCATTGTTTATCTTGGGTTTAATCTCAGTCATATACAGCGCACATCAAGTCTACAGAGAAAAGAAAATTGAGTGTCAAACTTTTCTCATTGGCTGAAATAAGCAACTTTTCTGTATCAGTTCTGTGAAATGTAAATTTTACAGTAACTCCATGTTGAAAGGCTGGAATTTCAATCAATCGTCTTGCTAAATTCAATTTTTCAAAATGATTTTTCAGCTGAATATAACATTGTATAAAAGCATTTAGAACATTGCATAAAAATGATGTAGTCCATTGTTAAATCATTACATTTACCACAACAGCTCCTGTATTATGTTGCACATCCCTAGACTACCCTTTCTCTCCCAGGTGCCTGCCAGAACCTCACAGACCTGGGACTTGCTTTTTCTCTTCGCCTGTCACCTCCATTTTAACTCTGGGTTTTCTTACCTGCTTACTCCCTTACAATGTGTTGAGATCATACATGAGGAGCTGGGGGGTGGGATGTAATTTTAAGTTTGGACGATATTGTAAAATGGACAATATCAATTCAGCTTCACATTTTACATCTCGCCCGATGGACATATAAATCAGGAGAGATGTATAGCAGACGGCTGGATCGATTTCTGTTGTACCCCCTTTACCCAAATGCAAAATGACCCCCATGCATTGTCTGTCTGTAGTCCTTATTGTCAGTGTGTATACTATACATTAACAGCCCCCTTCATATTTTCCATCAGTTTGTCTCTTCCCTAACAATTCACCTAGGCTCCCAGTTCCCAGCTCACCAATATTTCCCACCTTCTCCCTCAAAGCCGCAAAAAAGACAAATGAACCAGTGAAAAGAAAAAAAATCCACGAAACTAAGAGAGGTGGTAAACGTAAACTTGAAAGAGACCAAACAGGAGGAAGTCAAGGACAGCAGACAAAACAAAACTAAATGAAGGAACTAATGAGGAGCTGGTAGAACGATCAACAAGAGGCAGGTCAGCAAAGCCCAGCCTAGTGGCGACTGTGCACTCATCATTGTTAATGCAAGTCATGCCACACTCCTCTCACATTACACTGTAGCCCAGACATTACTCTGGCCAATATTAATGGCTGAAAAATGAATGCATTTGTATGACATTCCTCTATCAACTCTAAACAACTGTATTAAAATAGTGGGCAGAGGAAAGCCATATGAGCACATTCAAACAGCTTCTCACTAATGTTGCCAACAATGATTTCTATGTTAAATAATCCGACTCACTATGACCAACATCTGAAAGGGAACAACTGCAATACAACTTTATAGACAGTTATTACTAGTCATATGGAATAATCAAAAGTAATGATAACAATACAGAAGAAATTCCAGGTCCACAGGGAGCTGTTACGACCAAGGCTGGGGAAGTGCACTGTCTTTCTCTAGTTTCACTTCTCCACGGGTCGCAACATATATTTAAATGTTTTACCCAGCTACCGATACGGCCAATTAGAATAAAAATCCGCCAACCAGGTTTCGTTATTAAACAACAAAACAAGAAGATTAATTCAATAAAGATGCAAAGCTTTAACATACAGTTTGAAATATGAAAGTCTAAATATCTACCCTTCTAAAATAACCCAACACACACACCATATAAAGAAAAAACAAACTTTCTCTGCAGAGGTCAACTTTACAAAAAAGACAAAAGATACATTGGCCAAATACTTGTCAATTCTTGAAGAAAAAGGATAAGATATGGAATATTCCAGGTGGCCCTTTTGTCTGGCGTCCAGGTATACATAGACGACTGTCACTGGGATCTTTCTGGAGCAGTTCTCTTCAGGCGGCATTGAGGATTGGTTTGAGGCAGGCTTTTCTGGAGAATCACTGCATCAGGGGATTCACTTGATACTTAGGGTTTCTCAAAGAGGTGGAAAAGGATGAGTTGGCTGTTTCTCTCAGCAGGCTGCAATCCCAATTGAACATTCAAACAGTCCACGCCCCAAGTCCAAAAGCCCAAAACTACTGACCACCATACACCTAGACACGTGACTTCTCTGTAAACAACTCCAATAGCCAGATCATTGTCTCTTCCAGTAAGTGTTAGTTTTTAAACAAAGTCCCAAGCGTCCTTCCAGTGACCTTTAAAAATCCAAGCCCAGAATCTCCTCACAGTCTTTTAAACACAAGTCTTCAAAAATGTTAATAATGGAAGCACCTTCATAACAGAGCGCAGTGACCGATCCCCATGCCTGAATCGTTAGACCCGAGGGGCGCACATGATATTGGACCTCAGGTCTTATTAACATAAAGCCAGCAAGCTGTGACATCTAATTAATGTCTCCAGGCAGCTCACTGGGGAAGAGGAATCTAAGATCAGGCTGCTGCATCACCAGCAGTGCCTCTCAGATAGGTTGTTAAAGGGGTACAATCGGGAAGAAGGGTGATTGGGTCATGAGGGTAGCAGTGGCATTCTTGCTCCTCCTAACTCCACATTCTGATGTCATTTTAAACACTTACCCTGTTGGCAGCAGCCTCCAGTGTCCGGCCAAATATTGCAGAAGAGGCCTCAAAGAGGCATTAGGCCATGAATTTGAATATGCAGAAGTCCTAATTCCTGTTTCAGGTGTTTGCCCTGGACACCAATGCTTTTGCTTGCTTGAGACGTGGTCTCTTCAGACTACTAGAAAAGATTGGATGTCCACCAAAGCTACTAAGTATCATCACCTCATTCCATGACAATATGAAAGGCACAATTCAACATGGTGGCTCCTCATCAGACCCCTTTTCTATCCTGAGTGGCGTGAAACAGGGTTGTGTTCTCGCACCCACACTTTTTGGGATTTTCTTCTCCCTACTGCTTTCACAAGCGTTCAAGTCCTCGGAAGAAGGAATTTTCCGCCACACAAGATTGGGGGCAGGTTGTTCAACCTTGCCCGTCTAAGAGCGAAGTCCAAAGTATGGAAAGTCCTCATCAGAGAACTCCTCTTTGCTGACGATGCTGCTTTAACATCTCACACTGAAGAGTGCCTGCAGAGTCTCATCGACAGGTTTGCGGCTGCCTGCAATGAATTTGGCCTAACCATCAGCCTCAAGAAAACGAACATCATGGGGCAGGATGTCAGAAATGCTCCATCCATCAATATTGGCGACCACACTCTGGTTGTGGTTCAAGAGTTCACCTACCTAGGCTCAACTATCACCAGTAACCTGTCTCTAGATGCAGAAATCAACAAGCGCATGGGAAAGGCTTCCACTGCTATGTCCAGACTGGCCAAGAGAATGTGGGAAAATGGCGCACTGACACGGAACACAAAAGTCTGAGTGTATCAAGCCTGTGTCCTCAGTACCTTGCTCTACGGCAGCGAAGCCTGGACAACGTATGTCAGCCAAGAGCGACGTCTCAATTCATTCCATCTTCGCTGCCTCCGGAGAATACTTGGCATCAGGTGGCAGGACCGTATCTCCAACACAGAAGTCCTCGAGGCGGCCAACATCCCCAGCTTATACACACTACTGAGTCAGCGGCGCCTGAGATGGCTTGGCCATGTGAGCCACATGGAAGATGGCAGGATCCCCAAAGACACATTGTACAGCGAACTCGCCACTGGTATCAGACCCATCGGCCGTCCATGTCTCCGCTTTAAAGACGTCTGCAAACGCAACATGAAATCCTGTGACATTGATCACAAGTCGTGGGAGTCAGTTGCCAGCGTTCGCCAGAGTTGGCAGACAGCCATAAAGGCGGGGCTAAAGTGTGGCGAGTCGAAGAGACTTAGCAGTTGGCAGGAAAAAAGACAGAGGCGTAAGGGGAGAGCCAACTGTGTAAACAGCCCCGACAATCAAATTTTTCTGCAGCACCTGTGGAAGAGCCTGTCACTCCAGAATTGGCCTTTATAGCCACTCCAGGCGCTGCTTCACACACCACTGACCACCTCCAGGCGCTTACCCATTGTCTCTCGAGATAAGGAGGCCAAAGAACATGGCAGCTGGCATGCATCCGGCTCATAATGTGCATGCCTTTCCTGCTCACCTCATTCATCACCACTCCCTCCGCCCCAGCCCACACTGTCTAACAGGCACTACACAGTCAAATTTCTAAGCCGTTTGTCCCAAAGCCTTCTTTTACTTCTTCTGTGGTATTGCGTATAGCAATATAAACTTGGACAATAGAAATTAGATGTTCTTAAGTGAAACCAGTCGGTGACTTGAAAGAAAGTGCACCTTTCACTCACCCTGTCCTGGATGTCAGTTTTAGCCTCAGGCAATGTGTATTAGTGCAGAGGAGAATTTGTAAGTGAGCAGTAGATTCTAAGCATACATGTTTTCAGTGTATTTCTTAGATGTATAACAAGAACATAACAATCAGGACACACTTTATGACTTTTTTTGGCATTATTTGTCAGGTGACATGCATTGACAAATACAAAACCACTCCATGTTCTGCTCAATAACATTTCCATGCACTATGATAAGCTCTCCATCTCTCTCTCGTCCCCTGGTTATCAATGTCCAGGATAAATTGACAGTTTATTGCTTCTCATATGCAAGTCAAACTACTATCCCAGCAATCCCCTTCCATGTGCCAGTCTGTAGGGGAGACTGGCATAGAGAACCATCGAATATTTGGCATAACTTAGGTCCCTGTAACTTGAGAATGCTTGCCTGCCAGACACACGAATTATATGAATACCTAATCAGAAGGTAACAAAGCTAGGAGGAAGACACCCGAATCCCACGAATAACCTAAAAATCCTATGAATAGGGTAAACAAGAGGTTGACCAGGTGAATAATATAACCAAAGCAGGATGAGATCGGGGAAGGCAATAGCTGGGAGATGATGTAATTAAGAAACAGTTTATCAAGTAAACCTCCTGTAAAACTAGAACAATGACTACTGGAACAATGTACTAGCAGAACCCCTACAATCATTTGTGAGAGTAGGACTTCTCCTTGCATGCTCGTAATAAAAGATCGCTCGTTTGTACAAGACATCCAACTCTCGAGGCGTTTTTGAGAACCGGGGCAAGCTCTCACCCTTACACAGTCATACTTCTCAATATTGTTGGGAATGTATAAATTTATCAGGGTGCAAAGCAGCTAAATGAAGACACACCCTTAAAAACACATATTCTCTGACATACTCTGGCCTAGTGAGTCTAAGGTCAATCTCCCCTCTGCCCCATTAGAACAGCAAAAATTCAATGGTTCAGGACTTCCACCCATCCCTGTGCCTGCGCCCCTGATCCCAGCACATTTCCTGGAGTGAGGATCATTTTAATATTTTCGGTGGAATTCCTGTGGGGATCCTATCCTGGGAAAGGAATGGAAATCTCTCTTGCAGCCCATCAGAGCTTACATCAGCACAGCTTGACTGCTGCCTTCAGAATAACCAAAGGCAATTGTTTTTTGTTTTACAACTATTTTTAAAAGAAATTGATGCAGAGGATGTGTAATCGATTACACTTCCTCAGGACATTTAAAGTTTGGACCCCATCTGCATGCGATAGTAAAGCTGCTGTTCTTAGCATCCACTCATTCCATCCCGTCGTTACTGTGGCCTCGGGGTTTCCTGGCTGCTATTCCTGCTCAGCTGCTGGGTTTCTGCAGCACTTCCAGCAAAATGACATCGGCTGAGTGGCAGCAGCTCTGAGGAAATTCCTACCAATTAATCTTCGTCCGTAGTTGGGGCAACTGGAGAAAATTGGCCCCTGTGTATCTGTTCATATCATTTTGGGACTTTCACATAGCTAGGTTCAGTGACTCCTCTGAGATGGTCAGCCCAACAACAGGTTTCTGTGTCGAAGCAAAAATACATTTTAATAAAAACGCAAAAGAAGATAATTACAATTCAGGCTATGGCATTGAAATTATGCCAGACAGTATAAATAACAAATAAATAAACATTAAATCCTCTGCCCAATATTTTAATGGTGATGTTAACCCAATTAAAATAAACTAGTTTAAATCCTTCATTAAAATAAACAAAATAATTTCACACAAATGCATCAATATGTTAATAATATTGCACAAGGCAATTTCAACCCTTAAGTGTTTCATTTTCAAAGGAGAACTAACAGTGAAGCTCTCTCAAGTACTTAATAGTCAACAAATAAATAAGACATTGTGACAGTTATTGGGGAAGCTATCTTGAGTTACTGCAGCTGAAACACTTTGGCTCAAACTCAGCATCTTTCAGCACAGGAACCTCTAATAACTGGCTTCGTATATCTCAAGATTGCAAGCTAGATACGTATGAGGAAGGCATTCAGCTCATCCATCCAGGCAAAAGATCTATGTTCCTCCTAAATCAGTCATCTAACTGACTATTCAATGAGTCTAAGGTTTTCACCTCCATTACTCCACCAGGAAGATCAGTTTACTTGTTACTCTTTACATGAAGAAGCTCTTTCTGATAGCTGTTCTCAACCTTTCTTTCTCCAGTCCTAGCCAATGCCCTCTTGTTCTATTATGCTTGAACTAATATTCCAGATTAATATTATGTGTGCCATAGGAGGCAGCTTTGGCAAAGTGCCTCTGAATTAGAAAGTTCAAACCCCACTCCAAAAACTGGAGAAGGGTCTTGTATCTCAAAAGCTGATTGACTGATCTATGTTGCTCCACAAATGCTTCTTGACTTACTGAGTAGCCCCAGCTTTTTCCATTTTTGTTTTGAACACAAAATTTGGGTTGACACTTCAGTGCTATACTGTTGGAGACATAATTTTCCATGTTAAATGTCATATGAAGGCCCTGTCGATCATCTCAGGTAGATGTAAAAGATTTCATGGCACTATTTGACAAAGAGCAGGGAAATTTCTCTGGTGCCCTGGCCAATGGTTATCACTCATTCAACATCACTAAACCATAGATTCATACAAGATTGTAGCTTTAAAAATGCAATGGTTTTTGCCTCAACCACTTCTTCTGGCAAAGCATTGATTGTTCCTATAACCTTTTGCGTACATAAATTTCTCCTAACCTCTCTCACATTTTACATGACAATTTTAACTTGATGACCCTTTATTACAAACTGCACAAGTAGAGGAAATAGTCTTTCCCGATTCACTCTCAAAGCCCTTCCTCATAATTGCAGGAAATTCACTGAGCATACGAGGTCCGGCAAAGTAATTCTAAAGCACATAGATCTTTCATTAGCTTATGATACTAAGTGCATCTGTCTCTTACAATAACCTCGCATTGCACTCTCATGAAAGTTATTTAAATGTTTAACCTGAGTGCTCATGAGGCAGTGGGATGGCCATTGCAGCCCCAGCAATCACCTAGAACTGTTCCTTCACTCATATCTTTATATGCATTTAGTGCAGAGAAAACCTCCCATATAATGTAGCTGCCAGTTGTATGCATGTGTCATCAGCATGCTGACACTTAGGTGTGACTGCACGTCACTGTAACTATAGTTACTTCAAATTTTTTGAACTCTTTTTGAAGAAGATGACAGCCCATAATAACAAAGATAAACTAGTGGCAGGTGATGGTTCTGCAAAGCTGCAACCACGTTCTCCAGATGAAAAGGCAGTGGTAATCCTGGTGAGTGAGTCCTTCAAGGCTGCCAGAAATGGTGAAGTAAAAGGGCAGAAACCAGCTGTGGGTTTGTGAAGAACTTCTACTCACTTCTGTTGCAATTTACCTCATTACATGTCAGTCAAGGATAGCATGTGTACTTCTTATACTGTAAGTTACATATAAAGTTCACTCATCAATAACCTGTCTTCCTTTCTTCTTCCTTGAGAGTTACCGGAGGAAGGTGAGGCTGGATGGTACTTCCTGGTACACAGCCATCTATTTTGACATTGTAATTTTGTACCTCGCACATTCTTTAACACTCTCTCTTCATCAGCTCCAGCTAAACGTGCAATAAACTGCAAGAGGGACCTCCCCACCAATGTTCCCTATAAGCCGTGCACATGCTCGGCCATGCACAACAATCATGAAGGTACCACGCACATCGCTCACAAGCTATCGTCTTTAAGATTACGCATGTACGCACTCGCACAAAGAAATTTAAAGGTACAGTGTATTGAAATATACAGGCCACTCACAATGAAGAACATTTAAAGAGATTATTTCCCACCCTCAGAGGCACTATCTAAAGGGTTCACAATGGGTGAATTTCCCTGGCCCCATGGTGGCGGGCTTGGAGGCGGGTTGGGGGGGTGTGGGGGGTGGTGGGTGTTCAGCAAATGGAGGAAGCCACTTTGGGATGGCTCCCTGACACTTTCCCACCATTGGGGATCTTTCTCGAGGCAGGCTGGGAATAGATTCGGTTGCCCATTCCACGGAGGTGGGGAACCATTTATGATGGTTAAAGCCCCAATTAGGGATGGTTTTGTGGCCTCGTTAGCATTTTGAAGCCGGGGGAGCCCCACCCCCTCCCCCACCATTCCCTGCCTTCTGTTTGGAGGTAGCCTCACTGCAGCAAGCCGAGGACCACTGGAGCCAGAGGCTGCATGCCACAATGACAGGGCCATGGGCAGGGAAGGCCACACCCATGGCCCAAACGATCCCTCCACAGGGATTTTCCCTGTGCTCTGGCTTTGGCCCTCATCATTTTTGCTTTTGTTCCACGCCTCCAAGGATGCCTCCATTTTGAGGCGCTCTCACGGTCCCCGACCTGGTAGGGCTGCCGAGGCTCCAGAGCTGTCGGCCCTCCGATTGGGCCAGCTGCATCAAGAACTCTTCCGCCATCCTTAATAGGATGGCAATCACTGAAGCAAACAATTAGGAGGCCGCCTCCAGGAGGATTGCACCACTTGGCACACTGTCACCAAGTGTGGGCTGGAGATCCCCCATTTGGTCCCAACGACGGGGTCCCAAAGCCCATGTGAAAATCAGCCTACAAATCTTCCAGGTGAGGTGCTTTTGTCTTTCTATTGCTGCGACAGAGTGAGTGGAAGTATTGGAGAAGTTTGGAAAACATTTTGGATTCACAAGGGAGTGGTGCTGGAGTTTGACAAGGGGGTCAGAGGAATTAGCAGGCCTTTCAGGAGAAAGCCTGCTTTCACTAATGGGAGCTATAGCTGCAGTTCCTCTTGGGCTTCAGCTTGAGTCAGAGCTGGAGCACAGGCGGCAGAGAGGAGAAGCTGTTCAGAGGGAGGAGGAGGAAAGCTCTCAACCCACTCATACCCGGTGACTCACCATGTGCAGATCCTGAATCTATACAACCCTTTAAGGTATTTTCAGTGCCTGTATCTGAGCTAGTAGCTGGGAGTGTCAGATCAAGTGCCGTTGCTTCTTCAACAGACATCTGCTGTTGCTCACACCGTTCATGGTGAGGCTGCACTGGCTGTAGGGCAGCAGTTCTTGGCTGTCTGGAAGCAGAAATGCAGAAGTGTTGGGTTTGGGTGAGTGAAGAAGGATGGGGTTGTAAGCAGAAGGTCCATGAGCACACCATCTGCAGTTTACACTTCATGGCAGATAGCGGGATGAGGGTGAAGTGGAATTTGAGAAAGTGGATGAGGCAGGAATGAGCCATCATCCTGAATATTCTCAGTGATGCCAGGTGCAGCGGCCTCAGTCACTGCTGGCCCCATGATATGGCGCACCGTCTCTTCCAAAAGGTTCAGGAGATGCAAGCGTGCCTGTTCCCCAGCAATTCTGTACTGCTTCATGTGGCTTCGTACAACTTGTCCTGCCAGTGAGAGGGAGGGTCAGGGTGTGTATGGAAACGTGTTTGGGTGATTTGTAGCTGAATTGCTGGAGGTATGTGGAAGCTGTGAGAGGTGGGTGTGAGGCTGGCATCATTGGAATGTGTGTGGGGTAAGTTGGTGCATTTGAATGTTAGGCCTGAGTCCTGATTGCTGCTGGATGAGTGATGGGGCTATGGTGCATTGAGCAACATGAGAGGTTGGTGGTGTTGTGGGTAGGAGATGCCTTTGTCTTTTATTCTTTCACAGGATGTGGATGCCGCTGGCTAGGCCAGCAATTGTTATCCAACCCTAATTGCTCTTGAGAAGGTAATGGTGACCCACCTTCTTGAATGGCTGCAGTCCATGTGGTGTTGGTCCTTTTAGATATTTCTCGAGCAGTTTGGTACAACTGAGTGGCTTTTCTCGGTGATTTCAGAGGGCAGTTAAGAGTCAACCACATTGTTGTGGGTCTGGAGTCACATGTAGGCCAGACCAGGTGAGGATGGCAGATTTCCTTCCCCAAAGGGCAGTGAACCAGATGGGTTTTTACAACAATTGACAAATGTTCCATGGTCATCATTACTAAGACTAGTTTTGTTTTCCTTTTTAATTCCAGATTTATTATTGGAATTCAAATTCCACCAGCTGCCATGGTGGGATTTGAACACATGTCGCCAGAGCATTAGCCAGGGCCTCTGATTGCTAGCCCAGTGACATTACCACTATGCCACCGCCCCCACTAAGTTTGAAGATGCAGTCACTGACCATGAACACACATGTAAGGTCATTGAACTTTTTCCAGCACAGCTGCCAGGTTCCTGGAGCCAGCCTCCAGGAATTCACCTCCCTAGCCACCTGCTCCCATTCCATTCACAGGGTATGCTTTGAGGACTTCCTGGCCCCCTGTGGAAACGTGGCCTCTATCCTCCTTTTGACCTCCTGGAGTAAGGCCTGCAGGGCCCCAATCTGAGGACCTGGGAACCTGTTGTCTCTCTGGCACCAGCACCAGCCTCCTTCCTTCTATCAAAGCCTTCCAGAGACCAGCTGCTGTAGCCTGAGCGCATCGCACCCTTAAGAGGTACAGGGTGCCTTTAAGATGCACAGGCTAGGTGTATGGTGTGCTAGCCATGCAAGTACCTGGGCCCCCTGCTGAGCATGCATTCAGTCCAACACTGTTTCCTGCTGGCTGTACATGTTGATGAGTGGGCAGTACCAAGCTTACTGGTCAAATTGAATTTTTCCCCCACCCCAATGTCCTAAACTGACCTATTTTATTTTCATCTTTCTTTACAATAACTCAGCATTTTCTCTACTGGTATTATACATGCAGAAAGAGTATAAACCTATCAAAACTAGTTATTCTTACAGTTATAATCAGCATGCCATGTGTAAATTTTTCATTCACCATGATCGCATGGGTGAGATCAGGAACTGAGGTTGTGAATAATCATCGATGTGAATTGTTAACACTGACGCATTACACGGTTGCATTATTTCATAAAATATAACAGTATTTTGCTGTGGCCCCTGATATTAATACAGGCATGAAGGCAAACCATTTTTCATAAAATCTGTGTGCAGGAATCTCTCCAGCGTGTTGAATAAATTATGCTGTAACAATAAAGTGCAAGCAGATTTACAGCAAATAAAACATTTAAATAACTGGTGACCCTTTGACTAATGCTCAAGTTGTATGTTATTTAACAACCAGTCTGGTGCAAAAATTGTTGCAGTAAATTTTAGTCTTCAGTGAATTTGAAAGAACAAGTATTGAATTCTGCAGTTAATCACTGCTGCATGTTTACCTCATACACATTGTAGGATATGCATAATGTAATTTAAAAATAAATCATAAATATTCACCATCTTTAAGCTAGTTTTGGTGCAATACTTCATGAAACCATTAGTGGCCTGGGGCCAGCAGTGAGAACTCTAGGACAATAGCTTCAGAAGGAATTGTTAATAAAGGACTAAAAGAGTTAACCTAGAATATATTTGTTTAAAAGTTAATATTTTGTTTCCTCTGTTACTCCCATGTATGCAGAGGTTAGGGGAGATGATGATGATTAGACCCAGTCTAATGCCCTGAGGACATGGATTCAAATCCCTCCATGGCAACTGATGGAACTTAAATTCAATTAATTCATAAAAATTCACCTAATTAAGAAATCTGGAGTTGAACACCAGTCTCAGTAATGGTGCCATGAAACTATCAATGATTGTTGTTAAAAACTCATCTGGTTCACTAATGTCCTTTAGGGAAGGAAATTTGCTGTCCTTACCTGGTCTGGCCTATTTGTGTCTCCAGACCCATTGCAATGTAGTTGACTCTTAACTGCCCTCTGAAAAGGCCCAGCAAGCCACTCAATCTCAGGGCAATAAGGGATGGGCAGCAAATGCTGGCCTTGTCAGTGACGCCCACATCACATGAAAGAATAAAAAAAGCAAGCTTTAAACAATGAAAACAAGCAGATAATTAACATAGCTTTTAAAAAAAAATTTCAGCTCCCTCCTAGTCAGCTTCATCACCTCGCAAACCTGTCTGCAAATGTTCGGGCTGTGGAAAATCAGGAGTTTCATAGTCTGCTGTCCCTTTAATACATGAGTGAATCATGTCAAGTAGTGAATTTGATTTCAATGCCCCACCTGCTGATAATGGTGTCAATGTCGGTTCCTCCATCAGGACAAAACTGCCTGGAGCGGGATGTTTCCGGCAAACTTCTCTGCCCCTACATTCCTACTTGTGTTTGCCATTCTTCTGACTGGTCTACTCAACATCATGCTTTCCACCCTTCACTCCACCAATGATAATGGAGCCTTCAACCATCTCTGAAAATCTCTGCCTCAGACCCTCCAACTTATTACTTTATTACCCACTTTCGAAAGCCTTTTCAAATCCTACCTCTTTTCTCCTTGTCTTCTGTCAGCTTCCCCAATTCGTTCCCTCTTGCTGCTTCCTGCGTCATTTTGTTAATGAAAGGTAATATAAGAGCTCAAGTAATTGCTGTTCCATGTCCTTGCTTAAACCACTCTCAAGAAGTATATTTCCCTCATACCAAAACTGTATGTTCTCAGCGACCCAGCGATTGCCTGAAAGCCAAATCACAAAAGCAAGAAAAGTGCGCAACATAAATCTTGTGCACTGACAATAAATTTGGCTCATGCCTTGCCAAGTTAGATTGAGGAGATGCTGCAGATTGCTGACTGCAAAGAACTTTTAAGGAGGGAGGAAGTAGCATTAATCTTCAAAGCTAGCAACCTCTTCCCTCTTTGATCATCTCTAGATTTGTTTGAAACAGGCGAGGCTTAACAATAAGACCTTTCAAAAGAAAGCGCTAAATGAGAATGAGCCCTGGGAATTCAAATCAATTAGGAAGAAAATACTGCATTGTTCTGATATAGGGCTGTATACCCTAGAGATGATAATAACAAATGTTAATAATCTACTATGGTATTGTATAATAAGGCATTTTCGGCACTTATCTCTTGTTGTTTCCATCAGAATCACTGTCAGTACAAAAAGCAAGTTGTAAGCACAATATTGTAACATTATGTAGGAAAGTGTGACTCCTGCTCATAATTTCATGGTGAAAGAATTGACTGAAATATTATGTTACATTTGATACCAACATGTTGTTAGTGAATGGTGGTATTTTGCATCCTGCAAATGTACCATTGGTGATGACACAGCATTGCTGTTCTGTGTCACTATTAGAAACAGATAAGAAATACTGTTAAACCCACCTTGGCTTATTCACTCCAAAAGATCATACAATTCTCCCATTAAGGCATCCAACTACTTCTTAAATGATTACAGAGTTTTCATCTACAAACCCAATTCA
Source organism: Heterodontus francisci (assembly GCF_036365525.1). Classification (NCBI taxonomy): domain Eukaryota; kingdom Metazoa; phylum Chordata; class Chondrichthyes; order Heterodontiformes; family Heterodontidae; genus Heterodontus; species Heterodontus francisci. The sequence continues at coordinate 54,659,165 of NC_090394.1, forward strand.
GAATCAATTCTATGTATTGATCACTCTTTGTGTGCGGGACTAAGACGGTGGTATGTACTTAGAGGTGCAGGGCAAGTCTAGAATACTTAAGGAGTACTTTGTGTTACTATTTACTAAGGAAGAGGATGTTGACAAAATATCAGTAGAAGCAGAGATGGTACAGGCATTTGATAAGGTGCCACATCAAAGGTTAATGTGGAAAATAAAAGCTCATGGTGTGACGGGTTACATATTGGCATGGATAGAAGATTGGCTAGCTAACAGGAAACAGAGAGTAGGTATCAATGATTGGCAAGATATAACAATTGGTGTGATGCAAGGATCAGTGCTGGGGCCTCAATTTTTTACAATTTATATAAATGACTTCGATGAAGAGATTGAAGGTATGGTTGCTAAATTTGCAGATCACACAAAGATAAGTAGGAAATTAAGTTGTGAAGAGGACAAAAGGAGGCTACAAAGAGATAGAGATAGTGTTATGACCAAGGCAGGAGTAATGCACTGTTAATTCAGTCCCACTACTCCACAGGTCATAGCATATCAAATAATGTTTTCCTCATACCAAAGAATAGCCAAATTAAACATTTTAGTTGTCACCCAGAATAAAGCACACCAAACTAGGTTTCTTTAGACAACAACAACATTAATTATTTATTAGAAAAGAAATAATAAGTCTTAAACAATACTGAGATAAATCTATATGTGAAAAAATTTTTTAAAACGCATTATTCTTCCTAGCCCTCATGCATGCACACATACATTCAAAACCGGTTAACCGGGGAAAATAATCTTTTGGTTTACTTCTATTTCTTAGGAATGAAAAGGAAACAATAAAATGAATGAGTTTATCATGTTCTGGTAGGATGTTTTCAGTATGGTGAGGTGTCCCAGAGTCGAATAGTCAGATGCCACTCGATGTCTCTCCAGGCAAGATTGATGAACAGTCTGTGATGGGTAGGCATTCAAGGCAATTTGTCTGCAGCAGGCATCACAAAGGTCTTTCAGCAAAGGGTGTAGTAACAGGTCTGTTTGGGTTTAAAAAAACAGCAGCAGTCTAGCAGTAGAAGCTTTCTTGAGATTTCAGAGTTTCCCAAATCACAGGAGACAATATGAATCTGCTACCTCTGACATACAGGGGTTTCTTCTCTGAAAAGCAGTCTTCCTCTACAGAGAGAAGTAACTCATTTTTCCTGGGTCTTTTTTCTTTCTCCAGGGAAATCAGAGCCACATTTCAAATGCAGGATTTCTTTTTTATGAAATTCAAGTCTTCCTTTACAGAGAGAGGTCTTTTTTCTCCAGTCTCCAGGCAGGTCACAGCCAGATTTCAAACTGCCTGGTCCTTGTCCAACTCACTGGTCTTTTCATAATCCAAAAGTGAAACTAACTTCAACAATCCAGTCATATGACAATCATAAATCCTGACTTATCATTCCCCTGCTGAGTTGTTTGGAAACAGGTGCCTTGCAGTCTGTGTATTTCATTCAGTTCAAACCCACCAAGTTTCAGCAATCAATGTCCACAGAGAAAAATCCTTTCCACAGTTTTTTTTTAAACACACAGAATTCTAAACTTTCAATACAAAAACAAAACACTTGTAACAATAGGTTAAGTGAGTGGGCAAAGATCTGGTAAACGGAGTATAATGTGGGAAAATGTGAAATTGTCCATTTTGGCAAGAATAAAAAATAAGCATATCATCTAAATGGTGAGAGATTGCAGAGCTCTAAGATGCAGAGGGATCTGGGTGTCCTAGTGCATGAATCACAAAAGGTCAGTATGCAGGTTCAGCAAGTAATTAGGAAAGCTAATAGAATATTATCATTTATAGCCTACTCTGCTCCCAATTCATATGCTCGGATGGTAAATGTATGTCTTTCAGACTGGAAAATGGTAGATAGTGGTGTTCCCCAAGGTTCAATGCTAGGACCACTGCTTTTTTGATATATATAATGACTTGGATGTTGGAATTCAGAGTAAAATGTCAAAATTTGCCTATGATACCAAACTTGGAGGTGTGGCAAACAGTGAAGATGATGCCAATCGACTGTTACAGGACATAGATAGGCTAGCAGAACAGGCAGACAAGTGACGGATGAAATTTAATACAGAGAATTTTGGCAGAAAAGATAGGGAGAGGCAATATAGATGAAGTGGCACCGTTATAAAAAGTGAACAGGGACAGAGGGACCTGGGGGTTCATATTCATACATCTTTGAAGGTGGCAGGACATATTGAGAGAGTGATGAACAAAGCATTTGGGATCTTGGGCTTCATAAATAGAGATAGTGAGTACAAAAGCAGCAAGTTATCTTGAACCTTTATTAAGCTCTGGTTAGGCCACAACTAGAGTATTGCTTACAGGTCCGGTCACCACACTTTAGGAAGGATGTGACACTCCTAGAGAGGGTGCAGAGGAGATTTACCAGTATGGTTCCAGGGATGAGGGATTTTAGCTACCAGGTTAGGTTGGAGAAGCTGGGGTTGTTCTCCTTGTAGCAAAGGAGATTGAGGGGAGATTTGATAGAGGTGTACAAGATTATTTATTTATTTAGAGATACAGCACTTTTGACAGGTTTAGACAAGTTAGACAAAGAAAAGCTGTTCCCATTGGCTGAATACGATCATACCAAAATACGAACATGCAAATTAGGAGCAGGAGTAGGCCCCTCGGCCCCTTGAGCCTGCTCTGCCATTAAATAAGATCATTGCTGATCTGATTGTAACCTTGACCCCACATTCCTGCCTACACCCAATAACCTTTCACCCCCTTTCTTATCCAGAATCTATCTACCTCTGGCTAATGGTACAAGGACTAGGGGTCACACATTTAAGGCTTAAGAGATGCAGGGAGAATGCGAGGAAGAACACTTTTACTCAGTGAGTGGCAATGACCTGGAATTTGCTGCCTACGAGAGTGGTGGAAGCAGAGACAATGAATGATTTCAAGAAGAAATTGGATAGGCACTTGAGGAAAATAAACTTGCAGGGCTACTGGGATAGAGTGGGGGAATAGGGCTGGCTGGATTGCTCTACAGAGAGCCAGCATGGACTCGATGGGCCAAATAGCCTTCTCATAATTCAGTCCTCTGGTACAAGGACAGTCTTGTGCACTTGTATCTTGGAGATCAGAATTTGATGCAGTGCGCTGACCAGGAGACATAAAAGTTTGAAAATAATTTCTTCCAACTTGCACCCTATAGTTTTGGCTCTGTAGCATTGTATTTGTTTTATTGATTGCTACTGTATACAGGTTGTGTATGTTGAGCATCAAGGAAGTGAACTTGGTGTTGGGTGGTGACAAAAAAACTGGCAATAGCAAATTGGCAGCCTGTTTTATACCCTGCCAAATTTTCGTTTCCATTGAAGTCAATTTGAGTTGTCCAGTTTTTCTCCCACTGTGCAGTACTTAAATTTTGTCTGTAATAAATGTCACCTGCCACTGATCTGCCCACTTATATATTTTGTGTCCCTAATTTGTGAACTCCCAAATTCTCTCTTCAGATTCAATGCTAAGTTTGGTATCATCTGCAAATATAGCCAGTTTGCATTTGGGCTTCTGAATTGAAGTTGTTAACATAAATTAGAAGTAGTCAGGATCCCAACAGAAATCCTAGGATGCTCCACTGAGTACTTGCTCCCACACCAGTATTATTCCACTGACAAGTACCTGCTGCTTCCTCTGCTATATCCAGTTTTCTTCCATTCCTAAATTTTACTTTGAATCCTCCCCCATTTAAGCTTATATAGTAGTGTTGTGTGCAGAACTTTGTCAAATGTTTTTTGGAGTGAAGCTACCTCATGTTGTAGAGGTTTCCACAATCCACTTCCGATGTCACTTCAAGTCAGGCAGGATTTTCCCATTCGAACTATTAGCTGCTGTTTAGTAGGTTATCATACAAGTAATCCTCAAACTTACTCCTGATAATTGATTCATATTTTACACAGTACTGGCTTTAGCCTAATGGATCTATAGCTGCCTGGGTCTCTTTGGCCACACTTTTGTGAAAATGGTCTCCCTGGACCACATCAGTGTTCATTGACTCCCAGAAAACAACAAAGTGGGGGTGGTGATATAGCAAAATCCTGATTAGAAGCACGATTAAAGTGACTTAAATTGAAGTACACTATAAAAGTCTTAGCCTCGTTCTGCCATGGACCCCAGCCAAGTTTTGCTGCTCTGCTACCTTGTACAAGGCAGAAAGCAGCAAAAATAAAAGCAAAATACTGCGGATGCTGGAAATCTGAAATAAAAAGAGAAAATGCTGGAAATACTCAGCAAGTCTGGCAGCATCTGTGGAGAGAGAAACAGAGTCTGGAATTTTTTGTTGGGCGATGGGGGGAGGGGCCCTGTCCACCGGCCAAACGTAGGTTAGGAGCCAACCACTGCCGAACCTGTGGATCCAAAATGGATTTTATGCTCCCCAGAGCCTGAATTGGTCTTGGGTGGGACTTCTACCTCCTTGAGGCATCAAATCCCACCAAATGGAGCTGCCGGACAGTCAGTGGGTCGGCAGCTCTTAGTCCCAGCAGCGCCACCAGTTGCAGTGGCCATTGCTGGGACTGCACCCAGCCATCAGAAGAAGATGAAGGAAGGCCCAGGGGAAAAAGGTAAGATTTTAGGGAACAATTGGTCAGGCCCTGGCGAGGCAACGGGGGTCTGTTAAGGGGGCGGGGGGAGTGTTGTGCGTTGGGGACAGTTGGGGCTTTGGGGGCAGCCCTCAGTGGGGCACAGGGTGCCCAATCCGGAGGGACCCCCTCCAGCCCGCAAGAAGGCCGCCTGCTTTCATCAGGCAGGCTTTTTGAGGCCTCAGCCACCCGCCAGCCATGGGTAAAATATCCAAGGCGGTGGGCGGAGGCCCTTAAGTGCTCGTTAATTGGCCACTTAAGGGCCTTGATTGGCCTGGGGAGGGTGGGCTGTTTCACGCCGGCGCTGCCCCGCATAAATTGGCCATGGGGGTGGGAGGGGGGCGAGAACAGCATTCCCCCCCCACCACCACCTCCCACTCAACTTTATGCCCCCCCACCCTCACCATGCACCACCAGCTTGCTCATCTGCGGGGCGTAAAATTCCAGCCAGCGTTAATGTTTCAGGTCTGTGACCTTTCAGCAAAACCTGAAATGGTAACTCTGTTTCTCTCTCCACAGATGCTGCCAGACCTGCTAAGAACTAAAAATAAATGTTTAAGTGGTGCTCTAACCTCTGTCCCCTTGCAGTTATTTTTCCCTTAAAGGAATGATATTAATAGCAGGAACAACAAGAACTTGCATTTACATAGTGTTTTTAATAGCGTAAAATGTCCTGAGATGCTTCACAAGAGCATTATCAAACAAATTTTGTCACCCATCCACTTAAGGAAATATTAAGACATATGACCAAAAGCTTGGTTAAAGAAGTGGGCTTTAAAGAATATCTTAAAGGAGGAGGAGAGGTAAAGAGGCAGAAAGGCTTAGGGAGGGAATTCCAGAGCTGAGGGCTTTGGCAGCTGAAGACATGACCACTGATGGTGGAGAAATTAAAATGGGGATGTGCATGAGGCAAGACTTGGAGGAGTGCAGGTATTTCAGAGGGTTCTAGGGCTGGGCGAGGTTACAGAGATAAGGAGGGGTGAGGCCATGGATGGATTTGAAAACAAGGATGAGAATTTTAAAATTGAGATGCTGCCAGCCATGTAAGAAAACTTCCATAAAATTGGAAATTTAACAACACTACAGTGAAAGTGTCTGAATTTTTTGGGGGTTTTGCCTCTGTCCCCAGTGTACCAGCTTATAGAGTGCAGGAGTAACAGAAAGATTGCTGGAGCAGAAAGCACATTCAAAATACATTGTAGGATATAAATTTGGCAGTATTGCCATATATAGGTGGATAAATTTTGTGCCCTGATGAACCCAAAAAGACTTCGCACTTGCCTTAGTGTGCAGGGAGGAATGGGCCCGCACTGACTTGTAAGCTATTGCTGATATGGGGACAGGTTTCCATAAATGCTGATAGCAGCATAAAAAGATGACAGATATCATATATAATCTCTATCAGGCCATCATTTAACCTCATCTGCTCTAATGGAAAAAGCCCCAGCTTCTGAAGTCTCTTTTTGTAACTATAACCCCCTTGTTCATGGTAAAACTGTAGGGAATCTATGCAGCCACTTTTCCAGTACATTTATATCCTTCCCAACCTCAGTGTCCTGCTCAACCCCAACTTGAACTTCCAACCCTGTAACTTCTCTATAACAAACATGGACTACTCCATAACATCACCTGCCTCTGGCCCTCCTATCGCTGGAACCTTCATTCATGCCTTTTTCACCTCCACACTTAATTACTCCAATCTTCTTCTGAACGCCCATCCTCCAGATCATCCAAAACTCTGCTGCCCATGTGCTATCCTACACCAGGTTGTATTCATCCATCACTCCATTCTTGCTGATCTACATTGACTCCTGACCCTCCAATGCCACAACTTTAGAATTCCTCATGGTTAGATACCTTCGTGTTCTCACCCCCAAGCTCCCTTTCTCTGTTCTTCTGACTCTGACCTCATGTGCTTCTCCCTCTCCCTTTGCTCCACCACCAGTGCCCTGATATCAGCTGCCTAGGCCTCACATTCTAGAATTCCTTCCCTAATTCCCTTTTCTTCTCCACCTCATCTCCTTCTATAAGACTGTCCTCAAAACCCACCTCTTTGAGTAAGCTTTTTGGTAACTCCTCCCAATAGTTATTTCTTTGGCTCAGCATAATTTTTTGATTATGTCTCTATGAAGAATTTTGGGTCTTTCTTTCTATATAAATGCAAAAGCAATTCTGAGTTCTGACAAAAGATCATCGACCTGAAACAATTTCTTTCTCTACAGATGCTGCATGACCTGTTGAGTATTTCCAGCATTCTCTGTTTTTATCTTATAGAAATGTAAATTGTTGTTATTATAATAAAGTCCCCAAAACTATCCTCAAAGTTCAAACTGCTACCTAACGTTTTAAACAAGTTCAACAATTGTATTCCTGTAGATACAAAACTAAGGATTTGTTTGTCTTTTTATAGCCTTATCTATCTGTGCTGCTATCATTAATGACATGTCTGTCTGACACTGCATTGCTCCAACACTCATTTTATATCTCACCATTTTACCATGTTCTTGCTTTAAAATGTGTGGCTTCACAATTTTATACATTGAATGGTATCTTCTCCTCTGCTACCCTTTCAATATCTTCCTGCAGTCTTTCATAATCCTTATCACAATTTTCCATATTCCTCAATTTGCCACTATCAGTAAATGTCAATATTGTCCACTGAATTCTTAAGTTTGGATCTTTTATATATATTTGTGAAATCACAGTGAAGGAATGTCACCAGATAGTACACGCACATTCTACAGTCAATTTAATCTAAATTCTTAAATTTAATATGTGGGCTTTATAAGCCAAAGATTAAATGCTTGTCTCCAGTATGGCGGGTATAAAAATGTCTCGATATTCCTCGGTAACCAGGGGTGCTTCTTGTCAAAAAGCACATTTGTATGAGTCTTGCATCTGAATCAAAAGTCTCAACAAAATGAATGTGCAGTTTCCATGGAAACAGTTGCAGATTTTGGTGTCAAGTTACACGCAAAAATGATAAAAATCAAGAAAATTTTTCCCCTCCTATCAATAAGTGGGCTAGTCAGTGAACTTGCAACTAGGTAGATAATCCATTCCAAAAGTTATCATTTTTTAAATATCAAATCAACCTTGTTAGTCGGAGAAAGTTCTCTCGGACTAATGAACATAATAAAGTGTCAGTCGTGGCTCAGTAGCAGCACTCTCACATCTGAATTAGAAGGGTGTAATCTTAAATCCCACTCCAGAGACTCGAACACATAATCTAGGCTGACACTTCAGTACAGTGTTGAGGGAGTGTTGCACTGTCGGAGGTGCTGTCTTTTGGATCAGACATTAAACCGAGGACCTATCTGTTCTCTGGTGGACATAAAAGATCCCAAGGCACTATTTTGAAGAGGAGCCAGGGAGTTCTCCCCAGTATCCTGGCCAATATTTATCAGTCAACCAACATTACTAAAAATAGATTATCCAGTTCATGTATCTCATTGCTGTTTGTGGGATCCTGCTAATTCGCTGCTATGTTTCCCTACATTACAACAATAACTACATTTTAAAACTCATTGGCTATAAAGCACTTTGTAATGTCCTGAAGTTGTGAAAGCTGCAAGTCCTTTCCTTTCCTATTCTTTTCCACAGCCATCTGAACTCGAGCAGCATTTGATGATCTGATCACTATCACATTTCTGTTTGTGGGAGCATGCTGTGTGCAAAATGGCTGCTCCATTTCCAGTATTACACCAGTGACTACTTCAAGCATACTTCATTGGCTGTGAAGCGCTTTCACAACCACTGGACATCTTCCAGTGGTTGTGAAAAGTACTATATAAATGCAAGCCTTTCTGTTTCACTAGCCTTTTTATTGTGTTTATGGGATGTGAGCATCACTGGCAAGGTCAGCATTTATTGCCCATCCCTAATTGGCCTGGAGAAGGTGGTGGTGAGCCACCCTCTTGAACCGCTGCAGTCCCTGTGGTATAGGTACATCCATAGTGCTGTAGGGGTTAGAGAAATTTCCAAGCCTGTTTGTGAAGAAGACACTGAGGCTAGGCTGCTGCTTTGGTGCAGACTGTTTATTGCTTGCCACAGAGCTTACTTCTCCACTTCTAATAATACCAGAGCCTGTGCTGGCTGGTTCTTCTTTATATATACACACTTGAATACAATTAACTAATTAACATCCAACACCCATGTACCATATTATCTTGAACTACCAGGTATTTAACATCCATTAACAGAACTTCAGAGCCTAACATTAAAGAGGGAGTTCTAGGATTTTGACCCAGTGACAGTGAACGAATGGCGATATTGTTCCAAGTCATGATAGTCTGTTGCTTGGTGGGGTAATTGCAGGTGCTGCCCTTGTCCTCCTAGGTGGTAGAAGTGCGGGTTTGGAAGATGCTGTTGATGGAGGCTTGGCGAATTGGTGTAGTGCATCTTGTAGCTCGCTGGTCCACACTGCTGCCACTGTGCGCCAATGGTGGAGGGATTGAATGTTTAAAATAATGGATGGGGTGATGATCCTTAGACAGCACCTTCCAAACCTGTGACCTCTGCCACCTAGAAAGTCAAGGGCAGCAGATGCATGGGAACACCATCACCTGCAAGTTCCCCTTCAAGCCACACGCCATCCTCTCTTGGAATTATATTGCCATTCCTTCACTGTCGCTGGGTCAACATCCTGGAACTCCCTTCGTAACAGCACTGTTGGTATACCTACACCACATGGACTGCAGTGGTTCAAGAAGGTAGGTGGTCGGAGAATGGTGGGGATGTGGTAGGGAATATGGGGTTAATGTAGGATTAGTATAAATGGGTGGTTGTTGGTCGGCACAGACTCGGTGGGCCGAAGGGCCTGTTTCAGTGCTGTATCTCTAAATAAAATAAAGTAAATAAAAAATAAATAAGGCAGCTCACCATCACCTTCTCAAGGGCAATTAGGGATAGGCAATAAATGCTGGCTTAGCCAGCGATGCCCACATCCCATGAATGAATTTTTAAAAAATCAACTGGGCTGCTTTGTCCTGGATGATGTCGAGCTTCTTGAGTGTTGTTGGAACTGCACTCATCAAGACAAGTGGAGAGTATTGCATCATACTCTTGATTTGTGCCTTGTAGATGGTGGACAGGCTTTGGGGAGTCAGGAGGTGAGTTACTTGCTGCAGAACTCCCAGTGTTCTTGTGCTTGGAGGCTCTTCTTATTAGGTATCAGACCAGAGATATTTCTGTCCAAATGGCACTGTAAAATTTGTTCATTATTACTCGTGAACTGTGTGGTTGGTCATACTCATCTAAGTCAAACCTAAATCACATCTCCATTATATATCTTCCATACAAAGTTAAAAATTAGTTTAACTTAATTTTCAACCACTTAACAGGATGATTAATTTATATAGTATTTTGTTTAAGCTGAAAATCATCACACTGGTGGAGTAGTTTGTATTTATTTAGTTTTCCATTTGTGGTGCAACATCTGGATGTACAATTTAATTCCATTGCAGCATTGCTCATTATCAATGCACACCTATGGATTTCTGTATAGGTAATGAGATATGAAATTGAAAAATTAATGTTCTTTATCCATACAAATTGCATGAATATAATATACAAGTTTATACTTCAGCAATTATGATTTAGAGCTCTTTGAACATAATGAAAGAATCACACATGTGAATACTTGACAAGTAGATTCTTAGCATCTCAGGCCAACTTAATTAACATTCGGAAGATTTCATCTTGCCTTATTTCCACAGACCTTGGTGAAACCGTTCTGACATTTCCACCAGTTGCCTCTGTCTTTTGTTCTGCAGTGGACATAAGGTATCATGTGAAGAGAAGCTAATTAATAACAAAGGCTGTTTTTAAACATCTGGGACAAAAAAAAACAATTACCAGGTCAGGAAACATTCCACTTACACTATTAATGCTTTGTAAAGCAATGTGCACTAACATATGATTATTCAATTAATAAGTCCACTCTAACAGCTATGTTGAAGTGTTTATCTGCACGGTTATTGTAATTTAGGTTGCACACAGCTCAGTAACCCCAGTAGTTGAGCCCTTGGCTTCTCCACAGAAGGTGAGATGTTTGAATCCCAGGCCTGCCTGTCACTTGCCGCCTTCTCCTCAGCTGGATGAGTTTTGACATTTCATGGCAAGGCAGCCAAAGCCGCAGAAGGGACGTGTGCCGTCCTGGGGATGAGAAGCGGATGAAGAGAAGCTGAAATCTGACTCACCTTTCTTAAAGAACATCATCTTATGATCAGTCAAAAGATGGAATTGGTCGCAGGCCTGATCACTCTGCCCCAGAACAGTTTGACAGTAAAGGAATTAAACAAAAACACTAAAAAAAATCCAAGAGTCAGTCAATTATAATATAGCATTGGGCGGTGGTGGGGATAAAAATGACATCATGAAACATCTCAAAAGGTGCATGAGAAGCTTTTTTTTTAAAAAAACTCAATAATTCCAGAACACAATCCCAACACAATGTTGTTCTTGTTGATAAGGCCCAATATATCAGGGTATTACATCTTATGGTTCTCTCTGTAAATTCTGTCTACAGCTGGTTTAGTAGAATATTGACTTTTTATGCTTAATTTTTGTTGTATATTTACTCTTTTAGCTGCCTCCCCAAGTAACGCATTTTATATGAAACCAGATGAAATGGTGTTCTGGCGTAAAATACATCAGGTTTCTTCTTGAATGCCAGGCATTTTTGGTTTTAAATCCAGTTAATTGACCTGGTGGATAATGAACTTCTAAAGAAAACCTGTCAGATTACAAAAATCTGCAGGGTAACCCATTCAGTTGACTCTTTGCTGTCCCAAAATGGGTCCAGGACTTGCAACTCACCCTCAGCGCTGTTTGATGCAGCAGTCAAAGTTTGTGCAGAGAATGTAGGTGTGGGCACTCCATTTGTGGAGAAATAAAAATGATTGTCTTGAATTCAATGGTGTACATGATATTACAGTAAATCATTTATTTCCGATAGTGCTTTCTAAGTGCTTCTTTTTCTAGTGATCCAAAATTAATGTTAGTTCCATTACCAGTCCAATTGGCTTACTCAGTCATAGTTGCAAGAGTAGTTTAAGTAGGAGCTTTCTTGTTGTTGTAAATGCCTGTCCTCTTAGGAAGACATAAAAACTCCCATGGCAGTATCTCAGAGAAGAGCAGGGGAGTTTATGTCCTGACCAATATTTATCCCTTAACCAACATCGCTAAAACAGATTATCTGATCACTATAAAATTATAGAATGGTTTATCTCACTGCTGTGAGTGGGAGCTTGCTGTGTGCAAATTAGATTTCCTAAATAACAACAGCGACTACACTTCACTTGGTTGTAAAATATTTTGGAATGTTCTGAGGTTGTGAGAGGACCGATGTGAACCACGTTCTTTCTTTGTGCAACAATATTTAAAATATCAATTACACACATTCCTCTTCTGTTCCCTTCTACAAATACAAGGCTCACTGGAAGTTTGCTTAGCATCGGGCTGCTAGTCCTTCCATCTTCAGTCTCTGTGGAGAACAGTTCGATGGTTCTCCTTTAGTATGAGAGTTCTTGTTAGTTCTGACACCAGTAGTCTTCATTCAGCCAATTTCTCATTAGTCTGTTCCCAGACATCACTAACCCACTTCTGGTAGCTTTCTTCCTAATTATTTGACCCGTGAGGCTGTATTAAGTTACTCTGCCATTTCCATACAGATATTTTTCCATGTTCTCCAAGTTTGGCATCTTAGTTGGAGACTCAGGCAACTTTTCTTTAAAAAGAATGATTCTTAATATCATTGAATATGTTATTAGTGTAGTGCACTGCTACTGAAAAATTGTGAACAAAAATTATTCTCTGATCATTGCAATAAATCTCCTTTCCTTGTTCTCTAGAGAATATCCTTTTTGCCTTTGCAATGAAAGTCTACATTTCAACACCTGAGGTCTAGTTTAACAATTAGTCTATCTTCAGTCTCTAGCTAGTGCTGCCTTTACTCCCAATCAAGGGTTTCTTCCAAATTTAACACATTGAGCAGCCATTGGTAGAAACAGTTAATGGCGTTATTCACCTTAACTCCACCTAGAGCTATTAACGCATCATATTATTATTCCTTTTTCTTTAAAAAAGGAGTTATTTTTCTTAATCCAGAATTGAATATTGTTGTTTTCTATAGCTCAGTTCCAATACTGAGGAAGGTCTCATAGCTGAAATGTCTTTTGTGTTCTTTCCACAGAAGCTGCCTGTCTTGCTGAATGTTTCCAGTGTTTCTTTGATGTTGCTTCAGTCACAGAATGATACCAATGTCAGGGCCATGTCGAAGATGATATCCCTTTGTTCTCATAGCACCCTGAATATCTTTATTTTATAATGTACAGCAAATACAAACTTCAAAAGAAGCCATGTAGTGTAGAGTACAATGCTGTGCTAGGTTAGGCAAAGGACCAGCCAGTCACTCTCCATATACTAGGCTGTACTGCAACTCTGCTCCATTACTCCATTTTAAAGGGCACTAGAATAAGAAAGCCCACCTCAATCTAAGCGTGGTGTTGCTCCTCACTCAGAGGTGCTTCTTCTGACAATTTTCTCTTTGCCATACTGGAAATTTGCTACTGTCCTCCCAATCCCACAGCATTCTTAATATATGATTAATAGACATTTTCTTAAGGTTTGCATGCCCACCACTTATAACTTACAGAAACTTGTGTCGGTGAGAATTACTACAAGGCTTTACTACGATTAAAGATATTTATATGTGAGTTAACAATGAACATTGCAACTGTGATAACAGAAGCAAACTGTCTCCATTAAAAACATAAGCTTCTACGAAAATCACAACTTACTTAAGTCAGAAAAGGATAGCACTTCTTGGCACAATTCCAATTTCATATAATGTTAAATCTCATTACAGGCAAACAATGCTGTTACAAATTTTATGTTAAAACAAACCATGAACCTGACTCAAAGACCATTAAAATCAACAGGATCTCAAGCCTCAATAAAGCAAACTGCAAATAACACCTATTTTGTTGGTCCCAGGATAATGAGAGTTGACAGTATATTAACCTTGATTTAATCATTCAAAGAAAACCAATATAAACTTAATAGAAATTGTCTTTTGTGAGATGGAAGAATTGATCCCCTGGCTTAAATTAAGATAGGATTAGATCGCCACATGCAGAATTAACTACTGTTATGAAAGTGATTCTGTTTTTGTTAAAAATATTTTTTAAAGGAATTTATAGTTAAACTGAATAAATGTTAGATCAGTTTTTTTAATCAAGAGGGCACTGAAAGAACTAATTTGGCAACAATGTTACTAGTTTCAGATGACTCAAGTTAAAGATAGAACAGAAACCCTGGTAACAGGGGAGAGAAGTGACAAGTGCCCCTTTGATTGGGCAAGCCTAGCAGCAGCAGAGCACCTGGAATGGGCAGAAAACTCACAAGCTTTTGGTTGTTGTGTGTGTTTTACCTTCTGAAGTGAGATAAAGTCAAGTCTACTGCTGATGTGTCAAGGAAGGACAGAAGACCAGAATCCAGCTCACTTTCCAGCAATTCCATAAAAGACCCTGTGAAGTCCACTGTGTCATTTCATCTCATTTCCTGTCTTTGAAGAAAGCCTGCTAAATTACTTAGACATCGTTTGGAAAGAACTGTTATAAAAGATCTCAGTGACCTGTCGACGTATACTCAGAAGTTAGACTATATGACAGTTTTGGAACAATATATCGCATCTGCTGTTTTCTTCAAAAATGAACAAGTAATCTGTCGGGGTGTTCTTTTTTGTCTGTGAATTGAGAAAAATCGCTTTTATTTTTTCAGTTAACTGGTGTATGTGTGTGTGTATGTGTGAGTGTGAAGGGACTGAGGTAAAAAAATGAATTTTAAAATTAAAAATCTGTGTGTTTCATTTATTTCATTACTGGTTAAGACTTGTTTTATAATAAACAGATAATTTTGTTGTTCATTAAAGAAACCTGGTTAGTGTGTTCGATTTGGGAAAAATAGAGTATATGATCTACTGTATCAGTAAGTGGGAAAATTTAAAATAATATGTTGTGACCCATGGAGAAGTGGGACTAAAATAAATAGTGCACTCCTCCCACCTCAGTCGTAACATTACTGACACTGTTAAATCCGCCATATATTTATATCTGATATAACAAAATCTTTATAAAGTGTCAGTTGTTTTTTGAAGCCAATACTGGTGTAGGTATTATGTTGCATCTTTTTCTGCTCTGACTTTTGTGTAAGATAAGATGACATTGTGCAGGTTTTTCAATGTCCCATTCTCCGCTACAATCGGGTAACCCTGTTAAAGGATCTAAAGTTTGTGTGCTACCAAAAGACTGAAAAGTGTATCAGCTTCGCCATAGACATTAGGGCAAGAAAAGTGTCAGCTATGGCTCAGTGGTAGCACTCTTGCTTCTGAGTCAGATGGTCATGGGTTTAAGTTCCACTCCAGAGATATCACCATATAATCTTTGCTGACACCCCAGGGCCATACTAAGGGATGAGCTGCTAAACTGGAAGTTCACCTGCCCTTTCAGTTGGATGTAAAAGACCCTAAGCTGCTGTTCAAGGAAGAGGAGAGGAGTTCTCCAGGTGTCCTAGCCAACATGGGGCTGGAATAATTTAGTTGGCAATGAGCTAGGTTGAAGATTTAAAGGTCCTTGGTTCAATCTAGGGTTTCAACTGTTTCCGGGGTTGTTCTCCTTGGAACAGAGAAGGCTAAAAGGAGTATTGATAAAGGTGCTTAAAATCATGAACAAGTTTAGGCAGAGCAAATAAAGAGAAACTGTTTTCAATTGCTGAAAAGTCGTTAACAAAAGGGCACAGATTTAAGGCAAAAGAATCAGAGGTGGCATGAGGAAATATTTTTATGCAATGAATGGTTAAGATTTGGATCACACAGCCTGATAGGATAGTGGAAACAGATTCAATAATAACCTTCAAAAGGGAATTGGATAAATAAAGGGATATGCTAAAAGAGTAGGGGAATGGGACTAACTGGATTGTTCTTCGAAAGAGCCAACACAGATTCGATGGGCCGATGGGCCAAATGGCCTCCTACTGTGCTGTACTATTCCATGATTCTATAATATTCTTTCAAGTTAGCTGAACTAATCATTTGCGAAAATCAGCCATTGTACAAGTAATAACTGCATGTTAACTACAGTAGTAGACTCGCCAACTTTAAGGGCATTTAAGTGGTCATTGGATAGACATATGGATGAAAATGGAATAGTGTAGGTCAGATGATCGGCGCAACATCGAGGGCCGAAGGGCCTGTACTGCGCTGTAATGTTCTAATTCTAATTCTAATGACTACTATTGTCAAGGTCTCTTGTCAATTCACTTCAAAAATTAAACCCCTGGATAGGATAGAGTGATACTACAAGGCACTTAGTAAAAGAATTTAATTATATTTTGTAGGCTACCTTGAGAGCTTTTCAAAATGTTATAAAACTTACAGTAAATGTAATTCAACATTCAACAATGTATTCTTCTTATTCACAAATGTTCCTTCCTCTTCCTCTCTCTCCTCTTCCCTGGCCTACAGTGGTCACCTTCCAATATCTAAACTAATTGTCCATTATTCACATGTGAGCCTTGGCAGTGAGTGTCACAGACTAATCATTCATGGGGTATCAATCCTTAGCCCAACCCTGTCCTTAGCCAATGTCCCACACATGTTTACTTTGGTGGAGTGGCTCCACTCTTGAATGGCAGCTGTTCCCATGGCAGTAGAAGATTAAAGTCTGCATTTGCTGTTTTCTTAAAATAATTAGACTTTTGGCAAAGTTGAAGTGATCTGTCAAGTACAATGGGTGGACAGGCCTTTCACTAAGACTGTGCACCCGAAATTGGACACTGCAATTTCCATCAACAGACCCTCCTGTGCCTTTGATACGCTTGCTCAAAGTACGCCCTGCGCACATTTAAATGAGCAGGGGTTACGGCCAAGTTCTGCCTGCGATTTCCCTGCATCTCTGCCTGCTCACCGCCACTATGAAAGTGGAAAGGCAGAGCATGTACGGTGTCCTAGAGATGGGAAGAGATCAGCAAGGTGAAAGGCCACATAAGAATGGAATTCTGCAAAGCTCTTTTCTCCTGGGAGTTACTTCCATTGCTTTGAACCTGCAGTTTTTGAGCATTTAAAAGTACATAGCGAAGCTTGCTGAGAATTTATAGGGACCTCTGCAATGTGAAATAACAGGTATACCTCTGGATATTCCATTGTTCCTGTGCTTTGAGGAAGTAAATGATGAGGACATGGAGGAAAAAAGGATGGATGCCAGTAGTGTCATGCATGCAGGAAACGCTGGACCCTCAGGTATGTGTGCCATAGTGTCTAAAGGCCATGGAGTTTCTGTCTGGATTGTTCCAATAACACAGTTTGAAAAGGTATCATTTTCCCACTGACAGAGATTTACCAGGAGCAGGGTGATAAAGATATGTAGAAGTAAAGGATGGAAGACATGAGAGTCAGAGACCGCACATGCATGCAGGCAACATCTGACTCACACCACAGGGCCTACAGACCACGGAGGTCCTATCTATATCTTTCCTATAGGCAATGTCAAAGACACTGACAGAGATATATCAGCTGTTGGAACCTGATTTGCAGCCTCTTTTGACCAGGAGCACTGCCTTGTCTGTGGTTGTAAAAATGACAACAGCACTTAACATTTGTGCATCTGGGCAGTATCTAGTGATATCAATCACATCAATCAACAGTTCATTACTACATTGGATAATTCATGGATGATCTGTTCAGGCTTGTCGCTGAGTTTATTCATTTCAATGTGGAACCACTATAGTAGAGACACAGAGAGCAGGAGCGAACCAACAACTTCTTCCAAGTTGCTGGATTCCCCCAAGGGTACCATTGATGCCACCCATGTGCCTGTAAATGTCCTGTCTGAAAACCCCATCAACTTCATCAACAGAAAGAGTTTCATTCCCTGAATGTCAGATGGCAATGATCAAGAGCCTTCATTTCTGTATGTCGATGCATGCTACCTGGGGACTAGCCATGATTCGTTGATTCTCCAGCAATCCCAGATAGCTGAACTGCTTAGCCAGTACAACATGACAAGTGGCTAAAAGCCCAGGATTACCCACTCAGCCTTGGCTGATGTCTTTTTAGATTACAGGACGGAGGCCAAGAATCGCTTCAATGACTCCTAGGTGCTACAAGGATCATTGTGGAACGGATTATTGGAATTCTCAAGTCCTGATTCCGATGCCGGGAAAATTCAGGGGAAGTCCTGCAGTACAGAATGGCGAGGGTTTCCAGCGTTGTAGTGGCTTGCTGTATCCTCCATATTTTGGTCATTACAGAGGGATTGGGCCTTCCAAACGCAGCAGATGAAGAGGAAGAGGATGGGAGAGACCAACTGCCTGTTCAAAACAAAGACAGGGAGAAGATGGGCTCAGACACCTCACTGCCAGCAGCAGCATGCAGGAGAGCATCACAATGTCCTGTCAATCATCTCCTGCCATCTATCTGCATAATAAAGTCCTTCATGATCACTTATCTTGCTCTCAGAGTAGCAGTTATCTCATTAATCATATATCTCATATCTTCTCTAAGAGGGAAAAGTTACAAAGATTAATCATCACATAAAATGGATAACAGGAAGCCTCCAGAACAAAGTGCATAACACACTGCCAGAAATATACTAGTTCACTACCATCGTGTCCCTTCACCATGCCAAATTATTACTGCTATCTTATCACCATGAGTACACCTTGTGTATAAATCTTTTCTCACATGTGATCCGAACCAAAGTAGTGTTAACTGAGTGGCTTGTGGCTGGGACTGTACAGATGATATACTGAAGGGTTGAGGTGGCACTTGTTTCAGTGAAGGACCTGCTTCCAGTGTCATGTTGCTTGAATGTCCGGCACATAGCAGACTCAAACCAAAGTTCCTTCATGTGCGTGCTTTGGAGGGGACTACATTGATGCAGGAGTATAGTCACTGCCATAAGAAGCAGCAACATCTGCACCACTCCTTGCAGCCGACGTAAGCATGGGCTCAGTTGGGGTAATGGTCTGGTGAGAGCAGGTAGAATAGCCCAATTAAATTCTGAAAGCCCTAACCTAGAACGCTGTTCATCTATGGAAGCTGTAATTGTTGCCAAAATGGAAGCGACAATTGCCCGTAGAGCCTCCAACCAATGTCTTGAATTGTTTTGATCTCCTGACTACCAGTCACGAGAAATGGTAGAAGAGGACCTGCAGCTATGAAAGGGGATGGTGGAGGTCTCCTGTGCCTACTAAGGGCTTCATTCACTTCTTCTTTGACATACTTGATCCTGGATGGAGTGGAGATAAGCCATTTTTCCAGCACTGTCTCAGAATCTGCATAAGCAATGATGTCTTCACTTACCTTGGCCAGCATAATAAGGTTATTGAAATGTTTCTGGGGTTGAATAGCTGTTCACGATATAGGAGATTTGGCACTAACCACCAGTTCCATCTCCATCCAGACTGGCTGCACATCCTTTCTAATGGGTCATAATACCCTGGATGCCAAAGAGCCTTCAGCTTCTGGGCTTTTTCTATGCCAGCATTGTCTCCACTAGAGCTTCTGAGAATCTTAAGGCCTTTGTTATTGTAGACTCCTCAGATGTTGGCCCTCCTTCTGCCATTGCTTTTCAATGTTCAAATGCAGCTCCAGCTCTCTCTCCACCTCCTGAGCCAGCTGCTGTATGTCCGGTCATTTCAGCTGCAGAAGCTTTTCAACTGCTGCTGCCTTCTTTCATTTCCCTTCCTCTCAGGAGCAGAGACTCAACTGGGAGTGGGATTCTCATTGAAATCCTGACCTGCGTACTCTATGAGACCTCCCAAGCAAATTGCAGTCAGATGCCATGCAGGCTGGTGGAAATGCCCCCAACCCCATCATGGTACCAATGATGTCAGGAAAATCCAGGCCTGACACTCAAACAAAATGGCAATGCATACACGCAGAACAATCAATTTGTTAATCATTGTTATCTGACAGGCAATGCTTTGTCACTGAAACCTCGCATTTGCTGAAACTTTGCATATTTTTTGAATTACATTCTAATAAGTGAGGTATTGTTTTGAGTAGGCAGAGAAGCAAAAAGAAGGAAAGAGCCTTTTACAACCGCAGGACGTCCCAAAGCACTTTACAGCCAATTAAGTACTTTTGAGTGTACTCACTGTTGTAATGCAGGAAATAGAGTACAGCAAGCTCCCACAGACAGTAATGTGATAACAACCACATAATAGTTTTTTTCGGTGATGTTGATTGAGGTATTGGCCAGAATACTGGGGATACATCACCTGGTCTTCTTTAAAACAGTGGCATGGGATTTTTTACAGCCACCTGAGCGAGCAGACGGGGCCTCAGTTTAATATCACAACTGAAAGGCAGCATCGCCGACAGTGCAGCACTTCTTTATTACTACATAGGAGTGTCAGCCTAGATTTATTGATTCAAGTCTCTGAAGTTGGGATTGGAACCTAAATTGGAATTCAAACTCAAAGGCAAGACTGCTACCAACTGAGCCACAGCTAACACTATAGTCACATGCAAGGAGACTCTGTGGCTCTATCATGCTACCAGGGAATCTGAGCCATCTCCTCTGTCCTGGTATACAAGCAAGAGTTAACCATGAGCCATCCCATTCTTAAAATACAGGTCATGTTTTTCAAATTGTTGTTACAACTTGAAAGGGGCTGAAATATACCAATGAATAAAAATTCTTTTTTTTTACATTGATAACAATAAATGGATTAAGACAGATCCGATTGTTGCGTTTGAAATTATAATTTATACCAATAAAATGAACAATCTGCTCTATAAATGTTCATTCCTCAAATCCATTTAACATCTTTGATGCCACACCTCCCAAATGAGAACAGATCACTTCAGAATTCAGTCTTATGTTGGCATCAAATTAGGTTGGCTTTACTTCAAGTGGTTGTGTCAGCATAAAACAAGTGAAGTTAAGCAATTCCTCCCTGGAACTGTTTTGGTGAGCTGCCAGTTGCTGAAATCTCCAGTTCTCTGTATTCTGTTGTGATTTGCTTTCTCCAGTTAGCTTCCTTGAGCTGCTCATACAATACGTGTCCTCCAACTTGACATGTTTGTCCAATGTTAATATGCAATAAATGAATCACTGTCCTGAGGGACAGAGCAAGAATAAAGGAGTGAGATGAAAGATAAATGATGTCTCAACTAATTTTATGATTTATTGATCCACACTTTGCTTGTCTTGCAGTGTGGGAATGCTCATTTCTCTATTCAGCAGATCAGCTGTGTCACTCCAGCTAATAGATATCATTACCCGTTCATGAATGTGTTTGTAAAAATGAGAACTGTAGTTTCAATCTGATGCTGACTTCAGCAGTTTTCTTTTATTATATACAGTAGATCTGCCAGGAGTGGAAATTAATGCATTTTTTTCCCAGTGCTGTCCTTGTCTATCACAAGTGTTTTTCTCATTTTTCTCCAAAACAAGTTCATCTTTAAGCAACTATAGATTCATGGTTCAAATTACTCAACTGACACATCATCTTTTTTCATGATCCTTACAAGCAATATTATTTCCACAGGCCTATTGAGCAGATTAAAAAAGGTTTAACAGCAAACATTGTAAAGGTGGAATAAAAACAGAAAATGCTGGAAATACTCAGCAGGTCTGGCAGCATCTGTAGAGAGAGAAACAGAGTTAATGTTTCAGATTGACATCAGCCGTGGTTCAGATGGTAGCACTCTCACCTTTGAGTCAGTACGTGGTGGGTTCGAGGTCTACTCCAGGACTTGTTACAAATATCTAGGCTGACACTTCAGTGCATTATTGAGGGAGTGCTGCAAGATCAGAGATGCTGTCCTTTGGATGAGACCTTAAATCAGGTGGATGTAAAAGATTTCATACTTTGAAGAACAGCAGGGGAGTTATCCTGGTGTCCTGGCCAATATATATCCCTCAATTAACTTCACAACAACAGATTATCTGGTTATTATCACATTTCTGTTTGTGGGTGCTTGCTGTGTGCAGATTGGCTGCTTTGTTTCCTACATTATAATAGTGACTACATATCAAAAGCACTTAATCAATTTTGTTTCCAATTTCCATCCTTCTCTCACCTTCACATGGTCCATCTCGACCTCTTCCCTTCCTTTCCTCGACTTCTCAGTCTCCATTTCTGGGGATAGGCTATCAACAAATATTTCCTTGACTACATTTTCTCACACCCTGCTTCCTGTAATGGCTCAGTTCTATTCTCCCAGTTTCTCCAGCTCTGTCACATCTGTTCTGATGTACAATCTTACATACCACTGCTTCTGTTATGATTTCCTTTTTCCTCAACCAAGGATTCCGCTTCACTGTGGTTGACAGGGCCCTCCACCGTGTCCATCCATTTCCTGCACTTCTGCTTTCACCCCTTATCCCTCCCTCCCAGAACCATGACAGGGTTCCCCTTGCCCTCAACTACCACCCCACAGCCTCCATTGTCAACGAATCATCCTCTGCCATTTCTGTCACCTCCAGCATGATGCCACCACCAAAGACATCTTCACCCCCACTTCTCAGCATTCTGAAGGAATCCTTCCCTCCGTGACACCCTGGTTGATTCCTCAATCACCCCCAGCAGCCCGTCCCTTTCCCACAGCCCCTTTTCATGCAAGCTCAAGAAATGCAAAAGCTGCCCTTTTACCTCCTTCCTGCTCATCGTCCAAACACTTCTTTCAAGTGAAGCAGCGATTTACGTGTAGTTCTTTCATTTTAGTATACTGTATTCGCTGCTCACAATGTGGTCTGTTCTGCATTGGGAAGACCAAATGCAGATTGATGGCCGCTTTGTGTTCTGTTTCTGTTTCTGTTCAATCTGCAAGCGTGACCCCAAGCTTCCGGTGGCCTGTCATTTCAATTCTCCACCTTGCTCCCACTCTGACCTCTCTATCTTCGGCCTCCTGCAGTATTCCAATGAAGCTCAACACAAGGTCAAGGAACAGCACCTCATCTTTCGATTAGGCACCTTACAGCCTTCTGAACTCAACATTCAGTTCAAGAAATTCAGACCACAACCTCTGCCCTCTTTTTGTTTCCTTTTTCTTTGCAGGTTTTGGTTTTACTCTCTTCTTTTTCTCTTTTGTTTCTTTCAGACAGCAGCTATTCATCATTCTTCCATTCACACTTCCACTAGACACATCTTTTATTTCTTTACTTGTCATATTACCACTCCCTTCGGCTTGGCACCATCAACCCTTGGCACCATTTAATCTCTCCTGTCTTCCAACCTATCACAGACATTCCCTTTTGGGTTTTTTTCTCACTCTGACTGGATTAAAAATGCGAATGAGGCAAAATGCAGTCACAAGGTTACAAGATAATTACAGATAAGGAAAACTATTTGGCTCAGCCAGTCAACCCTAAAGGGCCCCCATTGCCGCATCTAATTGATTCTTAAATGATTCTAAAGTTTCAGCCTCTCCTAGTCTATTTCAGACTCCAAGCCATGTATTGATTATGCTTTACGTGAACCTGCTGATATCAGTTCTAAAATTGCTTTTTAACTAGTTTCAAGCCTTGTTCCTCTTTCGAAGTTTAATTTAAAATATTTTCCTGGTGTGCTTTACCACACAGTCTTTTACATCTCTGCAAAATCATCTCTCTAATGCCTGCTTTCAAAGTTAAAATGCCCACCTTCCAGTTTTTTTTCTAAGACTAGAAATCAGTCTTGTGGCTTCACTTTGCACCGCCTCCAAAACCTGAATCTTGTGTCTTGGTGGCCAGGACTGGACAAAGTACTCAAGCTGCTGTCAGACTAGAGCATTGTATAGTTTAATCATAACTTCCTTTGACATGTAAATATAAATTTGAAGTGGGATCAGAATTCAGGTGCATGGATTTCCCATGCGATAGCATTGGTGATGGTCACCCTGTCAGCTCTCAGGGTGGGATCCCGGGCAGGTGGCCTGCAGAGACCTATTTAAGACGTGAATGCACTTCTTAAAGGAGAGGGGAGGGTGTGCACTCATTTCCATAAAATTATTGTGTGCAATTTCTGTAAAGAGGTGGATTTAATCAAATTGAGGCTAATGAAAACTCCCTGGCCTTCAGATACTTCATGGATCATCTTGTTGAGGAGGTAATGACAAAGCTGCAATCCTCTTTCTGAGGAATGGGAGGAAGACTGAGATTGAGCAAGCATGGAGAGAGATGGTAGGGCTCATAAACTCGAAGAACACCACCTCCTGGACCTGGATATATTTTAAGAAAAGATTCAACAACCTGATCAGAGCACCAAGGGTAAGTACAGATCTTTATCTCTTCACGTCACTGCATTGCACCTAGTAACAGCCCCTTTCCCTCCCATTCCTCAGCATTCTGAACACTTCCTTCCCTGCATCACCTCATTCTCCACCAATTACAAGGTTAGTGTACCACCTTTCCTTCTTATTCTAAACACTCACCTGTTGCTTGCTGCCTGCACAGCAACTATTAGGAACAAAGGAACAGGAGGAGGCCATTCAGCTACTCGAGCCCATTCCACCATTTAATGAGATCTTGGCTCATCTTATCCTAACTCCATGCAACCACCTTAGCTCCATATCCTTTGACTTGTAAAAATCTATCAATCTCAGATTTACCCTTATTAATTAAACTAACATCTACTGCTTTTTGTGGTCGAGAGTTCCAAATTTCTACCGTCTCTTGCATGAAGATGTGTTTCCTATCTTCACTCCTGAATAGCCTGGCATTGCTTTTAGGGTTATGTCCCCTTGTCCTACACTCCCCCACCAGCAGAAAATGTTTCTCTCCATCTGCCCTATCAATTCCTTTCAAATTCCAAAAAGCCTCAATCAAATCACCCCTCAACCTTCTATATCCAGAGAACACAAACTTACTTTAGTAATCTACGCAACCTCTCCTCCTAATTTAACCTCTGGAGCCCTGGTAAACATTCTGGTGAATCTGCACTGCACTGCTTCCAAGGCCAATATATCCTTTCTAAGGTGCAGTACCTAGAACTTTACACAGTATATCAGATATTGTCTAACCAGGGATTTATATATGAATAGATACTTTGCTTCAGTTTTCACTGAAGAGGCTACCAAACAGGAAATGACCACGGTAGAAGTAGAACAGTAGAAACAGTCAAGAGAGATATTACAATAGCTAAAATGGAAATAAAGGAGGCATGAGACAAACCAGCCAAACTTAAGGATAAAACCTTGGATCCACTTGGATTGCACTTGCTGAAAGAAACTCAGAAGGCATTAGTATCAATATATAAAGATTCAGCAGAAAGGAGAATGATACCAGAGGACAGAAAAATTAATTCCTATCTTCAAAAAGAGAGATAGAACTAACCCATGGAACTTAATGTTAGTGCTAGGAATGGCACTAGAATCTTTGCTAAAAGAATAGATAACAAAAGATGGAGAATATAATTAAAAAATATAGTCAGCATGAATTTCTAAAAGTAAGGTCATATTTAATCAACCTTATTGAATTTTTTAAAAGAAATGCCAGAATAAGTGGACAAGGACAAAGCATTGAAGGGCTTTCAGAAGGCCTTTGATAAGATGCCACATGAGAGACTCATGGCAAAGGTCAGGGTGTGTGGATTTGGGGTCGGTTAGAAGAGTTGATTGAAAAGGGCTTTGAAAACAGAGGGTAGGAGTTAAAGGAAATTTCTTGTACTGGCAGAAAGTGGAAGTGGCGTCCCACAAGGATCCATGCTGGGACCACAGTTGTTCATATACATAAATGAAACAAAAACAGAAAATGCTGGAAATACCTCAGCATCTGTGAAGAGAGAGAAACAAAGTTAATGGTTCAGGTCAATAGTCTTTCATCAGAACTGAAAAAAAGTTAAAATATTTTGCTTTTGTGTATACATAGATGATTTGGACTCAGAAATTGAGGTATGATGTTGAAATTTGCAGATGATACAACATTGGAGGATAGCGCCAGGGAGGACTGCAACAAAATACAGGAAGACATAAACAGACTTGCAAAGTGCTTGGACAAATGGCAAATTGTTAGAAATTATAAATACAGTTAGAATATATATAATCAGCTTGAAATAGGTAAAGGAATAGGTTAGTGCTGTAAGTTTCAATTTAATGGAAACTGCTTAGAGTTTTGTTTCCCTAGAAACAAAGCTATTGGAATGATTTTTCTTAAGCATGAACAAGGGATCATAGTTGAATAAGTGCATAAATAGATAACCATACTACAAAGCTGTACTAGGCTTCTTATTTAATCTTGCTTAATTAGGATGCTGCTAAAATGTAAAAGTTAATTGGTATGTAGGAATAGAATAGGAGTTACTTTAATGAATCACTATGGTTCAACAGTTTGATAAGAGAAAAGGACACTAGACAGAATGGCCATTTATAAACAGCTCATTAACAGACTTTATGAACAGCTTTGGCCATAAGTAAATGGTGATAGGACAGATATGAGTAAATGAAAGTTCTGAGAGTTAGCTTTGAAGGTGGAATGTTTGTGGGGAGGATGAAAAAGCAGCTTGAGATGAGACAAGGAAAAGATGATGTAAGGCCTGATTGATCAAGGACAGAAGGTACATGCACAAGTCCAAGTAGTTAATGGCAGGTGGTAACATTAAAATTGGGTTTCCTCCCCATGGTTTACAGAAAGAACTTGACATTTTATTGGGTAATTCGATATCAAGTGAATCTTTTATAAGGTGAAAAGCCTTGTCAATAATCCATCCAGGTCCACCCCTGACAAAGGGTATAAAGTAAGAGACTATGAGAAGTGCAGTGGGCAGTGGGGAGAAACACTTAAGGATAGATCCATGCTAACATTCTTGGGTAGTCTGAGAAGTTGTGAGAGGCACTGAGAGGAAAAGAAAAAGAAGAGCTGTTCACGCATGCCAACCATCCTGCCAAACCTGGACGAGTACCTACTGTATAACTAATGTGTTACATCCCATCTTAAACTCTGATTACACTTAATATACCCACCATATTAGTTGCAGTCGATCCTAATTGATTAGATAATTAATAACATCAAAAATTACAAGATTAAAATCACTACAAATGAAATTCAATACAGAGAAGTGTGAGGTGGTTGATTTTGGTAAAGAAATGAAGAGGCCAAGAGGTAAGAGACTAATTGCGGTTAGAAGAGCAAAGATATCTGCAAATACAGATGCATAAATGGCTAAAAGTAGCAACTCAAGTTGACAAGGCCATAAGGAATGAAAAAAGTGTTGGACTTCATTTCTAGAGAAATAGAATACAAAAGAAGGTAATATCAAGCTGATATAGAACCATGGTTAGACCACACTTGGAATACTGTGTAGAATTCTGGTCTCCATATTATAAAAAATATATAGCGGCACTGGTGAAAGTTCAGAAAAGATTTACAAGGGTGTTACCAGAACTGAGAGAATGCAACTATCAGGAATGTTTGAGCAGGCTGGAGCTATTTTCTCAGGAAAAGGGGATGATCCCTTATGTCTGTTGTCTTTCTGACCTTTGTACAAACAAGCTAGCTTAGTTCTTAGTTCACTAAATGTTATAGTCCATAATGATTTACACAGCAGTTTTATGTTTTAAAAAATATGTTCCTCTTAAAGAAAGAAACACCCTTTGGCAGTTGCATTTAAGAAAAAACGCTATAAGGAATCAATCCCATAATGTCTGAAAAAATTAGGAACAGGAGCCTTCCTGTTTCTCCAAATACTCTCATTTCTCTGCTCCCTAGGAGAAGGCAGCCATCAACGCCTTTGAACTGTATTTGCAATGCGTGCTCAATACAAAAGACCCCTGCTTACAGCAGAGGGAATGTCTGAGATGAAGCACTCTGCTTTACAGAATAACAGTGCCCACCTGCTGGCTACCTAAAGGTTATCCCAATGGTAAAGTGGATCAAGAAAGATTTCAAAGTCACTTTTGCAACAGGTGGCTCTGTAAAGATCACTTGTTTCACACCATGCAGCTAGGAAAAATGCTGTAATTACCGCACACTAATTAGCCTAAAAGCTCTGTTCGCCGCCACATAAAAGTAGCCCTGACTACTGCCTGCTGCTGCATTGTGTGTGCATTTGACTCCTGTTGTGGTTGGAGCTGGGAAGTCTCCAGCTGAGTTAGTCAGTGGAGATGTCACTGCAATGCCAGTTTAATCACTCACCATCTGTGAATGGTGGGCTTACTGTTCCCTGCTGGGCCCAATAAAGGAATTTATTTATTATATTACACTGAGTAACTACAGTACAACATCTGCTGTAGGATTCAGTGCTGCACAGATCCCTAATTGAACAAGCAAACACTGTGATTTTAGTGTGCAACAGTGCCTAGTAAAATGTACTTACAAATATGGCAGAATATTTTTAAAGTGCCAATTAAACTATTAAGGGATGAAACTTTATGAAAGACTAATAAACAGAGTTGAGATAAATGACGTAAGCATAATGCATATAAATCATTACATAACAGACTGTTCCATGTGAATTTTTTGCTATCTTCTAAATGTCGTCTAGTGACATAATAAAACTGATGGTTAGAGATACATTTGCTCCTGTTTTACATATTTTGACCATCTGCTGCTGGGGTACTGGAATTAGCAAAATCTTTACACTATGTCATTGCATTTCATGAGGTTATCTTCCATTCTTTTCATGTACGTGTGACTCACTAATTATACACCACTGACTTACTGCAGTATGAATTTAAAGGAAAAGGAGTTTTAACCTCAAGCTGTGTGACATTTGTATGGTTATTTTTAAAAACTGCTGATTTTCAAGGGTTGTTTCTGCAGGGCATAATCAGGCTTTCTATGCTTTTCCTTTCTCTCCTACTTTGTAGATCTATTGCAACACGCTTCAGAAAAGAAATAGTTACTCTCAATTCTGGTACGTGTCCACTACTGTAATCTTTTCCCTCTATTTTATTGGTATTCCAGTAACGGTATATTCAATTTTATCAGCGAAACCGCCCCATAAAGGCAAGATTTCAATCCAAGAAGACTACCATCTGCCCAGTTTGTCAGCACTGTGCTGTTAACTGCTCCTCAGGCCCATCAACTGAAATATGAATATATATTTTCTATCATACACTATGGCTTGTCTAGCAGTAGTTGTGAGTTATGTTAGTGCCAGATGTTTGGCCATTTTGAAAAATGTTTCTGGATTTCCCTTTCCCCTTTAGTGCTGGCAGGGTGGGAAGTAATATAGTTTAGAATGGGGTTAGGGAAGATGAAGTATCTGACCAGTAATTAAGCCAGAATTTGGCAGAGCTAGCAACCTATATTTTCCTATAATGATGCCAGAGAGAAGTCTAGTTTGTTTAGCTTTATACTTTCACCATTTAAAGAAAAGTCTAAGAATCATATAATGCATGAGTCATACCCCAGTTGGAGCAGTGCTGTGTGCTCAAAGAGCAATCTGTTATTCCAGTCAAAGGCTTTTAGACTTAGAATTGGCCCCCATTTCTCAATCAGAGTACCTGTCATCTTTACTCTGCAGCTGAGATAGCAAGGCTACTTTAAGCCTTAAAGTCTACCTGGTGAGTATTTAGATATATAAATATGCTGGTTAATGACAGTTCATGAAAAAAATTGCTGAGACAATGGCATCAATGTTAACAGCAGAAACCCACCGCTGCTCACCCGCAGTGAAATCTGAATCAATTGCGAGGTAGAAATCGGGCCACTGTTACATCTGTTTTATGGATGGATGATCAATTTTGCAGGGCTACAGCCTCTGTCCCAAGAGCACCCGAAAACATCAGAAATATTGGCCTCAGGAGATTTTCAGGTATCTGCGGTGAACGCCCAGGACAGGCGTTAGGTCCCTTTGCATATACTAATTAGGGGCCTGACACCTGTTGCAGGTCACCTCCAAGAAATTGGGCTGCTCTGCTCAGTTTTACCAGGCATGGATACAGCCTAGCAAGCGGCAACCATCAAACAGGTAGATCAATTTCTTTATGGTTCTTGTGAAATGACAATGAGCAGGAGCTGCCCCAGTGTATTACATTAATTAATCTCTTTCAAATAGGTCAGCTGCCTCTGGAGGCATGACAGGCAGCGCTGCATCAACTAAATTATTAACACGAGGCCCAAGGCCTAATTCCAAATTGGCCTTTGGCCTCTCAGTTGTGGCATTTGCCCCATGCACACCATTGGTTATGGACCTGATAATAGACTATAACCAATTACCACCCCATTAAACCTGATTATAAACATCATCTTAATAAAGTGGAGATTGACAGAAGATGGATTGCGGTGACATACATCTGAAATTCAGAGCACTAAATGGCTATTTCTATACAACTGCTGTAAACCCTCCTATATATTTGGTAATGTATATGCCACCTCATGGATGTGATGTATAAAGTACATTCTCAGTAAGTGAAATGGAAAATGTGACTAGTCAATCTCCTATTCATTTGCTGACACTTGGTTCACTCAAGACACCAGTCTGCTGTTTATTATCATCTCTCTGATACCTGAAGCACAGTGTTGTTTCAAATGATGTGTCAGAAACCAGCTCCCATGTTCCCTGCAGTAAGTCACACAGGTCAAACTGAGCTCTCGGCTGGCAGATCCTTCAAATATATCAAGGTCATTTAATGCAGTGATAGTTCTCCAATCATCAGCATTACAACATTTTATATTAAACAGTAAATACATATTTTCTGAAGCTTTTTGAAGCTGGCTGTGAAGGGTGCCATTAACATTATACTCATGAAGCTAACTGTTCCTGACAAGTATTTATAATCCAGCAAGAGAAAAGTCAAGTGTATGAGTCTTAATACCTTAACTGTGAGTTACACAAAAATAAAGAAGCAGCCAAACAGAGATCTGGGGTTGAATTTTACACTGTCCCAGCGGGTCGGATGGTGGCGTGGGGGTGGCGTAAAATTGAGCGGGAGACTCCGGGAGGCCTACCTGCCCCGCGGCCGCCTCCGGCCAACTTTACGGCGGTCGAGCAGGGGGCAAACGGCCCGGCCGAGGCCAATCAAGGCCATTTAAAGGCCCTTGCCCGCCTCCACGGGTATTTTACCGGGGGGTGTCATGGCAGTGGGGCACAGGGTGCTCGATTGAGGGCCACCCTTGTCTCCCAACCCACCCTCGGGACCCAAGATGCCCCCCCCCTTCCCCCCAAATGTCTACAAATGCCTCGCCGCCATGGCCGATCACACCCCTGGTGAGGCAAGCCCAACTTACAAGTCGTCCCGGCTCCATGGTATCGGCTGGGCTGCAGTCCCAGCAGTGGCCACCGTTGCTGGTGACAATTAAAGCCCAGGGACCCATAAAATGCGGGTCGGATCCCCAGGCTAGGCGGAAGCGGGTTTGCCACCGACGTAAAAGTCCTGTCCGCCTGCGGTAAAATCCAGCCCCTGGTTTCCTGATCTGAACCTCAAACCAACGCAGAAACATTCATGTGTGCAGCTCTGAATATGTCTCTGAATGCTTTGTTATGGCATACATTTACAAATGAAACCATAGTTGTCTTGGAACTTAAGGTCATTTTAAAGGCGAAGCTAGGAAGCTAAAGAAAGACTGGGAAGGGAGCACATACCTTTTTAGTTTGGGCCGTAAATTTCTGGGACAATAATCTTGCATTAAAGTCGCTCATCATTGTTAATTTGTAAAAAATCCAGCAATTTGCGGCAAAGATTAAATATGATGTAAATGGTAAGGTGAAAAGTCCAATTAACATTGTTGGCCGTGTGATGCATCATTGCGGCAATTTCTGGCCCAAAGGTGTTTACTGAATTCCTTCATGATTTTTTATTATAAACATCTGATGTTTTGTTTATCACACACAAAGATTATTTTCTGCAAGTTTTCAATGCTTTTGAAAACCATGTTGTAAAGCAAATCTGGTGCCAGCATGTTTGTGGCTTGCAAATTCAATCTCCCGCTTCACATTTGAGGTTAGTCATATCACTGTGAACAGGCATAAGCCAGGAGCTGTACTCCATACAGCAGCAGCTACCCTTGGGCAACAGCACCCACCTCTCAGCAGGTCGGTCAGCATGGCGTTAGCCGACATGCCCTCTTGACCACAGGTTGTGAGTGGCCTGGAAAGACCGGGGGAAGAAAGAAAGAGTGTACAAAATTGGATGTTTTTCAAAAAATAAAACTGTAGGAAAATATGAATAGTGCAAAGGGAACGATATCATTGAAGGTGCGGATTGCTTAATAAATATTTTTACGACCGAGTGAGGAAGGGGTCTCAGGCTCCCCTCCTGGCCCTATCCTGGTCTGGCCGTAACAGGATTTAACTTCTTAAAACATAGTGTTTTAGCTTCACCTCAGTGAATCCTTGCTCAGTGCTCTCTAATTGTAATTGTAAATGAACCAATCAGATAGGCTTTCTTATGTTTAAACAAGAAAGATGTAAGTTTATTAACCTTATCACTCTAAGTCAGTTAAAATTACTAAAATGCACGATGCCACCACACTAGCATGCATACGAGATAAACACACACACAAATAGATACAGAGAGGGGACAAAGAATTAAAGGGGTCGGGTTTGGAATAGTAAATGTAATTCAGTTACTGTCTTTAGTTTTGCTGTAGAGTCCTTGATTGGAGTTGAAGTCTTGCAGTTCTTGCTGGGGCCCAGTGCACACTTTCAAATTTGTTTCTCTGATAACAGAAGGCTGAAGAGGTCCACTGTCTTGAGGCTTAAGCTGCTTCCATTGGTCCCTGGGACTTTGCTTGAGAGGGAGATAGGGAGACATCTTCCTTCTCTTTTGTCTTCAAATTGCAGTCTGCCCCAAACCTTTCAGTGAGGCACAATTCAAACAGTCCCCAGGTTGACCAGCAGTTTAGTCATGTGACCAGCTCTTTGTTTGAAACAGCATCATCTGCGAGGGTTGTTGATTCTTCAAAGCTTACTAGACACACTTGGTGGGGGGGTGGGGGGGGGGGGAGTGTTGGCTCTTACAAAGTCAATGACTTTCATTGTCTTTTGATCATCACTATTGACAAAACCCAGATTGCTAACTGAATCAGGGAGCACGCCCATTGTCTCTCGATGCAACTGTCTCTCGGAATGCAAATGTGTAGCCATGTTTCAGTTGTTCAGCTCAGTGGTCCTTTTAAACAAGTTATGTTCAATTTCCATTAAAAAGATTCAAGTAGTGTTCCATATGATGAAATTAATATGTTTCCATTCAGTTGGTGTGGTTTTTGTCACAATATCCACACAAAATGGTGCAGAAGAGTCCTGAGCAACAATAATATTATTCCTGCCTAGGTCCAGTTCCATCACTTCTGCTTCCTGATTTTCCACAAGTTGCACAGCATGATGCCGACTATCACAATGGTTCAGCATTGGAAGTTTGGTTGGTTGGCAAGCTCTGACCAGGAATCATTCAAATAAAAATAAAATGGTGCAATCTAATGGTGCAGCACATTGGAGACACAACCTTGGTATTCCACTTGATTCTAAGCTCAGCTTCAGGCCCAATATCCTCTCCATCTCCAAGAGTGCCTACTTCCACCTCTGCAATGCACCTTTTTCTGCCCCTACCTCAGTCTATCAGCTGTTGAAAAACTCATTCATGACATTGCTACCTCTGGAATTGACTATTCCAATGCTTTCCTGGCTGGCATTCCATCTTGCACCCTCCATAAGTCTGAGCTTATCCAAAGCTCTGCCACATATCCTAACTCACACTAAGTCCTATTCACACATTCCCACTGTGCTCGCTGACTTACATTTGCTCTCTGTCCAGCACTGACTCGTTTTTAAAATTCTCATCCTTGTTTTCAAATCACCCCCCAAGGACATCACTCCTCCCTACCTCTGTCACCTTCTCCAGCTCTACAACCCTCCAAGATCATGCCTTCAGCTGCTGAGGTCCTAAGCTCTGGAATTCCCTCCCTAAAACTCTCTACCTCTCTCTCCTCCTTTAAGATGCTCCTTAAAACCAATCTCTTTGACCAAGCTTTTGGCTACCTGTCCTAATATCCCTTATGTGGCTCAGTGTAAAACTTTGCTTGATAATCACTCATGTGAAGAATCTTGGGATATTTTATGATGCTAAAGACGCTATATAAATGCAAGTTATTGTTCTTGTTGATGGTGCAGTACACTGATGCAGTCAAGTGGTACAACCTGACAATGCACGACTTGACAGCAGCAGCATTGACTGACACGAGGGAAGCTGGTTCCCTGCCCTTCTGCCCAGTCAATGATGGTGAGCAACATTGTATGGCGAGCCTAAAAGCAAAATAGTGGCATAGTGGTACTGTCAATAGATTAGTAATCTACTAGGCTAATACCCTAGGAATGTAGGTGCAACCATAGCAGCTGGTAGAATTTAAATTCAATTGTTAATTGTTAGATTAAAATCTGAAATTGAAAGCTAGTCTCAGTAATGGTACCATGAAACCATCATCAATTGTTGTAAAAACTCATCTGGTTCATTATCCTACTTTCGCAAAGGAAATCTGCTGTTCTTACCTGGTCAGCCTACATGTCACTCCAGGCCTACAGCGATGTGGTTGTCTTTTAAATGTCCTGGCAAACCAGGCAGTTCAAGGACAATTTGGGATGGGCAATAAAAGTGGGCCTACCAGTGATGCTCACATCCCATGAAAGCATATAAAAAATACAGGAGTGGAATAGTGATTGTAAATTTCGATATACAATTTAGCCAGAACTTTATGGGCCCCTGTGAAACAGGATAGAAGGTGGGGGTGTCCCATAAAATAGCGACGGAAAGTGGCGGGTGGAGTGCCATGCGATTTAGTCAGGGGTGGGAAGGCCGTCCTTGGCCAATTAATAGCCACTTAAGGGCCTCTTCTTGCCACCTCTGATATTTTACCAGTGGCGGGGTTGCCTTGGCCATGTGCAGAGCTCGCCCGGTAAAACAAGGCAGCTCCCTGTGGTCTGGGGAGGGTGGCCCTCCTCCGTGGGCAATCTCTGGCTCACAAAGGGCCCCCGGTGGCAAAGGCTGCCCCTCTGCAAACAACCCCCACTCTGTCCTCGACAACTACCCTCCCTTTCTGCACAGCAGGGCCTGCCAGATTGGCCCCAGTGACACCCTTCCACCCTTAGTTCCGGGGCTCCAACACTGGTCCTGGTAGTACCGGCAGTGATCACCATTCCCAGTGGCGCTGCCGATACTACTGAGCTGCCGGCCCTCTTATTGGCTGGCAGTTCTTGGAGGCAGGAACCCCATTCATAATGGGATGGGGACCAGGGCACCAGGCAGTTAATTGGCCAAGCGCCATTAAATACAGGTGGGGCGGGTAGGTTGTTCTCGAAAGGGCTGAAGCAAGGTTCCCCTCGCCTTTTAGATCCAGTGCTGGGGTCCCAGTGGCTCCATCAAATTCAGCCCAATTGTTAGGGCAATAATGGATAAAGAAAAGTGATCATAAAACCATGGTAGATTTTTGATTTCACTGCTGTGGAATTAATCTGGAAAAGTGATTAGCTCGCCCTTTGTGGAACCTGCGCTGCTTTCATTCTGCCAAGGAAATGCAAATCAGGTGGGAGGTATAAAGGGCGGGTTATCCGCTCCACCAGATTACCTGGCAATGAAGATGAAAATCTATCCAAATAGCTTCAGCCTTGATTTCAGATAATAATTACAAAACCTTTATTCCTATGCATTGAAGTGAATGATCAGCCATGATCGTATTGAATGGCGGAGCAGGCTCGATGGGCTGAATGGCCTACTCCTGCTCCTATGTTCCTAAAACATAATCAGAACCTTTCCATTAGAGTATGGTTTTGTATTATCTCTATATTGCTTATTATCTGTTATGTAAATTACACATTTTTGAAATTCATCGGTCATCATTACTATATAAATGCGTGTACATTAGACTTAAAATTCTGATCTGTCACTGGAGGGGGGTGGGGGTGGGGAGCGGGGATAATTATAGCATTGTTGCAGCAGAGAAATCTCAGCTTGGGACAGAATCCAGATCCCAGTGGATTTCTACCTCAACTACATTCAATTAAAAATCCCTACCTGACGGTGAACCCCCTCCTCGCCCCGCCATCCTCTACATCCTTGCAGCAATTTGGCGCCATGTCCAAGAGCATTCTTGGGCTACCCCGGAATGTCCCAAGATATAACTCCAAGCCAGGTTTCAGCTCAGCAAACATCCCTGTCACTGTGTCAGAAGGTTATGGGTTCAAGCCTTATCCAGGACTTGAGCATGTAATCTAGGCTGACAATTCAATGTAGCACTGAGTGACTGCTATCCAGGTGGACATAAACAATTCCATGACACCCTTCCAAAAAGAACAGGAAAGTTCTTCCATTGACCCAACCAACAGTTATTCCTGAACCAATATCACTGAACATAGATTAACTGGTCATTGTTGTTAGTGGATCTTTCAATTCAATTTCACTTTATTTATTGCCCATATAGAAATTCATTTCGGGCACATTGTTCATTCATTACTATATTACATATAAATAATAACAATAAAAAGAAAGAAAATTACCCTATCAGAAAAAGATTAAAATATATATGCTAAAAACTAATTCCAGTACATTAAAGTAATCAGTCAATGAGTCCCATCCTCATCCATTCATCAAGATCCTGTAAAAATTCTTATAGAGAAAGGCACAAACAAGCTCAAGAACCAAATCTGCCTGTGTTCGCCTACATGAAAAGAATGACGACACTTCAAAAGTAATTAACCGGCTGTAAAGCACTTTAAGACACTCCAAGGATATGAAAGACACTATATAAATGCAAAGGGTTATAGGCAGATTAAATGATTGGGCAAGAAGGTGGCAAATGTAATCTAATGTGAGGAAATATGAAATTATCCATTTTGGTAGGAAGAATGGAAAAGCAAAATATTTTTTAAAATGTGAGAGACTAGTAAATGATGGTATCCAAAGTGATTTGGGTGCCCTTGTACATAAACCACAAAAAGTTAACATTCAGCTACAGCAAGCAATTAGGAAAGCAAATGGGATGTTAGCCTTTATTACAAGGGTGTTGGAGTATGAGAGTGAAGAGGTCTTACTGCAATTATATGGGGATTCGTTGAGATCACAGCTGGAGTACTGTGTACAGTTTTGGTCTCCTTACCTGAAGAAAGATAAACTTCCCATAGATAGGGTGCAGCGAAGGTTCACTAGATTGATACCTGGGATGAGAGGGTTATCCTATGGGGAGAGATTGAGTAGAATGAACATATATTCTCTGGTATTTTGAAGAACAAGAGGTGGTCTCATTGAAATGTGTAAAAGTCTTCGAGGAATTCACAGGGTGGACGCTGAGAGGCTGTTTCCCCTGGCTGGGGAGTCTAGAACTAGGGGTTATTGTCTCGGGATAAGAGGGCGCTATTGAGGAGAAGTGTCTTCACTCGTAGTGTTGTGAATCCCTGGAACTCTCAACCCCAGAGGGCTATGGATGCTCAGTCTTTGAATATACTCAAGACTGAGATCGGTAGATTCTTGGGCGCTAAGGAATCAAAAGATATGTAGATAGAGTGGAAGTAGAGTTGATGTAAAAGTTTAGCCATGATTTTATTGAATGGTAGAGAAGGCTCAAAGGGTCGCATGGTCTACTCCTGCTCTTATTTCATACATTCTTATGGTCTGAGTTCTTTATTTCTATATCCCAAACATTCTGTCCAGCAGGCATGGTTTCTACAGTCCCTTTGTGGACCCATTAAAGGCTCCAAAGATGTAAATCAAGAAAAGAAAAAGTTGGTTTTAGCCACCTGAATCTTCAGCCAGATAAGGGCCTCAGCAAAAATATTTACATGGCCCCAGGCTTTTGGATGGGGAGGTAAAATCAGCAGGCAAAATTCCACACCCCTTGTCACTCTCCCACTACCCTCAACGCGTTTGCAGAATGTCTAGCCTATTTGTGATTACATATACTTTGAAGTTGAGGGACATAAGTGTGTGCTATTTCTAATGAGTCCCTTTTGTTGGTGGTAGGCAAAATGAAGGACATTGACATCCAAGATGCTTTGTGCAGCTGATGTGTGTTAATACCATGACATAATTATCACAGGTTTATCAACTGATAATTTACAGTCAGTTATCAGAAAATAATACTGTCAGTATCTATATATTAAAAGAACAATTTTAAGGATTCTATGTAATTTCCCCAATAAATAACAAACCAAATAACATAGAAGGCAAACAGAATGTACAACTTGAGAGCTGCTATTAGTATAAAATATCTAAGATAGTATTTTTCTGAATTGCTGCTTCCTGTCATATGTTTTCTATATCATCCATTTTCCATTCAAACTTCTAAAAATGATACAAACAGAATCTGGAGTGAATATTATTAATGATGCTCTGATAACTCCCAGACAGTGATCTTTGTATTACTCATTGAGATCGATATTGTGTGTGAATATGTTCCAAGCTTAATTTTTCAGCCTTTTTTTCTCCTATTATGCCAGGCAGTGAAGCAAAATACATCTACGGTTACTATGGAAACTAATCTCCAAATTCTCTCTCCATATAAATGAATCCTAGTTATTGTGGTCTTTCACCTAAGGCAAGGGGATCTCAATGTGATAAATTCTTGTGGGAAATAATCAAAACTTTACAATAAAGGTAGAGCTGGCTCATATATCGAAGATCCAGGAACAACGATATTGTTTCGGAGGCACTGTACTTTGGATATAAGGGTTATCTTTCAAATCTAATCCAGTTTGTGAAGTTATTCAGGACTCTAAATTTACAGAAGTAGATTTGGTGATTTGCCTGTGGGAGTCAGAATAACGTCTTGATGTGCATCTTTTCTTAGATTTCTGCTGATATTTTTACGAAAATGCTTCAGTCTTATAAAAACGTTTCTAAGAGGATGTTGCAGAAAAAACAGCCACTAGCCCAATACCAAATGCTAGACTTGCATATACAGGCATGTGTATTGACAGCTGTAAAGATTCAATGCGGAGGAGGGACTGTTCACTCGTTTAATCATTGAATTTCCACAAGCCCTATGCAACAATTTAAAATGGCCAATTTTTCAGGTTTTGTAAACTTTGCAAATGAATAAAACTTATCACTGTAATGAGAAGCTTTTTATGTTGACTGATGCAACATAAATGAGATGCATGGAGTTCAATTGATTGAAGATCTCAAACAGGTTTATTAAAGCTAACAAGTATATACAGTGCAGAGCTAGCTATTTACAGGTCTTGCCTCTTGGTGTTACAGTTACAGAGTGAAGCTGGCATGTAGGCACATGACCACTCCTGGTACTTAGCTCATTAGCATACTAAGATCTGAAAGGTACATTACTCTTAAAGGCAATCACACAACAATCACCACCAGCCTTCTGTTTCCCCAGAGATAAATTTAAAATAAATAAATAGACAGTAGTAGTAAAAAAAAGTATTTTGTGTGAAATTTTGACAACACAGTACCCAGTGGAAAAGCTAAAACAGTGTTGTTGAGTATAGTTTAAACTGTCTGCTGTGGAATATCAATATATGTTATTCTGGTTGAAAAACAATGATTGGAAATATGGACCCTTGATCTTCAAATAAACTAGTGGACTGGATGTAACAAAATCAATAATCATAGCATTATATAACTTTACAGCACAGAAGGAGGCTCACCATGCGTCTGCAGGCATATACTAAAATATTTAATATACTGTATACATATTTTACTGTATTTATAGCTCAAAAATGTATCAAACCTGAAAAGATTTTCAAAGGATCCTTGTCATCTTGCTAAAAGATTATTCAAGCAATCTTTCCCTACTATAGGTTTGATGTACATGATGATGCCATCATATTACTGTTGAATAATAAAAAAGTACATGAAAATGCTGGGTAAAATATTGCACCTTATCTGCTGCAGAGTAATGAATTTGTCAGGGAGAAATTGATGGTTTAAATAATGACTTTGTGCAATGAAGTCAACGGAAGTAACAATCAGGAGAAATGTAAATTGGGCTTCTGACTCAGTGGGCGAGTTTTTAATTCATTCAAATTTGCACAGAGTTAAAATCGTGCCCGTTATCACCCATGTTACATCATCCAACAAAGTTAAGATCGACTGCAATTGATCCTGGCCCTTCTACACATTTTACCTTCAAAACTCTGACTTGAGGGAGGGAGCTGAAGAAGGCAATCTCAATCTCATACTGCTTGGGTTTGATATCACATGGAGTGTAACCTCCAGTCTGGAGTCTGTTACGAAAGTGCCTCTGTGTTTTGTTAAATATATTTTTTGAGAATTCATATTTGAAAGATTGAAGAAATGTTAAACTTTGGGGTTTCAAAGGGGGTCATGTAAAGGCCACTTAACTTTGAAAAACAATCCCTGGAAATGTTTTGTTAAAAGGGACACTGAGAGGTCTTGTGAGGAAAACAAGCCTTTCCGGGAAACCACCTGACTTCCAGCTCAATAAACAATACAGAACTTTGGACACCTGGAGAAGTTGTTTGCGAAGAAGTGACAGGTCAAGATTGATGGAGGTCAAAAGGTTGACCTCCTGTTGTCGGTTTCACTTTTGAATTGCTTTGAGTTGGGGTTGAACTGTATAAAAAGGAAAAGAACTTCCAAGGAGAGAAGAGAATACCCAAGGAAGAAGAGAAGACCACAACCCAGCGCAGCTTTCCAGCACGTCTCTAAAAGACTCTGACAACTCATTTCATCTCCTGTCTTTGAAGAAAAGCCTGCTAAATTAATTCTCAATGCTGCCGGAAAAGAACTGTTCTAAAAGATCCCAGTGACCCGTCTATGTGTACTCGGAAGCCAGACTGTATGCCAGTTTTGGAACGCAACATATCTCATTTGCTGTTTCTTCAAGAATGAACAAGTATTCAGCCCAAGTGTTTTTTGTCTGTAATAGAACTCTAAAAACAAAAATCCCTTTATTTTTCTGGTTAATTGGTGTATATGTGTGTGAGGACCTAAATTAAAAAGGGAACTTTAGTACTTCAATCTGTATGTTTATGCTTTACTTCATTACTGCTTAAGACTTGTTTTATAATAAACTGATAATTTTGTTGTTTATTAAAGAAACCTGGTTGTTGTGTTTTATTCTGGGATAAAAATAGAGTCTATGATTGACCCTGTCAGTAGGTGGAAAAAAATTAAATATATATAAGTCCAAACATGGTTTAAGCTTATTCAGAGTTGATTTAAATGGTGAGAGAATGTGAATGCTCCTGCTGTGCTCTCGAAATATTTAAAATGAGATAACTGGGAAGGGACCCCTGCATGTGCAGAACTGTCTCTTGAGGGGGTAGAATTCCAGTCAGAGACAGGCAGTACAAATGACTGCCTGGCTGGAATGAATAATGGTGCTACTGGTCTCTGACTTGAACTACAATATAAATGTACTCTAGCATAAACAGATCTATAAGATTCAGAGTACATGAAACTCCAGGAAATCTTTTGGGCTCTCTCCCAACTCTGCAGTAGCCATGGGCAGACTCATGCCTTCTAAGGTGAGAAAATTGAACCTTAATATGTGCTGTGAATGGGCTTGTGGATTTTAAAGGGATATTTCACACCAGAGGTTGGCAGGGTTGCCCACCACACGTGATAGTTGAGTCAGAAAGATGGAAAACATGACATTAACAGGCTACAACATTCAAGCTAAAATCTATCATCAAATTTCTTTACATTATGATCAGGATTACACAGGAGCAGTGGCAAACAGCCAAATACTGATAAAGTGAATATTCTTAAAGCAACAATGTGTGAACCTGTCCACCACAGTTTAGAACATACTTCTTTAGATCATGTTTCTCCATCTACTAATGAGTAGGGCTTGCGAAGGGCAAGGCCCTTCATGAGCTTCCTGATTATGATGTTTGAACAAGGGTGAAGCATGGAACTCAAATGTCACATTGAATATAACCAAAACATGAACCACAGACTACAGGAGTAACTATTATATTTATTCACCTGACAATATGACTCTGGATAAATGGCTGTCAGTCAAGCCAGATCAAAGACATAATGGCTCATGAAACAGCAGGAAGATTTGTAATTTACACCTGGTCAAGGTCTAATGCGTTCAATAATGATAATTTATCAAATTCAGTGCCATTATTTGATCTCAGTTTTGGAATGTTAGTTTTTTTTTTACAGTAACATATATCCAAGAACACAGACAGTTAACAGCATGGCATAAATCTGCCGTGATGGTTATGGAACAATATCTAATTCAGTGGCCAGATGTGATGCATGCATTATTTAAGAAATCCATCCCTTATATGGGGAATATGAACGAGTGCAGTGGAATATCCTACAGGCATCTAGCGAGGGAGGCAGGATGGAATACAAAATGGCAGACCAAGTAATTATACTAAATTATTATAAATGTGCTTTGATAGTAATTTTCCTAAAAGGCTTCAATAAATTGATTCATCTGTTTTTGCTCTTGAATTACTTCTCTTTGCCTGGAATTTAAATTACTGCAGATTACCCAAATTTGAGTTAAAATAAATTACATGTCAGTAACCTCTTGAAGTTCCACTTTATTCGTAGACATTAGTCCCTCAGGTACAAGGGAAAAGTATTGGTCCTAGTATCACCATGTGAAATCTCATATCATAAACTTGAACCTTCTGAATTATGTAATGGTAAACCAACAAATGTTCTTGTCTAATTTTACTACTTTAAATAACTAATTTAACAGGTTTATATTGTCAACAGGATCAAGTAATTTTTCAGAAATCTGATGCCGTTAATTTACTGATTGTTTTTGCAAATAATTAAATAGAGGCTGAGGTAACATTAACACAAATTACCCCATAAAAGTTGTCAAATGACTGTATTTGGTAAATGTGCACTGAGTTATTGGAAGAAGATTAAGTTTCCCAGTTTGGACTGCAAGTTAAATATTGCAAATATTGACTGCAGCTGAGATGTAAAGTTATAATTCATTGACTTGAGACTTCAATAAGTATGAGTGTGCAACAATGGTCGATGCTGGGGGCTAAATAATTTATTGCTCAAGATAACAGATTGATTAGCTCCACGCAGTGTTTCCTTCCAACGAGCTGTTCACAATTGGGAACTCACAGAATGGGAATCATTGGTATAAATCTAATCTTAACTCTTCACAAAGCAGCAGGTTGGAGCAACGAGCCACATCACTATGCCAGATTTACTTCTAAAAATCAATCATTTTCATCAATTGCAATCTGTGCTTTATGCCAATGCAATATATATTGATGCCTTTCTGAGGTGGCGGCAAGATAAAATGCAGAGAAGCTGCCATTTTGCAGCAGGTATAGGGATCTGTTGAATTTGATGTATTAAACATTGGGGTAACAATCGATGGACATTGTTGTCTTATTGTAACATCTAGAAAACAGTCTCTCCAAGAAGCATGAATAAAATCATTCTAGGGTTAATTTTAACTCTTGGCAGTGGTGGATAATGAGAAGATAGCGGAGCAGTTCCCCAATATTCACCTTGCTCGATCTTCCTTACCACTGACTTCAGGTATGTATAACAGGCAGTCAATCCAGTACCGACAGTTTTCTACCACTGCAAAAAGGTAAACTCAGTCCTTCGCTTTATTGCCTTGAGCAATGACCTAGTCTACTTCATGACAAATGAGATTGCTTTCTCAAACAATGCTACAAACTTCTACAGAGAGTTTCACTCCCTATCTGAAAGGCAAGCAGCAATTGGCTTACTGCATGAGACAAAAATGGTTGGTAGGCAGACTTTAGCAATGAAAAGGCAAAGCCAACATTCTGTTGAAACAAAAGGCAGGATTTTCCTTCCGGGGATGGGAAACAGACGTTGGGACTATTTTCAGGTCCCGGTCCCAACTCTGGGGAGAAGCAGTCACAGCCCCCAGTTTTCATGGGGTAAACTCTTACTTGGTTGGAGGGCAGGTTGGGCGGCCAGTTAGCAGCCATGGGGGCAGAAACAGAGGCATAACAGACAGAGGGTGGGCCTGATTTAAAATGACCACAGCCAGCCATTATTGTGGCTGTGTTTTACTAAATCATTTGCGTTGGTGCTGTTACTAAAGGAGCAGAAGAGGCAGAGGGCTGGAACACAGGGCATGGCTTCCCCTCATTTTGTGGTTGCAAATCTGGAGGCCCTCCTCGAGGCAGTGAGGGAAAGGAGGGAGGTCCCTTTTTCCAGAGGGTGGCAGGAGAAGGCCACCCTCCAAGACCAAGCAGGCCTGGATCACGGTGGTGGAGACAGTGAGCGGACGGAGTGTGGTCTGGTGGAACTGGTTCCAGTGCAGGAAGAAGTTGAATGACCTAATTCGCTCTGGTAAGGTGAGTGCAAGATTAGACCCTCAGCTGGGCATAGATGTAGGGCCTCAGGAGTCACTGGAAAGGAGGCTCTACCTAGAACAGCAGCAACAGATGTGCCCCCACATGTCGGAGCTGCTTGAGGCAGTGTGGGGTTGTGGGCGGAGAATGGAGGAGACCATCCAGCTCATGTGCACGACAATGGCGCAGGGTTTTGAACATATGAGCTCCTCCATTAATAGAGTGGCCAACCTCATGGACAGCCATATGTGCACTGACATTCACAGAATGCATGCCATGTTATGTAGCCTTGACCAGTCAGTGGCTCTGATGGCACAAAGATGCTTGGAGGGGATGCCAGTTATGCAGGAAGAGAGTGCC
The DNA here is from genome assembly GCF_036365525.1 of Heterodontus francisci. Taxonomy (NCBI): domain Eukaryota; kingdom Metazoa; phylum Chordata; class Chondrichthyes; order Heterodontiformes; family Heterodontidae; genus Heterodontus; species Heterodontus francisci. The sequence goes on from NC_090394.1 coordinate 54,703,319, forward strand.
ACCACTCATGGCACACCATCATCATCAGTGGCCTCCTTGGCCCCTCTGACGGAGGGAGAATCTGTGCTGCAGGGCCCAATGATGGAGGCTGCTCCTGAAATGACTCCGACGCAGCAGCCACTGGAGGTACCCACACAACTCAATGACAATGACGACTGCAAACAGAGACTAGTGAGCAGGCTGCCTCCAATTCATCCAAGGCCACAAGGGGAGCATCGTGCAGAAGTGGCCGAGAGTGGAGGCCATCGCGTCAGGCAGAGCACTGAGTGTGTCACTGGGGTGTTTATCACTTGTGAATGTACACTTTTGTCTTTTTGAGCACCATGTATATATTGACACATGAAGCCAGACGAGTGAGCTTCCATTTATTCGTGGCAGGACAGAAGAAGAGGGATGAAGTGGTGAAAGGGAGAAAGGGTCCGTGAACGGTGACAGTTAAAGCTCAGGCAGACGTGCTTCCTTCATTGGCAATAAGTGTTGAGCTGCTCCTGGCTACGTCTTCAGTGGAAGTGTTCTCACAGACAACTCAAAGTGAGTTCCAGATCATGTCATTGCTCCTGGGTCAGAAGGGCTCAGCTGAAACGAGCCTGAATCAGATGTTCCCTGACATTAATGGCACCTGACGAGACCCTCAAGCTCCGTGTCGGACCCAGCCACCTTCCTGTGCAGCGGCAACACCTTTGCATTCTGCATCTTCCTCCACTTCCTCCACCTCCTGCTCCTCCTCTTCCTCTTATGAGCTGAGTCCATCCAGAAATTCACCAAAGTACTTTGTATCAGTGTTTACTAAAGAAGAGGATGCTGACAAATATCAGTAGAAACGGAGATAGTAGAGGTAATGTATAGGGTGAAAATTGATAGGAAGAATGTACTGGAAAGGCTGGCTATGCTTAGAGTGGAAAAGTCACCTGGTCTGGATGGCTTGCACCCCAGGTTGCTAAAAGAAGTGGGAGTGGAGATAGTGGAAGGACTTGCCATAATCTTCCAATCTTCACTCAATACAGCGTGGGGGGAGGTATCAGAGGATTGGAGAGTGGCAAATGTGACACCTTTATTCAAGAAAGGGTGTAAGAACATTCCTAGTAATTACAGGCTGGTCAGTTTAACATCAGCAATGGCTAAGGTTTTAGAAACAATAATCAGGAAAAAAAATCAGCTGGCACTTGGAGAGGTTTGAGTTGATTAAGGAGAGCCAGCACAGATTTGTAAAAGGCAGATCATGCTTGACTAATCTAATTGAATTTTTTGATGGGGTAATAGAGGAGGTTGATGAAGGGAATGCAATGGGTGTTGTCTATATGGATTTTAAAAAAGTGTTTGACAAAATACCACATAAAAGGTTGGTTAACAAAATTGAGGCCCATGGAATAGGAGGGTCAGTGTCAGCTTGGATAAAATATTGGCTTAAAGACCGAAAACAGCAAGTTGTAATAAATAGCTATTTTTCAGACTGGAAGATGGTAGACAGTGGTGTTCCCCAAAGGTCAGTGCTAGGACCATTGCTTTTTTTGATGTGTATAAATGACTTGGATATTGAAATACAGAATAAAATTTCAAAATTTGCCAACAGTACCAAACTTGGAGGTGTGGCAGACAATGAGAATGATACCAATCGACTGAAGGCACCAAGGCTCCCTAGACAGCACCTTCCAAACTCGCGACCTCTACTACCTAGAAGGACAAGGGCAGCAGATGCATGGGAACACCACCACCTGCAAGCTCCCCTCCAAGCCACACACCATCCTGACTTGGAACTATATCACCGTTCCTTCACTGTTGCTGGGTCAAAATCCTGGAACTCCCTCCCTAACACCACATGGACTGCAGCAGTTCAAGAAGGCAGCTCACCACCACCTTCTCAAGGGCAATTAGGGATGGGCAATAAATGCTGACCTAGCCAGCGACACCCACACCCATGAATGAATGTAAAAAATGCAGGACATTGATAGGCTAGCAGAATGGGCAAACAAGTGGCAGATGGAAGTTAATGCAAAGATGTGTGAGGTGCTGCATTTCAGCAAAAGTGTTAGGGAGAGGCAATATAGACTTAATGGTATAGTTTTAAAGAGTGTACAGGGACAGAGGGACCTGGGGGTTCATATGCAGAGATCTTTGAAGGTGGCAGGATATATTTAGAGAGCAGTTAGCAAAGCATATGGGATCTTGGGCTTCATAAATAGAGGTATTGAGTTCCAAAGCAGGGAAGTTATGCTGAACCTTTATAAAACTCTGGTTAGGCCACAACTAGCTTATTGCGTCCAGTTCTGGTCACCACGCTTTAGGAAGGATGTGAGGGTCCTTGAGCTGGTGCAGAGGAGATTTACCAGAATGGTTCCAGGGATGAGGAATTTTAGTTACAAGGTTAGGTTACAGAAGCTGGGATTGTTCTCCCTGGAGCAAGGGAGATTGAGGGGAGATTTGATAGAAGTGTACAAAATTATGACAGATTTGGATATCCAAAAGCTGTACTCATTAGCTGATGGTACAAGGCCTAGGGGACACAGATTTAAGGTTTTGGGCAAAAGATGCAGCGGAAATGTGAGGAAGAACTTTTTTACTCAGTGAATGGTAATGACCCAGAACTTGCTGTCCACGAGGGTGGTGGAAGCAGAGGCAATCAATGATTTCAAAATAAAATTGGATAAGCGCTTGAGGAAAATAAACTTGCAGGGCTATGGGGATTGAGCAGGGGAGTGGGACTGACTGGATTGCTCTACAGAGAGCTGGCATGAACTCAATGGGTGGAATGGCCTCCTTCCATGCCATAATGACTCTATGACGGGCCATTTATGGAGAGTGCTGCTGACCATCACAATGTGCAAGACGCTTGCAGGAATGCACTGCAGGGAGCCACCCAACTAGTTTAGGCATCGGAACCGCATCTTAATAAGCCCGATGACCTGTTCAATGGTTGTCCTAGTGAGCAGATGACTTCAGTTGTAGCAGCTCGGTACTCGTGCTGTGTGAGTAGCCATCTCTTCAAGGACATTCCTTGTCCCCTAGATTCCATCCACAGAGTTTGGGGGTGGGGGGAGGCAGTGGAATGAAGAGCTGTGGCAGCCTGGACTGTCGAAGGATGAAGCAGTCATGGCAGCTGCCAGGACTGTGAGTGCACACATGGAGGAAGCTCTTGATGTGGTCGCAGACCAGCTAAATGTTGAGGGAGTGGAAGCCCTTCTTGTTGATGAATCTCACTGGGTGGTCAGTTTGTGCCTTGATGGTCACATGGGTGCAATTGATGACACCCTGTGCCTGGAGGAATCCAGCGACAGAGGCAAAAGCCACTGCTCTTTGTGCCCACGAGGTCCCATTTTTCTGGAAGTGAATGCAAGGTCCAGGTCTTGCAAAGAGGGCATCAGTGACCTGCGAGATGCAGTGGTATGTAGCCATTTGCAACATGCCATCAAGGTCTGCTGCTGATCCTTGGAAGGAGCCAAAGGTGAAGAGATTCAAGGCCACATTGACTTTGACGGCTACTGGCAGGGCATGATGAGGGCACAAATCTCTCTGTCCATATGTATGGAGAGTCGAGGTCTCCTGCGGCACTGATTCTCTGTTATCTCAAGGTAGCTCCATCTTCGACGATACAGTCTATGCTGAGGGTATGGCCTCCGTTGCCTTCTGGTGTGTGTCACTGTGTGTGTGTCTCTCTCTTAAAAACATCTGCTCTCAACCTTCTCTTCTCATAGAGTTACAGAGTCATAGAGTCGCACAGCATAGAAACAGGCCCTTCGGCCCACCGCGTCCATGCCGACCATAATGCCTATCTATACTAATCCCACCTGCCTGCATTAATTCCACCTCTCCAAGGAAAACTGTCCTAACTTTTCCAATCTATTTACATAACTGGGTTCCTCATGCCTGGAACCATTCTCATGAATCTTTCCTACACTCTCTCTAATGCCTTCACATCTTTCCTAAAGTGTGGCACCCAGATCTGGACACATTCCAGTTGAGGCCAAACTAGTATTCTATACTAGTTAACATAACTTCCTTGCTTTTGTACTCTATGCCCCTATTAATGAAGCCTAGGATACTCTATGCTTTATCAATCATTCACTCAACCTGTCCTGCAACCTTCAATGATTTATGCATATATACACCCAGGTCCCTCTGCTCCTGCACCCACTTTAGAATTGTACCCTTTATTTTATATTATCTCTCCGTGTTCTTCCAACCAAAATGAATCACTTCACTCTTCTCTGCATTAAATTTCATCTGCCACTTGTCCGTCCATTCCCCCAGCCGATGTCCTTTTGAAATTCTACACTATCCTTTCACAGTTCACACTGCTTCCAAGTTTTGCATCATCCACAAATTTTGAAATTGTGCCCTGTACACCAAGGCCTAGGTCTTTAATATATATCAGGAACAGCAAGGGTCCCAACACCAACCCTTGGGGAACTCCACAACAAACCTTCCTCCAGTCTGAAAACATTCTTTAACTACCACTCTCTGTTTCCCGTCACTCAGTCATTTTTTATCCAAGTTGCTGCTGTTCCTTTTATTCCATGAGCTATAACTTTGCTCACATGTCTGTTGTGAGGCACTTTATCAGATGTTTTTTGGAAGTCCATATAAATCACATCAACAGCATTACCCTGATCAACATCAACCTTCTCTGTTACCTCATCAAAAAACTCCAGCAAGTTAGTTAAACACGATTTGCCCTTAACAAATCTGTGCTGGCTTTCCTTGATTAACCTGCATTTGTCCAAGTGACTATTAATTTTGTCCCGAATTATCGTTTTCAGAAGCTTCCCCAAGACCGAGGTTAAACTGACTGGCTTGTAGTTGCTGGGCTTATCTTTACACCATTTTTTGAAGAAGGGTGTAACATTTGCAATTCTCCAGTCCTCTGGCACCACCCGAGTCCACGGAAGACTGAAAAATCACGACCAGTGCCTCTGCAATTTCCAATCTCACTTCTCTCAGTACCCTTGGATGCATCTCATCCAGTCCTGGTGCCTTATCAACTTTAAATACAGACAGCCTATCTGACATCTCCTCCTTGTCAATTTTAACCTTTTCAAGTGTCCGAATTATCTCCTCTTTCACCATGACCTGCACAGCATCTTCTACCTTGGTAAAGACAGATACAAAGTATTCATTTAATACGTCAGCCATACCCCCTGCCACTCTTTTTGGTACCTAATCGGCCCCGATCCTCCTTTTACCGCCCTTTTATTATTTATATGCCTATAGAAGACTTTTGATTCCCTTTTATGTTAGCTGCTCTCTCTTTGCTTCTTTTATTTGCTTTTTCACTTCCCCTCTGAATCTTCTATATTTTATATTCAGTCCTCGGTTGTATTATGCACCTGATATCTGTCATAAGCACACTTTTTCTTCTTCATCTTAATTGTTGGCATGTACACTGTGCATTAATGTATACCTTTATTATTCCTCGGAACAGCCAATCAGTTTGCAATGCAACAGTTCCTTTGCCCCCCTGAGGGATCTTGGTGGCACAAGAGTGGAGAGGGGAAGACATTTTCTTGATCTTCATTCTTCCAGCAGTGTAATGATCTAGCACACAGAGCTAACTAATCTTTTGCCTTTAACATTAAACCATTTACTACCAGCGTTGGCCACTATAAGCACACTCGTACTTCAAGAACTCACAACATCAAAGAGTTACAGCTCCAGAGCTCAGCTGCAATTAATTTTAAACTTGCGGTCTAGGTCTCCCAATGCTGCTGGTTCTTTCCCAGGCCAAAAATGCTTCATTAGTACAGAGAGCAGTAAATCAATTAATAAAATAAAGGGCAATTTTTAGCCCACCCACTGAGTGGGCAGTTAAAATCAGTCAGGTGACTTACTTGCCAACATCCCACACCGATCCCACTGTCTTCAGTTTACCCTGAAGCATCATTAACCCGCATTATCATATATTTAAATGATGTAATTTGGGCTCAGCAGGTGGATAGTGGGAAAAGGCCAAAGGGTAAACTTGTTGCAGTTTGGCTTTGGGACAAACAGTTTCTGCCCTGTTATGCTGCATCAAGCAATTACTTGCTTCAATTCTGTGCTGAAATTCTGCCGACAATGGAATGGAAATTTTCTCCCGGGGAATCCATTTTTGCACAATGATCTGAAATTGTGATACTGGTCTAGAGCACTTAACTGGTTTGCCTGAAGTTCTTCTCTCCAATAATCTATTGGATGCATTCATCAATGTATTCTAAACCAGTTACACCTCCACTAAAACAGTGGGGAAAAGAATTTCAGGCAGATAAATTACATGGTTGAACAGTAATATTCTGTAATGTTTTTCACTGCCATAAGCAAAGAAAAAGCACTAAAATAGCCTTCTCCTCAAATCCAAATTTCTATTTTTTAAAAATAGAATCACTTCAGTATTTTTAAAATGTGCTTTAAAAAAAATCTAATAAAAGGACTTGAGCCCTGTGGACACAAAGACTGTGAACTGCCATATAAGAATTTTTTAATTTTTAAAAAATCGCTCCATCTTCTGCCACTGAGGGAAAGAAATGTTAAAATCTAAAGGGGAAAAATACATTTGGAGTCCTAGATGTACCCCAATTATTTCTGTGAAGCAAGATGCTGCTCACCAACTCTTCAGTTCTAAATGATCATTCTCCAGGAATAATTTAGAATGATAAAAAGAAACGTAGTAACCTTGTCACATAATTCACTTTATTTGTTTTGTTAAATCCTATAATAGCAGATCGGGGATTCAAACTTTAAGGGCACCCAAGGGTTTGAGTTCATCATCTTCCTTTAATATGGGAAAAATGAATCATTGTCTCTCTCTCTCTCTCTCTGACTCTCTCTTTTGTTGCCCAGTTTCTCTACTTCTCTCTTCTTTGTGCTTTTTTATATTTCCAGTGTGCTGACAGCATTAGTACAAGGTATCCCTATTATAATTCATTCTTTATCTGTTGAAAGTAGCACTACTACAAGGGTTTTAATTTAAAAGGCCGTCACCCTTGAATATAGCCAGCAACAATTTTCACGGTTTATTGTTCATGCAAACTGAAGTACTAAATGTTCTAAAATTAATCCAAATAGACTATATGGAATGTCAATTTCTAAATTTTGCACAGACGAGATGCAGGGCCATCCTAGGAATGCTAATGGTATCATCCACGGGAAGGCTTGTGTACAATTTTAAATTTGCCACCTATGGCTGTGAACAATACAGTCTTGAGCCAATACCATTCCATTCCTGAGCTTTGTGATTACATCCTAATTATGCTAGAGGAAACGCAGAGGACCTGCTCAGAGACACCAGCAGCAGAGAACAACAGAGAGAGGGAGAGAGAACGAGAGCGGGCAAACAGCACCGACACAGTCGGTGTATTTCCAAAGAGCAAGGAGTGACGTAGGAGAGCATGTAGGTGATTGGTTGGTGAGTATTAGGTTTTTCCTTCTCTAAACTAGGATGGTGGTTTAAACCTGGTCCGAGAAAGTATAAAGTACTATATTAGATTTATAGCTTAACCAGTTAAACTAATTAATAAAATTTCAATTGAGGTAAGTATAACAGTGAGTAAATTAGTATTAAGAGTATTAGCACAGAGCAGGTCTAGAGGCATTAATTAAAATTAATAGTTTATACAAGGTACTAACTCGATGTTATGGCCACGTGGTGTGGCACGGGTGGTTCCCTACTGTTCAACTCCCCACCTGACTGCAGCAAGTGTATTTGTATTAAGAGTTTAGCCCCTTGTGGTTTTATTTTACTAATAAACAGACAGCAACAGGTTTTCTTGTAGGTTTTAAAAACAAAGTCAATTGTTTATTGATCAATATGCCTTAACCCAAATTTGGCGCAACCTCATTCACTCACGAATTCGCTCACACAAACACACACAAGAAGCAGGTAGAGAAGGGAAAGAGGTAGCTGGATTTTAGTGTGGGAGAACAGTTCCAAAAAAGCTGTTGAATTCTCTTGAGATTCATGTTCTAGATAGTTGCAGGCCTAAGATGATTGTAGATTTCTCTCTTTGAAGATTCTGTTGAAGATGGTAGGTCACTTCCAGCTCTCACAGCGGTGTAATATAGATGCCAGATTCTTTCAGCAGGGCATGCGTTTTCTGGCTTGCTGGAATGCCAGCTGTTACAAGTAGCTTCACCTTCAAGGTCAGTCTCCCTCTCTGGCTGTCTTTGTTTTAAGGTAAAACTGTGTCACCTCTCACCTCCTGTTAGGAGACACTCTGGTTTCCTTCCCATGGTGATTGCACAATGTCCCAGGATGTGGCTACTTCATTCCTCCTTTGTTTTAGAAGATGACATTCAATTATGGAATGTTTTTAGCATAGGTGTAAGATGGGTTTCATTAAGAATTTTTGGCTTTGAAGATTTGTTCTTGTAGAGCGCACCGCTGCTTGGGCACGTGTGCAGTGCTGTCACCAGCTTATGATCCTGATTCTACAGCCGAGCGGAAACCCACTCAGGTGAAAGTATCTGCACTGGTCGAAAGTGCAGGAGAGTCATGGGATGGTCATCCTCAGACTGCTCCGCTTCCTCAGAGGTTGAATGATCCCCTTCTGCTGGAGTCTCCTACGCACACCGATCTGTATGAGAAGGTTAGGCTGTGCAGATTGTGGCATGCCAATCTAATGTGATGTAGATCTCCAGAAATGAACTGTATGTCGATGAAAGACAATCCTCACTTTCACGCGCAGAGACTTCAGTCTCTCCATCTGATATGGAGTGGCTGCTCTGGGTTCCCATTAATTCTAGTGCCTCCTCCTCCTCCTCAGCTGTCGAAAGAGGCCGGATGTCTGGGATGCCTCTGCCAGTCCAGGCTGTCCTCCTCTTGTTATGGGCCCTGTTCTCCTGCAAGTGGAAAGAGGGTGATAGTCTTACTTCACAGAGACATCAATATGACAGTTCTGCCTGTGTCAGCCCCACGTTCCCTACTGGGGTATCACATCCTCATGTCAGCTTTAGGGGAGTTAATGGGGGTGAGTTGTGAAAGAAGGTGGCCTGTGACTGAGATGCCGCCAAGCATCTGGCAGGATGAGGTGATGCATAACCCACTTTGCCATCGCCGTTTAGCAGCTCCCTCCCCATGTCCCACTTCCTCCTGCGTAGCCTCTTGCAATCACTAAAAAGGAGAGATATGGAGCAATCAGCTTGACAGGAGGGTCATTGACCCTCTTGTGGGACTGTACCCAATTCCAAGGGTGACCCCACGGTTCCTGACCTCCTCAGCGATCTCCATTCAGGCTTGCCTGGTCAGGCGGGAGGACCTCTTCCTGCCATCACTGGGGAAGAGGAACTCCCGCCTTTGCCTTGCAGCCTGGAGAAGAATCTCGAGGGAGGCATTGCTACACTGTGGGGCCACCCTGTGTTTTGCCTCTGCCATCCTGCAGGGTCTATCTCAGGAATGTGGGGGGGGTCCAGAGTTACTGCAACACAGGTCTCAGTTTTGACAAGCTAGCAGTAAATGAGTGAAAGAAAGCAATGCAAACAGGGCAGGTAGGCCTTTAAATATGGTGCCAGCACCTGCTCCGGAGTCATCTGACAACGTAGCCGCCGCCGTCGCATGGTTAGACAGGCCCCGCACCTCCATTATGCAAAATGGCCACCCACCACGTGATTGCGGGGTGGGACGGCCGCCCATGTGACTAGCCGGAATGGCGCCCGTTTTTGGGTCTGCTGCCAGGGCTCGAGGCAAATGTTTTAAATTCAGCCCAAAGGGAGCACAATACCATCAGTAATGATTCAGAGTCTATTTCATATCTGTGGAATTCTCTCCTTCCAGAGACTGTTGCTGCATGGAACTTGGGAGCTTTGTATGCTGAGGTTTTGGAAGTGACAAACATTTATTAATAGGCTTCTGTCAACATTCAGGCTGCTTCCAGCTATTTCTTATTTATGTTCACAACAAATGGCTGCTTCTCCAGGCAAACATATTTCCAATAAATCTCTACTTGACCTTGCATGCAAAGTACTAAGGATAGCAGGCCGATATAGCCTGATTTTACGAATGGGCCCTTCTGGTGGGAGAAGCTCCCTGCTATTAGCTGCAATCATAAAATTAGCTAGATAGTCTTTTGCTCAGAGCCACTGCTGCCAAATCTTTCAGTTCTCAGCTTTCCCGACACCTGACAACACCAGCACATTTTGTTTGGGTCTTGGTCTATGTGGAAAGAACCCTGATTATTGCCTGGTTAGCACAGCCCTTCCAACAGCCCTTGCACTGCCAGTTCATCCAGCATTGGTGGCTAAAAGGGTAGTATAGTCTCGCTCGTATGTCAGACTGCATTTGATAATGATGGACATTTATTAACTGGTTTGATCAAAATTCATCGCACATCATTTGTGTATGATACGATTGTGGCAAAAATGGTGTATGTCTCTTCTCTCTTCCCCAAACAAAATCTGCCAAATGTTTGTTGAGGCCAAGAACACTCCTTTAAATATAGTTGCAAAACCAATTTTTTGGGGGGGCGATTTTTAAAAAAATACATTTTGGGCTCATTTCACTCAGAAAAGATCTGAAAGGTTGAAGGGCGGGCTATTAATCCATCCTGGCAGCCCTTTTTATTTTATCCAGATGACGAATTTTGAGAAACACACAAAGAAATGAAGGACATGCCCATTATGCTGTGCTGTCCATAGCAGCTCAGCAGGTTCAGAGGCAGGAAAGTAAATGGTACATTTAATAATACTGCCAGGATCTCAGGCACGAGATATTCAAAATAAAACTGGATATGAAATATTTAACAAGGCAGTTACAGGCAGCATTATTAATATTGCAGCTTTACTCTCTGCCTCTGACTCTGCAGAAGTCCAATGAAATGAAAGAAAATTAAAAGGGAAAGCAATTGTTATAGTCAGGGGCACAGATAGGCGCTTCTGTGGACGTGAAAGAGACTCCAGGATGGTATGTTGCCTCCCTGGTGCCAGGGTCAAGGATGTCTCTGAACGGACAGGGGGCATTCTGAAGGGGGAGGGTGAACAGCCAGAGGTTGTGGTACCCATCAGTACCAACGACATGGGGAGGAAGAGTGACGAGGTCCTGCAGGGGGAGTTTAGGGAGTTAGGTAGAAAGTTAAAAGACAGGACCTCTAGGGTTGTAATCTCGGGATTACTCCCTGTGCCACGTGCCAGTGAGGCTAGAAGTAGGAGGATGGTGCAGCTAAACACGTGGCTGAACAGCTGGTGTAGAAGGGAGGGTTTCAGATATCTGGACCATTGGGATCTCTTCAGGGACAGATGGGACCTGTACAAGAAGGACGGGTTGCAACTAAATGGAGGGGCACAAATATCCTGGCTGCGAGGTTTACTAGAGTCACTCGGGAGGGTTTAAACTAGTGTAGCAGGGGGGTGGGAACCAGAGCAGTAGGACAGCAAGTGAAATAAATGAGGGGGAACGAGTAAATAAGGCCAGTAAGACTGAGAGGAAGAGCAAGCAGGGAGATGTTGCTGAGCACAGCGGGACTGGTGGTCTGAAGTGCATTTGTTTCAATGCGAGAAGTATAACAGGTAAGGCAGATGAACTTAGAGCTTGGATTAGTACTTGGAACAATGATGTTGTTGCTATTACAGAGACTTGGTTGAGAGAAGGACAGGATTGGCAGCTAAATGTTCCAGGATTTAGAAGCTTCAGGCGGGATAGAAGGGGATGTAAAAGGGGTGGGGGTGTTGCAGTACTTGTTAAGAAGAATATCACAGCTGTACTGCGGGAGGACACGTCAGAGGGGTCATGCAGCGAGGCAATATGGGTGGAACTCAGCAATAGGAAGGGTGCAGTCACGATGTTGGGGGTTTACTACAGGCCTCCCAACAGCCAGCGGGAGGTAGAGGAGCAGATATGTAGACAGATTTTGGAAAGATGTAAAGGTAACAGGGTTGTAGTGGTGGGTGATTTTAACTTCCCCTATATTGACTGGGACTCACTTAGTGCTAGGGGCTTGGATGGGGCAGAATTTGTAAGGCGCATCCAGGAGAGCTTCTTGAAACAATATGTAGATAGTCCAACTAGGGTTGGGGCTGTACTGAACCTGGTATTGGGGAATGAGCCCGGCCAGGTGGTCGAAGTTTCAGTAGGGGAGCATTTCGGGAACAGTGAACATAATTCCGTAAGTTTTAAGGTACTCGTGGATAAGGATAAGAGTAGTCCTCGGGTGAAGGTGCGAAATTGGGGGAAGGCTAATTATAACAATATTAGGCAGGAACTGAAGAATTTGGATTGGGGGTGGCTGTTTGAGGGTAAATCAACATCTGACATGTGGGAGTCTTTCAAACATCAGTTGATTAGAATCCAGGTCTAGCATGTTCCTGTGAGGAAGAAGGATAAGTTTGGCAAGTTTTGGGAACCTTGGATAACGCGGGATATTGTGAGCCTAGTCAAAAAGAAAAAGGAAGCATTCGTAAGGGCTGGAAGGCTAGGAACAGACGAATCCCTTTGAGGAATATAAAGACAGTAGGAAGGAACTTAAGCAAGGAGTCAGGAGGGCTAAAAGGGGTCATGAAAAGTCATTGGCAAACAGAATTAAGGAAAATCCCAAGGCTTTTTATACGTATATAAAGAGCAAGAGGGAAACTAGGGAAAGGGTTGGCCCACTCAAGGACAGAGAAGGGAATCTACGTGTGGAGCCAGAGGAAATGGGTGAGGTACTAAATGAGTACTTTGCATCAGTATTTACCAAAGAGAAGGACTTGGTGGATGATGAGCCAAGGGAAGGGAGTGTAGATAGTCTCAGTCATCTCTTTATCAAAAAGGATGAGGTGTTGGGTGCCTTGCAAAGCATTAAGGTAGATCAGTCCCCTGGACCTGATGGGATTTACCCCAGAATACTGAGGGAGGCAAGGGAAGAAATTGCTGGGGCCTTGACAGAAATGTTTGCATCCTCATTGGCTACAGGTGAGGTCCCAGAGGACTGGAGAATAGCCAATGTTGTTCCTTTGTTTAAGAAGGGTAGCAAGGATAATCCAGGAAATTATAGGCCGGTGAGCCTTACATCAGTGGTAGGGAAATTATTAGAGAGGATTCTTCGGGACAGGATTTACTCCCATTTGGAAACAAACGAACTTATTAGCGAGAGGCAGCATGGTTTTGTGAAGGGGAGGTCATGTCTTACTAATTTGATTGAGTTTTTTGAGGAAGTGACAAAGATGATTGATGAAGGAAGGGCAGTGGATGTTATCTATATGGACTTCAGTAAAGCCTTTGACAAGGTCCCTCATGGCAGACTGGTACAAAAGGTGAAGTCACACGGGATCAGAGGTGAGCTGGCAAGATGGATACAGAACTGGCTCAGTCATAGAAGACAGAGGGTAGCAGTGGAAGGGTGCTTTTCTGAATGGAGGGATGTGACTAGTGGTGTTCCACAGGGATCAGTGCTGGGACCTTTGCTCTTTGTAGTATATATAAAAGATTTGGAGGAAAATGTAGCTGGTCTGATTAGTAAGTTTGCAGACGACACAAAGGCTGGTGGAGTTGCGGATAGTGTTGAGGATTGTCAGAGGATACGGCAGGATATAGATCGGTTGGAGACTTGGGCGGAGAAATGGCAGATGGAGTTTAATCAAGCCAAAAGACTTGCAGGTTGATAGGTAAATTGGCCATTATATAAATTGCCCCTAGTATAGGTAGGTGGTAGGGAAACATAGGGACAGGTGGGATGTGGTAGCAATATGGAATTAGTGTAGGATTAGTATAAATGGGTGGTTGATGGTCGGCACAGACTCGGTGGGCCGAAGGGCCTGTTTCAGTGCTGTATCTCTAAACTAAAAATCTAAACTAAACTAATCCGGACATATGTGAGGTAATGCATTTTGGAAGGTCTAATGCAGGTGGGAAGTATACAGTAAATGGCAGAACCCTTAGGAGTATTGACAGGCAGAGAGATCTGGGCGTACAGGTCCACCGGTCACTGAAAGTGGCAATGCAGGTGGATAAGTTAGTCAAGAAGGCATATGGCATGCTTGCCTTCATCGGTCGGGGCATAGAGTATAAAAATTGGCAAGTCATGCTGCAGCTGTAAAGAACCTTTAAAGGCCACACTTAGAATATTGCGTGCAATTCTGGTCGCCACACTACCAGAAGGACGTGGAGGCTTTGGAGAGGGTACAAAAGAGGTTTACCAGGATGCTGCCTGGTCTGGAGGGCATTAGCTATGAGGAGAGGTTGGATAAACTCGGATTGTTTTCACTGGAACGACGGAGGTGGAGGGGTGACATGATAGAGGTTTACAAAGTTATGAGCGGCATGGACAGAGTGGATAGTCAGAAGCTTTTTCCCAGGGTGGAAGAGTCAGTTACTAGGGGACATAGGTTTGAGGTGAGAGGGGCAAAGTTTAGAGGGGATGTGCGAGGCAAGTTCTTTACACAGAGGGTGGTGAGTGCCTGGAACTTGTTGCCGGGGGAGGTGGTGGAAGCAGGTACAATAGCAACCTTTAAGAGGCATCTTGACAAATACATGAATAGGAAGGGAATAGAGGGATACGATCCCTGGAAGTGCAGAAGGTTTTAGTTTAGGCAGGCATCAAGATCGGCGCAGCCTTGGAGGGCCGAATGGCCTGTTCCTGTACTGTACTGTTCTTTGTTTTTTGTTCAATGCAAGAAAATCTTAATATTGTACCTTTTTTTTGCTTTCCAGTTTTTGGATCAAGGCTACATAACCAGCCAAACCCTCTCCGAACCCTCACCATTCACCAACAAAAAATTCTAGAATGTTATTAAAATCCAATAAAAAGTCTTGAAATTCAAAGTAATTTTCACAATTTCATTTTAATAACATCAAATCATGTTTCAGTTTCTTTCAAAACAAATTTCTGCATGATATCGTTACTTGCAGCAGAATGAATTGCCGCCCATCTGTAAACTGTGCGAGATTAAAATCTTTGCTCCGATTTTTACTATTTTGTTAGAATGTACCCAAATGGAACAACAGGAAAAAAATGACAAAATAAGCACCAGAAATAGCTAAAGAATAAACACTGGAATTTGAAAATATTTGAATCACTCTAATGGTTGTCACATAATTTGTAATCGAAGGCCAAAGTTTAATTGACAAGAGTTGGCCTAATTCTCCATGCATCAATTAACCTTCAACCTACTCTACTGTCTGATATCCATTATTTAAATAACTCAGAGCACATTACAAGGGCTTTCTATGTAAAGCACGTTATGCGCGTCTGTATCATATGCGTGTAAAATTCATTATTTTGTAGGCTAAACTTGCAATGGCGCCTCAAGGTATTAGTATCTTTTTACGCGCAGCTTTGCAGGTAAAGGCATGGATTGCATGGACATTCGATGCAAGCACAAACTAGTAACTTGTAAACACAGTTTTGCATGTAAGAAAGTCTGGGGGATCTCCTCTTTGAGGGAGCCTTCCACCTGCATCCACTCTAACCCTGACATATTTTCCTGGGTCACGGCACAGCCATGTGTGCATCGAGCTCCCAGCATCTTGCAGCCTGCCAATGTAACTGCGGAAAGTCCAAAATTAAGTGGTGAGGGGACAGAAATACCCCAAGATGGGAATGAAACCTCTGACTGAAGGCCTTGGCTAAGACTGAGGCCTTCAGGCAGTAAGTGTTTGGGGCCAACTGGAGGGAGAGGAGGCAGCTGCTATATTGCCTTCTCCGTCCACTGAAGAATACTGAGGCCTTTACCACCATTCCTGGGGTCCCAACCACCACCTTTCCCTTGGAAACTCAGAATCAATGGTAAGTGGGCTGGAGGAGAGGGAAATTCACCAGGAATCCAAGCCTCACCTGCTGCTGCTACCTACATGTGGAAGGCAGTAAGGAAACAGGCAGTTGCAGTCCTGGCAATGACCGGGGGAGAGAAAATCGCAGTTCGGGCAGTGAGATGGCAGTACGTCTCACCACGCAAATTCTTTGCCATCACAATCCCACCAATTTCGGGTGGGATCATGGAGGAGAATTTATCCATAAATATCAAGGATTGAAGACAAAGCTGTAATCTAATTTTTCGATTTTACACTTTTTATCATTCCCTGCTAAGATTATAGCCTTGTAATCATTTCTAGGTATCGCTTATTTTCCAAAGAGTGCTGACGTTTCTCATGTAGTAGAAGCATCTACCATTTTGCTTCCAGTGAAAACAGATTCAGTCTACAGTACTTTGTTGATTAAATAGAGAGATTTGGGTATAACATGAATAAAACCACAAAATGGAAACTAATTTAGAACAGCAATTATTTCAAAGAGCTCTGCTAACAAGCTTTTCTGTTTAGGCACTAAACAGTCATTGACTGGCAAACTATAGCTGTTACACTCCACATTGTTTAATTATTAAATCCCTCCTATTTGCAAAAGCTGATTGTTTAAACTGTCAATGGTCCCTGGACTGCCAAATGTAACACAGTCAGCACTTGTGAAGATAAATTACTGATACGTGGAATCACAAGCAATAAACTAGGTTTCTCATTACTGAAACTGATCAGGCAAACTAATTTCTCTAAGGATTAATGGGGGAAAAATTGGATAAGACCCAAAAGTGACAATCGTGAAGCACGATTAACCTGCGCCCATTTGTTGCAATGCAGGCAGAATGCAAACTTTGTGCTGCCTGCTAATTTAAATGATAGTAGCACACAGCTAATTGAGCTGCTGAGCGCTACATGCTTCAGCAAGGGGTCCAAGTCTGTGCGAGGTTATTGCCACTTCAAGCTAACCTTCACTACTTAAAGCCAGCATGCACCTCTTAAAGAGGAGGTGCATTCTGGTTGCACACATGCTGGAAGTGGCTGGGGAAGAGCATCTGACTGGCTTGAAGGTGACACAACAGGGCAGAAAGCATGCTCTAATGTTCTCTGAAACAAGACTGGAGGCCTTGGTCCAGGAGATGAACAAGAGGGGAGAGGTCCTCTATACACAGAGGACAGGAGGCTTGCCAGACAGTGAGAAGGCATAGGGAGCAGGTAGTCATTGAGGTCAATGCCAGCAGTGTAAACCCGAGGACCTAAATGTAGTGCAAGAAGAAGTTAATGACCTCACACGAGTGGTTATGGCCAGTGAATTAATCTTCTAATGCCATATCCTTACAAATGAACCAGTAGCCTTGCACACTGCTTCATTCACTAACCCTATTCCTTCACCCACCAACATTCTCTATCAACCACATTCGTAACTTCCCCTCACAGAAGAGTGAAGTCCATGAGGTACAAGAGACTGATGATGATGAAACACCATCAGTCAATCTCACACTTGCAGCCACCAGCTCAGATACTGGCAATGCGCATACTTTAGAGGGTAATATAGAGGCAGGATCCGCATGGGTTACTGGGCACAAGTGGTCTGCAGCTTGTTCAACTATACATGTTTAAGAGAGGGCATTAGTGGGAGCGGCAAAGCCAAAAATGGCAGCACTGGCATCAAATCAGTGTTGCACACTGATTGACCTCACAATCTACCTGCATAATTGTGGCACATGGTCCTAACGTCCATACCAAAATGGCATCTGCGGCAGGTCGCTGTGCAAGTGTGCGTGTGCACCACAGATGTCATTTTGATAGCAACATGGCACCCTTAGTGCTGAAATTAAGAGCGAATTTTGCAGCCAAAATCTTTCTTCACTGTGGGTTTTGATCAGGTTGCCGTATTTGTCAGATGTGAGACAGGCTAAAGGTCAGTAAACAGCCTTATTTGATATTCTTTCTGTACCTAATTACATACTAACATTCTGTCAGCAGAAGCATCAAACATGGTTAGAGAAGTGACAACAACCCAAGAGCTCAAAATACTGGAATACTGAAATAAAAACAGAACATTCCAGAAATGCACAGAATGTCATTCAGAAATTAAAGCAAAACTTCTGTTCATCATGGACAATAATGTTGATTTTGTTAACAATTTGTTGATTTTGCAATATTGTATTAATGCAAGCGATATATCCTTTCCATCACCAAGACTGCATACTTCCACCCCTGTAACATCACCCAATTCTGCCCTGTCTCGGTTCATCTTTTTTTTAGTTTAGAGACACAGCACTGAAACAGGCCCTTCGGCCCACCGAGTCTGTGCCGACCATCAACCACCCATTTATACTAAGCCTACACTAATTCCATATTCCTACCACATCCCCACCTGTCCCTATATTTCCCTACCACCTACCTATACTAGGGGCAATTTATAACGACCAATTAACCTATCAACCTGCAAGTCTTTTGGCATGTGGGAGGAAACCGGAGCACCCGGAGGAAACCCACGCAGACACAGGGAGAACTTGCAAACTCCACACAGGCAGTATCCAGTATTGAACCCGGGTCGCTGGAGCTGTGAGACTGCGGTGCTAACCACTGCGCCGCTGTGCCGCCCTGCTTCTGAAACCCTCCTCCATGCCTTTGCTACCTCTAAACTCAACTATTCCAACGTTCTCCTGGCTGGACTTGCACCTTCCATAAACTTGAGCACATCCATAACTCTGCTGCCTGTACCCTAACTTGCACTAAGTCTCTTCCTATCTCAGAAACCTCCTTCAGCCCGATAAGGTCTCTGCATTGTTGCAGAGTGCCGATTTTAATGGCTTGATCATTGATGGCCATGCCTTTAGCTGCCGAGACTCTAAACTTTGGAAATTCTTTCCTAAACACCACTGCCTCTCTACCCCTCTCTCATCCAAGATGCTCCTTAAAACCTACCTCTTTGACCAAACTGTTGGTCAGCTGTCCCAGTAACTCCTTAAATAGCTCAGTGTCAAATTTTGTCTGATAAAGCTCCTGTGAAGCACCTTGGGAGGTAGGCAGTATATAAATGTTGTTGCCTCACAGGCAAAAGATTTTTTAAAACATTGTCATAGAGTCATAGAGTTATACAGCACAGAAACAGGCCCTTTGGCCCAACGCGTCTGCGCCGACCATCAAGCACTCACCGAATCTAATCCCAGTTTCCCACACTTTGCCCATAACCTTGTATGCTATGGCATTTCAAGTGCTCGTCTAAATACCTCTTAAATGTTGTGAGAGTTCCCACCTCTACCATCCCTTCAGGCAGTGTGTTCCAGATCCCAACCACCCTGTGTGTGAAAGAATGTTTCCTTAACTCCCCTCTAAACCTCCTGCTCCTTATCTTGAATCTATGGCCCCTGATTGTTGACCCCTCCGTTAAGGGAAGAGGTTTCTTCCTTTCTATCCTATCAATTCCCCTCATAATTTTGTATATCTCAATCAGGTCCCTCCTCAGTCTTCTCTGCTCTAAGGAAAACAACCCCAGCCCATCCAGTCTCTCTTCATAGCTGAAATGCTCCAGCCAAGGCAACATCCTGGTGGATCTCCTCTGCACTCTCTCCAGTGAAATCACATCCTTCCTATAATGTGTTGACCAGAACTGTACACAGTACTCCATCTGTGGCCTAACCAGCCTGTTATACAGCTCCATCATAACCTCCCTGCTCTTACAAGCTATGCCTCGGCTAATAAAGGTAAGTATCCTATATGCCTTCCTAACCACCTTATCTACCTGTGCTGCTGCCTTCAGTGATCTATGGATAAGTACACCAAGGTCCCTCTGACCTTCTGTACTTCCTAGGGTCCTACCATCCATTGTATATTCCCTTGCCTTGTTAGTCCTCCCAAAATGCATCACCTCACACTTCTTAGGATTAAATTCCATCTGCCACTGCTCTGCCCATTTTACCAGCCCACCTATATCATCTTGTAATCTAAGGCCTTCCTCCTCACTATTTATGAGACCACCAATTTTCGTGTCATCTGTGAACTTACTGATCATACCTTCTATATTTACAACTAAATCATTAATATACACTACAAACAGCAAGGGTCCCAGCACCGATCCCTGCGGTACACCAGGTCACAGGCCTCCATTCGCAAAAACAACCCTCAACCATTACCCTCTGCCTTCTTCCACTAAGCCAATTTTGGATCCAATTTGCCAAATTGCCCTGGATCCCATGGGCTCTTACCTTCTTAACCAATCCCCCATTTCAAAAGCCTTACTGAAGTCCATGTAGACTACATCAACTGCTTTACCCTCATCTACACATCTAGTCACCTCCTCAAAAAATTTAAACAAGTTAGTTAGACACCATCTCCCCCTGACAAAGCCACGCTGACTATCCCTGATTAATTCTTGTCTCTCTAAGTGAAGATTAATCCTGTCCCTCAGAATTTTTTCCAATAGTTTCCCAACCACTGACAGTAGACTCACTGGCCTATAATTACCTTGTTTATCCCTGTTACCCTTCTTGAATAATGGTACCACATTCACTGTCGTCCAGTCCTCTGGTACTTCTCCTGTGGCCACAGAGGATTTGAAAATTTGTGTCAGAGTCCCTGCTATCTCCTCCCTTGCCTCATATAACAGCCTGGGATACATTTCATCTGGACCTGGGGATTTATCCACCTTTAAGCCCGCTAAAACAGCTAATACTTCCTCCCTTTCAATACTAATATGTTCAAGTATATCACAATCCCCCTCCATGATCTCTACACCTACATCATCCTTCTCCATAGTGAACACAGATGAAAAGTAATCATTTAAACCTCACCTATATACTCCGGCTCCCCATACAGATTGCCACTTTGGTCCTTAATGGGCCCTACTCTTTCCCTGGTTATCCTCTTGCCCTTAATATACTTATAAAATTCCTTAGGATTTTCCTTTATCTTGTCTGCCAGTGTTTTTTCATGCCTCCTCTTCGCTCTCCTAATTACTTTTTTAAGTACCCCCCTACACTTTCTATACTCCTCTCGGGCCTCCGCTGTTTTCAGTGCTCGGAATCTGCCATAAGCCTCCTTTTTTCCTTATCCAATCTTCTATATCCCTTGACATCCAGGGTTCCCCAGACATGTTGGTCCTACTCTTCACCTTTACGGGAACATGTTGGACCTTAACTCTCACTTTCCTTTTTGAATGACTCCTACTGGTCTGATGTAGACTTTCCAACAAGAAGCTGCTCCCAGTCCACTTTGGCCAGATCCTGTCTTATCATATTGAAATCTGCCTTCCCCCAATTCAGTACCTTTTATTTCCGGTCCCTCTATGCCCTTTTCCATAATTACCTTAAATCTTAGAGTTATGGTCACTATCCCCGAAATGTTCCCCCACTGACATTTCGAAGACTTGTCCAGCTTCATTCCCTAGGATTAGGTCCAGTATCACCCTTCCTCTTGCAGGACTCTCTCCGTGCTGGCTCAAAAAGCTCTCCTGAATGCATTTTAAGAATTCCGCCCCCTTTAAGCATTTTGCACTAATACTATCCCTTCTAATTTAGGGGAAGTTGAAATCCCCTACTATTATTACCCTATTATTTTTGCACCTCTCTCAGATTTGCCTACATATCTGCTCCTCTATCTCTTCCTGACTGTTTGGAGGCCTGCAGTACACTCCCAGCAAAGTGATTGCCCCCTTTTTGTTTTTAAGTTCTGCCCATTGTATTTGACAAGTTTTCAATGAAACAAGGAAAACTAGTTAAATATTTTACATAATTAAAAGAACACAGTTAACTTTACTTTTAGAGATTAATTTTGTAAATTAAATTCACTGGAACGATTCTTCACATAGTTAAACTGTCAAAGTAATACTTTTAAACCACAGATACGTTTCTATTTCCGTGTCTTCCTCTGTGTAAATTAGCAAATAAAAATAGACAACAACTGCAAACTTGCATTTATATGTACAGAAATGGTTAACAATGGTGTGATTCTGTGGGTAGCAGTACTAGGCTAATCATCGATGTGTAGCATCGGTTGATTACTCATATCTTTCCAAAGGTCAGCTGATGAACATTAGCGAAAAGATAGGAAGAATTATTTGTGCTCGTTAAGTCCTTTGTCATGTTTTGGCATTTTTTTACAGAAAGGATTTAGGGAAAAAAAGAGCTACAATTAAGAATTGTGTTTTAAAGCAAAGTGTACTTGCAGAAGTTTTAACACAAGCACTGAGATGAAAGATGGTTAAAATGGTAATGGTTAAACTTTGATGTCGTTTCCCCAAAGACTGAATAAGCCTAACTCAGTCAATAATAAACACCTCACACCCAAAGTGTTAGGAGGTCCTTAGTCCCAGGCACTTGGCAGTGGCTGATGCCACAAAATCTGAGGAGCTAATCTACGGCGGGCCCATATTTGTAACAGTTCATTAAGAAACAATGAGAGCAGTGGGACCTTGACTGCTACATCTCGTGTAGCGCAAGTGGTTGGCTGTCCTGGAGGGCTTTCAGGCCAAAGTATCAATCAATATCTGCCACAGCTCGGTGAGCTTGGGCTTCCTCAGACTCACTCCTCACTCTACTGTAGTTGACATGAGGGAGTATCTGGTGAAACTTGAGCCTGCAATGCCCTTTGCATTCCCAAACACCCTCCTTCTCCTCCCCCACCCTAATACGCTTGTCTGTGGCCATTACACAGATAGTCTCCATCGGAAAACTCCAAGTAATCAAAGGCTTCACTGCTCTCTGGATATTTACAACTCTTCATCTTAATTATCCTCAGTATCTCCAAGTCTGACCCAGAATTAAATATTCACCTTTGAATGCATCTCTGCATCTGTGGAATCCTGCACAGGTTCCAATTAGTGATGGTTAACAACAATTAGTAAGTTGGCTTTTTCAAAAATATAACCTTTTGTGTATTTTTTCCCTCCTGTTTTTATAAGGCTGAATGCTAAGCAAGAACAAGTAACCTCTTGACATATTTTTCTGACATTCCACTGCTCTTTACTCACACTTTTTTGTTTGCCAATATTCAGAGAAATAGTTTCCACCATAATGTTTTTAATGAGTAATAAATAAGACACGCATCCACATATTGCCACTGCTCTGCTTGTAAGATTTTCTCACCAACGATCTGATGCTTTATGTGAAGCAAACAGCATCTCTTTATGTCCTTTTTTTGGCAAACTCAGAGAGGCAAGTTTTGGAATCACGAAACATTGAAGTGCTTTGCACCTCAAGAACAGAAAGCTCCTTTTAGCAACAGTATAATTGTGATTTGCTTTTCAAGTAGGTGTCAGGTTGCCACCAAGAGGATTGACAAGGAAGTAGCAAAACATACCGCCATGGTTCAGCTCCCTTTTGCGATGACTGATGAATTGACAGAGGTGATCTGCCTCCAGAAACAGATAATACCTATTTATCATCACTATTAAAGTACTTTGTAATGAAGCGTTCCACCAGAAAAGTCCTTTTAGCAATTTTTAATAGTGATTTCAGTTTCATGTAAATTATCAGATTGCTGCTAAGAGGATTACCCAAGTCAGTAGTAAAATCATGATATTATATATTAGATTATAAAATTGCGTAATATTATGAAATGATATTATCTAACAAATACCAAATTATAAATAAAAGAAAACCGTGGTAATGGGACAAAGTGTTGTATCGCTGCCCCTGATCACACTAAATAACACCCCACTGGAAGTGGTTAACAAATTCTGCTACCTTGGGTTTACAGTGACAGACAATCTGTCCTTTGACGAAGAGCTCGATACACGCATGGGGAAAGCAGCTACCATCTTTGGCCGACTTGTGAAAAGCACATGGGCTTACACCAAGCTGACCCTTAGGACCAAGCTAATGGTTTATAAAGGCCTGTGTTCTCAGCACCTTGCTGTATGACTGTGAAACATGGGCGACTTGCAGCTGCCAGAAAGGGAAGCTCAATAATTTCCATCTCCGCTGTCTGCGGCACATTATGGGTATAGCCCGGCAGGACAAAATCACAAATGTGTCAGTCCTCTCAAAGGCAGAGCTCCCAAGTATATTGGTACTAATCAAACAGAGGCGGCTTCAGTGGATCAGACACGTCCGCAGAATGGAAGATAGTTGCATACCCAAGGATCTTCTGTTTGGTGAGGTAACCAGGGCCAGATGACCAGTGGGGCACCCAAAGCTCCACTTCAAGGATGCTTGCAAGTGTGACATGAAGGCCCTAAATGTCGACTATTCCAACTGGGAGTCACTTGCTGGCGAAAGAGGGAAATGGCAACACATCCTGTGGACTGGTGTGCACTACCACGATGACCAATTGCTACAGCTGCTTGGCAACGGGTGCCAATGTCAAAAATAACAACTCGCAGCATCACTTGGCAGCTTCATATGCAGCATTTGTGGCAGAACCTGTCTCTCGAGGATTGGCCTTCACAGCCATCAGCAAAGGTGCACCAAGAGAAGGTACCCCACCTAAATGGATTGTTTGCTGCATGTCCATCATCTTTCATAGATGGAAGGATGCCAACCAGATAAAAGCAGAAACTTCAAATACTGGAAATTTGAAACAAAAACAGGAAATATTGGAAGCACAAAGCAGATCCATCAGCATCCATAAGAAAGACAGGGGAATGTTTCAGTTCAAGATCCTTTGGGATGAATTTTCCCAGTCCCGCAGAGGCAGATTAGGAGTCGAGACCAGGAACAAAGTTCTAGAGTCATAGAGTTATAGAGTTATACAGCACAGAAACTGGTCCTTCGGCCCTTGTGTCTGTGCCGGTCATCAAGCACCTATCTATTCTAATCCCATTTTCCAACAATTGGCCCATAACCTTGTATGCTATGGCATTTCAAGTGCTCATCTAAATATTTCTTAAATGCCTCCACCACCTCATCAACCCGTGCGTTCCAGATTCCAACCACCCTTTGGGTGAAAATATTTTCCTCAAATCCCCTGTAAACCTCCTGCCCCTTACCTTAAATCTATGTCCCCTGGTTCTTGACCCCCCTGCTACGGGAAAAAGTTTCTTCCTATCTAACCTATCAATGCCCTTCATAATTATGTATACCTCAATCATGTCCCCCCTCAGCCTTCTCTGCTCTAAGAAAAACAAGCCTAGCCTTTTCAGTCTCTCTTCATAGCTGCAATGCTCCAGCCCAGGAAACATCCTGGTCAATCTCCTCTGCTCTCTCTCCAATGAAATCACATCCTTCCCATAGTGCCCAGAACTGTACACAGTACTCCAGCTGTAGCCTAACTAGCATTTTATACAGCTCCATCATAACCTCCCTGCTCTTATACGCTATGCCTTGGCTAATAAAGGCAAGTATCCCATATACCTTTCTAACTACCTTATCTACATGTGTTGCTGCCTTTAGTGATCTATAGACAAGTACACCAAGGTCCCTCTGACCCTCTGTACTTCCCAGGGTCCTACCATCTATTGTATATTCCCTTGCCTTGTTAGTCCTCCTAAAATGCATCACCTCACACATCTCAGGATTAAATTCCATTTGCCACTGCTCCATCCATCTTACCAGCCCATCTATATTGTCCTGTAATCTAAGGCTTTCCACCTCACTATTTACGACACCACCAATTTTCATGTCACCTGCGAGCTTTCTGATCATACATCCTATATTTACAACTAATCATTAATCAACACTACAAACAGCAAGGGTCACAGCACCTATCCCTGAGGTACACCACTGGTCACAGGCTTCCACTCGCAAAAACAACCCTTGACCATTACCCTCTGCCTCCTGCCACTAAGCCAATTTTGGATCCAATTTGCCAAATTGCCCTGGATCCCATGGGCTCTTACCTTCTTAACCAATCTCCCATGCGGGACCTTATCAAAAGCCTTACTGAAGTTCATGTTGACTACATCAACTGCTTTACCCTCATCTACACATCCAGTCACTGCCTCAAAAAATTCAAACAAGTTAGTTAGACACCATCTCCCCCTGACAAAGCCATGCTGACTATCCCTAATTAATCTCTGCCTCTCCAAAGAACAAAGAACAGTACAGCACAGGAACAGGCCATTCAGCCTTTCAAGCCTTCGCCGATCTTGGAAATTAATCCTGTCCCTCAGAATTTTTTCCAATAGTGTCCCTACCACTGATGTGGTACCACTACTCACTGGCCTGTAATTACCTGGTTTATCCCTGTTACCCTTCTTGAATAGTGGTACCACATTTGCTGTCTTCCAATCCTCTGGTACCTCTCCTGTGGCCAGAGAGGATTTGAAAATCTGTGTCAGAGCCCCTGCTATCTCCTCCCTTGCCTCAAATAACAGCCTGGGATACATCTTATCTGGGCCTGGGGATTAATCCACTTTTAAGCAGCTAATACTTCCCCCTTGCAATGCTAATATGTTCATGTATATCACAATCCCCCTCCCTGATCTCTACACCTAAATCGTCCTTCTCCGTAGTGAACACAGATGAAAAGTAATCATTTAAAACCTCACTTATGTCCTCCGGCTCCACACACAGATTGCCACTTTGGTTCCTAATGAGCCCTACTCTTTCCCTAGTTATCCTTTTGCCCGTAATATACTTATAAAACGCCTTGGGATTTTCCTTTATCTTGCCCGCCAGCGTTTTTTCATGTCCCCACTTTGCTCTCCTGATTATTTTTGTAAGTACCTCCTTACACTTTCTATACTCCTCTACTGCCTCCGCTGTTTTCAGCGCTCTGAATCTGCCTTACGCCTCCTTTTTTTTCCCTTATCCAATCCTCTATATCCCTTGACATCCAGGGTTCCCCGGACTTGTTGGTCCTGCCCTTCACCTTAAAGGGTACATGTTGGCTCTGAACTCTCACTATTTGTAAAACAGCATGTCAGCTCGGCCACACAACACATTCCTGCCTCCGAATGGTCTTGCTGGAGGCAGAGTCAACGTGCCAGAGGCTATGCGACCGGCAGTGACGGGTAGTTAATTAGGCCCATTGATAGGCCAATAGGGGGAAAGGTGATGACGCAGCCAGGATCTCCTGATGGCTGCCAGGCTCCTTGCTGAGGCCAGAGCCCAGCATTTAACTGGAGGCATAATCCTAGCAGCAGGCTGTGGGGTGTGGGCCAGAGTCTAGAATGTTACCATATTTTTTCACATTTTTGCAATTGTCAGGATGTTACTATTTTACAATTGTTCATGGCCTGATCGTAATAGATTGGATTTTAGAATGACTGCAATGTTACAAGTGTTGATGGGCTAATCGGGAAGGGTTGAATGTCGAATTAATGACATTTTTCAGTTGTTAGTGAGTAACTGGAATAATGTGGTTACAGAAACCTTGTCTTGTTTGTTTAGAACAATAGAACCATGAACCCAGCCTGATGGGCCAGCCTGAGCCAAAGGCAGTCAATCACAAGCCATAGACCGGGGCAACAGAGACCAAGATGAAGAGTGCTCTGCTAGACATGCAGACATTTCGCAACTGAGTGTTCCAATGCACTTCACCTACAGGACCAAAGGAAAAGGGGTTATCCCATGAACCTGAACATCAGTGCTCAGTGAGGACAATCGATAACCAAATCAAGTGAGAAAAGAGCAACTGTCTCAACAGAAAAGCAGGTGCCAGAAGAGACCTTCGAAAGGTGAGAATGTCAACATAACAGGAGGACACCCCAAAGATCAGCACTGCCGTCGGGAACGGATGGTCTAGGCAACCATCGGAAGATGCGGAGAGACGGGACGACGGCGGGGTGACTAACCAATGGAGTTCGCCCCCACCCAAAGGCAAACTCAAAAGGCTTGGGTGAGAACATTGTTGTATCGCTAATATACCTGATCATAGAACATAGAAAATACAGCACAGAACAGGCCCTTCGGCCCACGATGTTGTGCCGATCCTTTGTCCTCTGTCAAGGACAATTTAATCTATACCCCATCATTCTCCTTTATCCATATACCTATCTAAAAGCCGTTTGAAAGTCCCTAAAGTTTCTGACTCAACAACTTCCCCAGGCAAGGCATTCCATGCCCCGACCACTCTCTGGGTAAAGAACCTTCCCCTGACATCCCCCTTATATCTCCCACCCTTCACCTTAAATTTATGACCCCTTGTAACGCTTTGCTCCACCCGGGGAAAAAGTTTCTGACTGTCTACCCTATCTATTCCCCTGATCATCTTATAAACCTCTATCATGTCACCCCTCATCCTTCTCCGTTCTAATGAGAAGAGGCCTAGAATGTTCAGCCTTTCCTCGTAAGACTTATTCTCCATTCCAGGCAACATCCTGGTAAATCTCCTCTGCACCCTCTCCAAGGCTTCCACATCCTTCCTAAAATGAGGCGACCAGAACTGCACACAGTACTCCAAATGAGGCCTTACCAAGGTCCTGTACAGCTGCATCATCACCTCACGGCTCTTAAATTCAATCCCTCTGCTAATGAACGCTAACACCCCATATGCCTTCTTCACAGCCCTATCCACTTGAGTTGCAACTTTCAACGATCTATGCACATAGACCCCAAGGTCTCTCTGCTCCTCCACATGCCCAAGAACCCTACCGTTAACCCAGTATTTTGCATTCGTGTTTGTCCTTCCAAAATGGACGACCTCACACTTTTCAGGGTTAAACTCCATCTGCCACTTTTCAGCCCAGCACTGCAACCTATCCAAGTCCCTTTGCAGACGACAATAGCCCTCCTCGGTATCCACAACTCCACCAACCTTTGTATCATCTGCAAATTTACTGACCCACCCTTCGACTTCCTCAACCAAGTCGTTAATAAAAATCACAAACAGGAGAGGACCCAGAACTGATCCCTGTGGCACGCCACTGGTAACTGGGCTCCAGGCTGAGTATTTACCATCTAAGACCACTCTCTGCCTTCTATCAGTTAGCCAATTCTTAATCCAACTGGCCACATTCCCCACTATCCCATGCCTCCTGACTTTCTCCATAAGTCTACCATGGGGGACCTTATCAAATGCCTTACTAAAATCCATGTACACCACATCCACTGGTTTACCCTCATCCACTTGCTTGGTCACCTGCTCAAAGAATTCAATCAGGCTTGTGAGGCAAGACCTACCCCTCACAAAACCGTGCTGACTGTCCCGAATCAAGCAGTGTCTTTCCAGATGCTCAGAAATCCTATCCCTCAGCACCTTTTCCATCAACTTGCCTACCACCGAAGTAAGACTAACTGGCCTGTAATTCCCAGGGTTGTTCCTATTCCCTTTCTTGAACAGGGGCACAACATTTGCCACCCTCCAATCACCTGGTACCACCCCCGTCAACAGAGAAGATGAAAAGATCATTGCCAGCGGCTCTGCAATTTCATCCCTTGCTTCCCATAACATCCTTGGATATACCCCGTCAGGCCCGGGAGACTTGTCTATCTTCAAGTTATTCAAAAACCCCAACACATCTTCCCTCCTAACGAGCACTTCCTCGAGCTTACCAGTCTGTTTCACACCGTCCTCTTCAGTAATACACCCCTTCTCATTCGTAAATACCGAAGAGAAGTACTCATTCAAAACCTCACTTATCTCTTCCGGCTCAACACACAGTCTCCCGCTATTGTCCTTGACCGGACCTACGGTCCCCCTAGTCATCCTCATATTTCTGACATACGCGTAAAAGGCCTTGGGGTTTTCTTTTATCCTACCCGCCAAGCATTTTTCATGCCCTCTCTTAGCTCTCCTAATCCCTTTCTTCAGATCCTTCCTGGCCATCTTGTATCCCTCCAGAGCTATGCCTGTGCCCTTTTTCCTCAACCTTATATACGCATCCTTCTTCTTCCTAACAAGACTCTCAACCTCTCTTGTCAACCACGGTTCCCTCACATGACCATCCCTTCCCTGTCTGACAGGGACATGCTTATCAATGGCCCCTACTATCTGCTCCTTGAAAAAGTTCCACATTTCGACCGTGCCCTTCCCTGCCAGCATATGCTCCCAACTTATGCTCCTCAGTTCCTGCCTGACAGCATCATATCTACCCTTCCCCCAATTGTAAACCTTGCCCTGTTGCACATACCTATCCCTCTCCATTACCACAGTGAATGCTACAGAATTGTGATCACTATCTCCAAAGTGCTCGCCCACCAACAGCTCTATCACTTGCCCTGGTTCATTACCTAGTACCAAATCCAATATTGCCTCCCCTCTGGTCGGGCAGTCTACATACTGAGTCAGAAAAGCTTCCTGGACATACTGCACAAACACTACCCCATCCAAACTATTCGATCTAAAGAGTTGCCAATCAATATTTGGGAAGTTGAAATCCCCCATAATTACTACCCTGTGACTTCTGCTCCTTTCCAAAATCTGTTTCCCAATCTGCTCTTCCACCTCCCTGCTGCTATTGGGGGGCCGATAGAAAACTCCCATCAAGGTGACTGCTCCTTTCCTGTTCCTGACCTCAACCCACAGTGCCTCAGTCGGCAGATCCTCCTCGAAAATTCTTTCAGCAGTTGTTACACTATTTCTAACTAACAATGCCACCCCCCCACCTCTTTTACCACCATTCCTAATCTTATGAAAACATCTATAACCAGGTACCTCCAAGAACCATTCCTCCCCCTCACCTATCCACGTTTCAGTGATGGCCACAACATCGTAGTCCCAAGTGCCCATCCACGCCTTCAATTCACTCACCTTATTCCTGATGCTTCTTGCGTTGAAGTATACGCACTTTAACCCTTCTCCGTGCCCATCTGTCCTCTGCGACAGTGCTACCTTCCCCAATACCTCACTACACTCTTTGTCTTTCTGAGTGGACCCACTGGTCCCTGGACTACAAGTCCGGTTCCCATCCCCCTCCCAAACTAGTTTAAACCCTCCCGAACAGTACTAGCAAACCTCCCTCCCAGGATATTGGTGCCCCTCTGGTTCAGATGCAGCCCGTCCTGTTTGAACAGGTCCCATCTTCCCCAGAATGCAGTCCAATTATCCAAGAACTGGAAGCCCTCCCTCCTACACCATTCCTGCAGCCACGTGTTCAGCTGTGCTCTCTCCCTATTCCTAGCCTCACTATCACGTGGCGCCGGCAACAAACCAGAGATAACAACTCTGTCCGTCCGAGCTTTCAGCTTCCAGCCTAACTCCCTAAACTCACTTCTAACATCTGTGCCACCCTTCCTTCCTACGTCGTTGGTGCCAATGTGCACCACGACCTCTGGCTGCTCCCCCTCCCCTTTAAGGATCCTGAAGACGCGATCACAAACATCACGGACCCTGGCACCAGGGAGGCAACAAACCATCCGTGCGTCTCGCTTGCTCCCACAGAACCGCCTGTCGGTACTCCTCACCATCGAGTCCCCGATGACTAGTGCTCTCCCGTGCTCCGCACCTTTAAAGAAAATACCTACCCAGGAGTCCTTGCTGCCGTCCAGCTTCCGGTTCCTCCCGCGCCAAAAGTAACTTGAACACAAGGAAAACAGTAAGTACAACTTTTAAAACACAGCTCCTGGTGCCTTCACTTACCCACCGAAGAGTCGCTACCTTCTCCTGCTGCTCCGCCGGGAAATGAGGATCAATTAAAGGGTTACTGTGTTTCACTAGAATATTTTGTCTCGCCTGATTTCATTGTCACTTAGAGTAAGGGTCCAAATCCAGACTTGTCAAGACCTCTAAGTTCCCAACAGGGGCCTCCTCTCACTCACCCCAGCATGGACCCGCTGGAATGTGACAGCCATAGCCGCGCCACAAGCTATTCTGTTCCCCCTCCACAATGATGGCCCGACAGCTGTGGCCATGCGTGTTTTTTAAAATTTTTCCCAAACCATTACGAGGCACCCTCACAGTTTCCTGCCTACCTCAGCAGCTCCCATCTCTCCTGGTGGGGCTGCTGGGCAGACATCACTGGAGACCCTCCTATTGGGCCTTCGCTTTCTGGTCTGCCTGCTGACCTTAATTGGACAGGGCTCCTGAAGGTGGCTTTTTAATTGGCCATCTCCTGGAAGATTGCAGCTAGGTTCCTGACCCAAATGTCCCGCCACGGCCACCTCCAGGTTCCCAACCCAGAAATGGGGCCAATGTCAGGACTGTGATCCAACAAAGAAAATACAGCCCTTTGTCAGAATTAAGGATACCTACTAGTTTCCGCACTGACAGCAAACCCTAACTGACTGAAAATACTTGAGGACAGTAGGTGTTGGCATGTCTGCCCACAATTTCATTTGTATCCAAACAGCTATCACTGGTCTCTTAAAGGGAATATCAAGTACCAGATTTACCTGAATGAGATGGTCAATTGAAATGGCCTCAGCAGGAAGTTGCTGCTTGAGACTGGAATCTCATCTATATGTTCAGGCAGCTCTGAGTGCAGAACAAGCAAGTCATATCTAGTACTGTACAGCTCACCATCATATTCTCAAGGGCAATTCAGGATGGGCAATAAATGCATGCCCACATCTCAAGCATAATTTTTTTAAATTCCATTCAACCAGCTATGTACAGGTATTGTCTTGTAATCCTGTTTTAATGGAAGAGGCACATTAAATAAGAAAAAGCAATACATTGGTAGATGAGGAACATAGGACGTCCATCAATATGAGAATTTATATACATCCCATAACAGAGGGCAATTATTATGCTCTTCCAGCTCCGTAAAATAAATCAAAAATTCAACAGGCAAGCTCTTATTTTACATGGGAATCCCAGTGAATGTTAAGTAGCCTAAGGATAATTTATGACATGGAAGTCTTCAGCAAACAGCACACAAGCCCCACAACATCAATGGCACCCTCATGCTGGAGCCGCAAGAAGCTATTCACTCTTCACCACTTCTCCTGCAAAACTCTGTCCATTTGTTGAGATCTCAATGTAATTGTACAAGACCCATTAGTAATTCTCATTTGAATGAATTTAGGGTATTAGACTCAATGCACATAGTAACCATAATCTTATACAGAAACTAGAGAAGGAGTATCATTCTCTAAATCTGCTGACCAATCTACCCTAAGTGGCCCCGGCTCAAAGTCATACATCTTGATAAATTTGAACATTAATGAAAAGAAATGAGTGCCAGACTTTTAAGTTTCTCAAGTAGAATACCACCGGAGAATTTTCACAGACCACTTTGTTTGCCTGTCAAACCCTCTACCATGCAATCATTACCTATAACTCTCTACCTTGTGCACAGAAGTTCAAATGAAAAGTTAACCATCATTTGCTGAACCAATGGTGTTGAAGATTTTAGGTATTAGATATTGAGAAATCAATCACCTGCCAATTGACACCTTAATATAACTTTCTAAATGTTCTTCCAGCAACCTCCTGAGTCGCATTAACATGACATCTGTTCTCATAACAGTTATTTTCAGCTTTAAGTTGTTCTTTGCCAATTAATGTTAAGAGTCTATTCACTTACACAACAGCTCGATGTATAACAAGTGCCGTGAGTGAGCCAAAATGTCCCAAGAAGGTAACTGTACTACTATTGAGCTGTATAAAATGACCAAGTATTATCTAACATTTCAACCTATGAAACATAACTACAATCAGAGTGCAATAGAGTTACAAAATTAGAAAAACAATCAGTGTCCTCAGACACTAAATAGTCAATGAAATTCAGAAAATTCCAGGATTGGGAATCATGAATTTCCACAAGCTAAATCCTAATATACATGCTGAATTCTGAAAGCAAGTTTTGGGATTCATGCTTACTTTTCTGTTCTTTTTAACTTGCTGCTTATTTTAAT
Source organism: Heterodontus francisci (assembly GCF_036365525.1). Taxonomy (NCBI): domain Eukaryota; kingdom Metazoa; phylum Chordata; class Chondrichthyes; order Heterodontiformes; family Heterodontidae; genus Heterodontus; species Heterodontus francisci. The sequence continues at coordinate 54,736,610 of NC_090394.1, forward strand.
TTAGAATGGGCTTCCCTCTCCATTTTCCCCTCTTAAAAGGAACAACCAAAGACATTCTTCTGTCCTGAAAGCGTAACATGGAGTTTTCCTTCATCACTGGTAAGCTAGGCATTATTACAAATATATGCCATTAAACTATTTTAATATGTGTTCAGTATGATTTATATTGCATACTCTGCCCTTTCCCGCATCTAATCAGCATCCAAAGGCTGCATTATTTTTGTTAGCGAATTGATTTTTAAATTCTTGGTTCTTCAGCGTGAGTCTTTCACCACGAGCTTCCCTCCTTTAGTTAGACGACTTCTAATTATCTGTCCTGAATTGGTAATTAACAACCCATAAATCTCAGCTATCGATTTATACGAGCTGTGATGGTATTTCAGAGTGCTAGCCTTTTGTGCAGTCAGAGAATAATTACAAGTGGAGTTGTTGCAGTTAACAGTTCATATGTTTTAAAACTGCCAATTAATACTTCACTGCTCAGCTCCTTTAACTTTCTGTGCAAACTATTGGCCATTCTATCTCTCCCCTGGGTTGAGCTGTGTGTGAACACCGACTCTTGCAATCCATTAGCTCACACTTACCACTGATAACTGAACTTTATAAATATGACAACAGATTCTATGCTCTCTGCACCTTTCAGTATATATTCCTAGACTGCTCTTACATCAATATGCAGCCATCCATCAATAGCCAGACTACATAAACAGAACAAGCAATAGTCACAATGTGTCGACGTGGACAAACATTGATTGTAAAGGTGAGGGGAGAACAAAATGCCAACCAAATTATTGCCAATTCTTAGCACATCTCTGATATTGGCCAATATTTATATTTACAGCTGGAGGGGTAGAGCTAGCAATTTGATGTTTGTGGACCCCCCACTCCATCCCTCCCTCAATTGCATTTCTGGGACTCAAGGACACACAGCAACCTTGCAGATATTTCCCTACATGCCACTTCCGACAAATAAGTGATATTCCAAATTCGGCCCCACCCATGCAAAAATGACACCAAGTAAATACATACACAACTATAAAAGATGCATACATCTTCCTATACCTCTGTTTACTCAGGAAAAAAATGAGACAACAGATGGCTGACCATGAGCTACCATCTAAAAATTCAATGCAGAATGATTTGGATGAATGAGAATTAAAAATAGACTGGTCTAGACTTAGTAATTGAGGGAGCAATATTGGCAGAGTTGAAAATTGATGACAAAGATTGTGAAAATATGCAGGAGGATATACCCAGGCTAGCAATGTGGACAGATAGGTGGCAAATGCAGTTCAATACAGAACAATGTAAAGTACTACATTTTGAGAATTAGAATAAGCAATGAAATACACCTTAAACTGTAAGATTTTTCAATGGAGTACAGTGGCAAAGAAGTCTTGTGGCTGAATTTAGTGAGCCCATTTGGAGCAGGAATGGAGGCATAGGGGGCCGGAGAATTGCATTGGACAAGTCTGACGGGAAATACGTCATGACATTGGTTCTGCATTTATTCAGCGCAGGAAAGCTCCAAAGCAGCACACTGCCCCAATGCTACGGGAGTGCAATTTAAATTGCTGAACAGATAGTTTTAATACATTAGCACGTATTTGATCACAATTCAATGGGAGAATTGGGTTTAAGTGGATTACGGGCGACCGTCACATGCCTTCAGATCCCTGGCCATTGAAAGCTGGTGACACTGAGTCATGGCCTCAGTGCTGCAATGGGTAGGCAGCCATGACCAGCACTGCACAGGGAAAGAGAGAGGAGCAGCGGCCATTGTCGACCTACAGTGCTGTGTCCTCTACACGGGTGGCAGTACCGGGTGCCCATACTGTTGGGTGAGAGGGTTGACTCTCACAAGTGTGATCACTGGCGGCCATTAGTGAGACAGCTGAAAGGAATAGCAAAGGGAAAGCTGCCAAGATAGGTTTGTCTCTGCAAGGACAGCACTCTAGAGGCCTACTGATCACCTAGCATGGGTCTCAAACACCCTGTCTTTGTGGACCCTCAAGGCGTGGTGCAGCGCCTCTGACAGAGGGAAGGCCAGGAGGCCGCTGCACCAGCCAGCGCTCCACGATGAGAGCAGCCGCAGCCGGCCATGCCAAGAAGGGCCCACCTGTGCTAGAGAGTGTACCAGACTCACCTCAGCTACCTCCAAATATCCGAGGCATTGTCAGCGAAGACTGCGACTCTCCAGGGAGGCCATCATTGACTTATGCTCCCTGCTGCAGCATGCATTGCGACCTATGCGATTTGGTGGTCACCCGATGCCTGTGGCCTTGAAGATCACAGTGGCACTTAACTTTTACGCATCTGGACAATTCCAAGGATCCACTGGGAACATGTGTGGTGTCTCCCAGGCAGCAGCCCACTGCTGCATAAAGGAGGTGACCAATGCCCTCTTCAAGAGGGACGGTGACTATTTGCACAACTGGACTGACGCTGACAGGCTGAGAGAGCCATTGGATTGGGGGCCATTGCTGGATTCCTCCAGGTGCAAGGTGTGATACATTGTATGTCTTTGGCCATCAAAGGTCCAACAGACCAGCCAGCTACCTTCATCGACAGGAAGGGCTTCCATTCAATCATGTTCAGTTGGTATGCAGCCAAAAGCATTTCCTGCAGGTGTGTGCCCGTTTCCCGGGAAGCTGCCATGACGTTTGCATCCTTCAACAGTCCCAGATGCCACAGCTTTTCAGACCCCCACCCCGCCACACCCACTGACGCCTGTGAGGAACCCTCACACTGCAGCAGAGGAGAAATATAACACTTGCCCCCGACCTTTTTGCCGGTGGGCAGGGTCACTGCCAGGATTATAAATTCCGGCCTATGATTCTAAACTGTTGAAGCAGCATCCACAAATTCTTTTAAAAGTGACTATGATAGCAGCTTGAAAAAAGGAATATTAAAGGTATGGGGTGCAAGCAGGAAGGTGGGATTTGACCAGGTAGTTTATGGAGAGATACACTGGTGCAGGCTCAATGGGGTGAATCTACTGTTTCTATTCTCCAAAATTCTATTAAAGTATTTGCATAATTGCAGGATTGAATTACTACCTTGAATCACTGACAATGCTTTATACAACACAAGTCTATTTACTTAATACCAATTCATACTCATGTTCATACCAATATACTTGGCATTTTAAGCATTAAAAAGGCAATGTGATGGAACTGGCACCATCCTACACCTGTGTAGGGGCCCCAACAACCCCACTGCCTTGTGGGCGTCTCGGGAGAGACGAAGGCTAAGGGAGTAAACCCTAACAGAAAATCCGGAGCGGAACCCCGTAGGCGGTCATGTGTCACCTTTGGCATGTTTCCGGCAGTTCCTGCAGCCATACTGGTGCCAAACGTCGTGTCCTGCACTCCTTTGGACCCCACCAGAAAGGCCGAGAGGGGGGTTTTGACGACTGGGCAACTCTCAACCTCCATAAATTTGCCCAGGCATGCGCCATGGAGAGGTCACTCCATAGTTGCCTCACAGCGACTGAAACAACACGGAAGGCAGCAGTTACGGGTTATAAGTCCAGATAAATTGGCGTAGAAACTGGGCGCCACGGGTTGCCTTTGTCGGTGGGAGAGGTCATTGCACCTCACTGGACAGCTACCGCCCGCCTCAAACCGGGCAGCCCCCGGTCAATAAGGTTCTGTCCCGTCACAGTCTGCCTGCTTCAATGGGTGCTTGGAGCTCAGGGTCATTGCCCGAAAGGTGGACTGATACACCGCACCAAACAACATGAAAAAAGGAAAAAAGGTACCAGCCCTTCGCTTTGCAAGCTGGAACGTCAGAACTATGTGTCCTGGCCTGTCGGAAGACCTTACACAAATCAACGATTCTCGGAAGACCGCCATCATTAACAACGAGCTCAGTAGACTCAATGTGGACATTGCAGCACTTCAGGAGACTCGCCTCCCCGCGAGTGGCTCTCTAGCAGAGCAAGACTACACCTTCTTCTGGCAGGGCAGGGATCCTGAAGAACCAAGACAGCATGGAGTGGGCTTCGCCATCAGAAACTCCTTGCTCAGCATGATAGAGCCTCCCTCAAATGGCTCGGAACGCATACTGTCCATCCGACTGCTCACCACCTCTGGTCCAGTACACCTACTCAGCATCTATGCTCCAACACTCTGTTCCGCACCTGAAGCTAAAGACCAGTTCTATGAACAACTCCATAACATCATTAGCAGCATCCCCAACACCGAACACCTATTCCTGCTGGGGGACTTTAATGCCAGGGTTGGGGCCGACCATGACTCATGGCCCTCCTGCCTTGGGCGCTATGGCGTTGGAAGGATGAATGAGAACGGGCAGAGACTGCTTGAGTTGTGTACCTATCATAACCTCTGCATCACCAACTCGTTCTTTCACACTAAACCCTGTCACCAGGTTTCATGGAGGCACCCAAGATCACGTCGTTGGCACCAGCTAGACCTCATTGTCACAAGGCGAGCCGCCTTAAACAGTGTTCAAATCACACGCAGCTTCCACAGTGCGGACTGCGACACCGACCACTCCCTGGTGTGCAGCAAGGTTAGACTCAGACCAAAGAAGTTGCATCATTCCAAGCAGAAGGGCCACCCGCGCATCAACACGAGCAGAATTTCTCACCCACAGCTGTTACAAAAATTTCTAAATTCACTTGTAACAGCCCTTCAAAACACTCCCACAGGGGATGCTGAGACCAAGTGGGCCCACATCAGAGACGCCATCTATGAGTCAGCTTTGACCACCTACGGCAAAAGTGCGAAGAGAAATGCAGACTGGTTTCAATTTCATAATGAAGAGCTGGAACCTGTCATAGCCGCTAAGCGCATTGCACTTTTGAACTACAAGAAAGCCCCCAGCGATTTAACATCCGCAGCACTTAAAGCAGCCAGAAGTACTGCACAAAGAACAGCTAGGCGTTGCGCAAACGACTACTGGCAACACCTATGCAGCCATATTCAGCTGGCCTCAGACACCGGAAACATCAGAGGAATGTATGATGGCATGAAGAGAGCTCTTGGGCCAACCATCAAGAAGATCACCCCCCTCAAATCTAAATCGGGGGACATAATCACTGACCAACGCAAACAGATGGACCGCTGGGTTGAGCACTACCTAGAACTGTACTCCAGGGAGAATGCTGTCACTGAGACTGCCCTCAATGCAGCCCAACCTCTACCAGTCATGGATGAGCTGGACATACAGCCAACCAAATCGGAACTCAGTGATGCCATTGATTCCCTAGCCAGCGGAAAAGCCCCTGGGAAGGACAGCATTACCCCTGAAATAATCAAGAGTGCCAAGCCTGCTATACTCTCAGCACTACATGAACTGCTATGCCTGTGCTGGGACGAGGGAGCAGTACCCCAGGACATGCGCGATGCCAACATCATCACCCTCTATAAAAACAAAGGTGACCGCGGTGACTGCAACAACTACCGTGGAATCTCCCTGCTCAGCATAGTGGGGAAAGTCTTTGCTCGAGTCGCTCTGAACAGGCTCCAGAAGCTGGCCGAGCGCGTCTACCCTGAGGCACAGTGTGGCTTTCGTGCAGAGAGATCGACTATTGACATGCTGTTCTCCCTTCGTCAGATACAGGAGAAATGCCGTGAACAACAGATGCCCCTCTACATTGCTTTCATTGATCTCACCAAAGCCTTTGACCTCGTCAGCAGACGTGGTCTCTTCAGACTACTAGAAAAGATCGGATGTCCACCAAAGCTACTAAGTATCATCACCTCATTCCATGACAATATGAAAGGCACAATTCAACATGGTGGCTCCTCATCAGAGCCCTTTCCTATCCTGAGTGGTGTGAAACAGGGCTGTGTTCTCGCACCCACACTTTTTGGGATTTTCTTCTCCCTGCTGCTTTCACATGCGTTCAAATCCTCTGAAGAAGGAATTTTCCTCCACACAAGATCAGGGGGCAGGTTGTTCAACCTTGCCCGTCTAAGAGCGAAGTCCAAAGTACGGAAAGTCCTCATCAGAGAACTCCTCTTTGCTGACGATGCTGCTTTAACATCTCACACTGAAGAATGCCTGCAGAGTCTCATCGACAGGTTTGCGTCTGCCTGCAATGAATTTGGCCTAACCATCAGCCTCAAGAAAACGAACATCATGGGGCAGGATGTCAGAAATGCTCCATCCATCAATATTGGCGACCACGCTCTGGAAGTGGTTCAAGAGTTCACCTACCTAGGCTCAACTATCACCAGTAACCTGTCTCTAGATGCAGAAATCAACAAGCGCATGGGTAAGGCTTCCACTGCTATGTTCAGACTGGCCAAGAGAGTGTGGGAAAATGGCGCACTGACGCGGAACACAAAAGTCCGAGTGTATCAGGCCTGTGTCCTCAGTACCTTGCTCTACGGCAGCGAGGCCTGGACAACGTATGCCAGCCAAGAGCGACGTCTCAATTCATTCCATCTTCGCTGCCTTCGGAGAATACTTGGCATCAGGTGGCAGGACTATATCTCCAACACAAAAGTCCTTGAAGCGGCCAACATCCCCAGCTTATACACACTACTGAGTCAGCGGCGCTTGAGATGGCTTGGCCATGTGAGCCGCATGGAAGATGGCAGGATCCCCAAAGACACATTGTACAGCGAGCTCGCCACTGGTATCAGACCCACCGGCCGTCCATGTCTCCGTTATAAAGACGTCTGCAAACGCGACATGAAATCGTGTGACATTGATCACAAGTCGTGGGAGTCAGTTGCCAGCATTCGCCAGAGCTGGCGGGCAGCCATAAAGACAGGGCTAAATTGTGGCGAGTCGAAGAGACTTAGTAGTTGGCAGGAAAAAAGACAGAGGCGCAAGGGGAGAGCCAACTGTGCAACAGCCCCAACAAACAAATTTCTCTGCAGCACCTGTGGAAGAGCCTGTCACTCCAGAATTGGCCTTTATAGCCACTCCAGGCGCTGCTTCACAAACCACTGACCACCTCCAGGCGCGTATCCATTGTCTCTCGAGATAAGGAGGCCCAAAAGAAGAAAGAAGAAAGAAGAAGAAGATGGAACTAAAGGAGGAGCGCATGGGTTTGGGTGCGAGTGGCAGGGGTTGAAAATGGAAAAAAATATCACTGCAGCCTCACAGCTCCAGGGACCCGGGTTCAATTCAGGGTACTGCCTGTGCGGAGTTTGCAAGTTCTCCCTGTGACTGTGTGAGTTTTCGCCGGATGCTCCGGTTTCCTCCCACAGCCAAAGACTTGCAGGTTGATAGGTAAATCGTCCATTATAAATTGCCCCTAGTATAGGTAGGTGGTAGGGGAATTGGGGGAAGGTGGGGATGTGAGAGGGTAATGGGATTAACGTAGGATTAGTATAAATGGGTGGTTGATGGTCGGCACAGACTCAGTGGGCCGAAGGGCCTGTTTCAGTGTTGTATCTCTAAATAAAAAATAAAATAAATTTAAAAAAATAAAATTGGGAAGCCATTTCTAACCAGCCGACTTCCAAGTTTAACTGGAGTGAATTAGGCTGCTTGCGTGTAACCCCCTTGGGAGAAGTGAGTTGCCTATTAACAAATTCTAATTGCTTACTTAAAGCAAGATTTCAACTGACTTTTACATTTCTTGGTGCACCACAGCTTTCCCGGGCTTTCTGAAACTTTGCTCATCTCGAATCCATCATTTAACTTCCTGCTTCTTTTCTGCAAACTGTCACTGGACTAATAATCTAGATGCTCTGGGGACGTGGGCTTGAATCTCACCACCGCGGATGGTGAAATTTGAATTCAATTAATAAATCTAGAATTTAAAAAAGCTAATCTTGTGGTGATCATGAATCCATTGTTGATTTTAGTAAAAACACATTTGGTTCATTAATATCCTTCAGGGAAGGAAATCTGCCGTCCTTACCTGGTCTGGCCTACATGCCACTCCAGACCCACAGCAATGTGTTGACTCTTAACTGCCCTCTGAAGTGGCCTAGTAAGCCACTTGGTTGGTAAGGGCAATGAGGGATGGGCAACAAATGCTGGCCTTGCCAGCGATGCCCACATCCCATGAAAGAATTAAAAAGAACTCCAACTTCCATCTTCGGATTGACCCTTTAAGTACTAGAGTTGAGATCGTGTCATGCGGGTTCTCATCACACCTGCTGCCATGGACTGGATGGCAAACCCGGAATTAAAATGGACTGGCTAAATTAAAAAGCCACTAGCAAACGCACTGAACTTACTTCCATGTTTCCAGTGCAATACTGGACCCCACCACTTCCAACAAGTCTCTGAGTAAATATCAGAGCGACGGTATTAGTGACTTGAGATCTAATGGTTAATGGCACCACATGATGTATTTTTCATCAGCAAATTACCAGGTAATACCATGTAATCATGCAGTGAAAGCTCTACAGTCCACTCCGGAATGGACTCGATAGGCCGAATGGCCTCCATCTGTGTTGAAATGACTCTATGACTAATATTGACTCCATATACTGTTTGTTTTTAAATTAAACGTGAACCTCAGCAGCTGGCTGAGTCTGATATAAGACATTCTGCTCATTAACTAAAGGTCCCTAGCAATGTCTTGCTCCAGATTATGTGGAAGATACTTTTAAAAATGGCTATTGAAATGCTGGAAATTATAGACTGTTGAAAAGTTGGTTGACAACAGGGTTTTCAACAGTTTTGTTGTTCATGAGGGCAATGGGCTACAATATAGGATCTCGACAAGCAATGGCACAGTCATGCATGTGAGATAATATGGAAACACTGCAAGATATGTGGTGAGAGTAAAGCAGAGTTGGTCAATTGCAGCTAACCTCCCCCTCACCTTGACCCTCAGAAGGTCGGCTGCTCCATGTAACTTTGGGGTTCAGATTTGCAATCTGCCAGGCTCTGGGTGTAGTTGGAGCTGCAATTCAGGGAAGGAGCAGTAACTGGGTGAGAGCATCAAGCAGAGACAATTGCAAGGTAATCTTAAGGACCCTGCGTGGTGCAAATAGGGTGGTAGCAACCTGAAAACATCATTGAGCCATTTACTGCCCCGCTTATGCTGGCTCTCCATTACCACTGGCTTGGGTAGGGTCCTGAGATAGGAAGCTGGAGCTCTTGTCTAGACATACATAGGACCCCGATTGAAAGTTTAAGCTACAAGTGGGTGGAGCTTGTGCTGTGGGGTTGTGCAGAGTAACCAACCATCCTTAAAGAGACCACTGGAAGCCGCACAGAAAATAACTTTTATTTTTCTGTTTGTGGGTCAGGAATTCAAGCCAATCATCACTAGAATGGTGTATTTTCATGGTATTCCATTACAACATGCCCAACCCATGAAAAATCCCAAATGTGGTGGAGAACATAACAAACTGAGAGGGAATCTCCAGACGTTTCTGCCTCGGTCCACAAGTCACATCTGACAGCTGAGGTGATTCCAGCGGAAAATCAAAGTGATTGGGGGCAGAATTACGGAGGCGGGGGCATTGTGAAAATTTTCGGCACTGGCCTGATTGCTCGTCTGCTGGCACCATCCCACCCCTGGGCCATTTCCCGCAGGCAGGATTGAGGATGGAAGAGCTACCTGCCTGCATGTGGCGAGTTGCAAATTGCAGTAAGTTAATGGCCAACTAAGACCAATTAACAGAAGCTGACTGCGTTGGGAACAGACCAGCCACCTGGAGGCGGCCTCCTGGTGGCAGAACAGGGTGCCAGCGCATCAGGCAGGCTTTGAGGCCTACCCCACCTATCTGGCCACTGCTGCGACCACAGGCCACTCTGGGGAGGGGTTTGCCCTCCACGATGGTGGCCCAGCAGCTGTGGCCATTTTTAAAATTTAAAAGTTTAAAAAGTTGCTGAGAGGGCACCTCAAGATGGAGGCACTCTCCCTCTCTCTTACCTGAAACGGCAGGCCACAGCTGCCTCCGATTGGCTCTTCAGTTTCAAGAGCCCGCCCGCCATCCTTAATTCGACTGCGAATGTGCCCCCGGCCACTAATTGGCCAATTCAGGGGAAACTGCCGGGTGACTATTCCCCACACAGTGCAGGGTTGGGACCCCCATTTGATCGTGACTTCGGGGTCCTAATCCAAAACCCAAAATCCTACCCTGGGTTTTCGTTCCTCTATGTCCAGTTTTATGCAGCTTTTTTGAAGGTGCCGAAACAACAAACAAGTTGCAATATTACTTTGTTCAGTGCAGTGTTTCAGTGTTATTAGTTCATACTCAAAAAATACAGAATTACTAGAAATGGGAACAACAGCTGTAAAATACATAAGGTATGTTTTCAGTAAGCCCTTCGCTGAAGAGCAGAGCAATTGTTGTCCCATGAGGCCTAGACAGAATGAAATCACCTATTTTCAGCTTTCAATGGTGCTCTAAAATATCGTTCATACTTTGCAGAGTCTGACATTGATTTTCAATAGCTGCTCTCCTCATCCAGAAAAAAAAAGCCTGACTTTAGAGAAAGACTTGTGATGTTAAATCTAATAACTGGCGACCTTCTCAACCAGTACACCTGGCAACACAAACATAATGTTGTATTGATCTCTGCACTTGTTCATCAAGCTAAGAGCAGTAAATATCTGATTGGGCTTTCATTGTTCTTAATTTATGCTGATTAAGCATGCGTTTATCCACTTTAGGCATTACATAACCCAAAGATACAACATTTGGAAACAAATATATTGGTACTGGGTTTTGCAAAGTGGATCAGTGTTTGCATGGATTTATCAGGCAATGTAAAATAAGATCATAGGCAACAATTCAGCAATGGGCAAATTTACCACTGATCGTTATTTTGCACAGCAAGTTAACAAAAGTTAATGATAAGAGAGGAAAGATCCAAAATGTGACTATCTGATTTTGTGTGCTCAATGCGGGAGGTTTCATGATCTATTTGAACTAGGATTTAATAGTCCTTCATTAGAGAAGCATTAATGATTAGAGATACAGCACTGAAACAGGCCCTTCAGCCCACCGAGTCTGTGCCGACCATTAACCACCCATTTATACTAATCCTACACTAATCCCATATTCCTACCAAACATCCCCACCTGTCCTTATATTCCCCTACCACCTACCTATACTAGTGACAATTTATAATGGCCAATTTACCTATCAACCTGCAAGTCTTTTGGCTTGTGGGAGGAAACCGGAGCACCCGGAGAAAACCCACGCAGACACAGGGAGAACTTGCAAACTCCACACAGGCAGTACCCAGAATTGAACCCGGGTCCCTGGAGCTGTGAGGCTGCGGTGCTAACCACTGCGCCACTGTGCCGCCATGAAACTATCATTGATTGTTGTAAAAATGCACCTGGTTCACTAATGTCCTGTAGAGAAGGAAATCTGCCGTCCTTACCTGGTCTGGCCTACATGTCACTCCAGATCCATAGCATTTGGTTGACTCTTAACAGTCCTCTGAAATGGCATGGAAAGCCACTCAGTTCAAGGACAATGAGGGATGGGCAACAAATGCTGGCCCTGCCAGCGCTGCCCACATCCCAAGAAAGAATAAAAGGGGCAGCTGCTGGGGGCCCAAAGGAGCAGTCCTGCTCTTCCTGGTTTTGTGGGATGACCTTAAGGGCAGACCAAGTGAACATCATCAGAGGAAGTGATAATGGAGTCACACATGACCAGTTAGTTGTGGGTGGAGCCTGAGATAGTAAAACGTGTTTAAGACTAGTTTCTGCAGTAGTCTTTTTATGTATATATGTTCCAATATTGTTACAATATTGTCGCTTTAAACAGGCTCCAGAAGCTGGCTGAGCGTGTCTACCCTGAGGCACAGTGTGGCTTTCGAGCAGAGACATCCACCATTGACATGCTGTTCTCCCTTCACCAGCTACAGGAGAAATGCCGTGAACAACAGATGCCCCTCTACATTGCTTTCATTGATCTCACCAAAGCCTTTGACCTCGTCAGCAGACGTGGTCTCTTCAGACTACTAGAAAAGATCGGATGTCCACCAAAGTTACTAAGTATCATCACCTCATTCCATGACAATATGAAAGGCACAATTCAGCATAGCGGCGCCTCATCAGACCCCTTTCCTATCCTGAGTGGCGTGAAACAGGGCTGTGTTCTCGCACCTACACTGTTTGGGATCTTCTTCTCCCTGCTGCTCTCACATGCATTCAAGTCTTTTTAAGGAATTTTCCTCCACACAAGATCAGGGGGCAGGTTGTTCAACCTTACCCGTCTTAGAGCGAAGACCAAAGTACAGAAAGTCCTCATCAGGGAACTTCTCTTTGCTGACGATGCTGCTTCAACATCTCACACTGAAGAGTGTCTGCAGAGTCTCATCGACAGGATTGCAGCTGCCAGCAATGAATTTGGCCTAACCATCAGCCTCAAGAAAACGAACATCATGGACCGGACGTCAGAAATGCTCCATCCATCAATATTGGCGACCACACTCTGGAAGTGGTTCAAGAAGTCACCTGCCTAGGCTCACCTAGTAACCTGTCTCTCGATGCAGAAATCAACAAGCGCATGGGAAAGGCATCCACTGCTATGTCCAGACTGGCCAAGAGGGTGTGGAAAAATGGCGCACTGACACGGAACACAAAAGTCCGAGTGTTTCAAGCCTGTGTCCTCAATACCTTGCTCTACAGCAGCAAGGCCGGGACAACGTGTGTCAGTCAAGAGCGAAGTCTCAGCTCATTCCATCTTCGCTGCTTCCAGAGAATCCTTGGCATCAGGTGGCAGGACCGTATCTCCAACGCAGAAGTCCTCGAGGTGGCCAACATCCCCAGCATATACACCCTACTGAGCCAGCGGCGCTTGAGATGGCTTGGCCATGTGAGCCGCATGGAAGATGGCAGGATCCCCAAGGACGCATTGTACAGCGAGTTTGTCACTGGTATCAGACACACCAGCCATCCATGTCTCCGCTTTAAAGACATCAGCAAACACGACATGAAGTCCTGTGACATTGACCACAAGTTGTGGGATTCAGTTGCCAGTGATCGCCAGAGCTGGCAGACAGCCATAAAGGCAGGGCTAAAGAGTGGCGAGTCGAAGAGACTTAGCAGTTGGCAGGAAAAAAGACAGAAGCGCAAGGAGAGAGACAACTGTATAACAGCCCCGACAACCAATTTTATCTGCAGCGCCTGTGGAAGAGTCTGTCACTCTAGAATTGGCCTTTATAGCCACTCCAGGCGCTGCTCCACAAACCACTGACTACCTCTAGGCGCTTATCCATTGTCTCTCGAGGCAAGGAGGCCAAAGAAGATTTTATAGTAAAACCTCACATTTATTTTAAATTTTACTTGTGTTCCCATGAATTTTAAAAACAGATCACACATCACGAACAAGTAATATTATATGTTGGCAACATCTGGATCTATTTATTTTTTTCTGAAGACCACCAAACATCACATTGTGGCAACCTTTCATTTTTTTCAAAGAATACATCGAAAAAGAGAACAAGGAACAGCAATCTAAGTGACAGAAGATCCAGCAGGCGAGCAGCTAGCAAGAGACCCCACAACACTGCAGTGAGCAAAGACTCATCCAGGACCCAGAGAGATTGGAGCTCTGTAAGTACAGCAAGCAATTTGCTGGGAGATCAGAGGTTTCACCTATATGGCATTGGGTCAAAAGGTTTTAAGGGCTGTGGCTAGACCATTATTGTTTCAACTTTCCTGATTTTTTCTCCTGTATGGGTGGGGCCTGAGCCCGAAAGAGTGGGAAGAAATAGACAGGAACACTGGGAGGTCCAGCACAGTCAGAAAGACTGACTGTGGCAGCTGTTAGTAACTGCAAGCTAGCACTCTTAAAAAAGCAGCTTAAAAACAGTTTGAATAAAATGAAAAAAACCGACAGCTGTGTCAACAGACAGTGCAACCTGCCTGCACAAACAATCGTCTAGTTCTCTTAGGGTGGCACAGTGGCGCAGCGGTTAGCACCACAGCCTCACAGCTCCAGTGACCCGGAATCAGTTCTGGGTACTGCCTGTCCAGAGTTTGCAAGTTCTCCCTGTGACTGTGTGGGTTTCTACTGGGTGCTCCGGTTTCCTCCCACAGCCAAAGACTTGCAGGTTGATAGGTAAATTGGCCATTGTAAATTGCCCCTAGTGTGGATAGGTGATAGGCGAATGGTGGGGATGTGGTAGGGAATATGGGATTAATGTAGGATTGGTATAAATGAGTGGTTGTTGGTCGGCACAGACTCAGTGGGCCGAAGGGCCTGTTTCAGTGCTGTATCTCTAAATAAATAAAAGGAGCAGGTGCCAAATTTCTCTTAAAAGGACAACAGAAGAACTGTTCCTGTGAAAAATACCTGCAAAGGGCTATATATTCATTTAAAAGGCAGGAGCATTGTGACAATGGCTTTCTGATATCCAGTAATGGATTGAAAAGATCTGAAGGACCCTAATAAGATTTGGACATTCCTGGAGCAATAACTGAAGATACAGATAAATTTCTGTTTGCATAGGCTTGAGCTTATGACCTACCTGCAAAGGCAAGATCAGCCCATTGACCAGTCTGTTGCAAGTTGTCGAAACAAAGCTCAATACTGCAACTTCGCTGATACCAAATTGTCAGAATGAGTTATAGAACTGGTAATTGCATCTACCCAACTAGAGGCCTTTCAATAAGACCTGCTAGAAAAGAAGAAAAGGGAACGCCATAGATGTGCTTCTCAGTGATGGAAGGAAATTGAAGCCATCATGGCTGGGCACCAACAGCTACAAGCATTGAGGGTGGCGATAACAACTGATATGGTTGCCAACGCTCAGAGGTCTGCTAAGCCTTGTGGCAAAAGTGCCTGACGCATACAATTCGTAGTTGTCCGGCATACCAGGACCAGTGCAAAGCTTGTGGCATGCGAGGAAATTGGGCAAGGCAGTGCAGTAGGCCGAGCTGAAATTTTGCACACAAGAAAGGTGGCAGGTCACAGGCAGAGACGACGTCTGCAAGATAGGATGACAAATGCATCGAAAGATATGCCAACACACAACAAAAGCCCAAGAAGGTACATCAAATCAGCAGAGACAGATTGCCAGCAAGACACTGATGAAGAATGCACTCATGTGAACAGTGAGCAAGCATTCCATATTGACAATCTGGATCAACATGTCAATGCTATTATGCAATCTGAGGCATTCACCATGATTGGGATTATATGTCCACAGAAGAGTGGCAAGCACAAGCTCAGAGGAAAAATCGATACCGGAGCAAGTGAAAATATTCGGCCCATTCGTATAATGAATTCGTATTCCAAGAAATGGTAATCCATGGTGCACCCATGCTAGGCTAATGGCCTACAACGGTTCTCCAATCAAGAGCATTGGAACGATAACCTGACAGTGCAGCTATGGGAACTCTGAGTGGCTACCACAAAAGTTCTACA
The DNA here is from genome assembly GCF_036365525.1 of Heterodontus francisci. Classification (NCBI taxonomy): domain Eukaryota; kingdom Metazoa; phylum Chordata; class Chondrichthyes; order Heterodontiformes; family Heterodontidae; genus Heterodontus; species Heterodontus francisci. Next base: position 54,751,897 of record NC_090394.1, read on the forward strand.
TTGTAGACAGAACTGGACCAGCCATCACAGGACTTCCAGCCTGCCAAGATTTATGAATTATCACAATACATAAGTCAGTAATGCACTGAAAAAGACAGAAAATATCCAGATCGAGTGTATTGGGTTGGTCCATGTAAAGAACGACACTAAGGTTGGCAATCCTAGCATGAAGAGGCCGTACGACTAGGAGTCTCTCCTCAGATTTCAGCTCATTATGGCTAGTACTCGGAGGCCAGAGGATTGCCAGTGATTGGCTATGTTGCCAGTCATCACATTTTTGAGCTTTCAAAACAAGGGAAGAAATTAATGACTATCAGATATGGTCATAGAAGCAAACCTGCTCTACATTTTAGAGAATGTTAAATTTGCTCATCTGTAAATAACATTTTATTCAATGATGTATAGCTAGTCTTAACCACAACATTGTTGTTTCTTGTACATATGTTTTTATCTTTGGAAAAAGGCTGCGTTTGCTGACGGCGCAACAGCCAGACGGCACAGTGCTGGCCGATATGCAAATGCAGGCTCATTGACTAAAACGTCACTGCGACATCTCAGGCAGCTGCCAGTAATAACGATGGCACTGCTCAATTAGTCACAAAAGACGATTTAAATCCAAACCCCCTCAATGGCTGCAATCGCTGCCTCCATCCCACCAACACTATCCTGCTCCCTCCTGCCATCGCCGTTTCTCTTCGCTGCTCCCTCCTGCACCTGTCTGCTCGCCGCTCTCTCCCTGCCTCACTGCTGCCTCCCCTCAGCCACTCGCTCCCCGCCTTGCTGTTGCCTCCCCTCAGCCACTCGCTTCCCGCCTTGCCACTTTCCCCCTCTTGGCTGCTCACTCCCCACGTTGCCCCCGTCACCCCTGAGTTGCTCATTTTACCCTCAGTGGCTCGTTCCCTGGTGTTTCTATGGGCGGCGCGGCGGGGAGCAATCAGCCGAGGGGGAAATGGCGAGCGAGTGACTGAAGCAACGAAGCGGGGAAGCGAATGGTCGAAGAAGGGTACGGTTGTGGCATGGGGGGTAGGGGTAATGAAAATGGCGACTACAGCCATTGAGGAGTGAGGCAACCCTCAGATTGGCATCATTGCGTGGTCGTGTCAGTGTGCACATGCAGAGATTCGTACTAGCAAGCTGGCAAATGTTCGGACACACTGTTGACGGTGGTGATCACTCTGCACATGCTCTGCATTGTCAGGAGACACTGAGTTAGAAAAAAGGGGGGTGTTGTGGGATGACCATAGGATGGACCACATTAAATGACTACAAGTGAGCATCAGAGGAAGTGATGCCAAGTCACATGTGACCAGTTAGTTGTGGGTGGTGCCCAAGATACTAAGAAGTGTTCAAGACTAGCTCCTACAGTAACCTTTTATGTGTATGTTATCCAGTTCTGTTATAATAAACCCACTTTTATTATGAATATTACTTGTGTTCCCATGATTCTGAACAGATCACACACCAAGGGACAAGTAATATTACAACTGGCTCACAAAGAAACTAAAAAAAAGAAATTGGCTTACTCCTCTGTGCCTCTTCCTGCCCTCGCTCCTCTTGCTGCTTGGCCTCTGGGGAAAATTGCAGTTGGGCCCCAATGATGTTATCTGAGCCCAAACTGCATGTAGAGAGAGGTACCCCTGACTTCCTTCTCCCCCATTTGCAAATAAAGGGACATTTTCTAAAATCACTATTCATTATAAAGGAGGACCAGGATAATGGTATGTGGTTAGCTCCTCATACCCCACAGAAGAATCATGGGATCCTTGTCTCATGTCAGCTTGTTGCTGGGCAGCTTGGCATCGCCTCATATATTCCAATGGCGGACTGCTGGGAGGCAGATCATCAAGGCCTGAAGTGTGCAGCTGCAACTTCTGGGTAGCTTGGTCCTCATCATCCTCTTCACCATCATCATCATAATCTTCCTCCTCCTATGCCTCCTGTTTTGTGGTATATCTGCAGGAAAGAAGGGAAGAAGCTAAGAACAGGTGGACATTGGAAGGTTGTGTCCATGTGGTATTCCACAGGAATGCCAGCGTAGACCATAACAAGGGTATGCAGAGAAAGATAACTTCAGCACTCCATGCAGAAGACTGCCTGGGATAACTGAAAGTTGCCCAAACTAATATTGCAGCAAATGAATTCCCAGGCAATATTGCTGTTGTCAATTTATTCCCAGAACAGCATTTTAGTGCCCAGATATTGTGCGTGACACAGGTAATTTTCTCCCCATGGTGTATTCTTGAAATAAATTCCCAAACTTTGAGCTTCTGGTCCATTTCTGGTTTTGGTGTGGTCACCAATGGGTTACTAACAGTCACAAAACAATACTGACTGATGTTTCTGAGATTTTCTCAGTAGATTATACTCATCTATATTTTTTTTACCTTTTACATACTTTTCTAAAAGTTTTTATCCCAGACATCTTATTTCTTCCCACTTGGCTATATGTCCTCCTGCATGTGGCAGTATCAGCCTCCCTCAGGTTTCACTGGTGCTGCTCTGTTACCAGCCCGTATGGGATCCAGCCAGGCTGGATTTTCAATGTGGAGGCGGGAAATGGGAACTGGGTCTGGTTTCAAGTCTGAAACCTGCCTCCAGTGGGAAGCTGATTCAGGTTGCTATTTTCAAGTGGTATTGAGATGGGTTTTCTGAACTCTTAGGGCCAGTGGGATTGAAAATGGCAGTGGGTCAGATCAAGTGTGGGGTTCATGTAGACTCCCATGGCAGTGATCACTGAGGCTGCTAGTCATCATGAGGGAGAGATGTGCCTTCTGCAACACCAGAGGGAAGCAAGATGTCACAAGTTTGCTGAAGGCCCAGCACTAGGGGCAGGGCAGAACCTTCCTTCATCGATGGCTGAATCAAATGCTGGAGGCCATGAGGGAGAGAAGGGAGGTCCTCTTCCCAGAGGGTGGCAAGAGGAGGCCACCTCATTGTACAGCAGGGGCACCTCTCTGATCAGTGGTATTCCCCCTCCCCCATTCTTCCTCCTCCTGTTACCTCCTGCCCCTCCCCCGATGAGCAATCTCCTTCCAGGGCCTCAGTGTTCTCAAGATCCACTCCTCTGGAGGGCCATGTTATGGAGAGCACAGCAGACCACTACAATGACCAAGAGACTTGCAGGAGGCTATTACAGGGTGCCACATGACCGATCCAGGCACCAGAATAGCATCTTCAGAAACCCAATGGCTAGCTCAATGGTTGGCCTGCTGAGCAGGTGGCATTGGTTGATTCAGCTCTGTGCCTCTGTCTGGGGCTCCCGTAGAGGGGTCAGTAGCCATCTCTTCAAGGGATTTCCATTGTCCCCTTGGTGCCAGCCAAGCACTTTGGGGGATAGATTAAGGACCAAGGCAGCCTGGACTGCTGGAGGATGAAGGAGTTATGGTAGCTACCAGGAAAGAGATCACACAAATGGAAAAAGCTCTTGTTGTGGTCTCAGGCATTGAAGGAGTGGAGGCCCTTCCTGTTGATGGATCTCAGTGGCCGGTCGCTGGGTGCACTGATGGCCACATGGGCACAAGCGATGTTGCCCTACACCAGAGGAATTCAGCAATAGAGGCTGAACCCAATGGCCTCTATGCTAGCACAAGCCCATCTGTGTCAAAGTAGGTGTGGACCCCGCCCTCCTAAAAAGGACATCCGTGCCCTGCCTGATGGCCTAACGAGATGGCGACTGTGAGATGCCACCTAGGTCAACAGCTGATCCCTGGAATGATCCGATTGCATAAAAATACAGGGCTACAGAGACATTGATGGTTGAAGCTAGGGTCTGCCATGGGGACAGTGAAGGCTCAGGTCACTGTGGATCAGAGCACAGAGAACCAAGACCATCTGCCTGGATAGGTGCAGGCTCCTACAGCACTGGTGCTCTGTAATTTACAGGTAGCTGATTCCTGGGCTGTGCACCTGATGTCTTGGGTAGCACCTTCTTTGCCTTGTAGCACCCCATCCCCCTCCCCTGCCATGCTCCTTTGGCCTCCCACTGTCCAGGAGGTTGCATCTGCCACAGCCCATCCTGGCTGTTCTGTCCAATGTCAGAGTACCCTGCTCCCATCTGAACTTCCTCAGATGGGCTTTGTACATTCACCGGGCCTTTCCCAACCAACCCCAGGTGCCCCAGTGATGCCAGCGGCCTCAGTCGCTCTCTGGTTTCCTGCCATTCAGCACTAAGAAATGCAACTCTTCCAGCAACAGCTACACTGAGACACATCTGATGCAGCTAAACTTTATTCGCTGCTTGTACTTTAATTTAATTGGCCCTTCCCACAGCCCTCATGGGTCTCCATACTGTACACGTCTTCGCAACCCTGTCCTATTCCCTCCATTCCCAACCTTTAAAAAATTGTGCACTGATACTGACAAGCCTGTTCATGAGCTCTTTAATGAACTCAACAGGCACTTAATTGAAGGTGTGAGCCTTTCTCTCACTGGCGGCATCCCTTTAAAAATGGCAACGCGTTGCGGAGGCGATGGGTCCCAGTAATGACCTCCGAGAATGTGATCTTCAAAGTGCGCTCGCTTCCACACCCTCACTCAGCAGGCTTTGAAAATCCAGCCCAACCTGTCTATCTAACCTCCCCTTCTCTTCAGCCAGTGTCCCAGACTGATCATACAAGCCCATGCCTGATTCATGCCTCCTTGTGGGGAAGTGAGTGAGCACACTACCCTGCATAACCAGTCAATAATTTGCTTCAGTTTCTTACATTTATCGTGCCACAATTGCTAGTCGATATACTTAAAAGGAAATTATTTAACAACAATTAACATAAATCGATTTTGAGATTGACCTTGCAAATTCCTGAAGTCTGTTTAGCACTTTTTTGCATCAGAATAGTATTTACAGGCTGGGAAAGGTATATGGTGTAAAATCTTTACAGAACTTCTCCCAACTTCCTGCCATAACCTTGGCAGAAAATCAGAAGTAGCCTTGGAGAAATGGTGTAAATCAGGGTTTTGGTTAATCTTCTGCCAAAGTTACGCCGTTAGATCAGGGAACCTCTGGTGGAAATGTTTACATTTTGTATCAATGATAAAGTAAATTGGAAATTTTAAAAAAGCTAGAAAGACACAGCAGGTCAGTCAGCATTAGCTTTGTTTTCACATTTCCAGCATGTGCTTTTTCTTTATGAAGTAAGCATGCTCATTTTTGAAAATCGGATCGAGATGTAACAAAAAACCTGTAAGTAAAGATCAAATTTTCAACAACAGCTATTTTTAATCTATCTAGCACCTGTCACATAAAAAAAAATCACAAGGCAGTTGATATGACCAAAAGGTAAGGGAAGAAGTTAGAAGAAGCGTCAGAGCCATAGTAAAAGGTCTTTACAAAGTAAAGAGAGAGGTAGCAAGGTGAAGAGGTTTACAGAGAAAGTTCCAAGTACAGGGTCCTTGAGGCTAAAGACTTTGCCACTAATAAGGGATCAGGAAGAAATAGTAAAACAATTTTTTTTATTCTTTCATGGGATGTGGGGCGCTGGCTAGGCCAGTATTTGTTGCCCATCCCTAATTGTCCTTGACAACTGAATGGCTTGCTTGGCCATTTCAGAGGGTAGTTAAGAGTCAACCACATTGCTGTGGGCCTGGAGTCACATGTAGGCCAGACCAGGTAAGGACAGCAGATTTCCTTCCCTAGAGGACATTAGTGAACCAGATGGGTTTTTATGACAATGGATGATAGTTTCATGGCACCATTACTGAGACTAACTTGCAATTCCAGATTTATTTTATTAATTAATTGAATTTAAATTCTAGCAGCTGCCATAGTGTGATTTGAACCCATGTCCCTAGGGCATTATCCTGGACTTCCAGATTGCTAGTTCAGTGACGTTATCACCATGCCACCATCTTCACCATTAATAGGCCACCTAAGGGCCTCAATTGGTCTTTGGGTGAGCAGGCCGTTGTCAGCCTATTCCACCCCTGACAAAATCGCTTGGTGACAGGGAGGTGATGGGCCCTCCACACTCCCCCAGCTCCCAACGTAATTCTATGGCTCCCCTCCACCTCCAACCCCGCCTCAGGGGAACCCTTAAAATCCAGCCCAACATGTGCCTTTAAGACATGATTTTTGCAAAAATGCTGAGAATCGCAAATCAGAAAATGTCATACAACATGTTAGAATATATTTAGGGTTACCATTCTGGTCCCGATTAAAATACAGTTTACCAGAATATATAGGTTGAATAGAAAAACAGTGCAGTAAATCTGCAATAGGAGTTCAGCGTTGCCAAAAATCATGATCACAAGTCCATGTTAAGGTCAGAGCTGCATTAGACTTTTACGTATCAAGATTTTTCCGACCCTTATGGGAAATATTGCTGGTACCAGTAAGTTATTGATCTGCACTGCCTGTGTCTCAGGTAACGGCTACTGTTGTCAGGAGAGCAAGCCATTATATTTGTTCCCCGAGGACAGCCTCACAGCTGCAGCGTCTAAAAACAGCAGGCTTTTCAAGTGTCTGGAGATCAATCATTCAGTTACAGATGTGTGGTTCTCTCACCACCTGACAAATTAAGCAATACTTTGATGCAGAAAATATTTCTGTTCTAAACTTAAACATGTAGTCTGTAATGCAGTGTGCAATCCCTAGAGTAGTTATTGACTCCAATGTCCTCCACCACTTCTGCATAACTGAACGACTCTGTTTTGGCCTATACATCTGAGACACACATGGACTTCACCTGAAGCACCTGCTGTTCTAAACCAGGATAGTCCAGTCTCCTCAGCTTGGATTGGTTTTTTATGAATATAATGGAGTAAGTAATGATTCAGTTGCAGGGTCTCTTTGTGAAGCTAGGGAGGCTCCCCTTGGAAACCTATTCCACCTTAACTTAAGCTATGTAAAAAAAAAACTGCCTTGGGCTCACTCTCCAATTAACTGGGCAATCAAATTAGCTTGGAGATCATCAAATGATCAACAGGACGGCTGAATTTGAGCTGCCGCTCAAATTCAAACACTGTGATATGGTGTTGTCTGAATAAAGTAAAGAAAGTTTTTGGCATGTCACATGAGGGACATAAGATTACAAGAAGTCTCAAATATATGATACATTTGACAATCCGGCCAATGTTTCTAATTATCAGTTCTCTGGTAAAAACATATTTGTTGAGCTGAAAGTACAGATGATTTTTTTTATCCATTGGTGGAATGAGAGGCATTTTTTTCAAATCCATTTGAAGCACTTGCATTACCCTTCTCACGTTGTAGCTTAAGAAGTTGCGTTGAGCACTTCCTTGAAATTAACTTTGGGCGCCATCTCTCAGTGTCACTAAGGGTCATATGTCTGCTGAGTCTCCAGTCTGTTGGCATCAACTGGAACTCATTACACTCTGATACTATTCCTTCAAGTAATTATGGATTATGAGCTCTTCCTGCTGCCCTTGTCTCTATTACTGCTCCTGCACTTTCTGTACCTTTTATGAACAATTGGGCCATAAGTTGCTGTGACGGGACATTTAACAGCTCAGCTATTAGTTCAACTTGCCCTTCCAAGTTTCGGTTTTTGCATCTTTTGTGTGGTAAGTTGTTGAAATTGCGAGCTCAAAACATTGCAGTGAGGAAAACCAGGCATCTGGGGTCTGAGTGAACAGGGCAAGAAACTGTGTATCTCCTTAACCAATCAGCTTGAAGGATTGTGAAATTAACTGCACAAGGGCTGAGAAGGAATTGTAAATTAGGGTTGGTGAATTCAATGTCAAATCAAGTCCAGAAAGAGAAACAAAAAAGGGAAAGAAATATTGCATTTAAAGAGAGAGAAAAGACAGAAAGGAAAAGTGAAAAAGAATGTTTTAATTTTAACATTTTTTAAACCACAAAACTCAATTAAAACTTGAAGGTAATAGTTAATTTTCAATGCCAGTAGGTTGATTGGCAGTGATTAAAACTTATCATGTTGCCAAAAGGTTGCAGAGACTTAACTTTCTGGGGCAAGTTTAGTTTGTATCTACCAGATAAATGTAGAAACTTCATGTCGCTCAATGCATTTCGATGGTGAGGCAGACAAAGAGATGTCATTTTCGCAAAGCTCATAGCGTAGCTGCATAATTCAGACAGCAATGTTTGGATATTTGAGTTTAACTGCACATAAGACCCTCACCTAAAGTTGTTGTACCAATTGCCATTAAATACAAGTGAGCGCCATTAGCCTCACCCTTATTATGAGAGAAAATTTCGGGCTATTGCCATGCATACATGAGAAACCCTGGCAAATCATCACCAAATGTACATCAACACACGTGGATGAATGTATAACTATAAATACGTCTTCAAGTATTGACTAGGTGACATGGATTTGTTGCAGTGGAGTGGAAAAAGATGGAAAAAACTGAGATTCCCAAGTCATATTATTAATGATGTGATGGTTGGATTTGACTAATGGTGAGGGAAAGAAATTAATTCAGCAAAGATGTCATTACTGATAGAGTATGGGTAGAAGGTGAACTGTAGGTCAAGTGGTGAATATTGATAGAATTTCATAGAATTTACAGCACAGAAATGGGCCATTGAGCCCAGCCAGTCTATGCTGGTGCTTCTCAAGAAACTCTTCCTACTCTACTTCATCTCACCCTATCAGCATATTCTATAAAGCAACGATAGAGATCGTTAACTGGAAATCTTTACAGCTAGAAATGGAATTTGATCAGAAATCTCCCAGAACATTTTCACCAACATTAAAAAATATAAATAAATGTGTGCAATCAGATCATTCCCTCATTGAGTGCAGTTACTGAGACCCTGTGTAATATTATACATAATATGATTATGACTGGCTGCAGTAAGTATACTTATCCTTTCATAGAATATTTTACACTGTAACCTCAGATGTCACAAACATTACTTGGGCTGCTCGTTTGAATAGCCTATAAATGTTAGCTATATGCATGGTATTTGTATGGCTCTCTAAAGGGATCAAGTCTCAAGTTCAGTTGCTTCGAGAATAATGTTATCAACCTATGAAACATAATAAAGACTTGGCATGCAAATTCTTTCCTGGCAAACATATCCAGCATATCAATAAATAAAATTATTATTTTTAGGTAATAAATTGAAGGACATGTTATTTTAGAAGGTTGAAGAGATGTAGCATCATTCTTTCATCTTCACCAGAAGACCATGCTGCCACTAAACTGTTTAACGAGAAAGATTGTCTGTTACCCAGGGGCTTGAAAACCTCATCAAAGCCTATCTTTAAATCTCTCCACAAGTGTCCAATCTGAACTACTAAATTGTTGTTCAATATTTATGTGAGCCTCTTTTTGTGCACAGTAGAAGGTTTCTATCAAATGTTCAAAGTAAATGACACTAGAACAGGAACAATGGGTCAACAAATATATAGTTTTCAAAATTAAAAATTAAATGTTACATTACGTTTTGAAACCTACAGAAGTAATATGTTCAGGTTAAGGCAATGATCAGTGTATAATTTGGTGTAAAAACCAAGTGCTGTTGCCAAGCACTTTGGGATGACTTGAAGACATGGCAAGGCACTATTGCAATACAGATTCTTTTCTCTGTAGTTTTTTTAAAACTTTAATAATAAAACAACAAGCTGCATCAACAGTGTTTATCTAGTGGCGGGGGATGCACACATACAGTGACAGTAGATGGGCAGCAATTACCCCTCCTCCCCCTTGCCCCCCAACATCATTTGGAATAGGTTTATAACAAGAACGAACAAAACGCATTGTAACGAAGGTGAATAAAAGTAAGTCAGACAGTCGCTGACGCAAAAAATTATCCTTGAGCTCCAGTATATTTTATAATAAATGTATGTACTTTCTCCTGAAGCACAATTGCCCTGTTTCTGTAACAGTAGATTACCATTGGTTTGTTGCAAATCTACAGTTACCCACAGGGACCTGGTAGTGTAGCCATCAAGTGTTGGTTTCACAAGTCTGTGGTCATCTATTTGAGTCTTTGTGTAGACTGACAGTCAAACCCACAAACCAATATACAATGCAGTGTTTTACCAGTCTTCTGCAATCACTGTGTTTAGCCTATCCTTCCTGCAGTTAGTCACTGAATGATACCAGGGCTTAGGGGGTTAAATCATGAGGACAGGTCACATACACTCGTCTAGTATTCCTTTGAGTGTTGAAGATTGAGGGGGTGATCTGATCGAAGTGCTTAAAGTTTTGAAAGGATTTTATAGGGAAGATACGGATAAGCTATTTTCTCTGGTGGCCAAATCAAGAGCAAAGAGACATAATCTTAAAATTATAGCCAGATCATTCAGGAACAAAATCAGGACGCACTTTTTTCATGCATGGTATAGTAGAAATCTGAAACTCCCTCATCCAAAAGACTGTGAATGCTAGAACAATTGGAGCTTTCACAACAGTCTCTTTTAGTTAGGGTCTCAATAGATATGGAGCAAAGGTTGTTAAATGGAGTTCAGGTGCAGGTCAGCTATAATATAGTTGAAGGACAGAGCAAGCTTGAGGGGCTGTATGGCCTACTCCTATTCCTAATGTTCATTCGACGTTCCAAAGTAGCAATTACTCTCTACTTTTCACTATCTTCAATTGTGGCCGATCCGTGAAACATCAATGAAAGATTTAAGGCAAATGTGAGGAAAGTGAGTGGAAACTGAATCAATGCTACTATCATCACTGTCCTAACCTGCCAACCTGTGTGTGCTGGCTCTCAGGAAGCATCAATCTGCAACTTACCCTGAAACCACTGACGGTCACAAACCTCGCAGTGACATTCATCTCAGAACAAACATCATTTTCTTCCTCTGCTAAAGCTGCAAATGAAAGGGCCATCATCTTATAAAGAAAGAAAGACTTGCAATTATTTAACATCTCTCACATCCTCAGGATGTCCCAAAGTGCTTTACAGCCAATCAGGCACTTTTTGAAGCATAGGGGAAGATTTTTAGCCCCCGATGGAGACGTGCACAAAGTTGGGTGAGCACGAAAATTCATGCTGCCGACTGGTGTGCCTGTTTCCCAGCACAAACCCACCCCCGGGCCATTTTCCCAAATGTGGAATGGAAGTGGGGGGGGCGGGGGGGTGGCATCAGGGCTACCCGTCTGCAAGCAGCGAGTAGCCATGGGGTCAGGGCTCCGGGCAGGCCTGGAGAACCTTCCCGTCTGCCTGTCTTCAGCTGCAACCGCAGGCTGTCCCATGGAGGGGCTTTCCCCCTCCACAATGGTGGCTCTGCTGCTAAGGGCATTTTTTATTTGAAAATTTAAAAAATTGGAGAGAGGGCACCTCTGTCATAGGGCACCCTCTGTCTCATTTACCTGAAAAGGCATCCTGCTGTTTCTTCAGTGCTGGAGGGCCTCCTATTGGCCCTTCAGCTTTGAGAGCCTGCCCACCATTCTTAATTGGACGGCGAGCCCACCTTCTGATCATTAAATGGCCATTTTGGGGAAAATCACTACCGAGTGACTGTTCCCCACAGAGTGCAGGCTTCTGACCTCCATTCGACCCTGACGTTGGGGTCCTAAAGCCCACGGGGAAAATCCTGCCTGTAGTCACTGTTGTAACATTGAATTTCAAGAAGGACAGCAGTTGTAGGCTATCACCCCATCACAACTAACCAATTGGTGTGTTCATTTATAGCCAAAACAAAATTAGACAAGATCATTTACGAAGGAGTACAAATCATGGATTTAATAACAATGGTGTCAAAGGTATAGATATTGTACTTCTAGCAGTACAAGCAATGATTGAATTCTCAAAACACATTTTCCTGGCTGGGTTATAAAGACAGGTTCTCTTACACGACTGTTTCTAATGTTTCCATCTGCAGTTTAAAATGTCACATTCCTGAGGGTTAAGAAATCCTGTAAAAAAACTCAAAAACACTCAACGTATCAAAGCTGCAAAGCCCTGTAAATCCATTTATGACATTTTTAAGTTAATTAGAAAATGTATTGTTCACCAAACTTTGGAGCTGTTGTTGTGATCTTGAATTGCCTTGACACCAACTGACCCCTATCTGGCATGTGCAAGCAAGACTGACCTCAGTGCCCTCATTCAGCATTCTGACTCAATGATCAAGAGAACCTGACATCACAGAGTTGGAGTTGATGTTATTCACGTATTATTCGCTGCGTATGGGTGAAATCCCAGTCTCAAATTGAAACGCAATTATCTGAGAACATCAGACAGCATTAAAAGTATAATCTTGGAATAAGCATTTTAACTGCTGGCTTTGAAATGATGTAAATGGAATTATGCAGCTGTGCAAATGATTCTAGGTCAGATGCGGTTTGAAAGTTTACAACTCATTTCCCAACCAAATGGAAATATCATCTAATTCCATGGCTTGACTGAAACGAGTATCTGTCTAACTGGAAACTCAATGTAATCACTTTACTGTAAATTAAGAACTGCTTGTGATTTCTTTGACTTAGTTTCCTTTTGCTTCTTCTATATTGTTTTTGCCCAAAACACTTCCTCACATATACTTTATTGATCCCCTTTAGATTTCTAAAAACTTGTCTCATGCCTGCTCTTCCTCATTCCCTAACCTGATCCCCATTTCTAAGAAGAATGGCTTTAACATCTTGATCCTTTAGTCATTGTTAATTATTTAAATGTGGAACCCTTTTTGCTGCTCTTCCCTGCAACCACACACACGATACTTCACATGCACGCTCCCAGCGTGGACACCAGCCCACTGGCAAGGTATATGTGAAGATTGGGGGCATGATCCCCATAATTTCACACTATGCCACGCTGGCGGGTACAGTTCTTTGTCAAGGGCGCTCATTTGAAACATCCTATGGTATCACCAATGCTTTAAAGATTGTCAATGTAGCAGTTTGATACAACTGAGTGGCTTGTTAGGCCATTTCAGAAGGCAGTTAAGAACAACCATATTGCTGTGGGTCTGGAGTCACATGTAGGCCAGACCAGGTAAGGATGGCAGATTGCCTTCCCTAAAAGGACATTAGTGAACCAAATGGGTCTTTACGACAATCCAGTAGTTTCATGGTCATCATTACTGACTCTTGCTTTTAATTCAAGATTTATTAATCATATGAATTTAAATTCCACCAGCTGCTGTGGTGGGATTTGAACTCATAGCCCAGAACATTAGTCAAGGCCTCTGGATTACTAGTCTAGTAACATCACCACTATATCACCTGACCCACTTGATTGACACCCCATCCACCACCTTAAACATTCACTTCCTGCATCACCAGCACACAGTGGCAGCAGTGTGTATCATCTACAAGATGCACTGCAGCAACTCACCAAGGCTCCCTTGTGAGCATCTTCCAAACCCGAGGCCTCTACCACCTAGAAGGACAAGGGCAGCAGATGCATGGGAACACCATGCAAGTTCCCCTCCAAGCGACACACCATCCTGACTTGGAACTTTATTGCCATTCCTTCACTGTCGCTGGGTTAAAATCCTGGAACTCCCTTTCTTACAGCACTGTGGGTGTACCTACCCCACATGGACTGCAGCAATTCAAGAAGGCAGTTCACCACCACGTTCTCAAGGGCAGTTAGGGCTGGACAACAAATGCTGCCCTTGCTGGTGACGCTCACATCCCATGAACGAATAAAAAAAGTTTCTGAGTAAAGAATTACAATGTTTGGAATTCTATTGCCAATTATGTCAAATTGAGGGATTGAGCTCAGTACCAAGCCACTTGGAGCATTTATCCATCAAGCAATTGAGAAGCTGGTAATATTTATTATCTTTTGACAAGTTCTAAAACTTTGTCAAAAGAAAATCAATCACCAAGACTTTCATTTAATAAATTGTTTGCTGCTCTAGTGGAATATTGTGCAAATAGATGCAGCTACATTACTAGACAGTAACATACACTGAATAATGACTCCCTTATTTTGGAAACCTCCATCATTCCTTATAACTTCATAGCTCATATACCAAAGACACAAACTGTAGAGCAGTGTTTAAAATGTACTTTAAATCTTATCCCAATGTATTGCAATGTAATCAACCTTAGCTCTAATGATTTATATATAAAAACTGGAAATTTGAATAGAATGCTTACTCTTTGCCATATTCAAAAAACATAGATTTCTTTTCACTTTTCCATCAGCATCATTAGGTGTATATTCTCTGAGGAAGAATCCTTTTAAGTACAATGTTTTTTTAAAGTCTGTTTGAAATCTAATCACGGTGTAAAATTTAAAACATCGCATTAGCGAAGTAGGCTGGTATTAGCAGATTACATCATTAATGACAGTGCTCAAGTTCTTATTAATTTTGTAGTATCTCTTCTTATTTCCAATAGTGTTTCCTCATTGATTTAGTTTAGAGTTAATAATAAGAAATTGCTTTTACATTTCATTAATTCAAAAATCAACCAGTAAAGCAGAAGGAAAAGGTTTAGAGACCAGACTGCTAATAAATATGCTGCAGCAATAAGCTTTTAAAGAACACTTCAACCAATCATCATTATATGGGCTGCTTGTTTTATATTTAAAATGAGTAATTTTTAGTGGTGATCAATTTTTTAACAATCCATACAATACAGATGAATGCTTTCCAAATGATCAATGATCATGTGTATGTCTCCAATTGCATGCTAAACATGAAAAGGTCCAACATTTAAGACTCAGTAATGTTAAGACCAGTATCTTACTGTTTTGTATATCTACTGTATAAAATTAGCCTAAATTGAAAGCAAAACTACAAAATAATTGTTGAATATTCTGATCTTTCATCGAAATCAATTTAAGCATGATTCAAAATGAAATTACAAATGTGAGAGATGGTGGAAATAATTGAGTCAAATGTTATCATTCATGTAGGATTTCCTGAAAACTGCAAAAGTAATTTGAAAGACCCAAATAAAAGGTGTTTTGAAATAGAACATAAATATGAATTTTACACTAATTTCAGAAATTGAGAATTAGCATGCTTAACTATTGTTTCATATGGCTATAAATTCAAATAGAGAAAATGAACTTTTATTTTCGAAGCAAAGGCTGGAACAGACTGAAGAAAATGGAATCTGCAAATTTGCAATATTAGAAAGGAATTTTTATTTGTTCAGATTTTGCTCGAGATCCTCTTTGATTAAAATACATTCAAACCATGCGATGGTTAATCTACTTAATTTCACAGTCTCTGTGCATACATCTTATTATGGTGCCTGCAGTTCTTTCCCTGCAGCCATTTGAATTCTCCAGTGCTGTTTCTGGAGTCACATCAGAAAAGCATTATAACCAAAAATGATTTCTCTTATTCCACAAATATTACTAGTTAGGAAAAGGTCTTCATGTTGTTCTCTGAATTTCTCTTCCACTTTGTAAGATATTTGTGACTGGAAATTTACATAACATCCTAGTTCTAAATGGAATGTGAGAGAAAGGGTAGCTGCTCCCTGACATGATTAATGTTCTAGAAGTTATTTTACTGAGTAGTGGAACATTGGTTCACCTTCGCAACTTCCAGTACACTAGTTTCTCGATCATTTTCAACCTAGCTATTTGTTGAGCTGTGGCTGAACAGTCATGAATTATGTCCTCACGGGCGAAGAGATGAAGCAGAAAATGAGCCATTCTTCAGCATTTTTGAATCCATGTTGGCTTCTGGCTTAGAGAGGTCGAGCAATGTCCTGCTGCTCAGGGATCACAACTCTTCTGCAGAGGAACGAAGCAAAAAAGAAAAAAAAAACTTGCATTTACATAGCGCCTTTCATGGTCTCAGAATATCCCAAAGTGCTTTACAGCTAATTATGTACTTCTGCAGTCAATTTGCACACAGCAAGCTCCCATGAACGGCAATATGATTATGACCAGATAATCCATTTAGCAACGTTGATTGAGGGATAAATTTTGGTCAGGACACCAGGTTTGATTTCTGTGCTCTTCCTCGAAGTAGTGCCAAGGGATCTTTTACATCCAACTGAGTGGGTAGACAGGGCCTCAGTTTGTCACCTTCAAGAGTGCAACACTCTCTTAGTAGTACACTATGAGTGTTAGCCTAGATTTTGTGCTCCATTCCCTGGAGGCCGAATGGGAAAAATTAGTTTTCATTGCTCTGCTTCAAGCAAACTACGTTGATTCCCGCGAGGGCAGACACACCTACATGCTCCGTGAATGATATCAATGGAGAATGCCATGCAGGCTGTGGAGGTAGCAGCTGGCGACACTGACTGTCCCTAGGGAATTGACATAAATCTGCATAACACCGCTTGAAACAGCACTGAGTTCCATCCCTCTCACCCCTGACTTAGAGGTGACAGTGCTACCAATGGGTCACAGCTAACACCGGGGGAGAGGGGGGTGTATGGGGAATTAAATGCTGGCGGCAGGGTCTCAACATCGGGGGAAACCAACGCCAAGATCCCCAGGTCTCTTCTTTTCCAACAGGCCCGCCAAATTTACTGCCAATCAGGGACTTAAGTGGACAGCGGTGGGCCTTCCATAGGATTTCAGAACCCGTCGCCGGTAGTCCCACCCTTGGAGAGCTGCTGGCCAATCATATGCCGGCAGCTGCAGTGGCTGCTGCTGGAGATGACCTCGTGAGCCCGAGGATTGTTGCTGGACTCAGGCCTCAGCTAGGTTAGGGCGGGAGGGGTTTCATGAGATGGAGGTCATGGGGGAGCGGGGGGGAGAGAGGTCAGCAGCAAGGGCACTAAGTGCTTTTGAATAAGGGACCATCAGAACTCCTCCTGCCACCATCTCACCTGACTTTATGCTCTCCCCACCTCCAAACCCGCCACGGGGAGAGCATAAAATTCCTACCCCCACCCCCCCCCCCCCACCCCACCCCCACCCCACCCCCAACCATCAGGCAGTGAAACAAATGGGATGGAACTGACTAATTTACAAAAATGAGTCGGAGAATAAATCAGTAAAATAAAGAATGCGCTAAATATAGTGTTTTAAAGGTTCAATGTATTTCAAGTGTCAACAAATTCTGCAACTTCTTTGTCCCTAATATTGCAAACTGATCTGAGAATGCAGTTTACTCTGGTAGGAATTTTTGAACAGGATGCAACTGAAGGTAAAAACCTCATCTTTATGTTATTTTGAATTAATGGATCAAATTTTAGAATGACCTCATAGATTGTAGGACCTCCTGTTGTTTCTCTATATTGAAAAGAATGCTGTTGATTGTTTTTGTACAGATGGTCTGATCTGACATTGTATGCATTTATTAAATGACATCTCAACTCCAAAAACTACAACAAATGTGGTTAAGACAATAATATTTCCATATATTACATATCTGTCATGGTATGAGATGCTATGGGAAAGGCGTCCGCTGCTATGTCCAGACTGGCCAAGAGAGTGTGGGAAAATGGTGCACTGACACGGAACACATCATCAGAATGAATGGAATGCCTGATAAAAAGTCACTGACCTGAAATGTTAACTCTCTCCACAGATGCTGCCTGACCTGCTGAGTATTTCCAGCACTTTTTGTTTTTATTATGGAAAATTCTTTTGCAGCTGTCATATGATAATGCGCATTTTGAAAGCTACATTTAGTACGAAAAGACTAGGCTGACGCTCCAATGCAGTACTGAGGGGAAGCTGCACTGTCAGAGGTGCTGTCTTTCTTTAAATTGAAGGCCCATTTATCCTCTCAGGTGGATGTAAAAGATTCCACAGCACTATTCAAAGAAGAGCAGAAGCGTTCTCTCCGTGTCCTCACTTATCCCTCACTTATCCCTCAACCAACATCACAAACAGATTAGCTGCCTGTTAATCTCATTGTTATTGTTGGACCTTACTTTGCACAAATTGGCTGTGACATTTCCCTACATTGCAACAGTCACTTCAAAAGTTCTTCATTGGCTGTGCAGAGCTTTGAGAAATCCTGTGGTCCTAAACCATGCTATATAAATGCATGCTCTCTCTATTTAATGTAAGCAAACCCTGCTTTAGACTGGCCAAGTTTTAAGATTGTGATCACTGATGATATATTCTGTCTTGCTGTATTCCAAAGCAAATGCTTTCACAAATCTTGAACAAGAGTATTGCAATTTTAATAACAGCAAGTTTGAAATTTAAATGTTGATAGTTTTATCAATATCCTTGCTCCGAAGTATCTGGAAAAATCAAAATCTGGCTGATAAAAGCTCCACTATTTCACAACTCAAACTATAAAGCCATATGTCAGAAAACTGCACATCACTGGCAGTTATGTCTAGTTGAATGTTATTTGTATGTTTGGAATGTCTGATGACAATTTGTGAAATAATCAAGGCAAACAAAATGTATGGAAAAGAGGACAAATCAGCTGATGATATCTGACCCTTCATTTAGAACTGTAACCGCAGACAAGTCTACATCCAATCAAACAATGTCCCAATCATTACATCAGAGCTATTGAAGATAATAATAGAGAATGAGTTTCCAGGCATCATTCCTTAGTGCCTTTCATGGAGGATTGTTTTGTGCAAGCAAAGAAAACTGCCAGGCTTACAGAATCAGAACAATTTCCAGTCAAAGGCAGTGTCATGCCACTCTGCCATGAATTTAACTCATCCAATCAGAGCTGAGCTCTGGTAATCACATCATGTCACCTTAACACATTTTGAATTCTCAAAAACAAAAACTTGTTAATCCATAACAAATAAGCTGAATTTAAGGGAATGAACAGTCTCTCAATCAAGCATCTGTTCGTGATGCCACTTCTGCAGTTACTCCAACATTGCTGATGCTAGAAAAACTTAATTTTATGATATAACTCATAATAATGCAATCTAAAGGTCACATTAATACAATGAACTGAATATATTTTGGTTCAATAACTACAGCAGCCAAGGGTTAGATTCCCAGGAAGGATACCTATGTCTGAATCCTGACTTCTACAGAGGGGTTTCCCTGAGAGGCAGAGGAATTTGTCATCACTACTTAAGGACCACTGTTCACAATGTACAAGAGCAATGACAACTTGTCTTTACCTATAATACCTTTCAATGTAAACAAATTTCCCAAAGAACCTCATAAGTAGCCATAGCAAATGGGCACCAAGTCAGGAAAGTACAGATTAGGAATAATGACTGAAAGGTTGGTGAAGAAATGGGTTTTAAGCAGGTTTCTAAAGTTGGACAGAGATGGGGGATGTAAAGAGGCTGGTGAGAGGGAAGAAAGAGAAACTGGGGATGCACTGGTAGGATAAGATAGGTAGGACTGAAACCATGGAAGGACAATTCCAGGGAGCGAGCTGTTCAAGGAGAATACAATGCTCAACTGTAATGAATACTCCAGAAAGATCAAGGTGGGATAATGCACTATGAATAGAAACAGAAAAAATATCACTTCTGACTTTGGCTGGGCCATTTGAGTGCTTTGAGCAGGGCAAAATTCAGACAGGAGGCATTCGTACTAGGAATTATATGAGCGATGGCATGGAATTGGGAGGCAATAATATATCATCAGCACCTGAATATTCCAAGAAGCCTCATTTTCATCTGTTTTTGATTTTCTGAGATACCTGGTTAGTTTGCATGCATGTGGGAGCTATTAGTGACTGTCTCTCCCAATTATGCTTTTGTCAATACTGTATCAAAAGCAAGTGATTCTCCAGAGCTGGAAGAGAGGTCAACAGGATATCTCAGGATGGGCATGAGGAGGGTGCTGAAAGGGGGGAATAGTAAGGAAGTATTGCATTCCAATTATAGAACAGAGCAGTGTCAGATAATAGAATCTAGAACACAATTTGCACTGTTCAACTTTTACTAGGCTACCTTCTCTGGAATATACTGCATTATCTACTTTGGAACACACATCCTTATTAGAAAAATAGAAACTTGTGGGTTTTCCCCCCCCCCCCCCCTCGCCCCCCTTTCCTTACTACTCTGTTGTCATGGGCAGTAATTGGCAACATTTCCAATCTAGTTTCATGTAGTATTGATGATGTATATTCTCCATTTTGGTAGGTATGACATTTTATGGATTACATTTATTTATTTTCCTGACTTTTTTATGAGGATGTTTTTTTCTTAAATATAGAATACTTATGTTACAGGGAAGGTGTGTATTATTCTAAAGAATAAGAGTATTCAAAACATACAGAAATGATTGCTACTTATGGTTTATGACAGAAGAAATCCCTTTACATGTTATAACCTGGGAAATCCAATAATCATTCTTAATACCAGTTTTAACCCTCTGACATTTGGGAGGTCAAGGTAAATGACTGCCGCCATTGGCTAGTCTCTGGGACACTGAAACAAATTTATGTCAGGAGTAGCTTTATTACTAAAAATATTAATTATGTAGGATTAATATTAACATTTAAAATGAATTCATTCTTCCTACTTGCATTTACAGCACATAAAAAGCCCCAAAACATAGATATGGTGGCATTTCAATCTCTGACACACAAAAACAAATGAAAACACAAAAGGCTGTGATCAGATGACTGAACACATCAGCAACCCGCAGCAAACTACACATAACTCAGTAAAATTCCTTGTTACCTGCTGAGTGAAGTAATGCATTTATATAGCTGAAATCAATTCGTTAAAAAGCTGGATTTGGTAGTTAATACTCAAAAGGATTTTGAAAAATGAGATACTTAACAAATATAAATCTAGTACACCCCCTCCCAGCTTTCATCAATTCTGCACTTTTCCTCCCACCAATCTCCCAGCTGACTTTATCAGTTACATAACATGGAGGGGTAGAGTTTCTGCTAGTTTCTATTAGTTTTGCACCCAGATTCTAGCTCAATTAGCCAAACCAACACAAAAGATTGGGGACTAAGCTAAAAGCAAAATACTGCAGATGCTGGAAATCTGAAATAAAAACAGAAAGTGCCAGAAATACTCAGCAGGTCAGGCAGCATCTGTGGAGAGAGAAGCAGAGTTAACATTTAAGGTCTGTGACCTTTCATCAGAACTGTTATTAGGAATATCAAAAAAGAAACGACTTATGTGCTTTTATGCTGCCCGGTTGTGCTGCTCATGGAAGATTTTACAGTTGTGATTCTGCAAATGAATTTTAGCAGAAACTTGAACTGTAACCTAACCAGCGCAATTTCAAATGCATTTTGGGCCCAATTTCCCAATTGCGCCCGAAGCAGAAACTCTACCCTGGAATATCTAACTAGAGTATACAAAAACTCCTGCCTAATAGAGAAATTAAAAAGGAGGAATGTGCTAGACTAGACAGAACCTGGAAGAGGACAAAACAGCTTTATACCAGTACCTCAAAATGCAAATTCCTGCCTACAATTTGACATCAGTTCTGTTCAGTAGATTTCAAATAAATACAGGAGGATAGCTGTTCCCAGTCAATCCAGACTTTTAATTTTTTTTTTGTATTCCTCTATCTGCCATTTACCATTACGTCAAGTAACATCCAGAAACACCTAGAAAACTAAGTGAAAGCTCATGTCGCATCTGCTGCTGATGCATGTCCTCATTTTTCCCCACATACTGGCTCCACTGCTTCTACCTAAGACCAGTAATCAATCAATACCAGTGAAAAGAAAACTACTCAGCTACTCCTATGACACAGCTGATGATTTTTGACACATTTACAGATGTAGAGGTGAAGGTATGAAATATATTGTTTCACAACTCAATCAATGCTTTAAGCATTAAATCTCTGTTGTGAACATTTGAGTTCCCATTCCTCTGAACCTGAGAGCGTACAATGGCAGATGGGATATGAGCTGTCAGTTAGTGAGATAGGTAGGGCATGGGCCATTGCTCAGTGGGGAATGAAGAGATGCAGAGGAAGGCACTACTCTCTGCTTTACTTAGGATCAGATCCTTTCTAAATTTGTTGGTCTGCTTTATTTTATCTCCTTCATTTTCTTTCCTTAACTCTCATGTCCAGAATGAGCAGGCTAGGATGCAATTCCAAAAGTGGCAGTAGCTTGTTTACACCTCAGTCAAGTGGTAATCCTTCCCATGCAGAGACCCAGCATGGACACAATGGGCCGAATCACCTCCTTCAGCGTTGTAACCATTCTATGTCAACCAGTACAGAATGTCAGAAGGTTAGTCAATCATGGAGGTTATCACAGCTGAGCCTGAGCCTGTCCTGACCTGACAGCCACACACATGCACTTCTAGCAAAGTGGTAGTAAAAAGCAGCAGCAATACTCACTGCTCATTCTGCCAACAGGATTTGCTGTTTTGAAGCATTTGGTGTAATTCTGGTGAGCATGTTTCGTCATTAAAAGCTTGATTATCCCATTTGGTAAAGCACACATAAGTTGCCCTACAGTTCTGCTAAGCATTTCTACAATGGACTTTCTTAGTTATAGCCCAGGATCTGGGGAGGCCAATTCCACTTGTAAAATCCAACTGTCAACCTATCTTAGATCAGCTAAGTCAGCACAGATAATCATTAAACCAGGACCTTTCCTGGTTTACTGAGGGGCTCAGTACTGAACTACATAGTGCATTTATCAACTAAGCCATCACAAAGCCCAGTTCTCTACAAAAGGAATATAAGAGAAATGGTGGCACTGTACATACATACCCTAGATTGTGATCCTAAGGTAGGAGGCCAGAGATCACAATTTCCCACTCAGTGTGGGAGAGCTGGTAGGGCTCATTGTACTGCACAGCCAAGTGGTTAATAAGGCTGGTGATCTATAATAACATAAGAAATAGGAAGAGTAGATCATACAGCTTGCCGAGCCTGCTCCGCCATTCAATACAATCATGGTTGATCTTCGGCATCAACTCCACTTTCCCACCTGCTCTCCATATCCCTTGATTCCCTGAGAGACCTTTTCTATAGTGCCTTAGGGTTCTGACTCTGTCATGTCAAAGAAATACTGAAAGGCAGTTTACATATGTTGCTGGAATTTTATTCTAGATTCTTAGCTCTGTGAATATTTCCTTTAACATCATTATACTTCCAGGCGCTTTAGCCAGGACAGCAGATAAAGCTTTTGGAGTGTGCCAGTAGGCTGGATAGCCATCTTTTTTTAATACCTCATGATATCAAGAAACAGCTGAAGGCACTGGATACTGCAAAGGCTACGGGCCATGGTGACTTCCCTGCTCTAGTACTGAATACTTGTGCTGCAGAACTTCTAGCCAAACTGTTCTAGTACAGCAACAACACTGGCATCTACTGACATTGTGGAAAATTGCCCAGGCACGTCACAAAAAGCAGGGCAAATCCAACCCAGCCAATTACTGCCCCATCAGTCTGCTCTCGATCATCAGCAAAGTAATGGAAAGGTGTTGTCAACAGTGCTATCAAGCGCCACTTAAACAGCAACAATCTGCTCACTGATGCTCAGTTTCAGTTCCCCCCGGACTACTCAGCTCCTGATCTCATTACAGCCTTGGTCCAAACATGGACAAAAGAGTTGAACTCCAGAGGTGAGGTGAAAGTGATCGCCCTTGATATCAAGACAGCATTTGACCGAGTGTGGCATCAAGAAGCCCTAGCCAAATTGAGGTCAATGGGAATCAGGGAAAACGCTCCACTGGTTGGAGTTGTACCTAGCGCAAAGGAAGATATTTGTGGTTGTTGGAGTTCAATCATCTCAGCCCCAGGACATTGCTGCATGAGTTCCTCAGGTTAGTGTCCTAGGTCCAAACATCTTCAGCAGCTTCACCAATGACCTTCCCTCGATCATCGGGCGGCACAGTGGCGCAGTGGTTAGCACCGCAGCCTCACAGCTCCAGGGACCCGGGTTCGATTCCGGGTACTGCCTGTGTGGAGTTTGCAAGTTCTCCCTGTGTCTGCGTGGGTTTTCTCCGGGTGCTCCGGTTTCCTCCCACATGCCAAAGACTTGCAGGTTGGTAGGTAAATTGGCCATTATAAATTGTCACCAGTATAGGTAGGTGGTGGGGAAATATAGGGACAGGTGGGGATGTTTGGTAGGAATATGGGATTAGTGTAGGATTAGTATAAATGGGTGGTTGATGTTCGGCACAGACTCGGTGGGCCGAAGGGCCTGTTTCAGTGCTGTATCTCTAATCTAATCTAATCTAATAAGGTCAGAAATGGGGATGTTTCCTGATGATTCACATCAAAGGTTACACAAGATAAGGGATAACATATTAGCATGAATAAAGGACTGGTTAGCTAATAGGAAGTAGAGAGTACGGATAAATGGGTCTTTTTCAGGTTGGCAAACTGTAACTCAGGGTTGGTCCAACATACTGGCCAGGATTTGGCCTGCGGATGCAAACTGTACCCGGGGCTCCTCCTCATCCTCCCCAGAGCTCTGTGACTGGAGATGCAAAATTTCCCATTGTCTTCTTCTTGCAGGGCGGCCTTTTTAAAAACATTGCGCGAAGTTTCACAGCACAGCTGCTGAAGCAGGAATGCGCTTCCCAACTTTGACAGATTCAGGATTTTCTGACTTGTTTAAAAAGCCCGCTGGAAAACCCCGAATCTGTCCGATGTTGGAATGCACATTCTTGCTTCAGCAGCTAAGCTGTGAAACTCAGCGCGATGTTTTTAAACAAACTGACTGACCACAAAGCTGCTGTGTTGAGTGCTCCCACTCAGTGCAACTGTCAGAGAGGGGAACAGAGATAGAGAGGGAGGAAACAAAGTGGGGGGGGGGGGGGGGACAGAGAGAGAGGGGGGATGGGGGAGAACACAGAGCACGAGGAAAACACAGAGAGAGGGGGAACAACACAGAGAAGGGGGAACACAGGGAGAGAGAGAAACAGAGAGAGAGATCAAGATCACTCCTGGATCTCTATCCAGAATACTCTGCATTGCTACATCAAGTGTGTGGGCAGAGATTAACAACTTGTGCATGCAAAAACTATGCCAGGTTTGTCACTAAATCAGTTTTCAATATAGTGTCGAGAAAGTAAGTCAATAAATTAGTCTTCTCATTTAAAGCTTCTTCACAAAAATGCACATTTGTTGTTGTTTTTATTAGTAAGATAAATTTTTTATGCCTTTATCTTTCAAAATTTCCTTACTAGCTCCCCAGGCTGAGCAAAAATGAATCAGGAAAAGTTAGTTTACAGTACAACAAGTGAATAGGAAAGTGAATGGAATGTTGGCAACTATTGCAAGAGGAATTGAGTATAAAAGTAGGCAAGTTTTACTGCAGCTGTACAGGACCTTGGTGAGTACTGTTTTGGTCTCCTTATTTGAAAAATGTGGCATTGATCACAAGTCATGGGAGACAGTTGCCAGCGATCACCAGAGCTGGCGGGCAACCATAAAGGCGGGGCTAAAGCGTGGCGAATCGAAGAGACTTAGCAGTTGGCAGGAAAAAATTCAGAAGCGCAAGGAGAGAACCAACTGTGTAACAGCCCCGACAACCAATTTTTTCTGCAGCACCTGTGGAAGAGTCTGTCACTCTAGAATTGGCCTTTATAGCCACTCCAGGCGCTGCTTCACAAACCACTGACCACCTCCAGGCGCTTACCCATTGTCTCTCGAGACAAGGAGGCCAAAGATTTGAAAAAGGACATAATTGTATTAGAAACAGTTCAGAGAAGGTTCACTTGACTAATTCCAGGGATGAAGGGCTTATCTCATGAAGAAAGGTTGAACAAGTTGGGCCTATACCCATTTGAGTTTAGGAGACTGAGAGGTGATCTTACTGAAGCTTAAGATCCTGACCGGACTTGAGAGAGTGGATACCAGGAGGATGTTTCCTCTTGTGGGGGAGACTAGAACTAGGGGACACAGTTTAAAAATAAGAAGTCTCCCTTTGAAGATGAGGAGAAATTCTTTCTCTCAGAAGATCATTAGTCTGTGGGATTCTCTTTCCCAGAAAGCAGTGGAGGCTGAGTTAGGTAGATTTTTGACAGACAAGGGAGTCAAAGGTTATTGGGGGGGGGGGGGGGGTGAGCAGACAGAGAGCTGAAGTTCAGACCGCAACCAGATCAGCCACGATCTTATCGAACGATGGAGCAGGCTCAAATGACCAAATGGCCTACTTCCAAGTCCTAAGTCCCAAGTTCCTATGATTGCAACTCCTCTGATACTGTAGCAGTCAGTGTCCAAATTCAGCAAGACTTGGACAACAGTCAGGTTTTGGGCTGATAAGTGGCAAGTAACATTCGCACCACACAAGTGACAGGCAATGAGCATCTCCAACAAGAGAGAATCTAACCATCTCCCCTTGACATTCAACAGCATTACCATCGCTGAAACCCCCACTATCAACATACTGGGGGTTACTATTGACCAGAAACTGACTGGACCAGCCACAAATACTGTGGTTACAAGAAAAGGTCAGAAGCTGGGAATTTTGTGGCAAGTAACCCACCTCATGACTCCCTAAAGCCTGCCTACCATCAACAAGGCACAAGTCAGGAGTGTGATGGAACATCGTCCACTTTCCTGTTAGTCACATCCAGGACAAAGCAGCCCACTTGATTGGCTCCTCATTCACCACCTTCAACATTCACTCCCTTCACCACCAATGCACAGTGGCAGCAGTGTGTACCATCTACAAGATGCACTGCAGCAACTCACCATGCCTCCTTTGACAGAACCTTGCAAACCTACAACCTCTTCCACCTAGAAGGACAAGGACAGCAGATGCACAGGAACATCACCATCTGCAAGTTCCCCTCCAAGCCACACACCCCCATCCTGTCTTGGAACTATATTGCCATTCCTTCACTGTCACTAGGTCAAAATCCTGGACCCCTTCCTAACAACACTGTGGGTGTACCCACATCAGATGGACTACAGCAGTTCAAGAAGGCAGCTCACCATCACCTTCTCAAGGGCAATTAGGAATGGGCAATAACTGCTGGCCTTGCCAATGCTGCCCACATCCCATGAAATGAATTTAAAAAAATGTTGACTTGAAGTTTCTCATTGGATTCGTATCTGTTCAGATCCAATAAACTTGAACTATTCGTCCATATCGTTATGCAAAATCAATGATGTGTGTTCAAAATGTCAAATTATACAATGATAATTTTGACACATATGAACTGTCACAACACTATAACATCATAATCATTAACATGTTGGTGAAATTACAGCACAATTTGTTCCAACATCCTTCGTCTAAGCTCTAAATGCCTTGCTGCACATGTGCTATGTACATCAACATGCATAGTTTTCAGGTAACAAACCATCTGTCATGCAATCACAACCACTGTTACAATGGCATTGTCCTTTGGAAATTTTGCATCCAATAGCAGTAAAGCATTATTTCATAAGCAAAACTTGATGTGGAATAATAGTGTCTTGCTAATATTCAAATGGAATCTCAGTTCAGTCAAAAATATTTTTACAAGTTTGTGTAATACTTTGGCAAATTGCTGAAGGTGGAAATATTCAACATGACTTATTATGAAACCTGTCTTTATCATAATATAACTGCATCCTCCAGGGTTTTCAAGAGTCATTTAGCTGTAATCAATCGAGATTGAAACTGGCCTGTGGAACGATTTCTATTCATCATTATAACAGACAAATGAATGCATAGTTTGTGTACCGAGATTTTATATGGCCCTTTTCTTTTACATTGCACAATGAGAGCTTTGATTGATATCATGCATGGGGCCACTCAGCAAAATGATACAGAGTAGATCAGAGCATAAAACATAACTCTGGTTAAAATGTACGGAGCTGAGGTAAGTCATGAGTCTTTGTTTCACAGTTTATAGAACACAATTTCATTTAGGCCATAAATCTGTCATTTCAGCATTGTTTATCATGGTGCAATTGATACTGGACACGATCAGAGCCACGTCTCGCAGGAATTCAAGATGAGCAGGGAACCCAGCAGCTGAATTCTTAAGTAAGTTTTGAAGAATAAACTTTGGGAAGAAACTGTTCCAGGGTGATGGGCATATTTGTCCCAAAAATAGTGCTTTTATGCGAGTGGTTGTGACGTCAATTCTGATTCTTCATCACAGGTTGCTGTCGGGCATTAGAGCATTCATCTACTGGAAATTAAAATCAGAGTGACAGTCACTCATTTTCATAAGGATGCCCGTTCGACAACCAACAAAATGGCCAATAAATTATAATCACCTGTTCTGTTTCTTGACTGAAATAATACATTTTTAACAAGAGCACCATACCCTACCAGTGCTCACTTCATTCTGTCAACAGGATTTGATATTTGTTGGGGAGGGTCTAGCATTCTGTTGGTGAGAATGCTTTGTTTTCGCAATCTTTATTATCCCTTTTTGTAAAGCACACATATGTTGCCCATCCGTCTGAAACATATCTGTAATGGGTTTTCTTTAACCAGTGTTAAAGCCCTAATTATGGTTTATAATGCACAATTAAAAGGGTTTTTGTTTAAATAAATTTATATGCCCTCTGTAAGTACAATCAGCTGAACCTGTAACAAATATCAGCCCATCAGTCAAGAGGAACTGTGTTCATATCTCCATAAGGTTAGTGGCAGAAAAAGGTTAAATACTTATTTTTGTCTTTTAAAAATATTAAAATAAAGTAATTTTCTGCATAATTGGGGAAGGTGACCTCATTGGCAGTATAACTGGATATAACTGTGACCTGGATAGTTTAAACCACCAACATAACTGATAGATATGAGATCAAGCTTGAGCTGCAATAGATAGGGGGCAGTAAGTCAGACATTTTCAAGGTTGAGCTAAGGTTGGTCTGCAGCAGGAGTTGAGTTTGAGCTTCACAGCCAAGCCTAACTTAGAGATCAACTGCCCTCTTACATAAATTGAGAACCATGAGGCTTAAGTTCATTACAATGGATTCATTTTCATTGCACGCCCTTTCATTCGCCTAAACATTAGCAGAAAGGTAACTATTTCTTGTTATTGTCTAGATCACAGCAACAATATGCATGTAAATAGAGCATCTTTACCGTAGTAAACCATCCCAAGGCTCTTATACAACGAGGGGCTGAAATTCCAATGGACCAACTGTACCAGTGCAGGTGTGGCAGAGTGGACCACGCAGCCACCCAAATCGATGGCCAGGATTCCATTTCAAATCCCAGGGATGGGATCATTTATACAGTTCCGGCAAGCCACCTGCAACCGGAAGAACTGTTCATTGTGATCTGTCATTGTACAGCAGTGGCCCACAGCTGCCATGTTAGAGATACCCTGGGAATGAAACACTTCAGCTGGCTTGATTATGTTCATGTCCTGACGAAGCATTAAGTGTGGCAGATAAAAGTCATCAATCCCTTCTGGTATTAGATGGCAGAGTTCCTATTGGGGCTTTCCAAAATCTTCAAAAGGAATTCATGCCAGCTTTGAGGTAACGAGGGTCCTGTTGAGGCCTTATAATGCCATAGTCAGCAGACAGCTTAAGGTAGTCCAGGAACCCGCTCCTTAACATGGGGGATTGAATTGGGAGGGGGGGGGAAAGGTAGACACAGGACGCATTTCCCCCCACCTCTGGAATTTAATGAGTAGCTTGAATGGGTGGAATCCCAGTAGAATTGGGTCCCAAATTCAAAGCCATGCAACAGACCCACCGACATCAGTCCAATTAAAATTTCACCCCCTGAATGTGACATCAATGACAATTCCAATTCAGGCAGCAACCTAAAAGAATGCACCGTGCTTGTTTTCTGCCATTTGATAGCTTTGACATAACTTTTAATATGTACAGTGTAATATTTACAAAGCATTCTATTGACATCTCAAGTCATATATTTAGGGTTGATTCTATGATCACAGGAAAAATGGCCCTGGAATTACAGCATGCACAGGAGCATTGTGCATGGGAGGGGAAGTTCAGTTGACTGGATTCAGTGAGGCAGCTTAGTTAAACAATGAGCATGTGTTTCCTGCACTCTGTCCACAAGCACAGGAAATCTAGGAGAATCAGGAGAATGGCAGCTCTTAAAAGGATTACTGCTTATTTGAAGGCCTTCAAAAATGAAATCTTGCCACTGGCTGGGGAATTTCTTCCTTACAAGGGTCGAGTATAGAGGATAATTTTTTTTTTAACTTGATCATGGGATGTGGGGTGCACTGGCTAGGCCAGCATTTATTGCCCATCCCTAATTGCCCTTGAGAAGGTGATGGTGAGCTGCCTTCTTGAACCGCTGTAGTCCATGTGAGGTCGGTACACCAACTGTGCTGTTAGGGAGTTCCAGGATTTTGACCCAGCAACAGTGAAGGAGCAGCGATATAGTTCCAAGTCAGAATGGTGTGTGGCTTGGAGGGAAACTTGCAGGTGGTGGTGTTCCCACGCATCTGCTGCCCTTGCCATTCTAGCTGGTAGAGGTTGCGGGTTTGGAAGGTGCTGTCTAAGAAGCCTTGGTGCATTGCTGCAGTGCATCTTGTAGACGGTACACACTGCTGCCACTGTGCGTCGGTGGTGGAGGGAGTGAATGTTTGTAGATAGGGTGCCAATCAAGTGGGCTGCTTTGTCCTGGATGGTGTTGAGCTTCTTGAGTGTTATCGGAGCTGCACCCATCCAGGCAAGTGGAAATTATTCCCTCACACTCCTGACTTGTGCTTCGCAGATGGTGTACAAGCTTTGGGGAGTCAGGAGGTGAGTTACTCACCACAGGATTTCGAGCCTCTGACCTGCTCTTGCAGCCACGGTATTTATATGGCTACTCCAGTTCAGTTTCTGGTCAATGATAACCCCCAGGATGTTGATAGTGGCGGATTCAGCGATGGTAATGTCGATGAATGTCAAAGGGAGATGGTTAGATTCTCTCTTGTTGGAGATGGTCATTGCCTGGCATTCGTGTGGCACGAATGTTATTTGCCACTTGTCAGCCCAAGCCTGGATATTGTCCAGGTCTTGCTGCATTTCTACACGGACTGCTTCAGTATCTGAGGAGTTGTGAATGGTGCTGAACATTGTGCAATCATCAGCAAACATCCCCACTTCTGACCTTACGATTGAAGGAAGGTCATTGATGAAGAAGTTGAAGATGGTTGGGCCTTGGACACGACCCTGAAGAACTCTGCAGTGTTGTCCTGCAGCTGAGATGATAGACCTCCAACAACAACAACCATTTTCCTTTGTGCTAGGTATGACTCCAGTGAAGAGTTTACCCCCTGATTCCCATTGACTTCAGTTTTGCTTGGGCTTCTTGATGCCATACTCGGTCAAATGCTGCCTTGATGTCAAGGACAGTCATTCTCACCTCACCTCTTGAGTTTAGCTCTTTTGCCCATGTTTGAACCAAGGCTGTAATGAGGTAAGGAGCTGAGTGGCCCTGGCGGAACCCAAACTGAGCGTCACTGAGCAGGTTATTGCTCAGCAAGTACCACTTGATAGCAGTGTTGATGACACCTTCCATCACTTTACTGATGATTGAGAATAGACTGATGGGGCGGTAATTGGCCGGGTTGGATTTGTCCTGCTTTTTGTGTAGACGACATGCCGGAGTAATTTTCCACATTGCCAAGTAGATGCCAGTGTTGTAGCTGTATTGGAACAGCTTGGCTAGGGGTGTGACAAGTTCTGGAGCACAGGTCTTCAGTCCTATTGCCGGAATGTTCTCAGGGCCCATAGCTTTTGCAGTATCCAGTGCCTTCAGTCATTTCTTGATATCACGAGGAGTGAATCAAATTGGCTGAAGACTTGCATCTGTGATGCTGTGGTCTTCAGGAGGAGACCGAGATGGATCATCAACTCGGCACCTTTTGCTGATAATTTATTAATGAGCTAAAGAATTCCATGCAGCCTTCTGAAAATGCTCACAACTCCCTGCATGGCACATCGGAGATTTTGCTCCAACATCTATGCAGTCATGCCAGATGAACTGGAGAAATTACGGAACCATTGGCATCCGTGCAAGTGACTTCTGCAAACATTTTCTGCCACAGAATTGATACCGAGTGAATCAGGCATGCAGCCGTGTACACCAAATGCAGCTGGTATGGGTGAAAAATGCATTCGTGATTTTCTCTGAGCGCGTCATAGGGAGCTCACCTCCATTGCTTCATCTCTGGTTCTCTCTTCGGCCTCTTCTGCATCCTCGATTTTCTTCTCCCCTGAAGGATTAGCAGCAGAATAGTTAGCTCATTTACAAATCTGAAAGGCTATGGAATCTCATGGAGAAAAGTCAACAGGAAAGATTGAACAATGGCATTGGCAGGGAGAGACTGGTTTGTTCCAGAAAGGCAGAGATTGGCTTGTTGTTGGCAGAATTATCAGACCCCTAGTCGTCTTTCAACTTAAATAATTTCGAGGCATTGAAGGCCAGACCAAACAATGCTGCTTGGAGCCGATTCCAATTACAAAGAAATCAACCTGATCAGAGTCAGCTTGCAAGGTCTTGATGAATAGGCCTCACTGAGAAACATTGGGCTAGATTTTACCAGCCCGATGGAAATGGGCTGCAAGGTGGGTGGCCTGTAAAACAGCAAGGGAAGGTGGGAGTGGAGTGCCATGCCATTTGCCAGCAGTAGGAAAGATGGAGGACAGCCCTCCTGCCCAGAACCCAATTGAGCCAATTAAGTGGCCAACGAAGGGCCTGTTCCCCATCATTGACATTTTACCAGCAGCATGTGGGCCCGCAGCCATGTGGGGAGACCACCAGGTGAACCCTGGCCACCTCCCTGCGGGCTCAGGAGGGGGAGGGGTCCCTCCTGCGCTGGCACTCTTTCGGCCCATGGAAGGGCTCCACCGCAGCAATGGCCACCCCTGCAGCAACCACCTGCTGCCATCACCAAACCACCCCACCACTTCCCCCACCAACCTCGCTGGGGCTGCCTGACTCACCCCAGTGCCTCCAGACCCCACTTACCTGGTTTGGAGGGCGGTGTGCTTTCATGGCGTCCTCTCTAAGCACAGTCCCAGCACTGGCCACTGGTCCTGGTGGCGCTGCTGAGTTGCCAGCCATCTAATTGGCCGGCAGTTGCTGGGGGCGGCCATCTATTAAAGGGACAGCAGCCCAGATGGCAACTAATTAGTTGCCTGACCCCCATAAAATGCAGCCGGGTGTCCCATAAACAGCCGATGTGAGGTCTTCCCCGGCTATCTGGCCCGTTATCGGGACACCCCCCCCCCCCCCCCCACGACCACCGGTATGGGTGCAAAATGCAGCCCATTAGGTTTGTTCAAATGAGTTTGGTGAAGAACAATCCTATATTCCAATATAAATAGGTTAACAAATGGCACTGAACAGCCCAGAACTGTAAAACTGGCAACTGGAAGTTTCTAGAGAACAAGATATATTACAGATAAGCTACTTGAACTGCTGTTTCTCCAATTTTTGTTAAAACTTTTAAAAAAGAGTTATAATTGATTACCTCAATAAATGTAAGAGCAGACAAACTAAAAGTATTTGTGATTAAACGAATCTCATGAGAAAAGGCTGAAGTTCATAAAATCAGCATTTGGAAAATCAGATTACTTCTCTCTGGCCACTGTACATTATGAGACTGTAAAGAAGAATTGTGCCAGTGGTCATATCACAATTGTGTCTATTTCTAAGCAGATATAGAAATATCATATTGAACTATAAATCATATCGGTGAGGTTTATTTAAAACAATCTGAATTGCTTTATATCAGATCCACATTCCCAAGAGCACTAAGAGAAAGCTTTATTTCTGTCAGTTGTGACTTAAAATAATCCCAAATTATTCTTTCACACTAAACCCTGTCACCAGGTTTCTTGGAGGCACCCAAGATCACGTCGTTGGCACCAGCTGGACCTCATCGTCACAAGGCGAGCCTCTTTAAACAGCGTTCAAATCACACGCAGCTTCCACAGTGCGGACTGCGACACTGACCACTCCCTGGTGTGCAGCAAGGTTAGCCTCAAACCAAAGAAGCTGCATCACTCCAAGCAGAAGGGCCGCCTGCACATCAACACTAGCAGAATTTCTCATCCACAGCTGTTACGTAAGTTTCTAAATTCACTTGAAAAAGCCCTTCAAAACACTCCCACAGGGGATGCAGAGACCAAGTGGGGCCACATCAGAGAAGTCATCTATGACTCAGCAATGACCACCGATGGCAAACGTGTGAAGCGGAATGCAGACTGGTTTCAATCTCACATTGAAGAGCTGGAACCTGTCATAGCCGCTAAGCGCTTTGCACTGCTGAACTACAAGAAAGCCCCCAGTGAGTTAACATCCGTAGCACTTAAAACAGCCAGAAGCGCTGCACAAAGAATAGCCAGGCGCTGCGCAAATGACTACTGGCAACACCTATGCAGTCGTATTCAGCTGGCCTCCGACACCAGAAACATCAGAGGAATGTATGATGGCATTAAGAGAGCTTTTGGGCCAACCATCAAGAAGATCGCCCCCCTCAAATCTAAATCAGGGGACACAATCACTGACCAACGCAAGCAAATGGACTGCTGGGTGGAACACTACCTAGGACTGTCAGGGAAAATGTTGTCACTGAGACCGCCCTCAATGCAGCCCAGTCTCTGCCAGTCATGGATGAGCTGGACATACAGCCAACAAAATCGGAACTCAGTGATGCCATTGATTCTCTAGCCAGCGGAAAAGCCCCTGGGAAGGACGGCATTACCCCTGAAATCATCAACAGTGCCAAGCCTGCCATACTCTCAGCACTGTACGAACTGCTTTGCCTGTGCTGGGATGAAGGAGCAGTCCCACAGGACATGCGCGATGCCAATATCATCACCCTCTATAAGAACAAGGGTGACCGCGGTGACTGCAACAACTACCGTGGAATCTCCCCGCTCAGCATAGTGGGGAAAGTCTTCGCTCGAGTCGCTTTAAACAGGCTCCTGAAGCTGGCTGAGATTGTCTACCCTGAGGCACAGTGTGGCTTTCGAGCAGAGAGATCCACCATTGACATGCTGTTCTCCCTTCGCCAGCTACAGGAGAAATGCCGTGAACAACAGATGCCTCTCTACGTTGCTTTCATTGATCTCACCAAAGCCTTTGACCTCGTCAGCAGACGTGGTCTCTTCAGACTACTAGAAAAGATTGGATGCCCACCAAAGCTACTAAGTATCATCACCTCATTCCATGACAATATGAAAGGCACAATTCAGCATAGCGGCGCCTCATCAGACTCCTTTCCCATCCTGAGTGGTGTGAAACAGGTCTGTGTTCTCGCACCTACACTGTTTGGGATCTTCTTCTCACTGCTGCTCTCACATGCGTTCAAGTCTTCAGAAGAAAGAATTTTCCTCCACACAAGATCAGGTGGCAGGTTGTTCAACCTTGCCCGTCTAAGAGCGAAGACCAAAGTACGGAAAGTCCTCACCAGGGAACTCCTCTTTGCTGACGATGCTGCATTAACATCTCACAAGAGTGTCTGCAGAGTCTCATCGACAGGATTGCGGCTGCCTGCAATGAATTTGGCCTAACCGTCAGCCTCAAGAAAACGAACATCATGGGACAGGACATCAGAAATGCCCCATCCATAAATATCGGCGAACACACTCTGGAAGTGGTTCAAGAGTTCACCTGCCTAGGCTCAACTATCACCAGTAACCTGTCTCTCGATGCAGAATTCAACAAGCGCATGGGAAAGGCTTCCTCTGCTATGTCCAGACAGGCCAAGAGAGTGTGGGAAAATGGCGCACTGACACGGAACACAAAAGTCCAAGTGTATCAAGCCTGTGTCTTCAGTACCTTGCTCTATGACAGCGAGGCCTGGACAACGTATGTCAGCCAAGAGCGACGTCTCAATTCATTCCATCTTCGCTGCCTCCAGAGAATCCTTGGCATCAGGTGGCAGGACCGTATCTCCAACACAGAAGTCCTCGAGGCGGCCAACATCCCCAGCATATACACCCTACAAAGCCAGCGGCGCCTGAGATGGCTTGGCCATGTGAGCCGCATGGAAGATGGCAGGATCCCCAAGGACACATTGTACAGCGAGCACGTCACCGGTATCAGACCCACCGGCCGTCCTTCTCTCCGCTTTAAAGGTGTCTGTAAACACGACATGAAGTCCTGTGACATTGATCACAAGTCGTGGGAGTCAGTTGCCAGCGATCGCCAGAGCTGGCGGGCAGCCATAAAGGCGGGGCTAAAGTGTGGCGAGTCGAAGAGACTTAGCAGTTGGTAGGAAAAAAGACAGAAGCGCAAGGAGAGAGCCAACTGTGTAACAGCCCCGACAACCAATTTTATCTGCAGCGCCTGTGGAAGGGCCTGTCACTCTAGAATTGGCCTTTATAACCACTCCAGGCGCTGCTTCACAAACCACTGACCACCTCCAGGTGCTTACCCATTGTCTCTCGAGACAAGGAGGCCAAAGAAGAAGAAGAATGCTGAAGTGTGTTAAATTACTCTACAAACATGCACAACAATGCCATGTGCCCTCCATTAAATTCCCTGTTGAAAATATATACCACTGCTATATCAATATGAAAACCAATGCAAATTTTTTGTAATAATTTTTATAGCTTGACAATTGCTTGTTAAATGTTGGGATGTTTTCCTGTTTCCATTTATAATCGATTGATCTGTAATGACTGGCGTTCTGAATATCATATTAAAATAAATCTGTACATATAACATTGTTACAAAATAACAGCATCCCTCATTGTACCATTTGCAATTTCCTTCCACATGATTCTTATAGAAGCTTTTAACTAACATTAATATAAGGAGTAAAATATCTCCCCAAAATCTCCATTTAATTGGCAGACTTCCTTGAATAATTGAATTTACATCGACATCTGCATTGAGCTTAAACAGTAACGTCTACTTTTCATTCACTCTCAGAATATGACAGTTACCCTTCAACAATTCAGTGGCATAATTCAAACAAGCAGACTGTGTTAGGAAGCATTTATTATTCATTGTCTTCTCATTAATATTTCATGACAGAAGTGATCGTTTTGAAAAGGTTACTGTCTAAAAAGAAAGGAACCTCTTTGTCATTACAGGAAGGTCAGTGTATAAGGCTAGGAGAAAAGGCAGCTAGTCATTCATGTGTTCTGTTGAAAAATGACAGAGACAAAGAGAGGCCATCACTTAGACTTGGGTTGAATTATTCAGCAGAGTTTTACCTTATTGTAGAAACAGCTGGTAATTGGAGTAATTTAAGTTGTTTTGAAGCTTATGCTGATAAGACTATGAAACATACTAATGTTCTGACCCTATCAAAAGGGTGGTATCAAAACTTTGAGCAACTCATTCCACATCAATAGAAGCTACTTAGACAATAACCGAAGACTATTTCATTCCATTGGTATGTCTGGTAATTTCAATATCCATATTATTTCACAACAGTAAAAGAGAGATTGATCTTTCTTCGAGCAGTGCATCCTCCCTGCACACACCAGAGTGAGACAGCACGGGGTCATACTGCTGGGGAGAAAATACATAAGGGACCATCTTCCCTTTAAAAATCCCATTGTGCAACCATGGCATTGTGACCTCCTCTCGCACTCATACCTCAGATAAGGCAAGCCTCAGCCAATGCTTTTGGCTCGCTGTTTGACGAATGGGGAGAAGTAAAACAGAATACTCTGCCAGGACTGAGAGGAGGGAGTGCCATGTGCGAAGGATGTTTTCGAAGAAGTAAAGGGTCCACATAAGTACACTTTGCACTGCTGTTTGGGAATCTACTCCTGTAACTGTTTGGCCGCATATGCAACCATGGCACCGTAGCACCTCTGTTTGACATCTCCCCAATCCTGAAATTGTACTGAAGAGAAATACTATGTTCCAAACAACTCTACTTCTCTGCTTTCTAAATTACTATAAGTTGTGCCATTTAACTATAAAAATATTAATCAAACTATTATATAAAATACCTGTGAGCTGTGGCTCAGTTGGAAGCACTCTTGCCTCTGAGGCAGGAGGTTACGAGTTTAAGCCCCACTCCAGGACTTGAACACAAACGTCTAGGCTAACGCTCCAGTGTAGCACTGAGGGAGTGCTGACCTATCAGAGGTGCCGTCTTTCAGATTAGACATTAAACCGAGGTCCCATCTGTCCTCTCAGGTGAACGTAAAAGATCCCTTGGCATTATTTTGAAGAAGAGTAGGGAAGTTATCTCAGTTCTGATGAAGGGTCACTCACCTGAAACTTTAACTCTGCTTCTCTCTCCACAGATGCTGCCACACCTGCTGAGTATTTCCAGCAGTTTTTGTTTTTATTTCAGATTTCCAGGATCCGCAGTATTTTGCTTTTAAGTTATCCCTGGTGTCTTGGCCAATATTTATATCTCAATCAGCATCACTAAAACAGATTATCTGGTCAATATCACATTGTTGTTTGCGGGAACTTGCCAGTGACTACATTTCAAAAGTACTTCGTTGGCTGTAAAACACTTCGGAACATCTTGTGGTCATTATATAAATGCAAGTTTTCTTTAAAAGAAGGACACCGTGTATGAGTTTAAAAGGGGGACTGAATTATGTCATCACACACTGGACCAATTCTCCCTGACTCTCTAACTGCTTCACTGCAACACTGCACCTCCTGTTTACTGCCCATGTGCATGCCGCAGGAGGTCTGGAAGTTAAAGGCTTCCATTGACATTTTTTTTTAAAATAATTTGTGTGGCAAAGTTGCTGTGATGAGGAAAGTATTCTTGTTTGGGACTATACCATCAAACTGTTAAAGGGTCCAGTGTGTTACACCTGAACACACCTGCATTTTTATCTGAAAGTAAATAAGGAGATGCAGCAACCCAAATGAAAACATAGGTCTCAAAAGCTCAGAAGGAAATCTGGTGAGTAATTCAGGGTAAATAGGATGAGAAGGAAGGCTTTGTTAGATGGGAGCATGGTTATATCAGCCTATCGCAGACAAGTCAACTCTCACGAATTGATTACTAGAAACACGATTTCTCAGTCAGCCTCATTCATGATCTCATGAGACGCCTCTGACAACTCAGGATTTTTAAAGTGTTTTTTGTGCATGTGTACCCAGTTTGGAGCTGCATATGCGTACCCAATCAGTCACACCCACACATGAACTCAAGATTCTGGAGATCCGACTGCAGAGGAAACTGGAAGTGGGGCCTGCTGAATCACTCTGCCTAGCTGTGCCTCGAGTCACAAGCTGCTTGCTGCTGCCTTTGATATTAGGTGAGGAGGGATCGCAAGGCTCCCTTCTTGCCCTCCCTCTTGTTTGACCACAACAGGTTTTATTCCTTTTTTAAACAGTGGTTGTGCTTACCTCCTCAGTGAGAGTGTTTTACCTTTTACCTTTGTTGTGATCACAAAGAACCAGACAGGTTTTCTTCAGCATCATCAAGAAAGAGGCGAGTTTATTTTACCTGATAAAAAATAAACCCGATCTAGATAAATAATAAAATTACACTACACTTTCACTCACATACAGACATGAGAAACATACACACAAATAGAAATAGTTTGGTTTGGATTAGAGTCCAGGACAAGTAAAAATTAATACACAGTCTGTGGGGTTGGACGATTCCGTTGTCTTCCAGCTGACATTCTGATCTTGAAGTCTTTGGCTGGAATTTTGCCACAGTCGGCAGCACCAGGGAGGATGAGGCGGAAGCGGATGAGCATTCCAATCCCGCTCAGTGCCTCCCACCCACCGGCACCACGTGAGGGACAACTAATTAGTGGCCCCATGGCATATTTGTGACTGGAAAAGGCACGCGCAGGCAGATTGCTGAGCAGCTTTGAGGACGGAGCCACATCTGGAAAAGGCTGCTGGAGGCCCTTTAAAAAGGCTTACAGCAATGAAATTGACCAGTTGCTTATGACCTTACATGAGATGGAGACCTTTGCTTGATACTGTGGGGTTTAGAGGAGGATAGAAGGCTCTGGGCATGCAAGGATTGAAAGAGGACTGGCAGTGCCCAGGAGCAGGGCAAGGCAGAAAGATATAAAAAACTGCAGAACCAATCAACAGTGAAGGAGGGGAGAAGGTTCTGCACGGCCCCCAGATTCTCGGAGGAATCACTGTAGATCCTCCTCCAGGCAGTAGAGGCGAGGCGGGAGGTCCTCTTCAATGCAGATGGCAGAAGAAGGCCCTCCCAAGTGACCAAGAGGGCCTGGCTGGAGGTCGCGGTGGACGTCAGCAGCCGCGGCGTTGTAAGAAGGACATGGCTCCAGTGCCGCAAGCGGGTCAATTACCTTCTTCGCTCTGCCCAGTTAAGGGGTATTTCTCATTAATCTCATCGTTATTGTGCCAGGCGAGGGTCTACGTGTCCTCACGCTGCAAGGTGGAAGCCATCAATGATCAGTCCTTGGCTGTTGCCTTGCATTGGGACGCAAGATGGGCAAGTCTGAGATGCATGGTGATCCACAGGTGTTCAAATTGGGCACTGCATCAGCAGTGAAATCCAACAACAAACCCGTTGGGTGAGTGTGTGAGATACCAACCAACATGTCTAAACCAAGTGTTTTTGTTTAAATAGGAAAAGAGGGCACATAATGCCTGAGAGAGTTCCCGGGCAGGTGGTGGCATAGCCAATCAAGCGTACCTTGGCAGAATGGAGGAGGATGCTTTGATGCTAGCAGGGAGGACAAAGGACACACCATAGCGGATGGACCTGGCCAGGAGAGTGAGTGACCCATTATGTGGTGTAATGGTTTATGTGGGGAGGCAGGGGTGTGGTGATTGTCTCATGCACTGAAGTGTGCTCTTAAAAGTGGAATCATTCAAATGTGACCAAAATGCAGTAAAGAACATGTACTTAAGTCTGGACTGCTGATCAAACTGATCAATATGATTTTTCCTGCAGGTGAAACACAGCAGCGGCCAGGAAACGTCTCAGTGGCTCATCCGTCCACCTCTGAGGATGAGGAGGATGCCTTAGAAGATCCGCCGTCACATCCTCGCACCTCACCAAGCACAGATATTTCAAAACGGTTGGGATTATTGTATCCACGGCGATGTGTTCACATATAGGTTTAAGCACAATACAGTTGCTGGGCCAGCCACCAGAGGCAGAACCAGCTGATGCCTCTGACAATTGGAGGATTGTGGGAGGTCAGGCCAGTGCAGAGCCGCAAGCTGATGACGAGCCTCTGAGAACATCCATTCAGCGGGAGATGTTGCAGGTGCAGCATGCGGTACGTGGAGATCTGGTGGAGTTGCCAGAGACACTGCGAGCTATGACTCATACTCTGGAAACATCCATCCAGGGCATGAGTGCTGCAAACTCTCAGACATTTGTGCATCAGGCCAACCTCCATTGAAAGATTGGTGGCTGCAGTGGAGGGGCCAGTACTGGATGCAAATCGCGACATCAGAGCAAGTGTGGCCTCCCTGGACCGGAGCATCAGAGAGCAGACTCAGATACACAGGTGACAGGTCGAGGCTACTCATCCCTCTGAGGTCACCATCGAGGACCAGCCAAGCATCAGGAGGGCACAGGGGCAGCAGATCGCAAATGGGAGCTCCTCTCAGGGCGCCCCTGATGCATCCTGCAGCTCCTTGCTCCCTCTGCCAATGACATGTGAACCGCAAACTCCCAGGGTGTTAGAGGGTGCTGCTGATATTTCTCATGAGCACCCAGATATGCTGCGGTCTCCACGGCCACGAGCAGGCAGAGAACATCCACCAAAGTCATCAAGAGCAGGTGGCTGATCGGGCTGCCACCTGCCTCTGGTGAGTCTGGCGGCGAAGGATTGTCCACAGGCAGGAGCACTCGCAAACGTATAAAGAAATCACTGTAACAGCACATCTGGTTCACTGGGTTACTTTCCTATTTATCTGATTTGTTATTGAGAAAGTTGGAATAAAATGTGATATAAAAATTTAACATTTTGTTTGTCATCCAAGAAGTTGCATCAGACATCGTAGCGTGACACGAGAGGTTTTATATGCGAGGTCACACTTGGGTTGCGTCCATCGTGATGCGAGGGTGTGCATCTTCAGATCATCTCTCCCCTTAAGGGGAGTGTTTTTGCCCTCTCAGAACCTCATAATGACTCCTCTCATACCGCAATGTCAATTATTTGTATCTTAAGATCCTCTCAAGAGAAATGCCTGCCTATTAGATCCTCCTGGGTCTCTCTCGCACTTAACTCCAGATGACATTCAGCTTCCTCTCCCCTACCATCATGTGAGTACTGCCCATCTTCTTCATCTGAAACTCCATTGTCGTCTGATGATGCCTCGCGATGACCTTGATCATCCTCCATGGCGTCTCCCCTTTCCATCACCAGGGTATGCAAGGCACAGCAGACAATAATAATCCTGGAAAACCTTGATGGCACGTACTGCAGGATCCACCTGAGTGGTCACGATACCTAAATCTCATCTTTAGTAGGCCAATTGTTTGTTCGATTGTCACTCTGGTGGCCGCATGGCTCTCATTGAAGCATTCCTCAACATCCCTTGGGATTCTCACCGGTGTCATTAGCCATGTCTTGAGGATAATCCCTGTCACCAAGTATCCAACCCTCCAGGCTGCCCAGAGGACTGAAAAATGCAGGCACCTGGGAGTTTTGGAGAATTACTGCATCGTGGCAACTCCCTGGGTAACGTGCACACACCTGCATGATTCTCTTACAATGATCGCAGACGAGCTGAAGCTACAGTGAATGGAAGCCCTTGCGGTTAGTGAATGCCCCTGACTGACCTGTTGGTGCTCTAATGGCCACATGGGTACAGTCTATAATGCCCTGTACCATTGGGAACCCAGCTATTGTGCTGAAGCCTATTGCTCTTTCAGCCTGGCTGGTGTTGTCCATCTTGAAAATTATGAAAATGCTTGCATGTCGGAACAATGCATAGGTCACAACCTTTATGCAGCGATGCGCTGCTGATTGGGAGACTCCACACAAGTCTGCCGTTGAAGCCTGGAAAGAGCCACACGCAAAGATGTTAAGAGCTATGGTAACCTTTAGAGTGACCGTCATTGGACGGCCACTGAGGCAGTTTGAGGCTACATCCACTGCCAGCATCTCACAAAGAGATGCACTGGTGTTTTGACAACTGCAGGTAGCTCAGACGCAGGCGGTAGACCCTGCCTGTTGGGTAGGCTCGTCACCTGACATGTGTGCGCACCCGGCCCACTCTGCCACCTGCTCGCCCTTCCACATAACAAGGATGCATTGGGCCAGCTGGTTGCGCGTTCCCCTGCCCAGTTGTTCGTCTGTCCATCCTTGGGCATAGTCCTTCTCATCTGATGACCTGCCTCCAGAGGGTACACTTCCCATTATCCTACTGATGGCCTGATGGAAGGACAACAGGTATTACCTTCCAGCTGTCAGGACAAGCACACACAATCCCCTTCCTTTCACCCAATTACTCAGAGCAAATGGGGCCCAAGCAGCAGTGAGTCAGACTCAGTTGAATCCTTGTGCACAAGCTGCAAATAACACCAATTGT
Source organism: Heterodontus francisci (assembly GCF_036365525.1). Taxonomy (NCBI): domain Eukaryota; kingdom Metazoa; phylum Chordata; class Chondrichthyes; order Heterodontiformes; family Heterodontidae; genus Heterodontus; species Heterodontus francisci. The sequence goes on from NC_090394.1 coordinate 54,794,907, forward strand.
TAGTGGATTAATGTAGGATTAGTATAAATGGGTGGTTGATGGTCGGCACAGACTCGGGCCGAAGGGCCTGTTTCAGTGCTGTATCTCTCTATTACTCTATGGTTCTGACACACAAATACTCTCAGACTTAATAAACACCAAAACCAGTACCTCCAACTCCCTCACCGATTCATTGCCTGCCGCCCTTTTAAACTTGCTGGGTTCCCGACATGCTCCACAACCCGATTTGTGCATGGAAACCCGACGGCCCACATAAAATTGCTGGCAATTCGTTTTGCAACTACCTTAATGAGCTCTTAATTACCTTTAGTCGGGCGTCGAGCGGTGACTCGATCGCGCCCGACTTCCTGGGTTCGTGAAACGGCATCTGTGCATCATGACGTCACAGACCCGACCCGACGTCATCGCATGCTATTTCACCTCCCAGACGCCTCCGACGGGACCCGATTCCCGAAGGTAAAATTCCGGCCTTTGGCCAGTAGCAGTGCATTTTGTGGCTTGCTACCTGGCTCCAGATTTTCTTGGAGTCAGAATTGTAGGTGGCTTTCTTCCCCTGGGGTCTCTGTCTGTAATAATCTGCAGGCTTGGATGATCCACGCTCGCAGGCAGTTTTTAAACTTGTGATGTTATCTGGAGAGAGAGAGACAAACACACATCCACACTATGGTTCTGCCTGGTTAGCACATGAAGCTTTCAGGTGTTTTTTTCAGGTTGTTTTTCTTCAGGTTTGCACTTGCTGATGTTCAATATTCAGTATATTCACACCTAATCTGTACTAATGCTTTGTCTTTCAACACACCATTAACATATTGTTTGCCTTTGCTCCGTGACCTTTTGGTCAGCTATGTGGCCTGGTCCAATCTGCACCTTCTCCTTTGTTATCTCTTGCCCAACCCCCACCTCACTTGTTTATAATCTGTGACTTTTCTAATATTTGTCAGTTCCGAAGAAGGGTCACTGACCCGAAACGTTAACTCTGCTTCTCTTTCCACAGATGCTGCCAGACCTGCTGAGTGAATCCAGCATTTCTTGTTTTTGTAGCACATGAAGCTTGTCTGCTTCAAGGTCTCAGTAGCTTGTCTGCTGTGTGTACTAAAGCTCCCAGCTTTACACAGCCTGGGGAGACAGTCACATGGTTCCCTCAATTCCCCTTTGTTTTTAATGAGGTCCAAAGTCTAAAACCCAAAACCTCTCTCACTTGGTATTGTCAGTGTTCACCCCCTGGAGGGACATCGCCATTCATGAATGCCTCAAGATGGCTTTGAATGTCCCGATAAGGAGGGTGATACGGATAATCTACTCAGTTAGCCAAAGCGTTGTTCTGGATGGGCTTCTTGTTAAACATGTATCTCCAATTCAATGTTCTGGATTGTGAGGAATTTCAGATACAAATTGTGGTGACTATCTTGGCTGCCAGTTTCATTAAAAAGGTAACTTAGGATCCCAGCTCTTTTTTTTTTAAATTAAAAGTTTAATGTAGGTTTCCAACCAATGAATTAAAAAATCTTCATTTGGCATAGCAGGTTTTCTTGACACCTTGCTCGGAACCTGACGCTGTTTGCTGCTGCCTTGCCTGGAGTCTGCTGCTGTTTGCTGCCCGAAGCATGTGGAGCCTGAAGCCTGAAGTTGCTTGCTGCTTGGATTTTGGTACTATTGGCGGTGCTTTGCTTAGTCGTTTGAGCAATAGCAACTCAGAATGTTGTAGATTTCTGTTCTAAACGTTAACCTCTGTTCATAGTAGTGTTGCTAGAAATCAATCTTTATGATTAAGTTGTGGATTGATTGCTGCTTTAATCACAGCAGTATTTTGTGAGTGCACAGTTGTTGCAAACTAACCTCAGTAGTAATCTGTGTGAGCTACTCGTACAGTAGGCGAGTTGTTTGCTTGCAATTTGTAGTGCTACACGAGTCGATTGCGGATAGATTGCTGCTTCAATCACTGTAGTGATTTGTGGCTTCCTAACAGTTGCACTACGGTGAATCAGGCTCCAGGTGCGGCAGGCAACAAACAGCTTTAAACCCCATAGGCTTCAGATTCCAGGCAAGACACAGGCGAGGCAGCAGCTTCAGAATCAAGGCTCAGTAAAGCAACATGCTTTGGCAGGCCCCACTTCCAGTTTTCTCTGCAGCTGGATCTCCCGACTCCAAGCACAAATGCAGGTAGAACCGATCGAGTGTGCGAGCATAGTCCCAAAACAGGTACACATGTGCAGAAAGACTGATGCACCTTGCAAGTAATCACTCAGCCCAGTTTTCGGATGTTTTTAGCTAAAGAACTGTCGATCAAAATAGAATAAACCCCAGAACCTGCCTAATTCACCAGATCCACAAACCAGAGATACTAAAATAAAAGCAAATTACTGCAGATGCTGGAAATCTGAAATAAAAACAGAAAGGGCTGGAAATACTCAGCAAGTCCGGTAGCATCTGTGGAGAGAGAAACAGAGTTAACATTTCAGGTCTGTGACCTTTCATCAGAATCTCTTGATTTATGAGCGGTGGTTGGCATGTCTGCTATAACATTATAAATCTATCCAGTGTTCTTATCCCACAAGACCTCACATTGAGAATGCAGCCTCACAAAATGACTCCTATCAAATTGTATGCAAGATAATATATTATTGTTTTTGCATTTAATAACTTATCAGTACTGAGGATTGGAACAATTTATATTTCAGGCACACAGTGTCAGCATTAAGCACTCAAAATTGCTTAACATTTCTTTAAAAGAGCGTGTGACATGGCATATCTTGAAAAGAAGTGGTTATTTGAAACATCTTAGAAAGACTGGTGTGAGTCAGCAGAACTACATGAAGTACTCTGGACTTGTTTACAAACTATATAGGGCTTTGTTAAGACCATACCTGGAGTAGTGTGTACAATTTTGGTCTCTTGACCCAAGGAAGGATATACTTGCCGTAGAGGGAGTGCAATGAAGGTTCACTAGATTGATTCTTGGTATGACAGCATTGTCCTCTGAGTGGAGATTGAGCCGAATGGGTTTATGTGCACTGGAATTTAGAAGAATGAGAGTTGATCTCATTGAAAGTATAAAATTCTTAGAGGGCTTTGACAAAGTAGGTGCTGAGAGGCCATTTCCCCTGGCTGGAGTGTCTAGAACTAGGGGTCATAGTCTCAGGATAAGGGGGCAGCCATTTAGGACTGAGATGAGAAGAAATTTCTTCACTCAGATGATTATGAATTTTTGAAATTCTTTTTACCCCAGGGGGCTGTGGATGCTCAATCGTTGAGTATATTCAAGCCTGAGTTTGATAGATTCTTGGGCACCAAGGAAATCAAGAACATGGAGAAAGGGTGAGAAAGTGGACCAGATGTAGAAGTTCAGTTATGATCTTATTAAATGGCAGAGCAGGCTTGAGGGACCAAATGGCCTATTTCTGCTTCTAATTCTTATGTTCTGACACCTTATCATCCCGAGTGCAGTGCAAAAGTTGTATGTATCTAATATGTTAAGGTCAAGAGAACTGTATTGTAATGTTACTGACAATTGTATTAAGAATTGCATGACTTAAAAGTAAAGAGTGTACGAGAACAATTACATTTGTTTGAAACTCATTACCCCACTCAGTATATTAAAGTCGAGAGATAGGGAAGTGGATAAACTTACATTCCAGCACAGCCAAACGCAAAGTACAACTTCCTCTGACTCTCCCTTAATGATATGCTTTGACCCCAATGTCAGAACAGCACTCCTTACTGCATCAATGCAGCATGTTTTCCATTTCATCCTTAGGACTCCGAGTGACCCTAACAATAAATGCCAAATTAAGGGCTGTTTTGTGCTTGAGGTCAATACCCACCAGAAACTGGACTGAGACTGCTCAATCTCATTTTACATGGGCTTCTTACAGCCAGCAATCAGAGGGCACCTCCATCCAACTAGGTTGGATTTAAACCCAAGTTTCAAAGGTGAAAGGTCAGTGGCTATTCCACTGCACCACCCAATTCCCAGAAACACCAGTGTCTAACTCAATGAACCACTAAAATCATAAGAATTTTAATTTACACTTAGAATGATAGAACAATTTACATTCACATCATACAACCACTTCACCTGCCACACAAAATATTTACTCTGCATATATGCAGGGATGGCATCAGCTGATACTATTCTGCAGCAACGTGTGCATTGGGAGGGACCACAAATCACATCCTTCGTGATGACTGATTGACGATACTTACACTGTCTAGACTCTAATGATGAAAAATGAGGTGTTAAACTGACCTGTTTAGAAGAACAATTCACAAATTAGTATTTGCAAAGGTGGAACTGGTATACAATTAAACCTCTGCTTAAACCTGCAGTATGTGCAGACAAAAAACTGCTCATGAGATAAAAACATTTTGTTACAGATTTATGAGGTATTCCATTTAATGTTTTGGACAAAACAGTGCAGCCATTTAATAGGTAAATTTGACACCAAGTGGATTGTTCTGAGGCCATTGGAGAAATGAGGGGACAGTACATGGGGCCTGCCCTTGTGATCCCACAACACATGACTGCATTTTCCTGGGGGTAGGGGAGTGCACTCATTGACCATAGGGGATGGAATTGGAGCAGGTTAAAGGCTGCTGCAGCTAAAATGGTCAAAACAATTAAGTGGGGAAGAAAAACAGCTGGTGATCAGCGGACCATAAAATTTTAAGCAGAGGCCCTAAAGACAGTTGTCACTTTCAGAGTGGCAACAGTGATGACTTCCATAGGTTACCTGAAGATCACTCTACTTAACTGAGACTATATGCCCTCCTCTCACATAAACCAGTAGCTAAATTGACCCTGGCCTAGTTGGCTGCAAGGGGCGGTCACAGAAATCACTGCTTCTGTTAGTAAAAATGCACCTGCAGTAATGCAGCCTCCTCTGATGCCATTGCAGGGGGAGTTTCTAGTCTGGGCCTGGTCGACATTGTACACCCAGATGGAATAACCTGGTTTTAAGCACAGTAGTATTTTGTGACTGCATAGTAGTTGCAAGTTAACCTCAGTAGTAATCCGTGCGAGCTACTCGTACAGTTGTTTGCTTGTAATTTGTAATGCTACATGAGTCGAATGCTGCTTCGGTCACTCTAGAGATTTGTGGCAGGCCCCACTTCCCGTTTTCTCTGCAGCCGGCTCTGCCGAGTCCAAGCACAAGCGCGGTACAAACGACTGTGCAAGCACAGCCCCAAAACAGGTGCACAAGTCCAGAAGGACTGATACACCTTGCAAATAATCACTCAGCCCAGTTTTAGGATGTTTTTAGCTACAGAACTGTCAATCAAATTAGAATAACCCCCAGAACCTGCCTAATTCACCAAATCCACAAACCAGAGATATTAAAATAAAAGCAAATTACTGCAGATGCTGGAAATCTGAAATAAAAACAGAAAGGGCTGGAAATACTCACCAAGTCTGGCAGCATCTGTGGAGAGAGAAAAAGAGTTAACATTTCAGGTCTGCAACCTTTCATCAGCATACCAGTTCCACCTTTGCAAACACTAATTTGTGAATTGTTCATCTAAGCAGGTCAGTTTAACACCTCATTTTTCATTACTAAGGATGTAAAAGCAAAATGCTGCGGATGCTGGAAATCTGAAATAATTTTTTTACATTTTTTACAATCTTTTTTTGTATTTATTTCATTTCATCTTAGTTTGTTCAGTTTGCTTATCCACTTTTTTTTCAGGTTTGCACTTGCTGCTGTTCAATATTCAGTCCGTTAACACCTAATCTGTACTAATGCTTTGTCTTTCAACACACTATTAACATATTGTTTGCCTTTGCTCCATGACCTTTTGGTCAGCTATGTGGCCTTGTCCAATCTACACCTTCTCCTTTGTTATCTCTTGCCCCACCCCCACCTCACTTGCTAAAAACCTGTGACTTTTCTAATATTTGTCAGTTCCGAAGAAGGGTCACTGACGCGAAACGTCAACTCTGCTTCTCTTTTCACAGATGCTGCCAGACCTGCTGAGTGGTTCCAGCATCTCTTGTTTTTATTACTAAGGATGTGATTTGTGGTCCCTCCCAATGCATATGTTGCTGCAGAACAGTATCAGCTGATGCCATCCCTGCAGATATGCAGAATAAATATTGTGTGTGGCAGGTGAAGTGGTTGTATGATGTGAATGCTTACATTTTTCTAAATTGTTCTATCATTCTAAGTGTAAATTAAAATTCTTATGAATTTAGTGGTTCATTGAGTTAGACACTGGTGTTTCTGGGGAACTGGGTGGTGCAGTGGAATAGCCACTGACCTTTCACCTTTGGAACGTGGGTTTAAATCCGGCCTAGTTGGATATAAGTGCCCTCTGATTGCTGGCTGTAAGAATCCCATGTAAAATGAGATTGAGCAGTCTCAGTCCAGTTTCTGGTGGGTATCAACCTCAAGCACAAAGCAGCCCTTAATTTGGCATTTATTGTTAGGGTCACTCGGAGTCCTAAGGATGAAATGGAAAACATGCTGCATTGATGCAGTAAGGAGTGCTGTTCTGACATTGGGGTCAAAGCATATCATTAAGGGAGAGTCAGAGGAAGTTGTACTTTGCGTTTGGCTGTGCTGGAATGTAAGTTTATCCACTTCCCTATCTCTCGACTTTAATATACTGAGTGGGGTAATGAGTTTCAAACAAATGTAATTGTTCTCGTACACTCTTTACTTTTAAGTCATGCAATTCTTAATACAATTGTCAGTAACATTACAATACAGTTCTCTTGACCTTAAAATATTAGATACATGCAACCTTTAAATGGGATGCTGAGGGGTCAGAACATAAGAATTAGAAGCAGAAATAGGCCATTTGGTCCCTCAAGCCTGCTCTGCCATTTAATAAGATCATGACTGAACTTCTACATCTGGTCCACTTTCTCACCCTTTCTCCATGTTCTTGATTTCCTTGGTGCCCAAGAATCTATCAAACTCAGGCTTGAATATACTCAACGATTGAGCATCCACAGCCCCCTGGGGTAAAAAGAATTTCAAAAATTCATAATCATCTGAGTGAAGAAATTTCTTCTCATCTCAGTCCTAAATGGCTGCCCCCTTATCCTGAGACTATGACCCCTAGTTCTAGACACTCCAGCCAGGGGAAATGGCCTCTCAGCACCTACTTTGTCAAAGCCCTCTAAGAATTTTATACTTTCAATGAGATCAACTCTCATTCTTCTAAATTCCAGTGCACATAAACCCATTCGGCTCTATTTCCACTCAGAGGACAATGCTGACATACCAAGAATCAATCTCGTGAACCTTCATTGCACTCCCTCTACGGCAAGTATATCCTTCCTTAGGTCAAGTGACTGAAATTATACACACTACTCCAGGTGTGGTCTTACCAAATTAATAATGGATCAAGCACTGGAACTCACTAATGTTAACATAAACAAGCAAACAGTATTAGCATAATTAATGGTAAAAAAACTGACAAATCCCCAGGATCTGATGATTTCCACACCAAGCTTTAAAGGAAGTGGAAAGTGCAGAATATTTAGCCATAAACTTCCAATCCTCTGTTGATTCAGGATTGATCCTTTTGATTGGGAAAAGTGCAAAACAACTCCCTTATTTAAGGAAGGGTGAGAGAGTGAAACCAGGAAATTATAGACCTGTTAGTTTAACATCTGTTGGGGGAAAGCTATTGGAATCTATAGTTTAGGACAGAGTGACTAAACACTTGGAGAAATTTGAGCTCAATAGAGAGAGCCAACACAGATGTGTAAAGGGTATGTCATGACTAAAAAATCTAACTGAACGTTTTGAGGAAGTAACTAAAATAGTAGACAGGGGAATGCCTATGGATACAGTTTATATGAGCTTCCAGAAGGCATTCGATAAGGTTCGACATAAGACACATAGCTAAAATGAAAGCTCATGAAATGAAGGGAAATTATCGACCTAGTTAAGCAGTAGAGGACAGAGAGTAGGATAATGGGTTTATACTCAAATTGAAAGGCAGTGGCTAGTGATGTCCCACAAGGATCTGTGCTTGGGGCTTAACTGTTCACTATATTTATAACACAAATATTTATTAGATAACATAATAGAGAGCCATACATCCAAGTTTGTCAATGACACAAAGATTGGTGGCATGGTAAGTAGTGCAGATGGGAGCATTATATTACAAAAACATTGACAGATTAAGTAAGCAGGTGAAACTGTGGCAGATGTATTTCAACGCTAGTAAGTGTGAGGTCATCCATTTTGCAACGAAGAAGGATGGTTCCGAGTATTATTAAGTGATGGAGAGCTGAGAACATTTGGAAGTCCAAAGAGATTTAGGAGTCCATGTACAGAGATCACTAAAATGTATTAGTCAGGTACAAAATATATTCAAAAAGGTGAGTTCACCTTTATAACTAGGGGACTAGAATATAAAGGGGAAGCATTTTTACTGCAGCTATATAAAGCCCAGGTTAAACCACATCTGGAGTACTATGTACAGTTTCAAGCACCTCACCTTAAAAAGGATTTATTAGCCTTGGAAAGATGCAATGCAAATTCACCGGTATGTTATCAGGGGTCTGAGAAGAAATTACATAAGCTAGGTTTGTATTCCCTTGAATAGTGAAGGTTAAGGCATGATTTGATTGCGGTTTATAGGATTTTGAAAGGAAGTGATAGGGTAGATAGAGAGAAACGTTTTTCGCTAGTGGGTAGTCCAGGACGACGGTACATTAACCTTAAAATTAGAGCCAGGCCATTCAGGAGAGAAGTGAGGAACCACTTCCCCACACAAAGGGTGGTAGAAGTGTAGAACTCTCTCCCACAAAAAGCAGTAGTTGCTAGCTCAATTAATAATTTTAAAACTGAAACTGATAATGTTTTGTAGAGACAAAGATATAAAACGATATGGATGAATGGAGTTAAGAGACAGATTAACCATGATCTAATAGGATGGTAGATCAGGCTCAACCGACGAATGGCCTACTCCTGTTCCTAATTTCTTAACATTGGAAACAGGTCCTATAAGCATATTGGCATCACTATTTTGGGTGCCACCTCAACCCTCAAGGGCTATATTGATACTGCTCCATCCACAAATCACACATGCAGACATCCACATAGAATCCAGCATTTTAGATAAGAAAAGGGTTGAAATGTTGGTAATAGTGCTAACAACACTTCAATGTACCATTTCCCATGACATGATACCTGCAGTGGATGAGAAGGCTACCAATTAGGAAAGAAAGAACTTGTATTTAAATAGAAACTTTCATATCCCCAAGAACATCCTTAAGTATGTCACAACCAATGAATGAATTTATAAATGTAGTCACTATTCGCACCACACAAGCACCGGGCAATGATTATCTCAAACAAGAAAGAATCTAACCATGTTCCCTTGACATTAAATGGCATTATGATCGCTGAATCCCCCACTATCAACATCCTGGGGGTTACCATTGCCCAAAACTGAGCTGGAGTATCCACATAAGTACAGTGGCTACAAGAGAAGGTCAGAGGCTAGGAATCCTGTGGCGAGTAACTCACCTCCTGACTCCCCCAAAGCCTGTCCACCATCTACAAGGCACAAGTCAGGAGTGTGATGGAATGCTCTCCACTTGCCTGGATGGGTGCAGGTCCAACAACACTCAAGAAGCTCGACACCATCCAGGACAAAGCAGCCCGCTTGATTGGCACCCCGTCCACAAACATTCACTCCCTCCGCCATGATACACAGTGGCAGCAGTGTGTACCATCTTCAAGATGCACTGCAGCAATGCACCAAGGCTCCTTAGGCAGTACCTTCCAAACCTGCGACCTCTATTACCTAGAAGGACAAAGGCAGCAGTTGCATGGGAACACCACAACCCGCAAGTTCCCCTCCAAGCCACACACCATCCTGACTTGGAACTATATCGCCGTTCCTTCACTGGCGCTGGGTCACAATTCTGGAACTCTCTTCCCAACAGCACTGTGGGTGTACCTACCCCACATGGACTGCAGCGGTTCAAGAAGGCAGCTCACCACCACCTTCTCAAGGGCAATTAGGGAAGGGCAATAAATCTTGGTCCAGCCAGTGACACCCATATCCCATGAATGAATAAAAAAACCTCATACTTTTCTGCAAAACATGACAGTTAATTTGTGCACATGAAGGTCCCGCAAAGAACAATGAGATTAATGACCAGTTTATCAGTTTTTGATTGAGTGATAAGTGCAGTTAGTATACTAGGAGTACTTGTAGATATTTCACATCCACCGAAACAGGCAGATGGGACCTTGGTTTAACATTTCATCTATCAAAAGGCACTCTCTGTGTTCCACTGTAATGTCAGATTTTACGTTCTAGTCTTGCAGTGGGGCGTAAACTCATGACGTTCTATGAATGAGACAAGCTGGCATTAGGAGGAGGAATCATCCTCTGGAACCTCCAATGGAGAATGTGCATACAAAGTTAAGTGTCACAGCATGGAACAATGCAGAAAAGAAAGCAGCACAGTATCACAAACATAATTAACATTGCATTCAGTCATCCTGCAGGAACAGGAGGCTGCAGAAAACAAGATAGCTCAAAATCTTTTACATAATTTTGCCACACGTACAATGCTCAAGCTTAGCATTGTCTAATGCTTTTATAGTTATAATGATAGTTTCCCAGCCCTTAATTATGTCATAACTTACTTTCATCATTGCTTGACTGGGAGGAGGTTAGTGCTTTCAGACAGCAAGTCTTGGTGCCTCCCCTGTTAGCATTCCAACGGGATCGATCCCTCCGCGACACCCTGGTCCATTCCTCCGACACCTCGTCCCCTTCCCACGATGCTTTCCCATGCAATCGCAGGAGGTGTAATACCCGCCCTTTTACCTCCTCTCTCCTCACTATCCAAGACCCAAACACTCCTTTCAGGTGAAGCAGCGATTTACTTGAACTTCTTTCAATTTAGTATACTGTATTCGCTGCTCACAATGTGGTCTCCTCTACATTGGGTAGACCAGACGCAGATTGGGTGACCGCTTTGCGGAACACCTCCGCTCAGTCCGAAAACATGACCCCGAGCTTTCCGTCGCTTGCAATTTCAACACACCCCCTTGTTCTCATGCCCTCATGCCCTCCAGGGTGGAAGAGTCAGTTACTAGGGGACATAGGTTTAAGGTGCGAGGGGCAAAGTTTAGAGGGGATGTGCGAAGCAAGTTCTTTACACAGAGGGTGGTGAGTGCCTGGAACTTGTTGCCGGGGGAGGTGGTGGAAGCAGGTACCATAGAGATGCTTAAGAGGCATCTTGACAAATACATGAATAGGATGGGAATAGAGGGATACGGACCCCGGAAGTGCAGAAGGTTTTAGTTTAGGCAGGCATCAAGATCGACGCAGGCTTGGAGGGCCGAATGGCCTGTTCCTGTGCTGCACTGTTCTTTGTTCTTTGTTCTTTGTTCTGTCCTGGGATTGCTCAAGTGTTCCTGTGAACATCAACGCAAGCTCGAGAAACAGCACCTCATTTACCGATTAAGCACACTACAGCCTGCCTGACTGAACATTGAGTTCAATAATTTCAGAGCATGACTGGCCCTCTTTTTTATAGTTTTACCTTTTTTTTAGTTTCACTTTGTATTTTTTTTTTATTTCATGTTATTTTAGTTTGTTTCATCATTACACATTTTGTACCATGTGCCTGCCCACTTTTTTTTCATATTTTGCTTTTAGCTAGGGCTTTCATTATTCTGTCATTTAACACCCTCTCTACACTAACACTTTGTATTTCATCACGCTATTAACACAGTCTTTGCCTTTGCCCCATGACCTCATTGTCAGTTATTCTCTGTGACCCTCTGTCCTATCAACACTTTTCCATTTGTTCTCTTTTGCCCCACCGCCACCTTATTTGCTTAAAACCTATTACATTTCTAACCTTTGCCAGTTCTGATGAAGGGTCACTGACCTGAAACGTTAACTTTGCTTCTCTCTCCACAGATGCTGCCAGATCTGCTGAGTATTTCCAGGACTTTTTGGTTTTATTTCAGATTTCCAGCATCTGCAGTATTTTGCTTTTATTTAGAAGTCTTGGTATACCCTATGAATGGCCGTTTATGTTGTCAATAATAACTGAGGTGTTATGCTTTCTTCCCCATCACCCTACTACCGTATACACATCAAAGTGTGATGGTGTTCATTACATTCAATAGGAAAGCAGCCTTATTTGTATTCTAGAGGTTGGACTGCACAGGTTGCTTGCAGAGAGTGCTGCTGCGGCTTTCTGAGAGTTTATCCACAGATGCTACTAACAGAACGGCCAGGACATGCTGGCTGTAACTCCTGCCACCTTCTCCTTGTGCAGCAATTTAAAAACCTGAGGGAAAGATACTAAAAGCCAGGAAGCCATTATTAGGGCAGGTGAAATCTCTGAATGCAACTGTGAATTCATTTTATTTGCAATAAAAACATCAAAACAAGGTAAAACATGAACTTTTGCATCATAAGAGGTAACTTTAACTAAAATTCACATAGCTTATAATATACAAGATGTTTTTATGCAACTTCATATTACCATTTTACTTATGTAACAGTAGTATGTGATGGTAACAAATATATCAGTGATGGGTAAATAGAGCACTTTTTATCTACTAGCAATGTTATAGGAGATTATATTAAATGTTATACATATATAAAATATTGCATCTAGTATATGTCCATCCCACACTTATTTCGCTGTGCCTGAGCACGTCACTTAAATATCTTTCCAAAACCATTCCAGTAAGCAGATGCATCCCTTTCCCATACCTGCACACGCACCTTTCCCCATCCCTTTGCAAAACTATAACCTGCAATCCAGCATCTGCAACACTGTGGGAGGTCACTATATATATCTCATTATCAGACATAAAGCTAAAAGATAAAACAAAAATGCTAGTTTGTTTATAAAATTCCAGCGAATAAAAACATAAAATATTAATCACATCTCTATTCAAAGGATATTATTTTCTAAGTTAATATTCATGGATTGCATTATTCATGAATAATTTCATTATTTTAATTTCTCATTTTCATATGGAAGCACAGAAGACATTCAACTGTAAGGCAAAAAGACTGTCAGTAGACCTGTCATTGTCGGCTAGAAATTGCAACAGTGAACTACCACAGGAGGTATAATTACTTTTCTATAAATTACCCTGACTGTGAGAGGCAATTGCTGAAAACATCTTATTAGATGCAATTTTGACTAAACTTGATGGAAAACCACTTATTAGACCAATACAGAAGAATTGTGAAATCCCCTCATATAGCTATATGCAGTAAACTGCTTTTGGCAGCAGAGTGCTTAATACTAACACTTAGTCTCCTTCCTGTCCTGAGGGTTATTGTTTTTCTAGCCTCATCTGAACAATCTTGACATTTGTGACTTAACTCACAAACAGATGGAGGGAAAATTATATGCATAAGTAACTTTTTTCTCACTCCATTTCATTGAGATATGATGATAAAGCGTTACAAAGTGTGCCCCAAAGAAAGAGGGAAAGGAGAAATGGATGGCAATGAAGGGGAGAGGCCAGAAGAAAGAAGAAGCAAAGGAGTAATACTTTGGGGTGGGAGAGGGAGGGTTCCAAGAATAATTAAGAGTTAGTGGGAAGAGAGGATGGCAGCTTTAACTCTGAGGGAAGAGTACCAGCTTGAATGGGGGGGTGGGGGCGGGGGTTGGAAGAAGCGTATCAGTTTGAACTGGGGGATTGGTGGATGACTGTGTCTCTGAGAAAAGTTCAATGTGGCAGCATCTCTGCGAGCTGGGTCGAGAGGAGATAGCAGCTGAGAAAGCTTCTATTTATAAACTGGGTGCAGGAGTCAATCCCAATTGTATATCCAAATGTCACTGTGATATTTTTGGTACCTGAGCATAAATTATCACCTGATGCAGTACCGAGGGAAATCAGGTGAACAAGATCGTATGCTACTTTGGAGTCTGTTCGATTTTCTCCCATTTAAATTTATAGAAGAAAAATTGGCCATTGAGTATTTACATAAATGATGTTCTGCTCAGCAAGGGTGTCAGTCTCTACAGAGTGGAGATTCCCAATAGAAAAAATCATCATTACTATTTATATAGCACCATTAATTGACTAGTCTCTGTTACCAGATGAGAACTCATTAAAAGATCTTAGAAAAGAAGGGGTGATTAGGGGAGAATAGGTGGTAATTGGAGAGGATGGTTGGCCAAGGTGGGTCTTTTTTGAGGAGGTTAATGAGGAATGTGATTCTAAAAGGAAGAAGGTTAGTGCCTGAAGAAGATGAAGCCCTTAACAGAGTCAGCAACCACTAGGGCCAGGAAAGGTATCTAAGTGGGGCAGTACCGAGGGAAATCAGGTGAACAAGATCGCATGGGGAGGAGATCCGCAGGATAGTATAGGACTCTAGAAGATGAGCCTGGAGATGGTAGAGTGGGTGGGAAAACTGGAAAAAGGTGCAAAGTGATGGAAGGGGTCAGAGTTAGATTGAGTGATGGATTCAGAAGTGGGTGTTTGTGGAGGCGTGCACAATCTCAATCTTTGGGGTGAAAAATCCTTGAGCACCTTGCATAGTGGGGGGAGGGGTAAAAGGAATGAGAAAAATGAGAAAAGCAATTATTGTTCATGACCTCTAGGATGTTTCTGAAGCATTGGGAGGATCTGACCATGGATGAAATGACCATGCTCCAGGTGTGTTCTGGTCTGCAGTCCTCAAATTTTAAGGGAGCAAAATATCAAGATGAATAACTGAGGTGAGATATGCTGAGGGACTTGATGAGGACAGGACCTTTGAGGAAACCATTTAGCAGATCAACAGTAGTAGTGGTGTCATGATATGTAGAAAGCGAGAGCTGGTGATATTTGGAGTTAGAGTGAATGAGTGAGGGAGCCAGAGGTAGTAGACTCAGTGATGCTGGAGATAGGAAGGGAAATGTGGCTAGGAAAAGGAATAAGGACCCATTGGGAAAGTTGCATCAATGATCAAGACTTTGAAGGTCATGCAGCCACCTGAAATGGGGAAGATGGTGGCTATGGGAGCTTTGTTTATTCATTCATGGGATATGGGCATCGTTGGCTAGGCCAGCATTTATTGCCCATCCCTAATTGCCCTTGAGAAGGTGATGGTGAGTTGCCTTCTTGAACCTCTGCAGTCCATGTGAGGTAGGTACATCAACAGTGCTGTTAGGAAGGGAGTTCCAGGATTTTGACCCAGCGACAGTGACAGAATGGCGATATAGTTCCACGTCAAGATGGTGTGCGGCTTGGAGGGAAACGTGCATGTGGTGGTGTTACCATGCATCTGGTGCCCTTTTACTTCTAGGTGGCAGAGGTCGTGGGTTTGGAAGGTGCTGTCTAAGGAGCCTTGGCGCGTTGCTGCAGTGCATCTTGTAGATGGTACACACTGCTGCCACTGGGCTTTGATGGTGGAGGGAGTGAATGTTTGTGGATTGGGTGGCAATCAAGTGTGCTGCTTTGTCCTGGATGGTGTCGAGCTTCTTGAGTGTTGTTGGAGCTGCACCCATCCAGGCAAGTGGAGAGTATTCCATCACACTCCTGAATTGTGCCTTGTAGATGGTGGACAGGCTTTGGGAAGGCAGGAGGTAAGTTACTCGCCGCAGGATTCCTAGCCTCTGACCTGCTTTTGTAGCCATTGTATTTATATGGCTACTCCAGTTCAGTTTCTGGTCAATGGTAACCCCCAGGTTGTTAATAGTGGGGGATTCAGTGATGGTAATGCCATTGAATATCAAGGGGAGATGGTTAGATTCTCTCTTGTTGGAGATGGTCATTGCCTGGCTCTTGTGTGGCATGAATGTTACTTGCCAATTATCAGCCCAAGCCTGGATATTGTCCAGGTCTTGCTGCATTTCTACACGGACTGCTTCAGTATCTGAGGAATCGCAAATGGTGTTGAACATTGTGCAATCTTCAGCCAACATCTCCACTTCTGACCTTATGATTGAAGGAAGGTCATTGAAGAAGCAGCTGAAGATGGTTAGGCCTAGGACACTAGAGGAACTCTGCAGTGATGTCCAGGAGCTCAGATGATTGACTTCCAACAACCACAACCATTTTCCTTTGCGCTAGGTATGACTCCAACCAGCGGAGAGTTTTCCCCCTGATTCCCATTGACTCCAGTTTAGCTGGGGCTCCTTGATGCCATACTCAGTCACATGCTGCCTTGATGTCAAGGGCAGTCACTCTCACCTCACCTCTTGAGTTCAGCTGTTTTGTCCATGTTTGAACCAAGGCTGTAATGAGGTCAGGAGCTGAGTGGTCCTGGCGGAACCCAAACTGAGCGTCACTGAGCAGGTTATTGCTAAGCAAGTGCCACTTGATGGCACTGTTGATGACACCTTCCATCACTTTAGTGATGATTGAGAATAGACTGATGGGGCGGTAATTGGCCGGGTTGGACCTGTCCTGCTTTTTGTGTACAGGACATACCTGAGTAGTTTTCCATATTGCCGGGTAGATGACAGTGTTGTAGCTGTACTGGAACATTTTGGCTAGGGGCGGGGCAAGTTCCGAAGCACAGGTCTTCAATACTATTGCCGGAATGTTGTCAGGGCCCATAGCCTTTGCAGTATCCAGTGCCTTCAGTCGTTTCTTGATATCACACAGAGTGAATCGAATTGGCTGAAGACTGGCATCTGTGATGCTGGGGACTTCAGGAGGAGTGGGGGGGAGTTAATGTGAAGATTGAGGTTAAAGGATTTACAACAACACCTTGCATTTATAAAGCACCTTCCACATAGTAAAATTTAATAAGAAAAACAGCTGAAATTTGAAATGTATAATGTCTCAGTGCAGCTGTAATAACAGCACGGATATAGAAACTTCCGGACTCAGTCAGGCCAATTTTATTTGACTGAAGTCCACATTAATGGGGAGGTAACAGCCTCAATAAGGGGGTCAGCAGACTTACTGCCACAGTAACACTGACACTGTGGCTGCTGCCATTATAAAAGGAGACTTCCCTGGGTGGCTGGAGCACTCAACGTTTTAGGCAGTAAGCCTCTTGAATATGCATATTGTTATCCTATGACATAGTTAGGACCCCGACTACAATTTTACAGGACACATGGGTGGAGCAGGTAATGTGCACAGACAGCCCATGTATCTTGACATTAAACAGCTGAAGCAGTGGTCCTTAAAGGGACCACTCCTCTCCGCTCCAAAATAACAGCCTCAAAACATTTCAAAGTTTTACTTCCATGGACCCAGGTGGAGCAGGAGTTTTCGTCCTTGTTTCACAAAAATACTATGGGCTCCTCCCGGCATGGCTCCAGGCTTTCCCACTCCTTAACTTTGCCACCCCCAGCCAACCCACCACCAATGATAGACCTGTGGTCCAGCTCAGCATAGAAGCCAGGCAGGATCTCACAGCATTGAAACCAGGCAGCTGCATCAGGACACCTGTTGGGGCCCACACCTCACCAGTTCCATTTAAATGTGGTCTGGACCTCGAAATGGCTGCAGCCTCTTCTTCCTCAGTCACAGGTGGGTGGTTGGCACACCTCGCCAGTCAGCTACCCAAGTCCACCTGGCTTCTCAATCATTTTCTGAGCTCACATCTATAACATGTACCTGGGGAGATAAAAATACATTTGCCTCAAAGCCCACTGTTGAATGTTTATCCTGAACTGACAAATACAGTTCAACAAATATCAAGCATAGTTACTTCTGGACCTTGTTATTCACAATGACTTAGTAGACTTTTTCTTTGCTAATGGGCTTATTATTAGGCTGCTTTAAGAGCACCAAATAAATTGTGAAATAATTACATATTTAACTATCAGTGATTGTATTCAATATTTATATTATTTGTTTCACTGTCAGTTGGGTGGAATAGATCTTTTCCAGCAACATCGCATGTTTCCTGATCTTGTCCTCAGCAAGCCTTGGCATTTACTATCTAAGTTGACTCTTCGCAACTTGTCATGCAATTTTCTCTGGAGTTAAATAACACTCCGGGACAAGATACCTGCTTCAATGAGATGGGGAAGAAATCTTACAGTTAATGCAAAACAGGATGATACATGAAGAAACCAAGCATCAATACAATATGTAGCCATTCCATCATTAATCATATTATTTCAAAGAACAAAGAACAAAGAAAATTACAGCACAGGAACAGGCCCTTCGGCCCTCCAAGCCTGCGCCGATCCAAATCCTCTATCTAAACCTGTCGACTATTTTCTAAGGGTCTGTATCTCTTTACTTCCTGCCCATTCATGTATCTGTCTAGATACATCTTAAAAGACGCTATCGTGCACGCGTCTACCACCTCTGCTGGCAAAGCGTTCCATGTACCCACCACCCTCTGCGTAAAGAAATTTCCACGTATATCCCCCCTAAACTTTTCCCCTTTCACTTTGAACTCATGTCCCCTTGTAATTGAATCCCCCACTCTGGGAAAAAGCTTCTTGCTATCCACTCTGTCTATACCTCTCATGATTTTGTACACCTCAATCAGGTCCCCCCTCAACCTCCGTCTTTCTAATGAAAATAATCCTAATCTACTCAACCTCTCTTCATAGCTAGCGCCCTCCATACCAGGCAACATCCTAGTGAATCTCCTCTGCACCCTCTCCAAAGCATCCACATCCTTTTGGTAATGTGGCGACCAGAACTGCACGCAGTATTCCAAATGTGGCCGAACCAAAGTCCTATACAACTGTAACATGACCTGCCAACTCTTGTACTCAATACCCCATCCGATGAAGGAAAGCATGCCGTATGCCTTCTTGACCACTCTATTGACCTGCGTTGCCACCTTCAGGGAACAATGGACCTGAACACCCAAATCTCTCTGTACATCAATTTTCCCCAGGACTTTTCCATTTACTGTATAGTTCACTCTTGAATTGGATCTTCCGAAATGCATCACCTCGCATTTGCCCTGATTGAACTCCATCTGCCATTTCTCTCCCCAACTCTCCAGTCTATCTATATTCTGCTGTATTCTCTGACAGTCCCCTTCAGTATCTGCTACTCCACCAATCTTAGTGTCGTCTGCAAACTTGCTAATCAGACCACCTATACTTTCCTCCAAATCATTTATGTATATCACAAACAACAGTGGTCCCAGCACGGATCCCTGTGGAACACCACTGGTCACACGTCTCCATTTTGAGAAACTCCCTTCCACTGCTACTCTCTGTCTCCTGTTGCCCAGCCAGTTCTTTATCCATCTAGCTAGTACACCTTGGACCCCATGCGCCTTCAATTTCTCCATCAGCCTACCATGGGGAACCTTATCAAACGCCTTACTGAAGTCCATGCATATGACATCTACAGCCCTTCCCTCATCAATCAACTTTGTCACTTCCTCAAAGAATTCTATTAAGTTGGTAAGACATGACCTTCCCTGCACAAAACCATGTTGCCTATCACTGATAAGCCCATTTTCTTCCAGATGGGAATAGATCCTATCCCTCAGTATCTTCTCCAGCAGCTTACCTACCACTGACGTCAGGCTCACCGGTCTATAATTACCTGGATTATCCCTGCTACCCTTCTTAAACAAGGGGACAACATTAGCAATTCTCCAGTCCTCCGGGACCTCACCCGTGTTTAAGGATGTTGCAAAGATATCTGTTAAGGCCCCAACTATTTCCTCTCTCGCTTCCCACAGTAACCTGGGATAGATTCCATCCGGACCTGGGGACTTGTCCACCTTAATGCCTTTTAGAATACCCAACACTTCCTCCCTCCTTATGCCAACTTGACCTAGAGTAATCAAACATCTGTCCCTAACCTCAACATCCGTCATTTCCCTCTCCTCGGTGAATACCAATGCAAAGCACTCGTTTAGAATCTCACCCATTTTCTCTGACTCCACGCATAACTTTCCTCCTTTGTGCTTGAGTGGGCCAATCCTTTCTCTAGTTACCCTCTTGCTCCTTATATATGAATAAAAGGCTTTGGGATTTTCCTTAACCCTGTTTGCTAAAGATATTTCATGACCCCTTTTAGCCCTCTTAATTCCTCATTTCAGATTGTGCCTACAATCCCGATATTCTTTCAAAGCTTCGTCCTTCTTCAGCCGCCTAGACCTTATGTATGCTTCCTTTTTCCTCTTAGCTAGTCTCACAATTTCACCTGTCATCCATGGTTCCCTAATCTTGCCATTTCTACCCCTCATTTTCACAGGAACATGTCTCTCCTGCACGCTAATCAACCTCTCTTTAAAAGCCTCCCGCATATCAAATGTGGATTTACCTTCAAACAGCTGCTCCCAATCTACATTCCCCAGCTCCTGCCGAATTTTGGTATTGTTGGCCTGCCCCCAATTTAGCACTCTTCCTTTAGGACCACTCTTGTCTTTGTCCATGAGTATTCTAAAACTTACGGAATTGTGATCTCTATTCCCAAAGTAGTCCCCTACTGAAACGTCAACCACCTGGCCCGGCACATTTCCCAACACCAGGTCCAGTATGGCCCCTTCCCGAGTTGGACTATTTACATACTGCTCTAGAAAACCCTCCTAGATGCTCCTTACAAATTCTGCTCCATCTAGACCTCTAACATTAAGTGAATCCCAGTCAATGTTGGGAAAATTAAAATCTCCTATCACCACCACCCTGTTGCTCCTACAGCTTTCCATAATCTGTTTACATATTTGTACCTCTATCTCACGCTCGCTGTTGGGAGGCCTGTAGTACAGCCCCAACATTGTTACCGCACCCTTCCTATTTCTGAGTTCTGCCCATGTTGCCTCACAGCTCGTGTCCTCCATAGTGCCTTCCTTCAGCACAGCTGTGATATCCTCTTTGACCAGTAATGCAACTCCTCCACCCCTTTTACCTCCCTCTCTATCCCGCCTGAAGCATCGGTATCCTGGGATATTTAGTTGCCAATCATGCCCTTCCCTTAACCAAGTCTCAGTAATAGCAATAACATCATACTCCCAGGTACTAATCCAAGCCCTAAGTTCATCTGCCTTACCTACTACACTTCTTGCATTAAAACAAATACACCTCAGACCACCAGTCCCTTTGCTTTCATCATCTGCTCCCTGCCTACTCTTTCCCTTAGTCACGCTGACTTCATTATCTAGTTCCTTACAGGCTTTAGTTACTACATCCTTACTCTCTACTGACCTCATTTGGTTCCCATCCCCCTGCCACATTAGTTTAAACCCTCCCCAACAGCGTTAGCAAAAGCACCCCCAAGGACATTGGTTCCAGTCCGGCCCAGGTGTAGACCGTCCAATTTGTAATAGTCCCACCTCCCCCAGAACCGGTCCCAATGTCCCAAAAATCTGAACCCCTCCCTCCTGCACCATCTCTCAAGCCACGCATTCATCCTGACTATTCTTTCATTTCTACTCTGACTATCACGTGGCACTGGTAGCAATCCGGAGATTACTACCTCTGAGGTCCTACTTTTTAACTTGGCTCCTAACTCCCTAAATTCTGCTTGTAGGACCTCATCCCGTTTTTTACCTATATCATTGGTGCCTATGTGCACAACGACAACTGGCTGTTCACCCTCCCCCTTCAGAATGTTCTGCAGCCGATCTGAGACATCCCTGACCCGTGCACCTGGGAGGCAACATACCATTCGGGAGTCTCGTTTTCGACCACAGAACCGCCTATCTACTCCCCTTACAATCGAATCCCCTATGACTATAGCCCTTCCACTCTTTTTCCCGCCCTTCTGAACAGCAGAGCCAGCCACGGTGCCATGAACCTGGCTACTGCTGCCTTCCCCTGGTGAGCCATCTCCCTCAACAGTATCCAAAACGGTATACCTGTTGTGGAGGGAGATGACCGTAGGGGACACCTGCGTTGCCTTCCTGCTCTTTCTCTGCCTTTTGGTCACCCATTCCCTTTCTCCCTCAGCAATCCTAATCTGCGGTGTGACCAATTCGCTAAACGTGCTATCCACGACCTCCTCAGCATCGCGGATGCTCCAAAGTGAGTCCATCCGCAGCTCCAGAGCCATCATGCGGTCTAACAAGAGCTGCAGCTGGACACACTTCCTGCACGTGAAGGAGTCAGGGACATCAGCCATGTCCCTGAGCTCCCACATTGAGCAAGAGGAGCATGTCACGGGTCTGAGATCTCCTGCCATTTTTAATCTTAAGCTTAAACTTAGTTAAATGAAAAAGGAACGAAAAGTTTTTTACCAATCACACGATTAAAAAAAAGAGAAATAGAAAAAGCCTTACCTTATCTACACACAACCGAGTCCTTTTTTTTTGGTTAGAGGAGGAGGGCGGGAGGGAGACACTACAGGTGTAGTGTCTCGGGTTCAGAAACGGCCCAAATATATAGGGTTTTACTTACCCAGCAGCCCCCTGGTCTCCGCCGAAAACAAAAAGAAATTAAGTTAACTTTAAACTGACCTTCCCAGCTGCTCACTCGCTCGCACTCTCTGCTCCCGAAAAAGCTGCTGCAATGAAAGGCAAGTTATTTTAAACGGCCCAAATATATAGGGTTTTACTTACCCAGCAGCCCCCTCAATATATTAAAAGCATCTTTCTCTCTATTAGTAATAAATACTTCTTCAAGAATCAGCCTATCAAGTAATATTAGTCACATAAAGAAGCCAAGAGATATTTTCATGCCCTATGCTATATCGAAACAGTGCAATTTTCACTGGGGTTTTGCAGCCACTCTGCTACACATTTTAAAAAAAATTACCAAGTGTTGAAATTTTTACTGACTTTATTTTTGTGCAATCTTTGGAAGTGAGCTTTAAATGTTTGGTTTTGGTGATCAAAATGACCTTCAGCTTAAATGGATTTTCTGTTGTCAAACAAACTATATAAGAAGCATGCCATGATGTAGCTAGCCTGTTTCCTGCATATCCTAAATGGACAGGACACTGTGCTGACCCATTTTTCTGCTGTTCCACAAGCTCAGCCAATTTCTAGTTGAATTGTAATCTTGATACTATAAGCACTTGGACCAAACTCTTTTGTTTCATCTTAATATTTGCCTGTCAGCAAATTGCATTTATGAAACGGCATGTACAGACTCATCTGTAGATAATGCTGTGACAAACCACAGCTCATGGATAGTGCAGGTAGGAATCAACCGGCCCCAACACGGGCAATGTTTTTGGTCCAACAAAAGAGAGTGCAATTATTTTAATTCCTTTTAGAAAGAAGCAGCGGCGAAGAGTCCACCGTGAGGGCATCCTACCCATTTTCAGTGCGACAGAATCAGAACTCTGTTTCGCCTCAAATGGGAAAAATTCTTCACTGTACCATTTTTATGTGGCCTTAGATGAGCACAATGATTTCTGAAATGGACTTCAGTTAGCTATGAATAAGTTGAGTTGTCATGGTGTCAGTCAGGGGAGACAATAATTGTACAAAACTGCCTCAAAACATTTATATTGTCAAGGGGGTCATTAGGGTTATCTATTTCTCCACAGTGATATTGCTGCCTAGGTTTAGAAATGACCTCAGGTCTTTGAAGTACTAATTGTTGCAAGTTTGCCGATCCACATTAGATACTTGTGATGGTTTTTCTGAAGGCTATGTGACAAATTCAAATGACTCAACAGGGAACAGACCTGCCATTCACACCTTACCTATTTGAGGGATAGTAAATTAGGGCAGATTTTCCACCTCTCTCCATTAGTACTAGACAGAAGCAACGCACCCAAAGTGTACTGCTCTGTACTGTAACTTGGCTAGTATTACAGAGGACCCTGCAGCTGCCTCAAATAATCCATTATCACAAGTGTTGAGTGCAGTCATTAACTTCACAGCTACAGGCAGAGGAAGTGGGTAGATGTTTGTGGTTGCAGATCCTTGTACATTGGTTAGCACATCTCTCCTATAGATTGCTTGGTGAAGTGAAATATTCTAATGCACTTTTCTTTTCCAAAAATTAACTTTATTCATAAAATTTGTAAAAGTACGTTACAGAACCCTTCAAATTTGACATTATACAAAGTGCAATATAGGTCAGTTTCCTTCAATACAATACATGAGGTCCCTCACTGCACTTGCCATTACAGGTTACAATTACAACACACATCCCTTCACTAATGTCTTTATAGGAATTTTGTTGCCTGTGTATTCTGTGAGGAGGAGAAAATATCTGATGGGATGCATAAATGCTGCCTGATTCTTTGAGGGAAATTTTAATCAAAATAACACGCAAGTTTAGGTTGGTGTTTGGGATAAAAGTGCAAAACTGTACGAATGTGCCTCCTGGTTTGCTGTAGTCATGTGATCTCGACCACGAGGGACTCACTACAGGCAGCCATCACAGATTCAATTTCAATAAAGACACAGTACAAGCAGGACTGCTGTCCTGTGAGCTCGTAACAGTTGGGGGAGGGAGGTTAAAATCTTAAAAATCAGAATCTTGAACCAAACCCGCCTCCAACCCATCCACTTCCAGCTTTAACGAAGGAGGGAAGGTGAGCAGGTGACCAATCCACTCCAAGGGGAAATGCTGGCACTTTAAATATTATAATGAGGCTGCGAGCCTCATTGTTATTCAGCTTTTTGAATTTAACTCTGGTCAGCCAGGTTTCTCAAGCCTCGAGAAACTGAACAGCTGCAACCAGGCGATGCTGTTGGATCCAGGAGGTCAGTGTATTCACACCTACCTACTGGATCTAGCGTGCCTGCCTGGGCAACCCCCACAATCGGGTATCCCCACCCTCACCCCTACCAACCTTCCCATGAGGCCACCGACCTCTACCTCACCCCCCACCTGAAGCCTCTGGCCACTGTTTTTCCCTCCCACCCCCCAGTTTCCGTTCACCTTTCCTGGCCTCCGACTTCCCCCCTCCGCAGCCTCTGAGCCCCCTTGGACCTCCTCCCATACAGGCCTCCGATCCTCTTCCTAAGCTTCCAACTGCCTCTGCAAGTTTCCAATTTCCCTCCCATATGCCTCCAAACTCCTCCCAAGCCTCCAACCTCCACCCCCTCCCGAACCCCAAGATTCGCCACTTTCTCCACCCCTGCCAGGATCGTCTTCCCCTCCCCCCAGTTGACCCCCACCCCCTCCAAGATCAACACCCCTCCCCACCCCGAGATCAGTCTGCCTCCCCCCAGAATCAATACCCCTCTCCTTTCCCCCCAATCCCCCACACCATCCCCACCCTCCCCCGGCTTCGGTCAACACCCCCTCTGGGAATCTAACGCCTCCCCACTCCCGAGATGGTGCCCCCACCCATACACTGAGACTGCCTCGCCACCTCCCCCCATCCCCTGGGTGTGGACCTACCTTATCCTGATACCTCTCCCAAACTGTTCCCCACCAGGTCTGTCAATTATGTTACAACATAATGGTGGGAGGAGTGCACTGTTTATTCTAGTCCCACATCTCCATAGGTCACAACATACATTTACATTTTCTCACTTACCGATGCAGTCAATCATCTACTCCATTTTTCCCAGAATAAAAGACACCAACCAGATTTCTTTAATAAACAACAAAATTATCAGTATATTATAAAACAAGTCTTAATCAATAATGAAGTAAAGCATGCACACACAAATTGAAATATTAAAGCCCCTTATCGTAGCCCCTCGTACACACAAACATCCATATACTGGTTAACTGGGAAAAATAAAAAATAAAAAAGCACTGTTACAAAGAAAACAAAAAAATACACTCAGGCAGAATGCTTGTCCTTGGTTTTGGCTTGTTGTCCTAAATGCGTGTAAATAGCTGTCAGTGAGATCTTCCGAGAACAGTTCTTTCCAGGTGATGTTGAAGATCAGTTTGGATAGGCTTTCCAAGAAATGCAACTACAGAGGCTTCAGATAGGTCTTACAGCAAAAATGCAGCAACGGGGGTTTCAGTTCACACACATTCGATACACAGGGTTTCTTCAAGTACAGTTGGAAATAGGAAACTGGCACACTGTATGGAGGGTTTCTTTTCAAGAGAGAGAGAGCTGGGTCTTGTTTGGCAGACAAAAAACAACTGTTGAAACAGTTCAAACTGAAGCTAAAAAACATTTCAGAAATCAAGCCACCTGATCTATAAATCTTGACCTGTCATTTCTTTGTAAACAACTCCCCAAGTCAAAAACAACCCCTCCTGGGTGATTATCCACAGACAGGTGTCTTCCAATAATACTTGTTTACAAGCTAAATCCAGGAACCTTCTGGTGACTTTTTTTTTTAAAACACAGGTTCAGCATCTCTTCAAGATTCCAGATGAATCAATGTCCGTAATTCAACTATAAATCCTTAAAACATATTTTACAAAAAAAAATAGAAGCAATCTCATAACTGTCACCTCTGGGTCAGGAACCAATGTCACAGTTCTTGGGTGTGGGCGTGGCTTCATGGGGACGGTCACTGGGGGTTTTGCCCAGGAGTAAAACTCCACAGCATGTGGGGGAACCGCGACTTCTGGGTTCTCCACACCTTACTGATCACGCCATTCCCAAAGTCAGGTAGGTTAAAATCCAGGTTGTTTTCTCCCCATCTCTCCTGCTCCTTCTGCCTCTTCATGATAACAGTGAACAAAGGTATGCCCATGGAGAATGAAAAGCCCTCATTGTGTTGGTGGGAGGCGGGTATCTGGGTGGTCAAAATCTTCCAGTGGTCTCACACTGCCACAGGCTGTCCGAAAGAAGGTTGTATAGGCTGAAATTTCTTCCCAGCTGTTGTAATTCTGGTTCAAAGGGTTGGATTTTCCTGCAGGCTTTGGGATCCTGACATTGGGACCAAGACCACATGTGCCGGCAGTGAGACTATCTCAGCAATCTTCCAGATGTCAGCCTCCTAATTGGCTGCCTCCACGTTTGACACCCTATTGAGGATGGTGGGCGGGTTCTCGGTGTTGCCAGCCTAATCAGAGGTTAGGCAGTTCTGGAGCCTTAGCAGCCCCACTGGGAGAGGTGGGCACTACTGAGGCAGCTCAGGGGCTGTGAAGGCACTTCAACGTGGAGGCGCCCTCACTGGGCTGCACAGCAGTGCAGAAATAAACAGAATCTAGGGCGGCAGGTACATAGGATGGAGGGGAACCCCAATTTTTGGATCAGGTACAGCTGAGATTGTGGCCTTTAATGCTTGCAGATCCGTCAATTAGGCATGGAGCATCTGGCTCCGATGACACCCCAAACTGCCACAATGAGGCTGTCTCCACTGAGCTGGTGACCTCCACATGGGATCTACTCCACCAGTGGCAAAACGCTGGTAAGACTGCAAAATTACCCCCAACTGGGGCCTCGACAAGAGGAATTGGCTGCCCGCCTCCGTGGAGCTGGTAGCCGATCCAATTCTAAGCCCACCACTGGAAAAGTCCCCAGTGGGGGAATGCGCAGGGAGCCATCACAATGCAGCACCCCCTATTTTCCCAGCTCCCCTGCCTCCAAGCCTGCCATCATGGGTCTGGGAAAATTCATCTCAAATGTTCAGTACTCATGCTTTTCCATTAGGCTGCCGGAATATTGAACAAAGTTTCTTTTCCTGTCAGCTCATACCATTTATTAATGCCACAAGATCTAAAAATGCTATAAGATTATTATTCTCTTTTCACCCTTTCAGGCCTGAAATCTCTTCATTTGCACCAGCTGATCCTGGCAATGGCTGCATCGCATACTTTTCATACGAATTATCCCTAGTGCATTGCAAATGTAAAACCAAGAGGTTCAAGGCTGCAGTGCCACATTTAAATATATTTTAATTAGTTACATGGGGTTTTAGCAGACAGATCACTGAAGGGCCAAAGCGCTCTCGGAAACTCGATGGTGGGGGATCAACTTTGCTCTGAAAGAGGGGCAAAAACAGCTTCCAGACAGATTTTCTGGCTAGAAAATATGTTTGTCCCGATTTAATGCTGCAGATCTACCTACATGTACACAACACCATGAATAAAAGCTTCAACCAATATTAAGGCTAAATTCAAGACCCACTAAATGCCATATCAAGAAATATCTTTCGCTTCAGTCATCACACACTTTGCTAAAATTGTTATTATATTGAATTGTACTGCCTTCCGTTCTCGCTTCAGTCCAAATTTATAAATTAATGTTGTCTCTTTTAGATTTTTCAAGGCATTTCCTGAATGAAAGTTTAGGCAGAGCAGCATCATCCCAGGTTTTTGCCAAGGGTGCTCTGTAAATTAACTATTAGAGGATTTAGTGAGCAAGCTCAGTTACACTTATGTTGGTGGTTCTTCCCTCCCGCCCTGTGGGAAAGAACTGTGCTTCACTCTGGTTGCCTAATGCAAGAGAAAAACGTGCATGTGAAGAGCTCTGTGCTACAAGCTGCAACTGCACTCATGTGCTTTTCCATTAGGAAACCAGGAATATTGAACAAAGCTACTTTTCCTGTTACTGCCTTACGGAAAACTACAAAATCTTAAACCATTCCTCTCTCTTCACTCCTCCTGCTCCTTTCCCAGGCCGTTTCATATTCATCCATCTATTTTCTCTGGTCAAGAAGGATGACAAGCCACAGATCCTAGCAACATCATACCTTTCCTTGGAAGCCCTTTCAAGAAATATTCGAGAGGTTCAGAAAATGACACAATCAATCTTTTTTGTAACACTTCAAAAGATGCTCAAGCCAAACTATTAAGCCTCAACGTACTAACTTTTACAAGTGCGTTGGGGACATTTTACAAAGTTAAAGGCACTATATAAATGTAAGTTGTTGTCGTTTAATCGGAAGTCCAGTTAAATGACATTGTAGGATATTCTTTTTGGAATGGACCGGTTTTATTAATATGAAATAAAAATCCTTATTCTATTACCCCTACATCTAGTTTCATTACTAGAGTAGAAAGCAGAATCTGCATGAATTTTACCTCACTACAGCAAAGACAAAATTAAACTTTGATATTAATTTTGTACATTTCTAATTATTCCTAAAATGGCTAAAAATAAGGACGATTATATTCGCACTTTTGATATTTTCTGTGTTGTAAGTTCGATTTTCTATGTTGTAAGATCGCTTGAGACAGATAGAAAATAAGTAAACGGGAGACATCCCTCATAAGTACAGCTGCTGGCCTAATTACGGTGACACTAATATAACATAGGCAGGCTAACAACAAAAATGAGAGCAAAAAAATGAAAAGCTATTTAAAATCATACAAAACAAACAAAAGTGAAAGTGTTTTTTTTTAAATGTGTGTGGCTAACATCATCCCATGTAATGTGGGGGTTGTTTCAAATCTAGAGCTACTTTCTCATGAGCCACCAATACATGAATTCATAGAGTCATGAAGTCATTTACGACACAGGAGGAGGCCATTTGGCCCATCAAGTCCATGCTGGCTCTCCATGGAGCA
The DNA here is from genome assembly GCF_036365525.1 of Heterodontus francisci. Lineage (NCBI taxonomy): Eukaryota > Metazoa > Chordata > Chondrichthyes > Heterodontiformes > Heterodontidae > Heterodontus > Heterodontus francisci. Next base: position 54,824,080 of record NC_090394.1, read on the forward strand.
ATTCAATCAGTCCCACTCCCCCACTCGATCCCCATAGCCCTGCAAGTTTATTTCCTTCAAGTGGCCATTCCGTTTCCTTGTGAAGCCATTGATCGTCTCTGCTTCCACCACCCTTGTGCGCAGCGAGTGCCAGCCGGTACCACTTGCTGCGTAAAAATGTTCTTCCTCATATTCTCCCTGCATCTGTTGCCCAAAACCTCAATCTGTGTCCCCTAGTCCTTGTACCATTAGTTAATGAGAACAGTTTTTCCTTGTCTAACTTATCTGTGCCTGTCATAATCTTGTACACCTCTATTAAATCTCCCCTCAATCTCGTTTGCTCTGAGGAGAACAAACCCAGCTTTTCCAACCTAACCTTGTAACTAAAATCCCCCATCCTTAGAACCATTCTGATAAATCTCCTCTGCACCCTCTCAAGGACCCTCACATCCTTCTTAAAGTGTGGTGACCAGAACTGGAGGCAATACGCCAGTTGAGGCCTAACCAGAGCTCTATAAAGGTTCAGTATTACTTCCTTGCTCTTGTACTCAATGCCTCTGTTTATGAAGCCCAAAATGCCATATGCTTTACTAATCACTCTCTCAAAATGTCATGCCACCCTTAATGATCGCTGCACATGCACGCCCAGGTCCCTCTGTTCCTGCACACTCTTCAGAGCTGTGCCATTAAGTATATATTGCCTTTCCCTATTCCTTCAACCAAAATGCATGACCTCACACTTGTCAGTATTAAATTCCACCTGCAACCTGTCTGCCCATTCTGCTAGTCTATCTTTGTCCTGTTGCAGGCGGTTCATATCATCCTCACTGTTTGCCACACCTCCAAGTTTGGTGTCATCAGCAAATATTGAAATTCTATTCTGTATTCCAAGATCCAAGTCATTTATATATAGCAAAATAAAGCACTGTCTACCATCCTCCAGTCTGAAAAACAACCATTAACTATGATTCACTGTTTTCTGTCCTGTAATCAATTTTTTTATCCAATTGGACACTGACCCTCCTATTCCATGAGCCTGCATTTTGTTAACCAGCCTTTAATGTGGTACTTTATCAAAAAGTAGATGAAATATGTGGGAAAAATGGCTGCAAAGACAGCAGAGGCACTGGTTGTTATCTTTCAGAATTCACTTGATTCTGGAACAGTCCCAGTGGATTGGAAGGTAGCAAATGTGACACAGTGATTCAAGAAAGGAGGGAAAGAGAGAACAGGGAACTTCAGGCCAGTTAGCCTGACATCAGTCATCTGGAAAATGCTGGAAACCATTATTAAGGAAGCAGTAACACGGCACTTAGAAAATCATAATATGATTAGACAGAGTCAACATGAATTGATAAAAGGGAAATCATGTTTGACAACTCTATTAGATATTTTTGAGGATGTTACTAGCAGGGTAGATGTAGTGTAGTATATTTGGATTCTCAAAAGGCATGTGATAAAGTGCCACACAAAATGCTGTATATGAGTTAACAGTTCATGGGGTCGGTGAAAATATATTATCTTGGGTAGAGGATTGGTTAAGGGACAGAAATCAGCGTGGGAAAAAAGTGGCACTTTTTGGTTGGCAGGCTGTTACAAGTACCATGGGGATCACTGCTGGGGTCTCAGCTACTTACAATATATAATAACAACTTAGATGAAGGGACTGAGTGTAATGCAGCCAAGTTTATTGATGATACAAAGCTAGGTGGAAAAGTAAGCTGTGAGGAGGACACAAAGGGCTGAATATATTCGTGCCAGCGAGGTTCCCAGCGCTAAGGGAGGGGAACTTCACCTCGGTCTCTCGAAGCCCCCCACCCAGGCATGACTCAACGGCATTTGGGTATTTAAGTGCCCGGCACCGGGATCCCCATCCCTTTAAGGAGGGGGATCCTACCTCCCAGAGCTGCCAGACAATCAGAGAGCTAGCAGCTCAGAAGTATCTGCAGTACCACTGGGAGTGGGGGCCACTGCCGGTATTACAGGAGGGCTGGGACCAGGCCCAGCACTGGAGCTCTGGATCAGAGGTGAGTGAGGCAGGGTTGCTGGGGCCAGTCTAGCAGGCCCTGGCATAGGGCTGGACGGAGAGTGGGCGATGAGGGCGGTGGTGTTGTTATTGGAGGTGCAGCCTTTGCCCTTGGGGGCCATCCATGGACCACAGATTACCCATGGAGGAGGCCCCACCTCCAACCCCGCAGTGAAGCCACCTTGTTTCACTGGGCAACCACCCACATGGTTTAATTCCAGCGGCAGTAGGAAGAGGCCCGTAAGTGGCTACTGATTGGCCACTTCAGGGTCTTTATTGGCCTCTGCGTGGGAAGGCCATCTTTGGCCTTTCCATGTCCTTCCCGCCCTCAACTTCATTGCGGTGCAACAGGAAGGCGATGGGCCCTTCACCCCCTGCCATCAGTCGCAATTCTATGGGCCCTCCCCACCTCCTAGCCCATCTCCGGGCCCCCATTAAATTCCACCCAAAGAGTCTACAAAGGGATAGAGATAGATTAAGGGAGTGAGAAATAAGGCAGCAGGTGGGTATAATGATATATTGTGAGGAAATGTGAGGTTATTCCCTTTGATGGGAAGAAAAGAACAGCAGGATCTTTTTAAATGGTGAAAAAAAATTATACAATGTTGGTGTTCAGAGAATTTGGGCATCCTGTACAAGAAATACAGTAAGTTAACATGCAAGTACAGCAAGCAGTTAGGAAGGTATGTTGGCCTTTATTGTGAGGGGGTTGCAGTACAAGAATAAGGAAGTCTTACTGCAATTGTTTAGGCTTTGCCGAGACCACACCTGGAGTACTGTGTGCAATATTAAGTACATGCCTAAGGAAGAATAAAGCTGTCCTAGAGGGAGTGCAATAACGGTTCACTAGATTGATTTCTGGGTTGAGAGTGTTGCCCTATGAGGAGAGATTGAGTAGAATGGGTCTATGCTTTCTGGAGTTTAGAAAAATGAGAGGTGACCTTATTGAAACATTTAAGATCCTGAGAGGGTTTGACAGGGTATATGCTGAGAGGCTGTTTCCCCTGGCTAGAGAGTCTAGAACTAGGGGGCATAGTCTCAGGATAAGAGATGGGTATTTAGGACTGGGATGAGGGGAATTTTTTTTCACTCAGAGAATCATGGATCTTTGCAATGCTCTACCCCAGAGGGCTGTGGATGTTCAGTTGTTGAGTATATTCAAGGTTGAGATCAATAGATACTCTAAGGGAATCAAGGGATATTAGGATCGGCCAGGAAAGTGGAGTTGAGGTCAAGGATCTATGATCTTATTCACTGGGAAACAGGCTGGAGGGGCCACATGGCCTGTTCCTGCTCCTACTTCTTATGCTCAGACGTTCTAAGTAAAAAAAATGCAAACTGCTCTTTGCTGGCATTCAGCAAGAGCAAGAACCAGTTATAGCCACTGCACAATTATTGACTTTGAACTTCCTATGTTATTAGAATATTAAAAGATGTAGGCTTAGTCTACACAGATGGCAAGGCAGCAGTCGAGGATTCTCATGTAGCCATTTACCATTCACAAGAACCCTTCCCAACATCAAGCCAATTGTAGCACTTCTATTCACAAAGAACTGTCAGGTTCAGGCATGTGTAATATATCTCCATAACTCAATGAATTCAGTTTTATATATATATATGTCTAAGATTATATTTGAGTGTTTTTAAGTCAAACAAAACTTACAGTTTATCCTAAATAAAGGCTGTAAGACTGTGATGTCTGAGGCTATAGGAAAATAATGCAAATGGTAGTGAGAAAGTGACAGAGACAGTAATTTGTACAATTTTCAGGCTTATTCTTGACTAATATTGAATAGAATGGACAATAAAAAGTCAAACTTTAAGACTATCTGAGAAGAATTTATATCCTTTCAACTTCACTTGCAAAAGGTTGAAAATTCCTGTTCACATGAATTACTAGCATGTAATATGTTAAAGCCTTTTTCACTTTGTTTATCTTAAGGAATTACATAACTACCCTCCCAGATTAAAACCCACAAACCACAGAACACAGACCCATGTTAGTCATCAATTAGTGAGGCTAATGAGCAGTAAGAATCTGGTTCATTCGATCCTAAAGTCCATTAATTGCATTGACAAAGAATAAAAAGTACTTCATCCACTTTTGGACTTAAAACAGCACGTACATAATACAGTACAGCTGGAAGTTGTAGTACAGGTAAATGGAGTTCCTATTTCCAATTACATTTCTATTTTTCATTTCCACATGCTGTGATAAAAATTGAAAATCGAAATGAATAAGCAATCAAAACCATTTTTGAAAAAAATGGCAATCTGTGTATGCCAAAGATGCAAGAGCAAAAGGATATCAGGCGTGATGTGCAAAAGGAAAACAAGATAAGAAACAAAATGAATAGCAAAAATATCTCATCTGTCTCAGAGATACACATTTGTTCACATTCCATATTTTGTGGCCAGTGGAATCTGCCAATGCTCAGAGAGGGTATAAATATGGGGGGAAATGGGTGAGAACGTGTGCAATGAACATGAGAGGAAGAGCTGAGTTAAACAGTAGCAAAGCATGTGTCCTTTATTTACTCCTAATCGACATATTCAATCTCCCCATGTAAAACATTCCCTCACACAATGCATGTGGTAAATGGTCAGGAAGTGTTATTAATGAGCATGTCAGGCATAGGCCGGAATTTTACTTTCGTCGGGCAGGAGTCGTCCACCGACTGAAAAGTCAGTGGCGATCCCACCTTCACCTGGCCTGGGGATCTGCACCGTATTTTACAGTCCCCAGACCCTTAATTGGCCTGTGGCAGGGCCTCCACCTCACTGAGGCAGGAAGTCTCGTCTGATGGAGCTGCCAGCCAGTCAGCGGGCCAGCAGCTCTTAGTCCCACCAGCGCCGCTGGGAGCAGTGGCCATTGCTGGGACTGCAACTCAGCTTCGTGAAGAAGAGGAAGGATGGCCCTCGGAGAAGGGAAGTTTTGGGCCTTCGCTGGGGGTGATCGAGCGGGCCCAGGCGAGGCAAAGGTAGTCGATTAGGGGGACAGGAGAGCGTGTTGAGTGTTGGGGGTGGATGGGACATTGGGGGCGGATGGGGCTTTGGGGGGGCGGCCCTTTGTCGGGCACAGGATGCCTGATCATGAGGGCCTCCAAGCCGTCAGAAAGATACCTGCTTTTCTCAGGCTGCTTTTCTCAGGCCTGGGCTGGGCGACTGGCCAAGGGTAAAATCCCCGTGGCAGGGGGCGGAGATCCTTAAGTGGTCGTTAACTGGCCACTTAAGGGCCTTGATTGGTCTGGGGCAGGTAGGCTGGTTTTCGCCGCCGTGCATAAAATGGTGGCAGAGGCGGGAGTGGGTTGAGAAGGGCCCCCCGAGCCTCCCACTCCATTTTAACCCCCCCCCCCTCCCCCCACCACAAACCCGCTCTTTGGGGGGTGAGAAATTCCAGCCATAGTGTAAGGGAATGTGGCAAATATGAGGAATGAGTTTCATAAAATTGATTTTTTGGTTAGAAGCATAGAATAGTTACAACACAGAGGGAGGCCATTTGGCCTGTCATGTCCTTGCTGGCTCTCTTAAAGAGCAATTTAGCTAATCCCATTCCCCCGCCCTTTCCCCATAGCCCTGCCATTTCTTTTTCTTCTGGTGCTTATCCAATTCCCTTTTGAAAGTTTGGAAACTGGTTTGGCAGTACATTAGAAGGTAAAATTGGATGCAAGAAGCTAAGGATGAAAAGCAGTGGTTGGTGCAGTTCCATAGGGTTCTGTTCTGTATGTGTTACATTTCATACCATTTACAGATGATATGGATAAGGTTGTGGGGTTTGCAGATTACACCAACCAGTGCACCTAGATGGCAAATGAAAAAAGGACTGGATGAATTTGGGGTTGGGGAGAATTGAAGACTGATTGACAAACATGAGGTTGGTTGACAAATATGAGGCTGTGCACAATTGAGTATGACACTTGGTTAAAATAGCTGTTTATATCTGTTGGCGGATTTCTTAGTGGTTACTGTTGCAGCAAACAGTTGTTAGTCCAGCAACAATAAATCCGCTGATGATTCATGCACACGTGTTTTTGCAAAAGCAAGCATTATTAGTGATGGATTTAGTCTTTCATTTATAATAAATGACATGCAAATAATACAATCTGGTTCCCAGGCTCCAACTACCCCCGCGATCACTCTCTGTTGCCAGAAAACAACACATGTCCTGGAGTGGACAGCTCCCACACTCCAGGCCCTCTGCTCAGCTGCACTGCTCTTAACCTCGAGAACCACCCTGAAGTTAAAGGGACCTGGTTCTATTTTTATATTATAATACCATCTTGGCCTCTGCTTATGTAATACATAAGTTGCATGTTTAGTTGAGGCAATAGATTTAGGTGCTTACCCAGCTTGTTATCTTTTCAGCTTTTGTGTCAATACTCCAAGCTTTGTTTATAATCCACAAAGTGCTTACGGCAAATATTTATCCAGTTCCCTAGACCTGTTGTTCATTCATTTCCCTGGCCAGTCTCCCGCTGAAATAATTGAAAAACCAAAATTTCAAGACCTTTGTTTATTGACTGCATTTGTTGACAACGCTATCGGTAGGTGGCGCTTTTTTGGCACATGCGCAAATACAGCATGTGCCACTAAAACGTCACAGCTTGCGACTGTAGCAGCTGCCAGGACTAAAGATGGCGCTGGTCAAAGAATCACACAGAGGCAACCTAACAAACACGTGGCAGCATACAATGGCCGGAGTGAGAGAGTGGAGCGGCCCGGGGAGAGCAGCGCGGGGGGCGGAGAGACCAGCGCGGGGAGAGCAGCGGTGGCAGCGGCGGCGACGACGGCCGGGGTGGGGGGGTGGGCAGAAACTTTGACGCATGCGTGAATATCGGAAGATTGACGCATGCGTGAATATCCGGCGGCGTTGCATGAAGCGCACGCGCAGAGGCCAACCTAGCGCGTTGCCCGAGGAAGACGACGTAACGCGATGACGTCACCAGCGCATGCGCAAACGGGTCCTGGCAAGCCGGAACGCAGCGCATGCGCAGAGAGCAGGAGACCGTCTGCGCATGTGCGCACCGCGGCGCAGCCTGATGACGTCGGCGCTGGCCAGCGTTGTCAGGAATCACTTTGTTGTTTATTTGTTTCACTTCCCCCTTACTTTAGAGTACAGAGAACAATTTCATTTTAACATCACAAAATCTCAGCCTACTTAAAAGCTGTTTGAAAGAGTTTGAGATTTCTGGAGCGATTTTCTGCATGTACCAGAAGCATTTATCAGGAAATTGCACATCTCCAGCCTGTGATTTGCCACCCATTATGGACAGAATATGATGGGATGAGTTTGCACAGTTTCCCAAGTGGAAAATCTCCCATTTTATACTTTGAAGTGAGATGGAGCTCGGCCTGCATCACAAGTATACTGATGTCCTGACTGACAGCAAGCTTATAACTTAACTGAACTTTTTAGTTCATGTTTTGTGGGCCATCTGTAGGTTTGTGGCATGGCCCACAGACTGGCAGCACCACAAAATAACTTGCAGGATGCCAACAACCAGGCCAACTCAAGGGCCCAGGAGATAATGTATAAGATGTTTGTGTCTTGAAGAAAAGCACAAGGGTATGGGCACAATATCACGGGGCATGATTTCACACTTATAGTTTCAGTAGCGATGTGGAACTATGTGGAACATGGAGAGGAAAATCTGACAGGGAGAGTCATATGTGGGTAACAGAATCTGACTTATTTTCCTTAAACAAATGGAAAGAAAATCAGGCAGTTTCTGTATCACATATGCTGATGATCAATTCTGCGCTCTACCTAAGCAATACTTAATGCGCAAGCAGTATAGACAAAAATATTCCCCTTAGGTATCAAATAGATATGGGCTTAACCTGTGTCTTTTTAGAGACATACATGGAAGAAGCTAAATCTCTACGGTCCCTATAATATAAGGTATCTCATAACATTACATGCTGGTAATTAATGCTGATGTAGTTAAAGACCAAAGTTGTCACTGTCCCAAAAGCTTTTCAAAAAGAGTCTATTGGACAATTTGTTGGGAGAGGGTAGTTGAAGGTGTTGGCTCTTAAGATGACTGCATGGACCAATATTTGATCTGTATCCTATGTTACACCAAAAATTGCACAATATTGCCTTATAATTAATATGATGAAGCAAAATGTTCAAGTTGTATGCTTAGTTACTAATCATGTCCCATTCATTTCACAGAGCACCACAATCACAGCGATCTTCCAGTGCAGCTGAATGGAAGCCTTCACCATTAAGATTTGAAATAATCAGCAATCAGAATGAAGGCCATTCTTTCTACATTACAACAGTACCTCAGTGGCTGGAAAAGCACTTCTGAACAGCCTGTACTCATGGAAGGCATGGTATAATTGTAAGTTCTTCCTTTCTATTGTGTAATGATGTGAAGAAAACATCGCAGAGTGAGGCACTAGTCCGAATGACAAATGAGAGAGGAGAGTCGGAGACTGCTGAGAGTACAGCAGCTGATTGGCATAGTTCCCACATGCTAAATGCCCTCAAGACTGGCTTCACCTCAGTTGGGAATGACGGAGGGGAGGAATTCGAAGAATTCACTCAGTTAAAATGTTCTATATTCAGAGGGATCATTGGATTTCATGAGGAGACGGTCACCTCCAGATATGAGATGGACTCCTGCAGTTTTGTCATTAAATTAATTTATAAAGACTTTGCTGTGAAGCAAATCTCACTGAAATCTCTACAGACCCTCCAAGAGTGCCCAACTTTCCCTACGTGACAGCTGGGTTGACCAGCATTATGTACACCACATATGTGCCTAAAGGAATGGTTTAGCAGTGTGTTCTTCTTTACACATAGCCCCTAAGAAAGTGTGCTGAGTCAACTTGTGTGTCCCTGAAAATGCATTGAAAAATACTGGAGTAAAATTAACTCTTACTCCAGTGTATGAAGATCCCATTATATATTTAGGGTATGGTGTACAGGTTCAGTTTAAATAGTCAAAAAAGACAACAGCTGCAAAATTTGGCTCCATAGCATTTCTGGTCAAGCACTATGGAAGCCCCGGAGTGATATAATTTAAGTGACATAATATAAGTGATGTGATATAATGGCGGCTAGAACGCTTCCAATCATCTCTGGCACGGCCTGCGCCACATGACAGGATGCTAGCCTGGGCGTGTTGTGTATGTGCCACAAACATGCAGAGTAGGCAGATCACAGCGTCAAGCAGTCTCTAATACTGATTTGTCGACAATCCGCCATTTTGCACTGCGCAGGTGCAGTTAATGCCCTCTCGTAAACACTCTCAGCTGAACGTGTGTCTGGCTACACAAGAGATCCCCACCTTTGCTATCTCCCTAGTTTAAAGGACCAACCCTCCAACTTTCAAGTGAGATGCTTTTGACTTACTTTTGCTGGTGCAGAATAAGTGGCAGTGCAGTGTTGATTGTTATTGGAGGAGTTTTGCAAACATTCTCGATTTTCAAGGGAGTAGTGCTGGATCTTGACAAGAAGGTCAAAGGTTTGGAAGGCCTGTCAGGCGAAAGACTGCTTCAGTAATGGGGGCTACAACTGCAGTTCCTTTTGGACAGCAGCATGACTTGGAAATGGAGTACAGGCAGCTGAGAGGGAAAGCAGTGCTCAGAAGAAGGAGGAGGTGGAAGTGGGGGAAGGGAGGAGGCATCCCCTTTGCTCTGGACGAGTAGTCTGTGAGCGGACACTGGGACTCCGATTCCCCTAAGATATCATCCCAACATCACAGTTGCTCCAAAATTCCCCACCTTTCAATATATGGACTATCACAGCGCCCACTTGACCAAAGTCCAGAAATAAAAGCCACCAACAAAAAACTATTCCATAACAACTTTATCCACCAACACTTCCAATAATACATGCAAGACTTTACAATTCACCCTTGTGCATTCCCTTAGTGCCTGTCTGACTGGTACCTTTGCCTGGCCGTGTGCTTCTCCAGAGGCTGCAGCATGGCTGGTGGAAGTGTGCTGAGTTTCACTGGGGTAGACTGCAGATGGCCTTGCAGAATGACCTCGAGCAGCTCTGAGCCTTGCGGGCCTGGCTACAGGCTGTACACCTTGACGTGGGCGGCAGCAGTCTCTGGGCTGGCTGGCTGAAAGCCAGCCAGGGCACTGGTGGTGTTGCAATGGTGAGTGCACGAATGCTGACCAATTTGCTTACAAAGTGTGCATGCTGCCTGGTACAATGGCACCAGGCTTGGGGTGATCGAACATCATGACACCCAGGCCCAAAGATGGGCCTTGATGAATCTAATTCAATTCAGTAGGGCATGGGTAGATGTCAGCTAAGTAGAGACGAAAATGGTTTCATCAGATCATGAGCACCTGATCAAGTGAGCTGGATGGGCTGATCAGTCTTACTCATTTTAACCATTTTATGGTTGGATCTTCCCAGGTAGCAATTAGCTTCATATGACTAATACCGATCTAAACTGCACTCATCTGTATGTAACATAATTGAATAATTCTGAGAACAATTGCACAATTATTTAATATTTATGACATGTCAGCCAAATAAACAAATTCTACTGGCCACCAAACTATATTCCGGATCTCAAATGAAATGAAATCTTTTTCAGTAATGATCGGTAGTGAAAGGCATTGCAGATTTGAGTAGATTAATTACAACTGATTATCTATGGAATATATATTTCAGTCCAGCAGACAACATGATGAGCCTTTATTTCAGCTGTAAGCTCATTTCTTCCCATACATCAGCCTGGATTTGTAGCCATATTGTGAATATATTTCTGCAGTGATTCAATTGTGCAATTTTAAAATTTCATCAGCTAGTACTTTAAATGACTGTCACTCAATGCTGGCAGAGTTCCATAGATTAATCTCTTGATTACCTGATAATAATGGCAATATAAGTACTTGACTAACCTTAAAGTATGTGGAAGTAGACTATGGAAAATCTTATATTTGTATTGCATAAATTTGTCTCTTTAAACTGCTCAAACTAAAATCATTTCTTAACAGAACTGTGAGGACCACCGACCTTCATAAAATGTCCTTTACTTTCATTTGTACCTTTGACATTGTTAACCATTGAATACAAATCCTGTATTTTTTTTACTCTAATCTCAAATGAGAAGTTATAAAAGCAGTGATTTAGGGAAAGTGACAGAATGGCAATGAGCTCTCTCCTTTGAAACCCATAGCTTCATATTCCCTGTTCTGCTTTGCATTACCTTACATGTAATTCGAGCATTTTAGGAGCGGGACCAAGATTAGAAAAAGTTAAGTAAGCAATTATCGAGGGCAGGCTCTGGATTGGATTGAAGAACAAGTTTAGAGTGCATCACCTGACTGACTTTCTCATCAAAGGTTGGTACAAGGCAGCCTGTAGTATTACACTAGAGTGGTTTGTATCAGCTGGGGGCTAGCAACAGTGAACCATGAATGCCTATCACGTCCCCCATCCATCAGAGTCTTGATGCAGACACCCAGAAACAAAGCAATTCACAAATAGAAGCAGTTTGGCACTGATTAGTCTCCCGTACATATCACAATGAAACAACTCGAAATCCTCATTAAGAAGATTCTGATGCTAACTGCACAGCTCATGGAAAAGTCAGCACCGAGTGCACCAATGAACACCCAATATTAATGAAAGGACCTATCTAGTGCAATGGACTTTGATATGGATATAATGAAAGGCAGTATTGATGCTAGGTGACCTCTGATGCTGACCACCACAGTATAAGTTTCAGGATCACTCCTTCGTGGATGCTGTGCCAGTAAAGCATTGTGCAATGTGAGGCTGATTTCAAGCATTCTCTGCAATCAGTCATAGTGTCAATTAGAGAAGTATTCAAGGATTACCCAAAGAATATATTATATAAAATCCAAGCCCCAATTTTAATCCAGCCTGCCTGAAATGAACAGGGTAGGCGGGTAGTTAAAGTGGCATTCAGGAATGTGCACCATGTTCCTGTTCAACGCCATATTAATTGGTGTAAAACTTGGAGAGCAGCCCACCCCAGGCAGACAGGGGCAGCTTTACGTCATCGGCCTAGCAACGCACTTTTAACTTCAAAAATTGGGAGGTCCACACCGCATCAAGCCCACCAGAAAAACCCGGTGAGAGGTAGCAGCCTGGCCACAAGAGGCCCACGTGTAAATTTGTTTCAATTATTCTCAGATTTCCATGTCACTGTAACAATTTACTAAAGAAAGTAAAAGTGTTTTTCAATTAAAGATTTGGTCCAAGTAAAATGCCTAGCAACAGTAATATTCAGCCATGGTTCAAAATTGGGTTGACAACCTCATGATTCTGCTAAGCTACAATACTTGATCTATTTTATTCTAGGCAAAAGAGTTTTCCCCATTAGTGATTATAGATAGTGTAAATTATAAAAGGCATTTTGCATGACTTACTAGTACATGAAAACATTTTTAATAACCTTCATTATCTGTATGCGCTATTGATGCCATTTGTACTTCACAACTACAGTTTTGTTGTCAAGTGTGATATGATGTTTTAAGACTGATGTGCTTTTACATTGTGGATTGCTGAGGGATGTTTGAAATATTGAAACACTTCAGCCTCAATATTTATGGGAAGCTTTGGGAGGGAGCAGTGGTACATGTCGGCAGGCGGGAATCCCATAAATATCGGGAAGAGGGAGGTCCTGTTGACTTTAATGGCTTTATTAGAATTGTTTTACTTGTTTCCTGCCCAGCAGCCGATCAGATTGACAGGCTAACCGACAATCAGGTGGAGTGGCCTGTGAATGGTCACCGGCAACCAAGTAGATTGGGGGTCATTGGGGAAGCTCACAGCATGGCAGAGAGTGAGTGAGAAAATATTGCGGGGTGCGGGGGGGAGAGATCAGTATGTTTTTGGAGGGGAAGAGCTTGCGCAGGAAGAGATTGCATGGGGGTGGGGATAGAGCTCGCATGGGGTGAGATGGCATGGGGGGTAGAGATCGCAGGGGGTGGTAGAGCTCACGAGGAGGGTAGAGATTGCAAGGGAATTTGAGATCATATGAGAGTGATTGCATGGAGAGAAATCGTATATGGGGTAGAGATCACCCTGGGAGGGTAGAATGTGCATTGGCGGGGCTAGGTGTCATGCTGGGGTAGAGATTGCACTGGGGGGCAGTAGAAATCACATTGGGGGTGGTAGAGATCACATTGGGGGTGGTATCAGGCTGTGGTGGTTGTGATCACACTAGGGATGGTAAAAGTCACGTTGGGGGCAGTGGAGATCGGACTGATGGGGTTAGGGATCGCAGCAGGTTTTCTTGGGAGTGTTGGTGGTAAGCACTCTTGTTCCTTCTGGCCTACAAGTAGTGCTCGAGAGGCACTTATCTCCTGAATCTGGTAGATCCAGCCTCCCTTTAGTTGGCAGGTTTCCCGAGCCCTGGAAAAGCCATACTGGAGGTGTTAATACCAGATTACTGACAAAATCTGAGGGATGGCGGTGTAATTAAATGTTAGAATCTCCAGGTTACTCTGCCGACCCCGACCCTGTTAAATAGCAGGTGGATGTTCATGGAGGGTTAGGGTGGGTTTCCCATTTTTAACAATTTGGCCTCACACTATCCACCCATATTACACTTATCCGGCAGGCCCAAGTGAGGTAGATGATCACTGCAGCGGGAGGGTGGTTCAAAGAGGTGCAGGTTTTCCCAGCAGTGGCCCTCCGTTGGCCACAAATTGCCCATGGAGGAGGGCCCACCCCTTCACCCCTGCCAGGCCAGCAGGGAGGTTGCCTCATTTTACTGCCCGTCTTCAGCCTGTCCTGTCCCCAACAAAATTGCGGTGCGACAAGAAGGCGACAGACCCTCCACCCCAGCCCCCCCACCCCTCCTCTCATCACAATTCCTAGCCCATCTCTGGGGAGCCCATAAAATTCAGCCCGATATGCGCAGGACTCCTTTCTTACCCAGTATGTAAAAGCCCAGTAAGAGAGAAAGCACTGCTGGATCTAGAAATGAGAAATGACCAGAACAGATAAGAGAATTAAATGTGGGGGAACATCTAGGCAATAGTAGTCACAAAATAATAAGGTTTAACATAAAGATTGAGAAGGACATGAGCAAGTCAAAGACCAAAGTCATAAATTGGGGAAAAAAACTGATTTTAAGGGAATGAGAGTGGAGCGAGGGAAAACAAACTGGAAAAATTTACTGACAAAGAAATAGAACAGCAGTGGAAAACATTTAAAATAGTAATCGATAGAGGCCAGGTGCGATATAACCCATTAAACAGCAAGAACAAACTAACGGGTAATGACACACTATTGATGAATAAAAATAAGGGCAAAATCAAAACTAAAGAAAAAGACATATAATAAGTACAACAAAGGAGAGAATGACAAAAGACTAGAAAATAAGCCAAACAAAAAGCAAGGCAAAGAGAAACTAGAAAATTAAATCTTCAAGGAATAGAAAAAGAAATAGTTAAGTCTTCTATAGTTACATAAATAACAAAAGAAAAATCAGGATAGGGAGAAAGGGAGGGAACTAGAGGAGGCCCTCCACAGATCACAGAGCTTTGGTGGAGTTTTGGTGCTCCTGGCTGTCAAAGATGGGGAGATGGAGATTGGGGAGATGGGGAAATGAGGATTGGGGAGATGCGGAGATGGGAAGTTTCGAGCTACTGGGTGACATAATTAAATAAAAGCCACCCACATGTCATATGACACTTAGCCATGTTGTTGTGACTTCAACAACAAGTGAAATACGATCATTATTATCATGAAAAATTGCAACATTTTTACCTTGCCCGTACTCATTCTTGCCTGTTCTCTCCCACAGGGCCTTCACCTGTGCAGCAGCAGTCAGTGGACATGGTGGGCAACGGATCTTCAGAGGAGCTGTGTCCTTCTGAGTGTGCACCGCCACAGGACACATGCAGACTATGCACCAGCTCAGATACTCACACTTCAGTGGAACCAGTACAGCAGATAGTTGGGTTTTCACCTGGTGACTCACACTTCACAAATGAGCAAGAACAGATGGTATAGACAGGCACAACTATGGAGAGTCCATGTTGGAGGGTGCAGCCCTTTCCAGACTCTGCTCAGCTGGACACAGATGCTATACCTCATCGGCCACCGATGAAGAAGGGAAATATTGAGCAGCAGCAGACAATGCGCAATGCACTGACAAGCCAGCAACGCACACTCATTGATTGCAGAGAGATTGGAAGAGTCCACCTCAAGCATTGGTGGGGTGGGGGGGGGGGGGCGCGGGGAGGGGGCTGCGAGATGTTGCAGACTATTGAGATAATGTCTTCTTCAAGCACCCCAGACCATCAAATGTTCCAAATGAGTCCATGCACTCCTGGAACACCACCATGCAGACTGGATACCAGCATGTCTGCCACCTTAACTAGGTTGAAAGCCACCTTAGTCTTGGCCTTACAGTGCCACACTGATCTGCACCAAAGTGATCTCCAGCACAGTGGCAGCAGTGAAGTGCAATCAGGCCATTAGGGGATGATGGTGAAAGGGAACACCGAAGTCAAAGCCACAGCCACCTCCTAGTCAGTAGCCCTCATGTTGCCTCATTTCCCGATGCCCGAGTTTGCCCCTACACAAGTGCACATAGAGCAGTATTTGAGGAGTCTTCACAGGCTCCAACACCCAGAGAATGTTGGCCAAGAGCACATCAGCAGTCAGAGCAGGGATGTGAGCAGCCTGCCTCTACCTCTATTGAAAGCATACAGGCTGCACCACATAGGAGTAGCCAAAAAAGAGAGTTAGGCTTTGTAGTTGCACGAGGCTATGCACATGGGTATCTAAGAAAATGTTGCTTTGATAAGTTCATGTAGTATTTACTTACATCACATAAATGTTATTCTTTATCACCACTTACTCATCTCGTCCGTTTTTGGGTGCTGGGTGGTACGTTATTTGATGGTGAAAGTGAGGACGTGAAATGATAAGGATCAATGGGGGATTGTTGAAGGGGTGGTTACTTGGTTGCAGGACTGCTTTGTGTCAGTGGCACTGATGGGGAGGGAGGAGAGGTAGAAATAGTGGCTTTTGCATTTCCTTGTGATATGGGTCCACTGGTTCCGCCTAAGTGAACCTTGTATTAATAAAGGCATCCAGGCAACAATGTAAGCAGCTGGGGTGTAGTGTCCTCATCACCCTCCTCCTCCTCTTCTTCCTCCTCCGCTCGCTATGAATCGTCCACGGAGGATCTGAGCTCTTCACCTTTTTCCTCCTGCACGTCCAAGCCTGGAGCTGCTGTGCTATGTTGTGCAGAGCACAGAAAACCACAGCCATTCTGGAGAGCCTGGCTGATGTGTATGAATGGCACATCCAAATCTGTCCAGGCACCTGAAGAACAACTTTAGCAGGCCGATGGCCTACTCAATCACACATCTGGTGGTAATATGGCATTCATTGTAGTGTTGTTGGACTTCATTTATTAGCTATCTGAGAGCTGCCATAAGCCAGGTTTGCAGTGGGTATCCCTTGTCACCTAGGAGCCACTCTTTTGTCTGCTCCCAGGTTTGAAGAGATCAGGGAGTTTGGAACGCTGCAGGACAGAGGTATAATGGCAGCTGCAGAGGAATATGCGCACACCTGCATAAACATCTTTTTGTGGTTACAAACCAGTTGCATATTGATTGAGTGGAACCAGACTGCTGGTTGTTCTGGGCCATCCTGCACCTCTGGGAAGCCAGCCCATAAGGGCAAAGCCAAGCACTCACTCATTCTGACTGACAGCATCGCTGGCAAAGTTGGCATAATTGCTAGCCCTGGCAGACAAACCATCAGTCACCTTTCTTATGCTTTTGTGAGCCGCCGTGGGAGATCCTGGATATGTCTGTAGCAGAGTCCTGGAAGGATCCAGAGGTGAAAAAAAAGTTGAGTTTGGTAGTGACTTTGACAGTCACTGATAACGCATGGCCACCAGGTTCAGCAGGTTGCAGGTCTTCTTGTCGCAGGCTGCAGATGTCAGTCACCACCTAACCACCAGAACCTTGCTTAGACCACACCTGGAGTACTGAACAGTTCTGGCCTCCAGGTTGTAAAAGGGATTTAGAGGCACTGGAGAAAGTGCAAAAAAGATTCACTAGAATGGTACCAGAACTGAGAAGTTACACCTATCAGGAAAGATTGAATAGGCTGAGGCTCTTTTCTGTAGAAAAGAGGGGTGACCTGATAGAGGTCTTTAAGATTATGAAAGGGTTTGATAGGTCAGGTATGGAGAAGGTCTTTTCACTTGTGGGGGAGACCAGAATAAGGGGCCATAAATAAAAGCTGGTCACTGGTAAATCCAATAGGAAATTCAGGAGAAAAGTCTTTATCCAGAGAGTAGTTAAGAGGTGGAACTCGCTACCACAAAAAGTGCCTAAGGCAACTAGCATAGATGCATTCAAGCGGAAGCGAGGTAAAAACATGAGGGAGAAAGGAATAGAAGGAAATGTTGGTGGGATTAGATGAAGCAAGGTTGGAGGAGACTCGTGTAGACACTGGCATGGGCCTGTTGGGCTGAATGGCCTGGTTCTCAGCTGGAAACAATATGTATTAACCTCCATGTGCACTAACCATCTGCCAATGTGATGTCTGCTCCTCTCTGTCTGCAGAATCAGAAGTCAGCAGATGAGTGCAGAGTGCCTCGCGTGCAACCTGACTCAGTTGGTATCTCTCCAATGATCCTCCTGCTCTTTCCAGTATAGAAATAAGATGAATACATGGCTGGAGAGATGATACAAGAGGGAGGGCTTTAGATTCCTGGAATATTGGGACAGGTTTTGGCCATGGTGGGACCTAAACAGAACCGGGACCAATGTCCTCATGGGACAGTTTGCTCATAGAAACATAGAAAATAAGAGCAGGAGTAGGCCATTTGGCCCTTCGGGCCTGCTCCGCCATTCAAAAAAGATCATGGCTGATCATCTAATTCAATACCCTGTTCCCGCTTTCTCCCAATATCCCTTGATCCCTCAAGCTGTCGGGAAGGGTTTAAACTAACTTGGCAGGGGTTGGGCATCAAGATGTAGTATTAGAAAGGAAAAACAAGGTACAAAGAAGGATTGGGAATGACAGATAGCACTAGAGTAAGAAATAATAAGGTATTAGGCGGCGGCAGACTAAAAGGGAATGCAATAAGGCCTAAATTAGGTTTACAGCGCATGTATGTAAAGGCACAAAGTGTGGTAAATATGGTTGGTGAGCTGCAGGCGCTGATAGCCACCTGGCAATATGATGTCATGGCGATAACAGAAACCGAGCTCAAAAAAGAGCAGGACTGGGCACTAAATATTCCTGGATACAAGGTGTTCAGGAATGATAGGGAAGGAAAGAAAGGAGGAGGAGTGGCAGTATTGTTTAAGGAGAATATTACAGTGCTGGAGAGAGAGAATGTCCTGGAGGAAGTTGAGAAGTAGGACCTCGAATGTAGTCACTTCTAGCGAGAGTAGAAATAGGAAGATAGTAAGGGTGAAGGCAAGGCTTGAGGCATGGTGCAAGAGTGAGGGCTTCAGATTCTTGGGACATTGGGACCAGTTCTGGGGCAGGAGGCATTTATTCAAAAGGGACGGGTTGCACCTCAACAGGACTGAGACCAATGCATGTATGTAAACGCACAAAGTGTGGTGAATAAGGTTCGTGAGTTATGAGCACAAATAGCCATGTGGAATATGATGTAGTGACAATAATGGAAACGTGGCTCAAAAATGGTGGGGACTGGGTGCTTAATATTCAAGGATACAAAGTGTTCAGAAAAGATAGGGAAGGGAAAAAGGGAGGTGGTGTGGCAGTACTGTTTAGGGAAGACATTGTTGTGTTGGAAAGGGAAGATGTCCTTGAAGGGGCAAAGACAGAATCCATTTGATTAGAGTTGAGAAGCAAAATAAGTATGATCACGCCACTGGGGGTATTCTATATGCCTCCAAATAGTGAGAGGGAGATAGAGGAGCAAATCTGCAGGGAAATCACAAAGATATACAAGAACTAAAGATATTGGGGGTCTTTAATTTCCCAAATATCAATTGGAATAAAGTTAGAGTAAAGGGTAAGGAGGGGAAGGAATTTCTGAAACGTGTACAGGAGAACTTCATTGACCAGTATGTTCTCAGTCCAACTAGGAAGGAGGCATTGCAGGATCTGATGCTGGGGAATGAGGTGGACCAAGTGTCAGTGGGGGGAACACTTGGGTAAGAGTGATCATTGTAAGGTTTTAGGAACAATAATCAGAAAAAATCAATAGGCACTTGGAGAGGTTTGAGTCAATTAAGGAGAGCCAGCATGGATTTGTAAAAGGTAAATCCTGCTTCACTAATCTAATTGAATTTTTTGATGAAGTAACAGACAAGGTTGATGAAGGAAAAGCAATCAATGTTGTCTATATGGATTTTAAAAACTTGTCCAACAAAGTACCACATAAAAGGCTGGAGAACAAAATTGAAGCTCATGGAATAGGAGGGACAGTGTCAGCTTGGATTTTAAAAAACTCGCTTAAGCACAGGAAACAGTGAGTGGTGGTAAACAGTTGTTTTT
Organism: Heterodontus francisci; assembly: GCF_036365525.1. Taxonomy (NCBI): domain Eukaryota; kingdom Metazoa; phylum Chordata; class Chondrichthyes; order Heterodontiformes; family Heterodontidae; genus Heterodontus; species Heterodontus francisci. Next base: position 54,843,549 of record NC_090394.1, read on the forward strand.
CAGACTGGAGGATGGTAGACAGTGGTGTTCCCCAATATTCAGTGCTAGGACCACTGTTTTCTTTGATATATATAAATGACTTAGATATTGGAATACAGGGTAAGATTTCAAAGTTTGCCAATGATATCAAATTTGGAGGTGTGGCAAACAGTGAGGACGATACCAACTAACTTCAACAGAATATAGATAAGCTAACAGAATGGGTAGAGAAGTGGCAGCTGGAATTTAATACAGAGAAGAGTGAGGTGATGCATTTTGGTGGAAGGGGTAGAGAGAGGCAATATAGACTTAATGGCACAGTTTTAAAGGATCTGCAGGGACAGAGGAACCTCAGGTACATGTCCATAGTTCTTTGAAGGTGGGAGAACATATTGAAAGAGTAGTTAGCAAAGCATATGGAATCTTGGGCTTCATAAATAGAGATATTGAGTACAAAAGCAGGGAACTTAGCCACAACTAGAGTATTATGTCCAGTTCTGGTCACCACACTTTAGGAAGGATGTGAGGGTCCTTGAGAGGGTGGAGAGGAGATTTACCAGATTTTCAGAGAAGAGGGATTTTAGCTACAAGGTTTGGTTGGAGTAGCTGGGGTTGTTCTTCATGAAGCAAAGGAGATTGAGGGGAGATTTGATAGAGGTGTACAAGAGTATGATAGATTCAGGTAAAGGAGACAAGAAAAGCTGTTCCCATTAGCTGATGGTACAAGGACTAGGGGACACAGATTTAAGGTATTGGGAAACAGATACAGGGAGGATGTGAGGAGGAACTTTTCTATGCAGTGAGTGGTAATGACCTGGAACTCGCTGCCTACGAGGGTGATGGAAGCAGAGACAAGAAATAAACTTACAGGGCTACTGTGATTGAGCACAAGAGTGGGACTAAGTGGATTGCTCTACAGAGAACCAGCATGGATTCAATGAGCTGAATGGCTCCCTTCTGTGCTGTAATGACTCTATGACTTTAGGAAGGATGTGAAGGCTTTATAGAGGGTGCAAAAAAGGTTTACGAGAATGGTTCCAGTGATAAAAGACTTCTGTTACAAGGATAGATTGGAGAAGCTCGGGTTGTTTCAGGAGATTTGATAAATGCGTTCAAAATCATGAGGGATTTAGACAGAGTAAATAGGGAGAAACTGTTCCCGTTGGCAGAAAGGTCGTGAACAGGGGGACATCGATTTAAGGTGATTGGCAAATGAAGCAACGGCAACATGAGGAAAAACTTTTTTCCACAATGAATGTTTAGGATCAGGAATGGACTGCCTGAGAGTGTGACAGAGACAGATTCAATTGTGGCTTTCAAAGGGAATTGGATAAGCACCTGAAGAGAAAGGCAGGGAGTGGGAATAGCAAAGTTACTCTTGCAGAGAGCTAGCATGGACACAACAAGCTGAATGGACTCCTTCCGTGCTGTAACTATTCTATAATTCTATGATGCCAAACATTTCACATTTCATTGGGAACCCTTTTGATTTTAATAATGGTTCAGGGGAGAAAGTACAATAAACACAAAACTTGATGAGAGTCTAAGTGCCAACGAAAAACAAATGCGAAAAAAAACAGAAATGTTTAATAAATTGCTGAAATAACTTAACTATCTGAACATCACTGTGACCTTCCTTATACTTACTGTTGCTTAGCAACTCATTACACCAATGTCACTTGGATGTGAATTACATCTGATGCAATGTATAACCAAGAAAAAGGAGTATTCACATGCTGTGAATGAGTTCTGTGCTGTGTTGGGGTCACAGATCAGCTACATATTATATGAGGGTTTTTTTTTCTATTAATCTAAGCCACAGAAGTGATGAAGGAAGCCTGTCTGCGAAGCATGAATTTCATTTATGGACCTTAAGGAATCTGGCCACTCTTAAAATATAATCCCATTGCTCCTTTGTGCTATTACCAAGTGTCCATCAGAACATGATGAGCTGGCTTGCTTGAACAAACAAAGTGACAGCTGCCTGCCTGATGCATGTGTGGAGAGAGAGACTGAGAAATATCCACCAAAGCAGCCTGTGGGCAAGCTTCAAGTATCTCAGTAGGTCTGGTGGGACTCAGCAGTATCATCTGGCATGCGTGTCAAACATCAAACATAGTGGTAGTGTGCAGCATGCTAAACACCTTCACATTGGAAATAGGGCTCTTGATGGAGGCCATAGAGGAGGAAGATGACAAAAAGCATCAGGAAAATGTAAGTGATCAAAAAACAACATGAAGAGGTTTTCCCAGGACAACCCAGTGCCAGCAGCAAAATACATTTGAAAGCAGCTGATTCTTGCCAGCATTTCCTGAGAAACACAGGGATGAAACTGGACCTCATTAGGCCTGTTCTCTGGGAACAAAACAGGACCAGTGTTAACAGGATGTCAGATACACATAAATCGCAGGCTGAATCCTCTAGCTGGCTGTGAGCACAGTTGCGGACGTCAACTAATTAATAAAAGACGATTTGCGGACAGGTTAAGGAAGTGATGTTTCAGGCATGTATGAACACCAATTTAGAAAAAGGGCCCTGTTTTAGGTGCGGAACCCTTATGTTCATATTTAAATGATCCCTGTGCTTTTTGCAGGCAGTTGTTGTGGACGCCTATCAAGGGCCCAGATCAAAAAAGGATCTTGTGCGCTTCATTCAATTTCATCACACACCTTTTGGATCATGAAAACATGCAAGATACATCACAATTTCTCCCCAATGATTTGGCCTTTGGGCATTCCTTCCGGCAGTACGTGCAATCTCCCATAATGTCACGTGTCAGTCTTGGCTCGGTGTAGCAATTTCACCTCTGGATCACAAGGTCATGGATCCAAGCCTCACTCCAGGAAGTGTACACATATTCTCCAACAGTCACAATAACTTGCATTTATATAGCAGCTTTAATGTAGTAAAACGGCCCGAGGTGTTTATGGCTGACACTTCAGCGTGGTAGTGAGGGAGTGCCCTATCTATACTCTCAGGTGGGTTTAAAGGATACTATGGTACTGTTTGAAGAAGCATCAAAGCCAACATTTATCCATCAACCAAAATCACTAACTAGGTTTTGTGGTAATTTATCTCATTGCTATGTCCAAATTGGCTACTACATTTTCTGACATTACAATGATGGTTATACTTTAAAAGTATGTCATTGGCTATGAAATGCTATGGAATGTCCTGAGGTTATGAAAATTGCTGTATAAATAAGTCATAAGGTCATAAGAACTAGGAGCAGGAGTAGGCAATTCAGCCCCTCGAGCCTGCTCCGCCATTCAATACGATCATGGCTGATCTCATCTCGGCCTCAACTCCACTTTCCTGCCCGTTCTCCACAACCCTTCAACCCTTTACTAATTAAAAATCTGTCTATCTCCTTCTTAAGTTTACTCAATGTCCCGGCATCCACTGCACTCTGGGGTAGTGAATGCCACAGACTCATGACCCTTTGAAGAAGTAATTTCTCCTCATCTCTGTTTTAAATCTGCTGCCCCTTATCCTAAAACTATGACCTCTCATTCTAGATTGCCCTACAAGAGGAAACAGCCTCTCTACGTCTACTTTGTCAATCCCCTTAATCATCTTATATACCTCAATTAGATCTCCTTTCATTCTTCTAAACTCTAGAGAGTAAAGGCCTAAACTGCTCGATCTTTCTTCATAAGACAAACCACTCATCCCTGGAATCAATCTAGTGAACCTCCTCTGAAATGCCTCCAATGCAACTACATCCCTCCTCGAGTAAGGGGACCAAAACTGTACACAATACTCCAGGTGCGGTCTCACTAATGCCTTGTACAGTTGCAACAACACTTCCCTACTTTTATATTCTATTCCTTTAGCAATAAATGCCAAAATTCCATTTGTCTTCCTTATTACCTGCTGTACCTGCATACTAGCTTTCTGTGATTCATGCACAAGGACACCCAGATCCCTCTGCACCGAAGCACTCTGAAGTTTCTCTCCATTTAGATAATAATTTGCCTTTCTATTCTTCCGACCAAAGTGGATAACCTCACACTTATCCACGTTAAACTCCATCTGCCAAATTTTGGCCCATTCACCTAACCTATCAATATCCATTTGTAAATTTCTTATTTCTTTATTGCAACTTACTATCCCAACTATTTTAGTGTCATCAACAAATTTGGTTATAGTACCTTCTATCCCTGCATCCAAGTCATTAATATATATTGTAAATAGTTGGGGCCAAGGACCAAACCCTGTGGCACCCCACTAGTTACATCTTGCCAACCAGAAAAAGACCCATTTATCCCGACTCTCTGTTTTCTATTGGTTAGCCAATCCTCTATCCAAGCTAATAAATTGGCCCTAACCCCATGTGATTTTACTTTGCGTATTAACCTTTTGTGCGGCATCTTATCAAATGCCTTCTGGAAGTCCAGATAAACTACATCTACGGGATCCCCATTATTCACTTTGCTTGTTACAGCTTCGAAGAACTCTAGCAAATTAGTCGAACACGATTTACCCTTCATAAAACCATGCTGACTCTGATGGATTGCGTTTTGACTTTCTAAATGTCCTGTTATTATTTGCTTAATAATGGATTCTAACAATTTCCCAACGACAGATGTTAAACTAACTGGTCTATAGTTTCCTACTTTCTGCCTCCCTCCCTTTTTGAATAAGGGCATTATATTAACTTTTTTCCAATCCACCGGAACCTTTCCCGTATCCAGGCAATTTTGGAATATTATAACCAATGGATCCACTATCTCCGCTGCCACTTCCTTTAAGACCCTAGGATGTAGGCCATCAGGCCCTGGGGACTTGTCTGCCTTCAACCCCAATAGTTTGCTCAGTGCTTTTTCCCTAGTGATGATGATTTTTCTAAGTTCCTCTCTTTCTATAACCTCTGCATTTCCTGTTACTATTGGGATGGTACTAGTGTCCTCCACCATGAAAACTGAGGCAAAATACTGATTTAGTGTCTCCACCATTTCTGTGTTCCCCTCTATTAACTCCCCAGTCTCATCCTCCAAAGGACCAACATTCACTTTAGCTACTCTCTTACCTTTTATATACTTATAGAAGCTTTTGCTATCCGTTTTTATATTTTGCGCTAGTTTTCTTTCATAAATTACCTTTGCTCTTTTTATTACTTTTCTTAGTAACCCTTTGTTGATCTTTAAAAGTTTTCCAATCTTCCAGCCTGCCACTGGTCTTTGCAGTATGGTATGCCTTAGTTTTTGTCTTTATGTTATCCTTAACTTCCTTGCTTAGCCATGGATGTTTTTCCCTCTCTTAGAATCCTTCTTCCTCTCTCTGGAATATATTTTAGTTGGAAGGAATTGAATATCTCCTTAAATATCTGCTGCTGCTGATAAATTGTCCTATCTTTTAGTCTTCCTGTCCAGTCCACTAGGGCCAAATCTGTCCTCATGCCTATGAAATTACCTTTGTTTAATTCCAGAACGATAGTGTGGGACTCCAGTATCTCGCCCTCAAACTGAATTTGAAATTCTAGCATGCTATGATCACTCTTCCCTAGAGGATCCTTAACTATGAGATTATTAATTAACCCCACCTCATTGCACAATACCAAATCTAGAATAGCCTGCTCCCTGGTTGGTTCCACAACATATTGCTCCAAAAATCAATCTCTAATACCTTCAATGAACTGTCTCTCTCAAGGCTACCCTAGCCAATTTGATTAATTCAGTCTATATGTATATTAAAATCACCCATGATTATTGCTGTGCCTTTCTTACAAGCCCCCAGTGTTTCCTGGTTTATACTGTGCCCCACTGCAGAACTACTGTTTGGGGACCTAGAGATTACTCCCACCAGGGAATTCTTTCCCTTCCTATTTTTTATTTCCACCCAGACTGACTCTACGCAGTGATCTCCAGTGCCTATATTGTTTCTCAATACAGAACTGATCTCTTCCTTTACTAACAAAGCTACGCCTGCTCCTTTTCCTTCCTGCCTATCCTTCCGAAATACTGAGTACCCTTGGATATTCAATTCCCAAACCTGGCTTCCCTGCAACCACGTCTCAGTAATCGCCACTAAATCATACCCATTCATCTCTATTTGCATTGTTAACTCATTTATTTTATTCCGAAATCTTCGTGCATTCAGATACAAGCCTTTAAGTTTGCTCTATTATCAAATTTCCCTACTCTTGTACGATTCATCGGTGCAATATGACGTTCACACATTCTGTCCCTTCCTTTTATTTTCTGGCAACAATCAGCCTCATCACTAACCTGCACTCCTACCTTCTCCTTTAACTTTGACTTCCTAATTTTCCTTCCAACTGAACCCTCCCACCCACTATTTAGTTTAAAGCCTTATCTACAGCCCTAGTTATGCGATTCACCAGGACTCTGGTCCCAGCATGATTCAGGTGGAGCCCGTCCCATCGGAACAGCTCCCTCCTTCCCCAGTACTCTTTCTTTCTGAATTGCCTAACTTTGCATTTTTCACTTTAATGCCTTCCTTAATTAAAGCATTTGGTATATATCTTTTACAATACATTTCTCTGATGTTATCTATGCTTGGTCCTATTTTGAAGTATTAGTCAAGCCTTATCTTTGTGCTTAACCTTCCCCCAGGTCACCTGCCAAATCCTCTCAGAATGGTTGATATCAGGAGTATTGGTGGCATTATTTGTTAAGGGTTTGTGCTCCCTCACCAAAAATATGCTTCTATCTCTCTACAGCCATGTTCACCAGCACCCGGAGAGCATCCTTGCTGAAACTGATGTCACCACTGTTGTCAATTAGCCCATTTCCACTCCAATTCCACTGCTAGATTCTTGGACATCTCAAATATTGATAGAAGTTATGCAGTCTTTAGCTGATTCCATAACATGAAAAAGCCATTGATTGACTACTACATTTTCCATTGCTCCTTGTCTCCATCATCACATGGGAATCTGTAATCAACACTTAAGAAGCTTGACACCATCCAGTCCACTTGATCGGCATCCCATCCACCAGCTTAAACATTGGCCCAGATTTTGCAGTCCTAATAGTCACAAACACTGAGACATTCACTGCTATTGAGGGCCACAGCATCACCACAACTTGCGCAGTTGCACCGAAAACCAGTAGTTGCACTGCGTGTCAATGGGCACAGGGGACTGTATGATGTGAAATAAAAACAGAAAGCGCTGGAAATACTCAGCAGGTCGGACAGCATCTGTGGAGAGAGAAGCAGAGTTAACATTTCAGGTCTGTGACCTTTCATCAGAACCCCTTTCTGATGAAAGGTCACCGACCTGAAATGTATGGCATCAAGGAGCCCCAGTAAAACTGAGGTCAATGGGAATCGGGGGAAAACCCTCCACTGGCTGGAGTCATACCTAGCGCAAAGGAAGATGGTTGTGGTTGTTGGAGGTCAATCATCTGAGCTCCAGGACATCACTGCAGGAGTTTCTCAGGGTAGTGTCCTGGGCCCAACCATCTTCAGCTGCTTCAACAATGACCTTCCTTCAATCATAAGGTCAGAAGTGGGGATGTTCGCTGATGATTGCACAATGTTTAGCACCATTTGTGACTCCTCAGATACTGAAGCAGTCCATGTAGAAATGCAGCAAATATCCAAGCTTGGGCTGATAAGTGGCAAGTAACATTCGCGCCACACAAGAGCCAAGCAATGACTATCTCCAACAAGAGAGAATCTAACCATCTCCCCTTGACATTCAACAGCATTACCATCGCTGAATCCCCCACTATCAGCATCCTGGGGGCTACCATTGACCAGAAACTGAACTGGAGTAGCCATATAAATACCGTGGCTGCAAGAGCAGGTCAGAGGCTAGGAATCCTGAGGCGAGTAACTCACCTTCTGACTCCCCAAAGCCTGTCCACCATCTACAAGGCACAAGTCAGGAGTGTGATGGAATACTCTCCTCTTGCCTGGATGGGTGCAGCTCCAACAACACTCAAGACGCTCGACACCATCCAGGACAAAGCAGCCCGCTTGATTGGCACCCCATCTACAAATATTCCCTCCACAGTGGCAGCAGTGTGTATCATCTACAAGATGCAGTGTAGCAATGCACCAAGGCTCCTTAGACAGCACCTTCCAAGCCCGCGACCTCTACCAACTGGAAGGACAAGGGCAGCAAATACATGGGAACACCACCACCTGCAAGTTCCCCTCAAATCCTTCCCACATACCATCCTGACTTGGAACTATATCACCGTTCCTTCACTGTTGCTGGGTTAAAATCCTGGAACTCCCTTCCTAACAGCACTGTGGGTATACCTACCCCAAATGGACTGCAGCGGTTCAAGAAGGCAGCTCACCACCACCTTCTCAAGGGCAATTACGGATGGGCAATAAATGCTGGCCTGGCCAGTGACGCCCACACCCCATGAATGAATAAAAAAAATGGTGCCTTACCTGCTGAGTATTTCTGTTTTTATTTCAGATTTCCAGTATCTGCAGTATTTTGCTTTTATTTTACTGTATTATGTGACCCTGCCAAGTTACTCCGTAAAGCAGCAGGGACTTGTAATTCGACAATTTGAGCTGATTGCCCACAGGTTATGCTGATTTTCACGCACATTTTTTAAAGCTGATATTAGTAGGCATGGAGCCTGCTTGGGAGATTCTGCACTATAAATTAACGAGCCCCTTAACCTAAAGCACCTCTCCACAAATACATCTAAATATGCAAAGTATTTCCAAACAGTGGGATCTTTTGCAATGCAAACCTCTTAATTTATAGAACTTTTTTTTTCAAGTTTAATACTCAATTTTTAGTGGGAATCGGGTGGGGATGTAACTGATGTCAAACTATCTTTAAAATGAATTAAATATCCTGGATGCGCTCAGTGCACTCAGTGGTGACTCCGTCATTTTGCCGCTGACTACAAAATCCAGAGCATCATTCGAGCCATCATCAGTGTACCATAGCTGCAGTGTGTACTACCTACAAAATCCACAACCTGCACCACCTGGAAGGACAAGGGCAGCAAATGCATTGGTCAAACATCACCCAACTTGGAAATATATCCCTTTTCCTTCATTGTCACTGGGTTAAAATCCTGGAACTCTCTACCTAATAACATTGTGGGTGCACTTTCACCACTAGGACTGCAGTGGTTCAAGAAGGCACCACCATCACCTTCTCAAGGGCAACTAGAGATGGGCAATAAAAGCTAGCCTAACCCTTGTCAGTGACACCCACAACCTGAGAATGAATTTTTTAAAATGGATTTTGCTTGCAAATAGAAATCAAAATTTTTGTGAATGGAGCTGTGTAATGCACCAAGTTTTTAAGTAATTAAATAAATCATCAAACATTTCAGTTTATATTCAGTTGGAAAGAGTTTGCAAGAAGCAATATGCTCTTTAAATTACAAACCATTTCCAAAACAGCTGAATAGTTTTTTTTCAAAATGGTGTGTTAGACTAAAATAAATGTCTTTCATGAAAATGCTTTCTACATATATTGGTATATTTTCCTTTGTTGCAAATTACACTTCATTGGCATGAGAAAGCATCAAACAGTATCCGAAAGATAGTAATTCTGGTGTGAGTGCAGTTTTAATACATTAATATTTTATCCAGAGGCATTTTAAAAACTAATTTACAAACTTAACAATTCTGCCTGTCAGTTGTGCATTTTTTACATGTCAGTATGAATTAAAAATGAAATTGGATTTGAATTGCAGGACTTTGGCCCCTACACCGCACACAGTGGCGCAGTGGTTAGCACCACAGCCTCACAGCTCCAGGGATCCGGGTTCGATTCTGGGTACTGCCTGTGCGGAGTTTGCAAGTTCTCCCTGTGACCGCGTGGGTTTTCGCTGGGTGCTCTGGTTTCCTCCCACAGTCAAAGACTTGCAAGTTGGTAGGTAAATTGGCCATTGTAAATTGCCCCTAGTAGGTGGTAGGGAATATGGGATCAGTGCAGGGTTAATATAAATGGGTGGTTGTTGGTCAGCACAGACACAGTGGGCCGAAGGGCCTGTTTCAGTGCTGTATCTCTAAATAGAAATAAAATCTAAAAGGACAGCATCATCTAATGAAAGAAAAACAGTAAATGATTATTACTACTACAATATTTCAAGGATCAGCAAAGTGTCACTAAATAATTTAAAATACCTTTCAAATATAATTTTAAATATTGTTTTGTTAAAACGGATATATCTAGTTTGAAACAGTCTATGTACCTGTTTCCCTTTCTACAAAATAAACGCTCAATTTACTCATGCAATTGTTCCAATTAAAGCATACTGTATGAATCCGTTAGTTACGGCAAAATATGCCTCTATAATTTGTCAAAGCAGAAATAAATGCTTCTATTTTCTGATGGATTTTTGCCTGTCATGCAAATATTTCTTGTCACAAATCTAGATTGCGTTCCAGCTGGGTGGCCAGTCAAATACAAGATATTGAAGATGCATTGTATAAAAGTTTGTGGTTAGAGTTCCTGTTACAATACAAAGTGATGGCAAATGTTACATTATCAAAATAATTTCAATGAATAATGGGCCAAATATTCCACAAAGAAAATAAAACTAATATTCCTTCAAGCCTGTTGCTTAGAATTTGTCAGCCTGGATCTTTACACAATCAGGAGAGATATGGGGCTGAATATTGCGTTGGAGGCAGGTAACACGAGCAGGGACAATTTCCAGGTCCCGAATCTGCCCCCGGGGGAAGTGGAAATGATGCACGATAATCACGGGGCAACCCCTTAATTGATGTGGAGACAGGTTCGACGTCCAATTAGTGGCCACGGAGGTGGGGAAAGGAGGTGGGACTTGTAAATTAATTTAAACGGACTGCGGCCACCATTTCTGTAGCTGCTATTTAAATCAACTTGCTGACCTTCTGAAGCTCTCCCAGGAGAGCCAGAGGCCTGGAACCGAGGACAGGGCTGTCCCTAGGTTCTCCGATGCTGACCGAGATGCAATGCTGGAGGCCGTGAGGGAGAGGAGGGAGGTCCTCTTTCCGGTGGGTGGGAGGAGGAGGCCCCCTGCGCAAGCAAATAAGGCCTGGCACAACATAGCAGCGATTGTGAGCGGTGGAGGCATAACACATAGATCCTGGACGCAGTACCGGAAACACTTCAATGACCTCATACACTCGAGCAAGGTTAGTTCCCCCCCCAACCCTCAGGACAGGCCACGGGGTATTCATCCTCCAGCAGACACACCAGCTGAGGAGCCTCAGGGCGCATGCTGCTCCTGAACATGGGAGGGGTGTGTGTCCATGGCACTGAATGACCCCTCTAAATGCCTCAGAGCCATAGTGCTGCTGAGGACCTGTCATCACTTAGACATGCAGCTGCTAATGGCATGGGCTGACTTGGGCCATACAGCACAGCAATGCCTTATCTCACTCTCTTTTTTCATTGTGGGAGAAAGGGGCACACAATGCGAGGGAGAGGGCCCAAACAATGGTGGTATCCCCTTCTTCCATGTAATAAATCCCATGAAACTTCGAGCAATGGAAATAGCTAGGATTACTGACCAGGAGGAAGTCGGCCCTGGCGAAATGGGAACTCATGGTCCACTCTGAGCGGATGGTGATTTCAGAGGGCACTGTGCTCATTGAGGGGGTGCAATGCACTCCACCATGTCCGACAGCATGGCAAACACTGATTTCCATTGGGAAGCCTCAGCACATGCAGAGGCTTCTCCTCTCCAAGGCTAGCTCTCATGACCTCTTCTTGTGTGTCTCACAGATGCAGATGTCCATCCACGGAGATCTTCTCCCTCTCAAGCTGCGACCCCGAGGAGAAACTGCAAACAGAGGAGGCACTGTCACAGCTCACAAGTACACCGTTCACCAGCACAGATACACTGACCTCACATGCGGTTAGAGTGTGTCACTGGCTGACGAGCACAGCGCTAGTGTGCAAGAGGATGTGCCAGAGAGAGAGTCAACTGTGGTCAGTTCCCCTCGAAGACAGAGGTCAGACAAGGCCCTGCTCAGCTGGGCACAGATGCAGGGCCTCAGGAGTCTTTGGAAAGGATGCTCTAACTAGACCAGCAGCAGCAGATGTGCTCCCAATGTTGGAGTTCCCTGAGGCAGTGCCCGGTTATGGGCTGAGGGTGGAGGAGTCCATCCAGCTCAATGCACCACCATGGCTCAGGGCTATGAGCACATGAGCTCCTCCATTGAGAGAATGGCCAATCTCATGGAGAGCCATATACGGCATCACTCTGGGTGGATGCAGGAGCAGCACACTGACATCCGCAGGATGCATGCCACACTGTGTAGCCTGGAACAGTCAGTGATGCTGGTGACAGAGGGATGCTTAGAGTGGATGCCACCTGTGCCCCAGCTGGTATCCTCCTCCAGTCATCCAGTGTGCCTGCCAAGGGCTGAAGCTGTCCCCAATGAGAATTCGTGTGCCACCTCTCACAGGATGCCATCATCATCCTCGACTCTTTGGCTCCCTCTAACAGCAAGGGGCCTCTGTGCTGCAGGGTCAAGTGATGGGGGCGGCCCCTGCAATGATGCAGGTGCAGCAGCCTCTGGAGATGCCCCCACAGGCACCTCCACAATGAGGATGACCACCAGATGCATCTCAGCTGCAAGGAAAGATAAGTGAGCAGGCTGCCTCCGCCTCATCCGAGGCCACAGGGGGAAGCACTGCGTAGGAGTGGCCGAGCACATAGCACTGAATGGGTCCATTTCTTTGCACTGTAGAAATAATAACACTATAAGTCACACATCTGAGACTCATTTTATTGCTGGCATGACAAGATAAATGATACGAGGTGGTGAAGCTATCCCTTGACCCCCTAGGAGCCATTCATGAACTTTGGGGGCTTGGAGTGACTGGCTGTTCACTGGGTGCCTTGATGGCCACATGGTTGCAATCGATGATGCTCTGCACCTGGGGGAATCCACTGAGGGCAGTGTAGTCCAATGACCTCTGCGCCAACGAGGCCGCATCTGTCGTGAACTGAATGTAATGTCCAGCCCTAGCAAGATGCAGTGGTGTGCAGCTGTTTGAAAAATGCCACCAAGGTCTCCAGCTGATGCTTGGAAGGAGCCAGAAGTAAAGAAGCTCAAGGCTGCAGTAATGTTGATGGCTACTGGCAGGGCATGAAAAGCAGTGCTGCGAGGTGCGAGGTCTTTGGCGACGAGGCACAGATGTCTCTGACCATCTGCCTGGAGAGTCGAAGTCTCTGCGGCACTGGGTCTTAGCCATCTCCAGGCAGCTCCTTCTTCAGCAGTAGATCCTGTGTTGAGGGTATGGCTTCCATGTCCTTCCAGCCCCTCATTCCTCTCCTCTGTCCCGCTGATGCCCAGGTCTCTGCTTTTCCTGTGGAGACTGTTGCCCTTCAACACCACTGGGCCCAAAATCTGAGAGTCATGCTGTAATTGCCTTCCTTGGGCTCAGCTGGTTGTCCAATTGTTCTTGGCAGCCTTTCACCCTGCTCTTCTGCTCCCACGATGCCAGGAGGGCGATGACCCCTTACACTGCCCGAGCGCTGAATGCCCACTTTGCCCAAGACCTGCGGAGCACCAAGGGCCCCTGTCTACCAATATCCGAGTCCCCCATGTACCGTTGAAACTTTCATGGCTCCAGGATAATTGCCTGGGGTGGCCGTGGCCATCTCCTGTCACCTGGTCTGCTCCAGACAGCGCGTGTAGCCTGTGCACCTCCCGTGAAACTCCCAATACCTCCTGTTGACAAGCTCTTAATGAGCACTGCAAGCATTTTAATTGGCTTTAATGGGGGATGTGGCAGGATTGTGATCCCGCCCTCCCCTCACCCTCGTAAGCATAACTGGCACCAAGAATGGTGTCAAGAAACCAACATGACAACTATTGCCAGTATAATTGGGCCCCGTCCACTTCCAATCCTAAAAATTCAGCTCATGATTACAGAACTCTCTATACCTGTTTGCATGGGTCACCTCCCACAATGAACATATTGCAAACTGCCAAATCCCATGATAAATGTGGTTATTGGATCTATCCGTTAGAGATTTACAGGGAGATTATTGCAACTTGTAATTGGATATTTTTGCATTAGAGTGGTTTACAAGGCTGCAAAAAGGTACGGTGTCCAGAAAAAAAACATAAGAGATGTTCATAAATAGTTTGAGATTATATGAATCATAATTTGGAACTAAGTTGGCAATCTATTGAAACCATAAGGACGGCTGATCAGAAGAGTAGAAATGCACAATTGTATTTTTTATTAATTCTTGGAATATGGGAGTCATTGGCAAGGCCAGCATTTAATGCCCACCCCTAATTGCCCTTGTGAAGGTGTGAGCTGCCACCTTGAGCAGCTGCAGTTCGTGTGGTAAAGCCACTCCCACAATGCTGTTCGGTAGCAAGTTCCAGGATTTTGACCCAGTGACGAAGGAACATTGATGTATGTCCAAGTCGGGATGGGGTGTGACTTGGAGGGGATGGTGTCCCCATGCACCTTCTGCCCTAGCTGGTGGGTTTGGGAGGTGCTGTCAAAGTAGTCTTGACAAGTTGCTGCAATGAATGCTATAGATAATACACACTGCAGCCATGGTGCGCTAGTGGTGGAGGGAGTGAACATTTAAGGTGGTAGTTGGGCCGCTGATCAAGCAGGCTGCTTTGACTTGGATGGTGTCGAGCTTCTTGAGTGTTGCTATAGCTGCATCCTGTTGTGCGATAGAAGTGCCTAGTTTCTATGGTATTCTACAATGTAATTAATGAAAATGGTTTTGTATGTGCAATGTGGCTAATTGTAACAAAAACATGTTTTTTTATGTTGCTCTTGCTGATTGCATGAGGTAATCTGATGATATTTGTGTTTAAAAATCTGAAATCCAAACATTCTCCCAAATGTCACATAGATTTGTTGCTTCTCACAAATATATTTAAGTAGACAATATCGCTATATTATGGAGTTTTGGGTAGCCAATAAAAGCCTCCTCTAAATACCAGACACCAGGGCATGTTGGAATTGGAGCAGATGCCTCAATTGATTTGTGACCTCTAGAATATTTACAGCAAAGGCTTGAAACTGGTTGGAGGGTGACTAAAACAGTTTTATACTTCAATAGATGATGGAGACATCACTGCCTATGTGGAAAGAACATTTAAAAACCAGTAGTTCTTTATTCTTTTAGTTGTAAGGTGCATGAATTTGTGATGCATGAGTTTCAGTGACATATCGCACTAATAAAGTCATCTGCCCACATTTAGCCTGACTAAATTTTTAATTACCGGTTAATCTCCTCAATATGGTAAGCAAGTGTGCAGACATTTCCTGGAGACATGGCTATAAAGGAGCAAGTTTGTAGTTTATGACCCATGACAATGTAAGTCTCACAGTTATTGCTGGGTAAATCTGTCAAATTAAATTAATCAGCATTGTACAAAGGGGTTACATTCGGAAGACACTACAGATTTGCTACACAGGTAGAACTAGATGTAGCCATGAAACTCATATAAATATTATAATTTCCCCATGGAAAGTGTCTAGACAAAAACAGACCTAAAGGAAACAGAATATACTAATATGTCATTATTCCTTTTCTACTGGTGTTAACATATCAGAGAAAAAATCTACTTCCACATGGGATGATATTCCAATCAATGATACTGACATCTAAACATACTTTTGGATACAGGATGACTACATTAAACCATTTTGCAACATACTCTAATATTACTGACTTAGATAAGCTGCCTCCATTCTATGTAATTTAAGGAAAGAGCTCTAACTTCCCTCATACAATTTGAGTTAGGGTCACCTAAGTGCTTTTTGAAACCTGAGAAACTGCTCCCTCCTGCCCATCCCTCCTGATCGTTTTGTGCACAATGTAAGCAGCTATAAACTCCTGCTCAAATTCTGCCTGACCCTTATTTCCCAAACATTGTATGATACACTGACAGCCTTACCATTGGTTCACAGAGTCATTACAGCATAGAAAGAGGCCATTTGGCCCATCGGGTTTATGCCAGCTCTCCACAGAGCAATCCAGTCAGTCCCATGCCCCCGCTCTATCCCTGTAGCCCCGCAAGTCTATTTCCTTAAACTGTCCATCCAATTTCCTTTTGAAATCATTAATTGTCTCTGTTTCCACCACCCTCATTGGCAGCGAGTTCCAGGTCATTACCACTTGTTACGTAAAAAAGTTTTTCCTCACATCCCCCTGCACCTCTTGCCCAAAAACCTCAACCTGTGTCCCCTAAGCCTTGTACCATCAGCTATTGGGAAGAGTTTTCTTTGTTTACTTTATCTAACCTACCATAATTTTTTGCACCCCTATCAAATCTCTCCTCTGTAGTGTTTGTTTGATCAAGGTTTGATTGTATCAGTCTGTCCACTTATCTGTGTTCACTGTTTTTTGATTGCTAAAGCCTGCGGGTGGAGCTGAACAGTGAAAAGTGAAACTAAAAAAGACACAGCTTGGATCTTGTACAGGAACACATACTGGCTGCTATGAGGAGACATGCACTAAGATTGTATAAGAACTAATATAGTTTAATGTACTGTAAATAAACCAGTTGGTGATTTAATACAAATGTGATATCTGCATTGCTCTGAGATAAATCAGTTATACATACTAAATCCAGCAAGCCGGCATAAACATAACATCTTCAATCTCTTTTGCTCTAAGGAGAACAACTCCAGCTTCTCCAACCTAAAATTGTTCATCCCTGAAACAATTCTGATAAATCTCCTCTACACCCTCTCAAGGACCCTCACATCCTTTGTAAAGTGTGGTGACCAGAACTGGATGCAATACTCAAGTTGTGGTCTAACCTGAGCTTTATACAGGTTCAGCACAACCTCCCTGCTTTTGTACTAAGGACCTCTATTTATGAAGCCCATATGCTTTGCTAACTACTCCCTCAATATGTCCTCCCACTTTCAAAGAACTATGGAGATGTACCCCAGGTCCCTCTGTCCCTGTACATACTTTAGAACTGTGCTATTAAGTCTATATTGCCTCTCCCTATCCCTTCTGCCAAAATGCATCACCTCACTCTTTTCTGTATTAAATTCCAGCTGCCACTTGTCTGCCCATTCTGTTAGGCTATCTATATCCTGTTGCAGTCAATTGGTATCATCCTCACTGTCTGCCACACCTCCAAGTTTGGTATTGTTGACAAATTTTGAAATTTTACTCTATATTCCAATATCTAAGTCATTTATATATCTTCCTTTCTTCTTCTTTGGCCTCCTTGTCTCGAGAGACAACGGGTAAGCCCATTAGTCCCACTAGTACTCCGTCCGCCGTTTACTACCCACTTAATATTTACATGCTGGTAGAAGATCTTTGGGTTCCCTTTTATGTTAACTGCCATTCTATTCTCATATTTCTCTTCACCAGTCTTATTTTCCTCTTCACTTCCCCTCGCAACTTATTTTCTTTGGATTGGTTCTCGTTTCAAGAATTCACCTGGAGGTGGTCAGGTGCTTACTCATTGTCTCTCGAGACAAGGAGGCCAAAGAAGAAGAAAAGAAGATATATAAATGACTTAGATATTGGAATATAGAGTAAAATTTCAAAATTTGTCAACAATACCAAACTTGGAGGTGTGGCAGACAGTGAGGATGATACCAATTGACTGCAACAGGATATAGATAGCCTAACAGAATGGGCAAAAAAGTGACAAATGACTAATTGTTGACAAATTTTGAAGTTTTACTCTGTATTCCAATATCTAAGTCATTTATATATATATATATATATTAAAAAAACAATGGTCCTAGCACTGAACATTGGGGAACACCAGTGTCTACCATCCTCCAGTCTGAAAAACAACCATTTACCACAACTCGCTGTTTCTTGTCCTTAAGCCCATTTTTAATCCAAGCAGACACTGATCCTTCTATTCCATGAGACTCAATTTTGTTAACCAGCTTTTTCTATGGTACTTTGTCAAAGGCTTTCTTAAAATCCTTTGCTTTCCCTTCATCAACCTTCTCTATTACTTCATCAAAACGTCAATTAGATTAGTCAAGCATGATTTACCTTTCACAAATCCGTGCTGGCTCTCCTTAATTAACTCAAACCTTTCCAAGTCCCTATTGATTTGTTCCATGATTGTTGTTTCTAAAACCTTACCCACCGCTGATGTTAAACTAGCTGGCCTGTAGTTACTAGAAATGTCCTTATACCCTTTCTTGAATAACGGTGTCACACTTGCCACTCTCCAACCTTCTGGCACCTCCCTCTTATCTAGGGAAGATTTTAAGCCTTTCCACTATCTCCACCTCCATTTCCTTTTGCAACCTGGATGCGAGCCATCTGGACCAGGCAACTTATCCACTCTAAGCATAGCTAACGTTTTCAGTACATACTGCCTCTTAATTTTCACTCCATCCATTACCTCTACCATTTCTATTTCCACCGAAAATTTATCAGAATCCTCTTCCTTAGTAAACACTGTTACAAAGTACTCATTATGTATTTGAGCCTTGGCCTGCGCTTCTAAGCATATATCATCCTCTTTGTCCCACTAGTACCCAGTCCACCATTTACTACCCACTTACTATTTACATGCTGGTAGAAGATCTTTGGGTTCCCTTTTATGTTAACTGCCATTCTATTCTCATATTTCTCTTCACCAGTCTTATTTTCCTCTTCACTTCCCCTCGCAACTTATTTTCTTTGGATTGGTTCTCGTTTCAAGAATTCACCTGACAACCCCTGTTTTGTTTTATCATATTCTCTATGTCCCTCATCATTCAAGGAGCCTGGCCTTGTTTCCCTTATCTTTTGCCCTTCTTGGAATGCACCTAGCTTGTTCCTGAAACATCTCCTCTTTAAAGATTGTTCCGTTTCAGTTTTTCCTGTCAGTCTTTGGTTCCATTTTACCCTGGCTAGATCCCCTTTCATCCAGTTCAAGTTAGCCCTCTTCCAATTTAGAAGCGCACCTTTAGATTGTTCCTGGCTCTTCTCCATTACTAATCTAAACCTTATGATAGGATGATCACACATACCCACTTTTTTCCCACAGACACTTGATCCACTTGGCCCACCTCATTCCCCAGCACCAGATCAAGCAATGCCTCTTTCCTATTGGACCAAGAACATACTAGTCAAGGAAGTCCTCGTGACACAGTTCAGAAATTCCTCCCCCTCCTTTTCCTTTACTCTAACATTATTCCAATCAATATTTGGGTAATTAAAGGTCCCAACAATCACCACTCTATAGTTCTTGCACTTCTCTGTGATTTGCTGTAGATTTGCTCCTCTATCTCTCTCATTATTTGTAGGCCTATAGAATACCCCCAAATGGCATGATCATGGGCAGCACAGTGGCGTAGTGGTTAGCACCGCAGCCTCACAGCTCCAGAGACCCGGGTTCAATTCTGGGTACTGCCTGTGCGGAGTTTGCAAGTTCTCCCTATGACCGCGTGGTTTTAGCCGGGTGCTCTGGTTTCCTCCCACTGCCAAAGACTTGCAGGTGATAGGTAAATTCGCCATTGTAAATTGCCCCTAGTGTAGGTAGGTGGTAGGGAATATGGGATTACTGTAGGGTTAGTATAAATGGGTGGTTCTTGGTCGGCACAGACTTGGTGGGCCGAAGGGCCTGTTTCAGTGCTGTATCTCTAAATAAATAAAGATACTCTTTTTGCTTAACAATACGAACCAAATGGATTCTGTCTTTGCCCTTTCAAGAACCTCCTGTCTTTCCAACACTGCAATATCTTCCCTAATCATTACTGCCAACCCACCTCCCTTTTTAACTTCCCTATCTTTTCTGAACACTTTGTATCATTGAACATTAAGTGCCCAGTCCTCACCATTTTTGAGCCACGTTTCCGTTATTGTCACTACATCATATTCCACATGGCTATTTGTGCTTGTAACTCACCAACCTTATTCACCACACTTTGTGTGTTTGCATACATGCATTCTAAACCTGTCTTTGTATTCCTTGTAATCCTTCTTAGACCGCTGCTATCTAATATGGTATTATCTCCTCCTCTAGCACTGAACCTTGCCTGTTGATTTTTTCAAAACAAAAGTAAAATACTGTGGATGCTAGAAACCTGAAACAAAAATAGAAAATGCTGGAAATACTCAGCAGGTCAGGCAGCAAAAACAGAGTTAGCATGTTAGTTCTGCGACCTTTCCCTGATCTTTCCCTGATTATTGTTCCTAAAATCTTACCCACCATTGATGTTAAACTAACTGGCCTGTAGTTACTAGGACAGTCCTTTCTTGAATAAGGGTATCATATTTGCCACTCTCCAATCCTCTGGCACCTCCCCCATTTCTAGGGAAGATTGAAAGCCTTTCCATTATCTCCACCCCCATTTCTTTAAGCAACCTGGGATACAAGCCATCCGGACCAGGCAACGTATCCACTCTAAGCATGGTGTGATGCAGTCTTCGGCCTGGATTTTACCAAGCCCACGACATCAGGCTCCATGGCGGGAAGTGCCAAAAGATGGTTGCAGCAGAGGCTCGCCATGGAGCTCGACACCGGGAGGGCCCAGCCTGATCCTCCCGGCGGCAGCAAGTCTCCGTGGTGGCCCACCACTACCTCTTGGCAATGGGACCTCAACTTCAATATTTAAATTAATGAAAAGAATAAATTTAAATGAACTTACCTTGAATCTTCCGGGCCCTCCGCGATCCTCTGTACGGCAGCCAGCACTCCCGCACCTTCAATTCCCTGTCTGGAGAAATCCGGTGTGACATGACACTAGTGGGGAGGGAGGAGGAGGTAAGAGTTCATTGCGGGGGGGTGGGGTGAACAGGGTCAGATAAACATAATGAGTGTAGGGGATGGTGGGAAAGCGTGAACTTTAAACTTTGTGCAGTCTGGGAGGGGAGGGCGGTCAGATTTAAAAGGTAAGTGTTTTGTGGGGGGGAAGGTCAAATAGCTAATGTATTTGTTATTGGGGGTTGGGAAAGTGGTGTTAGAATTATATTTGATAAATTTTGAGGGGATGTATGTTTAAAAATTCTAATTTTCCAGCAGGGCTGGCTACCCTTTAAAAACAGCACCAGTGCCTGTGCACATGCAGCGGACACCATTGCTGGCATCAGACAGCCCATCTCCTCCAAGCAATTAGGGGGGTACGGGCCACCCTAGCTATATAAATGAGCTGCCGCAAAGGAGATCACAGTGGCTGTTTGGCATTTTTTTGAGCTCGCTGCCAGGAGCAATGGCAGCTCTTAAAATCCAGCCCTGCATGTGTAGACTGAATTCTATACAGCTTGTGATTGTTTTTTTGAGAAATTCCCTGATTTGAAAATGAAACTGGAGGCTTCCAGATTTTTGGGGCGTCAAACCCAGGTTAGACAAACAAGTAGTCCTGTGATTGAGAAAAAACAAGCAGTCTTTTTTTACCAGGTACATGTGATGGGGGCTTAGGTTTCAGTTTGACCAGAAAGCTTTTGGGAAAGATGGAAGCCAGCTAAAAGGCTGTGTGTTTGCTTTGTGAAACAAAGACTTTTGGGGAGTTGTGAAGGATTCTGCAGTGGATTGAAAATCAGCCAGATAGTTTTAAAGAGACAGGCTGAGAACTCCAAGTTTTGTGCTTCTAGAGAGGCTGGTTGGAATAGAATCAGCTACAAAGCAGCTGGTTAAAGCAGTCTGACTACAGGCAAATGAGCCTGGACTGAGGGATGGCCATTGGTGAATGACTTACGGCAACTGTCTTCGGTGACTGAAAAGTTATCAGCAGAACCGTGCAATCAGGATGATAATGGGCAAGGCCCATGTTGTTCGAGAGGCAACAAGACCAGACCCTGAAAGGGATGATTGCATCGCTCATTATCAACGGGATCTCATTGCTTCCGTATTTGCATCCTGGAGAACAGAACTTGAAAAACTACGAAAGAAAGATCATGATTTTGTTGTAGTATGGGAATGTTCAGTGCCACCTTGCTGATAAGACTATTCTGAAGATCCATAAGGACTATTTTTGATACATGGGCTAATTAATATGTAACCTTTAAGATATAAAAATCAGCCATGAGCTACCTGCTAATTCATGTTTAATTTATATTGGTTTTAGAGTGAGTCTTAAAGTAAACTTCATAAAAGTGAAAAGCAAAATACTGTGGATGTGGAAATCTGAAACCAAACTGAAAATGCTGGAAATACTCAGCAGGTCAGGCAGCATTCATGGAGAGAAAAGGCAAGTTAGGGGGAGATGGTAGCATAGTGGTATTGTCACTGGACTAGTAACCCAGGGTATTGCTCTGGCGACATGGCTTTGAATCCCACCACAGCAGAAAGTAGAATTTGAATTCAATTAATAAATCTGGAATTGTAAAAAAAAAGCTATTCTAATGATTCCCATGAAACGATTGTCGATTGTTGTAAAAACCCATCTGGTTCACTAATGCCCTTTAGGGAAGTAAATCTGCTGTCCTTACCTGGTCTGGCCTGCATGTGACGCCAGACTCACATCAATGTGGTTGACTCTTAAAATGCCCTCTGAAATGGCTGAGCAAGCCATTCAGTTGTATCTAACCGCTACAAAGTCAGCAAAGAATGAAACCGGATGGACCACCCAGCATCGACCTAGGCACTGGAAATGGCAAACCCAGTCCTGTCGACCCTGCAAAGTCCTCCTTACTAACATCTGGGGGCTTGTGCCAAAGTTGGGAGAGCTGTCCCACAGACTAGTAAAGCAACAGCCTGACATAGTCATACTGACGGCATCATACCTTACAATGTCCCAGTCACTGCCATCACCATCCCCAGGTCTGTCCTGTCCCACAAGCAGGGCAGACCCAACAGAGGTGGCTGCATAGTGGTATACAGTCAGGAGGGAGTTGCCCTGGGAGTCCTCAATATCGACTCCAGACCCCATGAAGTCTTATGGCATCAGGCCAAACATGGGCAAGAAAACATCCTGCTGATTAACACCTACTGCCCTCCCTCAGCTGATGAATCAGTGCTCCTCCATGTTGAACACCACTTGGTGGAAGCAGTGAGGGTGGCAAGGGCACAGAATGTACTCTGGTTGGGGATCTTCAATGTCCATCACCAAGAGTGGCTCGGTAACACCACTACTGACCAAGCCTTAAAGGACATAGCTGCGAGACTGGGTCTGCAGCAGGTGGTGAGGGAACCAACAAGAGGGAAAAACATGCTTGACCTCATCCTCACCAATCTGTCTGTGAAAGTACTGGTAGGAGTGACCACCGCACAGTCTTTGTGGAGACCAAGTCCCGCCTTCAAATTGAGGATACCTTCCATCATGTTGTCCTATGCTAAATGGGATAGATTTCAAACAGATCTAGCAATGCAAAATTGGACATCCATGAGGCGCTGTGGGACATCAGCTGCAGCAGAATTATACTCAACCACAATCTGTAACCTCATGGCCCAGCATGTCCCCCACTCTACCATTACCATCAAGCCGGGAGACTAACCGTGGTTCAATGAAGTGTGCAGGAGGGCATGCCAGGAGCAGCACCAGGCATACCTCAAAATGAGGTGTCAGCCTGGTGAAGCTATAACCCAGGACTACTTGCATGCCAAACTGCATAAGCAGCATGCGATAGAAAGAGCTAAGTGATCCCATAACTAATGGATCAGATCTAAGCTCTACAGTCCTGCCACATCCAGTTGTGAATGGTTGTGGGCAATTAAACAACTAATGGAGGAAGTGGCTCTGCAAATATCCCCATCCTCATTGATGGGGGAACCCAGCACATCAGTGCAAAAGATAAGGCTGAAGCATTTACAACAATCTTCAACCAAAACTGCCAAGTTGATGATCCATCTCGGCCTCCTCCTGAGGTCCCCAGCATCACCGATGCCAGTCTTCAGCCAATTCGATTCACTCTGCGTGATATCAAGAAACGACTGAAGGCACTGGATACTGCAAAGGCTATGGGCCCTGACAATATTCCAGCAATAGTACTGAAGACCTATGCTCCATAACTTGCAGCACCCCTAGACAAGCTGTTCCAGTACAGCTACAACACTGGCGTCTACCCTGCAATGTTGAAAATTGCCCAGATGTGTCCTGTACACAAAAAGCAGGGTAAGTCGAACCCAGCCAATTACCGCCCCATCAGTCTATTCTCAATCATCAGTAAAGTGATGGAAGATGTCATCAACAGTGCAATCAAGTGGCACTTGTTTAGCAATAACCTGCTCAGTGACGCTCAGTTTGGGTTCCGCCAGGGCCACTCAGCTCCTGACCTCATTACAGCCTTGGTTCAAACATGAACAAAAGAGCTGAACTCAAGAGGTGAGGTGAGAGTGACTGCCCTTGACATCAAGGCAGCATTTCACCGAGTTTGGCATCAAGGAGCCCTAGCAAAACTGAGGTCAATGGGAATCAGGGGGAAAACTCTCTGCTGGTTGGAGTCATACCTAACGCAAAGGAAGATAGTTGTGGCTGTTGGGGGTCGATCATCTCAGCGCCAGGACATCACTGCAAGAGTTCCTCAGGGTAGTGTCCTAGGTCTAACCATCTTCAGCTGCTTCATCAATTACCTTCCTTCAATCATAAGGTTAGAAGTGGGGATGTTCGCTGATGATTACACAATGTTCAGCAGCAGCAGTCGTGTAGAAATGCAGCAAGATCTGGACAATATCCAGGCTTGGGCTTTTATTTTATTTTTTATTTTATTTTATTTTTTTTTATTTAGAGATACAGCACTGAAACAGGCCCTTTGGCCCACCGAGTCTGTGCCGACCAACAACCACCCATTTATACGAACCCTACAGTAATCCCATATTCCCTACCACCTACCTACACTAGGGGCAATTTACAATGGCCAATTTACCTATCACCTGCAAGTCTTTGGCTGTGGGAGGAAACCGGAGCACCCGACGAAAATCCATGCGGTCACAGGGAGAACTTGCAAACTCCGCACAGGCAGTACCCAGAATCGAACCCAGGTCCCTGGAGCTGTGAGGCTGCAGTTATAAGTGGCAAGTAACATTTGCGCCACACAAGTGCCAGGCAATGACCATCTCCAACAAGAGAGAATCTAACCATCTCCCCTTGACATTCAATGGCATTATGATCGCTGAATCCCCCACTATCAACATCCCAGGGGTTACCATTGACCAGAAACTGAACTGGAGTAGCCATATAAATACCATGGCTGCAAGAGCAGGTCAGAGGCTAGGAATCCTGCGGTGAGTAACTCACCTTCTGACTCCCTAAAGCCTGTTCACCATCTACAAGGCACAAGTCAGGAGTGTGATGGAATACTCTCCACTTGCCTGGATGGGTGAAGCTCCAACAACACTCAAGAAGCTCGACACCTTCCAGGACAAAGCAGCCCACTTGATTGGCATCCCATCTACAAACATTCCCTCCCTCCACCACCAATGCACAGTGGCAGCAGTGTGTACCATCCACAAAATGCACTGTAGCAACGCGCCAAGGCTCTTTAGACAGCACCTTCCAAACCCACGACCTCTACCAGCTAGAAGGGCAAGGGCAGCAAATCCATGGAACACCACCACCTGCAAGTTCTCCTCCAAGCCACACATCAGCCTGACTTGGAACTATATCGCCGTTTTTCACCGTCACTAGGTCAAAATCCTGGAACTCCCTTCCTAACAGCACTGTGGGTGTACTTACCCAACATGGACTGCAGCGGTTCAAGAAGGAAGCTCACCACCACCTTCTCAAGGGTAATTATGGATGGGCAATAAATGCTGGCCTAGCCAGCGATGCCCACATCCCATGAATGAATAAAAAAAAAGTTAAAGTTTCAGGTCGACGACCTTTCATCAGAACTGGCAAAGGTTAGAAATGTAATAGGTTTTGAGCAAGTGACGGAGGAAGAGGAGATGAAGAACAAAAGGGAAGGTCACAGATCGGGCAGAGGGCATAGAAACATAGAAAATAGGAGCAGAAGTAGGCCATTCAGCCCTTCGGGCCTGCTCCACCAGTCAAAAAAGATCATGGCTGATTGTTTAATTCAGTACCCTGTTCCTGCTTTTTTCCCATAACCGTTGATCCCTTTGGCATTAGGAAATACATCTATCTCCTTCTTGAATATATTTCATGATTTGGCCTCCACTGCCTTCTGCAGTAGAGAATTCCATAGGTTCACCACCCTCTGAGTGAAGAAATTTCTCCTCATCTTGGTTCTAAATGGCATACCCAATATGCTGAGACATTACATGACAAAATGTTTCATGGTAAAAAGCCAAGTAAAGAAACAAAAGATGTGTCTGGATGAGGTGTAGATGGCAGTATAGCAGCTGTCCGAAAACAAGTAAAGGGTTTAAGAAAGAAACAACGGCAGGAGTGATTAAAAAATGCAAACCAGCAAAAAAACGGGAAAAGGAAATAAAAATTCTTTACTTGGCTTTGTAGCTTGAAACCTTTTGTCATTTAATGTCTCCTGACCTCAGCCCTATCATAGACTCTCTTTTGTTCTTCTTCCCCCTCCCCCGTTTCACAAAACCTCTTCAAAGTGATTCCTGATAATGCAGCCAAGCCCTGACGTCATCAGTACATTCCCAGTGTGGTGCTGCGCATGTGCAGCCTACATCAGCATCCAGCTTGTCAGGACTAATTCGTGCAGGCGCTCCAAAATGTCATCGCATGCTGGAATGGGGCCGCTTGCTCCTTGCCTCACCGCTACCTTCCATCAGCTGCTCGCACCTGCCCTCGCCACTTCCCCTCCTCGGCTACTCGCTTCCCGCATCGCTGCTTCCTCCCAGTCAACCACTTGTTCCATCCCTCGGTGTTTCCCCCCCTCCCTACGGCTACTCGCTTCCCGCATTGCTGCTTCACCCCTCAGCCACTCGATCCTGCCCGCGCCGCTTACCCCCCACTCCATGGCCGCTCACTGCAGGTCTCGCTGCTTCTCCCCTCAGCCACTTGCTCCTGCCTTCACACTTCCCCCTCCCCGTGGCCACTTGCTGCCCCGGCCTCATCGCTTCCCCCTTCAGCCGATCGGTCCCTGCTGCACCGCCTGAAGAAGCAATGGGCGGCGGGCAGGGAATGAGCCACCGAAGCAGCAAGGCGGGGCGCGAGCGGCCGAGGGGTGACGGGGCTAAGCGGGAGCCAGTGGCCAAGAAGAAGGGAAGCAGCAAGGCCTGGAGCGAGCAGCCAAGACGTTGGGAGATAGTGGGAAGCGAGTGGCCGAGGTGGGGAGCAGCGAGGGCAGGTGTGAGTGGCTGAGGGAAGACAGCGGCAAGCAGACAGGTGTGTGAGGGAGCAGTGAAGAGAAGCACGATGGCTTCTATCTGAATTATAGCCCAGAATTCATTTGTACTGCTGTAATTGTGCAAGAGGATAAGCCACATGAATCTATTTCCAAAACCAATATGTTAGAATAATAAGCATCGTACAAAGAGCAAATTGAAAGGTGTCTTACAATGAGATTATTTGGTTCTGTACTAACACAAGTACTGTTGGGGGTGGGATGGAGGTGGCAATCGCAGCCACTGTGAGGATTTGGGTTTAAGGCTGCATTTACTTTTTGTGACAAATTGAGCAGTGCCCTCTTTATTACTGGCAGCTCCAGAGATGTCACAAGCAGTGACGTTTCAGTGGATGAGGCTGCATTTGCGCATGTGCCAGTACCGCGCCACCGAGTGGTTGCATTGTCAGCATCCCGCCTCTTACTACCCACTTACTATTTATATGCTGGTAGAAAATTTTTGGGTGTAAATTGTAGAAACAGGAGCACCCATACTCCCCAACCATCTGAATGTACTTTTTAAATATATTTTATATAGCACAATTGTATAATATATGTTAAAAATTTATATAGCATATACATAGTATTGTGTGTGTGTGTTGGTGTTTGTGTATGTGTGTGTTTAAAGGTGCTATACCCTTGTAAGAAATAAAGGTACATTACCTAAATGCCACTTACAGTTTCTTTATGGCACGCTGACTATGGAGAATTACACTGGTTATAAGTTTTCGTCTTACAAAATTGGACAATGGCATAAACATGGAACGTGTGTAGTGAAAATTAGGTTCACTACATTATAGCAAAATGTTCAACAAATGGATAACATACAAATAATTGAATTAAACACAAACTTTAACCTTTATTAAGACATGCTCCTTATGTGTTTCTGTAAAAAAAAACAAAGGCTGTTGTTGTCATCTGCTTAGTGCAAAAAATGTCCAACATTCAAAAGAGTAAATTGGAAACTAAGGATCAATCCAAATTTTAGTCTTGGGAAATTGGAGCTTTTGTGAGTCAAAAATAGAGTTCACTTTTCACTCGCACAAATCTCCTGTCTTTGTGATTTTGCAGGTGCAAATTTTAGAACCGCAGCAAATTGAAGGAGCAAGCCTTCAAATTACTGTTAACTTCCCAACAGAGAAAACGGTTACAACAGCATCAATGTCCCAAATATAGATCCACAGTTGACTATTTTAAAGAGGATTTCCAGTGCAAGCCATTTACACAGCTCAGGGTCACCCCCAGTACAGCGCCCCACCCCTTGTAGGACTTAGTGATAACACAGGATAGGGAGGTGGAAGGGTTTAGGGAGGGAATTCCAGAGAATGGAACCTGAGTAGGTGAAGACACGGTTGGCAATGGTGGGTGCGACAGAACAGAGAATACACAGGATCCCAAAATCAAAGGAACATAAGGGTTGGGGCAAGCTGCAGTAAAGACCTGCTACCCGACCCGAACCCGATGGGGCCTGACGACATGTGTCGTACAGTACTGTACTGTATGTGTGTATACTAGTGTCCTGACAGTGATCATTTTATATTTTTTATATAAATGCTGTATATTTTATGATAATCAATCACTCAGGACCTTCCTGGTCTCTGCATCTCAGCTGCTCACTGGATAAACTTGCAGCAAGTATTTCAACCTGTAAAGCAGGAGTCTAGGTAATGTATAAAGATATTTTCTGAGTCTTCAGGCAATTGCTGTGTTTATTTTAAGCAATACAGTTACTGGTACAGTGTGGCACAAACTGTTTGGGCACAACTCCATAGGTTTCAGTTTAACTCATGACCAAACAATCACTGACTTCGTGGCTCCAATCTTCATCTTTTTAAACAACCTTTCAAGTCCTATTACAGTTTTTGTTGCTTATCTGCACAAACTTAAAAAGTGAAAAATGGATTCGGAATCGGAAGGTAGGTAAAGTGAAGATTCCGGTGGTCGGGTCAGGTTCAGGTCAGCTCGGGTGCAGGTCGGGTTAGGCGTGGGAATAAAATGGAAGGTCTCAGGCCGGGTCAGGCTTGGGTCCAATGTGGTTCTGTCGGGCTTGGGTCAGGTTTTTTTTCCAGACCCGAGCAGGCCTTTAAGCTGCAGGGCTGAAAGATATTAGAGCAAGAAAGAAGTCCAAGGTCATGTAAAGACTTACAGACAAGTATTTTAAATTTGAGGTATTAATAGAATCATACAGCACAGATGGAGGCCATTCAAGTTATTGTGCCCTTTTCAAGAGCTATCCAATTTGTCCCATGTCCTTGCTCTTTCCCCATAGTCCTGCAAATGTTCCCTTTTCAGGTAGATATACATTCCCTTTTGAAATTTAATATTGAATCTGCTTGTACCAGCATCCCAGATCATAACAACTTGCTATGTACAGAAAATTCTCCTTATCTTCCCCTTGGCTCTTTTGCCAATCATCTTAGGTCTGTTCTCTCTGGTTGACAGCCCTCCTGGTGTTGGTGAACCAGGAACTAATGCATGGAGTCAAGGATGGGGAGTTTTATTTGTAATTCTAGCAGCAATCTTATGACAAAAGATAGACATGCCAGACTGGCCCAACTGTGTGTGTCCACGTCCATGATGGTAATGCAGCAGTGTTATTTCAGGTTGAGAGATAATGCTTCACTAAGAAAACATGATGTGTGCCAGCCAGGTTTACTTGTCGCACATGGATCATTCTGGTTTCATCTGAAACTGTGAAGTGGCATTTCACATGTTCAACACATGATTAAGCACATTCAGTGATGTTCTGGGTTTCAGAGAAAGGTGGATGAAAACTGAAGAAGTCATGTTTCTTTATACTTATCATAGTTTTGCTCCCTCCCCATTATGCATAGTGGCCTTACTGTATAAAACGATGCTCGCAGGCACTGTCACTGGGAAAAATGTGCCCAACAGAAAAGACAAGTTAATTTCACAAAGATATTTCTTAGACTTGAATAAAATGAAATATTTGCTCTATCATGTTAAAAAGTAAGATTGGCTGTGGAATAATAAACATCTCGGAAAGGTTTGAAAAGTAAATAGAATGAATGGGGCAGATCTTCACAATAAAAGATTTTGTTGGTGGAGAAGTCAATGATTTTGAAAGTCACCTTGTCTTCTTCCTTTTTGTATGCATCAAAGTATTTATTCAGTGCAGTTGTCAGATTATTTTAATGTTAAATTACATGTTGCAACATCTGACAGATGACTTGCTGTTATATATTCCAACAAAGGCAGATCTCCCGACGACAGTGCTCAAGATAATGAAAGGACTCCAAAGCTATGTTGCAGACCAGCTAACATCATTTATCAAGGAGACACAAAGATGAATTATGAAGAGGCATGGCAATAATGAAAGGATCTGATACATTGATTTGATGGAAATGTATACGCTCTGAGATTGCAAGAAATTAGTTCTCGTTGGCAAACTTTGAAGTCACTGGATGATAGATCAAGTTCAAGCAGGGAGAAATCAAAGATCTGAGAACTGTGGGTGGTTCTGGATTGAATATAGACTAGTTTTTTGGAATTTCAGCACCCAGAATTAGTTTCTGTCAAATGCTGTTTTTACAGCAATTTTAGATGTTTGAATGTAACATTAGACATTTTTGCCAGCAAAATCAAAATGGGGTAAATTGCTTTTCCAAGATGTAGATGGTTATCAGTCAAAGGTCCTGAATTTTTTTATATCCTACTTAAATAAAACATTATCTTCATGGTTTAAAATATTTAAAATTCCAAATTCCATCTGAGTAATTACTTGATGCAACAATAAAGGAAGAAAGAACTTGTATTTATATAGTGCCTTTCACATCCTCAGGATGTCCCAAAGTGTTTCACAACTAGTGAAGGACTTTTGAAGTGTAGTCACTATTGTAATATAGTGTTACAATCAGGTGAGGAGGGATCAAAGGGCTGCCCTCTTGTTTGACCGCAACAAGGTTTGTTTCTTTTTAAAAGAATTGCCAATTCTGTGAGTGTTTAACTATTCACGTGCTATGATCATAAAAGAACTAATTGGACCAGTTTTCTTGAGGTTAGCAAAGCAAGAGGTTAGCTTTATTGTACTTAAACTGATCTAAGTAAAATAATAAACTACAGTCCACCTTTCACACACACACTCGAGGTTCACACACACATGCAAATAAGTTAGATTGGGGAATGATAGATTGGTCGGATTACGGTCCTGAGCAATAAAAAGGGGTATACAGTCTGTGGAGTTTGGTGGCTCGGTTGGCTTCCAGCTGAACTTGGTGGTCCTGAAGCTTCCAGTTTGTAGGTGTGGCCAGCAGATTCAGTGGTCCTCTTGGAAAATGGCAATGCGGATGTGTTCCTTCACGGAGTCTCTGTCTGCCGCAGTGATAGACTTAGATGGTTATAGCCAGCAGGTAAGGTTCAAAACTTGACTGGAGAGAGAGGGAGGGACCCCCACTTGGATCAGTGTCCAGTTGCTTGTCTGGCTGCAGAGACAGAAAAACAGCTTAAAACACACAGATTGTGGGCCTGTCACATAATGGTTCAATGTGCATTTTCTCTTGCAACTTAATTAGTTCATGTCTAGGAATTCCCTTCTCTCAACCAGTATCCCATTGTTCAAGTGATTGCCTTTGAATAGTTCATCTCCACCAGTTTAATGTCCCAAGTGATTGACTTTAATGTCTTGTTATTGGGGACTGGCCAGGTGATTCAGTCAAAGTTCCCCAAGTCATTGTTCTAGAGGGGACTGGCCAGACAATTCAACTCCACCTCGATGCATTGCAATGTAGATGTGAATTTCGGTGGCCATTTGGCTTCTAGTAGTGACCTTTTTAAAAAGTTAATTCAAGTTTCCAGCCGATTAATTAAAAAAATCATCATTCGTCATAGCACGCGTTCATGACAATAGGGAAATGCAGCAGCTAATTTGCACACAGCAGGATCTTACAAACAGCAATGAGACAATGACCAGATAATCTATTTCAGTGTTGTTGGTTGCGGGATAATCTTGGCCAAGCTATCAGGCAGCATGACACCTTTTATGTCAACCTGAGAGGTCTTATATATTCTTGCTTTAACACCTCATCTGAAAGAAATCTGGTGCTGCTGCAGCGTTGAAGTGACTGCAGCAGCTTAAAGACACATTAACTAGGAGCATAAAGTGAGACTCAGGGGGAAAAGAAGAAAGCACATCTATGTGTGCCGGAGTAAATCCACAACCCCCAAATTCTCCAAGTTTTATTGTCTCAAACAAGGCAATGGAGGTGGGAGATAATATGGCGCCAAGGGATTAAGGTCACCCATTTATAGGTCACCATGGAAGAGTTTCAGCCCCTTCTGTCTTAAGTCCAATCATTTTCAGATGTTGATGGTAAAGCTGGGCATCTACTTGGCTTTCAACATTGCTGATAAGGAAAATATTGGGATTATGCAGTGCTGTAGAGGTTGAACTCAGAATGCCATGCAGTTACAATTTTGGATGATATTCAAGTAAAAACTGATCCAAATGTCATGAATCACTGGAATGATTGGCCTAAAAATTGGATAGCAGCTAAGGATCCAGTATGGTGGCCAGTATATGCCTGCTCATTCTGTGTCTGAAGAGCACTGCCCACCCACTGATTTAGTATTGGGAGAGGTGGTGGTGTAGGGGTAATGTCACTAGACTAGTGATCCAGAGTCCAGGCTAATGTTCTGGGGACACGGGTTTGAATCCCACCACAGCAGATGGTGAAATTCGAATTCAATTAATAAATCTGGAATTAAAAAGGTAGTCTAATGATGACCATGAAGCCATTGTTGTAAAAACCCAACTGATTCATTAATGTCCTTTAGGGAAGGAAATTTGTCATCCTTACCTGGTCTGGCCACATGTGACTCTAGACCCAAAGCAATGTGGTTGACTCAAAAATGCCCTGTGAAATGGCCTAGCCAACCACCCAGTTCAAGGGCAATTAGGAATGGGCAATAAATGCTGGCCTAGCCAGCAACGTCCACATCCTGCAAAAAACAAATAAAAAAAGAGTAAAGGCTCCTGCACAGATGTTATGGGTGCATGCCTGAAACAGGCATTAGACTCTTTTCAGATGCAAATAGAGGGTAGTAACAACTGTTTGAGGTCTGCTTTGCAAAACTCATGCATTCTGTGGTCAACATTCTCAGGTGTTTGGCAGCCCAACCAGTATCCTGAAAGGGACCACTGGAGGCTGCCACTAGAAAAGGTATGGGGGCTCCCAGCTCCATATTAAATTTGCGGGTCACTCCCAGTCACTGCTTCCCCTCCTCCTTGTTGCTCCCATCCTCCATCCACCGCAATTCTCCTTACAACCTTGACCAACATCCGAGCCGCCTGATCTTCATGCCTCCAAGGTCCAATGAGCTGCAGGCACTAGTTGCAGCTCCAGAGGCAGCTAGTTGGTAATAAACAAACAAAGTCAGAGGACCAATCTCCCATGGTCCTGTCATTGGCCACTTCAGGCATATGCATACCATCCACATTTTAGGCAGTTATATTTAAGCACAAGGGCATGGTACAGACCCAGTGGACGACGGGGACTTGACAAGAAAAATGTAGAAAGACCCACAGCCAAAGATAAAGAATTGCCACAGGTGGAGGAACCCCAGGCCATAGACCTCACATCCCTTATAAGACTCATGGGGCAGTCTTATCAGGAGAGCAGAGTTGAAAAGTTGGCAGCTCTCCTATGTTTATGCATAAGGTCCATAAAAAATGAAATAGCTGGTTGCATAACCAATTCATTAGTTATTTGCTTGATATATCAATGAGTTGACCAATATTGCAAATGTGCCCCGATGCTGCCTGAAAGAGACCAACTAGCAGGTTGAGAGGTTCAGTGACACAACAAATACCAAAGGTAGTGATGTGGCTCTGGCAGAGGTGGGTTCCAGGTCCACAACAAGTAACTGGTACAATTCCACTATTGCCTCAAGATGATTGTGCAACTTTCTTATGCATTGCCAAGTCATGAGGTTCATAAAAACAAGAGGTGTTCAACAGGCAGTATCTTGCAGGGTGCAGTGGGCCACTCACATCAGTCTCCAGGGAAAATTGCAATAAAGAGATCTTTGGATGGCAATTTGGTGCCATGCTTCCCTGACTCATTTTCCTCTTCCAAGTGCCCAAATTTGACAGAAAACAGATGATGATCATAAGGCAAATTCAGCCAACAGTTACATTTCTGTCTATTTTTTGTTAAAGTTTGGTGCAAAATCATCTGTAGCACAAAAAAGATTTGCACTCAGATTTTAGACAGTTGAAAATTAATTATCATTTTGTTACAGAACATGTTACCTTCCTCTTCTGCAAAATCCATTTGTACAATTGTGTTTTGTAAAGAGAGGAGCCAAACTACAGTTACCCTTTGGTCCCCTCCCAAAAATAAACTGAAACCGCGGATCCTATTTCAAACTGAACAAGTCCAATCGCAGGTGATCCTTGCTTATTTTACCATCTCAGCTTTACTTACAGCAAATCTGTAAATTTTGGTCTCAGCAAACTGGGTATCTCGCTTCATGAAAGGCATAGAGTAGGCTGATATACTCTCTTCTTCAAGGCACAGTGAATCAGGCTGGAGCTAAGAAGCTGGCAGATATGTAATTACTGCAGATTGCACCTTTGACTGAGGGGAGGATCCCATTCTGACATGCAACTGCCATTGGGGCATTATTCCAAGGAGCAACAGTGTTAGGGTTAGGGTTAGGGTTAGGTTAGGATTGTGTACCAAAAACTTTCAATTATATTTTATCCATAAACCTGAAAATACATGTATTCCACATTTTACAATACAATATAGCCTAGACTTTTAACCCTGTAAGGTAAAATTCTATTTCCAAAGTTGAAATAGAGCAACAGTTATTCAAGTGCATGCTCTATTGCAGAATTAGTATAGAAATGCCAATATTTTATGTATTATCCTAGGACTAGAACAGGCTACCTGCCATGCCCGTAATACATAACAGTAATTAAACCTAACGTTAGTTTAAGTGGCTTTCACTGGGTAGAAAAAGCAATCTCATGGGATGTCATAATAAATTATGAATTGCATTTAGATTTCAGCTTTATTTTTGCAAAACAATGTCCGAAGGTTTGTTCTACTATAAAATTCATCAAGTTATGTCAGTCAGTTTTTAGGCAACATAAATACATTTCTTCAGTAATTTAACTGATCATTGGAATCTGGGAAAAGCAAATTTCATTTGGCATAACTACCACTCGTTGATTAAGGCAAGAATTCTTACAGTTGTTTTTAAACTTTGAATTAAAAATATAGCACAATACTAATCCAATGAGGTAAAACAATTCGCATAGCTGATAGTTTTGACTTCTAGTTACCTAATGCTTGATTCTGACTGTTGGGTATAACAGAGTTCTTTAAGTTGATTACCATGGCAATTCCTAAATTTGATGCTTTTTAACATTGGAGTTGGAGTTGCAATACTAGAGTACAGTATAACATAAATAAGCAAGTAACTCATAAATCCCATCCCCTCCAAAAATAATGCTTTATTGTACCTTTATATCCACTGGAATGGACTTCCAGGAAGAATAGTGAAGACCAAAACCTGGAAATCATTTATAAAACAGCTTCATGCAGCAATAGGGAAATGTAATGTTCTTCTCAACAGGTGAGACAAGATGGGCTGAATGGCCATCCTTAGTCATAACAATTAGTGATCTTGTGAACTCAACCTTCCTAAGAAGCAAGTTATCCACAAGTAAAAACTTCAAGAAGCTACAGTTCTTTGAAATTTCTCCCCAAATCTCAAAAGTAATCAGTTATTAATCTAACCAACATAATTCATCTGTGATCCAATCATGTCCTACAAATGATCTCAATGGGATTATGCTTTGTAGGGAATTAGATTATTTAAGTCTACTCTTTTAAGCTTCAATTCGATCCTTGATCAGATATTTATTCAGACCTTGGGGCAGAATTCCACTTTAACTATAATAAACTTTTGTCTTTACAGATGTGGAAGGAGTGATCGTGTATTTTTACCACTTTCTGTTTACATTTCACATTTCCAGGTTTTCAGTTTTTATGTTTATTCAGAACTTTTTAAA
Source organism: Heterodontus francisci (assembly GCF_036365525.1). Classification (NCBI taxonomy): domain Eukaryota; kingdom Metazoa; phylum Chordata; class Chondrichthyes; order Heterodontiformes; family Heterodontidae; genus Heterodontus; species Heterodontus francisci. Next base: position 54,879,627 of record NC_090394.1, read on the forward strand.
TGAGTGAGGCCAAGACAATTACTTGCTTTTTGAAGTGATAGCTATTCCACATCTTTGTGACTATTGGGTGGAAGGGAGCTGGAATTCAAAGGCTTTTTAATTTTTTGTTCATGCATGCCCTCCTTTAACTTAAATATACCTACCACCATCGCCATTATCTTTCCCTCGTCATTTTCAAGATCTGGATCATTTCCCTCTTAACTTTTCTTACACAAATCAAAAGAGATTCATTTGCCTTAATCAGTTCCTAGTTTGGGTCTAAATCACAAAAACATCTTTGTCACGCCTTGATCCCTCAATGTACTTATGAAAGTTAGATGTTCAAATCTACGCACGATAATCAATGGAAAACAAGATCAGGTGGGGTGTAAAACCAGCTGCCAATTGGTTATCACCTGAATTGCGATACCACCCAGGACCTTCAAGAGTGACTGACACCACTGAACCAGAGAAGATATCTACAGTTGACTCAAATTTGCAAGAACCTCCTTATGACCAGCAATGCAATTAAAGGAACCTATACTAAGGTAAGAAATTGTACAACTGCCTCATTTCTGGACCAGGCCACCTGCTCCTGCTCCTGTTACTGTCCCTGTTACTGTTACTGTCCCTGTTACTGTCCCTGCTCCTGCTCCTGTTACTGTCCCTGTTACTGTCCCTGCTCCTGCTCCAGTCCCTGTCCCTGTTACTGTTACTGTCCCTGCTCCTGCTCCTGTTACTGTCCCTGCTCCTGCTCCTGTCCCTGTCCCTGTTACTGTTACTGTCCCTGTTACTGTCCCTGCTCCTGCTCCTGTTACTGTCCCTGCTCCTGTTACTGTTCCTGTTACTGTCCCTGCTCCTGCTCCTGTTACTGTCCCTGTTACTAACCCTGCTCCTGTTACTGTTACTGTCCCTGTTACTGTCCCTGCTCCTGCACCTGTTACTGTCCCTGTTACTGTTACTGTCCCTGTTACTGTCCCTGCTCCTGTTCCTGTTACTGTCCCTGCTCCTGCTCCTGTTACTGTCCCTGTTACTGTTACTGTCCCTGCTCCTGTTACTGTCCCTGCTCCTGTTACTGCTCCTGCTCCGGTTACTGCTCCTGCTCCTGTTACTGTCCCTGTTACTGTTACTGTCCCTGTTACTGTCGCTGCTCCTGCTCCTGTTACTGTTCCTGCTCCTGCTCCTGTTACTGTTCCTACACCTATTCCTGCTCCCATTACTGTCCCTGTTACTTTCCCTGCTCCTGTTACTGTCCCTGCTCCTGTTCCTGTGACTGTCCCTGGTCCTGCTCCTGTTACTGTCCCTGTTACTGTTACTGTCCCTGCTCCTGTTACTGTCCCTGCTCCTGCTCCGGTTACTGCTCCTGCTCCTGTTACTGTCCCTGTTACTGTTACTGTCCCTGCTACTGTCCCTGCTCCTGTCCCTGTTACTGTTCCTGCTCCTGTTACTTTGCTGCTCCTGTTCCTGTTCCTGTTACTGCTCCTGTTCCTGTTCCTGTTCCTGCTCCTGTTCCTGTTACTGTTACTGCTCCTGTTCCTGTTACTGTTACTGCTCCTGTTCCTGTTCCTGCTCCTGTTCCTGTTACTGCTCCTGTTCCTGTTTCTGTTACTGCTCCTGTTACTTTGCTGCTCCTGCTCCTGTTCCTGTTACTGCTCCTGTTCCTGTTCCTGCTCCTGTTCCTGTTCCTGTTACTGCTCCTGTTCCTGTTCCTGTTCCTGCTCCTGTTACTTTGCTGCTTCTGTTCCTGTTCCTGTTACTGCTCCTGTTCCTGTTACTGCTCCTGTTCCTGTTCCTGCTCCTGTTCCTGTTGCTGTTCCTGTTCCTGCCCCTGTTCCTGCCCCTGCTTCTGATACTGCTCCTGTTCCTGTTCCTGCTCCTGTTCCTGTTACTGTTACTTCTCCTGTTCCTGTTCCTGTTACTTCTCCTGTTCCTGTTCCTGTTACTGCTCCTGTTCCTGTTCCTGTTCCTGCTCCTGTTCCTGCTCCTGTTCATGTTACTGTTGCTGCTCCTGTTCCTGTTCCTGTTACTGCTCCTGTTCCTGTTCCTGCCCCTGCTCCTGTTACTGTTGCTGCTCCTGTTCCTGTTACTGTTCCTGTTCCTGCTCCTGTTACTGCTCCTGTTACTGCTCCTGTTCCTGTTCCTGTTCCTGACCCTGCTCCTGTTCCTGCCCCTGCTCCTGTTCCTGCCCCTGCCCCTGTTACTGGTCCTGCTTTTGGTACTGGTCCTGTTACTGTTGCTGCTCCTGTTTCTGTTTCTGTTCCTGCTCCTGCTCCTGTTACTGTTCCTGTTGCTGTTCCTGTTCCTGCCCCTGCTCCTGTTACTGCTCCTGTTACTGCTCCTGTTCCTGTTCCTGTTACTGCTCCTGTTACTGTTCCTGTTGCTGTTCCTGTTCCTGCCCCTGCTCCTGTTACTGTTCCTGCTCCTGTTCCTGCCCCTGCTCCTGTTCCTGTTCCTGCTCCTGTTCCTGTTACTGTTACTGTTCCTGTTCCTGCTCCTGTTCCTGCCCCTGCTCCTGTTACTGTTCCTGCTCCTGTTCCTGCCCCTGCTCCTGTTCCTGTTCCTGCTCCTGTTCCTGTTACTGTTACTGTTCCTGTTCCTGCTCCTGTTACTGCTCCTGTTACTGCTCCTGTTCCTGTTCCTGTTCCTGCCCCTGCTCCTGTTACTGTTCCTGCTCCTGTTCCTGCCCCTGCTCCTGTTCCTGTTCCTGCTCCTGTTCCTGTTACTGTTACTGTTCCTGTTCCTGCTCCTGTTCCTGCCCCTGCTCCTGTTACTGTTCCTGCTCCTGTTCCTGCCCCTGCTCCTGTTCCTGTTCCTGCTCCTGTTCCTGTTACTGTTACTGTTCCTGTTCCTGCTCCTGTTCCTGCTCCTGTTACTGCTCCTGTTCCTGTTCCTGTTCCTGACCCTGCTCCTGTTCCTGCCCCTGCTCCTGTTCCTGCCCCTGCCCCTGTTACTGGTCCTGCTTTTGGTACTGGTCCTGTTACTGTTGCTGCTCCTGTTTCTGTTTCTGTTCCTGCTCCTGCTCCTGTTACTGTTCCTGTTGCTGTTCCTGTTCCTGCCCCTGCTCCTGTTACTGTTCCTGCTCCTGTTCCTGCCCCTGCTCCTGTTCCTGTTCCTGCTCCTGTTCCTGTTACTGTTACTGTTCCTGTTCCTGCTCCTGTTCCTGCCCCTGCTCCTGTTCCTGTTCCTGTTACTGCTCCTGTTACTGTTCATGTTACTGCTGCTGTTACTGTTCCTGTTGCTGTTCCTGTTCCTGCCCCTGCTCCTGTTACTGTTCCTGCTCCTGTTCCTGCCCCTGCTCCTGTTACTGTTCCTGTTCCTGCTCCTGTTCCTGTTCCTGTTCCTGCTCCTGCTCCTGCTCCTAATCCTGTTACTGTTGCTGCTCCTGTTCCTGTTACTGCTCCTGTTACTGCTCCTGTTCCTGTTCATGTTACTGTTGCTGCTCCTGTTCCTGTTACTGTTCCTGTTACTGCTCCTGTTCCTGTTCATGTTACTGTTGCTGCTCCTGTTCCTGTTCCTGTTCCTGTTCCTGCTCCTGCTCCTAATCCTGTTACTGTTGCTGCTCCTGTTCCTGTTACTGTTCCTGTTACTGCTCCTGTTCCTGTTCCTGCTCCTGCTCCTGTTACTGTTGCTGCTCCTGTTCCAGTTCCTGTTCCTGCTCCTGTTCCTGTTACTGTTACTGCTCCTGTTACTGTTACTGTTCCTGTTCCTGCTCCTGTTCCTGTTACTGTTCCTGTTACTGCCCTGTTCCTGTTCATGTTACTGTTGCTGCTCCTGTTCCTGTTCCTGCTCCTGTTCCTGTTCCTGTTCCTGCTCCTGCTCCTAATCCTGTTACTGTTGCTGCTCCTGTTCCTGTTACTGTTCCTGTTACTGCTCCTGTTCCTGTTCCTGCTCCTGCTCCTGTTACTGTTGCTGCTCCTGTTCCTGTTACTGTTCCTGTTACTGCTCCTGTTCCTGTTCCTGCTCCTGTTCCTGTTCCTGTTCCTGCTCCTGCTCCTAATCCTGTTACTGTTGCTGCTCCTGTTCCTGTTACTGTTCCTGTTACTGCTCCTGTTCCTGTTCCTGCTCCTGCTCCTGTTACTGTTGCTGCTCCTGTTCCAGTTCCTGTTCCTGCTCCTGTTCCTGTTACTGTTACTGCTCCTGTTACTGTTACTGTTCCTGTTCCTGCTCCTGTTCCTGTTACTGTTCCTGTTACTGCCCTGTTCCTGTTACTGTTACTGCTCCTGTTACTGTTACTGTTCCTGTTCCTGTTCCTGCCCCTGCTCCTGTTACTGTTCCTGTTCCTGTTCCTGCTCCTGTTCCTGTTCCTGTTCCTGCTCCTGCTCCTAATCCTGTTACTGTTGCTGCTCCTGTTCCTGTTACTGTTCCTGTTACTGCTCCTGTTACTGCTCCTGTTCCTGTTCATGTTACTGTTGCTGCTCCTGTTCCTGTTACTGTTCCTGTTACTGCTCCTGTTACTGTTGCTGCTCCTGTTCCTGTTCCTGCTCCTGTTCCTGTTCCTGTTCCTGCTCCTGCTCCTAATCCTGTTACTGTTGCTGCTCCTGTTCCTGTTACTGTTCCTGTTACTGCTCCTGTTCCTGTTCCTGCTCCTGTTACTGTTGCTGCTCCTGTTCCAGTTCCTGTTCCTGCTCCTGTTCCTGTTACTGTTACTGCTCCTGTTACTGTTACTGTTCCTGTTCCTGCTCCTGCTCCTGTTCCTGTTACTGTTCCTGTTACTGCCCTGTTCCTGTTACTGTTACTGCTCCTGTTACTGTTACTGTTCCTGTTCCTGTTACTGTTACTGCTCCTGTTACTGTTACTGTTCCTGTTCCTGTTACTGCTCCTGTTACTGTTCCTGTTCCTGTTCCTGTTACTGCTCCTGTTACTGTTACTGTTCCTGTTCCTGTTACTGCTCCTGTTCCTGTTACTGTTCCTGTTACTGTTACTGCCCTGTTCCAGTTACTGTTACTGCTCCTGTTACTGTTACTGTTCCTGTTCCTGTTCCTGTTCCTGTTACTGCTCCTGTTACTGTTACTGTTCCTGTTCCTGTTACTGTTCCTGTTACTGCCCTGTTCCTGTTACTGGTCCTGTTCCTGTTCCTGCTCCTGTTCCTGTTCCTGTTCCTGCTCCTGTTGCTGTTACTGTTCCTGCTCCCATTACTGGTACTGCTCCTGTTCTTGTTACTGTTCCTGCTCCTGTTCCTGTTTTTTTTAAATTCATTCATGGGATGTGGGTGACGCTGTCCAGGCCAGCATTTATTGCCCATCCCTAATTGCCCTTGAGAAGGTGGTGGTGAGCTGCCTTCTTGAACCGCTGCAGTCCATTTAGGGTAGGTACACCCACAGTGCTGTTAGGGAGGGAGTTCCAGGATTTTGACCCAGCGACAGTGAAGGAATGGCAGTATAGTTCCAAGTCAGGATGGTGTGTGACTTGGAGGGGAACTTGCAGGTGATGGTGTTCCCATGTATTTGCTGCCATTGTTATTCTAGTCGGTAGAGGTCTCGGGTTTGGAAAGTGCTATCTAAGGAGCCTTGGTGCATTGCTGCAGTGCATCTTGTAGATGGTACACACTGCTGCCACTGTGCGTCGGTGGTGGAGGAGTGAATGTTTGTAGATGGGATGCCAATCAAACGGGTTGCTTTGTCCTGGATGGTGTCGAGCTTCTTGAGTGTTGTTGGAGCTGCACCCATCCAGGCAAGTGGAGAGTATTCCATCACACTCCTGACTTGTGCTTTGTAATGGTGGACAGGCTTTGGGGAGTCAGGAGGTGAGTTACTCGCCTCAGGATTCCTAACCTCTGACCTTCTCTTGTAGCCACGGTATTTATATGGCTACTCCAGTTCAGTTTCTGGTCAATGGTAGCCCCTAGGATGTTGGTAGTGGGGGATTCAGCGATGGTTATGCTGTTGAATGTCAAGGGGAGATGGTTAGATTCTCTCTTGTTGGAGATGGTCATTGCCTGGCACTTGTGTGGCACGAATGTTACTTGCCACTTATCAGCCCAAGCCTGGATATTGTCCAGGTCTTGCTGCATTTCTACACGGACTGCTTCAGTATCTGAGGAGTCACGAATGGTGCTGAACATTGTGCAATCATCCGCGAACATCCCCACTTCTGACCTTATGATTGAAGGAAGGTCATTGATGAAGCAGCTGAAGATGATTGGGCCTTGGACACTACCCTGAGGAACTCCTGCAGTGATGTCCTGGAGCTCAGATGATTGACCTCCAACAACCACAACCATCTTCCTTTGCGCTAGGTATGACTCCAGCCAGTGAAGGGCTTTCCCCCTGATTCCCATTGACCTCAGTTTTGCTAGGGCTCCTTGATGCCATACTCGGTGAAATGCTACCGATGTCAAGGGCAGTCACTCTCACCTCACCTCTTGAGTTCAGTTCTTTTGTCCATGTTTGAACCAAGGCTGTAATGAGGTCAGGAGCTGAGTGGCCCTGGCGGAACCCAAACTGAGCGTCACTGAGCAGGTTATTGCTAAGCAAGTGCTGCTTGATGGCACTGTTGATGACACCTTCCATCACTTTACTGATGATTGAGAGTAGGCTGATGGGGCGCTAATTGGCCTGTTTGGATTTGTCCTGCTTTTTGTGTACAAGACATACCTAGGCAATTTTCCACATTGCAGGGTAAATGCCAGTGTTGCAGCTGTACTGGAACAGCTTGCCCCTGTTCCTGTTCCTATTCCTGCTCCTGTTCTTGTTACTGTTTCTGTTCCTGCTCCTGTTCCTGTTACTGTTCCAGCACTTGCTCCAGCTCCTGCTCCTCTTACTGGTACTTCCTTGCTGTTGGAGCAGAATTGTTTTTATTGTTTTCCGTATTGTTTCCTTTTTGTGGCATCACACACTTGATGCTAATGTCATTCATCATTAATAAGATTCAGACTATTTGTTTACTCAATGACGTACAGTTCAAAATATAGGTGACAGTTGAGCAACAGACTTACTCACTCATTGAATATATTGAAATCCACTTCATCATTTTGTGATAATTATTGATGTAACATTCCAGACTTCAGCAAACAAACATTTATTAAGTAGTAAAAATATTTTATGTGTCTTCAATAGTTCCATGACATGCATGAAGTTTTCTTAAAGCAGCTTATACAGGAACTTGGATTCGAACCAGGACTTGGATTTATATAATTTATTCAGTAGCTTACTTTCTGACACCCAAGTCCTCAGCTGTCCCTTAATAAACAAATAAATTTCAGAATTTGCTACAAATTTATTTCAATTCCTAATTCCATAAAAAATGAATTGTAAATATTACACAAATATAATTGACATGTTTTCTTCATCAGGTTTTACTGCCATTACTATATGACATACAAAGAGTTTACTTGAATGCTCATGTAAAACAATATTAATTACACTTTGTAACACAAATAGAGCATGTGACAGTAAAAATTGATAAGTACAGAAATTATCCCAATGTCACCTGATGACATGGTAGCTGACATCATTAATGGCTCTTTCTCCTCAACTATTGCCTGTTTCCCTTTCATCATCACCACTACTCTGCTCAGAAAAAACATTGTCAACCCACCTGTTCTTGTAAACCAATGTCCCATCTCCAACCTCCCTTTCCTCCCAGGTTTCTGAACGTGTTGTCTCCTCCTCAATCTATGCCTATCTTTGCCGCAGCTCCGTGTATCCTGCCCTATATGCTGTGAGAAAATGATTCTTTTCCTCGACCTCTGCAGCCTTTGGCATGGTGGACCATACCATCCTCCTCCAACATCTCTGCTGTCCAGTTCAGAGTGATTGCTCTCGCTTGGTTCCACACTTATCTATTTAATTGCAGCTGGACCATCTCCATCAATGGCAGTTTTACCTCTGGAGTCCCCCAATGATCCATCCTTGGCCTCCTTCTCTTCCACATATGCATATTGCACCTTTAGCAATAACGTCAGTAGGTATTGGCTCTGCTTCCATATGTATACTGACTATAGCCAACTCTACCTCTCCACCAGCTGTCTCAACAGCCTTACAACTGCTTGTCCATTCTCCAGTCATAGGTGGAGTGCAATTTTCTCCAGTTAAACATTGAATAGCCTTCATCTTTGGTCCTCTCCACAAACCCCAAACCCTCACCACTACTTCATTCTCCCTCCCCGACTGTCTGCAATCATAGCATCCTATTTGAACCTGTGTTGAGCTTCCAACTTCAGACACTCCATCACAAAGAATGCCGACTTCCACCTCTGTTACATTGTCCATCTCCAGACCTATCACAGCCCATGCTGTCCTTGCAGGTTAACTCCATGTTTCTTGTACAAGGACATCCAAATCCCTCTGAACACCAATATTTGATAGTTTCTCACCCTGTAACAAATATTCTTCCCAGTAAAGTGAATAATCTCACATTTCCCCACATTCTACTCCATCTACCAACTTGTTGCTCACTAAACCTAACCATATCCCATTGCAGGTAGCCTTGTGCCTTTTCAGTGCTGGATGGCCTCCTAAAGGCCCTCCAGCTTCAAGAGTCCACCCGCCATCCTTAATAAGACAGCAAGCTCCCCCCACCCCGTCCCAGGGGCCAATTCAGGATAATTGCTGCCAAATGACTGTTCTCCACTTAGAACTGGATCTTGTGCTTGGCCCAACGTTGGGTTCCGTGGCAGGGAAGGCAGGCTGGAGAACTGGAGCAGCGACCGCCATAGAATCCAGTGCCGAGATTGCTGGTTCCGATCTTCCCAGGGGTGGCGAAGCTCCATGGTGGCACCTCCGCCACTCTGCGATGGGACCCTAGTTAAAAAATTTAAAATACCTCTCTACATAAATTTCAATGTCCCATGCAGGGCGGCCGCCATTTTCTGCACCCACCGCAGCTCCCAGTGGCGTGACAAGAAGATCCAGCCCACAGTGTGGGTTAGAGACTCTCATTTGGCCCTGACATGGGGGTCCCAACCTGAAACCCAAAATCCTGCCCGCTCTGTCTTCCTCACAAGATTACTTTCCACTTAGCTTTGAATCATCATCAAGCTTGGATATATTACATTTGTTTTTTTTATTCTTTCATTGAATGCGAGCATCACTGGCAAGGCCAGCATTTGTTGCTAATCTCTAATTGTCCTTGAGAAGATGGTGATGGTGATCCCTTCATCTATATGTCATTTTTATAGATTGTAAACAGCTGAGACTCCAGCAGTGTTCCTTGCGACCCCCCCCCCCCCCAGACTAGTAACAGCCTGAAAATGGCCTGTTTATTCCTACTCTCATTTTCTATCATTTAACCAATCCTTTATCCATAATATTACCTTCAATCCCATGAGCCCTCATCTTGTTCTATAACCTTTTGTGTGGCACCTTATCAGATGCCTTTTGTAAATCCAAATATACTACATCCACTGATTCTCCCCTATCTACCCTGCTACGTACATCCTCAAAAAACTCTAATAGATATGTCAAACACAATTTCCCTTTCTTAAAACCATGTCGACTCTGCCTAATCATATTATGATTTTCTAATTGCCGTTACCACCTCCTGATTAATGTATTCCACCATTTCCTGCCGACTTATGCCAGACTAACTAGCCGTTTTCTCCCTCCCTTCCTTCTTGAATAAAGTGTTACATTTGCTACCTTCCAATCCACTGAGACCATTCCTGAATCTGGGGGATTTTGGAAGATCATAAGCAATGCATCCATTATCTCTGCAGCTGCCTCTTTTAGAATCCTAGGATGTATGGATTTGTCGACTTTCGGACCCATTAATTTCTCCAGTATGTGCTCTTTATTAAAATTAATTACTTAGTGAAGCATTTTGGGATGTCCCGAGATTGTGAAAGGTGCTATATAAATAAAGTCCTTCTTTCTTTCTTTGGAACAGAGATTGAAATCCCAATGTAGTTAAGAGAATTGAAGAAAATAAACTTTTGAACTCTACCTTTAATTTTTGATATGTTGAGGCACAACTGGCTTTAACAAATTATCTCTTTAAAACCCATATTGGTTATCTGATGAAGAAGGCTGCAAGGCCATGGAAATTAGTTTACTTGCATCTCTGTTGCTGATTTGTCAGAAAAGGAATTCTAGTTGAAGCACTGGTTTTGCATGCAGACTGAGCTTCCAGGCAAGACGGGATTTTACTGAGTCTGGTGTTTTGCTGAATTAATGCACGATATATTAAACCTAAAGCTACACCTTAGAAATTATCCTTTGACGTGTTTTTCTTCAAATTTCATAAACCTCCATTATAGCAAAGCAAATGCAGTATTAGCACTGTTAAAGAATTCTTTCCTTGTGCCGCATGAAATTAACTTGCTGTAGCCCCGGTCTATTTTTAGATTGTACCTGTTCTCTCATTTCTTCCCCCAAAAAAAGATCCTTGATGTGTTTTTTAGAATGAATCTAGATGAGGTGCTCAACACATAGCCTCAAACTATAATCTATATAAACTATATGTACAAGCAGAAATGATTTCATCAACACTACAGAGAAAAATGCCTCATTAATGGACAATTGATGCAGAATTCAATAATGAGACTGAGGCAAGAAATAGTAATATACAAAATATAAATTGCCTGCAAGCCATTTAAATATTTTAATATTCATTAATAAAAGGGTTAGTTATGTCATTAACACAGACTGACTTATGAATGCTGGTGGTGCAACAATGCTCTTTATTATGGAACAGATGTTACATCTATTATTGATTGTCAAAGCTTGTGCTGCAACTTTGAGTGTTAAACACTTTAAAAATATACAGCCTATTGTGTACCTTATGTCAGTGAAATGTTTTGAAATGTGACAAACAATTAGAAAATTTACAGGATCCCAGGAAACTTAACTTACCAGCTATCCCCTAAATAAAGCAAACAACAGTAACTGGACAGGTTTAGTGAAGAAATATTACCATCATTATTAGTTTTTTTTTAAAAGAGGCTATCTCTGACATTGGAGTGAGTAAAGCCAAGCTCAGTAAAGTCCCTGACAGTGTCTATGTTTCAGGTGGGCTTATTGGACACTAGTTTAGAGGAACCTATCTATCGATATGAGTAGCAGTTCATTCTTCAAATAGTATCATCTGGTTAAATGTTCTTTTTATAGTCATACTTAGAATCATAGTCATACAGCACAGAAGGAGGTGCATTGGTCCATTCAGCAAGCTGAATTTAGAGCACATTTGGAGCAGGAATGAAGGCGTGGGGGACCTGAGAACAGCATCAGACGCATCCGCCCGGAAACCTGACGTTGTGATGTCCGTTCCGGATTTAGTCAGCAGTGGGAAATCTCCAAAGCGGCATCGCCGCTCTGACATGACAGGAATGCCATTTGAATTGCTGGTTAGTTAACAGTTAGTTATAATACATTTGCATGCAATTGATCTTCAATGGGGGGCTTGGGATTAAGTGGACAACGGGTGGCCCTCACATGCCTTCTGAGTCCTGGCCATTGAAAGGTGATGGGCCTGAGGCGAGGCCTCAGTGCTGTGACAGGTAGGCAGCCATGAGCAGCTCTGGATAGGGGAAGAGGTGGGAGCAGAGTTGGCCTGCAGTGCTATGCGCTCTGCACAGGTGAGCTTGGTCTCGGGTGGTCGACACAGATGGGCTTGGTCTCAGAAGGCAGTATCAGGTCGGCTTGGCCTCGGGTGGTCAGTACAGATGGCCATACTATTGGGTGGTCAGCACAGGTGGTGTTACGGCCACATGGTGTGATATGGGTGGTTCCCACTGTTCAACTCCCCACCCGACCACAGCAAATGTTTTGTTATTAGGGTTTAACCCATTGGTGTTTTATTTTTCAAATAAACAGACAGCAACAGGTTTGCTTGTAGGTTTAAAACAAAAAATATTGATCAAAATGCCTTATCCCACAATTGTCGCAACCACATCCACTCACGCATTCACTCGCACACACAAGAGACAAGTAGAGGGAAAAAAAGGAAAGTTATTTTTAGCAGGGGTTGGCGGGGGGAGGTCACGATAAACCTGTTGAGTTCTCTTGGAAATCAAGTTCTCGATGGGTGCAGGCCTGAGATGATTGTAGATTTCTCTCTTGATTGAAAGTTCAGTTGAAGACAATGGAACACTTCTAGTTCACTGCTGTCTAATGTAGATGTAGGATTCTACAGCAAGGCATGTGCCTTCTGGCTTGCTGGAAAACAAGCTGCTGGATGTTGCTTCTCTCTCTTTCTCTCTTGCCCTCTCACGTTAGGTTGTCTTTTTTAAGGCAAAGCTCACTTCCTGATAGAAGATGTCCTCATCTCTTTCCCATGGTGATCGTATAACAGCCCAGGATGTGGCTACTCCATACCTTCTTTGGGATGGATTTTGTAGTCCCGCCACCAGGAGCAGCGGCAGGCGAACAACATGGCGGCCATCCTGCACATGACCCACATGGCTGTGTCGCTGCAATTACGCAGCGGGCTGCTACTTACCATAATGATGGTGGCCGCATTCACTCGCACATTCACCGCGCCCCCCCCCCCCCCACCGCCCCGCCAATCACATGCTGGCACCATCTTTAAAAAGCTGCCAGCCTGCAAACAGTGTATCCAAATGCAGAGTTGACTCTTTCCCTGCCTCAGTGGCACCAGCTTCTCATGGATGGGAAAGCAAAGGTACATGGGTACTGCACGTTGAGCTCAAGATTGGTAAGATCGCGGTGAATATATTCAAATGGATGCAAAGAGTACTTACCATATTTAAAGCACAGTGGCGCGGTGCCGCCAAGGAGCTTCACCACCCCTGGGAAGATCGGAATCAGCAATCCCGGCATTGGGATCTGTGGCGGCCGCCCGGCATCAACCTACGCACTAGAAACGACAACAGCACACCCAGTCGTGTCGACCCTGCAAAGTTCTCCTTACTAACATCTGGAGGCTTGTGCCAAAATTGGGAGAGCTGTCCCACAGACTAGTCAAACAACAGCCTGACATAGTCATACTCATGGATTCAAACCTGACAGACAATGTCCCTGACACCACCATCACCATCCTTAGGTATGTCCTATCCCACCGGCAGGACAGACCCACCAGAGGTGGCAGCACAGTGGTATACAGTCGGGAGGGTGTTGCCCTGGGAGTCCTCAACATTAACTCATGATCCCATGAGGTCTCATGGCATCAGGTTAAACATGGGCAAGGAAACCTCCTGCTGATTACCACCTACCGCGCACCTGCCCCCCACCCCCCCTTCCCCCTTGGCTGATGAATCAGTGCTTCTCCATGTTGAACACCAATTGGAAGAAGCACTAAGGGTAGCAAGGGGACAGAATGTACGCTGGGCGGGGGACTTCAATGTCCATCACCGAGAGTGGCTTGGGAGCACCACAACTGGCCGAGTCCTAAAGGACATAGCTGCTAGACTGGGTCTGTGGCAGGTGGTGAGGGAACCAACAAGAGGGGAAAACCTACTTGACCTCGTCCTCACCAATCTACCTGTCACAAATGCATCTGTCCCCAACAGTATGGGTAGGAGTGACCATCGCACAGTCCTTGTGGAGACTAAGTCCCATCTTGATATTGAGGGTACTCCCCATAGTGTTGTGTGGTACTACCACGGTGCTAAATGGGATAGATTTCAAACAGATCTAGCAACTCAAAACTGGGCATCCATGAGGTACTGTGGGCCATCAGCAGCAGCAAACTTGCATTCAACCACCATCTGTGACCTCATGGCCCGGCATATCCCCCACTCTACCATTACCAACAAGCCGGGGGACCAACCCTGGTTCAATGAAGAGTGCAGGAGGGCATGTCAGGAACAGCGCCAGGCATACCTCAAAATGAGGTGTCAACCTGGTGAAGCTACAACAAAGGACTACTTGTATGCCAAACAGCGGAAGCAGCATGTGATAGACAGAGCTAAGCAATCCCAATGGATCAGGTCTAAGCTCTGTAGTCCTGCCACATCCAGTCGTGAATGGTGGAGGACAAATAAACAACTAACAGGAGAAGGAAGTTCCACAAATATCCGCATCCTCAATGATGGGGGAGCCCAGCACATCAGTGCAAAGGACAAGGCTAAAACATTTGCGTCCATCTTCAGCTAGAAGTGCCGAGTGGATGATGCATCTCAGCCTCCTCCATGAGAGCCCCAGCATCACCGATGCCAGTCTTCAGCCAATTCGATTCATTCCATGTGATACCAAGAAACAGCTGAAGGCACTGGATACTGCAAAGGTTATGTGCACTGACAACATTCCGGCAACAGTACTGAAGAGTTGTATTCCAGAACTAGCCATGCCCCTAGCCAAGCTGTTCCAGTACAGCTACAACACTGGCATCTACCCTGCAATGTGGAAAATTGTCCAGGTATGTCCTGTACACAAAAACAGGGCAAATCCAACCCGGCCAATTACCATCCTATCAATCTACTCTCGATCATCAGCAAAGTGATGGAAGGGGTCGTCAACCAAGCGACACTTGCTTAGCAATAACCTGCTCACTGAGTTTGGGTTCCACCAGGGCCACTCAGCTCCTGACCTCATTACAGCCTTGGTCCAAACATGGACAGAAGAGCTGAAATCCAGAGGTGAGGTGAGAGTGACTGCCCTTGATATCAAGGCAGCATTTGACTGAGTATGACATCAAGGAGCCCTAGCAAAACTGGTGTCAATGGAAATTAGGGGGAAAACTCTCCACTGGTTGGAATTATACCTGGCACAAAGGAAGATGGCTGTGGTTGTTCGAGGTCAATTGTCTTAGTCCCAGGACATCACTGCAGGAGTTCCTCAGGGTGGTGTCCTATGTCCAACCATCTTCAGCTGCTTCATCGATGACCTTCCTTCCATCATAAAGGCAGAAGTGGGGCTGTTCACTGATGATTGTACAGTGTTCAGCACCATTCGTAACTCCTCAGATACTGAAGCAGCCTGTGTCCAGATGCAGCAAGACCTGGACAACATCCAGGCTTGGGCTGATAAGTGGCAAGTAACATTTGTGTCACACAAGTGCCAGGCAATGACCATCTCAAACAAGAGAGAATCCAACTATCTCCCCTCCATGTTCAATGGCATTACGATTGCTGAATCCTCCACTGTCAACATCCTGGGAAGTACCATTGACCAGAAACCAAACAGGAACAGCCACATAAATACTGTGGCTACAAGAACACGTCAGAGGTGGTGTTATGACCAGGTGAGAAAGGGGTCAAGGGGTTCTCTCTCATCATTTGCCTGATTTAACGTAGCAGGGTTTAATTTTTTAAAACCACTGTGGCCAGAATTTTACAGTGGATAGATGGGAGCTGGACTCCGACGTGAAAGTCGGTGGTGAACCTGCTTCCGCCTAGCCCAGGGATCAGTCCCATATTTTATGGGTCCCCAGGCTTAATTGTCCTGAGGGAGGAGGTCCCGCCTCAGTGAGCTGCCGGCCAATCAGCGGGCCGGGTATGTCTCCACTCAATTTTACGCCGCCCCCACGCCATTATCCATGTTTCTAGCTCCCCCTCAATTAATCCGTGTTCACTGCTTTCAAATTGTAAGTCAAAGAAATCAATCAGACAGGTTTTCTTGGATCTAAACAAGAAAGGTGGAAGTTTATTAATCTTAAACTCTAACTCGGTGACACGACCATGCAGAGAGAGAAAGAAGTAGAAAGAATAAAGGGGAAAAGTCTGAGGCAATAGCTGGGTTTCTATTTACGGTCCTTTGAGTTCGATGTAGAGTCTTTAGTTGCCAGTAAGTCTTGCCATTTCATTGGGGCCCAGTGCACGCTTTAAAACTTGTTTCGATGTAGAAGTCTTTTCTCTCTCGAGGTTTAAATTACTTCAATGGATCCAGAGATTAGTGAAAGAGAGAGAGCCAGACAGAAGAGAGGCTCTCTTCCAAGTTCAGTTGCAATCTGCAGTCTGACCCAAGCTGTCCTGTGAGCAGTTCAAAACCAGACCTGGGCCAGCAGGTTAGTCATGTGACTCGCTTTTTTAACAAACTCCTGCGTTTGTGGATTCCAAGGCTCTCGGTGGGGTGGGGTGGGGTGGAGGTGGTGTTGTGCTATCTCTTACACCAACAAGATGTGGATCACCATTGCCCAGACCAATCTCTGTTAATTGAATCAGTGAGCAGTCCCCATTGTCTTTCCAAGCACTGTCTCTGAGTATGTAAATACTTTCCAGCCACTCCTGATCTCTTTAAACAAGCCATCTCTTCACTCCAGCAATAGTTTAAAATTAATGTTCAATTGACAAAATTAATATGCCTCATTCTTGGCAGGTGGGGGTCTTCATCACAGGTGGCTACAAGATCAGCTCAGAGGCTGGGAATTCTGTGGCGAGTAACTCACCTCCTGACTCCCCAATGCCTGCCCACCATCTCCAAGGCACAGGTCAGGAGTGTGATGGAATACTCTCCACTTGCCTGGATGGGTGCAGCTCCATCAACACTCAAGAAGTTCAACACCATCCAGGACAAAGCAGCCCACTTGACTGGCATCCCATCCACCACCGTCAACATTCACTCCCTTCGCCACTGATGCACAGTGGCAGCAGTGTCTACCATCTGCAAGATGCGCTGCAGCAACGTACCAAGGCTCCTTCGGCAACACCTTCCAAACACGCGACTTCTACCATCTTGAAGGACAACAGCAGCAGATGCATGGGAACACCACCACCTGCAAGTTCCCCTCCAAGCCACACACCATCCTGACTTGGAATTATATCATTGTTCCTTTATTGTCGCTGGGTCAAAATCCTGGAACTTCCTTCCCAACAGCACTGTGGGTGTACCTACACCCCAAAGACTGCAGCGGTTCAAGAAGGCAGCTCACCACCACCTTCTCAAGGGCAGTTAGGGATGGGCAATAAATGCTGGCCTAGCCAGCGACGCCCACATCTCATGAATGAATTTTAAAAAAAAGTCTGCTGTGCTCTACACAATCTAGCACTGCAGAGGGAGGAGACCTTGCCTGAAGAGGACATGATTGACCACCACTCTTCAACTGACAAGGAGGACGTGGAGGAGGCTAATGAGCAAGCAGCACTGGATGTTAAACCCCTTGCACCGGAGGTGAGGCATATTAAGCAACGAACCAAGGAGGCAAGAGACAGTTTCATACTTACCTGCTTCCAGCTACCATGATGGTCTCTGAGAGTGAGATCAATAAAGACTCACCTCAATGCATTCGGTCCGTCGCCTTCTTTCTGTTTAGGTTCTGTGCACAGCGCCCAGCTTAACCACGTGCTCTGACCCATGGGAGACGCTAACTAAATGAGGGCTACGCCTACACTGGCATCCACTAAGGGGGAAGGGGGAAGTCAGCAACCCACAATTAAGACATAAAAGAATAAGCATTGTTCACAATGCAAGTTAACTTCAATAACAAAAAACTGGCAGGGCTCTGAAGTCATCTGACGCCACATTCAGTGCCTCGAATCCCGCCTCCATTGCATAATAGGCCAGAAACCGCACCTCCATTAATATAGTTGGCCATCCGCTGCATGACTGCGGTTGGCTGGCCGCACACATGACTAGGTGCAATGGCATCCACTTCCAGGTCTGCCACAAGAAACTGCGACAGGAACACTAAATCCAGCCCAGCCTATGCAAGCACTTTGAAAGGGCTATCGAATTAGTCTCATCCCCCTGTTCTTTCCCCACAGCCCTGCAAATTTTTCCACTTCAAGGATATAGTTTAGTTTTAGTTTAGTTTAGTTTAGAGATACAGCACTGAAACAGGCCCTTCGGCCTACCGAGTCTGTGCCGACCATCAACCACCCATTTTATACTAATCCTACACTAATTCCACATTCCTACCACATCCCCACCTGTCCCTATATTTCCCTACCACCTACCTATACTAGGGGCAATTTATAATGGCCAATTAACCTATCAACCAGCAAGTCTTTGGCATGTGGGAGGAAACCGGAGCACCCGGAGGAAACCCACACAGACACAGGGAGAACTTGCAAACTCCACACAGGCAGTACCCAGAATTGAACCCAGAATATCCAATTCCCTTTAAAAGTTACTATTGAATTTGCTTCCACCTATCTTTCCAGATTCCAGATCATAACAACTTGCTATGTAAAAAAAAAACTCCTCATCTTCCTTCTGTTTCTTTTGCTAATTATCTTAAATCTGTGCCTTCTGGTTGCCAACCCTCCTACCAGCGAAAATTGTTTCTCCCCATTTAGTCAATCAAAATCCTTCCTAATTTTGAACACATCTATTAAATCACCCCTTAACCATCTCTGCTCTAAGGACAACAAACCCAGTTTCTCTGGTCTGTCCAGTTAACTGAAATTCTTTATCCCTGGTATGATTCTAGTAAATCTCCTCTGTACCCTCTCCAAGACATGCTTCCTAAAGTGTAGTGCCCAGAATTGGACATAATACTTCAGCTGAGGTCTAACCAGTGACCTATAAAGGTTTACCATAACTTCCTTTTTTTTGTACTCAATTTTAACTGCCAAGGTGGGGGCAAGTTTGGGTGCTATTGGGGGTGGGGGTAGATGGGAGGGGAGTTAATTCCCCAAAGAATGCCGGTGGATCAGAAACTTGACATGATCCTGCCCACTGCCTGGTTTCACCAGCATGTATTTGGAGGTGAGCAGGAAACCCCCATGGAGCTATTGGGTCAGTCATTTATATAGTTAAATAATCAGTTAATTGAGTCATTCGCCCTGAATTCTGGCTTCAACAGCCAGCAAATGGCTTACTCGAGCTGTGTGGAACTTGTCAGTGGGGACTAATTGATCAATAAAATTGTCAGGCTTGAAAGCCTTTAAAGTGTGAAACAGCATAGCTATTGGCCTGCCTATGGGAAAGGTTTGTGCTCACACATTTGCTCTGAGAGTGTGATTTCACTCCTCCACAAGTGATTTACAAATTTTTGGAAGTCATTTCACCGACCTTGGACTTTACTCACCTTGATCTGTGCTTCCATCCTGTCAGCCTTTACTGCAGTATGGGTCTAGCGTATGCAGGTCCACCTTGGACCTCGTGATGAGGAACAAGAGGAGCAGCACCAGCAACACCAACAGAACCAGGAGCAGCAGGAGCTACACCAGCAGCAGCACCAGTTGCCTTCATCACAGCCACCTGTCGCCCCACAGGACACAGTGATCAGCTTGAAGGAGGTGATACCCCCAGACAGGGTATACAGGCAGAGAATCAGCTTTCTCGACATATCTGAACACCAATGCCTCAGAAGGCTCAGGCTTTCATGGCAGGACATTGCCAATATCTGCAGCCTCCTGGAACAAGACCTTCTTCACAGTGGGCCAGCTGGGCACGCATTTTCAGTAGCCATCAAGGTGGCTATCACTGGATGGCCATCCCTAGCTCTCTGCCTCTCCGTGGATTTGTGCACTCTCTTCTGCAAGGAGAGAAAGCAGAGTTATCAGTGTGAGAAATGGATTGTGTGGAGAGGAATGAATGACACCAATTGTGGAGGGTGACTGTGAGACATGGGTGTGAGAGATCAGTAAGGTGTGGGTGAGTGTGAGTGTTGGCTGTTCAGATGGGGATGTAAGGAGGTGCCTGGAGAGAGAGGAATGAGCGGAGCTGCAACGTGTATTAGTCTGAAGAGTGCTATGCAGGAGAATGCTGGAGATTGTGGAAGTTGGCAACTGAAAGCGGGATGCCACTCACCTTTCCTACCCTTATGAGTTCATTGAACTTCTTGGTACATTGTACCAAGGTCCGAGGGACCACAATCCTTCTGTTCACTTTGTCACCCTCTTCCATCCCTGCCTGGTTGGTTTGAGAGGCTGGCCTCCATCTGCAGGAAACAGCACTTCACTTCAGCCACTTCACGCAGCAGGGCCTCCAGGGAAGAGTCCGAGAAGGCACAGCCTTCCCACATCTCCACTTCATTCCTGTGGTTGCTGAAGACTTAGGAAGCAATGCAGAATTCAGCCACTCTAATCCTTGCTGATCTTCAACTAGAAATCCTTCCTTTGACAGATGCGGGTTCCCATCACGCCCACATTCTGTGATTGGTCAGGAAACATGTAAGTGGAATGGTGATGCCGTCGTCCACTTCTCTGACAAACGATTTCCTGACTGATCCCCCCCCGCAGTGAGCAGATCTGTTAGATTCAAATTTCACCCTATGCCTCTATTTATAAAGCCAAGGATCCTGTATGTCTTTATTATCCTGTATTATTCTGCAAAGATTAGTTAGGTTTCCCACATGGAATTGGATGTGTCTATGCTTGTTGGCCCTTTAAGCCAGAGGTCAATTTCTGTTCTGCTGCTCCTCAAGGGTGGGAGATAAATGATGCTGTAGATGATTTATGGGATGAAATTCCTCCTGTTCACATATTACTCTGAAGTCCTCACAAGATAGAAAATCCCATTTTTTACTGGCACTGATTTTTTTCGCTAACATTAAGAGAGGATGAATTCCACCATGAGCAAGCTGAGGACAATTGAATGAGCATCGTTCAAAATACCAGATTGATCTGAAACTCCATCAATCGCAGTAATCTAATTAATTTGTTCAATTAACTAAAGTGTGAAATCCCAATGGAATAGCTTGCAACAGGAGAAAAGCACAGTGCAGGTTGCATTTTAATATGTGACACATCCAGAAAAAAACTGAAATTGCATCTCATCTTTATCTAGTGCCAATGTTAACACAATATTTAATCTCCTCATCTTTTTAAAGGCATTGATCAAAATGACATAAAATAATTTTGCTAAAAGCCTATTCCAAATTTTTTTTTATTCATTCATGGGATGTGGGCGTCACTGGCTAGGCCAGCATTTGTTGCCCATCCCTAATTGCCCTTGAGAAGGTGGTGGTGAGCTGCCTTCTTGAATTGCTGCAATCCATGTGAAGTAGGTACACCCACAGTGAATGCCCTATTATATCACTGGCAAGGAAAGAAGACTATTTTAAGTTTCTTCTAATGTCCAGCCTTCCTTGAATTGCTGTAATCACAGTCTAAGTGAAATATTTGCTTAATCGGTAGTTCTTGTCATGTCATTCTGCTTGAAAGAAATTAATATTAATAGGGGTTGATTTTAACCCTACCTGCACAGGAATTTGTACTTATATTGCATTTTTAACTTGATAAAATGTCCCATTGCACTTTGTAAGAGCGTCACCAGACCGGATTTGACTCTAAGCCACGTAACAAGATAGAACAGATGACCAAAAGCAAGGTCCAAGAGGTAGATTTTAAGGAGCATCTTAAAGGAGGTGAGAGAGGTGGAGGCAGAGAGGTTTACGGAGGGAATTCCAGACAGGACCTAGGCAGCTGAAGGCATGGCTGCCAATGGTGGATGAAAATCGGGGATGCATAAGAGTCCAGATGTGCAGGAGGTTACCGAGATTTCGAAGGGTAATGGAGCTGAAGGAAGTTACAGAGATAGGGAGGGATTTGAAAACAAGGATGAGAATTTGAAAATTGAGATGTTGCCAGACTAGAAGTCAATGTAGGGGTGATAGGTGAATGGAACTTTGTGTGAGTCAGGATACAAGCAGCTGAGCTTCAGATGACCTCAGCTTTACAATGGGTGGAAGGTGGAAGGTCAGCCAGAAGAACATTGGAATAGTTGAGCTTAGAGGCAACAAAGGCATCAGATTGCCCAGGTTATTTATCTGCCCTCTGGAGACAAAAGGATCTGACGATTCCCATTTTTAACCTGGTCGACTGAGCAGGCGGCCAGCAGACTGCTCAAAGCTTTTTAGCATATGCATGTCAGGTTCTGATGATGTCATTGGGATCCAACAGCAATTTTAACTTAGCAGCCCGCGCAAGAAGCCGCAGTGAGTTTCCTGCCAGCTGAAAACAGTGGGAAAAATGATTGGGACCAGAAGAAGCCCAAAAGGATTTGACTGTTTATTTTCTTTGTGGGGACAGGGAAAGCATGAGAAAAGCTTAGACCTCCCCTTCTGCGGACTCGCCACCCCTTTCCCAATCATAAGACCCCTGTGGGACTGCCCCAGCAGCCAATCCCACAACTTGTCAGGTCTCAGTGGGTGGCGTCCAGGCCACATGACTTTCCATGAACACCCGCCATCTTCCTGGATGGAAAGAGTAGGGAGTCAACCATTGTTGGGGGGGGGGGCGCGGTGGAGGGGGGATTATAAATTAGGTTCATGCGGTAATCAACACTGACTCTCATTTCCGCAGCATCTCACACTACTGCTTTCCCACCCAGGCCCAGAGTTAAAATTGAGTCTCATGGAAGTTCCAGAAAATAACCTATGTGGAGTGTGCTGCCGAAACAAAGAGGTCCAGAAGGCAAAAAACGGAAAAGCTCTTGCAATATTCAATAAATCCATTTCTTTGATCATGTTTAATTGGATGATAAAGGAATGCTAAAAGGGGGTTTATTCCCCTTAATCGTTTCCTCTTCCTGACCAACTGAAGTGAATACAGTCACATTATTTGATCTATGTTCCAGCTGCTTGCATTCTAATGCCCTTTAGAGAAGGAAATCTGCCATCCTTATCTGGTCTGGCCGACACGTGACTCCAGACCCAGAGTAATGTGGTTGACTCTTAACTGTCCTCTGAAATGGTCCAGCAAGTCATTCAGTTGTCAAGGGCAATTACGGATAGGTAACAAATGTTGGCCTTGCCAGCGATGCCCACATCCCATGAAAGAATAAAAAAATTAGTCAACATTACACAAGCCCATTCGAGCATCACTGCTTGACACTGATCTAGACTGATATGCAACAGATATTTTGATATGTTGGTTTCAAATAGAGATCTATTCTTTGATGTATGTCTCACATCATTTGACATCATTATACATGCATCAGTTCATGTGCATTAGATATATTTATGTTTAAATGATACCTTGAATTGCCATCAAAGTGATTTATTTCTTTTATCCATCCTGGTACCTTATCTGCATTGAAGAATTGTCACTGTAGTGGGTAGAGTATTCTTTAATCTGGAGAAATGATGCTGAATGGTTCGGATTCCTCATGTTCAGGGACATAATAGACTGCACTTAAATATTATCAAGACTCCAGAAGACAGGCCATGAACTTTTGTGAACAGCAAAGGTTTTCACTCCAACAATGTACAACTGGTGTGTGATCATTGCAGAATGAACATACAGTCTGTGCCAGTTTCACTGACAGCTATCACAATGCCTTCATCTTGTGACATCCATCAATCCCCTCACTATAACATCCATCCAAGACGTTTTTAAAAAATCTTTCATGGGATGCACACATCACTGGCAAGGCCAGCTTCTGTTGCCCAGCCCTAATTGCCTTTGAGAAGGTGGTGGTGAGCGCCTTCTTGAACTGCTGCAGTCCATCTGGTGTGGATATAACCACAGTGCTGTTAGGAAGCGATATAGTTCCAAGTCAGGAGGTGTGTGACTTGGATGGGAACTTGCAGGTGGTGGTGTTCCCATGCGTCTGCTGCCTTTGTCCTTCTAGGTGGTAAAGGCCACGGGTTTGGAAGGTACTGTCAAAAGGAGCCTTGACGAGTTGCTGCAGTACATCTTGTAGATGGTACACATTGCTGCCACTGTGCATCGGTGGTGAAGGGAGTGAATGTTGAAGGTGGTGGATGGTGTGCCAATCAAGTGGGCTGCTTTGTCCTGAATGGTGTCGAGCTTCTTGAGTTTTGTTGGAGCTGCACCCATCCAGGCAAGTGGAGAGTATTCCATCACATTCCTGACTTGTACCTTGTAGTTGGTGGACAGGCTATGGGCAGTCCTCAATGAGTTACTCGCCACAGAATTCCTAGCCTCTGATCTGCTGTTGTAGCCACAGTATTTATATGACTGATCCAGTTCAGTTTCTGGTCAATGGTAACCCCCAGGATGTTGATGGTGGGGGATACAGTGATGGTAATGATGTTGATTGTTAAGGGGAGATGGTTAGATTCTCTTTTGTTGGTGATGGTCATTGCCTGACACTTGTGTGGCATGGCTGTAATTTGCCACTTATCAGCCCAAGCCTGAATGTTCTCCAGGTCTTGTTGCATATGGACTTGGACTGCTTCAGTATCTGAGGAATCACGAATGGTACTGAACACTGTGCAATCATCAACAAACAACCCCACTTCTGGCTATTTGATGGAGGGAAGGTCATTGATGAAGCAGGAATGTCAGAGGATGGTTACTATAGAATAGAGGCTGCCAGGGAATTTGATCCATTCTATGTAATTTTGGCCAAGCAAAGGGGATTGCAGTTCAAGGAGGCTGAGCAACAGGAAGAGGTATCATCTCATGAAGAACTGAATGAAGGTGAGAGAGAACCAGAAGACAGATTGACAGCACAAATGATTGCAGCCAAGAGGCCAAGGAGCAGTTAATAGAACAGCATTTTCAGTGGTGTATTTGTTGATGTCCAACTGAACACTGCTATGCAGTGTTGCACTGGAGCCCTCAAGTTGACCCCAACACCCTGGCTACCTGGGCTGTTACAGATCACACCCCATTCACCATGATACTACAATCATCAGGGAAGCCCAGCAAATTGAGGAAAATGGACATCTGCCCATCCATCAAGACCTCAGCACCACTTGAATTCACACAAGCCCTTACAGACCCACATGCTTAAGCTTCAAGAATGTAACTTCAACCCTGATGAAGCCTGGAAAGCCAAATGGAGTTCACAAGAAGTCACAAACACCTCATGAAAGACCTGATACACAAGATCCCTGGCTTTGATCTTCCATGAAACTCATGGGCAATCCTAAACTGCATCTGCACAAACCAAGGCAGATGTGGATACTCGATGCACAAATGGTAAATTTAAAGCTCTACAGTGTGTGACTGAGGTCACCCAGAGCAGACCATGGAATATATAAAAACTCAATGCCCGATACAAAAATATGAAGGAAGCATCACAGCAATATATTCCACTACACCAGACGCAATTGTCTGGCTTAACCGCCTGAATGTAAAATTAGAATTATTGATCTACATCTACATCAGCTGTAATAAAGAGAGAGAGTGACATATTCATTACCTTTCCCTTTCAAGTTACAGAAAATCCCTCTGTATTAACTGTCCTTGTTATTCTCTTCACCACTCCCTTGATCCTGCATTGAAACCATGCAGTCAACTTCTACATTAATGACATACTGACAATGAAAAGACACCGCAGACCAAAGTGCCAAATGTGATAAAGGTGATTACAATAATGCCAACAACAATAACTTTCTCCACTACATGTAACATACAAGAGAAGAGCCCATATTGTTTTTCTTAAAAGAACTCCACTATGCCTACAAGGTGCTCTTGCAGTGGCTTCAACAAAACAAGTGGAAAGCCATTGCTTATATGGGAATCTTTGAGGTACTTGTGGTTGACAACTTCTGGGAGCCTGAGCCTCTGTGAGTGCGACTACAGACTGCCCCACTGATCCCTCTGGCTTTCTGGCGCCATATTGGTTGCAGGAGTAGTGATGGAGCTGATGTGCTGTCATCCTGAGAGATGGACACTCATGCCACTCCTTTTGCGCACTGCCTTTCCCATGGGGCTGGGTCTCATCCCTTCCACAGATCTGCAGGAGAACAGTGACTCCATGTAAACTCCTATCCATGTGTTGCAAGGTTGATACCCATCTCTCCAAGCTGGAACCCAGAGCCTACAAAGCAGCCATTTGAGCTTCCACCAAAGCTCCAATGGCTGTGAGCATTGACTCTTGTTGTAAGGACCGGACTGCAGTATCCCTGGAGTCACTGGGTAGACTAAGTGTTGATACCCTGAGAGATATGTCACACAGACTGGAAGCAGACTCCGTCAACCTTTCAGCTATGGTGCAGAAACTCCTTGGTAGGCCTTCATATACACAATATAACTTATGGGCCCTTGGAGTTCTCCACTATATCCTCCTCAACATAACTGGGAAAAGACTTTGCCTTGTGAGTGCCTCCTGGCCTGTCCCTGCCACCAGCATGGGGAGGCAGTGGGATAGTGGTAATGTCAGTGGACTGGTAGCCCAGAGGCCCAGGCTAATACTCTGGGGATGTGGATTTGAATCCCACCGTGGCAGATGGTGAAATTTGAATTCGATTAATAAATCTGGAATTAAAAAGCTAGTCCAGTGTGACCATGAAACCATTGTTGATTGTTGTAAGAACCCATCTGGTTCACTAATGTCCTTTGGGGAAGGAAATCTGCCGTCCTTACCTGGTCTGGCCTACATGTGACTCCAGATCCACAGCAATGTGGTTGACTCTGAAAATGCCCTCTGAAATGGCCACTCAGCTCAAGGGCAATTAGGGATGGGCAATAAATGCTGGTCTAGCCAGTGATGCCCACATCCAATGAATGAATAAAAAAAAGAGATGCGCACTAGAACTGGGTGTTTCAACATGTGCAGATCCAGATAAGCAGGAGGCCATTTGCTTTCCGGGTCTCCTTGCAAAGGTGTCATTTGGGGCCCCTACATTAATAAAACCACTTCTATGCAATACCTTTTCTGGTCTTAACGGTGCCGAAAGTTATGAGTTATATGAATAGGATTTTAACTGCCATCAGATAAGCATTTAAATTCTAAATTTAAATGTTCTTCCAACACATATTTGTACTTGCACCATTAAAAAGAACTGTATAGAAGCCAGTTGGGGGACACCTTTTCAATATTTTTTATCAGAATAATTGACTCTGCTGAGCAACTGTCCGTTGATCAAGACAAATGATCTCAACACCCTTGGCAGTGAATGACACATAGAGTGGGTACCAAAAATATAATTCTTATTCAGTTGATTACAGGAAAAATGCAAATGTCACCAAATCTCCATATTGTGGTCCCTGTACTTAAAATTGTACAAACACCATTTTACTGAATGATGCATCACCTTAGAATGCATAATTTAAAAATAAAACAAATTTAATGTGCCTCATATTTGAATGCAGTACAATGACCTGGCTAATCATTGTTCAGTACTGAGAAGGTGTTTATAATTACATGTTTTCATTATGTATATTTTAATTATTTCCTTAAATGTTCAGCTTTGAGATAATTTCTGTTTTGTTTTGTATTTTCCCATTTCAAATCTATTCAGCCTGCCGATGGTTGTTCCACTGCCCGCTCCGGATAAGGACAGTCACAGGTGTTGCTCAGAAAACATCTGATGATGCGTCTGAAACAGATTGGTTCAGAATTCCAAATTTCTGAGCAATGGCTTTTAAAAGAAAGTTTGCATCTGAAGTTTGGAGTTAAATGCCTGGAATTGCTGAAGGCTAATATTTTCATTCATCGCCTTCTATCCAATGTAAAACATTTGCAGCTGTATGCAGTTGAATCTTACAATCTCACAGGCACCAGTAAAAGTAACTCTCAGGGCTTCATCAGGTTGCAGTTTGAGCTCCTCTGCCAACTGCAACAGAACGCCTAGCATTGCAAGTTTAACAAGGCGTTACAGAATCAGTGCTCACTATTTCCTAGTGGGACTGCTACCTGGACCTTTATTTCTCCAGCAAATGTTCCATCAAGACCAGTGTGATTAACCCATGGATACATATCATTTATCAGTCTTATATCATGTCACCTAAACACAACTAGCCAGTGTGACTTCACTCTAATGGTGAGTAGATCTAGGTATCACAGATATTTGCTGTGCCTATAGAGTTCTCTCGTTTTTTAAATGAACAGGTTTCTAGTGTGCCCTGTGCTAGCCACAATTTATCTTTCCTTTTCTTGTGTGCAGGAAACAATTTCCTTTGAGACAATAAAACAAACAGCTACACCAACGGAGAAGGAGACCAAGATGAGATACCTCCACACTAGCATTTACAGACCATACCATTCCTAACGAGAATGTATCAGAAGAGATAAAGAAAAGAATTTCCATTTACATAGCACCTTTCATAATATTCCAACATATTTTACACCCAATGAAGTATTTTTGAAGTGTAATCACTGTTGTAATGTAGAAAATGCAGCAGGCAAATTGCACACAGCGAAGTTCCACAACAGCATGGACATAATTTCCAGATTGTCTGTTTTTTAGGTGTTGCATGAGGGTAAACGTTGGCCAGGACACCAGGAAAACTTATCCAAATAGTGCCATGGGATCTTTTACATTCACCATTGAGGGCAGATGGGGCCTTAGTTTAAAGTGTCATCTAAAAGACAGCACCTCCAACAGTGCAACACACCCTCAGTGGTGCAGTGAAGCACCAGCCTAGGTTAAATAGAGAGGAGTTTGTACCCGAGACCACCTGACACAAAGGTGAGAGTGTTACAACTGAGCCAAGACTAACACCTTGCTTAAGATTTGCTTAAGAAATCAACTCTTCATTATTCATGAAGAAACTGTGGCCTAGAAATTCAATCATGCCAGAGAACTGGCATTCAGGCACGTATCTGTTCACGTGGTATCATATTAAATTTGATGCTACCTCTTGGAGGGTGGCTTCTGTCTGGCTTCAGACAGGAGAAGACATTGTCAAAGGGTCTCAAATGGCTAGAAGTGACCCAGACTGGGCACCTAAGGTCCACTTTTAATCCATTCAAAACCCATTTGCTTACACAGAGTTAAAGTCAGGCCCTCTGGTTTCTCCAATGCTGTGTTGAAGGCCCAGGTCCAGGTCCAGGAAGTGGACAGAAAAGAGATCCTGTTCCCCACCCCCCCACCCCACACCCCCTCCCCCACCCTACCAGGTGGCATTAAGCCCTCTAGCAAACAACTCTGCTACCAGTGAGAAGAGGTCACCAAGGAGGTCAGTTTCAGGAACATAGCTCCCAGAACATTGCTGCAATGCCAAAAGAAGATCAAAGACCTCACAAAAGCTGTCAAGATAAGAATACCGCTCTGCTCAGACTTTCAACACCTTCAGCCTCTCTCTCTCACAATAGTCCACTCCCCTACTTTGCTTCATGCTCCTAGAATCACTCCACCTCCTTCTCCTCATATTCACATACTCACCACTACTGAAGTCCTCACCTACTGCAGGTTAGGAGCATGCAGGCAGAGAGGGAATAGGTGACCAGCAGGCAGTCTAAGAGAACCAGGCAGGCAGTGCAGGAGTCCCCTGAGTCTATCTTGCTTGCTAATCGGGTTTCCTTTTTGGATTCTGGTGACAGCGATGGTTCCTTGGGGGAGTGCAGCCAGACCAAAATCCGTGGCACCATGGGTGGCTCAGCTGGACAGGACGGGAGGAAGAAGAGTGGAAGAGCAATAGTGATAGGGGATTCAATAGTCAGGGGATCAGACAGGCATTTCTGCGGCAGTAAACGTGACTCCAGGATGGTGTGTTGCCTCCCTGGTGCCAGGGTCAAAGATGTCATGGAGAGGTTGTAGGATATCCTTCTGTGGGAGGGTGAACAGCCAGTGAGCGTGGTCCACATTGGTACCAATGACATAGGTAGGAAATGGGATGAGATCCTGAAAGCTGATTTTAGGGAGTTAGGAAGGAAATTAAAAAGCAGGACCTCCAAAACACTAATCTCAGGATTACTCCCAGTACCACATGCTAGTGAACATAGGAATAGGAGGATCGCTTGATTAAACATGTGGCTGGAGAATTGGTGTAGGAGGGAGGGAATCAGATTTCTGAGGCATTGTGACCGGTTCTGGGGCAGGTGGGACCTGTACAAGATGGATGGACCGAAACTAATATCTTCACAGGGGGATTTACTAGTGCTGTTTGGGAGGGTTATTTAGGAAGGACAGGCAAAAAGGAAAAGGAGGTTGTGCTGATAATAAGGGATGAGATAAGTACATTAGTAAAGGAGGATCTCAGATTAGAAGAACAAAATTTGGAATCTATTTGGGTGGAGCTAAGAAACAGCAAGCGGCAGCAAACATTGGTAGCAGTTGTTTATCAGCCACCAAACAGTAGTGGTAGTGTGGGGCATGGTATTAATCAGGAGATTAGAGAAACATGTGGCATGGGTAATACAGTAATCATAGGTGACTTCAATCTGCATATAGACTGGGTAAACCTAATGAGCACTAATGCTGTGGAGGACGAATTTCTAAAGTGTTAGGGATGGTTTTCTAGAGCGGTATTTTGAGGAACCAACAAGAGAACAGGTTATTTCAGATCTAGTATTATGTAATGAGAAAGAGCTAATTAATAATCTTGTTGTAAAAGAATCTTTAGGGATGAGTGACCATAATATGATAGAATTTTATATTATGTTGGAAAGTGAGATAGTTCAATCTGAAGCCGGGGTGTTAAATTTGAACAAAGGAAATTATGAAGGTATGAGGGGCAAATTGGCTGAGGTGATTTGGGAAAATACATTAAAAGGTATAACATTGGCAATGGATAGTCTTTAAAGAAATATTACATAGCTTACAGCAACTATACATTCCTTCAGGGCACAAAAACCCCAAATGTAAAAGCAGCCAACCGCTGAAAACGAAGGAAGTTAAGGATTGTATAAGATTAAAAGAAAAGGCCTATAAAGTTGCCAGAAATAGTAGTAAACTGAGGATTGGGAGGATTTTAGAATACAGCAAAGGAGGACAAAGAAACTGATAAAGAAAGGGAGAATAGAATATGAATGTAAGCTAGCAAAAAATATAAAAACAGACTGTAAAAGCTTTTACGGGTATGTAAAAAGGAAACGTTTGGTCAATGATTCTATGCTTCTACAAAATAGCTCACAAGGCTGTCACTAACACACTCCCCTTCATGTCATGTCTGCAGCGAATGACAATGTTGGAGGAGATGTCACATAGACTTTCTTCACACAATATCCTCTGTTTCCATTCTTAACTGCTCTCTCACCCTAGTCACTCTACTGCAGCTACTTCACCAACCATTTCTTCCTCTTGTCCCTCTCTTTCATTTCAGGTACTGCAAATATTGAGATACCTCTGGCACTACAGGAAGAGGATGCCTGCCTTCCTGAAGATGTACCATCACTTAATCTGACCTTAGAAAGTGCCCGCTCAGAGACTGGAGCCATGCATATTTTAGAGACTAGAGGACGGGTTTCACGTGAAGAATCACTGGACACGGGTGTGTAGGAGCTAGGGCAGGAGGATAGGATACCACAGGCACCAGCTCAACAGAGGTCAAGATCACACATTAGATATGATGCAGAGGAGTTCAATGCTAACTTTGGGGGCCCAGGCTATCGCAGAAGGCTAATGGGTATAAAATAGGAAATGCTAGGTGCACTGGGCAGCCTGTCAATGAGCTTACGCACAATGGCTCCAATGCACCACTCTCCTGCATTTATGCCCATACAATCCCAGTGTAGACTGACTATGAATTTAATATCAGCATGTATACAGGTGAATCGGTTCTGCAAGCCTTTAGGTGAAACTGTGCCCTGTACAGAAGCTTCATCTTCTCGAGTTTGTGCATCTAATCTCCAAAAATCTCACTCAGTTGCCAGCCTTATGTTGCTGGGATATATTGCATAGAAGCAGACAAGTAATCCTTCACCTACCTCAAACTGTACAAATATCCAGCAAAGTAAGTAGGGTAAAATCTGTGTCACTAATTGTGAAAGCTAATAACTGCAGATGAATTAAAAGGAAATCTGTATGTTCACCACCCCCCCCCCCCCTTTAAGTGGGCATTGTTGAGGCATTTCATCTTATTAGAACTTTACTGTTGCCCCTTTAAATTGTTGTCAGTTTTGCACAAATGAGTGTTATTGGCACAAAACAAGTTTAAATGTGACAGTGCAAATTCAATCTATTTGGTGGCTCTCTGCTCAACCTGCCCACAAAGGGAAGAAATTTCAGCAGCTGACATTACCAGTTATAAATTACCAGTTAGTGATTTGCAAGCACTGTTTGCCTTTAGATATTCACAAGGAAACATTTATCTTAAAAAAGAATGGAGGATCCAGACTGTGACAGCTAGATTACAGTGTGGGTGTCGTGTGCTCGTTATGTGTGACACAATCCACACTGATATCTGTAATGGAACAGAGAATCTAGCTTGTTTATATTATAATTTTGTGTTACAACCAGGTGAGAAAGAGGTCCAGGGTTCCGTTTCATCCTTCACCTGGTCTTCCTGTAATAGGGTTTAATTTTAAACACACCGTGTTTCTAGCTCCCCCTTGGTGAATCCTTGTTCACCGCTTTCCAATTATAAGGCAAACAAACCAGCACAAACAGGCTTTCTTAGGTTTAAAAAAGAAAGGTTGAAATTTGTTAAACTTAAACTCCAATTCGGTTGACACATACAGATTCACGAAGCGCTCACACTAGCATGCATACATGATACACACAGGCAAATAGAGACGCAAAAGAGCAGAAGAAAAATAAACTGGAAAAGTTTGAGGCAATATCTGAAGAGTTTTTGTTACGGTTCTTTGAGCTCACTGTAGAGTCCTTGATTGTAGGTAGATCTTGCTTTTCATTGCGGCCCAGTATTTTTCTTAAACCTTGTTTGCTGTTGGAGACTTTTCTCTCTTGGGGTTCATGTGTCTTCAGTGGATTCAGAGGCTTGTGAGAAAGAGATGGGAGCAGACAGGAGAGAGATCTTCTCAGTTCAGCAGCAAACAGACTTTATCTCCAAACTGTCTGCACAAATTCAAAAAACTCAGGTTGCCCAGCGGGTTAGTCATGTGACTAGCTGGTTTGACCAGGTGCGTTTGTGTATTTGGCCATCATAGCAGTCAACCTGGAATGCAAGCTTCCCCACTTTCAACGTCTAGCGAGCAAAAGTCCATTGTGGGTTGAATGAGTCAGGGAATGGCTGCTTTGTCCTTCCAAACACTGTCTGTTAATATATAAATGTCTTTCCAGCCAAAATCTGGCAATTTTTTAAAGCAAGTCCTTTTTTCACTTCAACAACAGTTCGAAATTTAATGTCCATTTGGTGAAATTAATATGACTCATGCTTGGCAAGTGGTGGCCTGCATAACATTTGTCATCACAACTGTTATCTGTGAAATCTTAATTATTCCTGGGCTTCACAGAATGGTAATAGAACAATTCTAACTTCAATTGAGCTCCTAAAAGAATTTTCCAATAACTAAGCATGCTTAAGAATGTAAATGGAAGCAACAATAAAGCATTCTTTGAGAAAACCCAGATGTCATTTTAATAACACAACGATGTAGTATTGTGTATTTCTCCCGCAAAGCAACATGTCTTGAATGTAAAGTACGCAGATTGTACAAGTCTTTGTTATAACAACATGCTCACTCTATGGTTATTGTTTCTTTCATGTCTTTTTCACTATTTCCTCACCTTTTTTGAAATGTTCCACAATGTCCATAGTCAAAGCACAACAGTCTTATCAAAGTAGGTAGTGGTAAGGTTAAATTATTTTAAAACTTTCTTTGAAACCTACCATATAAACACTGGGAAAAACAATGGATAGAATGGTTAGCAGCGATTTACTTGTACTTCTTTCAATGTAGTATACTATATTTGCTGCTCACAATGTGGTCCCCTCTACATTGGGGAGACCAAACGCAGACTGGCTGACCGCTTTGCGGAACACCTCTGCTCAGTCCGCAAGCAGGACCCCGAGCTTCTGGTTGCTTGCCATTTCAGCACTCCCCCCTGCTCTCGTGCTCACATCTCTGTCCTGGAATTGCTGCAGTGTTCCAGTGAATATCAACGCAAGCTCGAGGAACAGCATTTCATTTACCGATTAGGCACACTAGAGCCTGCCAGACTGAACATTGAGTTCAATAATTTCAGAGCATGACGGGCCCCCATTTTTCTTTCATTTTTAGTTTTTTTTTTCTTTTTCCTTTTTTTAATATTTTTTTTTTGTTTATTTTATTTTATTTCATCTTATTTTGTTCAGTTTGCTTACCCACTGTTTTCTCATGTTTGTACTTGCGGCTGTTCAATTTTCAGTCCGTTAACACCCTTTCTGTACTAATGCTTTGTCTTTCAACACACCATTAACAATATCTTTGCTCCATGACCTTCTGGTCAGCTATTCTGTGACCTTGTCCTATCTACACCTTCTCCTTTGTTATCTCTTGTCCCACCCCCACTTTACTTGCTTATAACCTTTTACATTTCTAATATCTGTCAGTTCTGAAGAAGGGTCACTGACCTGAAACGTTAACTCTGCTTCTCTCTCCACAGCTGCTGCCAGACCTGCTGAGTATTTCCAGCATTTCTTGTTTTTATTTCAGATTTCCAGCATCCGCAGTATTTTGCTTTTAATGGAAAGAATCTTCCAGGCCTCATGGAGGGGGTTTAGAAGGCGGGACCAGGAGGAAACCTGTAAATTTGCATATCGGTTGAACAATCTCGCTGGAGGCGGGGTCAAAGCAAGTGCAGCCACCCACCCGGCAGCGACGGTTTGCCAATTAGGCCCATTAAGGGGCCAATTGAGAACATGTCTATTGAGCCGCCATGATTTTCCCGACAGCAGACAGACCCCCGATGAGACTGGATCGCAGCAAGTAAGTGGAGGCGGCAACCCAGCAGCAGGCTGGGCCGTCATCAATATCTCCTTTAAATTCCCCCCAGAGCCATTTTAATCATCGGGCCATAGCCACATCCACAGGCTGTTATAATCCTTCAGAGGGCGCCTCCAGCTTGAGGCGGCCCCACAGTCTCCTTCCTGCCTTGGCAGTGCCCACCTTTCCCAGTGGGACTGCCGGGGGGGACATCACTGTAGGGCCTTTCCATTGGGCCTGCCGATACCCTGCTCTGCCAAGACAGCGCTCCTAGAGGATGCTTCTTAATTGGCCGCCTCCGGGACAATCTCAACATTATTCAGGCAGCCGCCATTATCGGGGTCAGGACCCGCATTCTTCCCCATTGGCAGAAAAATTTCAAAGATGGGAAGATTTTGCCCAACGTCTCTTGTTACTAAACACCCCAGTGGGCTATGAACTAAAAGGTATTAATAAAAGGTTTTCTGTCTTCAGCAATATGTTACTCCAGGAAATGAGTTCTAACCAGGATTCTGGTACAGTATATGTATTATATTAGTGGAATTTAGAAAGCAATTTCACACAGCCCTCTTGCAGGCACACAATATTGGGCCACTAACACAATTCAACTTACCTGTTTAAGAATTCTATGTATTTAGCATAAACTAGCAAAAATACACCAAACCATGGTCTTTAATTTAATTTTTTTTTATTCATTCATGGGATGTGGGCGTCGCTGGCCGGGCCAGCATTTATTGCCCATCCCTAATTGCCCTTGAGAAGGTGGTGGTGAGCTGAATTGTTACATTTATAGCTTTAATAGAGAAAGAATAGTGGCAAGAGCCCAATGGATCTGCAAGATTGTCCCTAGACACTGTGTGTGTGTGTGTGTGTGTGTGTGTGTGTGTGTGTGTGTGTGTGTGTGTGTGTGTGTGTGTGAGTGACAGTTTCTGCAGTTCACATGTGCTGGATCTTGCGTATGTGCAACAATTGTATGACAGTACATTATATGAATTGTAACCTAGTGGGCCCAACTTTCCTCTAGTGAGACTGTAAAAGTGATATTTATGCAATTGCAGATCCCACCAGAGAGATCCAGCCAGAGCTGGATATGTACCTGATCCCAGGTAAGCTGATCAACTGAATTCCCCAACACCACCAGCAATGAAATTCTTATCATGGCAATATCTTCTTGGCATTAACGAATATGGAAGACTAGGATCCATTTCATAATAAGTTGTGTCACTATATAGTATAGCCTTCTTCAGTCCTATTGGACAGTTTCTTGGAGGTTAGACAGCTCCATTACAGTGATTTTCACGATAGAAGAACCTTACAATAGCTCCAAAGTGCTTGCTTGAAGTAATAACTTATTGTATTTGGCAATCCACTATTAATCATAAAAGTGATTATGTTTATTGGTGTTAAGCAGAAGGGGGAGTGCCTCTGACAAGGAGCATGCCACATCCCTTGAATGACCCCAAACTTCTCTGCTTAAACAACTCTCTCCTGTAGCTCCAAGTAGTCACTTCTGTACAGTGCTGGTCACACCCTGGGAAACTGGGTCAGCTCACGGGCTAAACTAGGTGAAGGTAAGTCACAGCGATAAAGAAACACCCACATCCTCAGTGTATGGGGAATGCTGTTGACGAATTAGCCAGACTGGACAAATATGCTAACTTCTCTGGCTAACTAGGCACAGTAACAAGGCTTTGTGCAAAGCTTAGGTCTTTGGTAAAGATGCAACAGATACTTCAAACCATCAACTGTGCCCTTCCTCATCTCCACACATCTTGAGCTTGTCTTGCCTTTGGTTTCAAATGTTGGGGTGGGGGAGGGGTGCAGAGAGAGTGAGGAAAACTGCACAAATTTCCTCACTTAAATCTATCATAATGAAATAATAGCACATTGCGGCTTTTAATCTTTATACATACTTTTGAACGATACACTTTGAACAACATTAACCTCATCTATGTGGTGGAGGCCAGGATGAAACAGTCCAAAGCACAAGTTTATGATTCAAGTCACTATTGTGGTGTGGGTTTCAATCCCTCTACTGACAGATGGTGGAGTAAGATGTGTAAATTCGAATCAGTTCTCAAGGTGAAGAAAGACTACTTTGAATGTCGTTCATCAACGTACCAGCAGAATATACTTGGCCCAGCAATGTGACGAGTACCAACTCCTCAGATCAGTGATTGGGTTAACAATTAAATTTATTTTGTCATTTTTACCTACATAACCACAGTCCAATTTGAAAGAATAGAATGAAATTATGTTTCAAGGTTTCTTGGGAGAGAACAGACTCTCATTAGCAAATTTGCATAATATTTTATTTGTATGCAAGACAATCTTCCTTAGAGCCTGTCTAGCACTAAGCAAAAGGATAATTGTGACCTGTGTTGATATTTCATGGTTTATGTTACCCCCTCGAGGGAGGGTGCAGTGGAGTAAACCGCAATCTAGCACATCAATGCTTTCAACTGAAACCAAACATGACAGATTTACAAATGTGCAGACTGTTCAATTTATTATTTAATGCTTTCAATAAATATTTGCATGACCTGACATTGGGGAGGCTTTCTAATAACTCATAGCACCCTGCATGACAAATTGTATAGCATTAGACTCTCAAATCAGGGGCTCATTCTGCAATTCTGGCTCATTTATTTATGCACATACATGCACACTACATTTCACTGCTTTCATTATTCTACTGAATTTTAATTAGCAGCGTTCCATAAGTATTAAGTTTGTTGAAAGCACATTTCTATCACTGAAAATAATTGCACCGTGTGTTTTGATTTCAAAATGCGTTGGAGCTATAGAAGAGCTTCTGCACACAAGAATAAGCAGTTGTAAGGTTAAGTTTTAAGGTTAACTCTACATTAGCAATTGGTTTCTTACACAAGACTAAGAAGGAAACTGCGGCAAATGTTAGAAATGCTGGGGGTGAAGGGTGAAGTCGGCTTGGGTAGGGGTGTAAAAGTGACAATAGCTGATGGGCTTCATGCTACACCCTGCCCAACTTTCCTTTACATTGAAGTATGACAGACACCCAATCCACTTTTACATGTTCAATGCCTCCGCTGAAGTTGAATTTTACTCCCGCTGTTTTCTTCTTTTTTGTATCCACGGACAGTGCCAACATATTATTCCTATAGAGAGTTGTCATCGTAGTGGTGGAAATGAATGAGGTGTCACTGATGGCAGGTGTGCTGCTAGATTTTACCTCAGTCATATTTAATGGAAGAATCTTTTTAGCTTTGTGATTTTGATGTAAGGACGGATAGAAGCTGATCTCTTTACTTTGGAATGATTGGGACTGAAGTGGCTGTCTGTTTGTTTGAGATTGAACAATACTTGTCATGTTTTGATCAGTTGTCCTATTCGCATGATGGCCTTCCCTGCACTCTCAGGAAAGAAAATCGTGTCAACCACAGGGTTGTGGCCAACAAAGCCTACCCTTTACTCCCATGGATAACAGCCCACCAAGAGTCATCCATACAGCAGTAGAGGAGTGCTACAACGAGGCACACGTCTTTACATGAGTTGTCATTAAGAGGACCCTCAAGGTCTTAAAGGGACTGCTTCAACAGGTCTGGAATGGTTCTACAATATGGCCCAACTCATGGTCCTGCATAGTTGTAACCTTTTTTACCCTGTACGACTTTGCCATACAAATAGATTTAGGGATGGGCATCGTTGGAGGAGCAAACAAACATGGAGGAGAGTGTCACAATGACCATCACTCAGAGCACTTCCTCAATAACTGCTGCAAGGACATCAGAGCACATCTCATCATTGAAGTCTTCCCTTCTGTTTAACACAGTCGACCCTTGACACCATAAACCTTACCTCCACCCCCATTTTCAAATAAAGGAATAGTCCTAGAACAACACAACAACAAGCCCTCTTGCCCTTCGTCATCTGGTCAGCACCAAATAAGTGCAGAAGCAAAATACTATGGATGCTGAAATCTGAAATTAAAAAAAGAACATGCTAAAAATACTCTGCAAGTCAAGAAGCATCTGTGGAAAAAGAAATAGAGTTCACACTTCAGGTCGATAACCTTTGATCAGAACCAAATAAGTACATCCTTTGCTTCATGATTCTCAACTCTATGAATAACCAATGTGCTCATTATATTTTAACAAATCAAATCCAAAGTGAACAAAATCCAACCTACTCTTTCCTAATACTGAAGAAAAATACTGCACAGAAAATACTGGAAATACTCTCCACAGATACTAATACTTCAAGTCTGTGAATTCTGTTTCTCTATCCAGAGATGCTGCCAGACCTGCTGAGTATTTCCAGCATTTTCTGTTTTTATTATTACCCTTTCCTAACACTGCTTCCCCGGGTGGCTGCACGTGCCTTTCGAACATCTAATGTTTCTCCCAGGAATAGCCCAAGGGCTAGTATCACAAGAGGTAGTTAGTAGTTCTTGTTCTACAAAACGGTTATGGGACTTGGTGAAAGATGAAAGACTGGAGACCCAGCACGTGCTGCTGTCGTGAGAGACAGCAGTCAGGATTGTGTCACCAGACATCAAAAACATGCAGAACATGTGATATTTCACAATTGACTCACAGTATAATTGTGCAGTGGTGTCATCAGCAGGGGCATCATACTTGGAAACAACATTATTAAGGAAGAAACCGCATCTGCAGAAATCTCTGAATAAATTTAACCCTGGCAGCAGGGCAGAGGAGGGGGAATGATTCTTCTGAGTGTCATCGGGTTTTCTGTCAGTAAGAAGATGATTGCAGACTAATCATACACTCTGAAACCTCATTTGTAGTCTATAGTAACATAGTAGCCAAAGTACCACCCATAGAGGTTTATTGTCAAATACAAGGTATTACGACCAGGTGAGGTAGGGGCCTAAGGTTCCCCTCTCAGCTTTTCCCTGGTTTGGCCATAACAGGGTTTAATTTTGAAAACATTGTTTTTAGCTACCCCTCAACAAAGAACAAAGAGCAAAGGGATGTAAAGGGATGAACATTTATACGAAAACAGTACAAGCTTTTTGGTTCAAAGTGTCAGAAACTCCATTCCCAACCCTCTCTGGATTGTCTCTAATGACTAAATAAGCTTTATGCTTGCGAGCTCTCAGTTCTCTTGATGAAACTTCTGGCCCTGGAAAGCTGCAAGGTTTTCAGGGCAAGCAGATGGTGGTGAATTCTAGGACTGGAGCTGTTTCTATTGGGTCTCCACCTCATTACAAAGAAGAACAAAGAACAAAGAAAATTACAGCACAGGAACAGGCCCTTCGGCCCTCCAAGCCTGCGCCGATCCAGATCCTCTATCTAAACATGTCGCCTATTTTCTAAGGGTCTGTATCTCTTTGCTTCCTGCCCATTCATGTATCTGTCTAGAAACATCTTAAAAGACGCTATCGTGCCCGCGTCTACCACCTCCGCTGGCAACGCGTTCCAGGCACCCACCACCCTCTGCGTAAAGAACTTTCCACGCATATCCCCCCTAAACTTTTCCCCTCTCACTTTGAACTCGTGACCCCTAGTAATTGAATCCCCCACTCTGGGAAAAAGCTTCTTGCTATCTACCCTGTCTATATCTCTCATGATTTTGTACACCTCAATCAGGTCCCCCTCAACCTCCGTCTTTCTAATGAAAATAATCCTAATCTACTCAACCTCTCTTCATAGCTAGTGCTCTCCATACCAAGCAACATCCTGGTGAACCTCCTCTGCACCCTCTCCAAAGCATCTACATCCTTTTGGTAATGTGGCAACCAGAACAGCACGCAGTATTCCAAATGTGGCCGAACCAAAGTCTTATACAACTGTAACATGACCTGCCAACCCTTGTACTCAATACCCCGTCCGATGAAGGAAAGCATGCCGTCTGCCTTCTTGACCACTCTATTGACCTGCGTTGCCACCTTCAGGGAACAATAGACCTGAACACCCAAATCTCTCTGTATATCAATTTTCCCCAGGACTTTTCCATTTACTGTATAGTTCACTCTTGAATTGCATCTTCCAAAATGCATCACCTCGCATTTGCCCTGATTGAACTCCATCTGCCATTTCTCTGCCAACTCTCCAATGTATCTATATTCTGCTGTATTCTCTGACAGTCCCCTTCACTATCTGCTACTCCACCAATCTTAGTGTCATCTGCAAACTTGCTAATCAGACCACCTATACTTTCCTCCAAATCATTTATGTATATCACAAACAACAGTGGTCCCAGCACGGATCCCTGTGGAACACCACTGGTCACACGTCTCCATTTTGAGAAACTCCCTTCCACTGCTACTCTCTGTCTCCTGTTGCCCAGCCAGTTCTTTATCCATCCAGCTAGTACACCCTGGACCCCATGTGACTTCACTTTCTCCATCAGCCTACCATGGGGAACCTTATCAAACGCCTTACTGAAGTCCATGTATATGACATCTATAGCCCTTCCCTCATCAATCAACTTTGTCACTTCCTCAGTAAGTCCTTGCTCACTGCTCTCTAACTGTAATGGGAAAGAAGTCAACCAGACAGGATTTCGCAGGTTTAAACAAGAAAGGTGTAAGTTTATTAACCTTAAAACTCTAATTCAGTTAAAATTACTAAAAATACGTGACGCGACCACGCTAGCATGCATATGTGATAAACACACACGCAAATAGAGACAGAGGAGGACGAAGAAGGGGAAAGGTTTGAAGTAATAGCTGGAGTTCAGTTACTGGTTTTGAGTTGGATGTAAAGTCTTTGATTGAAGTTAAGTCTTGCAGTTCTTGTTGGGTCCCAGTGCACACATTCAAACTTGTTTCACTGGTCTTCTGTCTTGAGGCTTGAGTTACTTCCATGGGTCCATGCAGCTTTGTGTGTGACAGAGAGAGAAAGAGAGAGAGAGGGGGCTTGCTTCTCTTTGGACTTCAAAAAGCAGTCTGTTCCTTTCTGTGAGGCACAATTCAAACAACCCCCAGGTTGGCCAGCAAGTTAGTCATGTGACTCGCTCCTTATTTGTAACAGTCTCTCCTGCAAGGTTTTGTGGATTCCTTCAAGCTCCAGACACTCTCAGTCGGGGTGGGGGGAAAGGGTGGAATGCTGGCTCATTGGCTCTCTTGATCATCACCATTGACAAAAATCCATCTTGCTACTTTAATCAGGGAGGCATTTCCATTGTCCTCTTCAAGCAACTGTCTTTTAGAATGCAAATGTGCAGTCATGTTTTCAGCCACTGTTGTAGTATTTTTAAACAAGTTATTTCAAGTCCAGTAACAGTTCAAAACTAATGTTCCATATGATGAAATTAATATGTTTCATTTTGGTAGGTGTGGTTTCCGTCACAAAGGCAACTGAAAGTTTAAGAACAAGCCACACAGCTGCATGCCCCATCACATTAGCAGTCCATACGATGAGACAGCATCCTGTTAGAAGAAAAACAAGGCATTAATGATGGAAGGAATTGCTCTGGATGTATAATTCTCCTCTATAGCTGAAGATATAATGTTTTTGCAGCTGAACTACATAATTCCCTCCCAGTATTGTCAGTCTCATATACAACATACTGTCAAAGCAAAAGTTAATAATGGAATCCTGGGAAGAATTTTATGCAGCTGACAGGGGTCCCAAAACTGGCCAGAAAGCAGAGGGAAACTCCACCTTGGCTGTTTTGGGGACCCCTGGCTGCATTTTACGACGCTCATGCACATAACTGCCCAGTGCCAGGGTCCCCATCCCTTTCAGGACAAGGGTCCCAGCTTCAAGAGCTGCCAACCAATCAGAGGCCCGGCAACTCAGCATTCCCAGAAGTGCCACTGGGAGCGGTGGCCAATGCTGGGACTGCAGGACATCCGGGACCAGGAGCAGCGCTGGACCTTTGGAGAGCAGCTAAGTGGAGGTGGACTAGCGAGTGGTGGAGGTGGGTGGGTTGTTGAGGGTGGGAGGGGGTTGTTGACACAGGGGTGACCTTTGCCGCTGAGGGCCCTCCTATAGCCCACACGGAGGCCGCCTGGTTTTACTGAATGACCTCCCCACCTGACGGAGGCACTCCCGCTGGTGGTAAAATACCAGCGGCAGTGGGATGAGGCTCTTAAGTGGCCATTGATTGGCCATTTAGGACCTCAATTGGCTTCTGGCTGGGTTCCCCACCCCTGACTAAATTGAATTGCATCAGGAAGTTGAAGGGCCCTCCACCCCAATTTCCCTTGCAATTTTATGGGCCCGCACCTCCGCCTCCCTGCCCCTCCCTAGACAGCTGATAAAATACTTGTGTAGTTTGGGTCACCTTGTAATATGGAGAAAAGGAGCAAAGAAGAAAACTTGCCATTATATAGCACTTTGTATATCCTCAGGATTGCTCTTCACAGTCAATTTCCTACTTTTGGAACTGTGAAGTCACTGTTGTTTTGTAGGCAAATGTGGCAGGCAGTTTTGTCACAACAAGATCCCATAAACAACAAATAAGATAAATGACCAAGAAAGATATGAAAGTAAGAGAAAAGGTACGGCATAGATTCATTATAGTTATAAAGAAAGTCTTGAGAAGTTAGGCCTTTGTTTTACTATTACTGAGAAGGTTACGAGAGACCAGAGAGGGACCTTGAAAGTCATGAAGGGTCATGATAAGGTAAATGATAGATTATTTTCATTGGTTGGTAAGACAGTAACAAGAGCGCACAAATTTAAGATAATCACAAAAAAATTAAAGAGGCGGGAATACAAAACAAATTTGTGCACAGAGTGCAATTAGAATTCTCCGTCACAAGCTGCTGTTGAAGGAGAATCCATGTATTCTTATAACAGAGAATTTAGATAGCTGCTGAAAAGTGAGCAATATTAGATGGAATGGAGAACAAGCAGGAGGATGGGATTAGTCTAGTTTTCCTAACGGGAGAAAGTCATTGGTGCAAACTTGATTGATCGAATGGCTTGTTACTGTGTCAGAACATTCTGTAATTCTAATAAAGTCAAACAGCAGGAGCCCAGAATTGGCAAACTTCATCAGCATGTACATATCCTAGACCAGGTGTCAGCAACCTTAATAACAAGAGGAGCCATTTTTTAAAATGTAGTCAAAAATGCAATATCTTAAGAGCCACTACGCTGTTACTCAAATGCCAATAATAATGTAAAACGAGACAGGGGCACATTACAACAACATTTTAAAGGCTTTTATAAAAAGTTGTTGTTGAATGATACTTTCTCACAAGCACAATGTAAATAAAAAGTTTTTTAAAAAGACACAAGCCATTTAATTACCATCAAATGGGTTGGGAGCTGTAGGTGTAATGAGTTCTTCATTAACATATGGACCTCATAGTGGCAGCAGTTCTTAAGTTTGATGCCTCTACAGCTTTTCAGGGGCCCACCGGAGACC
The DNA here is from genome assembly GCF_036365525.1 of Heterodontus francisci. Classification (NCBI taxonomy): domain Eukaryota; kingdom Metazoa; phylum Chordata; class Chondrichthyes; order Heterodontiformes; family Heterodontidae; genus Heterodontus; species Heterodontus francisci. The sequence continues at coordinate 54,923,102 of NC_090394.1, forward strand.
TTTGTGGGGTCACACAGTCAGCAGTGCACCGCTGCATAAGGGAGGTCACCAGTGCCCTGCACCGGAGGGCCAGTGAGTGTGTCCGCTTCAGGACGGACTCTCACAGCCAGGCCCAGAGGGTCATCGGTTTCGGTACCATTGCCGGAGAACCACAGGATGTGATGTTCATAGACTGCACTCATGTGGCCATCAGGCCTCCTGCCAGGCTACCATCTGCAAACGTTACCATTAAAGGAATCCTCTCAATCTAGGTGTAGCTAGTATGTGATCACCAGAGATGCATCAAGCAAATCTGTGCCTGCTCCTCAGGCAGCTGCCATGAGACCTGTGCCTTGCACCAGTCCCAGCTGCCACTGCTGTTCACTGAATTGACTCTGATGGAGGGGTGGCTTCTTGGAGACAAGGGCTATCCCTTGCAGACATGGCTCCCGCCACCAGTGAGAGACCCCACCACTGCTGCAGAGGAGAGATACAATGCCAGCCACTGAGCTACAAGAGCCACCATTGAACAGGAGATCGGCGTGCTGAAAAAGTGCTTCCAATGCCTTTATAGATAGGGTAATGCACTGTACTACAGGCCAAAAAGGCCAGCTTCTTTCTTTGTTGTTCTCTGTGCTCTCTGCACAACTACAGGATTCATTCTCGGAATATGAGGAAGCTGAGGACCTACAACAGGAAAGGCACATGGGAGGGCAGATAGCACCCAGGCTATGCATGCATGGCTAGCAGTGAGCTCGGGATGTACGGCAGTGGCTTATCAAAGGCTCTCTGTTCCATAGGAACCAACATGAGATCTGAAAGCCACACATCACCCTCACTCACCTGCTGTGCACCAGTCTACATCTGCAGCATCCCTGTGTAAACCATTAGAGGCAGCAACTGACTCAGCCAATGTCCATGTCACTGCATCTGTGGAGATGCTCATGAGTAATAGTGGCATGGCAAGATGTTATTGCATAAGTTGGCTCTCCTGAAGGGTCAACGGTGCAAAGGGATGTGACATTGGCGCTACATGCTGGCACACATCATTCACAGAGAAAAGGACACACATGTTGGTGAGGAACATTTAGTGAAGGAAGTATTTGCATTGCTGTGACACCCATGCATTCCCATTTATGTCAGTGTGTTCTCTGTAAATGCTTGCGAGTGCCCCTTCTCGGTGCAACCTCTGCGCTAGCAACCTGACTGGAGGAAGGTTGCTGCTTAGATTGCCCTTTGGTTGTGGATGACTTTAGCACTCATACCCTGTGCACACGAGGCCTAGAAGGCCCCGGCTGGCTGGGGGAGTACTCATTCATCCTCTTCCGGCATTGGACCCTTTGACGACGGATGGCCCCACGGCTACTCAACTCCTCTGCCATCTCCAGCCTGGCTGCCTTGTTCAGGCGGGAGAGCCTCTTCTTGCCTGCCTTGGCTGCACAGCCTGGAGGAGAGTGAGCAGGGAGGCTTTGCTGAACTGTGAGGCTACCCAGAGTACCCCTCTGCCCGGAGAGATCCAACCTGTGTCCCTAGGTCACCCCCACCAGCAACCCCTGACAATCCGGCTCTCAAAGCCCAGGCAACTCAATCCTACTGATGCTTATATTTCTAATTTGCTGGTTTGCCACATTTGAATTTTGAAACCCTCCAGGTTTGGAATGAGCTGTTTGTAAACACTGCTAGCTAATTGATGGAAAAATTCTAAATCAGAACACCAAGATCTTGCAGTATCAATAACTTGAGATATATGCAAATTAATGGGAACATGAGCTATAAAGGCTCACAAGACAAAAGCATCATCACTCCAGCTACACTGCACTGAGGTGAACAATATCTGTCATAAAACTCAGTGAAAGACACTCTTTGGTCTGCCCAAACCTTGCTAGACTTCCAGTCCAAACATCTGTTGACAACTGAGTTTTGCAGACTGGTAGATTCCAAAGTTTAGGGCTACGTGCTGAGGGACGCACTAAAGCTTGGGGCAGCCGCCACAAAGGCTCAATGGCGAAAGGCCACTGTGTAAGGCTCTCCTGTCACGGTAGACCAAGGGGCTGGAACCTGCATCAAACCCCTGAGGCTGAATGCACCAAAGAATGTTTGACATGAAATGTAAATGTACATTGTAAATATTACCTGTAATGACAAGTGCAACTTGTCATGAAGTGCACAATGCACCTCATGAACTGTACTGAAAGAAACTGATCTGTATTGCACTTTATGTAATGTCAAATTTGAACTGTTGTGGAATGTATTTTTACAAGTTCTTATGAACAAAGTATATTTTTGGGAAAAAACTGTCATAAAACTCAACAGCAATCTTTTTTAAACAACATGAATATTGTTTAATCCGAGCAATTATTAATCAATAATAGTCCTTATGTTTACACATGTAAATTTATTCATCTAATTTACAGGTTGCCATCATTGACTCAAAATTGACAGTGCAAGTTCTGTGATACCAAAAGTTCACAATTCATCATAATTCCCATGTCTGATGACAATTTTCACTCTCAAATGGAAAAATTGGTAGTTTTCCCACACTTGCACAATTTGCACAGACTCGCACAGCACAGGCAAAAATCTTATTTCTTTTCATGTTGCATATTCACTGTATTAATACTTTTCTTTTAAAGTAAACAGCACTTTGAAGATATTTAAGAGTGTTGTGCAGTGAATAGAGGAGCAGAACAGGTGACGGTAAATGCATGCAAAACGTCCGAGGTAACTGGCCCTTCTGTGGGCTTCCGCTGGAGATTTCCCATCACATTCTGAGCCATGTACAGCTGGACTTGTTGTTTTAGAGACTGGACTTTCTAACTGTTTCCTCAGTAACCTTTTTACATAGCTGACATAAATGTGACCAACATCAATCTTGGTGCCAATGGCAAAGTACTGGTGTACTATTTCAATCAAAACACTTTACCCTTGGTGTTAAAAGGAATTAGGCACCTTAAGTAAAATGCATAACCAATGGCTAGAAATTTTTGTTTCCTAAGTCCCTAAAATGGGTGTCAAATATTCAAAAGAGGTTTATTAAACCATTTTGGAACCAAGATTGAATATGAAACTTCGCTTTGCTTTGAAACCTTTAAATCTCCTATTGGCATATTTGCAGGTGCTACAAAAAGACAGAAGGGAAATCTTCAAAGCTTTTTTATTGATACTTTCTTTTAAAATTCATAGCCAATTATCTGACTTTTCTATCTGACTCAGAATCAATCTACTGCTTCTATAATGCAGCATTTCTCAAAACTATCTGAAGATATCTGAATAAATTACAAAGGATTTAAAATCAATGTATTGGAAACAACTAAAACCGCATCTACATTGAATTTGAAGTTGCCTCAACCAAGAGACAATTTTATTGTGGTCATTATAATGACATGTATCTGGAATGTATTACCATAACATTTAAAAGTGAGCAAATGCTGCTCGTGAGGCACCTCATGTATTGTATTGAAGGAAACTGATCTGTATTACACTTATGAACTGATTAAAGTTTAATTTACTTAACATGTAGATATTTATAAGCATGTAACTGTGCAACGGTATATGAGACAGATAATTGATTTCCTGCACTTCTAAAATATACAATAATGTCACGTGGCTCTTTCTGTGTAAACTGGAGAGTTATTGGGTTACGGTTAATGTGAGACGGCCATCTGTTTGAATATATAACTTGGGCATTCAAGGACTTCAATTTGAATCAACTCAGTAAATTTTTCCTCCAACATCACTCCAGATTAAGTCAGCAAATCCATTACGATATATTGAAATGGTAACAAATGAGTTCACGGTGCCCGCAGAATGTATCAGAAATTAAAGTGCGTTCATGATTAAATCATGTCACACGTGCACTGGCAGTGGAGGCTTATAAAATTGCCCTTTAAGTGTTAACATTGGCTCATTCTGAAGTAGAATCGCAATGATAGTGCTTTATAAATACTCCAGATAAGCTCTTGAAGCAGCCACAATGACAAAAAAAGCAAAATACTTCCATGAAGAAACAAGAGTGGGGGAGCTGGCTTTTTATTGATTCAATGCTAAATTGGGCCATTAGGACTGGAGCAGTAATGGTGCCAGCTTGAATGTTACTAAAGTGTTGCATTGCACCAAAAGAAAACACAATTATGAAGGTTTTGATAGAGTTAATAGTTCAAGACTATGGGCTGAATTTTACCAGCCCCTCGATGCTACTGTAAAATTCAGGGGGAGAGGCCCGCCTCAACCCCTGATGTTGAGAAGTGCCGCTGCATATTACCGACGGCAGGGGGATCTCGGTGCCGCTCCCCCGCCCCCTGGTGGCAGGGCCTTCATCTAAATATGCAAATGAACATAAATCAGATGTAAATTGACCTACCTGCAGGCGGCGGCCATCCCACACTGATGTTACCGCCGCCGTGTGCAGCTCGCACGCCCATTCCGAAGTGAGAACCTGGTGGGGAGGGGGAAGGAATAAAATTTTCAGGTTGGGAGGAGTGGGGGAGCAGGGAAAACAATTTTTATTGACTGTGGGAAGGGGTTGAGGGTCAAAGGGTACAAATTTCGGGGGGGAACGTTCGGGAGACTAAGAAAGGTTTATTATGGGGGGAGAGGGCAATTAATGTATAAATTACCTCCTGGAGGGTGGGAGAAATGATTACAGGTGAAATAACATTTTATTTTTATTTCCCGGAGATCGGGACCTTTAAATTTTAAAATGCAACTGAATGGCTTGAAGCCCTTTAAAAATGGCGCCTGCACCTGCACTGTGGCACCGGACGCCATTGCCGGGGATGCGGTGGCTGTTACCTCTATTTAACTCAGCCCCTGCACGTAATATCACGGGGTCTGTGTGGCGGCACTTCTATGTTGGAAGGCTGCTGCAGAGCGCGCGCACTAATAGAATCCAGCCCTATTTCATCTCACTGGAGAGTCATGATGAAGGGTCATTCATTTAAATTTGTCACTAAGAGAGTGCAGAGAGGGGGTAAAAGAAATTTCTTTATACAGAGAGATGGAGCACAGGCTACTTTTCCACTATGAAAAAGCTGAGACAGAATGTTGCATTTTTTAAGGGAAAAGTAGATAAATATTTGAAGAAGCGCATACAGTGATTGGGAAGAGTGTGAGGTCAAAATTCTGGGGGCCATGGACCCCTCTGCATCTCTACGGAACTTTCCATCAATCCATTAAAGCACAAGTTGTTTTACTGGACATATTGGTACTGGACCCATGCCAAGGGCCCCTTTTTTGGCTGGTGAGCGTGGGCAAAGGCCCTGTAGGTCCCAACATTAATCTACCTGCGTGTAAAGCAGTGCATTTCATTTTAAATTGCTGGAAAAAGCTGGCACAGACACAGTCGCCCATTAGGCTCCTTTGGTGCTGTAAACATCTTATTGTTCCAATCAGCAGGTCTGGCAGCATCTGTGGAAAGGGAAGCAGAGTTAACGTTTCGGGTCAGTGACAAGGCCTTGTCCAATCTACACCTTCTCCTTTCTTATCTCTTGCCCCAACCCCCGCTCACTTGCTTATAACCTTTGACATTTCCAATATTTGCTAGTTCTGAAGAAGGGTCACTGACCTGAAACGTTAACTCTGCTTCTCTTTCCACAGATGCTGCCAGACCTGCTGAGTGGTTCCAGCATTTCTTGTTTTTATTTCAGATGTCCAGCATCCACAGTAATTTGCTTTTATTATTGTTCCAATCCCTGGGTCCCTTTTGAACCTCAACCAGAAACAAAAGAAATTCAAATTGCAAAAAAGCAAATAAAGCTGCAGTAATGCAGAAGGTTAAAGACTGAAAACATCTGCAGCTCCACCAACTCCTCTTGTGTATATCCTAAGTGTCCTCCTGGACTCAACACTGAGTTCAACAATTTCAGACCATAATCTCTGCCCCCCCCATTTTGATTCCTTTGCATATTTCAGCCTTAATCTTGTTTTTCTCTTAGTTTTGCTTTCGGACAGCAGCTGTTCTTTATTCTGCTATTCACACATCTGGACACATCTTTTGTTCCTTTACTTGTCCCATTACCACTCCCTTTGGCTATGCCTCACCAACACTTTTGTCATTTAATGTGTCCCATCTTCTTCCTGTCACAGACCTTCCCCTTTTGTTCTTTTTCTACCCTCCCCCATTTGACCTACTTAAAACTTATTACATTTCTAACTTTTCCCAGTGCTGACGAAAGGTCATCGACCTGAAACATTGGGCTGAATTTTACCAGCCTCTCGATGGCGTAGGTTGTGGCGGGGAGGCCCGTAAAATGCTAGTGGGAGCAGCCCGCCATGACCCACGACGCCAAGAAGGCCCTGCCGGATATTGGCGGCGGCGGCGAGGCCATGGTGCAGCCTCCTCACTGCTTGGCGGCAGGGCCTTCATTAAAGTATGGAAATTAGGTTACTTAAAATGCAAATGAACTTACCCGCTGCCTGCGGCCGTCCTATGCCGAAATTATGGCCGCCGATCGCAACTCACGCGCCTTTGGAACTCCAGGGAGCGGGAAAATGTTTTTTATTGGCTGTGGGGATGCTGGGAAGGAGTTGAAGGGCAAAAGTGACGAGGTTGGGGGTGAAAGTTCAGGATAGGAATAAAATTAATGTCTGTCAGATTGGCACATAAAACAACGATTGGGGGGGGGGTTGGGAACGGGCCTCCTGCTTTTGATTTCTAATTAAAAAATTTAAAAGGTAATTTCCCTTTAAAGATTCGAATCTCTCATGAAGTGCTTGAAGCCCTTGAAAAATGGTGCCGGCGCCTGCACGGTGGCGCCGGACACCATGGCCGGGGACGCGGCGGCAGCCTCTTCTACGTCATTGGCGGCAGCTGCTTAGCCCCCTCCATTTAAATGCATGTAATATCACGGGGCTCGGCAACTTCACAGCGCGCTACTACAGAGCGCGGTGCACTAAGAAAATTCAGCCCATTGACTCTATTTCTCTCTCCATAGACGCTGCCAGACCTACTGAGTATTTCCAGCATTTTCTGTTTTTATGTCACATTTCCAGCATGCGCAGTATTTGGCTTTTCTTTATTAGAGTTGGAGACTAATCCATTTGTCACCCAGTTGCAAAACACATTTGATTTCACTGACTACTCACCTGAAAAAAGCAAGCATGCAGATTAGCTTGCCATTTGAAACAGTAGCACATTAATGCTTCTGGACTAATTTAACAAGCACAAAAAACTGCAGATCCTTGAAATTTGAAACCAAAGCCAATAACACTGGAGATGCTCAGCAAGTCAGGCAGCCTCTGTCATATGCAGCCTCTGTTGGGAAAACACACAGTGGACGTTTCAGGTACAAAATTGGCTGTGTCCAGGATTTCTGTTCCTTCAAAACATCTCGTTTTTCCAGTCGCTAAGATAATATCACAAATTGTGCACTGGTAAAAAAAGCAGGGATTCATTCCAATATGTGGCAGGTTGAGATATGTGTTAAAATATTAAAACAGTCATAGGTTTTTAGCCATAGATTAAACAAAGTTAATAGGTGTGTTTGAAAAGGGCTGGCTAATCTAGGGCATTGTGAAGGATGTGTATCTGCAGTCCTGCCACATCCAGTCGTGAATGGTCGTGGACAAATATCCCCATCCTCAATAATGGGGAGTCCAGGACATCAGTGCAAAAGACTAGACTGAAGCATTTGCATTCATCTTCAGCCAGAAGTGCCAAGTGGATGATCCATCTCGGCCTCTTCCTGAGGTTCCCAGCATCACAGATGCCAGTCTTCAGCCAATCGGATTCACTCCACATGATATCAAAAAACGGCTGGATACTGCAAATGCTATGAGCAATAATACTGAAGACTTGTGCTCCAGAACTAGCTGCACCCCTAGCCAAGCTGTTCCAGTACAGCTACAACACTGGCATCTACCCTGCAATATGGAAAATTGCCCAGGTATGTCCTGTCCATAAAAAGCAGGATAAATCCAACCCAGCCAATTATTTATTTATTTTATTTAGAGATACAGTACTGAAACAGGCCCTTCGGCCCACTGAGTCTGTGCCGACCATCAACCACCCATTTATACTAATCCTACATTAATCCCATATTCCTATCACATCCCCACCTGTCCCTATATTCTCCTACCACCTACCTATACTAGGGGCAATTTATAATGGCCAATTTAACTATCAACCTGCCAGTCTTTTGGTGGTGGGAGGAAACCGGAGTACCCAGCAAAAACCCACGCAGACACAGGGAGAACTTGCAAACTCCACACAGGCAATACCAAGAACTGAACCCGGGTTGCTGGAGCTGTGAGGCTGCGGTGCTAACCACTGCGCCACTGTGCCGCCCTATCAGTCTACTCTCGATCAACAAAGTGATGGAAGGGGTCGTTAACACTGCTATCAAGCAGCACTTGCTCAGCAATAACCTGCTCAGTGATGTCCAGTTTGGGTTCCACCAGGGCCACTCAGCTCCTGATCTCATTACAGCCTTGGTCCATACATGGACAAAAGAGCTGAACTCCAGAGGTGAGGTGCGTGTGACTATCCTTGACATCAAGGCAGCATTTGACCGAGTATCATTAATTGATCAATGTCTCTCTGGGTCCCACCGCCGGCCTAAGCGGGGTCACCTCCCACTTTCGAACCCAGCAGCAGGACCTCAGATCACCCCGGTAAAATTCAGCCCATCATTTCACAAGTTCAAGAAATGCTGGATTCACTCAGCAGGTCTGGCAGCATCTGTGGAAAGAGAAGCAGAGTTAACGTTTCGGGTCAGTGACCCTTCTTCGGAAGTTCAGTTCATTATAGTACTTTCCATTGACTCCCTATGCTAAGTTGACTGGGTGGCATATCTGGTCAATTAGCAGCTGCTTGCAATTAAAGCAGAATTGAAATTTTTTTAATCTGAACTTTTCTTCCTAGCATTTAAGTATCGTAGCAAAAAGAAAGAGGCACAGGACTGCTTCTTTTGAAGATGCAGCTCTCTAATTGTTATTCCAGGAGGTACTGAGAGAGAGAGAGAGAGAGTGAGAGCAGGGCAAGTGCACAGACCTGGCTGGAGACTTTGGGGGATGGAGGTGGCAATCTGGAGGTAGGAAGCAGTGACCTGGAGCTGCTGCCTTCACACACCTGGAGGACATGATCACACCTATATTTTGTGGCGATCTGGGCCCTGACGGTTGGTGACTTCAACATTAACAACAACAACACCACCATCAGCTAATGGCTAAGGGTGTAAACCCGACAAAATCTGGAGTGGAGTCCCGTTAGGCAGTTGCCGTTTTCCTCAGGTTAGCACCTTCCGGCAACTGCCGCAACCAAATAGGTCCCAGATGTACAGGCTTTGGTCTTTCCTCTGGACGCCAGCCTATGAGGTTGAGAGTGGGGTGCAGATGCTAATCAAGTCTGCACCTCCTGAAACCATGCCTAGGCTATGCAGCAAACAAAGAAAGGTAATCTTTTGGCTTGGAACCTGAAATGTGAGGCCTATATGTCCTGGAATGAACAGCCACCCACATTTAACAGCAAGTATATGCAAGACAGCGCTGATTAACTGTGAGCTACACAAGCAACATTGCCGCTCTACAAGAAACCAGATTAGCTGACACAGGCTCTATTCAAGAGGCTGATTGCACCTTCAACTGACATGGAAAGAGCGCTGAAGATCACCATGAGTATGGTGTAGGCTTTGCAGTGAGTAACCAGCTGACACAGGCAATTGAGCCACCAGTAGCAACCTCAGAGTGCCTTGTCTTCCCGTAGTTATCATCCAATGGAGGCACAGTCAACATCATATGCGTCTATGCACCAACTGTGTACGCCAGCATCTCAGATAAAAAGCATTTCTATGACTCCCTAGGTAACATTCTGCGGAACATCCCCAGTGGCGAGAGGCTATTCATCCTGGGTGACTTCAATGCTCATGTTGGGGCAGACAGTGATTGATGGCCAACGTGCCTTGGTCATCATGGGGTGGGCAAGATCAACGACAACGGACATCACCACCTTGAGCTTTGCGCCCTGAATGAACTTTGCATCACTAACACCTTCTTCCAGGGCAGACATCGCCACAAGGTATCATGGCCAACTAGACCTAGCCATCACAAGGAGGTGAAATCTGCCCAGTGTTCTTCACGCCTGCACCTACCATAGTGCAGATTGCAAGACCGACCACTCTCATCAGTAGCAGAGTGAAGGTGCACCCCCGAAAGCTCCACAGCTCCAAACGCAATGGCCCATCACACATCAACATCTCTTTCATAAACAATAATGCCAAATACCCAGCTCTTCGCACTGTCGCTAGAACTCTTGCTACCCACTAAAGCCTTAATGGGAAGCACCGATGTGGCATCAATGAAGCTTGAAAGTCACTAAACTCAATCATCAATGAAACAGCAGAAGTATCAGTTGGTAAAGGCAGAACCTGCAACAAGGACTGGTTTGAGACAGACTCAGCTGAGATGATATCTGTCAGTGATGCAAAAAACAAAGCCTACATGATGCACAAGATAAACCCAACAGGTAAGAAATGCACAGCCTGAAAGTAACCAAGACAACCGTGCAAAGGAGACAGAGATACTGCACAAACAAACACTGGATCTGCTTATGTCAAGAAATCCAAACTGCATGTGTCAAAGGAAATTTACGAGCTATGTACAAAGGAATCAAGATGATGCTTGGCACTGCCGTTACCATGTTGCTCCCTGAAATCGGCAGATGGTGACACCGACAGAAGTAAACAGATGTCCCGCTGGGCTGAACACTACTGTGATCTGTACTCCTGTGAGTCGGACATTTCCCAGTCCGTGCTTGAAGCTTTCCCACCACATCCTGTCATGGATGAGTTAGATGAAGAACCCTCATCACTGGAGCTCGAGAAGAATGGAAGACGATCGCATATCCAAGGACCGTCTGTATGGTGAAGTAACCGGGGGCCAGACAACCAGTGGGGTGCCCAAAGCTCCGCTTCAAGGATGCTTGCAAGACTGACATGAAGGCCCTAAATGTTGACTGTCGCACTGGGAGCTGGCGAAAGAGGGAAATGGAGACACATCCTGTGGACATGCATGCACTATCATGATGATAGCGGCTACGGCAGCTTGGCAACAGGCACCAATGCAGAAAACAACAACTCACAGCGTTACTTGGCAGTTTCACATGCGGCAGTGTGGCAGAACCTGCGTCTCCAGGATTGGCCTTCATAACCATCAACAAAGGTGCACCAAGAGAAGATTCCCCACCGAAATGGATTTTTTACTGCGTGTCCATCATCTTTTGTAGATGTAAGGATGCCAACCAGCTGCAGAGGTTTGGCCTCCTTGGTGCCAAGGGACACCTTCCAACCAGAAACCAAGTACAAAATGTCCGGGTGGCGATGACAGAGCTGATCAATAAATCATGAACACTGCCATGGTAAGACTCCATTGAGGCATATTACAAAACACTCAAGCAACTTGTCAGTCGATTAACACATGCGCTGACACAAAAAATGCTTCTAACGTTACACAGAAATTTTGCAACCTTGGACCACCAAGCTTGCTGCCAACAGGTATTATCTGTATACTGGATTTTCATGGACTCACACAAGGTGGCATCACTTGCAAGGTTTCTCTTCCTGCTCCTGCACCGTTACCTCTGGTGTCTCCCAAGAATCTATCCTTGGCCCTCCTATTTCGCATCTCCATGCTGCCCCTTGGTCACATCATCCAAAAGCAAACGTGTTAGTTTTCACATGTATGTTGACAGCACTCAGCTCTACCTCACCACCACCTCTCTCGATTCCTCCACTATTGCTAAACCATCAGACTGCTTATCCAACATCCAGTGCTGGATGAGCAGATATTTCCTCTAATTAAATATTGGGAAGACTGAAGCCATCATTTTCAGCCCCCACTCCAAACTCCATTCCCAAGCTACCAACTCCACCCCTCCCTGGCAACAGTCTGAGATTAAGCCAGTGCGTTTGTAACCTTGGTGTCACATTTGACCCCAACATGAGCTTCTGAACTCATATTCGGGTGATCATTAAGACCACTTATTTCCACCTCTGTAACCTCACCCAACATCACCCCTGCCTCAAGTCATATGCTGCTGAAACCCTCATTCATGCCTTCGTTACCGCTAGACTTAACTATCCCAACACATTCCTGGCTGATCTCCCACATACTACTCTCCGTAAACCTGAGGTCATCCAAAACTCTGCTCCCCATGTCTTAATTCGCATCGTCCCTTTCACCTATCACCCCTGTGCTCGCTGGCACACATGGGGTTCCCAGTCAGGAAATGTCTTGATTCTAAAATTCTTATTCTTGTTTTCAAATCTCCCCATGACTTCACCCCTCCCTATCTCTGTAATCTCCTCCAGCCCCACAACCCTCCAAGATATCTGCGCTCCTCTAATTCTGGCCTCTTGAGCATCCCCAATTCTAATTGCTCCCCCATTGGTGGCCGCACCTTCAGTTGCTTAGGCCCTAAGTTCTGGAATACCCTCCCTACACCTCTCTGCCTCTCCACCTCGCTTTCCTCCTTTAAGACACTCCTTAAAACCTATTTCTTTGACCAGGCTTTTGGTCATCTGCCTCAATATCTCCTTTTGTGGCTTGGTGTCATACTTTGTTTTATAATGTTCCTATGAAGCACCTTAGGACATTTTATTATGTTAGCTATATAAATATATGTTGTTGTTGTGGCATGTAGTCTGGGCATCTCAGCTCCTCCCAGTTCTAATAAATATCTATTTTATATTTGCTTATAGGATAGACCCATGAGTAAAAGGCGGGAACAAATGCAGATCAGAGGAAGCCCCTCCAACTAATGGTCATTGACGGCAGAAGGCTGTCCACATTCTGGAGATGGAGGCCGCAGAGTAAAAGAGGGAGAGGGTGGTCTGAGCTCTCCCAGGAGCGCAGGACTAGTACCATGCTTCGTTTATTATTGCTTCACTTACTTCATTTAATGACCACACCATTTTGTAACAAGGTACCTGCACATGTAATGTAGGAACATGAGAGCAGAAGTAGGTTATTCAGCCCATCAGCCTGCTCCGACATTCAATTAGATCATGGCTGATCATCTACCTCAACACCACTTTCCCGCGCTATCCCCATATCCCTTGATGTCACTAGTATCCAGACATCTATCGATTAAACTCTACTTGAAGAAATCTTACTGCCAGCATTCTGATAGTTATCCTCCATCTGATACCAATGTGGCCACACTCCAAAAGCCAATATCAGTCCTGTCCCCAGCACCTATATATAGCTGAACAACAGGAAAGTACCCAAGGGCCAATTCAAATCCTCCTTTAGAATCATGAGACATGCCTACGTGGTCTAATATTTAAACATGAGTGTATCTTACAGTCACTGAAGAACTTGCGGCCAAGCACCTTCCAAAATCTAGGGGTAACTATGGGGAAGTCTAATATCTAAATCTGTGTAATTGATGTTTACCTAAATGAACTCCAGAACAGACAGACAGAGTGAGAAATCTATTGCCATGGGTAATGGAGCTGCCAGTGACGGACATCCTAAGCCCAGGCTCAATTTCTCTAATAAATGCTTTGATTGCAGATGCCCTGTACTCCAATTTGCAGTAATCTCTCTTGCTTGTTTTCAACATACTGGTGATAGGATTGAGGGAGCAAGAATGCAGGGCTTCAGTGACCTCATTGCTACCCAGGAGACTGCTTTCTCACACCACTCGACAAACTAAGGGAATGTCCAGCAACAGGCAAATGGCAGAAATTGGTGCAGATCATATTAAAACGTACATATGAACATACAAAATAGGAGCAGGAGTAGGCCACTCGGCCTCTCGAGCCTGCTCCACCATTCAACAATGGCTGATCTGATTGTAACCTGGATTCCACATTCTCGCCTACCCCCGATAACCTTTCACCCCGTTGCTTATCAAGAATCTATTTATCGTTGCCTTAAAAATATTCAAAGACTTTGCTTCCACCGCCTTTTGAGGGAGAGAGCTCCAAAGACTCACGACCCTCTGAGAGAAAAAATTTGTCCTCATCTTTCCCTTAAATGGGCAGCCCCTTATTTGTAAACATTGACCTCTAGTTCTAGATTCTCCTGTTGTATGATCGCCTTAACAGTGATGTCCCTTTAAGATTTCAGTATGCTAATGAGCTAAGCACCAGGATGTAATCATGTGACTACAAGCCAGAGGCACTCTGCAATTGTAACATCCAGACAAAGGTTCTGTAAATAGTTTGCTCTGCACTGTACATATTAGTTTAACTGTTAATAAAACTGTTAGAGATCTTTAGCATAACTGGACTCCACGGATCTCATTTATGTTGCATCAGACAACATAAAGAACTCGTTACATGGTGGCAGCTGTGGTGAAAGGACCAAGTCTAAGCTTGAGGACCACAGGTACAACAGCTTTGAAAACGACCCTTCCTACAGCTAAAAGAGAGCAAGTTAGAAAAAAATACTGGCCCAAAAAGTGAAAAGATGAAAGGACTTACCTCCAGCTGTGGAAGACAGAGCTCAGAACAACAGGCTGCAAGTAAATTCCTGCAATCAGGTGAATCATTGTGCCGATGGTCAAGGGATGCTGGTTTAAAAGAAAAGCTTTGAAGTGCTTAAATCGTTGATTTTTTTTTCAAAGATCCTTGGGAGAGAGAAAAAGAACGGGGAAAGCCCGATTCCTCTCCCAGGCTGATCGAGATCGGTGCCATTACAAGAGGCATCTGATAGTAAAAGTGCGTGAAACATCCGAACACTGCAGAGTCTCCATTCATGCAGCCACAATTTTTAAAATCATTAAACCACTCAAGCATGAAGAAGAGTTTCCATTCACACAACCACAGCTATAAAATATCATTAAACCACTCGAGTTTGAAGATACCCGGACGGGAATCCAAAGGTGCAGGAGTGCCGGCCACTGGCACCAATATCGCACCAGGACAGGCGTTGAGAGCAAGAAGGTAATTTATGCCTTTATTTAAATTAACTTGCATCTTTAAATGTAGCTCCTGTCGCCAAGCGGCAGGGGTGCCACCATGAGGCCTCGCTGCCACCGGCAATATCAGGCCTGACCTTCCTGGTGTCAAGGCCTGTGGCGGGCCTCTGCCAGGGGCACTTCCCCCCACCACGACCCACGATGTAAGGGGGGGGGGGTTCTGTAAAATTCTCCTCATACTTTAGATCTAAATTTGAAATTTTGTGTTCAAAGCTAACAATTTGCATCCATTGTTTAAATTCCATAAGCAAACTGCACAAAATATTTATTTATTTATTTAGAGATACAGCACTGAAACAGGCCCTTTGGCCCATCGAGTCTGTGCCAACCAAGAACCACCCATTTATACTAACCCTACAGTAATCCCATATTCCCTACCACCTACCTACACTAGGGGCAATTTACAATGGCCAATTTACCTATCACCTGCAAGTCTTTGGCGGTGGGAGGAAACCGGAGCACCCGGCAAAAACCCACGCGGTCACAGGGAGAACTTGCAAACTCCGCACAGGCAGTACCCAGAATTGAACCCGGGTCCCTGGAGCTGTGAGGCTGCGGTGCATTTTGGTTTCAGAAAGCTCAGTCAAATTATGTTTGTAACCAATATAGATTGCATGTATAATAATTTTATCAACAAAATAGTCTTATCACATTCATCTTTCTTAAAAAGTAACATAAATAACTCACCATGAACCATCAAAACTGATCCCAGCTCTACACTTTCAAGTTCAAAATTCAATAGCCACTTTAAAAGCATTTAATTCAGCAATTTTCTTCAAACTGCCTGTATCTTTATCCCCTGGGGCCAGGTACAGCATGGCAGACATAAGAGAGTCGCACGTTTGTCCTTGTTCTTGAAAGAGAAAGTACATTATCGATTGAAAAATGTTAGCACACAATAAAAAATGTACAGATCAATTTTCAGTGAGTCTCCCCATCATTACAGTTGAGTTTTGCCGAGTTGGCGGAAATCTTCAATAGCAAGACACCAACAGGAACTATGTATAGAGCCCATCAAGTGACCAAAATATTATGGTCATGATATTTTAAATTATGCATATTTAATTTAAAAGTATTCATGTATTAGCAAAGCAACTTATTTGTTTAGACTGGATTTTAACTCATAATTAAGACATTAAAAGGGAAAAATTCAACATCTTTTTGCATGTTTTTCGGCCAAAAGTGAATTTTAGGGAGATCAATTTCTGGTGTGATCTCTCCTGGAAGTGCGTTGGTTGCCAAATTGGAAGCAGATGGCTTTTAGGTGTCTATGGGTCCTGCCTGAAATAGCCATATGCAAGTTGGGGTCAATGTCAATTGTAAGACGCAATCTTGTCATAAATAGCAAACACCAGAAATTGAATTTTTACAGACAGATGATAAGTGGTGTGGGTGGCTTCCACTTTCCACCTCACAACTGACTGCAGATAGTTTTTTGTTAAAAATGGTGTGTCAGTCCTTGAGTGTTTTTAGGGTTAAATAAACAAACAACTGGATTTCTCTTAGTTTAAAAAAAAAGGTATTTATTTTTAAATAATTTCCAAAACAGTCACAACCTTACCCACATACACATTCACACACACATGTATACGCAAAAATAGAGAGAGAAAAAAGGGGAGGATGCAATTAAAGTCCAGATTACTGTACAAGAGTTTGTGACTTAAAGAACCTTCAGATTTTCTTTCGGGAGGAAATTTTATAATGGTGTTGCAGGCCTGACTGTTCTTTGTCTTGAAGTTGCTGGTGTTATAGTCTTCTGTGGTTAAAACTCAGCCCAAAGTGGGTTGTATGAATCTGAATTACTTTCACAGCTGGAGAGTCTCAAAGTCACCTTGCCATTTCTCTGCTGCAGTGATTTTTCAAGTTGCTATTCAGCAGGTTTCTTCTGCTTAGCTGGACCATATGTCACAGCTTCTGGCTGGAACTGGCTTTCTGTGGTCTTTTATTGATCTCCCCTCTCACTCCTGTGGGCTTTTAAGGTAAAAATCGATGTCATGTAACAAAGGGCCCTCTCCCCTAGTGTAACCACACAATGGTCCAGGATATGGAAACCATTGCTATCTGTTGGGGTCTGGATAGGGGCCATTCTGTTACAATTGCATTACTTCACACCTATTCATCTTGGTTTGGGCTGTGGAGTCAGTCTGTCAACAGAACCTTTGTTAGTTCATTCCTGTAGATAGGAGTCAGCTATAATGTCCCTGGAGGTGATCCCACACTCCAGGGTAAACTGCAGAGTTGTGATGCCATGCAAGGTGGTACCACAAAGTTGGATGTGAATTCCTCCATACTTTCAGCTATAGTAGTGAAACTCCTCAACACATCTTCCAATATCTCATAGAGTTGTTTGCATGAAGCTGTCAGTTTTCTTCTCATGGCTCTCTGTCATCTTCTGTAGAGTTGGGGAAGGGTGGTGCTCTCCAGTGCACTGATGCTGGTTGTTTCACCAGGTGCAGACTGCCCTCTCACTCAATGTCTTGCCCCTGTGGTGTGTCAGTACCTGAATCAGTTGCTAGGAGGAGTAGAGTACCTGATGCTGTATCTTCAAAAAGGGATTGTGTTCTACTCAGGTCTGTTCCTGGTGTTGAGATGGCCATAGAATAGAGGGAAAAGGGAAAAGAGTTAGGATGGGAGATGGAAGCTGCATGTGACCACGTAAAAGTCTGGAGAATAAAGGTGGAGGTTATGAAGCATGCTTCCTCGGTGCTGAATTGAATAAAGGCGTACACATTATATGCTTGCATACACCACCAGCCTCCCTTGGCCTGATGCTCATGAACCTGCCTGGGTTAGTGATCTCCAGGGATTTTTAGTCTGCCTGTGTGAGGGTGATAACATTGGGGACTCCTCCACCCATCTTACTCTCCTTGCTGGCATTATGTACTGTCTTATCCTGCAGAAAGAGAGGGTGAGAATGAGGGGCTGTTGAAAAAGTTAGTGGAGATGTTTAGGACTTGGGCACATAGTGGATGGAAGAAGAAACAAGATGGAATAAAGATAGTGAGGTAATGAATGTGAAGCCAAGTGTATGCAATATGCAGTGAGGAAGAAAATGCTGGGAGGAATTGGTGGTTGTGCAAGTGGTAGGAGGTGAGAAGAGAATGTCGTTCCTGTGTGCAGTTAAGAGAGGAAAGGAAGAGGTGACTGTGTTTGGAATGAGAAAGAGAGGTGTTGCAGTGTGTCCTTATGTTGCTGGATGTGATTGCAAGCAGGAAATAGCTGAGACTGTTGGAGGAGGAGTAAGAGTTGTGTTGTCAGGTGGCATCATAAGAGGTGGAGAAATGAAGACATGCACTCACTGTTGCTGCTGTTGGGAGGTCACTAAACCTGTTTCTGCATTGAACCCAGGTCTTATGGGTGATACTGTTGGCACGGACCTTCTCAGCCACCTTTATCTAGGTCTGCCTGATAGTGGCTTTGAGGGTGCTTCTGCAAGTGTTGGGGAAGACTATCTCCCTCTTGGCCCTCACTTCCTCCACCAGGACCTCCAGGGATATGTCAGGAAAGTGAGGAGGAACAACACTTTGAGGCAGTTGTTAACTGGGAAATGTAAGCAGGGGATGCAATCTCACTTTAAGATGTGCATCCCCACTTTAGCTACAATCGGAGAAGTTGTTGGAAATAGTGTGAATCACAAGGACAGCCTGCCCATATCTGCAGACAATCAGAAAGGCAGCCGTCCTTCAAGTTTTAATGAGGCCCTGGAGGTAAAATGGCCCAGGCCTCATGGCGACAACCTCATGGGGGCTTGCCAACTTTGTCATGAGTTCTTTGTGTAATCTTAAGCAACACAATAAGGTATGCGGAGTCCAGTTTGTTGAAGATCTCTAGAGGGTTTATTAACAGCTAAACTTGCATATACAATACAGAGTAAACTATATACAGAACCTTTGTCTAGGGTGTTACAGTTGCAGAGTGACTATGGCTTCTAGTCACATGACTACATCCTGGTACTTAGCTTATTAGCATACTGAGTTCTTAAAGGGACATCACTCTGAAGGCAATCTTACAGCATCCCATTTCTTTCCAAAGATTAGTCTCATATGCTACAAGTAAAAACACATAAAATTGGATAATATCAAAATTAGTTACACGGGATAGTGATTATAAAATTTACATGTTTAAGGATAAGGATTGTGACATTTACGAGTACAGAATCTTAAGAATCCATATATCGTTTCATTGGTTTGACAACTCTTCCAGATCTTGTTATGGGGATGAGGATTTCACATTTGGCTGTTCTTGGCTTGCGGATATGTTGTCACTGTGTTGGTTGTTGTCCTGTTGTTCTATCACACCCTCATCGTCAAGAGCGTGTTCTTTCAAGTCTGCTGTGCGCAATTGGAGTATTGCACGCTTCTCTTAATTGGCTTCGGTTCCTCCTCAACACTGCTCCGCTAGATGTTGTAACCTCGTAGGACCTAAGCCCACTGCATACTTTGGATACCTTTGCGGGTAACCATCTTCTCATTGTAGAGTGTACGATCCTGACCTTTTGTCCTACGTGTAGCTGATGTAGTGTTGGTCATGAACCATCTTCATTCTCCCTTGTTTTTTGAGCAGTGTCTCCTGCATCTCAAAGAGTCTGGACAGATGATGGCTTGGCAGAATTGTTTGCACTTGTCTGCCAAACATGATCTCTGCTGGTGACAGTAAGCCCATATCCATAGGTGTAGCTCTGTAGCATGGCAACACAAAAATCTTGTTTCGTTGTCCTATACTTCAGGATAAGTGACTGTGCAAACAGATCATTAATTAGATCTAGGGTGAGGACATCACATGATTTACGCCCCATTTGGCACATATATCCCTGAAAGGTCTGTCCATATACTGTGACCCATTGTCAGAAAACCACCGTGCTTCAAGTGTATTTTACCTTTCTGACAATTGGAAATTTGTAGAAATAATTGGTGACTAAGATAAAGTCATCTCCATTCATGGAAAATAGATCAGTGACAATTTTGGACTGATAGAATCTCGTGAGGGTGTAGAGGTTCCTTACGTTGTGGCTGGTGGCTCTGGTATGCCTGGCACATTCTCACTAACTTTTCAATGTCACTGTTGATCCCTGGCCAATAAACAGTGTCTCGTGCCAGTCGTCTTGTTCGCTCTATGCCCATATGGCCTTGGTGAAGTTGTGACAAGATATCCTGTTGGATAGCTTTGGGCACAATCACTTGTTTTCTTTTGAAGGTGACGCCTCTCAAGATACCAAGTTCATCTCTATAAGGTCAAAAGCATCTGAGAGTTTCTGGCACCTCTTTTATTGCATTAGGCCAACCTTCTATGATGACTCTCCACAATGCCTTCAGCTGTGGGTCATTGGCTATTTCTGATTGCAGTTGGTCACATTTGTGTTGACCAAAACGCAATAAATCGATTCTGAGCACATCTTCCACCTCGATGTCCATGCTATCTACTTGTAGATCCAGTGGAACTTCTTCATTCTTGTTCAGGTTTGACAATCTGCTCAGCGGATCCGATGTGACCATTTTGGTACCTGGTTTGTAACAGATGAAGTCATACCCCTGTACTTACACCAAAAGTCACTGTATTCGAGGTGGTGTGTTTGTCAATGGTTTGCATCAGATCATCTCCTGTGGTTTGTGGTCGGGTTTCACAGTGAACTGCTTACCGAGCAGTTAGGTGTGGATCCTTGTGATCCAAAACACCACAGCAAGTGTTTCACACTCTATGTTGGAGTAATTCGACTGTGCTGAGGATAAACATTTGGATCCGGATGCAATTGGGTTGCCATCCTGTAGGATGGATGCACCTAGCCCTTTCTGTGAGGCATCGACTTCCAGGATTGTCTTCTTTCTTGGATCATAGTACTGCAGGGTACAGGTTTCTGCTGACAATGCTTGTTTGAGAGATTCAGACATATGCTGATGGTCCTCCTACCCTATGTATGGTTCATATTTCTTAAAAGCACGCTCAGTGATGATGATTTGTCAGAAAAATTTGGAATGTATGCTACCAAGAAGTTGAGAAATCCAAGACATCTTTGTAGATCTTCCTTGTCTTGTGGGGTAGGCATAACCCTGGGTCAGGATGGATTCCACAACCTGAATAGATGGAGCCAAAGGAATTCACCAGGCACATCTTGCTGTTAAAAACGAGCCCTTCGGGATGAGCTACTGCCATCAGTGAACGAAGATTTCGATCACGCTCTTCTTTGGTTTTGCCCATTAGCACAATATAATTGGCAATTCATATACATCCAGGCACATTTTCTATAATTCTGTCCATATGTTGCTGATATAGATCTTGACTGACAGATAAGCCGAAGGGCAGTCTCTGGAAGCAATATCTTCCAAATGGTGTTCTGAAGGTGGTGACTTTCTGAGATTCCTTAGCTCGGTGTACCAACCAATATCCATGTTTAGCATCCAACTTGGAGAAGAATTTGGCTCCTGTGAACATGAGATTCCATTCCTCTAGTATTGGAATCTTGTGGGTACATCTCCTAGGGAGAGGTTTAGACGCCTCGGATCTAGACATACCCTGAATGCTCCATCCTTCTTTAGTACGCACATAATTGAGATGCAACAGTCTGTGTGATGATGCACATGATGGATGATGCCATTGCGTTCCATGCCATCTACCTCGCGCTTAAGCTTTTCTTATATGTGCATGCTGCACGTTCTATGAGGGTTGATTGATGGAATTGCATCCTCTCTGAGGTGCAATAAGCATCATCTTTCAAATCTCCTATGGCGTCAAACCTGTCCGGTTACATTTGTTGTAGGTCGTTGACTGACCCTTTCAGGCAAGCCCCCCACCTGCCAAGAATAAGGAAAATTAATTTCACCACATGAACATAGATTTTAAACTGTTGTTGGTGAAAAAAGAATGTGCTTTAAAAAACAATTGGAGACTTTGGCTGGAGAGAGATATTAGCATATCAACAGACAGTACTTCAAAGGGCAAAGGGGTTATTCCCTGCTCCAATTTAATCCACAATGGACTTTTGATTACAGGATGTTGAAGATAGAAAGGCTAGCATTCCAGGTTAACTGCTAAGATGGCCGAATACACAAACAGACATGGTCAGTCCAGTTTAGTCACACAACTAACTGACTGTTGGAGTTTTTTGAATTTGATCTTCCAACAGGGAATTTGAACTCAGTAAGCTGTTTGCTTCTGGACTGGCAAGTCCTCTCATGGCTGGCTTGCCACTACCTCTCCTGTCTGTTCTCATCTCGCTCTCACCGGCTTTGGAAACCATTGAAGACACATGAACCCCAAGAGAGAAAAGTCTCCTTCAGTGAACAAGGTTGAAGAAGAATACTGGGTCCCAACGAAAAGCAAGAATTACCTACAATCAAGAATACAGCGAGCTCGTAGCACAGTAAAAACCCCTCTTCAGGGGTTTCACAAGTTACTTTTCACAAGTTACTTTCCTACCTATCTTTGTGTCATCAGCAAATTTAGCAACCATACCTTCAGTCCCTTCATCTAAGTCATTTATATAAATTGTAAAAAGTTGAGGCCCCAGCACAGATCCCTGTGGCAAACCACTTGTTACATCTTGCCAACCAGAAAATGACCCATTTATGCCTACTCTCTGTTTCCTGTTAACTAACCAATCTTTCTCTGCTCCCCCCGCCTGGCCCTGAAAACTTACCTGCTCCCCCCTCCCAACCGTCTCAGATCTCCAAACGGAGATCCAAAAGTGCAGGAGTCCCGGCAACCTACCTGAATATCACAGTGGGACGGCCAATGGGAGCAGGTAGGTGATTAATTCATCAAATTACATTAATTTAAATATGTCTATCCGGTTCCCATTGCCGAGTAGTTGGGGGGCCACCACGAAGCATCGCCACCACTGATAATATGGGCCAGGCCTTCCTAGCTTTGAGACCCATGACAGGCCTCTCCCAAAGGTATTTTCCAGGACTCCCCGCCATGACCCCGACATTGGGGGCTCAGTAAAAGTTGCCCCAATGTATCAGGTTCACAATGTGAACGCCTGCTCGTCTTCTGGCTGAGAATCACTCCATTCTGAGCCTTGTCTTGGGTCTATTTCACTATGGACTTCATGTATCAGCTTTCATTTTCACAGGTCTCTGCTGCTTGTCTTGCTGTTGTTGCCTTGTTGCTGTACCTGTCTTCTGTTTGTGTTATATTGTGATTTCTGGCTGTGTCTTTGGAGCCAGATTTCTTGCACAGGTGGGCCCAGTGTTCTCTTGCACCATACGTCTTGCACAGATATTGAAATGCAGGACAACTACGTGGTGAGTGGGACAAACCGCACTTGCCAAACAGCTTGCTTGCTTTTTGCAACCTGGTTATCATGCCATTACCGTTGGCTACACCTAGTGCTCGCAGATGCTGTAGTCCAGTTACAATGGTTTCATATTTCCTTCCATCTTGTAGCAGCGCATCAATGCTGTGACGTTTATTTTTGCCCAAGAGGTCTTTTTAAAACACTTCAGTTGGTGTTTAGACAATCACCAGCTCCATTATTCGCTCTGGCATCTACTGATGAATTGATCTATTGATTCCTGTGGCTGTTGCCTCTAGGGCATCAGTTCCAGGTGATGAATTCTAAAATTCAATCTTACCCAAAACTGATTTTCTAGCACTTTCCATATCTTTGCGAGATTTTTCTGGTCCTCTTCAGATAAACCAGAGGTATTGAGTCCATATAACCCCTCATTTCCAACTGCTATCTTTATTTTCACAGCCTGATTCTCTGGTTCTACAACCGCTTGGTCTGTGAAGCATAACTGCATTCTTTATTTAAAAAGTTTGAACTTGGATAGGATATCAATGGCCTTCCAGTTCATGTTGGGAAATTTGATACCAATCTTTCTGCTGTTCTTTTGCTCTCTGCTGGTTTGCTCGGCTGTGTGTGTGTCTTCAGAACTGTACTTACTATGACTTTTCTATTTGTGGTTTGAAACTTGTTTTAAAACCTCTTCCATTGTTATAACCAAGGTGGGAGGAGTGCACTGTTAATTCAGTCCCACTTCTCCACGTGTCACAGCATATCAATAAATTTTCCTACTTAGCGAAAACAGTCAATTAAATACCCTATTTGTCCCTCCAGAATAAAGCACACCAACCAGGTTTCTTTAATCAACAACAAAATAAACTATTTATTATAAAACCAAATCTTAACCAATAATGAAGTAAATCTATGTATGAATTGAGATATTAAAGCTTTTTATTTTTCCTAGCCACATATATCCGAAAATTGGATAACCAGGAAAACAAAGGATTCTGGTACACAGCTATTTCATAGCAATCAAAGGAATAATAAAATAACTTAGTCTGTCATGATCTGGGAGGACTTTTTTTGGTTCGGCGAGGTGTCCCAAAGTTGAATAGTTGGATGCCACTTGAAGTCTTTCTAGGTGATGATGATGAACAGTCTATTAAGGGTAGGTGTTTGAGGCAATTTAACTGCAGCAGTCTTCCATCAGGGGTGTAGTAACAGGTGTCAGCTTTCTGTTACACATTCGATGCAAAAGTCTTTTTAAAAGAGTGACAAGATTTCTGCAAGCATTCACAGTTCTTAAAATGCAGAAGGCATCAGCACCACTTCATGCAAGCTTTTGTTTTTTTTGAGAGCAAGGATTCTTTACAGAAAAGTAATATTTTTTCTGAGTCTTCTTCTGAATCAAATTTCAGAATGCTGCCTATTGTTCAAATTCACTGGCTTTAAAGTTCCAAACCGAAAGCAAAGCCTTCCTGAAATGGGTCACATGTCCAGACATAAAGTCTCTCTTGTCACTCAAAGAGTAGTTCTGAGGAGATCAAACCCCTTGCTGGTTTCCCTGAAATTACCTGTTTCCTGTCCTTGTACAAGTTCAGCTCCTCTGTCGTACTTCTTTCAAAACATTCACAAAGTTCAACTATTTTGCAGGTGGCTCAATGTCCACTGAAACTTCTTTTTCAGTTTTTAAAAACACAGAATCCTAAGTTTTTAATGCGAAAACAAAATCCTTGTCACACTATTAACTCTGTGCTGTTCCCCCTTTAAGAAATTCTCTTGTTTTTAGACTAGCTGCTTTGATGGAGTATAACAGATGCTTGACAGTGTTCTCTGTTTATTTTGCTTTCAGCACTTCAGCTTGTATGTTTTCACAGCTGTTCGAATGGCAATTCAAAGGGTTTTCCCTTTGCTTTTTTTTGCTAGAGTTTGTTTATTTTCTTCATGCTTGACTGGTTTAATTATCTTTTTCAGCTTTGGCTGCGTGAACGAAGGCTCTGTTGTGTATTGGCACAAACCTTGATAAGCCAGAGAGAGGAATTGTGTTTTCCCCATTTGTTTTCTCTCTCCCACGCAGCCTTGAGAAAAAAAAATTTTTCAGCACTTCAAAGCTTTTTTTTAAACCAGAATTCCTCAATCATCGGCACAATGACTCACCCGATCACAGGAATTTATTTGCAGTCTGAGATTCAGTGCTCTTGTCTCCTACAGCTGGAGATACATTTTTTCTTATTTCCACTGTTTGGGCTAGTATTTCTTTTGAACGTTCTCTCCTTTGGCTGTAGGAAGGGTCACTTTCACAGCTGTTTTACCCATGGTCTTCAAGCTTAGATCTTGTCTTTGCACCACCGCTGCCACCATATCATGAGTTCTTTGTGTTATCTTAAGAAACACAATGAGGGACATGAATTCCAGTTCATTGAAGATCTCTAGGGGGTTTATTAACAGTTAAATTAGTATATACAATGCAGAGCAAACTATATACAGAACCTTTGTCTAGAGTGTTACAGTTGCAGAGTGACAATGGCTTCTAGTCACATGACTAAATCCTGGTACCTAGCTCATCAGCATACTGAGTTCATAAAGGGACGTTACTCTTAAGGCATTCATACAAGCAAGGGCTGAATTAGGTGTGGCAGTTGAAGAGAATGGTGGTTGGGGGAGGGAAATGGAGAACTGCATAGAAAGAGTCCACCCAGATATCCAACGACATGATATTAGTTCCAGATTTAGTCAGCGGCAGGAAAGCACCAAGGCGGAATCACCACCATGACGTGATGTGAATATATTTTAAATTGCTGAGCACTTACTTTTAATAAGTTTGCATCTAATTCATCACGATACAGTGGGGGGATTGGGATTAAGTGAATGGTGGGTGACCCTCTCATGCCTTCAGATTCCCAACCGTTAAAAGCTGGTGGCACCAAGGCAGGACTTCAGTGCTGTGAAATGTAGTGATCCAAGTCCAACAGTGCATAGGGGAAGAGTGGGGAGCAGAGACCATTGTCAGCCTACAGTGCTGTATGCTCTGCAGGGGGGGAGGGGTTGGGGTCTCGGGTGCTCTGCAAGATGGGGTCGGGGTCTCGGGTCCTCTGCAAGGGGTATATTTGGGTTTGGATGCTCTGCAAAAGGGGGTTGGGTTTGGGTGGCTGCATCGAGTGACCAAACTGTTGGGTGAGATGTTTGGTTGCCCTTACTGCTGGATGAGAGGGTCTCTATCAGCAACAGTGGGCACTGATGGCCATCAGGCAGTCTACCGGGAGAAGTAGGAAAAGCTCAGTTGCCAAGGCAGGATCGTCTCTGCATCGACAACACCCTGTAGGCCCACTGGTCACTTGGCATGGGTCTCATACACCTTGTATTTTTGGACCCCAGCGGTGTGATGCAGTGCCTCCGACAGAGGGAGGACCAAGAGGCTGGAGGAAGCCATACACTCACATGCCTGAGACATGGCAGCACTCAAGGCATGAATGAACTCCCCCATCATTTTCTCATGGCTGCACATTGCCTCTGGCATCTCCGCCAGATGTTGCCTTACCTCTGTCTGCAACTCCAGCATGCCCTGTGCTGTCAACGCCAGAGGTTCGTCATCAGCCTGGGGCTCAGCATGGACCTGGCTACCCACAGTCCTCTGATTGCCAGTGGCCTCGGCTGTTTAAGCCTCAGTCAGCCGCTTGGGCAAGTGTGCAGTGTTCTCACCAGCTTGTGACCCTGATTCTACAGCCGTGGAAATCCACTGAGGTGAAAGTATCTGCACTGGTGGAAGGTACAGGAGAGCCATGGGACAGTGCATCCTCTGAGTGCTCCTCCTCCTCAGACGTTGACTGCTGTCCCTCTTCAGCTGCAGTCTCCTATGGATGCCGACCTGCATGAAATAACACAAACGTGTGTGGGTTAAGCTGTGCAGATCTCATCATACTAACCATACCTGATGTGGGTCTCTGGAAATGAACTCTATGTCGATGGAAGACATTCCTCACTCTCTTGCGTAGAGACTCCAGTCTCTCCATCAGTTATGGAGTGGCTGCTCTGAGTACCCGCTAATTCTACTGCCTCTGCCTCAGCTGTGGAGAGAGGCCAGATGTCTGGGATGTCTCCCTGAAGTGATGGGCCCTCTTGTCCTGCAAGTGGAAAGAGGGAGATAGTCATAATTCACTCAGAGATCAATATGACTAATGTGCTAGTGTCAGCCCCTCGTCTCCTACTGGGATACCACATATAGCTCATGCTCCCATCAGCTTTAGGGGAGTTAATGGGGGTGAGTTGTGAAAGAAGGTGGCCTGTGGCTGAGATGCCGCCAAGCATCTGGCAGGATGAGGTGATGCATAACCCACTTTGCTATCGCCGTTTAGTGGCTCCCTCCCCATGTCCCACTTCCTCCTACGTAGCCTCTTGCAATCACTAAAAAGGAGAGATATGGAGCAGTCACCTTGACAGGAGGGTCATTGACCCTCTTGCAGGACCATACCCAATTCCAAGGGTGACCCCATGGTTCCTGACCTCCTCAGCGATCTCCATTCAGGCTTGCTTGGTCAGGCGGGAGGACCTCTTCCTGCCATCGCTGGGGAAGAGGACCTCCCGCCTTTCCCTTGCAACCTGGAGGAGAATCTCAAGGGAGGCATTGCTAAACCATGGGGCCACTCTGTGTCCTGCCTCTGCCATCCTGCAGCGTCCACCTCAGGAATGTGGGGGGGCCAGAGTCACTGCAACAGCACACGGGTCTCAGTTTTGATGAGCTAGCAGTAAATGAGTGCAAGGAAGCAATGCAAGCAGGGCTGGTAGGCCTTTAAATATGGCACCAGCACCTGCTCCGGAGTCATCTGACACTGTATCTGGCATCTCGCATCCCGCCCTGCCACATGATTGGACAGGCCCCGCGACTCCACTATGCAAAACATGACGAGCGGGAATGGTGCCCATTTCCGTGTCTGCCGTCAGGACCTGTGGTGGGCTTACTAAATTCAGCCTTTACTCTGTAACTCATATGTGGTTTACTTGATATATTATTGCTTGTTGTTTATACTGGGTGCAAATAATGGACATTTTAGAAGCATAGAATGGTTACAGCACAGGAGGAGGCCATTCAGCCCGTCGTGTCTTTGCCAGCTCTCTGCAAGAATCACCTAGTCCCACTCTTCCGCCTTTTCCCCCTAGCCCTACAAACTTTTTCTCTTCAGATAATTATCCAATTCTCTTTTGAGGGCCTCAATTGAATCTGCCTCCACCGCACTCTCAAGCAATGCATACTAGACTCTAACCACACAAGGCGTAAAGAAGTTTTTCCTCATGTCACAGTTCCTTTTTTTGTCATTCATCTTAAATTGTGTCCTCTGGTTCTCAACCCTTCCGCCAATGGGAACAGTTTCTTCCCTATCAATTCTGTCTGAACCCCTCATGATTTTGAATATCTCTACCAAATCTCCTCTCAACTTTCCCTTCCCTATGGAGAACAGTCTCAGCTTTTTAAAACTTTCTCAGCAATATGAGGAATATTAAATTCAAAAAAATAAACTGTACATTAATTTATGTGACTCACCTTTTTCTCTCGACCTTCCACAGCCGAAAAAGCAAAAAGGATATGGAAGAATGGCAGACAAGGAAAGACTGCTAAAATATAGCTATGTTACTTAAATTCCTTGATACATATATTTATCCCACAGCTAAAAGTCAAGTGTCCACAATTGCTTTGCCTGTGGGATCAATGTAACCCACTATCGGTAAATGATGCACAAACGTCTTGAGTCTCAGTACCCAAATGCGCATTAGTCAATATTCCCGGAGCTAACCATATGATACGTTGACTGGCGAGACAGTACCATACCTAAAATAGCTTTCTTGTAGTATATGCTCATGACGTGTACTGGCAAAGTTGAAGTGTCCCATCGAGTTGAACTTTCATTTTCCATCCGTTCTATCAGGAGGACTGCTGAGCAGGCCTTTTTAAATAGTTCAATATGCAGCAACAACCAGCTGCAATGATCCACTGGCTGAAATCAGTCCACGTACCTTGTATCAGACGATACCAGTATAAGTAGCAACATAGCCTTTCGCTCTTGGCATCAGTTGGACACATTGAGCCTGATGTAACAATTCCAACAGAATACAAATTATAGATTAAAAACTAAACTTTTTTTTTTAAACTAGAAATGTTTACTTCATGTGATGGCTTCAAGCTTCATCTGCCTTGCAAGTGAGAAAGGCTCAACCACAATATACCCTGTGCATGAATTCTTCAGATACTTGGCTTTGTATGAATAAGGCATTATCTGAAAATAATTCTTTATTACATTCTTTTTTAAAATAGTACAATTGTAAAATTTATTTCTGTTTCTTTTGGTTTTAAGAAAACTATGCCACACATAGAATTATTATAGAGTATGAATTACTCAATGATCTCAGAAATAGTGAACTGTACAATTTGAATACAAACAAATAAAGCACCAGCTGAGATTTAGAGTGATGCTATAAATTATGTTGCCATGATTAGAATGTCAAACCCAATTACCTTAAAATTACTTTCAAATTGCTTTTCTTTCTTTCTTCGAAATAAACTCTCGAGTGAAAAACTCACTTTACTCCCCTGTCATATCGTTCTTGTCTGAACCACGAGCTTGGGCAACTTCATGCACAACATTACAGTGGTGAGGAACTATACAAACTATTGACTTTTAAAAGGCTAACTACACCTTCAGTATAATTGTCTTCCAATTAATAGATAATTTTTCATTATTGAAAAAAAAACCTTTGCATCCTATGTTCACTTGGGTTCTAGAATCTCCTCTTGACTGAGTTTTTCCAAGTAGTTTTACATTTTGCTGAGCCCACAAACTCCTCCATTTTAGCTGTACCAAATGAGTTGGACCTTTGGCACTCCTGAATTAGTTGCAAGAAGTGCAGTCGTGATCTATGAGAACGCTCTTAGCCTCTATTTAGGCTTTCTTCCCACAGAGCTGTGACCAAGACTGGGAACTCACCACAGTAGCAGACCACTGGCATGAGCTCACCTCTCAGCTTTGGTATCTCACACTGCAGCTCCAGTGCTGTGCCATCTTTTCTCTTAGTCAGCAGGAGAACGTTAGTATCGGCGGACAAATTGCTATCTCTGGCAAGACACGAGGGAAGAATGGAGAGGGGTTCGGCACATGCCTATTAGGTAGCAACACAACAATCAACAACAACAATTGCATTTACATAGCACCTTTAACACAGTAATACAGCCCAAAGTGGTTCAGAGGAGCATCATCAAACAAAATTTGCCACCAAGCCATGTAAGAAGATATTATGACAAGGCGACCAAAAGCTTGGGCAAAGAGGTAGGTTTTAAGGAGCATCGTAAAGAACGAAAGGGGATTTAGAGGTATGGAGGGAATTCCAGAGTTTATGCAGCTGAAGGCTGAATGGTGGAGCGGTTAAAATCAGGGATGCTCCAGAGACCAGAATTGGAGGAATGCAGAGACATCGAAATCAGGGAAAAATAAACAGATACATACTCAGCTTCATTCCCACAGTACCCTTTACTGTTGTCATGTTAAACTGGAATGCAACTGCATTAAAATTCCTTACACTTGGAAACTGACAAATTTACCAGCTGCACCACTCGAACTTGATCCCCCATGAAGACCACAGAACAGGAGTGACAGGCACAATTTGCATCTTTCCATAGCTATCCATCACTTGGTTTTGGGTTAGCTTTTCTCTAAAAGATTCAGTTTTGCAAGTAGGAGTTAAAGAAATATTTCCCGATAAAGCCTATCAAAATCTTACTCTTTTGTTATTGGTCCAAAAAAAGAACTAAGAAGTGAGAGATAGAAGAGTGTACATTAAAAATCTGATTAGATCTGATTCCAAATGCCCCATAATGTGGCACTACTTTGGTCAGTATTGGGTTGAAACTTTATATTGCCCTTCTTTCATACAACTAACTGTAATGAACTGCTTCTACATATTTATTCTCTGAGTAACTGCCTTGCAAAGAATATTTCTGTTGGTGAGCTTCCATAAGCAGACTTCAAGCATGAGAGCAAGACACAAAGAGCAGATTTTAATCCACCATATCCAATGTCCAGTGGTTAAATTTGCAGTAGAGGGCTTACTGCTGGGTTCCTGATGTGCTCCAGAGGGCTCCTATTTGTACCACGCAATTGACAGAATCATATGAAGCATCAATGGAGGCAGGCGGAGGCCTCATGAACACATGCAAGGGGTCCTGTCCAGTCAGTGGGAACAGTCTGCCAGAGGCACTGAAGTAGAATTTTAGGGGTGGCGCAGTGGTTAGCACCGCAGCCTCACAGCTCCAGTGACCCGGGTTCGGTTCTGGATACTGCCTGTGTGGAGTTTGCAAGTTCTCCCTGTGACCGTGTGGGTTTCCTCTGGGTGCTCCGGTTTCCTCCCACAGCCAAAGACTTGCAGATTGATAGGTAAATTGGCCATTGTAAATTGCCCCTAGTGTAGGTAGGTGGTAGGAGAATTGAGGGAAGGTGGGGATGTGGTAGGGAATATGGGATTAATGTAGGATTAGTATAAATGGGTTGTTGATGGTTGGCACAGACTCAGTGGGCCAAAGGGCCTGTTTCAGTGCTGTATCTCTCTATGAAGGAGCACTCACCTGCAGCTGAGAGGATCATGGGATCTCTGTGCCATTGTTTAGTTTGGATTGTTAGGCATTTTCAGCTTCCATATTACTTCTTCCTCACATTTTGTCCATGAGTTACTCTCAGTGAGTTTTATCTGCTTATCATGGGTGCTATTATTGCCAATTGCATTTGGATGGAGGAACAGTTGGGGAAAAAGGAACGATAAGTCTCAGCCTCAGCAGCCGGCCCTCACAGATGAAAGTCAGTGAGAGAAGCTTGAAACAGTCCAAAGCCCTCCTTCACCTCCTCCTCTTTGAAATCTGCCAGCTTAACCAGGCTTTTGCTCATTCTTCCTAATTTCTTCTTTGGCTGAGAACTCCTTTCGCTTATACCTTTGGACATTTTTGGACATTAAAGGTGCTACTTTAGCAGAAGTTGTTGCTGTTGTTTTTGGTAGAAAGTAAACTGACTATTCCTTCAGACATTTTCTCAAGTTTTACCAGCAGTTAAATGTTGATAAAGGATCTTGATGGGGGTGTGTTGTGTTTACTTCTTTGATTGAAGCACAGTTTGAAGAGGCAGAATAAGTATGGCTGCCTGCTCATAATACCCTCAGATAGATTTCTTTTACTGCTTCATAACATAAAATATAAGTCTTAACCATGTCAAAAGCAAAAGGGAACCAAATGTATCTCTGATAGCATTGCTGAACCTGGCAATAATTGCAGTAGTCAATTTGCTAGATAATCTCAAATGGCACAGGCAATTAAGTACAAAACAAAGACAAACAAATTTCTCTTCTCTGCTGCCATATTACTTCGATATTAAGGATTAGAAGACAATGGAGGCACAGAAGACTGATGCTATCTTATTGTTCTACCAATATCTCCAAACCTGCCCTAGTAGAATATGATAGAGCCTGATAGACAATACCTCTGGGCATCATCGCTTCAGTCCTCAGATCCATTATGATAAACTTGCCTGAACAATATAAAAGAACAGCAATAATTTTGCCACCAGTCATTTTATTTCTAAGCAGGAGAAATGCTAAGTAGTTAGAAGTCTATTCTCATCAATTTATAGATTATAATTACACTGACCTAACTCTTAAAGACAGCCTAGAGGACTGAGTGTGAGATCTCACTAAATGAAACTGTAATTTGTTTCCTTCTTTCTTAAGCTGGCTGCTGAATAACACCTGAGATTAAACCTTCAGCAACATAGCTTCAAGCTTTAATATATGACATCCCTTCAAAAAATCCACGCGAGAGATCAAGGTTACAATTAGTAACCTCCGTCTTCTTAACACAGGTGAAAAGACAACTATTTGTCAACTCGCCACTTAAAAAAACAAGGTTTTTGAAATTGAACATTTTTTAAAAATCTGATTGGAAAGCAGGCACTAAACAGACCTTGAGCAGCAAATAAACGACTTCACTCTGCGAACCAAGGATATCAAAATTCAAATACTGTTGCAAAGAAGTGGAGACATAGAGAGACTTGTGAGGGGTAAGAGAGGGAAATGTGAGTTGGTGAGTCTGTGTTGACAGACAAGGGTCCAGGCAGGAAAATGTAAGGTTCAATTATTAAACTGAGGACTACCATAAAGAAACATAATAACTATTTCATATTTTTATTTGTTCTAATGTTTGTGTCTTATATTTGTGAAGGAGACCAGCCTGTCCATTATCTCACTGCTGTAACCATCTCTGAAAAAGAGAAGCTCACCATCATCCATAGAAAGTCTTGATGGCTGAATGAGATCAAAACAATAAAATAAGAGATATGTCTGAAACAGCTCATGGTCTTCTAATATCCTTTTAATTTTATAAAGTTGTGAGCCCAGTTAGATAATATATTTAAAACTGAGAACAGTATATTTGAATTAATTAAAATATATTTCAGTAAGGAATTAATGCTCATTTCTGAACGAGTTAAGACATTTCCATTCAGATTTGTCAATAGTCTGTTTCAAATGAGAGATCTGAATGCAAAATGAACCCTCAGTGTATTTCAATAATGTTCATTTTTAAAAATCCTCATTCTTCTGACAGTTACAGGAAATTATTTGCCCAGGATGATCTGTCCATTCTTAAAACAAAATCTAGATTTTCCAAACAAAATGTAATTTTCCCCAGAGTTCATTCTTACAATTTGAGGTTCCTTCAATATTCTTGACTTGTGCTGCCCAGCAACAAAGAAGCCCCATAAGTAGATCAGTGACACCTGTGAACTATAATTCGCAAA
Source organism: Heterodontus francisci (assembly GCF_036365525.1). Classification (NCBI taxonomy): domain Eukaryota; kingdom Metazoa; phylum Chordata; class Chondrichthyes; order Heterodontiformes; family Heterodontidae; genus Heterodontus; species Heterodontus francisci. The sequence continues at coordinate 54,957,045 of NC_090394.1, forward strand.
CTTATACCTAGACTTAAATGGGTGAGCATTTCAAGGGCTAATAATTACCCATTTTCTGCAGTATTGTGTTGGCCACTGACCATACTTGCTTGGAAAGCTTCAAAAAGTGATAAACGTCACAATATTAAATCATATAGTTCAGGCTAAACCCGTGTCAAAAATTAGGAAATGCTGAATCTTTAGTAATCCATTCTAATAACTTCTGAACAGATCAAACATTATGTAGACAGTTGACACTATGAGCCCTTTAAACAATTCAAAAAGTGAAAAAGGCATTAAAATAAGGAACTGAAGATAGAGGGAAGGTTCATTCTTCATACAATTCTCCTGAGCCTCCAAAGGACAGATTTCTTCTGAAAATCAGAGAGATCCATTCTCAATAGTCAAACAAGTACAATATTGGCCCAGAACTTCCTATCTGGCAGGAATCCATTGTTGGGGTCTGCTTTGTGTCTGTCCATCTAATTCCATGCTAACCTTGCTGGACCTTGCAAGGTCAGGCTCATTATAGTAATTGTGGTTGGCTCCCATCAGTATATCCCAGTGACCCACTGGTGGTAGAGGGGTGGGCAAGGAGAGGAAGAGAGAAAATTTCCACGGAGCTCACCATAGCACAGCCTGGGTAGTGGTACAGATACTACTATACTACTACAACAACAATAACAACAACAGCTTATATTTGTATCATGCCTTTAGCATAATAAACGTCCCAAGGCACTTCACGGGAGTGTTATAAACCAAATGTGATACCAAGTCACAAAAGGAGATATTGGATCAGATGACCAAAAGCTTGGCCAGAGAGGTAGGTTTTAAGGAGTGTCTTAAAGGAGGAAAGTGAGGTGGAGAGGCAGAGAGGTGTAGGGAGGGTATTCCAGAGCTTGGGGCCCAGGCAACTGAAGGCACGGCCACCAATAGTGGAGCAATTAAAATCAGGGTTGCTCAAGAGGCCAGAATTAGATGAGTGCAGATATTGCAAAGGTTTGTGGGGCTGGAGGAGATTAGAGAGATAGAGAGGGGTGAGGCCATGGAGGATTTGAAAACAGCGATGAAAATTTTAAAATCAAGATGTTGCTTGTCCGGAAGCCAATGTAGGTGAACGGGCACAGGGTGATAGGTGAATGGAATTTGATGCGAGTTAAGTCACAAGCAGCAGAGTTTTTGATGACTTCAAGTTTACTGAGTGTATTTTGTAGAGGGCCAGCCAAGAGCATGTTTGAATAGTCAAGTCTAAAGGTAACAAAGGCACAAATGAGGGTTTCAGCAGGAGATGAGCTGAAACGGGGAAAAGTCGGGCGATGTTACAGAGGTGGAAATAGGTGGTCTTAGTGATGGCATGAATATAAGGTTGGAAGCTCATCTCTCGGTCAAATATGACACCAAGATTGCAACACACTTGTTTAATCGGTAGCTAGGGAATGGAGTTTGGAGTGGGGGCAGAAAACAATGGTTTCAATCCTCCCAATATTTAATTGGACGAAATTTCTGTTCATCCAGCACTGGATGTTGGATAGGCAGTCTGATAATTTGGCAGTCGAGAGAAGTGGTGGTGAGGTAGAGCTGAGTGTCATCAGCATAAATGTGAAAACTAACGCTGTGCTTTGGGATGATGTCGTTGAGGGGCAGCATGTAGATGAGAAATAGGAGGGGGCCAAGGATAGATCCTTGGGGCACTCCAGAGCTAACGATGCAGAGGCAGGAAGAGAAGCCATTGCAAGTGATTCTCGAGCTATTATTAAATAGATAAGGATAGAACCAGGTGAAAACGGTTCCACCCAGCAGGACATCAGTGGAGAAGCGTTGGAGGAGGATGGTGTGTTCAACCATGTGAAAGGCTGCAAATGAGTCGAGAAGGATGAGAAGGGATAGTTTACCTTTCTCAGAGTCAAATAGATGTCATTTGTGACTTTGATAAGAGCTGTTTTGGTGCTCTGGCAGGGACAGAAACCAGATGGCAGGGATTCAAATTTGGAAAGATGGGCATGGATTTGGGAGGTGACAACACATTCAAGGACTTTGGAGAGGAAAGGGAGGTTGGAGATGGGGCCATAGTTGTCAAGGACAGAGGGGATAAGGGATGGTTCCAGTCAAAATAAAATGTTTCCATTATTAAATTCAACCATTTAAAAAATTGAAAAGGGCCTTCTACTGCCTTGGTAACACTGGCTGCCAGGGTTACATTGGCTTTCCTGCCATTCAGTATTGCTAAAGCATTAATAACAGAAAATATTATGGGGGAAACATTTTCAGGCTGGACAGCAGGTGGAAAGGGGGTAGTAGTGTCCCCAAAAGTGGTGAGGAGTGGCTTAGCACCTCATTCCCACCAATGGTGTGGCCAATACTATCTTCCCCAGGCCCTACCACTGGTTAGCTGGATTATCTGCCTGAGACAGTGGCAGCCATGTTTAACATGCAAATTGGAGGCCTATGACTTACATAGAACCCAATTAGCATTTTAGGTCTCAACAAGGCAGAGCCTGGCGCACGCCCACGCTCAGTTTCAGCTGCCAGTCCAGTCAAAGAGCAGATGATAAGATAGGTTTTCATTTTATTTTTGTGGGGCTTGGAAGTGTGGGATTGTTCCTCCAGCCTCCAAAAGAAATGCTGCTACCACCGCAATGATTCCTCATCATCCTTCTCCTCCACTTCAAGAACCACCAAAAGGAAAGAAAATAAAGACTTGCATTTATATAGCACCTTTCTTGATCTCAGGACATCGCAAAGCACTTTGCAGCCAATGAAGTACTTTTGATGTGTACTCACTGTTGTTACATGGAAAACACAGCAGGCAATTTGCACATAGCAAGCCTCACAAACAGCAATGTGATAATGGACAGATAATCTGTTTTAGTGATGATGAATGAGGCATAAATATTGGCCAGGACATGGGGGATAACTCCCCTGTTCTTCTTCGAAATTGTGCCATGGGATCTTTTACGTTCACCTGAGAGATCAGCCAGCGCCTTAGTTTAATGTCTCATCCAAACGACAGCATCTTCAACAGTACAGCACTCCCTCAGTACTGCACTGGAGTGTCTGCCTAGATTTTTGTACTCAAGTGTTTGGACTGGGAATTGAATCCATAAGTTTTGACTCAGAGGTAAGAGTGCCACCAGTTGAACTATGGCTGACTATCAATATAACACAAACCACTACCCAATGCTCAGTGGTCCCAGCACTGTGCAGCTGATCCCTGTTACCAGCTTCATAAATGACTAGGAAGAAACATGGGAACAGGAGTGAGCCATTCAGCCCCTCGAGCTTGCTCAATTAGATCAAGACTAATCTGCATCACAACTCCATTTACCCACCTTGGTTTCCTACAATTGCCTAACAAAAGCCTATCAATTCCAGTTTTGAAATTTTCAATTAACCTAGCCTCAACAGCTTTCTTGGAGGAGAGAGTTCCAGATTTCCACCATCCTTTTTGTGAAGAAGTGCTTCCTGACATCACCCCAAACTGCCTAGCTCTAATTTTAAGATTATGCCCCCTGTTTCTGGACTCTCCCATCAAACAAACTTAACCTGACTGACTCCTGGTCAGGCAGTAACATCAAACCAATGACTACTGTCTCTTTTCACTATATCAGCCATCTCTGGATAGTTTTATCTTTCTTCCCACAAAGGCAAAGGAGCTCTGTAGTTACCAAAAACCAGTCCACTTCCATTAAACATTCATATAATGACTATTCTTTAGATTAAAAACAAATACAAGCTTTAAAAATGGAATGATCATGTAGCTTGAATTCATTTTTATCAAAGGTCAGTCATCCTACAATAAGATCATGTTTCACTATATCCAAATGGGATCAGCATCCATCACCCATTCTATTCACAAATTGGATTTGTGACCTTTCCTTCCGGCTTTTGGTATCCAAAGTTAATTATGGTTATGCTCCATCATACTCTTGTCCTTTTACAGATAAATCCAGAAAATAGTCTTGCAGTTGTGATGCCAATGAAATAGAGGGAGTAACACCAGCCACTAGGAGAGAAAAAAAAATCAATATTTTAGTATGATTGTTGCTGAAGAAGTAGCAAGATAGGCAGTAAAAAGCAGTTTACCCCTGTACAAAACGAGTAAACGCCAATGACCTTGGACTGATCACTGTTAGCACAGATCAATCACTGCAACTTTGTCAAGATTTGAGATTACACAGGGTAGGACGTACATTTGGCTTTACATACTAGAGACAGCTCTGTATAGCCAGATACAAACGAAATGGGTGCAACACAGTCATGTTACAATTTAGTGCCAGTCATAGCAAGCTTAACACATTTAAACTTTACTTATCTGCTAGTGGCAGTAGTTTCCTGTAAAATGCATTTGTAGAGTTGACATCTTTGATTCTTATTGTGAATCTACATTTGAAACAATCTTTATGCAATTATATAATTGTTGAAGTCTGTAAATATTCTGAAAAAATGCCACCCACGAGGTTAGCTGCAGGGTTGTTTTAAAATTCTTATCCTTCTTTTCGGAACCATCCATGGTTTCATCCCTCCCGATCTCTGTAATCTCCTCCAGCCCTAGAACCCTCCAAAATCTCTGCGCTGCTCCAATTTTGACCTTGAGCATCCCTGATTTTAATCGCTCCACCACTGACAGCCGTGCCTTCAGCTGCCAAGGCCCTAAGATTTGGAATTCCCTCTCTAAACCTCTCTATCTCTCGCTCCTCCTTTAGGACATTCCTTAAAACCTACCTCTTTGATGAAGCTTTTGGTCATCTAACCCAATATCTCCTTATGTGGTTTGGTGTCAAATTTTGTTTGATAACACTCCTGTGAAGCATCTTGGGCCATTTTACTATGTTAAAGGCACGATAGTTGTTATTGTTGTTGGATTCCCTTTGTGGTGGATTTGCGAGCGGTAGATTTGGTGATTTTTGAACCCACCAAATAGTGGCACAACAAACTCAAAACAAAAAGGCAGACCTACACATAAATCTGGTGAACGCTTATTAGAAAAATCTACCATACATGTGGGACTGACATTTGTCCAGACTGGTCTCTTCATTTCCATTGACTTGAAGACAAAATGAATCACGATTGCGTCAAGCCACAGTTCTTATTCAATTAATCAGAGCTGGTTTAAATAAGACAAATTCAATCATAGACTTTACTCTGTGCATTATGCAGTTATTAAACTATGGAGGCACTAACTTTATTACAGCTGCTCTATTTCTGGAATGGCTGCCAAAACATGTTATCTTATGGTGCTCAATATTTTCATAAGTTGACCTTTGAATTTTTAATCTTGAGATTCAGTCTAAAAGTTTCAAGGAAAAATAATACCTCCTTTAATACCAACAAACTTTTTTATTTTCCCCATCCCCAAACATTTCAAGACTCTTATGTGAGGCGAGAGTTTTCATTCTGTTCACCCGATTTTGCAAAATTGGAGAGACTATTAAGAACAGCCCTGGATTAGAAAGTTGCAGGAGATGCAGATGGGATTTTGAACATTGGGAAGCAGAGGTCAAAGGTTCCATTTCGAGTTGCTATTAAGTCAAATAATTTAGCGCAAGGCTGAGATAAATCTTAATGAAAGGTCATTTAAGGAACAGTTTGATGTGGATCGCGAGGGAGGAGAAAAAACTGAAAGGCAAAATGTTTATCGTCATCCTTATGATCAGTTTATGTTTTTCATTTCATTGTCTCTGTCAGTGATTTGAAATTGAAGTGGTAGATGAGTAGCCAGTTAATAACTTACTAGTCTACCTCTCTTTCTTATAGCTGATGTATATGTAGACCAATAATTATAATTTCACATTTGGGCAGTTAAGCCAGATAATTGTGTTAGGAGTAATGGAGTGTATTGCTGTGATGCCTCCTTCCTATTTATGCATTGGGCATTGAGTTGTTATATGGTCCATAGTCTGTTCTGGGTGACCACAGTCGCACACTGTAGAGTTTTAAATTTACCATTTGTGCATCGAGTATCCACATCTGTCTTGGTTTGTGCAGACGCAGTTTAGGATTGCCCATGAGTTTCATGGAAGATTGAAGCCAGGGATCTTCTGCGTACGTCCTTCACAAGGTGTTTGCGACTTCTTGTGAACTCCATTCGGTTTTCCAAGCTTCATCAGGGTTGAAGTCACATTGTTGAAGTTTAAGTCTGGCTCCAAAAGGGCTTGCACGACTTCAAGTGGTGCTGAGGGTTGTTGTTGAGCTCTTGGTGGATGGGGAGACATTCTATTTCCTTGAAAGTCCAGTAGGACTTCCTTGAGGGTTGCGGCATTGTGATGAATGGATGGGGGAGTGAGCTGTGACAGCACAGGCAGCCTGGGTGTTGGGGCACCTAGAGTGTTCCAGTGCAACACTACATTGCAGTATTCAGTTGGACATCAACAAGTCGAGTGCAGCTACATTTGGTCCATTTTAGTGCATAGTACTTGGCTATGGAGTAAAGAAAGGCTATCGCTGATGACCGAAGCACTGATGCTGATGCTCCCCACTTTGTGTTTGCTAGTTTCTGAAACAGGTTGACCCTTGTCTTTGTCTTGGCGGCTACCTTCATCAAGTGGTCATGGAAGGTTAGTGCACAGTCCAGCTTCACTCCGAGCTGGGTCAGAGTGGGATCATATCACACAGTATTGCTGCAGAAGGTAACTTCCAGGGTGCGCTTAGTGTTCCTGTTGTCAAGATGGAATCTAATAACTTGTGTTTTGTGGGGATTTGGTTTACGCTTCCATTTCTGGAAATATTCCTCCATGGCGTTTAGGTCCTGTTCAAGGTGGACCTGATGTTGTTGGAAGTGGCTGCTTGCATTGCCGGGGAAAGGTCATCTGCATGTTAAAATTTCCACGACTTTGTTGGTATCAGAATGTACAGCTTTGGAATGGTGTTATTTCTGGGAATGTCATTTTACTAGCAGGTCATTAATTATGGTGAGAACAGGCATTCTCTCACTTTTGGGTAGAAGGGGAAATTTAACCTCTGTCCGGATTTTATAGTTCCGAGAGCCCCTTCCTCTTATTTCAGCCCAGGAAAGATCAAAATTAATTAAAATGCATTCCTTAAACTCCTACTTTGCATTTTCAGTTAAAATCTGCATCTTCACCTGCATTACAGAAAAATTGTGAAATTGTTAGCATTCTACTTTGAGATTTAGAATTAAAAATGATTACTAACTATTCTTTCAAAGTGTCTATAAACCTCTTTGGCACACAAGATCTGACAGCCTCATTTTTATGTGTGATGTTTGCATAAAAATAACTAGACTACTGATCATGGAAATGGTTTGAGCCAACTACCACTAGAGAGGTTAAAGGGAATAACTTAGGGGTGACTGGGGGTGAGAGAGAGATAAAGGGATAGAGACAGAGACAGCAAAACAGACACAAAAAGGAAAAGAAAAACTAGAACTGAAAACACCAATAGTTAATGACATATGAAGAAGAGGAAGAACATGGGAGGTTGAACAATAAATACTGTAGAGTTTCACTTCACTAACTTTGGGAAGCAGGGGCCACTGAAATGCTGACTGTCCTCAAGGGCTGAAATATAGATTCCATGTTGGGGATAGGTTTTATATGATACATCCGTGGAAGTAATGGATTTGATTGGCTAAATAGCATTCTTTCTTTCCTTGCTTTTGCCTCTGAATATTAGAGCAAAAATATTAACAAATTCAAAGGAAAATTCCTTAGTCTGTCATTTTAACTAATTTATTTAGAAAATAACTGCTTCAAGCCTTTGTTGAAATAGCAAAGTTCTTTTATGAGTATGTTAAACATTTCTATGTTCATTTTAAAACAGCCTATTTCAATGCATTTGTGTTCTTATAAAGTCAGTTTGTGGCCCTTAAATAGCATTGTGTAAAACTTATATAACATCTAATGTTATTGGTAGTAGAGTATTTGCATAAATTGTGATAATACTGTGAAGATAATTTTCCACTATTGACCTTTGTTGGAATCAATGGAATTTGATTGACCTATGCCCATTGTCATCAGGTCAAAAGTGGAAAAGAATATCCTCATAATGTTAGTTTTGACCTCATGGGGGTGGGTTTGGTCTTTGCCAGGAGCACCAAATGGGCTGGCAGCATATCAGTGGTCAGTTTTACACCACACCCGATTTCCTCCAATAGAGTAATAGAGTCATTTATGGCACAGAAGGAGGCCATTGGCCCTTCAAGTCCATGCCAGCACTCTGATTAGTCCCCTTCCCCCGCTCGATCCCCATAGCCCTGCAACTTTATTTCCTTTAAGTGCCTATCCAATTTCCTTTTGAAATCATTGATCGTCTCCGCTTCCACCATCCTCATGGGCAGCGAGTTCCAGGTCATTACCACTCGCTGCATGAAAAAGTTCTTCCTCACATGCCCCCTGCATCTCTTGGCCAAAACATTAAATCTGTGGCCCCTAGTCCTTGTACCTTCAGCTAATGCGAAGTTTTTCTTTGTCTACCCTATTCAAACCTGTCGGAATCTTGTAAGCCTCTATAAAATCTCCCCTCAATCTCCCTTGCTCCAAGGAAAACAACACCAGCTTCTCCAATCTAACCATGTGGCTAAAATCCCCATCCCTGGAAGCATTCTGCTAAATCACCTCTGCACCCTCTAAAGGACCCACATATCTTTCCTAAAGTGTGGCGACCAGAACTGGGCACAATACTCTTGTTGGAGCCTAACCAGAGCTTTATAAAAGTTCAGCACAACTTCCCTGCTTTTGTACTCAATACATCTATTTATGAAGCCCAAGACCCCATATGTTTTGCTAACTATTCTCTCAATATGTTCTGCCACCTTCAAAGATCGCTGCACATGAACCCCCAGGTCCCTTTGTTCCACAGCACACTCTTTAGAACTGTGCCATTTAGTCTATATTGCCTCTCCCTATCCCTTCTGCCAAAATGCATCACCTCACATTTGTCTGCATTGAATTCCATCTGCCACCTGTTTGCCCATTCTGCTAGCCTATCAATGTCCTGTTGCAGTCAATTGGTATCATCCTCACTGTCTGCCACACCAGTGAAAAAAATTGCACTCAAGAACATAACAGGTTAGAGGTTCAGTTAGCAAGTTCAGCAGATGACCAAAAAACCATTTCTATGAGTCTGATTTGTAAACCCTTTTATAAAAGTGAAACTGAAAATTTTACATTATTGGTGCTTTTCAAAATTCTTTTGGAAATTATTTTTAAACTTCAGTTATGACTTTACTCGGCTACTTGCCTAAACAGAACTAGTTTATTGTACACTGTGGGTGGAATTTAATAGACCCCTAGGAGATGGGCTGGGAGGTGAGGGGGGCCCATCGAGTCGCAACGGAAGGCGGGGGACAGAGTGCCCATCGCCTTCCCGTCACACTGGAATTAAGTCAGGGGCAAGAAAGGCCCGAAGATGGCCTTCCCGCCCAGAGGCCAACTGAGGCCCTTAAGTGGCCAATCAATAGCCACTGAGGACATCTTCCCTCTGCTGCTGGAATTAAACTAGCGGCAGAGGGGGCTTCTGCCATGTGGGGAAGTTGCCCAGTGAAACATAGCGGTCTCCCTGTGGGTTTGGTGGGGGCTTTCGCTGGGGGAAATCTGTGACCAACGGAGTGCCCTGGGCAGCAAAGGCCACCTTTCTGCTCACCCTCCCCACCGCCCTCAAAGACCACCCACCTCCGCCTCCATGTCAGGGCCTGCCGGACTGGCCCCGGCAACCCTGCCACACTCACCTGGGGTCTGGGGCTCCAGCGCTGGTCCTGATCCCTGGCCTGGTGTAGTAGCAGCAGTGGCCACCACTCTCGGTGGTGCTGCCAATACTGCTGACCTGCTCGCCCTCTGATTGGCCAACAACTCTGGGAGGCGGGATTGCTGTCTTTAAAGGGGCGGGGACCATGGCGCCAGGCTGTTAATTGCCCGAGCGTATTGAATTACGCCAGTAGGACTATGAAGTGCCAAGCAGGATTCCACTCGCCTTTTTGGCCCGTCATTGGGATCCTCTTTCTTCACTCAGCCACGTATGTGGGACCACCCCACGGCTGCTCACCTCCTCCACAATCTCCATCAATTCCTTCTTCATCTGGCGATCTGGTCTCCTCCTTCCGTTTCAAGGGAAAGTTCTTCCATCCAAGCCTGTGGTGCCTGGAGAAGTACCTCCAGGGAGGCAGCAGAGAACCTGGGTGCCACCCTTGCTCGGCCTTCTTTCATTCACCGATCACCCCAGTTCTCAGGGCTGCCGTTCAGTTTCCTCTGGGGCTGCTGCCTTTAAAACTGGTGCTGCCTGCTTTTTAAAGCTGGTTCCAGCCTTGCCATCCCAGTAGTTCTTTCCACCCACACCTCCTTTCTGGCCGTCTCCCATGCCTGCTGTTCATTAATTAGACAGCCCTGACAATATCACTCTCTCACTTCCGCCCCCCCCTCCCCCCCCCCTGCCAGCGCAGCCACGCCACCTGCTTTACATCCTGACTTCTTGCTGCCGGTACTTCTAAATAAATTAGCTGCCAAATTAAAATTAAGTGGTCTCCGCCCCTTTAAAGACAGCGAACCCGCCTCCCAGCATTGCTGGCCAATCAGAGGGCTAGCAGCTCAGTAGTATTGGCAGCGCCACCGAGAGTGGTGGCCACTCCCGGTACTGCACCAGGCCTGGGACCAGGACCAGCACTGGTGCCCCAGAGGAAGTGAAAACAAAAATTTCACGTAGTGCCCACAAATCAAGGAAGGTGTGAAACAAATTGAGAGACACCGCAGTCACACAGAGCACATGGTTGATCCAGGACTAATTGACTCTCTTTTAAACGGGTCCAGAATTGCTATCTGTTGAAAAGCAGCTTTAAGAGTTTGAGAGATATTAAGAGCAATGCAGGGTAGGGGTAAGAACTTAGTCAGATGTAGAGCTGGGCGATGGTGCAAAACGGGCGATAGCAAATTGGCAGCTCGTTCTCCACTCTGCCCATTTAACAGTCTGGACGTTCTATTTCCACCTCGCATTTTCTATAAATTAGAAGTTATTAGGTGGAGGAGGGCTGGTGGAAGTCTATGGAGTAAATTTCCTCCGGGATTCCACTGCTCCGTTGCTGTAACTTTTTCTGCCATAGTTACAGAGTTGGAGAATCTCCAAGAAAATTCAGCCCTGATGATGGAATAATCATGCATGATGTCTGCTGGAATTGACTTGAGAGACTGGCCATTTTTCTCTTTTGTTTTCCTTAGGAAAAAGGCAATAAAGATGTATTTTTTTCAATTTGCTTCACACCTATCACTGAGAGGGCAAACAACCAACTTACATTCTGACTTTATCAATACTGTCCTTGAGTTGGTTATAAGGAGCTGCAACATTTTAGCTGTGGCAGCTTATTGCTGTCATTTTCCTTCTCATCCCATAAGGTAATATTTAATCGCCTTTAACTGGCATTGGAGCTTGGTTGCTATTCATTTCTCAATGGCACAGTGTGAAGCAAAGCTTCAATCCTTCTGTGTATTTTCAGTTGCGTTAGGGAGGGATATTAAAAACATTGTCTCGTATTTGTTTATTATAAAATGCACTTTAAAAAAATGTCATTCTATATTCGAAAGGTCCCAGATTTCACTTCAGAACATACAGCCTAAGGCTTCCAGAATATGAAGCAGGGGATTTGAAACAACTTGAGGACAATGGTGATAAGCTTGTCAAATCCTGCTGTTGACATGACAACAATCTGGTGTCAAAACAGTAATGCAGAATGAGGCACGAAAATGGAATTAGTTGATTCAAATTTAAAATCACTTTCAGCATTTTCATACTACCTCCTAGCTAGGATTGTCTGGTACTCCTGATTCTCGAAGGCTTGCACATTCTTTGTGCATTTATGTAACTGATATGGAGCGAGGAGCCTCAGCAGCAGAACTGTCTTTTTAGAAACAGTTTTTCTTTCATCCTTTCTTCATTCCTCCATAATTATAAGAACATAAAAAATAGGAGCAGGAGTAGGCCATTTGGCCTACCATCCATCAGCACCACACATCAATAAATGGCTCTGGTCCCAATGAACCTGCTGCATTACGAGAGCAAGGCCACTTGTTGTGGTCTGACTAAGCTAAGGGTAAGTTAGCAAGTGAACTGTTGAGTGTGGAGTTGGAATGCAGAGTGTATCAGTGAGTAATTCCAATATCTTCACAGGTAACAAACTGGGGAGGAATGGGGGCCAGTAGCATGAAATGGGCTGATAGTAGATCAACAGCCCAATTTGCATCGCTTCCAATAGGAAATCCCAGATTGCTAAAGGAAGTGGGGGATGAAGATAGCAGAAGGGCTTGCCATGATCTTCCAACCTTCCCTATATATGGGGCAGGTGCCAGAAGATTGAAGAGTGGCAAATGTGACACCCTTATTCAAGAAAGGGTGTAAGGACAGTCCTAGTAACTACAGGCCAGTTAGTTGAACATCAATGGTGGGTATGTTTTTAGGAGCAATAATCAGGGAAAGATCAGGGAAAGGTCGCAGATCTAACATGTTAACTCTGTTTTTCTCTCCAAAGATGCTGCCTGACCTGTTGAGTACTTCCAGCATTTTCTAGCAACTACAAGCCAGTTAGTTTAACATCATTGGTGGGTCAGGGTTTAGAAACAATAATGAGGGAAAAAGATCAACAGACATTTGGAGAGGTTTGAGTTGATGAAGGAGAGCAGCATGGATTTGTAAAAGGCAGATCGTGCTTGACTAATCTAATTGAATTTTTTGATGAAGTAATAAAGAAGGTTCATGAAGGGAATGCATTGGATGTTTTCTAAATGGATTTTCAGAAAGCGTTTGATAAAGTGCCACATAAAAGGCTGATTAACAAAATTGAGGCTCATGGAATAGGAGGGACAGTGTCCAATTGGATAAAAAAAAATTGGCTGAAGGACAGAAAACAGCAAGTCAAATGGTTGCTTTTCAGACTGTATGATGGCAGACAGTTGTGTTCCCCAAGGGTCAGTGCTGGGACCACTGCTTCTTTTGTTATATATAAATGACTTGGATCTTGGAATACAGAGTAGAATTTCAAATTTGCCGATGATACCAAACTTGGAGGTGTAGCAAACAGTGAAAATGATACGATCCACCTGCAACAGGACATAGATAGGCTAAGTAAAGACATTTGCAGAATGAAGTCTAAGCCTGGATGAGCTCATGAATGTAGTCCTATTCTTTCATACGTGGAAAGCGATGGCTGAGAATTTACTGGTCAGGAGTTCCACGTCATTTCTAATACATACCTTGCATTCACCCTCGCGGTCACTTATCTAGGGTACATTAACTCTCACCCCCAACATCGTTCTCCCCTCGTCCTTTCCTGGAGATACTGTGTCATACTGGAATAAGGTTCTGCGAAAGCCATCAACCTCCAACACCTTGGCTGAGTAGGTCATTCTCATTCTGTGAGCTTGTACAAGTGTCAGCAAGCAAAGAAAACAGCTTCCAAACTTCCTCAGAACAGTTATTATTCCTCCTTTCTCACTGATCATGCCACAAAATGCATTGTGCTCAATGGGGATAGTTTTTATACACGATGGAATTGTCACTTGGCCTTAGCCATTAGCTGCTGCCTTGTTCCAACTGTGACTTATAAGATTACAATAAATCCACAGAGTCCTTGCATACTGCTGATGAACAATTGCAATTTTCTCTCCCTCCTGGTGACTCAGAATTGCATGCTGAAGTAACAGTACACAGTGAACACAATTACAGTAAAAAAAAAATTCCTGCTTCCAACTGGCACATACATAGCTGAAAGAGCAAAAGTTCATTCTTTGCCTCTGTATTTTGACTTTTAGTCAGCAAGCTTTAAAAAAAATCACAAAGCAACCAATGGGATCGTCAGGGAAGAGCTTGTTGCTAACTTTTTATGTTGATGGCCTTTCCAAAGTATTTGCACACCTACCAGGGCGCAGCTATTTTGTAAGATTTTACCTCCAGCAGGAGAATTATTTAAGAGTACAGGGATAAATCACTGAGATATTAGGAGTCGCTTTATCAACATATTAAACACGTATATCCTACTTTAAAGTAAATTGTTCTATAGGCATTATTTCTTAGTCTCAATCAATACATTTTTCTCCTGTTATTTCTCTGCAATTTAGGCTATCTTGAAAGGTGTCCACTTGCATTGTCCTCTGCTAGTCCACAATCCATTTTGTTTTCCGACAACCAGCTACGTGTGTTGATCAGCCAGTGCAATGTGTCAGGGTGGTTGCTTGGAGACCAGGGTTACCCAATTCAAACATGGTTGATGACATCATTCCATCATTCAAGGACTGAGAGTGACAACAGGTTCAAGAAAGCCCCTATAAAGATAAATCCACAAGCACACTAATTAGCTAAAGATATTTACCTCTTCATTCTATCATGTTACTCTACCTTATCACTCTGACTGTTTCTTGTGCCTAACATTTTTCACAGTGAATTTAATTACACTTATCCTGACATTAAGGTACCTCAGGGTCAGAAAGTTGATAAGTTTGTAGCTGTAGTTGTACCACTGCAGCCCTTGAGGCCTGTGGTGTCCCTCACCTCAGGGATGCTGGTGTCCTTGCAGGATCTGCTTCTGGTGTTATGCCACTCAAGTGTTCAATGTCTACCAGACCCTCGCCAGACACATCCGTCCGTGTTGGCACTGAGGGACTGGACTGATGCAGCCACATCGTCATGATCATGAGAAGCAGCGACATCTTCTAGCATTCCTTGCAGGTGACTGGTAGTGGGTAACTTGCTCAGTTGGCCTGATAATCTGCCTGAGAATGGACTGAATAGGAACTGAAAGCAACAGTTGTAGCTGCCCACTGCAGAAGCAATGTTCACCCTCTGAACCTCCTCCTGTTTGTTGCCTGGTTGCTACAGAAGTCTCCTGAATTTCCACATTCTCGAGAGTGTTTTTCAAGTCATATCGTACCCCCTGCAATATGTTGTAGAAATGAATTGTGGAATCCTCCCAACTGACCCACTGACTGGAATTTTACGCCGCCCCAGCGGTTGGATGGTGGTGTGGGGGCGGCATAAAATTGAGCGGCAGGCTCCGGAAGGCATACCTGCCTCGCTTCTGCCTCCGGACAAGTTTACGGCGTCAGGCGGGGTTGGGAAACGGCCCGCCCACCCGAGGCCAAGCAAGATCTTTAAGTGGCCACTTAACTGCCACTTAAGGGGCCGCGACTGTCTCCACAGGTATTTTACCCATGGCAAGCGGGCATGCTGGGGACGTGAAAGACCACCCAGCGATAGCTACTGGCCTTTCCGCGCCCTGGGGGGGTGCATGGCAGTTGGGCACAGGGTGCCCAATTGAGGGCCGCCACTGCCTCCCAACCCACCCTCAGGACCCAAGATACCCCCACCCCACAAACGACTACTCCAGCCTCACCAGCGAAGGACCAATCCCACTGGTGAGGCATGCACCTACTTACCTTCCCTCCTCGATCCATGGCATCGGCTGGGCTGCAGTCCCAGCAGTGGCCACCGGTCCCAGTGGCGCTGCTGGGACTAAGAGCTGCCAGCCCACTGATTGGCCGGCAACTCACTGAGGCGGGACCTCCTCCCTCAAGTGAGTGTAAGTCCCGCCTCGGGACATTTAAAGCCCAGGGACCCATAAAATACGGGATGGATCACCGGGCTAGGCGGAAGCAGGTTCACCACCGACTTTCATGTCGGAGTCCAGCTCCCATCCATCCACCGTAAAATTCCGGCCACTATCCCCAACACATGAGAAGAAAATATCACCACAATTGACACAAGATTGCTGCTTCGAAACTACAGTTCATTTGAGGACTCCCTGGGTTCCTCAAAGTTCAGCACCTAACGAGGGATATAAATATCACTCCATTTAGGTGGGAGAACCTCTACTTGCAATTCAGGAGAAGTGACTGAGCAACAATGTTGTAAGATGCAGCACACTAAAATACCACCCCATCATCTGAGGTTTAAAGTTATTTCTGAAAGATTATCAGTTGTGTACGAGGATTTTAATTGGCTATTAGGATTTAATACCATTTTGTTTTACACCATCACAAATCTATATTCAAAGTCTGAACAACTTACTAATCGTAGAGATTGATTTTAATCATGGCATAACCCATATTTGTGCAGCTTATTGACGCTGAAGCAGTATGAAAGCGTTGACTTTGGAATGCGATTCTTTCAGTGCATTTCTATGTAAATCCTGTCAAGTTAAGCTTCCACAGCTGGTTTTGCCTTGATAAGATCCAGGCTGCAGATAATCACCAATAATCTCTATTAATAATAGGACTGCCTGCTTTTTTTAAAAAAAAAACAGTAAATAATACATTTACATTACTATTTTGCATTTATTAAAGTCTTTAAAAAATTGTCTGAAGAATAGAAACGGTGGCCTAGAAATCGGGGTGCGCCCATCTTTGGTTCCACAGGTTGTGGGGTGGTGGTGGGGGGGGGGGGGCGGGGAGGGGTTTACACTGGGTTCTTTCCCTGCACTTGAATGGTGATCCTGAGGCTCCCCAGATACTGGACCTCAAGCCCCATTATAATAATATGGTGAGTGGCACCGCTCCAGCCTGAAATGTGTACATGCCTCCAATCCACCATATCGAAGCTTAGTAGTCCAGTTAGCATGCAAAAAAACAGGCACTGTGCGGCCAGATTTATAGGCCAGTATCTTCCCTTGGTTTCTTAATATTCCTTTGATTCACAGACTGGGGGACTGCTCAGCCCTGTCTATAGCCTGCTGCTTTCAGTGATTAGCATGCAGGGTAACCATGTATCGTCGCTTCACAAGGTTCATACTTCCTTCTAGGGTAAATCAGACATTTCTCCTGGCACACACTTCTGCTCTCTGCATTTAGTCAGAATTGGACTTCTGCTTTGATGCTGATCATGGAGGAGGAGCTGTGCCAGGTCATGAAGTTATAGATAGGTTAGTATTATATAATTCTGCTCCTGCTGCTGATGCCCACAATGCTTCACAGATGTCCAGTTTAGGATTGCTCGGTTTGCGCTTTATCTCTTCCACTAAGCACACCGATAGTGCCACATGACACAATGCAGGATGCCCTCATGGTGAAGACTGAAATTTATTTTCACAAAGACTGAGCAGTGGTTACTTCTGCCAAGGGTATTGTAGACTGGTAGCTTGGTGAGAATGAGATCATGTGGGTTACTTTATGTTGTTTCCCTCACTGCCTGATGTGAGCTCAGCTGTAATATCCAAGACTTGGCCAGTTCAACCAATGGTGGGACCACCAACCACTCTTGGTGGTGCACATTGAAATCGCCCACCCAAGGATCAAATCAGGAGTGTGATGGAATACTCACCAATCACTCAATGGGTGTAGCTGCAAAAACACAAAGCACAACATCAGTATCAGCGACCCTACCAGTTCCTACCACAGAAAATAAAACAAAGGACTTGCATTTGTACAGTGCCTTTCACAACCTCAGGATGGCCATCACAGCCAATGAAGTACAGTCACTGTTGTAATTCGAAAATGCAGCAGCCAATAACAGGTGGATGTATAACAAGTGGTGTGTATAATGGGTGGGTGTGTAATGGGCAGTGTATAATGGGTGGGTGTATAAGGAATGGCATGTATAATGGACATAGGGTTAACAGGTGGCATGTATAACGGGCGGGTGTACAACAGGCGAGAGTGAAATGGACGGGGTGCATAACAGTTGGGTGTATAACGGGTGAGACGTACAACTGGCATATGTATAACTGGCGGGTGTATAACGGGCAGGTGTATAACTGGCGGGTGTATAACGGGCAGGTGTATAACTGGCGGGTGTATAACGGGCGGGTGGATAACGGGCAGGTGTATAACTGGCGGGTGTATAACGGGCGGGTGGATAACGGGCGGGTGCATAACGGGCGGGTGTATAACGGGCGGGTGTATAACGGGAGGGTGTATAAAGGGCGGGTGGATAAATGGGCGGGTGGATAACGGGCGGGTGGGTAACGGGCGAGTGTATAACGGGCGGGTGTTTAACTGGCGGGTGTATAACGGGCAGGTGGATAACGGGCAGGTGTATAACGGGTGAGTGTATAACGGGCGGGTGTATAACTGGCGGGTGTATAACGGGCGGGTGTATAACGGGCGGGTGTATAACGGGCGGGTGTATAACTGGCGGGTGTATAACGGGCGGGTGTATAACGGGCGGGTGTATAACGGGCGGGTGTATAACTGGCGGGTGTATAACGGGCGGGTGGATAACGGCCAGGTGGATAACGGGTGAATGTATAATGGGCGAGTGTATAACGGGCGGGTGTATAACTGGCGGGTGTATAACTGGCGGGTGTATAACTGGCGGGTGTATAACTGGCGGGTGTATAACGGGCGGGTGGATAACGGCCAGGTGGATAACGGGTGAATGTATAATGGGCAAGTGTATAATAGGCGGGTGTATAACGGGCGGGTGTATAACGGGCAGGTGTATAACGGGCGGGTGTATAACGGGTGGGTGTATAACGGGTGGGTGTATAACGGGTGAATGTATAATGGGCAAGTGTATAATAGGCGGGTGTATAACTGGCGGGTGTATAACTGGCGGGTGGATAACGGGCGGGTGGATAACGGGCAGATGTATAACGGGCGGGTGTATAACGGGCAGGTGTATAACGGGCGGGTGGATAACGGGCGGGTGGATAACGGGCAGATGTATAACGGGCGGGTGTATAACGGGCAGGTGTATAACGGGCGGGTGTATAACGGGCAGGTGTATAACGGGCGGGTGTATAACGGGTGAATGTATAATGGGCAAGTGTATAACGGGCGGGTGTATAACGGGCGGGTGTATAACGGGCGGGTGTATAACGGGCGGGTGTATAACGGGTGAATGTATAATGGGCAAGTGTATAATAGGCGGGTGTATAACTGGCGGGTGTATAACGGGTGGGTGTATAACGGACCAGCTCCTTTTTATTCACTTTTCTCTCGGCTCCTCTGCATTCCTCTCACTTTTGTTATATCTATTTCAAATCCCCATTGACCCTGTATGTTTTATACACACGGTCATCTACTGTTTCAGTGTGACACTGTAAACTGATTTCTCCAAATTAGTTCACCCCATAAAATAGCCTCACCTGCTGTCTTACTACCTGCAGATAACACTATCTCTTCAACTGGCAATGAAATTATATCTTATAAACTACTTTGCTTTGATTGAGCTTTCTCTTAATGTTCGATTTGCCATTTATGGTGAGAAATTTGGATCTGAAAGTCGTGGCTTAAACTTAAACAAAGGCAATTTCAAGGGTATGAAGACTGAGATGGCTAAAGTGGACTGGGAAAATAGGTTAAGAGGTAAGATAGTAGAGAAGCAGCGGCAAACATTTAGGGAGATGCTTCATAACTATGCACAAAGATATATTCCATTGAGAAAGAAAGACTCTATAAGAAGGATGCAGTATCCATGACTAACAAAGGAAGTTATGGATGTTATCAAATTCACAGAATCGATACAGTGCCATTTGGCCCATCGTGTCCACACCAGCTCTCTGAAAGAGCAATTCCCTCAGTTCCATTCCCCTGCCTTCTCCCATAACCCTGCACATTCTTCCTTTTCATATAACTGTCTAATTCCCTTTTGAATACTTCAATTGAACCTGTCTCCACCACATTCTCAGGCAGCGCATTCCAGACCTTAACCACTCGCTGCGTGAAAACGGTTTTCCTCATGTCACTTTTGCTTCTCTTAACAAATACTTTAAATCTGTGCCCTCTCGTTTTCGATCCTTTCATGAGTGGGAACAGTTTCTCTCGATTTACTCTGTCCAGACCCCTCATGATTTTGAATACCTCTATCAAATCACCTCTCAGCCTTCTCCTCTCCAAGGAAAACAGTCCTAACTTCTCCGATCTATCTTCATAACTGAAATTCCTCATCCCTGGAACGATTCTTATGAATCTTTTTTGTACTCTCTCCAGTGCCCTCACGTCTTTCCTCACGTGCGGTGCCCAGAATTGGATGCAATACTCCAGCTGAGGCCGAACAAGATCAACATAACTTCCTTGCTCTTGTACTCTATGCCCCTATTAGTAAAGGCCAGGATACTGTACGCTTTATTAACCACTCTCTCAACCTGTCCTGCCACATTCCATGACTTATGCACATATACACTGCTCCTGCACCCACTTTAGAATTAAAAGCAAAATACTGCGCATGCTGGAAATCTGAAACAAAAACAAGAAATGCTGGAATCACTCAGCAGGTCTGGCAGCATCTGTGGAAAGAGAAGCAGGTTGAGTTCCGAAGAAGGGTCACTGACCCGAAACGTTAACTCTGCTTCTCTTTCCACAGATGCTGCCAGACCTGCTGAGTGATTCCAGCATTTCTTGTTTTTGTCCCACTTTAGAATTGTACCTTTTATTCTATATTGTCTCTCCATGTTATTCCTTTCAAAATGAATCACTTCACATTTCTCTACATTCAACTTCATCTCCTGTCTGCCCATTCCGCCAATTTGTCTATGTACTTTTGAAGATCTACACTATCCTCTTCACAGTTCACAATGCTTCCAAGTTTTGTATCATCTGAAAACTTTGAAATTGTGCCCTGTACACCAAGGTCTAGGTCATTAATATATATCAGGAAAAGCAAGGGTCCCAATACTGACCCCTGGGGAGCTCCACTACAAACCTTCCTCCAGCCCAAAAAACATCCGTTAACCATTACTCTTTGTTTCCTGTCACTCAGCCAATTTCATATCCATGTTGCTACCGTCCCTTTTATTCCATGAGCTACAAGTTTGCTCACAGGTCTGTTGTGTGGCACTGTATCAAATGCCTTTTGAAAGTCCATGTACACCACATCAACAGCATTACCCTCATCAAACTTTACTGTTACCACCTCAAAAAAACTCCAGGAAGTTAGTTAAACTTGATTTTCCCTTAAGAAATCCATGCTGGCTTTCCTTAATTAACTCGCATTTGTCCATGTGACTATAGATTTTGTCCCGAATTATTTTTTCTCGAAGTTTTCCCGCCACCAAAGTTAAACTGACTGGCCTGTAGTTGCTGGGCTTATCTTTACACCCTTTTTTGAACAATTTGCAATTCTCCAGTCCTCTGGCATCACCCCCGAGTCTAAGGAAGACTGAAAAATTGTGGCCAGTGCCTCTGCGATTTCCACCCTCACTTCCCTCAGTATCCTTGGATGCATCTCATCTGGTCCTGGTATTTTATCCACTTTAAGTACAGACAGCCTATCTAATACTTCTTCTTTATCAATGTTAAACCCTTCTAGTGTCTGACTTACCTCCTCTTTCAACAAATTGAAAGAAAAGGCATACAATGCTGCAAAGATTAGTGGTGGGCCAGAAAATTGTTCAGATCGGCAAAGGTAAGTTATGCGCCCAAATCTTAACAAATGATGTCTCATGGGGTCCTCAAAACCTTATGTCTGTCATTGGGCATCCATGCCAGGTGGGTGAGTGCATGATCAGCCTTGGTGCCACAGAGCAATTGTGGCCAGAGGATATGGAAGTCTAGCATTTGGTTGCGTTTGGATGCAGCGTGCAAGTGACAGGCCAGAATGAGTGATGAGAATGCATGTAGACAAGCTGTCTTAGGCATCACTTGACATGTCATTAACTCAGGACTTTCTCATGCAGGACAACAGACCCACAATCAGCGTGAGTACAACAATTCAGGGGGTGGTGTTCCAGATCTTAGACTCCTGACCCCAGCAGAGGAGGAGGCTGTCCAGATAGCAGGAGAGGAGGGAGGACAAGCCATTCGGGCAGCAAGGCTGGATCATCTTGGTGTAAAGATGAAGAGCCAACCTTACTGTTGATGCCATATAAGCAAACAGGATGACCACGTGAAAAAGTAATGCGCTTATGTTGTGATGATGCTTAATGTGGTTCTGTGCTGCAATCGCATGACAAAGATGATGACAAGCCAGGAACCTGTTCCACCTCCAGGGACGATGATACCAATGTTCCAGAGAGTACACTGCCACCAACCTCTTCTGCATCCTCCATCAGCACAGTTGCGTCTACACAGTCTGCAGGTTGGGCGGTGGGGCTGCACGTAGAATCAGGGTCACAATCTGTTGGGCATAGCACAGACACGTCCCAACAGCTGAGGGAGAATGTTACAGCCAGGTCCCCTGACATTCAAAGGACCAGGGTCCTGCTGAGCTCCACACTGATGATGATCCTCTGGTCAAAGCCACAAGACGTCTGCTGGAAATGCAGCGGACGTATGGGGAACTTATGTCGGAGATGCCAAAGGTCATGCGTAGCTTTGCGCGGGCGATGGAGGAGCCCTTGAAAACCATGACATTTGCCATGTCCCAGGCATGTGAGCATATGGCTTCTTCCATGGAAAGGATGATGACTGCCATGGAGAGCCAGGTTGAGTAATCGACCCATATGTGCTCTGACCTTCATTCCATCACTGTAGGCAAGGGCTCTATGCAGCAGAATCTAAGCGAGAGTGGCACGATACACCTGGACCTCCGTCCGGATACCCCTTCCCCTCAGGGAGACAGGCTGGTGCTATCATGCACACAGATGGAGTAGAAGCACGTGCCAGCTGCCCCAGGCCTTCCTGCCAGGACACCCCCAGGGTGAGCGGCATCTCCTCATGCCCCCCGACATTAACCCCTTTACATCCAGCAGGTGAGGCCAAGGCAGATGCCCCGGCACCAGTGCTGGAGACCAGGTAGGATGGAGCCGTCAAAGCTCCATACCTCCAAGTGACGCCCACCATAGTCAGCAGGGTGACAGGGCAGCACAATGAGCAGCCTGCCTCCACCTCAGCTGTTGTCAGGGTTGCACCAAGACATAGTGGGAGGAAGCGTAAACTTAAGGAATTATGAGCACAAAGATGGCACAGGTGATCAAATCAACAATATTACACATGTTAATAGTTCACAACATATTTTTTCTGCTTTATTATTTTGTACATTTTCCTCATTTCTTGAAACTTGCCTAGTTAGAGAGCTAAATGTAATGGCACACCTCATGGCTGGCACACTTTGATGCTTACAGAGGAGTTACAGACATGGCCTTTATTGTTGAAAATTTTTTGTTTGTGCGTTCATTCTTCACTGATTGCTACTTTGAGCGTGCAGTTTTGCACTCGCCAATCTGTGGGACATGGCTTCATATGCAGAGTCAGTAAGCCCTCCCTTCTATGCCTTGCAAAGGAGTTTGTCCAAGTTTCACAACTCGGAGATGTCAGGTGGTGCAGCTGCACTCAAAGTAAAGTTATGTTGGTGTTGGTTCTGATTGAGTGGTCATGGCTGGATGATAGACATATGTCCAAATGCGGCACAGATTTCCTCAGATTCAGTATTCACTAGCGAGTGCATTTATTAAAGCTCCACTTCCCGTACAACTGTAGAGGGCGCCTGTTTTGAGTTTGGAGCACTAGGGAGGCTGGCAGGGTGGGTCAATATCCCAGGAAGGCTGAGTTCTGGAATTGCAACAATAATCATGTAGGAGCCTCCCTCTTGGCCAAAACGCGGGAATATATGGTTGTCCCTGGTATCCCGTGCATGTCTCTCCATGGCCCTGGAATCCATTGAAGGCTCATTCACATTCATGGCCTCCTCCTCAGGCTCATCCAAATCATCCTCATCTGAGGAGGAGTGCTGCTCCTCTGGTTCCTCCTACTGCAAAAGATGTCCGCGTTGCATTGCCATGTTGTATAGTGCACAGCAGACTATGACTATTCATGAGATCTTCTATGGTACATACTGCAGAGCCCCTCCAGACCGATCAAGGCAGCAGAAGCGCATTTTCAGCAAGTCAATGGTGTGTTCGATGATGGCTCTGTGGAGGCGTTGAGCTACATTGTCTCACTCTTCAGCTGCTCTTTGTAGATGTCTCACTGGTGTCATCAACCATGTCGGCAGAGGAAACCCTTGTCACCCAGAATCCAGCTGTCAACCTAGGCTGGTGCTTCAAAAATGTCCAGGAGTTGTGAGTTTCGCAAAATGTATGCATTGTGACAGCTCCCTGGGAAATGAGCACAGATCTGCATGATATTTTGCCTGTGGTGGCAAACCAGTTGAACGTTCAAAGAGTGAAAGCCTTTACAATTGACAAATGCAGCTGGCTGGTCCCAGGGAACTCTAATGACCACATGAGTGCAGTCAATCACCCCTTGCGCACTAGGGAACCCAGCGATGGTGATGAAGGCCACTGACCTTGCTGCCTGGCTGTCCTCATCTACAGGGAAATAGATGAAATCATTGGCACAATGGAACTGGGTATTGGTCACCTCCTTTATGCACATGTGAAGCAGCTGTGAATTGCCACATATGTCACCTGTTGAGCCCTGGAAAACACAGCTTGCAAAAAAGTTGAGTGCTGCCGTCACCTTGAGGACAACTGGCATGGGGTTCCCACCAAAACCGCACGGTTGCAGGTCTTGCTGAGCGATCCCACAAATCGCAGTGACCATTTCACGTGACATTTTCAGATGTCTCTGGCATTGCCTTTCCAACATCTGAAAGTAGTTAGTCCTTGTCCTGAGGATGCGTTGACATGCCAGCGCCCATCTTCTATGATGCCTTCCCTGGATGGCATCATCCTGAGCAGCTTCACCCTCTTGCGCTGTCTGCAGCTGGTGTTGGAGTCTCAGCCACTGAGCAGCAAGATGGTCTCCTCTGACACATCCTCTCCTCTTGTTCCCAAGGTTGCAAAAATATTGGATATATGAGAACCATGTCATTGCCAACTTTTTAAAACTGTTTGAATGAGACAAGCATTAAAATGAAACCTTGTTGGACAATGATGCTCAACCATTGAACTCATGAGCAGATTAAGTTCTATGCACCTCCCATTGTGCACAGCAGCAACTCTACCCACCCAATACTGGTCTCCTCCCACTTCAATCTACACTCCTGGTATGCCCACATGATTTATTGTCTCATTTTTCAAAATAGCGTGCGTCCCATACGAGGCAAGATCCTCCACTTTCCCCCCTCCTCCTGCCACTTTCCAACTTGCCCCCATCACCCTTGACCCACCCAGCATTACCTTGCACCTTCCCTCTGTGAACCTTGTACTTCCCCCCATTACACTGGACCATGTAATTATCGGCATCTACATCCCATCTCTCCCACTGTGCCTACGCCCGTGCCCATCGAAATGCCCACTCTCACCCTAGATCCTCCAGCTCTTGCAGGTCCCATAAAATTTCTCACAAAGTGTCTACAAAGAGATATAGATAGGTTAAGTGAGTGGTCAATAATTTGGCAGATGAAGTATATGATTTGATTTTTTTGATTTAGAGATACAACACTGAAACAGGCCCTTCGGCCCACCGAGTCTGTGCCAACCATTAACCACCCATTTATACTAATCCTACACTAATTCCATATTCCTACCACATCCTCATCTGTTCCTATATTCCCCTACCACCTACCTATACTAGGGGCAATTTATAATGGCCAATTTACCTATCAACCTGCAAGTCTTTGGCATGTGGGAGGAAACCGGAGCACCCGGAGGAAACCCACACAGACACAGGGAGAACTTGCAAACTCCACACAGGCAGTACCCAGAATCGAACCCGGGTCGCTGGAGCTGTGAGGCTGTGGTGCTAACCACTGCGCCACTGTGCCACCCGCAATGTGGGAGTATAATGTGGGAAAATATGAGGTCATCCACTTTGGAAAAGCAGACTATCATTTACATGGAGAGAGACTGCAGAATGCTGTGGTACAGAGGGGTCTGGATGTCCTTGTATATGAATCACAAAGCTTTAGGATGCAGTACAGCAAGTAATTAAAAAGGCAAATACTATGTTGGCATTTATTGCAAGAGTATAAAAGTAAGGAAGTCTTGCTTCAACTGTACAGGGCATTGGTGAGACTGCACCTGGAATACCTGTGTACAGTTTTAGTCTTCTTACTTAAGGAGAGATTGGAATCAGTTCAGAGATGTTCCATTAGGTTGATTCCTGGGAAGAAGGGGTTATCTTATGAGGAAAGATTGAGCAGGTTGGGCCTATACTCATTGGAGTTTAGAAGAATGAGAGGTGATCTTATTGAAACATATAAGATTCTGAAGAAGCTTGGCAAACTAGCCACTGAGAGGATGTTTCATGTCGTGGGGGAATCTAGAGCTAGGGGGCACAGTTTCAAAATAAGGGGTCTCCCATTGAAGACGGAGATAAGGAGGAATTCCTTCTCTCAGAGGGTCATTAATCGTTGGAATTCTCTTTCCCAGAGAGTAGTGGAGGCGGTCATTGAATATATTCAAGGCTGAGTTAGATAGATATTTGATTGACAAGAGAGTCCAGGTTATGGGGGGCAGACAGGAAAGTGGAGTTAAGGCCACATTCAGATTAGGCATAATCTTATTGAATGGCAGAGCAGACTCGAGGGGACAAATGGCCTACTCCTGCTCCTATTTCTTATGATCTTATTGGCTTTAACCTTTTCTCTTTCTGTGTTACTGTAATTAAATTCTAAGAGGGAAATCTGGGGGTGAAATCGAACATGGGCAGGGATGTTCAACAAGTAGCACTGCATCTGTTGCCCGTTATAATTGCAGTCCAATATTCAGCTCCTTTTACTGCAATAGCACTGAATCTCAGGCGCGTCCTATAATGGTCAACAAATGTGATTTCACCTGTTTTGTGCCCCCTGCTCACGTCCAATTTCACTCCTTTTATGTTTGAAGACTATTTGAAAATCACTTTTACCTCAGGCTGAGGTCACAGCTCTATAAGATATTAAACTGATGTTCAATTATCTTCACTGAACACATGACTAGGTAACTAAAAGTGCACCATGGAATAACATTTTATACGAAAGGTTGCAAACATCGGTACAGAAATTAACTTTTACAGATTGGTTTTCACCTGCTGATTTAAGCAATACTTGTAAAATTGGAATCAGGTATACCAACAATATTAACTAAAAGAAGCAAAGCTGATGTTAGGATATCTTTGTTTATGATTTATTTTCTCTAATTTTGCATTCATGTAATAATCCAATGAACTCATTTATATGTAAATTATGTTTTATTTTTACAGTCGCATCCAAACAAGCATTAATAACTGCTGAGATTATTATCTCACTCTCATGCCCCAAAACTTTTCCCTTAACAAGTAATTATCTTAAACCTCACTTTACTTATCAGCTCCCGAAGGACGACACAGCAAGAGAAAGCCATGATTAGTCTCGCAGGCATCACCGACTGCTGATTTTAGTAGACATTTGCTATATTTCTTGCCATAACAAAGCATTAACACTAGCGTAAATGAAACATTCATCTTGTATGTGTGTGGGCCTGTGTGTGTGCATGTGCGCGTGGGCATGTGTTTATGTGGGTGTGCGTGTATGTGGGTGCCCGTGTACATGTGGTGGAGGAGAATGGATTCGGTTATGCCTGTATGTTTTTAATTCTTTCATTCGATGTGGGCAACGCTGGCAAAGTCAGCATTTCTTGCCCATCCCTAATTGCTCTTGAGAAGATAGTGGTGAGTTGCCTTCTTGAACTACTGCAGTCCATCAATTATATATAATATTATATTATTGCTTGCAACCAGCTTCTCACCTACATGTTATGTGAGAGAATGTGTACCTTTAAACATTAATAATGCAAACATTTTAAGATTGCATCGTTTCAGTTAAACCTGATTCCTGTGCTTGGAAAAATGTTTATACTTTGACTAATGCCTTGAATGCTTCCTCTTTCATTTTCAAGCTGGGGTGCTGTTTCCTCTGCATTAGTCTAACCGAAATGCATAGTGTCCCAACTTTTCTATATTTTAACATAGAAGATAACATTTATTTTATAGGCCAGCTTAATCTAACTTTACAAGAATTGTGTATGTCTTATTTTTAAATCAACTTGCTGAGGGCCTAATCAAAGATTTATTTTCAGTTTTAAAACTTCTCTGCATTATTTTAATAAGGCCGTAGATGAAATTTTTGACAGACCAGAGTATAGAAGAAGATGAATGGCTGTACAACATGATCTCCTCAGTGAACAGAGTTGCCTGCCTATAACCCTCAACATACTGGCACTGGAGTATGAAGGAGTCCAACACCAACCCATATGGGGTCCTCACGTGGGCTACCACAACACTGCAGTCAACCATGGAGCAAATGGTCAGCTCTGTGAATGGTGAAGAGGGACTACAATTATGGAAGCTCTGCTGACAGCTTCACTGGGAACTCAGGCTGCTGTCAGTTCCTCTGGTTTCCAAGTCATGTGGGGCACAATGAAAAGGGGCTTTGAGAACCTCATTTCACTACTGCACTCTGTTCTCAAATAGAGTAGTGAGAATTTTGAGGTTCAGTCCCATCAGAGTGACATTGGCACCATGGGAGAGGTGTTGTTCTGTCTCATGATGACAGCTTGCTTGATGGTTGTGGTTGTTGGAGGCCTATCATCTCAGCTCCAGGTCACTGCTACAGGAGTTCCTCAAGGTAGTGTCCTAGGCCTAACCGTCTTCAGCTGCTTCATCAATGACCTTCCTCCATCATAAGGTCAGAAGTGAGGATGTTCGCTGGTGATTGTACGTTGTTCCGTACCATTCGCAACTCCTCAGATACTGCAGCAGTCCATGTCCATAGGTAGCAAGACCTGGACAACATTCAGGCTTGGGCTGATAATAATAACCTAAGAACATAAGAAATAATAGCAGGAGTAGGCCATTCGGCCCCTCGAGCCTGCTGCCCATAACCCTTGACTCCCTTGTCAGTCAAAAATCTGTCTAACTCGGCCTTGAATATATTCAATGACCCAGCCTCCACTGCTCGCCAGTAAGGGAATTCCAAACACTAATGACCCTCTGAGAGAAAGAATTCCTGCTCATCTCCATCTTAAAAGGGAGACCCCTGATTCTGAAACTGTGCCCCCTAGTTCTAGATTCCCCCACGAGGGGAAATATCCTCTCATCATCTGAACTCCTTCCAATGCAAGTATGTCTCTCCTTAAGTAAGGTGACCAATACTGTACACAGTACTGTAGGCGCAGTCGCACCAACGCCCTGTACAGTTGTAGCAAGACTAACTTACTTTTATACTCCATCCCCCTTGCAATAAAGGCCAACATTCCATTTGTCCTCCTAATTACTTGCTGTACCTGCACGCTGACTTTTGTGATTCATGTACAAGAACACCCAGATCTCCCTGTACCGCAGCTTTCTGCAGTCTCTATCCCCTTAAATAATATTCTGTTTTTCTAATCTTCCTGCCAAAGTGAACAACCTCACATTTTCCCACATTATATTCCAACTGCCAAATGTTTGCCCACTCACTCAACCTAACCTGCAAAATCCCTTTGCAGACTCTTTGTATCCTTCTCACAACTTGCTTTCCTACCTATCTTTACATCATCAGCAACTTTGGCTACAATACAGTCAGTCCCTTCATCCGACTCATTGATATTGATCATAAATAGTTGAGGCCCCAGCACTGATCCTTGTGGCACTCCTCTAGTTACAGTTTGCCATCCTGAAAATGTCCCATTTATCCTGACTCTGTTTCTGTTAGTCAACCAATCCTCTATCCAATCTATTATTTCACCTCCCCCACTACCCTCCCCCCCAACACTGTGAGCTTTTATTTTGTGTAGTAACCTTTTATGTGGCACCTTATTGAATGTCTTTTGGAAATCCAAATACACTACATCTACTAGTTCTCCTTTGTCTACCCTGCTTGTTACATCCTCAAAGAACTCGAATAAATTTGTCAAACACAATTTCCCTTTCACAAAACCATATTGATTCTGTCTGATTGAATTGTGGTTTTCTAAATGTCCTGCTACTACCTGTTTAATAAAGAATTCTAGCATTTTCCCAAATTTCCCAGAGCTTAGGCCAACTGGCCTATCGTTTACAGCTTTCTGTCTACCTCCTTTCTTGAATGGAGGTGTTACATTTGCAGTTTTCCAATCTGTTGGGATTTTTCCAGAATCTAGGGAATTTTGGAAGATTACAACCAATGCACCCACAATCTCTGCAGCCATTTCCTTTAAGACCCTCAAATGCAGGCCATCAGGTCAACCTTTAGTCCCAATAGTATTCCCATTACTTTTTCTGCAGTGATAGTGATTGTTTTAAGTTCCTCCCTCCCTTTTGCCTCTTGATTTTCGACTATTATTGTGATGCTTTTTGTGTCTTCTACTGTGAAGACAAATACAAAATACTTATTCAAAGTTTCTGCCATTTGCTCCTTTCCCATTATTAATTCTTCAATCGCACCCTCTAAGGGACCAATACTCACTTTAGCTACTCTCTTCTTTTTTATTTGTAGAAGCTTTTACTGTCCAGTTGTATATTTCTTGCTAGTTTTCTCTCAAACTCCAATTTTTCCTCTTTATTACTTTTTTAGTCATTCTTTGCTGGTTTCTAAAATTTTCCATATCTTCTGGCCTACCACTAATCATCACAGCGTGGTATGCCTTTTCTTTCAATTTGATATCACCCTTAACTTCCTTAGTTATCCATGAAAGGTGCATCCTTCTGGTAGAGATTTTCTTCCTCAGTTGAATATAGCTTTGTTGAGAGGTATGAAATATCTCCTTAAATGTCTGCCGGTGCTTCTCTACCATGTTATCTTTTAATCCATTTTCCCAGTCCACTTTAGCTAACTCTGTCTTCATACCCTTGTAATGGCCTTTATTTAAATTTAAGACACTAGTTATGGACCCACATTTCTCACCCTCAAACTGAATATGAAATTCTATCATGTTATGATCACTCTTGCCTAGAGGAGCCATTACTATGAGGTCTTTAAGTAATCCTATCTCATTACACATTACCAGGTCCAAAATAGCTAGGTCCCTGGTAGCTCTAGAATGTATTGTTCTCAGAAACTGTCCCAAATACACTCTATGAACTCATCCTCCAGGCTACCTTTGCCAATTTGATTTGTCCAATCAATGTGAAGATTAAAATCAGCCATGATTATTTCTGTACCTTTCTTGCAAGCCCCCATTATTTCTTGATTTATACTCTGTCCTACTTTGTAGCTACAGTTAGGGAGCCTATAAATTACTCCCACCAGTCACTTCTTTCCTTTGCTATTTCTTATCTCTACCCAAACTGATTCTACACCTTGATCTTCTGAACCAAGATCATTTCTCAATACAGAGCTACACCACCTTCTTCCTGTCCTTCCGAAATGTCAAATACCCTTGAATATTCAGGTCTTGGTCACCTTGCAACCATGTGTCTGTAATGACTATCATATCATACTCATTTATTTCTATTTGTGCTTTCAATTCATCCATCTCATTAAGAATGCTGTGAGCATTCAGGTAAAAAACCTTTAATTCTGCCTTCCTACCATCTTTCCCTGCTCTGACATTATGTGCTGGTACACTCTTATGTCTGTATGCTCTGTCCCTTCCTGTCACACTCTGGTTCTCATGATCCATATCATCGCCTTGTACTGTTTTCTTGTCTTTTCTCTTTAACCTTCCAAATCTCCCCACACATGAACTCCCCCCCACACCCCCCCCCCCCACCCCGCCCGCACTATTTAGTTTAAAGCCCTCTCTACTACCCTAGTTATATGATTTGCCAGGACACTGGTCCAAGTGCAGTTCAGGTGAGGGTTGTCCCAACTGTACAGCTCCCTCTTTCCCCAATACTGGCAGCAGTGTGTACCATATACAAGATGCACTGCAGCAACTCACCATGCCTCCTTTGACAGCACCTTCCAAACCCGAGGCCTCTACCACATAGAAGGACAAGGGCAGCAGATACATGGAACACCACCATCTGCAAGTTCCCCTCCAAGCCACACACCATCCTGACTTGGAAATATATCGCCGTTAATTCACTGTCGCTGGATCAAAATCCTGCAACACCCTTCCGAGCAGCACTGCGGGTGTACCCGTACCAGATGGGCTACAGCGGTTCAAAAAGGCAGCTCCCCACCACCTTCTCAAGGACAATTAGGGATGGGCAACAAATGCTGGCCTTACCAGCAATGCCCATATCCCATGAAATGAATAAATAACAGAAAAAAAAAACCATCAGCCTCTCAACCCTTATTGGTGTCAAGGAGCCAACTGGTCAAGACTGTCCCAGCCACTGCCTAGATACAGCAGTCTGCAGCCAGGCCTTCTGCCTTCAGAGTCCCTCACGATTGTCCATCAGGCCTACCCCAAGTGTAAGTTCAGCAGCTTTCCACTTTCTAAGCTTCAGCCACAGGGGAGCTATCTCATAAACGCACCAGAATAGGGAAACAATCACTGAAGGCAGCAGCACAGGTAGATAAGGTGGTTAGGAAGGCATATGGGATACTTGCCTTTATTAGCCGAGGCATAGAATATAAGAGCAGGGAGGTTATGATGGAGCTGTATAAAACACTAGTTAGGCCACAGCTGGAGTACTGTGTACAGTTCTGGGCACCACACTATAGGAAGGATGTGATTGCACTGGAGAGGGTGCAGAGGAGATTCACCAGGATATTGCCTGGGCTGGAGCATTTCAGCTATAAAGAGAGACTGAAAAGGCTAGGGTGGTTTTCCTTAGATCAGAGAAGGATGAGGGGGGATGTGATTGAGGTATACAAAATTATGAGTGGCATTGATAGGATAGATAGGAATAGACTTTTTCACTTAGCGGAGGGGTCAATAACCAGGGGGCATAGATTTAAGGTAAGGAGCAGGAGGTTTAGAGGGGATTTGAGGAAAAGACTTTTCACCCAGAGGGTGGTTGCAATCTGGAATACACTGCCTGAAGGGGTGGTAGAGGCAGGAACCTTCTCAACATTTAATAAGCATTTAGATGAGCACTTAAAACGCCATAGCATACAAGGCTACGGGCCGAGTGCTGGAAAATGGGACTAGAATAGTTAGGTGCTTGATGGCCGGCACAGACACGATGGGACAAAGGGCCTGTTTCTGTGCTGTATAACTCTATGTATGACTCTAATATAGAAGTCAGGCACCAACACTTTTCAAAAGGGCGATTTGTAATTATATATTGTTAGTTCTGTAAAATAATGAAATTAAGGATGAGTTTTCTTTGTGTTGCTGTTCTGTGAGCTGTTCTGCTGTTTTGACTTTCATACAGAGGTGAGACAAAAGGTTTGCGCTTTGCAGGTATTAATGAGGTGGGTGTAGGGTCTTGGTGAGATGGAAACTAGCAGTATTGATGCATTGTGGAGGTGAGGGATTGTTCAGTTGAACCTCTTCTTGATTAATTGCTGCCCACCATCTCTGGCAGCTGGTATCACCATCATCATCTTCATCTCCTGCACTTCTTTCCCTCTGGTGCCTAAGGTTGAATCCTTTGGAGGGCAAATTTATGGAGTATGCAGCATATAGCCATGAATTTGAAGACTCATTCAGGGCTGTACCATATAACTCCTCCCAAACAGTTGAGGCAGTGGAAACTCTGTTTTAGCAAGCCAATGGTCTGCTACTAGCGCTTCCACTAGCGGACCTGGCCAAACTTCTTCCAATGTTCCCCTTTACTCTAGTTTCTCTCCGATCTCCCCTCATGCCCTCTCTGAGCTCATCTTGTCTTTGAGACCCACCTCCTGCTCCCTCGACCTTATTCTCACTAAACTGCAGACCACCTAAATTCCCCTCCTGTTCCCCATGTTAGCCGATATTGTTAACCGTTCTCTCTCTTCAGGAGATGTCCCTCTCTCCTTTAAATTTGCCATCAGCACCCCTTTCCTCAAAAAAACAACCCTTGAACTACCATCCCATCACCAACCTTCCTTTCCTCTGCAAAGTCCTTGAACATACTGTCACCTCCTAAATCTGTTCCCATCTCTCCTGGAGTTCCATGTTTCAATCTCTCCAATCAAGTTTCCACCCCACCACAGTACCAAGACAGCTCTTATCAAAATCACTTATGACATCCTATGTGATTGTGACAAAGGTAAACTTTCCCTTCTCGACCTGACTGCAGCCTTTGACAGGATTGACCACACCATCCTCCTCCAATGTCTTTTCACTGTCATCCAGCTGGGTGGGACTGCTCTCACCTGGTTCCGTTATTATCTAGCTAATTGTAGCCAGTGTATCTCTTGCAATGGCTTTTCTTCCCACTCCCGCACTGTTACCTCTGGTGTTCCCAAGGATCTTTCTTTGGCTCCTTCTTATTTCGCACCTACAAGCTGCCCCAGGCTAACATCATCCGAAAACACAGTGTTAGTTTTCACGTGTATGCTGACGACACTCAGCTCTACCTCATCACCATTTCTCTCGACTCCTCCACTATTGCTAAATTATTAGACTGTTTATCCAACATCCAGTTCTGGATGAGCAGAAATATCCTCCAATTACATATTTGGAAGACTGAAGCCATTGTTTTCTGTCTCCACTCCAAACTCCGTTTCCTAGCTACCAATGTGGCTCGGTGTCATACTTTATTTTATAATGCTCCTGTGATGGGATGCTTTATTACCTTAAAAGCACTATATAAATAAAAGTTGTTGTTGTTGAGCTCCTATTACAGGGCTTTGTGGGCTCTGTGCTCAGGTTCTTGACATGGGGTCATGAACTACATGTTCAGGACATGTATCTTGTCCCTAGAAGCCAGCCTGCTGACCAATGATCTGGGTGGAATAGAAGGGTTATTGAGAACTAGCATAGGATGAAGGTATGGAATCCTTTCCTGTTGACATGCCAGCCCAGGTTTTAATGCAAGGCAATGTAGTTGCAGTCAATCATTTCCTGCAAACGTTGGAAGCCTATAATCCTGTAAGACCCTTAAATCTCTTGTCCTGCTTTGCTATTTCCAAAGGGAATGAGATGAAGTCATTCCTCTGGCATAGAGAGCCTCCTTGGCATCTCTGATGCTTTAGTGCACAACATACTGAGCAATATCATTGACGTTGCCTGTTGCAGACTGGAGTGATCCTGTGTTGTAAATATTCAGGGCCACAGTGACCTTGACAGCCACAGGCAGTGCTGTCCATGCCTTTATTGGGGCTCAACTTCATGCTGCAACATGTAGCATAGCGCTGTGACTGCATCCCCTGTGAAGCCGAGGTATCTGATGCACCTGCGCCCCAGTGAGGTTGAGGCATGACACTCGGTGCAGTGTAGGGTCTCATGTACTGTCCCCTCTTTCTCTCCCTTCATATAGCAGATGCAGGTCTGTGGATTCTTCCTTGCTGGTGCTGCTCCTCCTCAGCCAAGAGTCCCAGTGGCAGAACCAGCAGAACACCCATAACAGCAGCAACTGCAGTAATTTTGATCCCATCCAGATCACAAAGAAGTTTCACCATTACTATCGCGGGATCCCACTGCCATACTAGCAGATATAGTGTGGATCAGCTTCCATTCAAATAAAGCACTGTTTACAGGATTGACTGATGGTACTGAACCTTGGAAGGTATCTATGGTTGATTCAACAAATCAGCATCCATTGCCTATCTATTCTACACCCACCCCCCTACCTAAAAGTGTGGCGCATTTGCGCATACTGGATTAATACTAGATTAATACACAGGGCCCTGGTCTTTGCAGACAGAGAGAACATGTACAAACATTGCGCCTGTTCCAGTTAAACAAAATAAGTGACAGCCAATCACTGGTTCATTCCTCAGGGCAATGCCATGGCCAGAGTCAAGCTGTCTGGTTTAAATTTCAAACAAAGCTTGGCAGTTAACTGTCAGTCACCGTAAACTGGTGCATCCACCATGTCAATGCCTCTGCCAATCAGAGTTCACTTGCCAACCAATCAACACTCTCTTCTCGTACAGTATAAAGTCGTTGTTTTCCCTTACATTGATATTCTCGCAGATTGTCCTGATGAGTGTAAGATGAAAAGCTTCAACAACATGTCTCTATTTTCAGCAATACTCAAGATAAATATATGCAACTACACCTACTACACACTCATACAGATACACACTCAAGAAAAGATAGAGATTATAAAGTAACATGCATTTAAGTCTTCTAGATTTAAGAGGTTCTTGTAACACTTCCTTTTATCCTGAGTGAAGACTTGAAACACTGCAGGCCTGTAATCCTTTTTCTTGTTCACTGAAGAAAAAACTTGGGAGGTTTAGGAGGATGGATGCGATGTTGCAGATTTCTCTTGTTCTATTCCAGACAAAGTTCCATGACAAAACCCTGGTATGATTTCTGGTGGGGAGTTCAAGGCCAACTCCAGTCTCTGCTTACATGTCGCTTAGAAGCTGGTAGTATTAAGCAGGGCCCTTTCTCTTCAATGGCACAGATAGAGTCATAGAATCGTACAGCATAGAAACAGGCCCTTCAGCCCACCGCATCCATGCTGACCATAATGCCTATCTATACTAATCCCACCTGCCTACATTAATTCCATATCCCTCTATGCCTTGCTCATTCAAGTACCTGTCCAGATGCCTCTTAAATGTCTCTACTGTTCCTGCCTCCACCACCTCCTCAGGCAGCTCATTCCAGATCCCCACTATTCTTTGTGTGAAAAATTTACCCCTTTGATCCCCTTTAAACCTCCTCCCTCTCACCTTTAATCTATGCCCTCTAGTTTTAGTCACCCCTACCATGGGAAACAGACTCTGGCTATCTACCCTATCTATGCCTCTCATAATTTTATATACCTCTATCATGTCCCCTCTCAGCCTCCTTCGCTCCAGGGAAAACAGACCCAGCCTATCCAATCTCTCTTTATAACTCAAGCCCTCCAAACCAGGCAACATCCTTGTGAATCTTTTCTGCACCCTCTCTAGCATAATCACATCTTTCCTGTAGTGCGGTGACCAGAACTGCACACAGTACTCCAAATGCGACCTAACCAACGTTATGTACAACTGTAACATGACATCCCAACTCTTGCACTCATTGCCTTGGCTGATGAAGGCAAGCATGCCATACGCCTTCTTCATCATCCTGTCTTCCTGTGTTGCCACTTTCAGGGAACTATGTACTTGCACCCCAAGGTCTCTCTGCTCAACAACACTCCCCAGGGCCCTACCATTCACTGTATATGTCCTGCCCTGCCCTGGTTTAACTTTCCAAAATGCATCACTTCACACTTGTCTGCGTTAAATTCCATTTGCCAATCCCTTGTCCACTTTTCCAATTGATCTATATTCTGTTGTAACCTTAGACAATCTTCTTCACTGTCCACTATACCACCAGTTTTGGTGTCATCTGCAAACTTACTAATCATGCCCCTTACATTCACATCCAAGTCATTACAAACATCAGAGGGCCCAGCTCCGATCCCTGCGGCAGACCACTGGTCAGCGGCCTCCAATCTGAAAAACAACCCTCCACTACCACCCTCTGCCTCCTATCACCAAGCCAATTTTGTATCCAATTTGCTAGCTCACCCTGGATCCCATATGTTTGAACCTTCTGGACCAGCCTACCATGCGGGCCCTTGTCAAAGGCCTTGCTAAAGTCCATGTAGACAACGTCCATCGCCCTGCCCTCGTCAATCTTCTTGGTCACCTCCTTGAAAATCTCAATCAAATTCGTGAGATGTTTTCCCACGCACAAAGCTGACTATCCCTAATCAGACCATGCCTTTCCAGATGCATATCAATCCTGTCTCTCAGAATCCCTTCCAATAACTTTCCCACCACTGATGTAAGGCTCACCGGCCTGTAGTTCGTTGGCTTATCCCTGCTGCCCTTCTTAAATAAAGGCACAACATTAGCTATCCTCCAGTCTTCCGGTACTTCACCTGTGGTAAACGATGATACAAAATTCTCTGCCAGGGCCCCAGCAATCTCCTCCCTTGCTTCCCAGAGCATCCTAGGATACACCTGGTCAGGCCCTGGGGATTTATCCACTTTTATGCGCTTCAAGACCTCCAACACCTCCTCCTTTGTAATGTTGATATGCTCCAGGATATCGGTGTTCCCTCCCTTGAACTCATTATATGTTTCTCTCTCTGTCTTTGTCTGCTCAGAATATATCTTTATTAAAACTCCTTATGAGAAACCTAGCTTCTGTCATGTGATCAAAGTTTCTCTTCCATTGAATTCAAAAATAGTTTTTGATGTTTAGGCCATTGTCAGAGAATGGAGTTTGGGTGTCACTCTATCACATACCATCTTAATAAAGTAGAGCTTTTCACAAACTTGGAATCAAAAAGTCTGCCACAGTATTGTTAACCCAATTGGTTGGAGAGAAGCAGCCGTTACCACTGAAAGGGCCATTTGCATCTTAATGACTTCTTAAAGATATGTCCAGAAAGATCATTTGTATTTGAATTACTTCATCGAGACTTGTCCAGATGTGAAAATTAGCTCAGGGTTCTTGCAGTTTCATGCGTATTGGCAGGAAAGAAAAGGTCACCTGATCTTTCAACTCTACCTTGTTTTACAGGAATAGTGTCCATTTTGGGTTTATTTCATAAGTTCATTTTATAAGTCCTTATCGTGTGAGCGTGACAATTGCAACAGTACTTCCTTAACTACAGGATTTCTATTATTATTTCACCAAAGACTTTAACAGAATCAAAGCTTCTCATTCAGGAAAGAGCTATATAAAGTGTTCATATGTAAATACGAGCCTAGAAATATAAATACAAATTTTGTCAAGAGTCTGGCCTTGTGACTTCTTTACATTCATAGAATATGAGAATCTTATTGGGAACTGTTTTCTCCTGAGTTGAAAAGACAGGTTTACATCTAATGAGCTTAATATTATTCAAGGAATAAACACTCAATTTCCTTGAAATCTGCCTGTCATAATTTCAGCATCTATCATTGAAAAAACAGCTTGCTAACTACCAATCTTGTTCCAATTCAAAGCCCTTGTTCAGGATTTGAGTTTCATAGCAACATTATAACTGCTCCTTCCTTGAGTCTAAGTTTGTGCAGTGGTATGCTCATTGAAGTTAGATTGTGTAGAAATTCTGGAGGGTACAGACTATTATCATCTTCTTCATCTGCAGAATCAATGCTGATGTTTTCTTTTAATTCACCTGACAGCTTTTCTAAAACATTTTCATTCAAATCTAGTGAATCTTCATTTTTAAAGACAAAGAATAGCTTTTGAATAATAAGTTGTATCAAATAATTGTCCCCACCATTTTGCCACACTTAACCAATTCTGTCATCTTATCCACCCCGCCCATCGATTCCCTCCCATGCCACCACATCCCTCCCATCAATCCCATCCCATCCCTCACGGAAACAATCTCTCCAGCCAGGGTAACTTTGCTGTTGGGCTTCACGTAACTTACACTCTGTTTGTTCTCCACAACCTCCCCACTCCACCCAACCCCATCGCCACCAACCAGTGGCAGCCCCACATGTGTCACGCAGTCCAGTCCTCCGCATGCCTCATGTGTTTCCACATGTGCCGGGCACTGCCCACCAAATAAACCCACGAATAGACACACACCTTAAACTGATCAATCAAAACAGTCCCAACAGACAAAATCATTATTATTATGGTCTTGCAGACCACCTGCCAAGAATGAGGCATATTAATTTCATCATATGAACATTAATTTTAAACTGTTGCTGGAGTGAAGGAATGACTTGTTAAAGAGATCACCAGACATTTAGGCTGGAAGGATATTTATATACTAAGAGACGCTGCTTGTGGAGACAAAGGACTATTCCCTGATCCAATTAACCCAAATGGATTTTGATCACCAGACATTGAAGGTGTAAGGAAGTGCATTCCAGAGCCTGCTAAGATGATACAATCCACAAATGCAGGATTGTTTAAGCCAGTTAGTCACATGACTAACCTGCTGGGCAACCTGGGGTTTTTGAATTGTGCCACACAGAAAGGAACAGAAGACAGTTTTGCAACTGAAACTGGATTCAAGGAAGCCTCTCTCCTAGCTGGCTCTCTCTTGCCTTCTCCCAAGCCACCAGACCCACGGAAGACTCGTAAACCTCAACAGGTAAAGGACTCCAACATCGAAACAAGTTGAAGTGTGAACTGGGCTCCAACGAATAGCAGGACCTACCAGCAAACAAAGACTCCACATTGAACTCAAAGAACAGTAAATAACGAACAGATATTGCCTCAAACTTTTCCCTTTATTCTTTCTACTTTTTCTATCTGCGTGTGCGTTTATCATGTATGCATGCTAGCGTGGTCACATCGCATATTCGTAGTCGTTACCGGATTAGAGTTGAAGATTAATACATTTCTATCTTTCCTGTTTAAATCTAAGGAAACCTGTCTGATTTCTTTGCTTTGCAATTGGAACAGTGAACAAGGATTCACTGAAGGGGGAGCTAAAAACACAGTGTTTCTAAAATTAAACCCTGTTACAGTTAAACCAGGCACAGGCTGATAGGGAATCCCTAGACCCCTTCTCACCTGGTCGTAACAAAAATTTGGGGGCTAGAGTCCTGGATTTGACCCAAGAAACAAGAAACTGGAAGTGGGAAGCCAAATTGTTCACTATCAAAAAAGAGAAAATAATTCAAGGCAAGTTTTCTTGTGGTTGTGTGCGCTAGAATACTAATATGTCTGCGACTGAAGCTAGTAGCTCCCCAAGCCAGGGTGAAGTAACTTGGGATAAGTTAAAAGCACTGTCTATGGAGTAATTGAGGAAAATAGCTGAGCAGTGTGGGATCACTGTATGTGGCAAGGCTAGGAAGTCTGAACTCCTAAGACTAGTGGCCAACCATTTTTCCCT
Source organism: Heterodontus francisci (assembly GCF_036365525.1). NCBI lineage: Eukaryota > Metazoa > Chordata > Chondrichthyes > Heterodontiformes > Heterodontidae > Heterodontus > Heterodontus francisci. The sequence continues at coordinate 54,997,475 of NC_090394.1, forward strand.
TGAATCTGAAGAAGCAGAAGCAGTGTTAGAAGTAGACCTAGACAGGGTATTGCTAGCAAAGATAGAAACATAGACATAGAAACACAGAAAATAGGAGCAGGAGTAGGCCATTTGGCCCTTCAAGCCTGCTCCGTCATTCATTATCATCATGGCTGATCATCCAACTCAGTAGCCTGTTCCCGTTTTCACCCCATACCATTTGATCCCTTTAGACCCAAGAGCTATATCTAACTCCTTTTTGAAAACATTCAATGTTTTGGCCTCAACTGCTTTCTGTGGAAATGAATTCCATAGGCTCACAACTCTCTGGGTGAAGAAATTTCTCCTCATCTCAGTCCTGAAAGGTTTACCCCGTATCCTTAGACTATGACCCTTGGTTCTGTACTCTCCCACCATTGGGAACATCCTTCCTGCATCTACACTGTCAAGTCCTGTTAGAATTGTATCGGTTTCTGAGATCCCCCCTCACTCTTCTGAACTCCAGCGAATATAATCCTAACCGACTCAATCTCTCCTCATACGTCAGTCCCGCCATCCCAGGAATCAGTCTGGTAAACCTTTGCTGCTCTCCCTCTATAGCAAGAACATCCTTCCGCAGATAAGGAGACCAAAACTGCAAACAATATTCCAGGTGTGGCCTCACCAAAGTCCTGTATAATTGTAGCAAGAAATCCCTGCTCCTGTACTTGAATCCTCTCACTATGAAGGCCAACATACCATTTGCCTTTTTTACCGCCTGTTGCACCTGCATGCTTACCTTCAGCAACTGGTGTACAAGAACACCCAGGTCTCGCTGCATATTCCCCTCTCTGAGGGGAATCTGCCTTCCTGTTTTTGCTACCAAAGTGGATAACCTCACACTTATCCACATTATATTGCATCTGCCACGCATTAGCCCACTCACTCAACTTGTCCAAATCACCCTGAAGCCTCTCTGCATCCTCCTCACAACTCACCCTCCCACCCAGTTTTGTGTCATCTGCAAATTTGGGGATATTACATTTAGTTCCCTCATCTAAATCATTAATGTATATTGTGAATAGCTGGGGTCCTAGCACCAATCCCTGCAGTACCCCACTAGTCACTGCCTGCCATTCGGAAAAAGACCCATTTATCCCTACTCTTTGTTTCCTGTCTGCCAACCAATTTTCTATCCATCGCAATACACTACCCCCAATCCCATGCGCTTTAATTTTACATGCTAATCTCTTGTGTGGGACTTTGTCAAAAGTCTTCTGAAAGCCCAAATAAACCATATCCACTGGCTCCCCCTCAGCAACTCTACTAGTTGCATCCTCGAAGAATTCTAGTAGATTTGTCAAGCATGATTTCCTTTTTGTAAATCCATGCTGACTCTGTCCGATTCTACAACCATTCTCCAAGTGCTCTGCTATAAAATCTTTGATAATGGACTCTGGAATTTTCCCCAATACCGACATCAGGCTGACTGGTCTATAATTCCCTGTTTTCTCTCTACCTCCCTTTTTAAATAGTGGGGTTACATTAGTTACCCTCCAATCTGTAGGAACTGTTCCAGAGTCTATAGAATCTTGGAAGATGACCACCAATGCATCCACTATTTCTCAGAGTCATAGAGAGATACAGCACTGAAACAGGCCCTTCAGCCCAACGAGTCCACGCCAACCATCAACCACCCATTTATACTAATCCTACATTAATCCCATTTTGTCCCTCTCACATCCCCACCTTCCCTCAATTCTCCTACCACCTACCTACACTAGGAGACACTTTTTTTTTTACAATGGCCAATTTACCTATCAACCCGCAAGTCTTTGGCATGTGGGAGGAAACCCATGCGGTCACAGGGAGAACTTATAAACTCCACACAGACAGTACCCAGAACCGAACCTGGGTCACTGGAGCTGTGAAGCAGCGGTGCTAGCCACTGCGCTGCCCTAGGGCCACTTCCTTAAGTACTCTGGGATGCATACCATCAGGCCCTGGGGATTTATCGGCCTTCAATCCCATCAATTTCCCCAACACTATTTCTCTACTAATACTGATTTCTTTCAGTTCCTCTGTCTCACTAAGCCCTGTGTTCCCCAACATTTCTGGTATGATATTTGCGTCCTCCTTTGTGAAGACAGAACCAAAGTATGCATTTAGTTGGTCAGCCATTTCTTTATTCCTCATAATAAATTCCCCTGTTTCTGACTGTCGTCACCAATCTTTTTCTCTTCACATACCTATAGAAACTTTTACAGTCAGTTTTTATGTTCCCCGCAAGCTTGCTCTCGTACTCTATTTTCCCCTTCTTAATGAATCCCTTGGTCCTCCTTTGCTGAATTCTAAATTGCTCCCAATCCTCAGGTCTGCTGTTTTTCCTGGCAAATTTGTATGCCTCAACCTTGGATCTAATGCTATCTCTAATTTTCCTTGTAAGCCATGTTTTGGCTACCTTTCCCGTTTTACTTTTGCGCCAGACAGGGATAAACAATTGTTGCAGTTCATCCATGCGCTCTTTAAATGTTTGCCATTGCCTATCCACCATCATCCCTTTAAGTAACGTTTCCCAATCTGTCATGGCCAACTCACGCCTCATACCTTCGTAGTTTCCTTTACTAAGATTCAGGACCCTTGTCTCAGAATCAACGACGTCACTCTCCATCTTGATGAAGAATTCTATCATATTATGGTAGCTTGTCCCCAAGGGGTCTCGCACTACTGGATTGTCAATTATTCCTCTCTCATTACACAATACCCAGTCTAGGATGGCTTGTTCTCTCGTTGGTTCCTCAACGTATTGGTCCAGAAAACCATCCCGTATACACTCCAAGAATTCCTCCTCTACGGTATTGTAACTAATTTGATTTGCCCAATCTATATGCAGATTAAAGTCTATAACTACAGATGTTCCTTTATCGCATGCATCTCTAATTTCCTGTTTAATGCCATTCCCAACATCACCACTACAGTTTGGGGGTCTAAAATCAACTCCCACTAATGTTTTTTGCCCCTTAATGTTTCTCAGCTCTACCCATACAGATTCTACATTGTCAGAGCTAATATCTTTCCTCACTATTGTGTTAATTTCCTCTTTAACCAGCAATGCAACTCCACTGCCTTTTGCTTTTTGTCTGTCCTTCCTAAATACTGAATATCTCTGGATGTTCATTTCCCATCCCTGGTCACCTTGCAGCCATGTCTCCGTAATCCTGACTATATCAAATGCTCCACGCGTTAAGGCACAAAGCCTTAAGGCTTGTCTTTTTAACATTTGGAACAAAGGAAACTTGAATTAGAGGACAGGGAAAGGGAAAGAGAGAGAGAGACAGACAGAAGAGAGAGACAGACAGACAGACAGGAGAAAGAGAAAGAGAGACAGGAGAGAGAGAGAAAGAAAGAGAGGAGGGAGAAAGGGAAAGAACCTTCCAGAAAGAATGCAAAGAGGGAGAGCTGAAGCAGCTTGAGTTAACTAGGGGGCAACAGAGTAACCCCAGTGAAAGCATAGTCAATATGGAGGAGCGTAATTCAGGGCTGGGTACGGAATTGTTAAAACTCTTCCAACTGATCCCAAAATTCATTGAGGGAGATGTGGAAGCATTTTTTGTATATTTTGAAAAACTGGCAAGACAGTTAAAGTGGCCAGGTGAGGCTTGGACTCTCCTGCTACAAAGTAAGCTAACCGGAAAAGCCCATGAGGTTCATTCCATATTGCCAGATGAGAGTTCATCAGATTATGAACTGACAAAAAATGCTATCCTCGGGGCATATGAGTTAGTACCGTAAGCCTATCGCCAAAAGTTTAGAATCCTCAAGAAGCAAGCTGATCGAATTTACCTGGAGTTTGAGCGAAATAAGCAACTGGCTTTTGACCAGTGGCTGAGGGCTCTTAAAGTGCAGCTCAGCTGTAAAAATCTCAGAGAAGTAATTTTGCTAGAGGAATTTAAAAACTCTTTCCCACTTGCCATAAAGACACATGTAGAGGAGCAGAAGGCTCAGAGAGCCCGGCAGGCAGCAATTCTGGCTGATGAGTTTGCTATAATTTATAAGTTGGTTTCCCAGGGGAACACCTTTCCTAATCACCCCCACAAATCTGAAAATGACAAAGGGTGGGATGGTGATAGGAGCCCAAGCAGTCCTGGGAGGGAAAGAAAAGCAGGAGACACAGCGGGCCCTCCTCCAGCCAAAAAGGAAAGTACTGTGAGCAAGACAGAGATCCAGAGACCTGTGCTTCCATTGTAATAAAGCAGGGCATTTAAAAGCTGACTGCTGGAAACTAAAGGGAAAACCAGTAGGGTTAATCAGGGCTCACCCGTTCAGTGAAGACAGGACCCTGATGGAAAACACAGCAGAACAAGCTGTGGCTTTAACTGTAGTAAGAATGAGACCCAGGAATCTTACGGCTGCAAGTGCAGAAAAATGTAAGAGCATTCCTGAAGGTTATCAGGATTTTGTGACTGAAGGGAGAGTAACCCCATACCCCTCGAGTGGGGCAAGCGAGCCCCTAGTAATTCTCAGGGACACAGGGCCCACTAGATCCCTTTTACTGGGTAAAGGCCTGATCTTTCACTCAGAGAGAGCAGTAAGCTCCAGAATGGTGGTGAATGGTATTGGAGGGCAGTGTATGCCTGTATCTTTACATCAGGTACACTTGGAGTGTGACCTAGTTTCGGGACCAGTAACCATAGGGACTGTCCCTAGTTTGCCTGAGGACGGGGTTGACCTGCTCCTAGGTAATGATCTGGCAGGGATGAAGGTGGTAGCTTCCCCAGTAGTGAAAGAGAGACCGCAGAAGGTCAGAGAAACAGGGCAGTGGCAGGAGATGGTTCCCTGCAGTTTCCCTGAATGTGTAACAAATGAGGCCATGACCAAACCAGCTCCCCCAGAGGAGACTGCATTGGCACTGCAGGCAGATAACCATGAAGTCTGTCTGTCCGAGACTTCCTTTGGAAAGTTAGAAGACCCAGGGGTTAGTTTCCAGCAGTCAGCTTTTAAGTCTTCCCTAGCTGAGGCTCAGTGAGTTGACCCAGTATTGAGAGAGTTAGCACAGGCTGCCCAGTCTGAAATTGAAGCAGAGGGAGTGCCTGATTGCTACTATTTAAAGAATGAGGTACTGATGAGGAAATGGAATTCTCCTCACAGACCTGAGAGCAAGGAGTGGACAGTAGTTCACCAGTTAGTGGTGCCGCAGAGATACCGGAGAGATATAGTAAGAATGGCCCATGAGACCACAGTGGCTGTTTTTGTCAGTACACGAAAAACCAAGGCCATATAAGACAGCAGTTTGACTGGCCAAAACTCCAGAAAGAAGTGGTGGAGTACTGTAGGAGTTTCCACATGTGCCAGGTTGATGGAAAACCCCAACCTACAGAGAAATCTGCACCCCTAAGTCCTGTATCAGTGAACTGTAAGGGACCCCTGCCAAGAACAAAAGGAGACAGGCAGGCACAAGGCTGACAACAGGTTAGAAAAGAACGGGGAAAAAGGGACCAAAAGGGTAGGTTAAAGGAAGTCCGGGAGAAATTCCAGATGAAAACCCCTACTGTCCAGGCAGTCAACCCCGAAATATTTGAAAAGTTAGACCTCACATCCTTCTATTTAAATGCAGACACTAGAAGCACCCCACCAGAGTGGCTAACAGCATTTACAGGAACCTGCAGAGACAAAGAAAGTCTTTAAGAGGGCTGAGAAACCGTGAAGGTGATGCCTCACCTAGTCGAAGTGCTGCAGGGGTGTGCAGCAGAATCTGGACAAATACCTGCCAGTAGGAGTGTCCCAGAGGACAAAGATTAGCAAAGAATCCACCCCCCACCCCCAAGTCAGGAAAAAAGGAAACCAGCCACCCCCTAAGGTGAAAAGCCCTTGTATGACTCATCAAAGCACTGAAAGAGAGTTCAGAGTGTAACCACCCACTGTCACCACCGCTGAGCAGAACTCCAACCTAGCGCTAATTAAACCTAACCCTCCCCCTGCAGACCTCAACAATAACAAAGACACCTTAGGCAGACATGGAAATGTGCAAACTGGAAAAACTTCCCCAAAAACCACATGCTTATTGGAATGCCAAAAAGGGCCATTTAAAGCAGCACTGCTGCCAAAAGACAGGCTGTAAACAATTGTTAGGATTCTGAATGAATGAGAGAGATGCATGTGTGTTTTCCTGTCCTTATCTTCTCTCTAGTCCCTTTTAATAAAATGCTCTTTTTTAAAAATTGCATTTCATTCTGCTGGGTGTGGAGGTGTCTTGCAGACCACCTGCCAAGAATGAGGTATATTAATTTTGTCATATGAACATTAATTTTAAACTGTTGCTGGGGTGAAGAAATTACTTGTTAGAGAGATCACCAGACATTTGGGCTGGAAGTACATTTACATACTAAGAGACGCTGTTTGTGGAGACAAAGGACTATTCCCTGATCCAATTAACCCAAATGGATTTTGATCACCAGACATTGAAGGTGTAGGGAAACGCATTCCAGAGCCTGCTGAGATGATACAATCCACAAACGCAGGAATGTTTAAGCCAGTTAATCACATAACTAACCTGCTGGGCAACCTGGGGTTTTTTGAACTGTGCCACACAGAAAGGAACAGAAGGCAGTTTTGCATCTGAAGCTGGAACAAGGAAGCCTGTCTCCTGGCTGGCTCTCTCTCACTTTCTTCCAAGCCACCAGACCCATGGAAGACACGCAAACCTCGAAAGAGAAAACACTCCGACATCAAAACAAGTAGAAGCATGAACTGGGCTCCAACGAATAGCAGGACCTACCAGCAACCAAAGACTCCACATTGAACTCAAAGTACAGTAAATAACTAACAGATATTGCCTCAAACTTTTCCCCTTTATTCTTTCTACTTTTTCTATCTGCGTGTGTGTTTATCGCGTATGCATACTAGCATGTTTGCGTCGCATATTGGTAGTTGTTAACCGGATTGAAGTTTAAGATTAATAAACTTCTACCTTTCTTGTTTAAATCTAAGAAAACCTGTCTGATTTCTTTGCCACATTGGAGCAGTGAACAAGGATTCACTGAAGGGGGAGCTAAAAACAGTGTTTCTAAAATTAAACCCTGTTACAGTTAAACCAGGCAAAGGTTGAGAGGGAACCCCTAGACTCCTTCTCACCTGGTCATAACATTATAGATATTCAGATTCTTTAAAGAATTTAGGAACTTTGTCTGGGAGTTGGGGGTTTTCCCCTTGAGTTATTTTTTCTGAATAAATATATTATCTCAATATAGTAACTAGGCTGACAAGTGTGTTAACTGAGACTCAGTCAGTTTAAAAGCACTCTGGTCATCGTTCACTGTAACACCACAAATACATTAATTGATTCTGCAGCAAATCCTCAGCACCAATAACTCCTCACTGCCAATATACTCAGATCTAGCAGCAATACACCAGAGAGGAAAAGCAAGGAAAGTCTTGAACAATTAGTGCTGACTGCCTATCAGTGCCAATTGATATTAAAGGCATGTCACCTAATTAGTAAAGGCATGTCACATAGCTACAGGTCTGATACTCCGGTTTCAGGCTGGAGAATTGGCTTCGGAGCATCCAGCTGGAATTCTAGACTTACTGTAGGATGTTGAAGAGGGATTTAAAAATCTCACCTTGTCTCTCCAGTCATTATTTCTTGACCTACCTTAGCTTATCCCATCAGTGGTGTAGCCAGTTGGACACAGTATACACAATTGTGTCTACTTTTTAATTGACTGGAAAAGCAAATTAATGAAAGAACTTGCATTTTTATAGTGCTTTTCACATCCACGGGATGCCCCAAAGTGCTTCTCAGTCAACAACGTACTTTTCACACGTAGAAAAACACCATAGCTAATTTGCACATAGCAAGATCCAGATAATGTTGGGCGGCACAGTGGCACAGTGGTTAGCACTGCAGCCTCACAGCTCCAGGGACCCGGGTTCGATTCCGGATACTGTCTGTGTGGAGTTTGCAAGTTCTCCCTGTGTCTGCGTGGGTTTTCTCCGGGTGCTCCGGTTTCCTCCCACAAGCCAAAAGACTTGCAGGTTGATAGGTAAATTGGCCATTATAAATTGTCACTAGTATAGGTAGGTGGTAGGGAAATATAGGGACAGGTGGGGATGTTTGGTAGGAATATGGGATTAGTGTAGGATTAGTATAAATGGGTGGTTGATGTTCAGCACAGACTCGGTGGGCCGAAGGGCCTGTTTCAGTGCTGTATCTCTAATCTAATCAAATAACCGGTTTTGATGATGTTGGTTGAGAGATAAATGTTAGCTAGGACAACAGAAGAATTCCTCTTCTCTTCCTTGAATAGTATCATGAGATCTTTACCATCCACCTGAAAAGACAGATGGGACCTTCATCTAATACGTTAAGCAAAAGATGCCACATCTGCACTCTGTCAGTACTGCTTTGAAATGGCAGCCTCAATTATGTGGTCAAGTGTCTGGAGTGGAATGTGAACCCACAACCTTCTGACTCAAAGGTGAGAGTTCTACCACTGAGCCAAGGCTGACACTTAAATTAACTATCGAAGAGGGTATTGTGCTACAACAGCAGATTTGCTAACAAAGGGATCTGACCAGAAAGTCCCTGTGTCATCTTCACTGACGTTCTTACTGTCAGTCCCAGGTGCAGTTTATGTTTAATGCTAAATGCTAATGCTCACTATCCAAGGCCCCAAACACACCTTCAGGTGAAGCAGCAATTTACTTGTACTTCCTTCAATTTAGTATACTGTATTCATTGCTCACAATGCGGTCTCCTCTACATTGGGGAGACCAAACGCAGATTGGGTGACCGCTTTGCGGAACACCTCAGCTCAGTCCGCAAGCTTGACCCCGAGCTTCCAGTTGCTGGTCATTTCAATTCACCGCCCTGCTCCCATGCCCACATTTCTGTCCTTGGTCTGCTGCAGTGTTCTACTGAACACCAACGCAAGCTGGAGGAACAGCACCTCATTTTTTGATTAGGCATTCTACAGCCTTCCAGTCTCAGCATTGAGTTCAATAATTTCAGAGCATGACTGGCCTTTCCATTATTATTTTATCTTATTTTATTTTTTAACCATGTGCCAGCCTTAAACTTGGTTTTTCATGTTTGTGCTTTTGGACAGAGCTGTTCATTATTCTGTCATTAACACTCTCGCTGCACTAATGCTTTGTCTTTCACCACACCATTAGCACTCCCTTTGCCTTTGCTCCATGACCTCCTTGTCAGTAAATTGCTCCTGCTCTCTGTCCTAACACACACGTTCTCTTTTGTTCTCCTCACCGCCCTCCACCTGCACCACCAACCCCACCACCCCCCACCCCCCCGGCCCCACTTTACTTGCTTAAAACCTATTACATTTCTAACCTTTGCCACTTCTGATGAAAGGTCAGACCTGAAATGTTAACTCTGCCTCTCTCTCCACAGGTGCTGCCAGACCTGCTGAGTATTTCCAGCACTTTGTTGTTATTTCAGATTTCCAGCATTCACGGTATTTTGCTTTTATTATTATGTCTAATGCTGCTCTTTTAATCCCAGGAACTTACCTTCTGTTCTCATGATTGATCAGAAATTCTTGTCTTTAGCACAGAGGTTGATCCTGCAGTTATCAAGTAGGAATTTCAGTTAGGCGCCAGCAGTAAGGAGCCTGATAAGTATATACCCTTTACAAATGGGAGAAGGTGGAATAGGGACGGATATTTTTAGGAAAGCATACGGCCTAACTAGCTGTACTTAGAGTGACTGCTGGAGGCTACCACTAAAAAGGTTTATTTTAACAAAAATACTTAGCTTAATGTATAAATCCACTCCAGTCCTGAAGACGGTTCCCTCCACTGATTGCTGCCCACCTCTCTACAGGTCAGTACTCCCTCTCCCTATCACCATCTCCATTCCAATCACTTCCCCACCTCTCCCAGGACCTGCCAGAGGGCAACTGTCGGCAACGCAATAGCCTGAAGTTGAAATCCACTTTACCAGCCAGCTTCCATGGGACACCCAGCTGATATCTACAGATTAACGGCCTCATGTAACTGAGGCCTGAAGATGATTATCCAGGCCTATCCGTTCCAGCACAGAAAGTAATCCCTACAACCAGTTCATGCCGGTAGGCCACTGCAAACCAATTTCTAGGCCAGTGTGACTTCATAAACAGGAGAAGGGGATGGCGAACAGTTCCTCCGTGAATTCTGAGAGGCCATCAGGGAGATTGTAGAGTTCTCTGTGGAGTTAATGGGGAGAACAGGAAAAGAAAAAAGGATTGCATTTATATAGCACCTTTTATGACCACCCGATGTCTCAAAGCATTTTACAGCCAATAAAGTAGTTTTGAAGTGTAGTCACAGTTGTAATGTAGGAAAGATTGGAGGAGTTTGTTACAGCAAGCGAATATCTCTGATGTGGAAGATCTCTCTATGAACTGGAGAGCTGCTGGGGTGGAGGGGATGGGTGTGGTACCTCTTTAAATAGGGAATGCTTGGAGGAAAGAGCAGCTCCATGAATTGGGGACAGCTGTTATGGGCAGGAAGGTGGGTTGGAAAGTGAGGACAGCTCTGTAAACGGGGGTAGGAATCGATGGGGGGAGCTCTATAGAGTCATAGAGTCATACAGCACAGTTACAGGGAGAGAATAACTGTTTGACTGCCAAGATTTTGAAAGGAGAGTAGTTCTGTAAACTGAGGGAGAGTGTATCTCTGTGAATTGGACGGGGCGCAGTTAGATGGGTAAGCTACCTCTGAGAACTGGGAGGAATTTGGAAGTGTTGAAGTAGAAAGTTTCTCTGTATCTCTGGAGTTTGGAGATTGCCTCTAATCTGGGGATGAGGTTAAAGGGAGCAATTACCTCTATGAACTAGAGTGAGAGAATTACAGGGAGAAAGTGTCTCTGTGAACTGGGGGCAGGGCTGGAGCGTGAAAGTGCCTCTGTCAAGAGGGAAGTAACTATTTAAGTAATTTGGGGTGCGTGATCTGAACACAGATAAACCCAAATGCCACATACTTCTTTAGTTTAAAAACAATCAATTGAAAAATAAGAGTATGAAAGATTAAGCAGAATACACCTTTGCTTGGGGATGTGTCCCCAAAATTCTTGAACAATCTATTGTCAGTGGGTGAGTGTTGGAGTCGGGTAAGTAGGGTATCGATGGAAGGACTGTATGGAATTCAACATTTTCTGCCAAAAGCCCTGGATAAACGTAACTTGTGGGGGTGTTCAAAGTTTCTTTTCTGTTCCCTGAAAATGACATCAGTCAGAGTCCTCCTCATTAAGATTCTCTCTCTTGTAAAATCTGCTTCCACATCTTGAGACACTCAAGTGAGAAGTGTTAGCGATATGAGTAGTTTGCGAGGTTGTGCCAGATTGGACGGCACTGGAAGATTAGTAATGACCATCAGATGCCAAGAAGTTCTGTGGTCAGTGTTACAAAGCTTGAAACCATTTTGGACTGACTACAATTAATAATTTAGATGAAGACACATTGCAAATCTCAATTTCTCTGATCAACCATATTGCATTTTGACAGTCAAAAGGACCCTTAGTTCTGTTTGTGATATGAAAGCTGAAGGGGTCATCCAGAAAACCATTGCTTATATACTTTGGAGAAAGATTCTGTTTTTCTGATCATTTGAACTATTCTTTGTTATATAGGGGATGAATTGGATTGATAAATTATTTTTACCTAATTTAATAGACTTAAATCAAGTTCTTTGTTATTTTGTCAAATTTGCAAAATGATTTGCATTCAACAATGGCATACATTCAATTGAAGCACAGAGTGGTATCATTTTACGTCATCAGATATCTCTCAGTTGTGCACAAATTGCTTAAAACTGAAATATGAGATTGCCTATATAACTGATCTATAATATAAAGAGATGATTTTACATTAGTCTTAATAAACTGTTGTAACAAACTCACAATTTAATCGCTTGTTGGTTATGTCATCAGGCTCAATATCAAATTATATAGCAAACAACAAGACATACAACACGAAACACTTAAAGTTGTATCACTGAATAATCAAATATAATCAAAATTATGCAACATAATGCATGAATTAAAATGGACAATAAATAAAACCTTGTGGATACTGATTGATCAGTTGCAATATTAATCTAACGTGATAACAATACATCACTCATCACAACTACTTGCGAACAATGCCTAAATATTAGATCAAAATTGTATCTTGTAATTCAGTTCATGCCATTCTTGATATAAAGGGTTTTGTTGATCTGAATTATTTTCTATAATGTTACATTCAGGAACAGCAGCATATGTTCCTGTAACCTAGCAACCAAATTTATGAGGCATCATCTGAGACAAAGTTTGTGCCCTTTAGTCAAACTGACAGGGGAGTGCAAAAATGGTTTTACTGATGAATTATTATACTGTTGAGAAGTGAGAGATAGTATAAAACTAAAAGAAAGGGCTTATACGAATTCAAAGAACAGTAGAGATCCTGCCGACTGGTGGAGATAATGGGATGAATTTTTCAGGAAACATAATGGCACCTGAAATTCAGACGTGTTATTAATGCACAAATTACTGGTTACTTGTGGCGAGGAAGAAGTACCCTGTGAATTGTGAATCGTCTCAAGTTGCACTACTCCTCTGTTAGATCCACAAAAATTACATCTTGCATTTAACCTCCCAGTGATTTTCATGAACTTATTGCATTTACACGTTAATTGCCCATTAAATTTGCCTCAGAAAGTTATGTCTAGTAATTAACAGTTTAAGTACCCAATTAACGATGTGATAATTGTTAGTGACTGCCAATCAACCTCTCTTGCCCAGAAAGGAAACAATTATAAATGTGAATTCTCATTCCTTCAGTTATGAATTGTTTTAGGAGATTTTAAAATGTCATATTTTACATTTTTAAATGTTTTTCTGACTTTTCCTTTCTGTCTCTATTCTCTCTTCACACAGAATCACATAATTGTTACAGCACAGAAGGAGGCCATTCGGCCCATCATATCTGCACCAGCTCTCCTAATGAGCATTTCACCTAATGCCACTCCCCCACCTTCTCCCCATAACCCTGCACATTCTTCCTTTTCATATAACTGTCTAATTCCCTTTTGAATGCTTCAATTGAACTTGCCTCCACCACAATCTCAGACAGTGCATTCCAGACTTTAACCACTCGCTGCGTGAAAAGGTTTTTCTTCATGTCGCTTTTGCTTCTTTTACCAATTACTTTAAACCTGTGCCATCCCATTCTCGAACTTTTCATGAGTGGGAACAGTTTCTCTCCATCTACTCTGTTCAGACCCCTCATGATTTTGAATACCTCTATCAAATCACCTCTCAGCCTTCTCTTCTCCAAGGCAAACAGTCCCAGCTTCTCCGAACTATCTTCATAAATAAAGTTTCTCATCCCTGGAATCAATGTCGTGAATATTTTCTGCACCCTTTCTATGCCTTCACATGCTTCCTAAAGCACGGCGCCCAGAACTGGACCCAATACTCCAGCTGAGGCTGAACTAGTGTCTTATACAAGTTCAACATAGCCTCCCTTGCTCTTGTACTCTATGTCCCTATTAATAAAGCCCAGGATAGTGTATGCTCTATTAACTGCTCTCTCAACCTGTCCTGCCACCTTCAATGACTTATGCAAATATACATCCATGTCCGTCGGCTCCTGCACCCACTTTAGAATTGTACCCTTTATTTTACATTCTCTCTCCATGTTCTTCCTACCAAAATGTATCACTTTACATTTCTCCGCATTGAACTTCATTTGCCACCAGTCCATCCATTCCACCAACTTGTCTATGTTCTCTTGAAGTTCAACACTATCCTCCTCACAGTTCACAATGCTTCCAAGTTTCGTATCATCTGCAAACTTTGAAATTGTGCCCTGTACACCAAGGTCTAGATCATTAATATATATCAAGAAAAGCAAGGGTCCCAACACTGACCCCTGGGGAACAGCACTACAAACTTTCCTCCAGCCCGAAAAACAACCATTAACCATTACTCTTCGTTCCTGTCACTCAGCCAATTCTGTATCCATGTTGCTACTGTCCCTTTTATTCCATGAGCTATAACTTTGCTCACAAGTCTGTTGTGTGGCACTGTATGAAATGCCTTTTGGAAGCAGTCCAATCTTTCTCTCCCTCTTTATTTCTTTTTCTGTACCTGATTGAACATTGAATTCATCCTCTTCCCAATCTTTCCTCTCTCTATTTCTCAATCCCTTAATCTCATTGGTTAAGGAGATACACTGTTTGTCTTGTTTCTCATCAAGGTCCCAGATGCCCTGTTGCCCTTGCTGTGCCGTTATCAACTCACACTTCCAGCAACTTTATTTTTACAAGTATATTGAGAGAAAGAGTGTGACTAAGAGTAATATGGGCCTCTTAAAGACAGAAGCAAGTGATGTAATTGAAAATCAGGGCATAACAGACTTACTAAATAATTACTTGTATGGGACTTAATGGTGAGAGGATGAGGATAAAGTACCAAAGATATGAGAAAAAACAAAACAAAATCAAGGTGGGGGGAGTTGTTAGATTCATTATAAGTTGAAATGGTAATAAAGACAATTATGAGTCAATATAAATAAATCTCCAGGGCCTGATGATTTCCACCCCAAGGGAGTAAAAGAATTAGGTGAGGAAATTGTAGATACTCTAGTCATGATCTTCCCCAACTCCCTTGATTCTGAAATTGTCCCCTTGGATTGGAGTAGGAGAGGTAAAATAGGAAATTATAGTCCTATTTGTCTAACATCTGTTGTGGGGAAGTTACTAGAATCTACTTTAGGGACAGGTTGACTGAGCACTAGGACAAATATGACCTGATCAGAGAGAACTAGCGTGGATTTGTAAAGGGTAAGTCAATCTAATGAACATAGTTGAATTTGTTGAGGACGTAACTATCATGGTAGACATGGGGGTATCTATTGATGTTATTTGCATGGACTTCCAGAAGGCATTCAATAAGAGACATAAGAGATTAATAACAAAAGTGAGAGTGCATGGAATTGGAGGCAACCTATTAACATTGGTAGGGAATTGATTAGGAGGTATGAGATAGAGAGTAAGGATGTGACAAGTGGTATCCTACAGGGATCTATACAGGGCCCACAGCTTTTCACTATATTTATAAATGACTTGGATGAAGGAATAGAGAGCCATATTTCCAAGTTTACTGCTGACATCAAGTTAGGTGGAACAGTAATTAGTGTAGATGGGAGTAAAAAGTTGCAAAGGGGCATTGACAGATTAAGTGAGTGAGTAAAATTATGGCAGATAGAATTTCATGAGGGGAAATGTGACGTCATCTAGTTTGGACATAAGAAAGATAGACCAGAGTATTTTCTAAATGGCAAGAAACTAGGAACTGCGAAGCACCCAAGAGATTAGGGGTCCAAGTACAGAAATCACTAAAAGTTAGTGCACAGGTACAAAAAATCATTTAAAAGGCTAATGGAAAATTGCTCTTTATTTCAAGGGGGCTAGAATAAAGAGTGATGGAAGTTATGTTATAGTGATATAAAGCTCTGGTTAGACCCCATTTAGAGTAGTGCATTCAGTTCTGGGCATGACACCTCCAAAAGGATATAGTGGTCTTGGAGGGGGTGCAGCACAGATTCACCAGAATGATACCAAGGCTAAAAGGATTAGATTATGAGGACAGGTTTGCATAGTTTAGGCTTGTAATCCTTGAGTGTAGAAGATTAAGGGGTGATTAAGATGATTAAAGGAGTTGATAGGGTAGATAGAAAGAAACTATTTCCTCTGGTGGTGGAGTCCAAAACAAGTGGGTCGTAACCTTAAAATTAGAGTTAAGTCATTCAGGGGTGACATCAGGAAGCATTTCCTCACACAAAGGGTAGTGGAAATCTAGAAATAAAATCAATTTTTAAATAGAAAATGAAATAACAAGGAACATTGCTGAAATTAATATTTGCCACAATTTATTCAACTTAACCTTTATCCAGTTTATAGCTTATCATTAATATTTTCCTTTCTTTGAAATTTGATTTGTATTTTCTTCATAAGTTTTCCCAACTACAATGATTGTCTACTCATTAAAAGTATTCCTCTTCAGCCAAAAGCTGCTCTAACTCTCCTCATTCCTGAAATAAAAAGAGAAAATGCTGGAAATACTGAGCAGGTCTGGCAGCATCTGTGGAGAAAGAAACAGAGTTAATGTTTCAGGTCAATGACCTTTCATCAGAACTGGGTAAAGTTAGAAATGTAATAGGTTTAAGTAGGTCAAATGGGGGACGGTGGAAAAAGAACAAAAGGTAAGGTCTATGATACGGAGGAATCGGGTGACATTAAATGACAATATAGTTGGTGGGGCAGAGCCAAAGGTATTAGTAATAGGACAAGTAAAGAAGCAAAAGATGTGTCTAGAGGAGGTGTGAATGGCAGAATAATGAACAATGAACGGCACCGCATCCCTGAGTTGGCTAAGGTAGTAAAGCAGATGAGCCATACAGACCAGGAAGATCCCCAAACCAAGTTAACCCAAAGAATGATGCACATGAAGAGAACATAGGGCTGAATTTTATAGATTATGATTAGATTAGATTAGAGATACAGCACTGAAACAGGCCCTTCGGCCCACCGAGTCTGTGCCGAACATCAACCACCCATTTATACTAATCCTACACTAATCCCATATTCCTACCAAACATCCCCACCTGTCCCTATATTTCCCTACCACCTACCTATACTAGTGACAATTTATAATAGCCAATTTACCTATCAACCTGCAAGTCTTTTGGCTTGTGGGAGGAAACCGGAGCACCCGGAGAAAACCCACGCAGACACAGGGAGAACTTGCAAACTCCACACAGACAGTACCCGGAATCGAACCCGGGTCCCTGGAGCTGTGAGGCTGCGGTGCTAACCACTGCGCCACTGTGCCGCCCTAAAGCCCGTTGTGGCCCGCCCGCACGGGCCGCAGGCCAAAGAGCTGCCGCGATTCCAAGCACGGCGGCTCATTTAAATAGCTGGGGCAGGCACCCCCGATCACATGGAGGGGCAGCTGTGTGCAGGCGCTGACCTCATTTTTAAAGGGCTGTCAGCCCTACCGGGACATTTAAATATATTAAGTGATATTGAATTGAAATAAATACATTTCTTTTTCCCTCTCCCACCCCCCCTCCTATTATCAATTAACTTATTTGCCCTTCCCCCCCAAAACACCTACCTTCACAATCTGACCTACCCCCCCCCACCCCTCCCCCCCAAACTGCACAAAATTGAAACTATAACCCTTCCCACTATCCCCTACACCCATGATCTTCATTTGACCCTGTCCCCCCAACTCCCCGAACTGAGAAACTTACCTCCTCCCCACACCCCACCAGTGTTGCACCTCATTTCCCCGGATGGGGATCGGAAGGCATGGCAGTGCCGGTTGCTGGGGTGAAGATCGTGGCGGGACTTCAGGAGGTGACGGGGGGCTCATTTATTCAGGTAAGTTAATTTATTTAAATGGCGGTCCCATCGCCGATTGGTGGAGGGTCCGCCACGAGGCCTCGCTACCGCCGGCAATATCGGGCCGGGCCAGGCCCTGCTGGCATCGAGGTCCGTGGCGGGCCTCATCCGGGGCAATCTTCACCCCCATTCCCCCACCGCCGCTATGGATCCTCACGTCGAGGACTCTATAAAATATTATATTGATGAAAGTCTTCAGATTTGTACGGTTGGCATATTGGGAAAAGAGAAGTAGTTGAGTACAGGATTTGTAGAAAAGAAATGAGGCAGCTTCACAGCCCTAGAGCCACTTCAGCACCTACAGTGAATGAAAAGTGATACATGCTGTTTCAGAAAGTGAATAATCTGCTAACACATTTTAACTGTTATTTTAATAAAGCAGTGGCATTACATTTCTGAGGCTTTCCTAATTCCTACCCTAGATTATTGTTGGACCCATATTTTACATTACTCTCATGGGAGAGCACCAACTCCCCATATCTACTACAATACCCATCCTTGCCTTGAGATCCACGTGGGTGCCCAGGAAAACAAGCAGCAAACATTTGTCTGGTAGTCCCCCCCAATAAAGCTGCCAGCCAATCAGCAAGCTGGCAGCTCTTAGTCCCAGCAGCACCACTGCGGTGGCCACTGCTGGGACTGCAACCTAGCTTCCACATGAAAAGGAAGGATGGCCCCAGATAAAGGAGGTGATTGGTCAGGCCACGGCGAGGCAAGTGGGGGGGGGGGGGGGGGTGGCATGTTGCTGCCTACTTTTTTCAGGCAGCTTTTCTCAGGCCTAGGCTGCCAATGGTAAAATCCCCATTGCAGCAGGCGGAGGCCCATAAATGGCCATTAATTGGGCCACTTAAGGGCCTTGATTGGCCTGGGGTGAGCGGGCCATTTCCCGCCACTGCCGCCTGCATAAAATGGTGGCGGAGGTGGGATCGTGTTGGGAAGGGCCCCCCCCGCCCCAAGCCTCACACTTCATTTTACGCAACCCATCCCCCCTCCCTCCCCCACCACCACCAGCCCACTCTTTGTGGGGGTGTAAAATTCCGGCCAATGTATTAATTTTGGGGGAATTTAATCTGCACAAAGACTGGAACAATCAAATTGGCGACAATGGTCTAGAAGATGAATTTGTAGAATATTTTCATGACAGTTTCTTGGAGTAATAAGTTGTATAACCGACTGGGGATAAAGTTATCTTAGATCTTGCATTGTGTAACGAAACAGGGTTAATTAGCAATGTCTTGGTAAAAGATTCACTGGGAAATAGTGATCATAATACCATTGAATTTCATGTTAAGTTTGAAAGTGACACATTTCAATCACAAACTTAAACAAAGCCAATTATGAGGGGAAAACTGGCTAAGGCTAACTGGGTAATTAAACTGGAAGGTATGGCAGTGAATAAACAGGGGAAATATTTAACAAATATTCAACAAAAGTGCATTCCATTCAAAAACAAAAACTCATCAAGAAAGACCCATCTGTGGCTCATTCAGGAAGATAAGGAGAGTATTAGACTAAAAGAAGAGGCTTATAATGTTGCAAAAAACAATAGCAAGTTTGAGGATTGGCAATGTTTTAGAAACCAGCAAAGGGCCAGCAAAAGGTTGATCAAAATGGAAAATATAGAATGAGAGTAAATTAGCCAGCAATGTAAAAACAGAGAGTAAGAGCTTTTATAAGTAAATAAAAAGGAAGAGAGTAGCTAAAGTAAACTTTGGTCCTATAGAGACAGAGACAGGAGAAATCTTCATGGGGAATAAGGAATGGCAGAGGCATGGAACAAATATTTTGTGTCTGTCTTCACAGTAGAAGACACAAGTTCCATATCAGAAATGGGCAGTAAACTAAGGGCTAAAAAAAGTTAGGAAATTGAGGAAATTGATATCAGCCGAGAAAAAGTATGGGAGAAACTTGAGGGTCTAAGCCCCAGGGTTCTAAAAGAGATAGCTGCAGAGATAGTGGATGCGCTGGCTATGATTTTCCAGAATTCCGTAGATTCAGGAATGGTCCCGTCAGATTGGCAAATGTTACACCGCTTTTCCAGAAAGGAGGGAGAGAGAAAAAAGGGAACTACAGGCCAGTTAGCCTAACATCAGTCGTTGGGAAGATGCTGGAAACTATTATTAAAAAGGTCTTAACAATTCACTTAGAAAAGCATGGTATAATTAGAACAAGTAGCATGGTTTTATTAAAGGGAAATCCTGTTTGACAAATTTATTAGAGTTTTTGAGGATGTATCTAGTAAGGTAGATAAAAGGAAACCAGTAGATGTAGTATACATGGATTTCCAAAAGGCATTCGATAAGGTGCCACATTAAAGATTAATAGGCAAGATAAGGGCTCATGGTGTTGGCGGTTATATATTAGCATTGGTAGAGGTTTGGTTAATGGACAGGAAACAGAATGGGCATAAATGGGGCATTTCAAGTTGGCAGGCAGTGAATAGTGGGGTGCCACAAGGATCAGTGCTGGGGCCTCAGCTATTTACACTCTATATTAATGACTTGGATGAAGAGGCAGAGAGTAATGTATCTAAGTTTGATGATACAAAGCTTGGTGGAAAGGTTAGCTTCAGAGAGGATGTAGAGAGGCTGCAAAGATTTTTGACAGGTTAAGTGAGCGGGCAACAAGATGGCAACTGGAGTATAATGTAGGGAAATGTGAAAGTTGTTCACTTTGGTCGCAAGAATAGAAAGGCAGAATATTTTTTAAAAGGTGTGAAACTGGTGTTACGACAGGTGAGAAAGAGGTCTAGGGTTCCCTTTCAGCCTTCGCCTGGTCTTAATGTAACAGGGTTTTATTTTTAAACACACTGTGTTTTTAGCTTCCCCTTGGTGAATCCTTGTTCACCGCTTTCCAATTAGAAGGTAAAGAAACCAGCACAAACAGGCTTTCTTATGTTTAAAGAAGAAAGATTGAAATTTATTATAACTTAAACTCTAATTCAGTTAACGCCTATGGATACACGCCACGCCCCATGCTAGCATGCATACGCGATATGCACATGTAAATAGAGACAGAAAAGAGCAGAAGAAAAATTAAAGTGGAAAGGTTTGAGGCAATATCTGAAGAGTTGTTGTTATGGTTCTTCGAGCTCACTGTGGGTCCTTTTGCAGGTAGCTATTGCTTATCGTTGTGGCCCAGTATTCTTCTTAAACCTTGTTCACTGTAGGAGACTTTTCTCTCTTGGGGTTCATGTGTCTTCAGTCGTTTTTTGGAGTTCCATGAGAAAGAGATGGGAGCAGACAGGACAAGAGGTCTGCCTCAAGCCAGGAGCAAATAGCTTTCTGCCAGTTCAAACACTCTCTCTCCAAATTAAAACTCTCAGTTCAAACTCTGCCACAGCCAGTTAGCCATGTGACTAACTGTTCTGACCATGTCTGTTTGTGGATTGAATTGGAGCAGGGAGTGGCTCCTTTGTCTAAAAGCCTGTCTGTTAATATGCAAAAATGTCTTTCTAGCCAGGTACCTGGAAACCCCTTGTCACAGGCCTTCTCTTTTTCCCAGCAACAATTTGAAATTTAATGTCCGTGTGGTGAAATTAATATGCCTCATTCTCATTCTTGGCAGGTGAGGGCCTGCATGATACTGGTAAGTGTTGATGTTCAGAGAGACATGGATGTGCTCAGACAAGGAATGCGCAAAGTTAAGATGCAGGTGCAGCAGGCTATTAGGAAGGCAAATGGCATGTTGGCCTTTATTACAAGGGATTGAAGTACAGGAATAAAGAGGCCTTACTAAAATTGTACAGGGCTTTCGTGAGACCGCACTTGGAATATTGTGTGCAGTTTTGGTCTCCACATTTAAGAAAGGATATACTTGCACTGGAGGCAGTGCAGTGAAGATTTACTAAATTGGTCCCTGGGATGAGGAGGTAGTCCTATGATGAGAGGCTGAGTAAATTTGGCCTATATTCTCTGGAGTTTAGAAGAATGAGGGATGATCTAATTAAGACATACAAGATTCTGAAAGGGCTTGATAGGGTAGCAGCTGAGAGATTGTTTCTGCTGGTCGGTGAATCTAGAGCACAGTCTCAGGATAAGGGGCCCCTCATTTAGGACTGAGATGAGGAGAAATTATTTCACTCAAAGGGTTGTGAATCTTTGGAATTCTTTACCCCAGAGGGCTGTGAATGATCCATCACTGAATACATTTAAGGCTGGGATAGACAGATTTTTGGTCTCCTAACGAATCAAGGGATATGGGGAGCGGGCAGGAAAGTGGAATTGAAGCCCAAGATCAGCCATGATAGCATTGAAAGGTGGAGCAGGCTCGATGGACCATATGGTCTACTTCTGCTCCTATTTCTTGTGTTCTTGTGTGCATGATTGAAAAGTAACCTTGCAGCAACCTCTCAGATGTAAATAATGAACACCGACCAGGTAGCTAACATGACTGCTAATCCAGCAAAATCTGCATATGTATATCATTACTCACAACATTCCGTTCCATCGTAATATCACAGCATTCTTTAATATGTCATACTGAGAAACAATATTTACCATTTGGTACAATGGCATAATGAGGTTCAAATAGTAAACTAGAAACTGAGGAACTATGGAGGAATCTTTTAACCATCATTACCAATAGTATCTTTTCACTACTTACACACCAGCAGATAGTCCAAAAATACTTTAATGAGTGACATGGTCTATGTCTCTTTTTCAGTGACATACATCTGCAGACCATATCATAAAGCACAAAGATTCTGTCAAAGCCAACTCCAGGAAAGAAATGCTCTAATAGCTAGATTGTCTGAGCATGCAAATAGTAAGTCTCTAAAGAATCAGACCAATGCTCCAGGACACAAAATAATTCACTTGGTTTGATCTACTTGTCTCTTTCCTTATTCCCCAAATGTCGGGGCTCTGAGATGGCATAAGGTTTAATAAACTCACAATCTGGAAAAAAGAAATTGTTAAAAAAGTGACCTAGAGAGAAGTGGAATAATAATGTAAGGAGAAGGGAAAAGGGATTGGTTGAGCAAGCAAGGGCATGAGATGGACTAAAATGGGAATGTTGTTGCACAAGAAAACTTAATTTTAAATGTGGAAACTGGTTAACATTATGTTATGGTATTATTTTGCACGTTTAAAGTGTGGTCAACATTCAACACAATACTCTTCAAAATTCAAAATAAACATATCCTTTCCAAAAAGAAAAGTAGCATTATTGATGGACATAATTAGAAAGACCATTGGTAAATGCAATTGGAAAAAACAGTGAAACCAACTCAAAAGACCCATATTAAAATCAGTCTATTTTGTAAGCCAAGTGATGCTTACATTCAAAAAAGCATAAAACCAGTTTATGCTCATTCTTGGCTAACTTGTCAAAAACTCCAAGGTATTTTCAAATAAATGTAATCAGATCAAATATGGCAAGAATGAATTTTCGTCTCTACAGATCCATAAAATTACTTTGACTCATTTTGATTTGATTTTCTAAAGCAATTAAATTTATCAGTGGGTGGAAAATGATGGGTAATTAAATCATGTTTGTAATTCAGCCAAAATAAAGACAGTAAATAAGTAGCATTTCAATAAATTAAACCCTTACCTTCTGTAATAGTGTTGAAATTTTTAAAATGTAATTGTAAATGTAAACCTCCTGTGCACACTCAAAGATGCAAATATAGCTTTTGCAATGTAAATACTGCAATCCATTAAAATAGTATGATTAACATGAATTCAATATATTCACCCAGATAATCATACAATATATTTTGACCATATTTGCTATGCTTTTCTAATAGGGGTTGCTGTCTACTTTTTAAGTGCTAAAATAAATTATGTTTTCAAACCTTGCACTGTTGTTGCAGTACATTCAATGCAAATATACTGTCGATTTCTTAGAAGCTTTTTACACTGTGGATTAGTGAATCCACATCCAAATTACATTGAAATATTTCCTCAGTGCAAAATGTTTTGAAATAATGAAGCATATTGTTCAGTATTGCCCTAGTTTCTCACCAAAAGTGCTATTTAAAAAAATCAGGATTCCAGCTAAAGGGCTGTGAGTACAGCTTGCAAGTTAATGAATGAGAGGAGAAAAAAAGATGAAGTGTAGAAAGTACATGATGATAGTTTGCTGACTGTTATTGGAAGTTTTAGGCTTGTCAAGGCAAAGGGAAAGGATGAAATAAAAGCAGAAAATGCTGGAAATTCTCAGCTGGTCTGGCAGCACCTGTGGAGAGAGAAATAGAGATAATGTTGATAAGCGAGTGCCATAACAATTTCAGTTACCATGTTCCACATTCTGACTTGCCCAGGATTCTGTTGCACAGCTGGCCTCAGATCAACACCCCTTGCAGCTCCACTCATTTCTCTCTCTGCAGACACCTCACATTCCCGTCTGAGCAGTCAACGCTCACACTCAGCCTATTGCCATTTCGCACACAAGGAGGGGAGCACACAACTTGGCAAGAGGCAGAGAGTCGGAGGTGGGAGGGTGTTGGCATGTCTCTCCAGTGGCATGTATCGTGCTGGCCATTGGCAATGTGTGCCCACATGGTCCACTGGGAAGGAGGTCTTGATCCAGGAGGCTGCAGCGACCTGCGATGAGAGCCTGAAGCTCCTAAGGCACTGGGGGTACTCAGACATGTCGAGGTGCAGATCCTCTGCTTGTAGACATGGTATTCGAGCTGGATCTCAGTATCCATCCCCTCTACCCTGTGAGGCCATGCAGCTGAGGAGAAGGCAGCTGGTGCTGCTCCTGCTGTAGCATTTGGCAGCGTTGCAGTCTCTGCTCTTGAACTTCATCAGTGGTGCAAGGTGGAGCTGCATAAGCTGCTCCCATGCCATGGAGAAGACTGGCAGCAGGAAAGTGGATCTGAAGGTGAGTGAAGTGTTAGGCAGGTGAAGTGACTTCCAAGAAGTTGACAATCGCCTGTCAAGCAGCGTTAGCATTCTGTGAGAGATGAAGTGCTTTGAACAGCAGTCTCGCAATGGTGCTCTTCGGTGTAACTGATCAAACCCTTCACAGTTTGTCAGTTTCACTGAAGGAGCTCTTCTCGCCGTGCACCCACCCTGGTGAGTTGCTGACAGGTCGGGAACCATGTTGAATGGCTGGGAAATCCAGGATTCAGTGTTAAAACAGACAATAATTGTGTTCTTAACAAATGCAACCACTTTTTAATTACTTACCTGACAGATCCGGTGGGGGAGGGGGGGGGGGGTTTCCCTGCTCTCCTGAACCTGCCTCCAATGGCCACAGCAAACTCACCATTTTACACCACCCCCCCCCCCACCCATAAGTGTACATGACTCACCTATACATAATATATCACACCAAAGGGCTCTAAGCTTTGGAAAGATACAGGTTGTCTGTCTCACCTGGTCAATTTCATTTCATTTGTAGGAGCAATAGCTATTATTTTGCCATCTCTTTCCTCCTCTGATTTATCTTTACTGTAAATAAATTCAGAGCAACATCTTAACCTGTATAAAGTGGTCGGTGGTGTCATATGCTTTGCTGTCAAAATGAAACAAGAACATGATTGGCAACAAACTTTCTTTCGGTAAGTAATTTACCTTCATTTGGGTTAATTGTTAGACTGAGGCTACACTAACCCAAACATGGCAGAGAAGGAGGACACGGATTTCAAAAAGTGGCTCAAGGACAGATTTTCGTCTTTAGCACCTGGTTCAAAAGTATCACCTGAGGGCAACCCGGAGAAGAAAATCAGGCAGGAAGGATTGTATGCTGGTGCCAGAACCTGCCTGCTTAATGGAATGAAATTTGATGGGGTTCGATTACGATCCTTCCTGCCTGATTTTCATCTCTGCATTGCACACAAATAATGCTTTATGATCAGGTGCTAAAAATGAAAAGCTGCCCTTTATTTTTCTTGTGTAAATGATCATCAAGACATTTGCATACAAAAAAGATGTTGGGAAAACGCAAGAGCTGTAAAATGGTTTCCACATTCTTTGATCAATGATATTGCTGATATCATCAGTGGAATTAAAATACCAGAGCATTGTTTATTTTGACAATACAGTAAATAATGAAGTATGACCTAGGAAGGAAAGGCCAAATCACATGTTTAATAATGTCCAGATTATTTCAAGGGTCATTGACATAATTTTTCTCCATTAATAGATTGGGTTATTCATCACCAGGTTAAGCTGAATGATAAAAGGTGAAATAAGCTGTGCATTGCAAACTTGTAGCCAGCATGAAAGGAGGTACATAAACGCCCAAATATCCTACCGCAAAATTTCTATAACATCTGGTGTGATTATGTGGAACTGTTTTGCAATGTTATGCAAATATTGGGAAGTACAATGCATGAATTATTGCACAAGGTGAATTAGGTTTGAAAGTTTATTTTCACAGAATGATAAAAGGGCAATTTAAATACTGGGCTGATACTATCTTAACTCCTGCTAGAGGTAACAAATTATACCTGACAGATAAATAGCAATTTCTTTTAGTGATATTTGCTAATATTGTCTTTTTCATTCAAAAAAGACAACAGTTTTGTGAAAATAGAATGTTAATTATATTTATTATCAACTCTATTGATTACAACTGAAATCAGAATCTGCATTTGTGGTTATGAAAATTCTGCCCGATGATCCTAGTTATGTTAAACTACTACATTCATATGACAGGAAAAAGTTATAATGGGATGTCTAGTTTGTCTATCCATTTGATTGCCTCCTGAGGTGCCAAGTGGAGAAATGAGGTGCTTCTCACAACACTCTGTAGTGGGCAGGCTGATGTGATGTGATCAATGGTCTGGGACTCATGACCACAATCACCTTTTGGGTCAACCCTCATCTTCCACATATGGATCAAGTGACTGCGTCATTCATGCTCTCTGCGGATTGGGTTGAGTGTTGCCCACTGTCTTCAACGGAGGTCAACGCCAGGGATCTCTGCTGTCGGGTCAGTGATGAGGTATCATTCCTTTATGCTGCACACGTCCCAGGATTCCATCCATCTGGAGAGTGGGTTGATGACAGGCTACACTTGATGCCCCTGTATGTGCTAGTTCATCAAGAATTTGCCAGCTAATATCATCAAGAAGATGGCCAGATGCCCAAATGTGGCCATCCATTCTGAAAAACTTGAAAGCATTGAACATGTTATATTGAATAAAAAGTATGACAGGTTTAGTTTTGTTGGAACATGTTAAGAAACAACTAGCTGCAGCAATGTGGGGTAGTGTACATTGTTCAGGATGGATCAATTAAGAGGGGCCAAATGGCCTTTCTCATTTTTATAAGTATCTTGTAATCTTGTGTAAACTCCACAGTATAGAACAATACGTAAAGCTTTCTCGTTCAGAAATATCATCCCTTGCTTTGGTTATGGCATTTACCTCTTTCATAACAGGATGATTTGATATTCAAAGTATATTTCCTGTTTCTACTTGAAATGCTCCAGCTTTGTAAATGTCAAGGGTTTCAATCCAATAGGTTAGCATATTGATTATTTCCACAAAGATGCAGTTGCCTACAGAATTAAAATAATTAATCGACCTTTAATTTATGAAAATATGTTTAGCATTCTTAGACTGCAGTACTGCACTGCAGGTCAAATATTGCATTTGATGGCTCTGATGGGCAGTTTAGCCTTGATGCATTACAGAATGACTTCAATCTGACTGAGAAACAGGCACAGTGGAAGTGAAGTGCCATGCACGTGTGCTTCAGTGCTTATAGAGCTCTGCTCCACGACCGGTTAATTTGTAATGTTAATGTGATTGGTTGGGAGCTTCCACTTGCGCCTGACATGAAAATTTCCTACACAAAATTTTCAAAGTTCCCAAGAACTGCAGTGGACTGCTTGGATGTTTTTATGATGTAACTTTGTACCAAACTGAATTACACCACAACCTGTCAAAGTTGGTTCTATTGCAAAATTCATGAATATGTTAGACGTACTAAAACGTCATCACTGTAACCATGGCACTGCAGGAATTAGCATTTGCTCCTGACTTTTAGAAAAGAACAGTTAAAATGATCCACAGTAGATTTGCAACGTAACTTCATTGTTTCCCTCAGATAATTAAATATAAGGCACACGGTTCAAGTGTTTGATCAAGTTAAACCAAACGCAAGGCAATAGTTGTAGAAGTTCTCATTTATTGTATGTGTCCAACAAAAAGCATTAATGAACTAAACTGGATATCTGAATATAACTGAATAAATAGCATGTTTTTTTGTCTGGGGTGGCAGTGCGAAGGTTGAGAAATGTACATTAACAGAAGCACATTTGTAAAAGAAAATATATATAATTACACTAAATTCAAACAGCTGTGACATTCAGAGCTACTGATAGATCTGAAGTGCAGTTATTTTCTCTTAATTTAGTACTATTATTGTCAAACACAGAACATGTGATAGAAGATTTGCAAGGCTAAAATTGATAGTAGATTGTTGCTCACTGAATCACCTTCCAGCACTATGTTTTCCAACACAAGTATGGAGCCTAGCTGAGAGAAAATGTATCTTTAGTAGGCTAAGAAAAAAAGATTAACCTATTTTCTCTTCGCCTCTGGCTATCCTCATCATTCAAGAACAAACACATTTTCACACACACTCAATGTTTCTCCTTGGCCAATTTGCCGCTCAATCCACTGAGACTGGAGAAATCTGTCCTCTAGGGAAAACTAAATGCAAACGAACTTGTTTTCTTTGGGAAAAAGGTGACTTTGAGAGCACCCAATTCCTATTTTCAAAATTATGGAAGGGATTGATCAAGCTGGTTCAAACATACTATTGTGAAGTTTTTAAATGTAAGAGTAAGAAGGGAGATCGAAGTAACCTTTGCACACTAAAGATAACAAAAGCACGAATACAGTAACCATTGAAGTGGAACCTTATCATACTGATCCACCATCTAGTGAGTCTCCACTCTGAGAACACAGCTTTGCAACATTACCCTTAATGGGCTGGATTTTACCAAGCCCATGATGTTGGGCTCCATGGCGGGGTGGGGGGAGCGGGGGGGTGTGGAAGATGGGTGTGGCAGAGGCCCGCCACAGAGGCCGACGCCGGGAGAGCCTGGTTCGATCCTCCCGGTGGCGGAGGCTCCATGGTGGCCACCCCCCACCCGCCGCCCCCCCCCCCCCCCCCCACTGGGCGACAGGACCAGTATTTAAATATCTAAATTAATGAGATTACTAAATTTAAATCAACTTACCTTGAAACTTCCAGGCCAGCCCGCGGCGGCTGACACTCCCACGCCTTCAATTCCCGTCTGGGGAAAGCAGGCATGGCACTGGTGGGGAGGTAGAGGAGCGAAGAGTTTTACTGCAGTGGGGGACCGGGTCAAATAAGCACCATCAGTGTAGGGGATGGTGGGAAGGGGTGCACTTTCACCTTTGTACCGTCTTGGGGTGGTGCGGGGGGTGCGGGGGGAAGGTCAGAATGCAAAGGTAAGTGTTTTGGGGTGGGACAGGGCAAACCCTTACTGTAATTTTTATTGGGCAGTTGGAAACGGGTGTTACAATTTTACTTTGTAAATTTTAGGGGGATTCATTTTAAAAATTCAAATTTGCGAGCAGGGCTAGCTGCACTTTAAAAATGGCTCTAAAGCCATTGCCAGCGATGGACAGCCCACCCCTTCCTTTGGGGGAGGGGGGCGGGCGGCCCCTTCTATTTACATGAGCTGCCGCATGAGAGATCACGGCGGCTCTTCAGTGCCTGGCGGCCATTTTTCGAGCTTGCTGCCGGGAGCGACAGCAGACTCTTAAAATCCTGCCAAATAAATGAGTTCAGGAGACAATTAGCTGCTGATCTGGATAAAGGAAGGATGAAGTATATGGTGGAAAGGCTGATACTTAGCATTTGGAATATTACAAAATATGCACTTTGCTTGGCATAATTGGCTTTTCCTGCTTCATAGTCTAGATTTTCTATCCATTCTATCCATTCAGGCCCAATCCGTTCCACTTCTTATATCAAAAGAAACTGGGAATTCTAATCTAAGTTTCTTGATCAAGTGCAAAGGTCTATGATTGTTGCTACCATTTCTTTTAAATCTGTATCTAAAGTCAGTTGAATTCAGCACGATATTTCTTTGGGCTGTCATGCAGGCCACCACCTGCCAAGAATGAGGCACATTAATTTTGCCACATGGTCATTAAACTTCAAATTGTTGCTGGGAAGAAGAGAAGGCTTGTTACAAGGAACTGCCAGGCACCCCTCCACCCACCCCCCCCCCCCCCCCCCCAACCCCCAGCCACCACCCCCGACCAACCGGAAAGACATTTTTCCATATCAGCAGACGGGTGTTGGAACAAAGGAGCTATCCCCTGCTCCCATACAATACACCAAAGAGACCTGGTCAAACCAGTCAGTCACATGACCACCTGCTGGCCAACTTGGGGAGTTTTAAATTGGAGAAAACAGTGTTTGAAGGCAGAAAGCTGTTTGCTCCTGGGCTGAAAAGAGCCTTTCCTGCCTGCTCTCATCTCTCACACCAGCTTTGGAATCCACTGAATGCATATGAACACCAAGAGAGAAAAGTCTCCTACAGTGAACAAGGTTTAAGAAGAATACTGGACCCCAATTAAAAGCAGGATCTACCTACAAGCAAGGACCACAGCGAGCTCGAAGCACAGTAAAAAAAAACCCTCTTCAGAAATTGCTTCAGACCTCTCTATTTTATTTTTCTTCTGCTCTTTTCTATCTCTATTTGCATGTGCATATTGTGTATGCATGTTAGCGTGGGGCGCAACGTGTATCCATAGGCGTTAACCGAATTAGAGTTTAAGTTTTAATAAATCTCACTTTTCTTCTTTAAAACTAAGAAAGCCTTTTTGTGCTCATTTCTTTGCCTTATAATTGGAAAGTGGTGAACAAGGATTCACCGAGGGGGAGCTCAAACACCGTGTTTAAAAAAAGCAAAACCCTGTTACAGTAAGACCAGGTGAAGGCTGAAAGGGAACCCCTATTTCCCACCTGGTCATAACTGGGCACATTTTAAATGGCAGCCAAAGTGACATCCACTATATCATTTGACATTCTTAAATCTTCTATGCTGTGTTTCTGAAGATTAGACAGACCTTTCTCTACACAATTATAATTACAACTGCAAGCTGTTCAATTCTGTAATTGTCGTGCATCATGAAAGATTCCTGACATGCTGACAAAGGATAAGCTTGACATTTTGTTAACCAAAATTAATTTGAAGATCTTAAAAGGAACATCAAATTATATTTCAGATTTTCATTTTAAATGCAATCTCTGGGTTCAATGTCCTTTGGCAGAGTTCTCAACTAGTTCCACCTGTGATAAAGGATTACAGCATGTCAGAATCAGATTAGCATCAAATAGGAGCAGGCAAATCAAATTCTAATGATTATATCCTAAAATATAATAGAGTGACCAGAGGAAATAATAAAACATTTACAGTCAGAACAGCAAGTATTTTCCCAGAAACATCAACATTTCAATTCCATTGATGTTACTTGTGTGAAAAGCAGAATCTTATTCATTAATGGCTGACAGTTTCATGGCCCTCTCTTGAGAAACTGAAAGGCAGATGGAAGCAATTGAAAATAAGACTGAAGGAATACTATTGCCGCCTACCACTAACATATGGACCATTACAGGAAATGTTTGTAATTTCCACAAAATTACATGCAAAATTTTACCGTTTTGTTTAAATCAAGCATTACCTTTAGTCAACAGAGCAGGTATGACAGCAAACTGAACCGCCTGAAAAGACATTCAAGACACAGTTTGTGTCTAACACTTTCAAGTCAAGAGACCCATGAGGATTATGTACAGTAATTGCACAGCAGGGAACAAAGCTTATTACAGTTGTGTAAAATACAATTCTTATAGGCAACAAGGGATGGGAAGAAGAATCTGATATGTGGCAGCTGAAGTTACAATTTAAATACAAACAAATGCTTTCAAGGCACATTTTAAACAACTGAGCTAGTGACATCTAGAAAAAGAAAGACTTGCATTTAAAGAGCTCTTTGCACAATCACCAGATGTCTCAAAGCACTTTACAGACAATTAAGTATTTCTGAAGTGTGGTCACTGTTGCGATGTAGAAAACACAGCAGCCAAGTTGCACACAGCAAGCTCCCACAAATAGTAATGTAAAAATGACGAGATCATCTGTTTTTTGTGACGTTGATTGAGGGATAAATATTGGGTAGGACTCCAGAGATAACTCCACTGTTCTTCTTCAACTTTGCCATGGAATCTTTCACATCCACCCAAACAGGCAGATGGGCCTTTGGTTTAAAATCTCATCTGAAAGAGAGCACCTGCGACAATGCAGTGCTCCCTCGGTACTGCACTGGAGTGCCAGCCTCGATTCTTGGGCTAAATGGAATGGGACTTGATCCCAGAATCTTGTGACTGAGTGGTAAAGAGTGCTACCCACTGAGTCCCAGATGACACACATGCTGCATAAGTGTTTGGTTGTAATTCAAAAACATTTGACAAAACACTCACCAAAGAAATGAAATTTTAATCCCTTTCTGTAACTCAATTATCATAAGAAGCATATTGTCCTTTAATTTTTCCACAATTTTCTTCCCTCATCTCCTGAAAGCCATGAATCATCCTGAGGAACAGTTTCCTGGATGGTGACTGCTGCCTATTATTTACCCATGTGAGCTTAGACTGCAAGTGCTGCATTGTTGGAGTTGACATCTTTCAGATGAGATGTTAAACTGAGCCCCTTTCTGCCCCTTCAGATAGATGTAAAACATGACCTGCACTATTTGAAGAAGAACGAGAGAGTTCTCCCTGTGTCCTGGCCAACATTTATCCCTCAAGCAATACCAATGAAACAAATTAATTGGTCATTTATCTTCTTGTTTACGGACCTTGCTGTATGCAAATTGGCTGCCGTATTTTTCTATATAACAATAGTGACTACGCATCAAAAGCAACTAAATTTGCTGCAAAACATTTTAAGACATTCTGAAGATGTCAATGGCATTGTATAAATGCAAGTTCCTTCTCATTTCAATCCCCTGCTTAAAATTCAATGTTTACTAGGTGAAGAAGCTGCTTATTAAAAAGTTAATTTCCTTTGACTTAAAACAATTTGTGTGAAGATGTGATTGATTATTTTACAAGTTCAAAAAAGGAGCATCTCCATAGCACCAGCATGGATGGGTTTGATGAATTGTACAGCTGAGTAATTTAATCTTTTAGTTTTCCCAATTCATACTGGAATTCCTGATCTGAAGAACAGCCCTACAGGTAATTGTGCTACCCATTGATAAATATAGCTCCATGGCCCACACAAAATGAACATTAACATTTGTAGTGTTATTACTAAGCACTAAGTGTGCACTGAAGCTGTGAGCGCATCCATTATGGTAAATTATGTTAAATCATGTTTGTAATGTTTACATGAAGTTGCATGAAGTCATGGAACTATAAATGAAAACTAGCTCTATATTAAAAAGAAAATATATCATTGGAGCTGGCTGGAGCCCAAACACTGCAACAGTGAAGCATTTTGAGTCTTTGCATCTGATTAACTTGTCTAAATGAGGGCATGAAAACTATTATGTTTATCTCATACTTTAGGTCCACAAACTTGGGCTCAATCTAGACCCTTTCATGTGAATCAAGTAAATGCACTTCAAACTAAAGTATATAGGGAGAGTGTTGTCTCACATCTGCTTTTGACACACTTCTTTCCACCAAATCAGTCACTATTTCACATTCCAACCATTCCCTTAATTCAGCTTCCATCTTCATTCCCTTAAACTGGAGGGCAATAAGCTCAAGTGAACCTGGCACACAACTGGCATGATCATTCATTGCCAGAATTGACTCAACCATCTTAAGCTCTACCGCGTCTTTCTCCTCAACCAAATCTATTGCTCCAGAATTATCCTGGAGAGCAAGGCTGCTTTTATCTACATAAAGCATCTTCTCAAATTCCTTTTCCACACTTCCTCACCCCCAACTCTAAGTGTGAAGAACTCATGGAATTTTTTTGTTCCAAGATTGAGTCCTCAATCCTCCCAACTTCCACTCCCAACCATCCCTCATTCATCCTACCCTGATTCTAACACACTGTGCTCTCTCTCCCATCTCTGCCACCCACTACCCTCCCATGGGAATCATCTTCTACTCCCTCCCCTTCACCTCCCCCCCCCCTTTACCAACTCCCAACCATTTGATTACAGGTACTGACTCCCATGTCATTAGAGCATGGGGAGGTGGTGGCGCAGTGGTAATGTCACTGAACTAGTAATCCAGAGGCCCAGGCTAGTGCTCTCGGGACATGGGTTTGAATCCCACCATGGCAGATGGTGAAATTTGAAATCAGTTAATAAATATGGAAATTTTAAAAAGCTAGTCTAATGGCGACCATGAAACCATGTAAAAAAAAATCTAGTTCACTAATGTTCTTTAGGGAAGGAAATCTGCTGTCCTTATCTGGTCTGACCTATATGTGACTCCAGACCCACGGCAATGTGGTTGACTCTTAAAATGCCCTCTGCAATGGCCTGGCAAGCCACTCACATCAAAGGCAATTAGGGATGGGCAATAAATGCTGGCTTAGCCAGCAATACCCACATCGTACGAGTGAATAAAAAAAACCTTGCCCTGCAACCCATTGAATTTTAAACCCTCATTGTCATACACAGTTCACCCTAATTTTACAACCTCTTTGAGCCCAATATATGATCCCACACCCTGCATTTTCTAATTTTTGTCCTGTAAATCCCCTACTCCCTTCACCCCACTGGTGGGTTGAACCTTCACTCATATCAGCTCTAACCTCTGGAACTGTCTCCCTAAACCTCTCTGTCTCACTCCATCTTTGTTCGCTTAGGAAAAGTCTAATTAAAACCCATCTTTTTTGACCAATACCACAAACACAACTTATGACTCTTCCACAGTAGCCCTGTGAAACATAGGAAAATAGAAACAGGAGCAGGCCATTCAGCCCCTCAAGCTTGTTCCACCATTCAGTTAAATCATGGCTGATCTGCAACCTAACTGCAACTCTTCTCTTTGGCCTCCTTACCTCGAGAGACAATGGGTAAGTGCCTGGAGGTAGTCAGTGGTGTGTGGAGCAGCGCCAACTACTAAGTCTCTTCGACTCGCCACACTTTAGCCCCGCCTTTATGGCTGTCCGCCAGCTAAATCATGGCTGATCTGCAACCTAACTACATCCGTATCCCTTAATACCCTTGGCTAGTATAAGTCTAGGGGGAGATGATGGCACAGTGGTAATGTCACTGAACTAGTAATCTAGAGACCCAGCCTAATGCTGGGGACACAGGTTTAAACCCCACCAAGGCAGCTGATGGAATTTAAATTCAATTAATTAATTAATTAAAATCTGGAATTGAAAGCTAGTCTCAGTAATGGTGCCATGAAACTATCATTGATTGTCATAAAAACCCATCTGCTTCACTAATGTCCTTTAGGGAAGGAAATTCGCCATCCTTACCTGGTATGGCCCACATGCAACTCCAGATCCACAGTAATGTGGCTGACTCTTAACTGCCCTCTGAAATGGCCTAGGAAGCCATTCAGTTGTCAAGGGCAATTAGGGATCTACAACAAATGCTGGCCTTGCCAGTAATTCCCATATCCCAAGAAAGAATTTTTAAAAACTCAGATTTAAAATTATTAATTGAGCTAACACCCACTGCTTTTTGTAGGATTATTTTCTACACTCCTACCTCTCTTTAGGTGCAGAAGTGTTTCCTAACTTCTGTCCTGAGTATCCTGGGTCTGATTTTAAGGTTATATCTACCCCTTGTCCTAGACTCCCCACCAGTATAAAAGGTTTCACTCTTTCCACCCTGTCAATTCTTTTCAGAAACCAAAAACCTCAATCAAATCATCCTTTGACCTTCCAGATGCCTTGACATGTTCTTTTATGTTAAAAGCACTTTATAAAAACATTTTATAAATGCAAGTTACTGTTTATTGTCATAGTCAAGAAAGCCAATGGCTCATAAATGAAGTTGGAGCCCTTTCAAACATTTTATCATATTTTTTCTTTA
The DNA here is from genome assembly GCF_036365525.1 of Heterodontus francisci. NCBI lineage: Eukaryota > Metazoa > Chordata > Chondrichthyes > Heterodontiformes > Heterodontidae > Heterodontus > Heterodontus francisci. The sequence continues at coordinate 55,032,852 of NC_090394.1, forward strand.
CATTTCTGATTATATATTTGTCATTCTTTTTTCTTGCCTGCTTTTCTTTTAACTAGCTTTTTGTTTGTCTTTCTAATAATTGATTTAGTCTCAGGGTTTTGATTCATTTCTTTTGTTCTTTAACTTCCCCCCTACATCCACCTTTTGCATGATTGTGCTTCTGCTTTAATTCTGTTCTTGATCTCTCCAGTATTCTTGTCTTTTTAGACCTTTATGGCTGCGATTTCTGTCTTACACAAAACAGAACAAGTGTTTTAAAATTTCAATTTAAGCTTCGTTAAGAAATAAAATTATAACATACCCAATGTCCCTTGAATTATTGTAATTCTAATTACACAGGAGATTTACTGAAAAATATCTTGTAGATAATTTATGTAAATAAAACTTAATATCACAAATACTAAACATTTGATAAACTTTAGTGAAAAACAAATGAATATAACATATTAACAAAGGTACTCATGATTGCTAGTACAGAATGCTAACAATATGGAACTGACCAGTTGTCTAATAAATTCTATACAATCTGGCTCTAATCAATCACTTAAAATTCCCATGTTACTTAAATTGGCTATACCTTCAAAGGGCAACTGAGTTCCTACCTTATTATTGGTAGCCTATACATATAACAGGAATTAGCCTTTGGCTTAGTGGCCTTTAAACATTGGGTTGATATCCAGAGGGCTCCTCTCCTCTGGACAAAGTGATCACTGGCTCAATGGTAGTATAGCTGTCTCTGAGTTAGAAAATTTGGGCTGTAGTTGTTATAGAAAGAAAGACTTGCATTTATATAGTACCTTTCATGGTCTCGGGATGCTGTTACAATCAGGTGGGGAGGGGTTGAAGGGCTCTCCTCTTTTCCCTCTCCTTGTTTGACTGCAACAGGGTTTATTTCTTTTTAAAAGTGAATGTACTTGCCAATTCAGTCAGTGTTTCACTATTTATGTGCTGTGATCATAAAAGAACCAATCAGACAGGTTTTCTTGAGTTTAACAAAGAACGATGTTAGCTTTATTGTACCTAAAACGATCTAAGTAAAATAATAAACTACGCTCCAACTTTCGCACACACACACTCTTGAGGTTCACACACACACACACATACAAGTAGGTTACAGAGTGGGAAAAGATAAATTGGTCGGATTAGAGTCCAGAGCAATAAAAAGGGGTATACAGTCTGTGGAGTTTGGTGACTAGATTGTCTTCCAGCTGAACTCAGTGGTCCTGAGGCTTCTGGCTTGTAGATATGGCAGGCAGATTCAGTAGTTCTCCTCAAAAACAGTGATGCGGATGAGTTCCTTCATGGGGTCTCTGTCTGCTGCAGTGATGTTTAGGTGGTGACGGCAGCAGACAGGGTTCAAAACTTGTCAGGTGGACTTGGGGGAGAGAGAAAGAGAGGGACCCCCACTTCGGTCTCTTCCAATCATTGTTAGTTATTTGCTGGAGAGAGAAAAAAAGCCAGCTTAAAACACACAGATGGTGGGCCTGTCACATTATGGTTCAATGTGTATTTCCTCTTGCAACTTAATTAGTTCATGTCGGATCTCTCTCCATGAGGGTCCCAATATTCAAGTGATTACCTTTGAGTGGTCCATCTCCACCAGTTTAATGTCCCAATATTGCCTTTAATGTCTTGTTGATGGAGATGGCCAGATGAAGCACTCCAAACATTTCAATTCATTGTTCTGGAGCGGACTAGCCAGACAATTCGACTCCCTCTGAATGCAGTGGAATGCAAGAGATTTTGATGCAAATTTCAGTGGCCATTTTAACTGCTAGATGACACCTTTTTTTAAAATTTAGTTTAGGTTTCCAGCCGATAGATTTTTAAAAATCATTCGGCGTAGCACGAGTGCATGACAATGTTCCAAAGCACTTTACAGGCAATGAAATACTTTTCAAGTATAGGGTCGCTGTTGTAATGCAAGACACATAACAGCCAATTTGCATACAGCAAGGTCCCACAAACAGCACTATGATAATGACCAGATAATCTGTTTTAGTGATATTGATTGTGGGATAAATATTTGCCAGGACACTTGGGAGAACTCTCCTGCTCATCTTCAAAATAGTGCCATGGAATCTTTAACATGCACCTTGGAAAGTAAACAAGGTCTCAGTGAAATACCTCACCTGAAAGGCAGCATCGCCAACAGCACAGCACTCCCTCAGTATTGCACTGTCTCTACTGAAGTGGAGCCGAGATTACACGGTCAAGTGTTGAGTAGGACTTGAACCCACAACCTTTGACTCAGAAACAAGAGTGCTACCACTGAGCCACAGCTGACACTTTGATGTGAACATGTTGCATCTGCATCTCAATTTAGACAGCATATGTTGCATGGTGTCAGCATTCAACAATTCAGACTTTTCCTGAAATCTTACATTAATAGAGACAGGCTAGAGTCCAAAGGATTGAGATGACCTTTAATGTGGTGTTACTTAGTATTCTTGTGCTTCTGTTCACAATGTTGGGTTGAGAAGACTGAATCTAATCTTTTGTGTTACTCAACTGGTGAACAGTTTTAAAGGATGTGTGAAATGTTTCTGCAACACAGAAGAAAATTTGTGTGCCCATGTTGGTAACTTGGTACCTCATTTTTTTCGAATGATTATATGAGTGCTTGAATGAAATCTTCAGCAGTGTCATTCAACACAAGCTGATATGGTGAAATACAGAAAAAGTTCATACCACTCATCCTCAGAAACTGAAACAAACTGTGAACCATTATTTGACACTTTTGCCTCAGAGAATCTATAATCTACAAATAAATCTTCCAATATTTCATTGTACCACATCACTGCTGTACACCATTAGAATGGCTGCCAATGGCTATTAAAAAATGTTCCCCTCTTTCTTTGCAAAATTAATGTGCAACCTACCCAACAATCGAACTAGTCACAAACCTGACCATTCCCTCCTCTATTTTCAAGTTTCTTCTCGAAACCAGGCTTACAAGTAGCTGCTTTCCTCTAAAATACTACATATTTAAAACTGCTTGAAGTGTCTCTAGGTTTGTTTTTAAAAATTAGTTTTCTAGTGTGGTTGATGTAAAACTTTTCCCAAAAATAGGGAGATCTTAACCCCAGTCAGCAGCAAACAGGTTAACATGCAAATTCTTCATGAAACTTGATGAAAAAAAAGACTCACCTGGGAGCAGAGCGGCAGACAGCGGACCGAGGAGGAAGCAAACCTGAGCGGGAGCTATAAAAACAAGACCAGGGCTCGAGGCCCTTACTCAGCTGGGAGGGGAGCAGAGTGGCAGACAGCAGTCTCTCTCTCTCTCTCTCCCTCCCTCCTTCTTTCTCTCTCTCTCTCTCTCCGGCAGTGGCGACGCGCGCTGAGTTCAACAAAGCTTAGTGACATCACGAGAAATCTGTAAGCTGATTGGTTAGTAAGTAACAGCTCTTATTGCCTGTAAACAGCTAAGAAAAAAATCAGAAAAAAGTTCTTTTCTTTTTAAACCCGAAAATAGCTACCTCGTGAGTGGTATGGTTGGTACTAATAAGGTTTCAGTTAGTGTAATTTAATAATAATTAATAATTAATTAGAATTGTGCTATTTTGCCTGAGAGTAAGGCTGTGGATTGTGTTTGAGGGATTTTACTGACTAAGGGAAGGAGGTGCTCTTTGGTCTCTTTTTATTCTCTTTTGCTTTTTAAGCCTCCACTTAACAGGGGAAGAAGCTGATTAGCAAGTAATTGTCTATGTACTGAGGAGGGCAGTGGCAGCGGGAGATAAAAACCGACGGCAGAGACCCCCTTCTACCTGTCACTACCTGTCAGAGCCGAGGTGTGATGTCACAGGGAAACAGGTAAGTGATTGGTGGGTATCTCTTCCGTGCCTCTTTTTGGCTAAGTGGTTTAAATCAAGAGACGTTATTACAGCTGAAGAGTACAGTTAATAAATTCACTTTTAAAATATTCAACATCTAAATTAATTAATTAAATAGAATAGAGACCGCTGGGCAGGCGATGTGTTGCAGCTGTAGTATGTGGGAGCTGGTGGATACCGGTGCGATCCACGGTGACATCTGCTGCAAGTGTGGCTGCTCGAGGACCTTTGGCTCAGAGTTGATGAGCTGGAGTCTGAGCTGCGGACACTGCGACATATCAAGGAGGGGGAGAGTTACCTGGACCCTGTGTTTCAGGAGACAGTCACACCCCTTAGATTAATTACATCAAATTTGGACTGTGATCAGGGACAAGAGGGTGTGACTGCAAGTGAGGCAGGTATGGGGATCCAGCACTTTTGTTTAGCTTTGGAGGAGCCTTAGCCAGTGCCCTTATCCAATAGGTATGAGGTTCTTGCTCCCTGTGTGGACGAGGGCACAGACTGCAGGGAGGATGAGTGAACTGACCACAGCACCGTGGTTCAGAGCGCCATTCAAGTGGGGGGAGTTGAGGTCTGGGGCAGATCAGCCATGATCTTATTGAATGGCAGGGCAGGCTTGAGGGATCGAATGGCCTACTCCTGCTCCTATTTCTTGTGTTATGCTCTTTCCTAATGTTCATTCTACATCTTCATACTGTTCATACAAGAGTCTCTTACAGTATTTGGAATGTGAACAAGGAAACATCCTTTCTCTGCTGATTCTGCTGCAAGTTTGAAACATGGGCCCAAGTCTTCATCTTCACTATGTTGTGCATGAATATAGTCCAAATCACATGGCAACAAACATTAATGTTTTCCATGAACTTCTTTTGACGAACTGGAAGATAGTTAATATATGTGAACTTGATGATACTGTTCGATAGTGGTTCTTGTTATGATCTAGAATTTTATTTTGTATGCAACTTTGAAGAACAAGCAAAGGTCTCAGTTTTATCCCCTTACGTCCCCACCTCAACGAATTTCGCACTCAGCATGATGTTGAGCTCTTCTTCCGTCGCCTCTGCCTCTGGGCTCACTTCTTTGACCAGGAGTCCTCTCCCCGATCAGTAGACCCATTCACCCGCCTCCAGCATTCTCCCTCTACCTGGACCCCGCCCCCTGGCCTCTTACCCGCTCTTGATCTCTTCATTGAAAACTGTTGGCAAGACATTGATCATCTCAATTTCTCTGCCCCCCTCACTCACTCTAACCTGTCACCCTCTGAACTTGAGGCACTCCATTCTCTCAGGTCTAACCCCGACATGGTCATCAAACCTGCAGACAAGGGTAGTGTTGTTGTTGTTTGGCATACTGACCTCTACCTTGCAGAAGCTCAATGCCAACTCACAGATGCTTCTTCCTACCTCCCTCTGGACCATGACCCCACCACCGAACATCAAGCCACTGTCCAAAGGAATGTCACTGACCTCATCTCCTCTGGAGATCTTCCCTCTACAGCTTCCAACCTCATAGACCCGCAACCCCGGACAGCCCGCTTCTACCTCCTTCCCAAAATCCACAAACGGGACTGTCCCGGCAGACCCATTGTGTCAGCCTGCTCCTGCCCACTGAACTTATTTCTTCCTATCTTGACTCTATCTTTTCTCCGCTGTTCCAATCTCTTCCCACCGACATCCGTGACTCTTCTGACGCCCTACGTCATTTTGAAAATTTCCAGTTTCCTGGTCCCAACTGCCTCCTCTCCACTATGGACGTCCAATCGCTCTACACCTCCATCCCCCACCAGGATGGTTTGAGGGCTCTCTGCTTCTTCCTTGAACAGAGGCCCAACCAATCCCCATCCACCACCACCCTCCTCCTCCTGGCTGAACTTGTTCTCACATTGAACAACTTCTCCTTCAACACCACTCACTTCCTTCAAGTAAAAGGTGTTGCTATGGGTACCTGCATGGGTCCTAGTTATGCCTGTCTTTTTGTGGGATATGTCGAGCATTCTTTGTTCCAGTCCTACTCAGGCTCCCTCCCCCAACTCTTTTTCCGGTACATTGATGACTATCGGTGCCATTTCCTGCTCCCGCCCTGAACTGGAAAACTTTATCAACTTTGCTTCCAATTTCCACGCTTCTCTCACCTTTACATGGTCCATCTCTGACACTTCCCTTCCCTTCCTCGACTTCTCTGTCTCCATCTCTGGGGATAGGTTGTCTACTAATATCCATTATAAGCCCACCGACTCCCACAGCAACCTCGACTACACTTCTTCACACCCCACCTCCTGTAAGGACTCCATTCCATTCTCCCAGTTTCTCCGTCTCTGACGCATCTGCTCTGATGATGCTACCTTCCATGATGGTGCTTCCGATATGACCTCCTTTTTCCTCAACTGAGGATTCCCCCCTACTGTGGTTGGCAGGGCCCTCAGCCGTGTCGGCCCATTTCCCGCACCTCTACCCTCACCCCTTCCCCTCCCTCCCAGAACCATGACAGGGTTCCCATCGTCCTCACTTTCCACCCCATCAGCCTCCATATCCAAAGGATCATCCTCCGCCATTTCTGCCACCTCCAGCGTGATGCCACTACCAAACGCATCTTCCCCTCCCTTCCCGTCAGCATTCCGAAGGGATCGATCCCTCCACGACACCCTGGTCCACTCCTCCATTACCCGCACCACCTCGTCTCCTTTCCATGGTACCTTCCCCTGCAATCGCAGGAGGTGTAATACCTGCCCATTTACCTCCTCTCTCCTCACTATCTCAGGCCCCAAACACTCCTTTCAGGTGAAGCAGCGATTTACTTGTACTTCTTTCAATGTAGTATACTGTATTCGCTGCTCACAATGTGGTCTCCTCTACATTGGGGAGACCAAACGCAGACTGGGTGATCGCTTCGCGGAACACCTCCGCTCAGTCCACAAGCAGGACCCTGAGCTTCCGGTTGCTTGCCATTTCAACACTCCCCCAGGCTCTCATGCTCACATCTATATCCTGGGCTTGCTGCACTGTTCCAGTGAACATCAACGCAAGCTCGAGGAATAGCATCTCATTTACCGATTTGGCACACTACAGCCTGCCGGACTGAACATTGAGTTCAATAATTTCAGAGCTTGACGGGCCCCCCATTTTACTTTTATTTTTAGTTATTTTTTCTTTTTTACATTTTTTACAATCTTTTTTTTTGCATTTATTTCATTTCATCTTAGTTTGTTCAGTTTGCTTACCCATTGTTTTTTTTTTCATGTTTGTACTTGCTGCTGTTCAATCTTCAGTCCATTAACACCCGGTATCGGTACTAATGCTTTGTCTTTTAACACACATTAACATATTGTTTGCCTTTGCTCCATGACCTTTTGGTCAGCTATATGGCCTTGTCCAATCTACACCTTCTCCTTTGTTATCTCTTGCCCCACCCTGCTTCACTTGCTTATAACCTTTGACATTTCTAATATTTGCCAGTTCCGAAGAAGGGTCACTGAACCTAAACGTTAACTCTGCTTCTCTCTCCACAGATGCTGCCAGACCTGCTGGGTATTTCCAGCATTTCTTGTTTTTATTTGAAGAACGAGATATTGTAAAACTTATTTGCAGCTCCAGACTGCCTGAGGTGATGAAATCTGATTTTTGCTTGAAAACAAAAACTCTTTTGTCTTTCTGAACACAAGGAAATACTGGTCAGTGATATAATTATCATCTAACATTATAAATGAGCAGCATTTTGACTAAGAAGGCCAGCAGAATAGGAAACCAGAGAAAAGTCACTACCTTCAGGAGAGGTACTGAGGGGGAAAAAAATAATAAAATATCTTTATCTTGAAAATGAGAACTAGGGCTTCTTTTACCAGCTGAATGTGACTCTTCATGCTGTTGCTTGAGGCTTGGGAAGCCAAAGTGATTTTTTTGTCCATGAGCATCTTTGATGACATAAGATACAGTCAGAGGCCAAACTGGTGGGTTGCTATACTGCATCAAAACTATGGTTGATATAAATTTTTCTTTCCTTTCTTCAAATGGTCTATTAAAATCACTGCTCCAGCTGGCAGTCTTTCAAGAGCCTGGTGGAATTTTAAATTCAATTAATTGATAAAAATCTGGAATTGAAAGCTAGTCTCAATAATGGTGCCATGAAACCCATCTGGTTCACGAATGTCCTTTAGGGAAGCAAATCTGCTGTCCTTACCTGGTCTGGCCGACATATGACTCCAGACCCACAGCAATGTGGTTGACTCTTAATGCCCTCTGAAATGGCCTAGCAAGCCACTCAGTTGTCAAGAACAATTAGGGATGGGCAATAAACGCTGGCCTAGCCAGCGACGCCCACATTCCATGAAAGAAAAAAAAATCCATTCTCCATCACCCTCTGCTTCCTTTAATTCAGCAAATTCCATATCTGTACTGCCACATTCCCCTTAATTCCATGGGCTTCTATCTTAACAAGTCTTCTAAACGCAACTTTGTTGAATGCTTTAGAAAAATCCATATTTACAGTACTACCTCGATCAATCTTCTTTGTTAGCTCAAAGAAGAAGAGTTTTGACAGAGCAGATAAAGAAAGGCTGTTCCCTTTGGCGAAAAGGTCAATAATCAGAGGTCATAGATTTTAAATCATCAGCAAAAGATCTAGCAGGGAAATGCAATTTTGTTCTCACTCAGAGGGTTGTCGGGATCTGGAACACTGTCCCTGAAAAAGTGGTGGAGGCTGACTCCATAAATAATTTTAAAAAGAAGTTGGACAGGTACTTGAGGATTTTTTTTTATTCATTCATGGGATATGGGCGTCGCTGGCTAGGCCAGCATTTATTGCCCATCCCTAATTGCCACTTGAACCACTGCAGTCTATTTGGACTTCGTAGCAGTTAGATACAACTGAGTGGCTTGCTAGGCCATTTCAGAAGGCATGTAAGAGTCAACCACATTGCTGTGGGTCTGGAGTCACATGAAGGCCAGACCAGGTAAGGACAGCAGATTTCCTTCCCTAAAGGACATTAGTGAACCAGATGGGTTAAGGATAGGAACTTATAGGGTTACAGACAAAAGTGAGGGTGTGGGACTAGCCAAATGGTCTCCCTCAGTGCTGTTAGTTGCTATGACCTGCACTGTTATGTCCCAGCTAGTGGCCCTATAATGCATCAATTTGCCTCTCCTTACATTCAACCACAGGCCTTGATTCTCGCAAAGAAATGGGACAAGCTGCGTCACAGTTTCTACGCCACTTGTCTAACACAATCACTTGAGAGGTCAGCTCGTTGATGGTTTTTCTAACAGTATTTCAGGGCTGCAAAAGGTGCCCTCCGTCCAATTACAATATTGCATTGTAAGGCTTCAGACTGGTGATTGAGTAATTCCAGCCAATACAGTTACCTTAAATTTAATTTATTTCAGTTTGATTATAAATGAGAAAAGATCTTTTTCTCCTTTTACCATGGTACAGCATGTGTTTAGACATTTTAACTAATTAGGTTTACTAAACACTTATCCTCCATGTAGTGATTAACTTTTGTAAACTAAATCATATTTTCATATGGGAATCACAGCAGTTGCTTCACTTTCCCTCTGTACTCAGTTTAAAATGTCAAAATGTTGTTTTAATATCATAGTATATGATTACAATTGTCCTACAAGCAGTTTTACTAATCACCCAAATACGGCTGCATAGAATGATGATCTATTTGCTTATTATGTTACCAATAGTTAAATGACTAAGATTCCAAAGTATTCATAGGCATAGAACATAAGAGCAGGGAGGTTATGATGGAGCTGTATAAAACGCTGGTTAGGCCACAGCTGGAGTACTGTGTACAGTTCTGGGCACCACACTATAGGAAGGATGTGATTGCACTGGAGAGGGTGCAGAGGAGATTCACCAGGATAATGCCTGGGCTGGAGCATTTCAGTTATGAAGAGAGACTAGACCATCTTTAGCCTTCTCCGCCCCCGACTAAATTCCAGGCAGTCGGGAAGGTGGCGGGCACTCTGCACCTGCCCCCCCACACCACTTCCCATACAATTCTATGCCCCCCCCCACACCCCACCCTCATCTCCGTTCCCATCCTTAGGGAGCCAATAAAATTGAGCCCAATGTTTCAAGTCAGTGACCAGTTCTGAGGAAGGGTCACCGACCTGAAATGTTAGCTGTGTTTCTCCACAGATATTGGCAGACCTCTTCAGTATTTCCAGCATTTTCTGTTTTTATTTCACTTTTTTTTAAATATATAAGCTGTAAATTTCCTTCACATGCTGATTGGAGATATAAATATATTACTGATACATTCAAGTGGAATATAAATGAAGATAAATATGTTTGACGGAACATTTGCTACTGTCTTTTTTTTCCCTCATGCCTTTGATTTTTACCCATCTCCCCAATTCACCAGGCCCTCTGTGCTCAATGGTTAGCAGGGCAGCTGGTCATTATGCTCCCCTGTAACTCCGTCAAGCTGACTAGATTGAGCTGTGGCACAGGAATGCACAAAAACAATTCCAGTTTTTCCTTTGACTGGCCTCTGTTTAATGCCTCCTTCAATTAGTATAACAGGCAAGAAATGTAGTGACACAGGAGATTCAACCTTTGTTGCTCTTTGAACTACAATGTGGTGCATCACTGTGCTGCCTTTGTTTTTTCTTAAAAGTTATAAAAGTAGTATCAGAATTTTGATTTGGGGGTGGCAAAACATTAAAATGAGTCGAAGATAATACAATTTTGTAATTTAATTGCGGAATATGCCTTTGAATAGAGTCATGGAGTTTTACAGCACCGAAATAGGCCCTTTGGCCCAACGCACCTGCGCTGACCATCAAGCACCCGTCCAAAACTAATCCCACATTCCTGCACTTGGCCTGTAGCCTTGTATGTTATGGCATTTCAAGTGCTCATCTAAATACTTCTTAAATATTGTGGGAGTTCCCGCCTCCACCACCCGTTCAGGCAGTGTGTTCCAGATTCCAACCACCCTCTGGGTGAAAAAATTTTTCCTCAACTCCCCTCTAAACCTCCTGCCCCTTACCTTAAATCTATGCCCCCTAGTTATTGACCCCTCCGCTAAGGGAAAAAGTTTATTCCTATCTATCCTATCAATGTCCCTCATAATTTTGTATACCTCAATCAGTTCTCCCCTCAGCCTTCTCTGCTCCAAGGAAAACAACCCCAGCCTTTTCAGTCTTTCTTCATAGGTGAAATGCTCCAGCCCACACAACATCCTGGTGAATCTCCTCTGCACCCTCTCCATTGCAATCACATCCTTCCTACAGTGTGGTGACCAGAACTGTACACAGTACTCCAGCTGCGGACTACCCAGTGTTTTATACAGCTTCATCATAACCTCCCTGCTCTTATTTGCTATGCCTCAGCTAATAAAAGCAAGTATTCCATATGTCTTCCTAACCACTTTATCTACCTGTGCTGCTGCCTTCTGTGATCTATGGACAAGCACCCCAAGGTCCCTCTGACCCTCCGTACTCCCTAGGGTCCTACCATCCAGTGTATATTCTCTTGCCTCGTTAGTCCTCCCAAAGTGCATCACCTCACACTTCTCAGGATTAAACTCCATTTGCCACAGCTGCGCCCATCTTACCAGCCCATCCATATTGTCCTGTAATCTAAGGCCTTCCTCCTCACTATTTATGATGCCACTAACTTTCGTGTCGTCTGCAAACTTACTGATCATATCTCCTATATTCACATCTAAATCATTAATGTACACTAGAAACAATAAGGGTCCCAGCACCGATCCCTGCGGTACCCCACTGGTCACAGGCCTCCATTTGCAAAAACAACTCTCTACCATCACCCTCTGCCTCCTTCCACTAAGCCAATTTTGAATCCAATTTGCCAAATTACCCTGGATCCCATGGGCTCTTACCTTCTTAACAAATCTCCCATGCGGGACCTTATCAAAAGCCTTACTGAAGCCCATGTAGACGACATCAACTGCTTTACCCTCATCTACACATCTGGTCACCTTCTCGAAAAATTCAATCAAATTTGTTAGACACGATCTCCCCCTGATAAAGCCATTCTGACTAACCCTGCCTCTCCAAGTGGAGATTAATCCTGTTCTCAGAATTTTTTCCAATAATTTCCCTACCACTGACATGAGACTCACAGACCTATAATTACCTGGTTTATCCCTGCTACCCTTCTTGAATAATGGTACCACATTCACTGTCCTCCAGTCCTCTGGCACTTCTCCTGTGGCCAGAGAGGATCTGAAAATAGACCTGTGGGATGTCCAAAGGGCTGAATTGGGGATCCCTTGTCTTTTGGGCCCAGTTTCGGGACCCCTACCAGCTCCATAAAATCCAGCTCTTTGCTCAATTTTACGATGTATTAACTTAAATGAAGTGTAAAATCAGGTGGGTGCAAAAGAAGTGGCTGGATCAAATTCACCCCATTTTTGCTGGGAAGATTAGGTGAATATTACCCCCTATAATAGTCCAGCCCTGGTATCCAAAATTGGTAGATTACAGTACAAGTAAACTCAAATTTTATCAACCCTTTAATAAACCCCTGAATTTAGTACAGTTTACAAAATGCCAAACATATTTGAAAAGGTAGGACTTAATACAATTCTGGTAAAATATTGAGGCAACCCTAGATTACATGTATTATGGAACCTAATTTATTTTTAAAGTAAAACTTTAAAATTTCCAGTAATGTTTTCCATTGTGCATCAATTTGTTGCTAAATACATGCAGAGCAGTGGCACCACTTAGAACGCAAGAGGATCTGCTGCCTGCACGATACATCTTTCCAGTAAAGTTGTAGCAGGTACAATTTGTAAATTATGCTACCTACATTGTGATGCTGTGTACCTTTAATAATAATGCATACTGGGTGCAAGCAACCTTAATCATCAGGCCCAAAAACCAGAGTGTTGCTGTGTGTTCATTATGTGCATGTCATAATCCACTAATGCTGGTGGAACTGACAGCCTGTGCACGAGACATGCATAGGATCATTAAGGCCCCCAATTTTTTTTTTAATGACTTGATGGTCCAACAATGTTTTGACAATGCAGACATTCAGTGCCAATAGAAAATTGGATTATGGAGATAAATCTTGCGGGGAAAGCCACATCTCTATAACAGGTTTTCCTGATGATATGATTGCAGGTATGTTAGTGTAAAAGTCCAGACAGAATCACAGAATTGCTACAGCACGGACAGTTAATTGCATCAATACCTTGGATGCCAGTATTTACTGACCCAGCACAAAGCAATACTATACCCATCTCTGTCCCTGGAGGCAGTCGCTGGTACCCAGCAGTCATCCACTATAATTCTTCCTCCCATTGTGGAAATACTTATTAGCACATGGTTAGGAGGTAGAAGATACACACACTGACATAGAACACAACTGCACCCTGTACTGGAAGGGCTGATAAAATTTGAGTTCACCAGTACTCTGATCTACCAATCTTGGATACCTTGGGCTGAACTGTTAAAGGTTCTGGTGCATTGACCAGAAGTGCAGTCTGTATGGTCAAATGTGCTATCAATAATGTCCTGCTCTTTGGGGAATCTAGCAGATGGCGAGTGTGCAGGGCTCTTTTATTTTGCTGCCTGTTTATCATTGGGAAATTTGTAAAATCACATGCTTCGGCAAACAATACATCTGTCGCTATGTAACTGAGGTAGACAAAAATTGGACCAAATGTGGCTAAATGGGCCTAAGTGCAGTGCCAAGTGGCACTCACCATCTGCTAGATTCCCCAAAGATTATTGATTATTGATAGCACATTTGACCATACAGACTCCACTTCTGGTCAATGCACCAGAACCTTTAACAGTCCAGCCCAAGGTATCCAAGATTGGTAGATCAGAGTACTGGTGAACTCAAATTTTATCAACCCTTCCAGTACATGGTGCAGTTGTGTTCTATGTCAGTGTGTTGTACCTTCTACCTCCCGGGTACCAGCGACTGCCTCTAGGGACAGAGATGGGTATAGTATTGCTTTCTGCTGGGTCAGTAAATACTGGCATCCAAGGTATTGATGCAATTAACTGTCGATGCTGTAACAATTCTGTGGTCCTGTGATTCTGCCTGGACCTGTACGCTATCTGACACACCTGCAATCATTTCAGCCTGGTTATAGAGATGTGGCTTTCCCCGCAAGATTTATCTCCATAATCCATACTAGCTACTTCCATTCCTCTGTTGCTGCCACTGCTGGGCACGTCCTCAGCACGGTTAGAGGTCTGAGCGGGAGCAGAACAATGGGCAGCATCATATTTCTTGGAGCCTTGCATTCAAGCTGTCTCAATTTAATTCATGAAAATAGTAAATCAAAAGTTGGCAGACTGCTGCAAACTGCAGCCCCAGAGTATTCATTCTGGAAGTTACACCTGAGCTCATGACCTTGGCCAAGGGATCTCTGCTGCTGAGTGCTTCAGTGACCACACACTCTATAATGATCTGCAGCTCAATAAGGCCTTCGTGCACATACTATGCACTGTGCTTGTCATATTCTCAAATGGCTACATGAACTGCTGCTGCCGAGCAATCAAAATTTGTAGGCAAGTCGTGTGATATTGAATCCCTGGGATCATTAGTTGAAGCTGACTTCGAGTTGGCACTTTGACCAGTAGATTATGGCTTTTCAATCCCACCTGCCTTTGTTCTTTACCACTCACACTCTGTTTTATTGAGTGCTCCATCCTACAGCTCATTAACTGACCTTCCCACTGTAAATGTATCTAAGTTGGTCCTTACCACTGTATGAGGTGGTGGCATAGTGGTAATGTCACTGGACGAGTAATCCAGAGGCTCAGCCTAGTGCTCTGGGGACATGGGTTCGAATCCCACCATGGCAGATGGAGAAATTTGAATTCACATAATAAATCTGGAATTAGAAAGCTAGTCTAATTGTGACCATGAAACTATTGTCTATTGTTGTAAAAGTCCATCTGGTTCACTAATGTCCCACCTGGTCTGGCCTACATGTGACTCCAGACCAACAGCAATGCGGGCAAATAGGGATGGGCAATAAATGCTTATCCCACGAAATGAGTGGCTGAGGTGCTCCATTGAGGCTGGACTTTGGACTTTACCACTTTCTACTAATCATTAGTTAGTCCATCCCTTGACCGTGGTGCACTGCCAGCATGTCATGCACTGTGTGGTGGAGAGTGCACCACTACTACACAATTTCTAATCCCATTTGATGCACCAACCAGGAAGCGAGGATATCTCCTAGTCTCCAAGTGAAAGCAAGTTCCTTCAGTTTATTGCTGATGAAAACATGCCCACTTGTGACAGCTGAGTGATAATTAAATCCCACACGATAGTATCATCCTCACTGGAAGTTACAACCACAGAAATTAGATATAGAAATACATAGAAGTTAAAATGCAGAAACAGGCCAATAACCCTAATCAGTTCATTCTTGCTTGCATGGAGGACAAGTGCTACAGTTTTAATCATATTTATACATACTATTCCCATAGCCGTTTGTAGCCAGATGGCCAGCAGTTAAGCATCTGCAGAGAATGAAGGGAAAAATAGCCAGCCTTACACAAGGACAAGGACTGTGAAATAGCTGCAACTGCAGTTCAACGAACCCAGCCTGCTGAACAGGCAGGGTGAGATAAGATAGGCTCCAAATGAGACTGAGCGGTTGCGAAGGTTGCTAGACAAGGATGGATATAACAAGGACAAGGCCAGCAGAGGTATTTTATTTGGCTTTGCAACTAACACTGATTCCAAGTCATGAGTGTACGTAACTAAGATCATTCTCCAGGCTGGGAACAACTGGATAAAAAGGGGATGCTAGGAGCCTCCAAAGGAAGACGACCTGCAGGACTATCGCTGAAAGGGTACCCCGAGTTTGGGATTCAGTGAAGAGAACCCATCAGAGGGAGACTGATGCAGTTCGCCTCGCAACGGGTAGTATTTAAGTCCACGCCATGGGTCTCGTGATTTATTGTAACAAGTAGCTTAACAAGTGAAACAGCAGATAAGTGATTTAAGTATAATAAAAGTGTTAAGACAAAGTATCTCGTGCAGGTGTCTTTTGTCTGCCACGTCAGTTGACAACCTAATTTGAGGGTCAACCCCTTCAAATCCTTTTCTCTCATCCACCTATTCAATCTAATCTTGAATGTTGATTTTTTTTCTGCCTCAACCACTAACCGTAGAAGTGAATTCTACAACTTAATAAATCTCTGTGCAAAGAGGTTTCTCCTGCCATTTATGCTAAATCCTTTACATTTAACCTTGTATCTATGCCCCTCAACTACTGGAAAATGTCTGTTTGTATCTTGTCCCATCCTTTCATAATCTGAATTGTTCTAATGAAAAAAGATCCTGTTTCTCCAGTCTTTCTTTTTATTTCTGTTTTCTATCAGGCAGCATCCTAATGAATCTGCATTGTACCCCACCCCAACCCCCACCCCCTATTCTTCCTATAGTGGGGAGCCCAATATTGCACACAGTTCTTTAGCTGAGGGCTTAAGGTTTTATATGGTCTCATCGTAACCTCTTGGCATTTACATTCCCTAACTCTTGTAATAAAACCTAAAATGCCATTAGCTTTTTATGGCCTCATCAAAGTGAGATGCTGCCTTTAATGTCCTGTGAACCAATATACCAATTCCCTCTGTGCTTCCACAGCACCAAGCCTATTTCCATCCAGAGTATCACAATTAAATTTTTTAACCCAAATGTATCAACTCATACTTGCTGATACTGAATTCCGTTTGCCGCTTTTTAAGCCCATTACCCCATTTTATCAACATGCCTTTACAGCTTCCACTGGTTTTCTAAAGAATTATTTTAGTATGATCAGCAAATCTGACACCATTCCTCTAGCCTTTTATCTAAATCATTGATATACAGCACACAGAATTAGGCCCAGAACTGAATCCTTTGGGACGCCATTACCCACTTTGAACTAATCTGAAAAACTGCCATCAACTCCTACTGTTTTCGCTCTTTTAACCAACTTGTAAGTCAGTTTTCTATCTTCTCCCTAATTCCATACCCTTACTCTTCTCCAGTAATCTCCTACGCTGTACCTCACCAAAGGCTTTCCTAAAGTCCATACATACTACATCTCCCCTCTACCATGGCTATGAGGTTTGTCAAGGATGATCAACCCTTTCAAAATATCCCTCCAATCAAGTTTGCACCAATGCCACAGTACCGAAACAGCTCTTATCAAAGTCACAAATGACATCCGACGTGACTGTGACAAAGGTAAACTACCCCTCCTCATCAATCTCGACCTGTCTGCAGCCTTTGACGCGGTTGACCACACCATCCCCCTCCAACGCCTCTCCACTGTCACCCAGTTGGGTGGGACTGCTCTCACCTGGTTCTATTTTTATTCTATCTAATCATAGCCAGTGTACCATTTGTAATGGTTTCTCTTCACAATCCCACACCCTTACCTCTGGTGTCCTCCAAGGATCTTTCCGTGGCAACCCCTATTTCTTATCATCCGAAAGTGCAGCATTAGATTTCACATGCCCACTGACAACACCCAGCTCTACCTCACCACCACCTCTCAATTCCTCCACTGTTGCTAAATTATCAGACTGTTTATCTGACATCCAGTACTGGATGAGTAGATATTTCCTCCAATTATATGAAGTCATTATCTTTGGTCCCTGCTCCAAACTCCGTTCCTCAGCTAGTGACTTCATCCCTTTCCCTGGCAACAGTCTACTAAACCTGTCTGTTTGCAATCTTGGTGTCATATTTGATCCTGAGATGAGCTCCTGACCACATATTCGTGCCATCACTAAGAATACCTATCTCCACCTCCATTACATTGCCAGTCTTTCCCATGTCTCAACTCATCATAGGGTTGATGAGGGCAATTCTGTTGATGTGGTGTATATGGACTTCCAACAGACTTGTGAGCAAAATTATAGCTCATGGGAATAAAAGGGACAGTAGCAACATGGATACGAAATTGGTTGAGTGACAGGAAACAGAGAGTAGTGGTTAATGGATGTTCTTCGGGCTGGAGGAAGGTTTGTAGTGGAGTTCCCCAGGGGTCAGTGTTGGGACTCTTGCTCTTCCTGATATATATTAATGACCTAGACCTTGGTGTACAGGACACAATATCAAAATTTGCAGATGATATGAAACTTACAACAATTGTGAACTGTGAGGAGGATAGTGTCAAACTTCAAAAGGACAAAGAAAAGTTGGTGGAATGGGTGGACAAGTGGCAGATGAATTTCAATGCAGAGAAATGTGAAGTCATTCATTTTGGTAGGAAGAACATGGAGAGACAATTCTAAAGGGGGTGCAAGAGCAGAGGGACCTGGGGGTATATGTGCATAAGTCATTGAAGGTAGCAGGACAGGTTGAGAGAGTGGTTAATAAAGCATACAGTATCCCAGGTTTTAATACTAGGGGCATAGAGAACAAGAACAAGGAGGTTATGTTAAACTTGTATAAGACACTAGTTAGGCCTCAGCTGGAGTACTGCGTCCAGTTCTGGGCGCTGCATTTTAGGAAAGATGTGAAAACATTGGAAAGAGGACAGAAAAGATTCACGAGAATGGTTCCAGGGTTGAGAAACTTCAGGTATGAAGACAGATTGGAGATGTTGAGGTGGTTTTCCTTGAAGAGAAGGTTCAGAGATTTGATAGAGGTATTCAAAATTGTGAGGGGTTTGGACAGAGTGGATAGGGAAAAACTGTGCCTACTCGTGAAAGGATCGAGAATGAGAGGGCACAGATTTAAAGTGATTGGCAAAAGAAGCAAAAGCGACATGAAGAAAAACTTCTTCACAGAGTGAGTGGTAAGGATCTGAAATGCACTGCCTGACAGTGTGGTAGAGGCAGTCTCAATCGAGGCAATCAAAAGGGAATTAGACTAACAGAAAAGGAAAAATATTCAGGGTTACAGGGAGAAGATGGGGGAATGGCATCATCTGAATTTATCTCCTTTCTTGAAGACAGGTACAATTGTTGCATTCTGAAGTCGTTTGGGTGGGGGGGGGGGGGGGGGCAGTGGTTGGAGGGGTTCTTCTTCCTTCCAAATGCGTAGGATGAGTGTATGGAGTCTTGATGTGAGCAAAGGTAAGCTGACTTTGAAGACCTCAGTTGGAATACTATCAGGGCTGTAGGCTTTGTTGTTTTTTCATCTGTTTGCTTGTTGCTGCTCTCCCATCGATGGTGGATCACCATGGATTCTACCACAGGGCACTGGGGGAACAGCCCAGAGGGAATCATCTGCCACTGTGGATTCACAGTTGAGGAGTTGTTCAAAATGTTCTTTCCAGTGTTTATGATTAGGATGTCCAAGAAACTGCTTCATAATCCTGAAATTGCTTCATGACAGCATGACTGCAACTGTCTTGAGTGGGAGATCTGAAACAGGCATCTTCAAAATCCAGACTGGGGTCAAACAAGGCTGTGTAATAGCCTCCATACTATTCACAATCTACCTGATGGTGGCTATTCACCCCATCAAAGATCAACTGCCCTCTGGTGTCAATATTAAATACCTTCTAGATGGAAAGCTCTTTAACCTCGGTCGCCTCCGTGCCAAAACTAAACCGACCACCACAGATATACATGAGCTACAGTTTGCGGATGACTGACATGTTGTTGCCTACTCTGCACCAGATTTGCACGCTACTCTCAATCTCTTCAATTCTGCATACAAGAAACTGGGCCTGGCTTGAAGGTCGCCAAAACTCATATCAACCCACATCTGATCAGTCAAATATTCCACCTTCCATATATGTCGAAGGAGACACTCTGGAATATGTTGAGCACTTCCCATACCTTGGCAGATACTTCTCTCAAAAGGGCACCATTGACGAGATCATTCAAAAAAAAAACACCAATCAGCTGCACCAGTTCAGCCTTCTACAAATTGCAGCAGCGAGTGTTTGACAACAAAGATCTCTGCAAATCAACAAAAGTCTTGCTGTACACAGCAGTTGTCATCACCAAGCTCCTGTACTGCAGCAAGATCTGAGCTGTGTATCAGTGGCACATAAGAGCACTGGAGAAATTCCATCAGCATTGCCTCTGTTGCATCCTTCGGATTCAATGGGAGGACCATCGAACAAACACTAGCGTCCTTCTTGAGGCCAGATCCACAAGCATTCAGGCAAAACTCCTGCAAAATCAACACCGATGGACTGACCACTGTGTCCGGATGGCTGAAAATCGTCGCCCCCGCCAGGTCCTGAACTCACAACTCTCTAATGGCCAACGCTCCAGGGAGGACAAAGAAAACACCTCAAAGATACTCTGAAGCTCTCCTTGAAGCGCAGCTGCATTGAGCTCAACAACTGGGAGGAGCTTGCTATAAATCGTTCAGAATGGCAACATCACGCTTCAAGTCCCAATGCCTTAATGATCAGGCAGATCAACAGCTGAGAAGAAAAGAAACGGAAGCAAATCCTGGACTCTGGATCCCACTGCCTCCATGTACGTGCTGCCCCATGTACCCTAAGATCTGCCGGTCAAAAATCAGCCTGCTCAGTCACATGAAGACCCATGCAAAAACTCGCGACCCTGAGTAGACGTCGTTCTCGAATCGAGGGACAGCCAACGACGATGAAGCACCCTGGGACATAAAGGCACTATACAACTAGAAGTTTCTGTTAGGTACTGCCAGCTATTTTCTTAAGTATTTTGCCAGAGATCCAATATACAAGAATTTCAAGACTAAATGCACCAAGTGGTGTTCAGCCATGGACTTGGTTGGAATCACAAAATATATACAAAAATGTTCTGTATGTGACTGTATAATTGGAATAAAACAGTTTTATAATAAGCAAAAGACCATTGGACATTCATCTATAATTTCCAAAAGAGAGAATCTAAAATTTAACAAGAGCTGCACAGTGGCGCAGTGGTTAGCACCGCAGCCTCACAGCTCCAGCGACCCGGGTTCAATTCTGTGTGGAGTTTGCAAGTTCTCTGTGTCTGCGTGGGTTTCCTCCGGGTGCTCCGGTTTCCTCCCACATGCCAAAGACTTGCAGGTTGATAGGTAAATTGGCCATTAGCAATTGCCCCTAGTATAGGTACGTGGTAGGGAAATATAGGGACAGGTGGGGATGTGGTAGGAATATGGAATTAGTGTAGGATTAGTATAAATGGGTGGTTGATGGTCGGCACAGAATCAGTGGGCTGAAGGGCCTGTTTCAGTGCTGTATCTCTAAACTAAACTAAACAAGCTACTCTATTAGTATAAGTTAACTACTGCTGTTTTAAAAGATGTTAACTGACAACCCATGGGAACATGCATGTTAAAATGAGGAGAAATGACCTAGAATATCATTACTCAACAAAGCAAAAACAGCCTCGAACTAAAACTGTGAAAATAATTTTTAATGTAGGGTTTGACATCTTTCAGTGTGTTCAATAATGCACCACAACCATTTGTCGAACACTCACATTTTACCGCACATCAAAATGGCTCAGTTCAAATATACAATACATTATAAAACAGGCACCATTGATTTCATGGCTTTGCTTCTTGGGTGAGTTCAAACAAGTGAAAATAAATTAACATCTTTTTTGATCAAAATCTTTCCCCACTAATATGCTTCTTAAATCTTTAAACCAATTCAGACCATTGATCAAAAATAAACAAATGTAACCCCATATTTTAATATAAATACAACCCAAGCACATTTTAGTTTAAGTCAGTGGAGGTTAGCAGTAAAAGGCCAGACTTGGACTATGTAACGATGAATGATTTTTAACAATATGGAGGTATAATAACCGAACAAACCAGACACTGAACAGGGACACTGCAACTGCATGGAACTGACTTGAAAGCTCAGCCAGTTCATTCATTGGTATTTATGTGCGCCGTGTCTTTGGTCTTTTGGCTTGTCTCTTCGCTTCCTCCTGACTAACACCATCTAAACCACCTTGGCTGAGTGCCCGCAC